>NW_023605194.1:56273360-58673360 GCF_014898055.3 Talpa occidentalis
AGAAAGATAAATACCAGGTGGAGTCACTACTATGCGAAATATAGAGAAACCAAAGTAAAGGTCAGATAAATACAAGCTTAAAAACAGACCCCTGAAAGCTGACTTTAGAATAAAAGCATTCAGGAGGGGTGTGTGAGGTACAAAGAATCAAGAGGGAAGAGAAGATAATGGAATATGGAATATGGTGGTGGACAAGAGTGATAGGGTGGTCAATGCACTATGATGATGATACCTGTTTTGGGAAATCCTAATGTTATCTCAATTTAAAAAATAATTAAATAAATGTATTGCAAAATAAAATAAAAAGTAATGTACAAAGGAAAACGTGCTGTTTAATATGCCCATGACCCTAGAAAAAGGACACACTACCCAATTAATTTTTTAAAGCATATATATTATAGTAAATATGTTCCGGAGATCATTGTGGTCAAAGATACATTCATGCAACCTATCTTATTATAAGGTCTGTATATATAACATATATAACATAACCATGATTCATGTAGAAAAGAGAGGCAAAGTTGTTCATTTTAACATATTTTAATATTAGGGAATCTGTTAGTGGTTTAAATATGCTAATAAGGGCCTCCTTGGTGGTGCAGTGGTTGAGTGCTGGGTTGCGAAGCTGCTGGCAGCCTCTGCAGCACTGGTTCAATCCCTGGCCACCTGGTGAGAGTCCCACGTGGTGTGCAGACCTCTCCTGCAGCCCTCTGCTCCCCTCAGCAGTGTATTTTGTCAGTCTGTTCTGCTCCCTGCTCTGGCTCGGGTGAATTCTCTCACCCTCTCGCGCTACTGACTGTACCCAGTGCTTATATAAATAAATAAATAAATAAATCTTTAAAATATATATATGCTAATAAGTAAAAAGAAAATGAATATATAATGTTTTTTTTCCTACATGATACACTGTTAGCATGCCAAAGAATGAAAAAAAATTCTCAGTTAACATTTTTTTTAAAGATTTATTTATTTTTACACAATAGCTGGGGTACAAACCAGAGGTGTGGGAGGGTGAGAGGATTCATCAGAGATAGAGCGGGGAACAGAACAGGCAGACAGACTGAAATACACCACTTAGGGGAGCAGTGGGCGAGCAAGAGAGGTCTGCTGCGCCATGTGGGAATCTCCCTGGCCAGCAGGGAATTGAACCTGCGCTGCAGAGGCTTAGGACAGCTTCACAGTGCTGCGTTCAACCCGCTGCACCACCGGGTAAGCCCTCAGTTAGCATTTTTAAAAATTAAAAATGTGTGAATAATTAACATTCATATAGATGTTATTAATATTCAGACTTATGAATCTAATATATGGGTTTGTGTATTTCTGCATATGTTATAGATAAATTCTATCATACAATTATGGAACGTATTTGGTAGTATATCACATGTTTGATGGTGGAAGGTAGTGGGAAATGACTGAATTATGATATATCTTAAAGTGACAGTTGAAGAATCTGCTGTGTATTAGATACGGTATGGGGATAGATGGAAATGAGATGATTAGTTATTTGGCCTGAGTTGTAGTTAAAATCAAGTTGCCTTTGTCAGCTCTCCTGCCTGCATGTGACTGCAGGTGTTTCTCTTTTCATTTCTCCTTTTCCTAATAAACCTGTCCTTCCAAAATATTAAAAAATAAATAAAAAGTAAAGCTGCCTTTCACTGAAATGGATAAGACAGTGTGAAGAACTGATGTGAGGGGAATATTAAAAGTTCAGTTTGGGACATAATCCTTTCAAATAGCTAGCCAATGTCCAAATGAAGTCACTGAGTGGTTCGTTATTTCTAAAGTTCTGGAATCCAGGAATGGTCCCATCTGAAATTATGCAGTTGGGAATCAAATACTCATAGCATATTGGATAAAAACAGAAAAAGGAGGAGGTGCTGACAATGATGAAATAGGAATAACAGAAATGAAGAGTGGAAGAAATAATGGGGTAGGACAATTCGGTGCAATTGCTAGGCAGTAAAAAGAACCTATTTGAGATTACAAATCAGTAATTTAGAGAATAGATATCACTTTCTTTAGTCAATTTCAGTGAAGCAGATGTATGCATGGGTTTAAACAACATATGATTTTGCTAGGCAATGGTAGTGATGAACAAGGCAATAATGTTCTAGATTAAAAAAAAATCTAGAATAGTATGTGTTACATGGAGATGCTCAACAAATATTTATTGAAAAAACTGAACAAAGAATATATATTTATATTTACATGTTTGCTATTCCTCAAACCAATATCTGGTACCTTAAATAACACAACTGAAAACCACGCAAAACATAAATTCAAGGTAAAGAAAGGTCTTCTTGATCAACTTTTGTTTCACATTTCTTCCAGTTAAACAAATGGTAAATTAAAAAGAATGATTTTCACAGAAGTTATTGTTTTTTCCTGAATATAACATGATTAACAAATGCATAGGAAATAAAGTGTCCTTGAAAAAATTTGATTAGAATATTAGCAACATCATTTACATATAAAATTAAGACTTCCTTTAAGAAGTATAATCTACTAAAAATATGACAAAAATACAAAAAAATCTTAATGCCAACATGAACTCTGACTAACCATAATCAGCCATGTTTATCATGATTTACGACAATTATAAGAATTATTAATAAATTATATGATTCCACCAATTCAACATTATATTATCTCATCATTTGAAAATATTGGCTCCTGATAAATTATGTTCAATGATTTCCTAATAAATTATGAATACTCTTATGCTCATTAAAATTAAATCAAAGTTGGTTTGATTATATGAACATAAAATGTAGTCATAAAGCCTTTGGGGGTAATATGTATAGTGAAATAATTTTAAGGTTATGAACTAGTAGAACTTATTGTAAAAGCATAGTAATCAGAAAAGCAAAAGTATACACTACATGTACAGAATAGTGTGGAAAATTTTAGAAAATACAGGTTTCTCTTCATATAACAAGCTAATAATGTTATTCAATAAATGGAGTAGGTATCAGTACTTAACTATTTTGGGAAAAGGGGAGAAATTGGATTCATATTTGCTGTCTTATATCAAAATACACTTTCATAGATAAATTGAATATATTAAAAAGTAAAAAAAAAATGAAAAGAGGAAAAGATGCACAGAACTTTTTAATATCACAATATCTTAAAATTAATGTATTTTATATATATTTTTTCTATGCATGGCATAAATGTCAAAAGACATAAATAAAATTATTAAAATTGTGGGCAAGTGGGGCCTCTCTGGTGGCACAAAGGGTTAAGTCTCAGCACTGTGAAGCTGCCATTGCAGCACAAGTTAGATTGATCCCCCAGCAGGGAGCTAACCCACATGTTGAGAAAGACCTCTCTTGTCTTGCCTGTTGCTCCCCTCAGCAGTGTATTTCAGTAGATCTATCTGTTATATTCCACCACATCTCTGGTGAATCCTCTTCCCTCCCCCCTCCCCACATCTCTGGCCTGCACCCCAGCTCTTGTATGAGCAAATAAATAAATGAAATTGTGGGCAAGTAAAAATTATTAATTTGGAGGAAAATTAAAATATATGACAAAGGGTTAATATTCTTAAGCAACCTATTTTTGCAAATTAAACAGTAAAAAAGACAACCCCAAGTATAAAAGTAGAAACCTTAAATTTTTTTAACGTCACCTGGAAATCTGTACAAAATTCACAGCAGCGCTTTTTGGGGGGGAAATAATTATATAAGTTAAATTTCACTAATGAGAAATAATAGTATAGTGATGTTAACTAATACTTGTATTAGTAAAACATCCACATGTATTTATGTTCATATCAAAATAAGATCTGTATTGATTGTGAAGGAAAAGATCTAACATTCTAGAAAGTAAGAAAACAATTTGTTTATAGGGATATTTTTATAAAAAATGGTGAGGATATATAGTCATATAAGTATATAGATGTGTGTGTGATATGTATGTTTCTAACAATTTGCTTAGAAAAATTAATCACAAAGCAAATTACTGCAAGTTATTGCACTTACACAGTGTAGGGTAAATGAATAAATCATTCTTCTTATGCTGCTAGCCACTCTGGCTATCACCTGTGGCCTTGATTGTGGTTATGCAGAAGGAATGTGGGTATGGGACACGTGTCCCTGATTGTGGACACCTGAGCATTGGTGTGTGCATATGAGAAAGTGTACACACCTGAGCCTAGCAGGGAGGGGATAAAAAGGCAGTGTCAGCATGGAGAAAGGAAGGTCAAGTTGCTGGCTCCGCGCTGGCTTGTTTCACGTGTTTGCCATTACAACCTCTGAAGATGATGCCAAGGGCTCCCAAAATTTTCCTTTAAAATGTTGGAACTAACAGTGAACTTACCCAGCCTGGGATGATTGCACAACACAGAGGTTAAAAAATAAAAAAATGTAATGCCTAAATGTGACCAAACCAGGAAAATATAAATATTCAATGTAGGTGTTGTCATGATAATTGTTTTTTTTTTTTTCTTTTAAACCAGTTGTGGCTTCCATATTGTGTTTTCTTTCCTCTAGTAATAATATTCATAAGCTGTGATTCTTTTGTCTTTGGATTTAATATTTATGGACTTATTACACCATTTTATGTTTCCCTTTCAGTGTTTTTTGTTTTTGTTTTTTTTTTGTTTCTTTTTGCTTTCTATATCAGCTTGAAATTAATTTGGTTTTAATTTACAGTTTTTTTTTTTAACTCAAAACTGTTTTCTTTAATCCACTATGACAGCTGGTTTTAGCCATTGTAGTTGAACATAAAGGTAATTTTGATAACTTAAAAAGAGAATCAAAACATAGTTCCCCAAACTTTTCAAGAATTAATTAGGTGACTGTGTTAAAGTAAGAGAGAATTGTTATGATCTTTTTTTTTCTTTCTTCAAAACTAGAGATAGTTCAGGTTAGAACTTTTTGCTTAAATTTGAGCAGGTAATAGGTCTTTATAATTTATTAATGTATTCATTGGCTTGATTTCCATCTATAAAATTGTGAATGAAATTTAAATATTTTTAAAAGTAGGCATTTCAGTATCTCACAAAAGACAAAACTTTACTTAAAATCTGTAATAGGTGAGGCAGTGTAGGGAAAATGTTTTTCTCTACCCTTCTAGCTTATTGGTTGAGACAGCACCTATAATAAAAAAATAACAGAAAAACTGAAGTTTAATAACATGTGTACCGTTCCATGGCAGAGACCCAGAAAATCTGAGTAATTCCTTGAAATGACCTGAGCCACCACCTTAACTACCATTTCCAACTAAAGAAAAAAAGATATTTGAAGTGTGGAGTGAGTTAGGGGAGGCTATCAAGCAAAACTCAATAAATGAGGATATGGATATTATGCACATGTAATGTCTTCATCACTGTGAAGATTTTTTTAGGGATTTGGCATCCTCAATTTCCTGATACAGAGAGGGAGATTTCATCATAAATATAAATGTTTCTTACAAAACAGCAACTTCTACTGGTTTTCAAGACTTTTCCTATATGTGCTCTTTTTATTAGTCTATAGCTCAAAATCTTTTGCCAACAAAATAGATTTTGGGTGGCAAATTCTATTCCTCTCCAATAATAATAATGAACAAAATATGAAAAAATGCTTCATTAACACAGTTTAGATTAAATATGTGCTTTAATTACACTCTAGCAGGGGAAAAAAACCTGTATTTTTATTTAAATATTAAGATAAAGTCCACAACCTTATGTTTTATAATAGGGAATATTCCTCAAAGTAAGTCTCACTTTTCAATTTCGAGTACACACAGTAATATTTAGATATATAGTGACCTTTTTTTCCTTGGGCATCTTAAGCATTTAGTTTTTAGCATAAAATTCCAATTTTAGTCTAAAATTTCAATTAGAAAAATGTGAAAAATCAAGATCAGGAAATGTTTTGTGATAGCTTTAAAAAATTTGGATTTCAGTTATATTTTCACACTCTAGATTTATGCAAAAATTTATATTTCAGGTGAGAGTTAAAATTCTGTTAGGAATCTGAGTTGGGAGCTCACCTACCTTGTAAAGACTGAGAATATCTGATATTCCAGGATTAACTGATTTTCTTTCCCTCCTTTCCTTCACATCACTCTTCATGACAGCTAGTTCTCCATTTACCTTTGTTCCTTGCTTGCTGCCAGTTCTAGAAATCTTGTTTCAGTAGTCCTAGCTTGCCATTCTCTCTTTTCCTTTTTTTTTTTTTTTTAATTTTACTTTTTACATTCTGGACACTGTCCGTCCGAACTGAAGATTCATTCTTTTATTGAGCAACTTGGGACATAAATATCTATGACTAGAACACTGTCTTTGAGTGTACTCAATCCCTGAGAGGAGTGAGGTTTGCCAATAAATATACAGTCCAGTGACACAGAGTGTCATGTGGAAAATTTTTAAGAGCCAGCAAATAGAGTGCTGATTCTGGAAGAGAGCCTGAAAAAAAGCAAATAAACAAACAAACAAACAACAAAAAAAAAAACACCTCCCAACAGACAGATAAGGGAATGTTCAAACATTCATGGGTATGAAAGGGAAAGAGAGAAAGGCTAGGAAAACAGACTATTTCATCTTGAGTTCAAGTGCCACGTAATTTTACATAAGTGTGCTGTATTTTGGATAGTAAACTTCATGATGATTGCTTGTGAAATTCTTGGAGAAGTGGAAAAGTGGAGTCTGGGGAGAATGGAAATTATATTTCATATATTTTATTCTAAATAAAATATATTTAGAAATATATTTTAGCATAAAATTCCAATTTTATTCTAAAATTCCAATTAGAAAAATGTGGAAAATCAAGATCAATGAATGTTTTGTCATAGCTTTAAAAATTTGGATTTCAGTTATATTTTCACATTTATGTATTATATTTCATCTTTCATACTTTTTTCATGGTGTTCTTAATTCCTTCCTGTACTTTCCACGGTCATCTTTACGTAAATATCATTTTGATGTCAGGGACTTTTTCTGGAACCATTGTTCTGGACTCCACTTCTTCCTACTTCCTATTTTTATTCTAAACCCCCAGTAATTAGCTGTTGAACAATGTCATTAATAGTTTATACCTGTTTTCTTCTCTAAAAATGGTAATTACTAACTCATGTTTTATTTAAATTACCACCTCATGTTTTATTTAAATTTATAAGAAGTGTACATATATTTAAGTGCCTAAACAGTGTTTAATATATCATAAATGTTGAACAAATGATAACTGTTTTATTACTAATCAGGAATCAGCACATCATATTTCACTTACTGCTAATGAAATAATAAGCTCCTAACTTAGATTATCCCTATGTCATTCATAGACTTTAATGTAAAAACTGGACCAAAATGGACATTTGATGAATTAAGTTTAACTTAAGGCAACTAAACTGACTAGTAGTTTGATTCCATTTTTGGTTCATAGTGTATTTTTCAAGTTGATTTTCATCATTTCATTCATCTTTGTTTGCCTCATACTACATTATTCCAACTATGAAAAATCTTTAAATATCATGGATTTTGCATTATCTTAATTTTACTTGCACATAACAAAAAAAAATCTTTGATAGAAAGCTCTCTTTGTGAGGCAAAAATCAATGTCAAAAAGAGGATTCTCTCTGCTGCTTTACCAACAATATCTAGGAATAGTTTTGAGAGCCCCAAACCCACACTGAAGGCAAGGTAATGAGATACAGTAATTGTGAGCTTGAGCCAGGCTCAATATACAACATACTTCTAATTCTAGATTCACCTCTTTTTCCTACAAAAGTGAATTTTTACTCAGGGCACACATTAGAATCACCTGGGGAGCTATCAAATTAAGTTAGAGTGGGGGCCAGGGGCCTGCTTTAAGTGTTAAAGCTCTGCAGGTGATTCTAATTGCAGTTAAGTTTAATAATCCCTATGCTACAGGTCTGTCTGTGCTCCTCCTAAGCCACAATGCATTCATCCATCCAAATGCACAGTTGCCCTGGTGTAGGGTAAAGAAAATGTCAGGCTTTTCTGCCCTCCCGCTATCAGGATAGATGATGGATCCTTGTCCTGAATGCATGCCTGATGGCGGGCACCTGGAATAGGGTGTGGGCATAGGTAGATGGGATTCAGCTGAGCTAAGGCTGTGCTTTTAAGGGTGGCATCACCAGGACACCAGCAGAAGCTGAGAAAGAAGCCGAAGAGAAGCAAAGAAGCAGAAGCAGAGAACGCCAGAGAGCCCAGATAGAGTGAGGATTTGCTGGGGGCTGGGGGGACTGCCAGCCCCCCAGCCCCCCTGCCTGCCATATGCCTGGTGAACCCCAATAAAAACCTGCAAAACCACTGAGGACTCTGACTCCTCCTTTACCCGGTCTGCATGGGATCAGAAAACCTGCACTGTGTCCATTCTTGCCTCTTACACCTGGGATTGCCACTAAGTGGTTAAGTAAGGTCACTGTAAATAAAGCCAGTGTAGGGGCAGGAAGACCACAGAGCAGATTTTCTGATCCAACAGACCTGGTAAAGGAGGAGTCAGAGTCCTCAGTGGCTTTTGCAGGTCTTTTACTTAGATTTACCAGGCACATGGCAGGCAGAGGTGCTGGGGGCCCGGGGGGCTGGCAGGCCAGCAAGTCTTCACTCTATCTGGTCTCTTCGGCCTTCTCTCATGTTCTCTCTGCTTCTCTGCTCTGCTGCTTCTGTTCGTTCTTGGCTTTTGCTGGCATCCCCGTGACACCATCCTTAAAAAGCCCAGTCTTAGCCCAGGTGAATCCCATCTACACATGCACACATCCTATTCCAGGTGCCCGCCATTAGGCATGCATTCAGGACAACAGGGATCCCTCATCTATCCTAATGGCAGGAGGGCAGAAAAGCCTGATACATTTTTCTTACCCTACAGCCCGTCAAAATTAATATCCAAGGGGAAGTGGTCCTTCTTCCATATTGCCTATGGACTCAAGATTACAACATCAATTCTTCCCTGGGTCTCACAACTACTGCAGACTTTGAACTTGTCAGTTCCATAATAACATGAGTTAATCCTTCAAGATCTCTCATGTAGGGTAAGGTAAAATGTATCAGGCTTTTCTGTCTTCCCATCATTAGATTAAATGCATGCCTGATGGCGGGCACGTGGAATGGGGTGTGGGCATGCGTCGGTGGGATACACCTGGGCTGAGAGACTGGGCTTATAAGGGTGGAGTCACAAGGATGACGGCAGAGCAAAAAGAACAGCAGAGCGAAAGGGAACAAAATAATGGCACAGCAGACAAGCAAGGCCAGGAGAGAACATGGAAAAGCCCAGAAAGAGTGAAGACTCACCAGGGGCTGGGAGGCCTGCCAAACAATTCCTGTGCTACAGTGTAGCACACTGTACCCCTGCCTGCAGTGTACCAGGTAAAATCCCAGTAAAGCCTGCAAAAGCCCCCAAGAGCTCCAGGACTCTCCTTCACCAGTCACTTGACTGCCTGGTCATAGAGATCCTGCCTGCCTGTACACTCATATAACTGTATGCACATATGTATATAAACATATGCACATGCAGACACACACATTTCATTGGTTCTGTTTCTCTAGAAAGACTAACATACAGACTTTATCTTGAAGCCTTAGATCCTACTTTACAGATGAGCAAACTAAAGGCTACAGAAAGGAAGTAACTCCTCCAAATCTCACAGCTAATTAAAGACCCCATGGATTGTTTAAACCTATGTTTGCTTGGCTCTAAAGACATTGCTTTGTTTATAACCTTTTATGGCCAATGAAGATTTTTGGAAAACATTATGTTTATGGTACAGATTAAAAACAAAATAGACTTGTAATATTTCTAAAATGTAACTAAAGGTCCCAAGGCCTTGAGTCCCACCATGGAGGCCCACCATGGAGTTTGGAATTACCCCCAAAAAAGTAAAAAGCAGAAAACCAGTCATGACCTGAAGTAAATGCAGTAAATTTAGACTGAATGGGATCAGTCCAATTTTTAGAGTGAATGTGAACAAAGCAAGTTACTCACACTTTTAACTCCATATACTAAAGTGAGTGGAGTTGCACTGATGTGAATAGAGTTGTATTTTTAACAACATACATTAATTACCACTATTTCCGACTTGTAAACTGTGAAAAGGCCACAAGTTGGGATAATGAGGGTTAAAGTGAAACAAAATGCTAAAAAATTAACAAAATGTTAAAATAAGTACAGAATGACGACCCAGGAACTAATTGGATTTTTAAAGCACAATTTCTCTCTATATATGCTTGCTTGCATATTCTCTGCCCCCAGTTGCTGTTTTAGAATACTTTTACAACTTTTGAACCTTCATGAACCAGTCTTGTATTTAACTGCAGGGTTGAGCAGAGATTATTATCCCTCCCCACCCCCATGCTATGCGCCACAAGCACTAAAATCCCCCAGGTGAATCCAGGAGAGGATCTTCATTGCCATCTGTTACTGCTGTGCCCTAGGATACCCACCTTATTTTTTTTCCCCTCACCATTTCTCCATTGTTCTCATTCAGAATGACATTTACATTTTTATTAAACTGCAAAATAACAATAAAAACTAAATAGCCCCTTGGAGGAAAAAAATGCTTAATCATAACAGTATTGTGCAATCTATTTATCCTTATGAGGTTTCTCAGCATCATTGTTTGGGTAGTTGTTTATAAATACATGCATGTTTTATAATTAATTATAAAGTTATACAGTCTACTGGTTGAAGCTATTGACTATAGTTTCAGTCCTTGTTCCTTTCTTAAAAACTTAAAAAGACTGTGCTACCTTCATTAAAAAAATTGTGAATAAGGAAGGGGGATTATGGGGATAGAAGCATTTACATTCTAGTCTTATATGGATATTTGAATGAGTTAATCATAGTTGTACATATGAATGCATACATAAAAGCTATAGTTCTCAGACCTTTCTGTGTATTTATTCAGGGAAATTAATTAATGCTCTCAATACAATTAATAATTAGCATAATACTATTAAATGATGTTTAAACAATTTAACATTGATTGATCCAGCTTTCAGAAGAGCAGGATTTGTTTATTTTCCAATCTTTTCACTCTTTCTCACCCCAAATAGGCCAAAATACATATTATGGAATAAAATACCTACAGGGTAATACATATTATGGTAGTTTTCTTATCAGTGCAACTCCACTCAACTTTAGTATATGGAGTTAAAAGTGTGAGTAACTCGCTGTGTTCACATTCACTCTAAAACTTGGACTGATCTCATTCAGTCTAAATTTACTGAATTTACTTCAGGTCATGACCGGCATTCTGCTTTTTACTTTTTTGCTACTTGTTCTTGACTCTTTCTGTATTTTATTTTCAGTTGTATTTACCTACATGTTTGCTCATTTTTGCTCACATGCAGACAGATGCAGGTGACAGATGTGCGCAGTCAGGATACTTGAAAACACACATTTCACAAAATGTCCTTGTACAGTCAGAATAAAAGGCAGTCATCTATGCATTTCTTTTTCGTTAATACAAGCATATATTGATAAAACATAATACAGACTTTGTATCACATGATTATAGAAATGTTATGGACTTAATCTATCTTACATTCTTCACATTTATTACAGTTGGTAAACACAGCAACCTTCAGAATATATTAAATTTGCTGAAGCCTAAGGAAAAGAACAAATATATTGGTGAAACCAGGCTTTGTACTGATCAAAGTACAAAGATGTAATCAAGATGTAATTGAACCTGACCTAATTAAAAAATAATAAATAAAAACCTACCAGGGTTAAGAATGAATAGGAACAATATGTTTAGCAGAATGGCTTTCTTTTTTTTTAATTTTTTTTTTTATAGAGGCATGCTTTATTTTATTTATTTGTTTGTTTATTTTGTTTATACATGCACTGGGTACAGTCAGAAGCGCGGGAGGGTGAGAGAATTCACCAGAGCCAGAGCGGGGAGCAGAGCAGGCAGAAGGACCGAAGTACACTGCTGAGGGGAGCAGCGGGCGGCAGGAGAGGTCTGCGCGCCATGTGGGACCCTCCTGTGGTGGCCGGGGAGCAGCCGGGGATCGAACCGGCGCTGCAGAGGCCGCGGGCAGCTTCGCAACCCAGCGCTCAACCGCTGCGCCACCGGGGAGGCCCAGAATGGCTTTCTTAAGCTGTTTTAACCTCATGGTGTTAAGTACATTTATTTTAGATTCCTAATGATTAGCAACCTGAGATGACCAATAATATGGATTGACACCAGCAATGGATACTCTAAAGCAATAATGGAAATACTGACACTCCTTGTTATATTTGGAAGAAGTTCTAAAAATGCCTGACCAGTGAAAATTATTGTAATCTAGTTATCTCTAAATTGTTATTTTCTAGAATTAAAGACTAGAGTTTTCCTTTTTACTTGTCTACTTTAGGTGTGCGATTTGGTACAGAAAAACTATATAGCCTGTAGTTTATTGGCTGTCAACATCCTTAAAGTTAAACGCAATGTAAGTTCTAATCCTAGTTTGAGTATATATGAGAACACCCTAACTAAGGATGTGAGCATGTATGTTACAGGTTATTGAATAAATCAGTTGTATTTGGAAATATATAAAACTGTTAATGTGAGGGCTGTATGTATTTATATTATAATGATCCTGACTTCTTTGGAAATAGGTGTAATTGAAATGAAGGGACTTATACCATCAATCAAAGCAGTCACTTTTTTCTGAGGACACTGATAAACAGAAGTGATAGAACCAAGGATAGATCAAAGCCTAGCTGTGCCAATGGGCAAAGCCCAAATAAAACTAGCAGGTGACCCCGATATATATATATATCTGAAAGTGTTTTTGGGTTCCTCAGTTCTTGACTATGGAGATGAAAGAATTCAAAGCCACACATAGGTAAAGTAAAGTTTATTTACAGACAGTAGTGTTGGGCAGTGTCTTAGAGGGAAGAGTTCATGAAAAGACAACTGTGAGGCAATATGGAGGATTCCTTCTTAAATGTGGTGCAGGAGGCTGCTCACTCCATTCTTTTCTGGGGTTCACTATGTGCCCAACTAGGCTATTTCTTTATCACTCTGGGCAGAAGTTTGCAAGTCACTTCCCCTCTTCTGGACTTCCAGGGTGTAGTTGTAATCACCCTGGCAACAGGTAGGGGGTCTACCTACCCCCTTCTGAGCATTTCTTGGCTATCTCTAGAGTTTACCAGCTCTGGCAAGTGTTTCCTGGGATCCTGGGTATAGTTGGCTATCTAATTTTCTTTGTCATCGTCCTCCTGGTTCTAACTGCCTAACAAATGTAGTATAATTGTAGAAGTGCAATTAATTCAATCTAAGGCACGTTGGGCTCTTTGCCTTTGCTTCTCAGAAGCCTTCTCTGGGTTTTGGCAACAGTTGCTGGAGACTTTTCCTGCACGTGATGCCACAAAGGAAACTTGGGACCAGAACATGACCCCTTGCACACTGGTTTCCCAATCCTGACCTTAGTTGTTCATGTCCTCTCCCCTTTTACTGCCAACTGAATTGTATTCTTGTGTTATTGTAATGTGGATTCCCTAAAGTCACACTGTAATTATACATTAATGGTTTGGGTCATAAATGAAACCTCTCCATCCAAGTGGAAGTTAGCAAGCTGAGATCCAAACATATTATACTGATACATATATTATATCCACAACAATACATAACATTCAGTAAGACTTCAGTTAGCCAAGTATCCTACTTATGGTAGTGGATCTAGGCAAGTCAATATATTTTCTCATCTCATGGATGAGAAAGAGCCATGTTTTCTTCATAGACATGATTATAGTTTTGGGGCTTAACGAGTGTGATGAAATTTCTATAGTGGACAACAGCATAATGATGATGTTTTCATGGTAAAAGAGTGACTGATTAGAAACAACAATTTCAACAAAGATAATATATTCATAATATGAGATGATCATATTTTGACACTAATTGGACATTGTTAAGTGTATGCAAGCCAAAATATAGTGAAAAATAAGTCCTAGGAGTCATTAACTATAAGTTTTTGGGTCTTGTGTTATATTACAAATGTAAAATTTTGGTTATTATTGTCTCCTATGTTGTCCCATGAAGTAAATAAACAACTGAAAATTTTATGTTTGTGTATCTTGTCAATCAAAGACATCTCAATATAGCAAAGTAGACAGTGTGAACAGATTCCCTGAGCTGAGGAAGTGGAGTTGAGAGCCTGAACAGATCAGGCTGGATAGATTTCACAGGGCAGAGAATAGAAGAAAGCTACAAAGAGAAAGAACTCCAGAGATCTTTGGAGAGCCGCCTCAAGTATCCAGTTGAGTACTGATCAGTGTGACAGAAGAGAGTACTTAAAACTTGAAACAAACTACCAGAAGGATTAGAGATAATCGTGCTGGTGCTCACACAGGGCTGAGGATGGTACTGATTAATATATATATATATATATATATATATATATATATATAAACAAACAAACACAGGATATCTTCTACAGATGATTATTGCCTCAGCAGTGGGGAATCATTGAATTTAGATGAGTACTACATGAGTCCTACATGCCAAATTTTAATACCAAGATCTGAAAGTATCAAACTGTTTCCAAGTAACTGAATTGTGTCTGTTAACAAATCTCAATAATTATTAGATTACACAAATACCCAGTTCCCTATAAGGTAGTATTTACAATGTCTGGATTTAATCATTGATTAGCAAGCAAAGAACAGGTAAATATGCCTCATTATAAGGTGATATCACACTTGAAACCAGTCCAGGGCTGACTTACATGTTAGAATTAGTAGACAAATAATTAAAATATAAGTAAATTTCATGTATTCAAAAAAGTAGAGGAAATGAATATATTTTAGAAGACGCATATTGAACTTCTAGATATAAAAATCAAGATAAAAATATATGCAGATTAACAGATTAAATTGGCCTAAGAGATTAATATATTAAACACATGTCACTAGATCCAACCTATTCAAAATGAAAATTGGAATTTTTGATGGAGATATTTATAATGGATTTCTCCATTCCTTCTATCATGCTTTAACTAACTCTAGTCCTTACAACTAAGTTGAATGTGCTACCATAATATCACCAAAATATTTATTACTTCAGGGCCTCCCCTGGTGGCGCAGTGGTTGAGCGCTGGGCTGCGAAGCTGCCCGCAGCCTCTGCAGAACCGGTTCGATCCCCCGCCGCCAGGGAGGGTTCCACATGGCGCAATAGACCTCTCCTGCCACGTCATCCACTGCTCCTCTCAGCAGTGTATTTTGTCAGTCTGCCTGTTCTGCTCCCCGCTCTGGTGAATTCTCTCACCCTCCCACACTTCTGACTGTACCCAGTGCTTGTATAAATAAATAAATGAATCTTAAAAAAAAAAAAATTATTACTTCAATAGTCACTACACATCAGTTTTTCTACAGATTTTGTAAAAAAAATAATATTCCATTATTTTAGAAGTAATCTCTTTATTTACAAATGACACCTTTCTCAGGATTTTACTCCTCCATCTGCGACATTTTTTTTTGTTTTGTTTTGTTTTTTAACTCCCATTTTCTTCACATTCCACAATTCCTTATGTTGCAAATACCATTCATATATCTATGATTTCCAGATCATTTTCTCCACTGAAAATCTATTCTTTGTCTCATATTTCAAATTAAAAATGTTAACTAATCCATTTTATGGCTACTTAAGTACACCAGAATGAACATGTCCATTTAAACTCATTGTTTCCTATCCTCCTCCTCCCACACCCACACACATTCTTTCAGGATTCTGAAATCTTTCTTCCTCTTTTAGCCTTGCTCACACAAATCATGGATGTCATCTGAATACTATTTAGATTAAACCTATTAAAATGTTCCTCATTTTTCTACAAAAGAAAAATTCAAAAAACATAAAAAGTTTAGAAGTTCATGCTTAATTTTCCAGCTTCACATCTTTTCTATTAGCTGCAATGCAAATGAATTTCAGATAAATGGGAGAAAATATATTTTCCTTGTATATTTAATTAAGGATTGAGGACTTCATGTAAATAAAATAATTATGCAAATTAAGATTACTATAATGAAGATTTTGCAAGGTTCTTTCCTTAACTCCAAGTTCTAACAGGGCACTGAATTGATAATTATCCTCTTTCATATGGAGTTTATTATATTTGACTATGAAAACCAATTCTTGCCTCACCACTGTTATGTTGTGTTTATGACTGCATTGTCATTCTATAGGGATTTAAAATAATCTCTGTACTTCTATTTTTCTGGTTCTCAAAGCAGACTCAGAATAAGCTTTCTGTATTCTTATCCTGCAAAAGAAAGTAGAATCACTATGCAGCTGTTCTCTAAAAATATGTCTGCATCCAAATTTGTAGTCCAGATTGGCTATAGTACTATATTGCAAGTACTGATAAACTATTTGAAAGTGGATATTCTATATACTATCTTTCCAGTCTTTTACCTTTTTTGGTCTTACTATTTTCAGGGCCTAGTACATTATCTGTGATTTAGAAATTAGAAACTAATAAATATTTCATTTATGAATCAGGGATTTTTATCTACAAAGAGACTCTTTGCTGTCTGTTCATTTTATCCTTTGCCTCCTGGTTACTTACTTTGATTCTTGGTTTATTGATTTCATTCTTGAAGGATCTTAGTCTTATCATTTACCTTGTTCACCCTGTAAATGTCATCTTAATAATTTAGGAACTGAGTTCGGAGATGTCATAGACACTAGTCTTTCTGATGTATCTGGACCCAATAGAACATTAATTATAGTGAATAGATTCTTAGACTATATTTTAGACCATGCTCTAAATTAATGGTTTGTTTACAATAGAAACAAACCTAGGTAAACCCTTTCTAGGTATTTTATGTTATTGTATTTTTTTCTTAAATCTTATTTGCATCAACAGTTGAATTTCTGAATGTGGCTTCTATAAGATCTTATGGTCCTCTAGTTATGATAACTTTAAAGTGAGAAAACCTGGTAATATTCTGTGGATCCTGGGAAGTTAAGATATAAAAACAACTGTTCTCCTGGTGTTTCTTATTATGCCTGCCTAAAGGTTGGAGGTAGGAATTGGAGCAGACGTTTTGTCATCATTCGGCAATTATGATATTGAGAAACAGATACTAAGAGTGGCAATATGAAAGCCAGTGATCCCCTACACCTATGTTGTTTATCTCCTGACTTCTTGTTATAGATAGATGATTGGTAAGTAGGTAGGTAGGTAGATGGATAGATAGATAGGTAGATAAATAGACAGACAGACAGATATCCATTTATTTAGCCAATATATCGATAGGTGGAATTCTGTTTAACACCATCAAATATTGTGCTAGTCTGGTACAAATTACTATTTAACTTCTTGGTCTTTCTATTTTGCAGCTCTTACTTTTCCTTTGATTTGGCAGTATCAGTCTAGTAAAGAAATTTCAATGGCCCAAATTAAAGCAAACTTACGTTAATTATATGCAGAATACAATTAGAGGGTAAATACAGAATTTTGTTTTTGTTATAAAGTATTGAATATTCAAAGATTTGAGGTTATAACCCAGCTTTACTGTAACATCAGCTCGGTTACACAGGGCAGATAAATTAGACAAGGACCATAACATTTGGTTCAAATATTTTACTCAGGTATGCTTTAACAATGTTAAGTGTATAAGAGGGGATGGGGTAGATAGTTTTAAATCCTTGCCATTACTGAAATTGTGAAAAACTAATCCCTCTTAATGTTAGTGTTATGTAAGTCACCTCTAGATATATTGGCATGACTGCATTGTTGTAATTGTTAGATTTAATGTTTAATAATTTTACACATATATGCCTAGAAGTCTTTTAAGGATGAGGAGGAAAGGCTGAAAGTCAAGTATTTTTTCTCTTACTACATTAACAAGTACTGATAAGAAATATGTTAGCATATTTGGTGAATATTGGCAAACCAAGCAGAGATCCAACTATCATAAACATTATGAAATTGGCATATGTAATAAAGACAACCAAAATCTGAAGAGAAAAATCTGGGCGATAAAGCTAAGAAGTTATATGATGGATCAGCTTTCATAAGAATCCTGACATGTAGCAACATATGGGTGAAATCTAGCAAAGTAATTAAAATGAATAAAAACTATTGGACCAGCACTTGGGTTAAAAAGAGCAAGCAAGATAATAGTATGTAATACTAAAAAAATCAATTGAAAACACCATATAAACAAACAAAAACAAAACCCCAAGCCATTAAAATCTGAGTTAAAAAAATGTAAGTTAAAAGCAGCACATTTACAAAATACTTAGAAAAGGTCAGTTGCCAGCTCAGTTTGAGTTCCCAGCATCAGGAGTCTGATTTAAAAAAATAATAATTATATCGTGTTCTAAGGTCATTTAATGAAAGAATATAGGAAAGTCAGATTATTCTGTATTCCAGTGCAGTACTCGAACATTCATTACCAAATAGCAGCAGCAGTATCATCTGGGAATTTACTAGAAATTTAAATTGTTGTTGCTACCACCCCGACCCCTCATACTTTTAAAGGATTCAGAATTAGCCAGGGTGGGGTCCAGCCATCTTTGGTTAAGAAGCCATGCAGGTGATTCTGGTGCATTATCACATTTGAGAATCACTGTTGTTTTATATTTTTCAGTAAATGCAGTCATTTGAATTTAGGGGGGAAAAAAACCCATCATATTTGACATAGAGACTATTACAGAAAAGAAATGAGAAAGGATTGCAGGTTTGATTTAGTATGTGCAATCTGGCCTGGGAATGTCTGACCACCTTATTTGAGAATCATGATGATTGTAATGATTGTACAATCTTTATGCTTGTAAACAGAAGCCTTTGTTCCTCAGGCATTTCCTGATATCAGGTCTTTCACCCTACCCATGCTTTTGTTATTGATACCTACTAAAACTTGCTAAAGGAATTGCTTAACACAAAACTATGGCCTAGCCATTCTGCGGGAACAGTGTGCAGGAACATCAACTAGAAGACTTTAACTCTAAATACCCCATGTCTTTTCAATGATAGCTATCTCGTAATAAAAAGTACTGCCTCTCTGAATCAACACAAACTGCATGTTTTACATATAATTTCAAAGGATATACTTTATTTTACATATATTTTACATGGACATATATTTTGCATACACAATATATACAATGTATATTGTTAATATTTATATTTAATTGAATGTGAATGTAGATGTGTAAAAGTTATTTCAACAGACACTATGTAATTTTAACTTATTATTATCACTGGCACTAATTTGGGGTAGTTATTTGTAGTTAAAAAAAAAAAAGCTCAGATTGTCCAAAAAAAAAAAAAAAAGACTGCTTTTCTCTAACTATATTGATAATTTCCTTATCTTAGGATATTCAGTTTTGAATTTACCACCCTAACTCCCACTCCCTGACTTACCACTTAGCACTGTGATATGACTTTTTATATATTGTTTTTATTTTCCTATAACATTGTGTGTTTATATAAATCTAGAGTTTATTCTCCAATAGTGCATTAAAAAGAGACTTTCCCACATCCTTTTTGTACTTTTACCAGAAATCTTCTTAAGCCCAGTAGCATGACTAATTTATAATTCCATTCAGAAAAATTGTCATTCCTTCTGGTATTTTGCGCAGCAAGAATGAGAGAACCTCAAGCACTAATTACCAATTTACTGCTCAGGGCTTTCACAAGATGAAGTGTTAAGGGAAGCAGACTTGACAAAACTATCGTCAGTGTTTCAGTTTTTACTGTAAAATCCAAAAATGAGTTAGAACACATTGTGGTCAGAATCAGGCTAAGCTGTCATACTGAGCTTTGCTTAAGCTTACCTAACTTTCCGTATCCCTCATATATTCAGGTATTATTTAAAGAGAATATCAAGTTATCTATCTTATTTTCTTCTAAAATATATCTTTAAAATATTGTGTGGTTGGCATTATGTATTGGAAATATTCAAGATGATCTTCTGACCTATTTAACTGGAAGCACACATTTTCACAAACTGGAACTCCTTCCTTGAATTGATACCTTCTATCACAAACATATGATAAAGAGTTTGAGAATTTAAAAACATAATTTTAAAACATTCAAAGATTTAAAGGAAATAGCCTTTAAACTATTAAAATGAGGTTTGAAATTCAAGCCACATGTAAAGACAAAATAAAAAAGTTAATTCCCTTTCTCACTCTCTAGTCCTCACCATAGTTAACTACTACTACTATTTTCCTGTGCTTTTTAAAGTATGGGTATCTGTATTCAAAAATACCAAGTCAAATAAAAGTAAACCTACAAACATGCATGTAGATGTATGCACACATACAAGCATACACACATCATATTTTTTTTTTCCACAAAACATTACACCATACCCACTGTTTTGTATTTTGACTTTCTCATGTTAAAGATACCCGTACTTTAAAAATAGGTTTTCTGTTGATGGTATGTTGATGCTATGTTATTTTTTTATGGGATGCTAAATCTCTCTCTGTTGATAATAGATAGATAAATTTGGAATTAATAGGTCATTAATAAATGCTTACATTTTTTGGCATAGGCAAATTGTCTTCAAAAAGAGTTATACCAATTTGTATTCTCACAAACAATGAATGATAGTGTCTTTACTTTGATATGAATAGCCAGTAATAAAGTACTGATTTACTTTTTTCAAAATTGATGCCCATTCTATCAATGACAAGACTCTATATTATGGCTGTTTCTAAATATTCATAACAGCTCTGAAATGATTTTCATTATAGCTATACTCTTATTTCTATAATAGTAAATGTTTATATTGTGCTGTAACTTTCAGACCAGGTCCTGCTATCATATTGAGATTCTGAACTCTAGAATTTGCATACTATGCCAGACACAGACTAGTAAGCATAAATTAAGTTTAGAGACAGATACAGTCTGAAGACATAAAAGATGCTTTATTTGCCACAAATATTCACATTTTAGTTAGTGAATTGTTGATAATAATTGGCAATCTATGACGACTGTATGTTTTATAAGACGATTATATTTGAGTCTCTCACCACAACCCTGGTAGCTCGGATTAATTTCCTTGTTTTACAAATGAGTAAAATTTATAAAAATTAAAAGCAAATGAGTTTATTTAGCTATAATACTAGATACGGAAAAATGGCCTATTGAATTTGAAACCCTATTTCCTCAATCAAAAACCGTTGGTATTCTTGCTGTGCCACACGCAACATTGATTGAGAGTATATGGCAAAATTATGCTACTATTCTATATCATTATGTAAAGCATAACAAATTGTATATGTGTATATATATAAAGTACAATATGTACTATACTATATATACATATAAAATTGCGCTATCAAATTCAGGAGAGGGAAAAGGTTTTATAAATCTGATGAGCTTCTCAGCATAATTTATATATTTTATGCCACAACAATGTCATATATAATTAGATTACCAGGTTAAGCTTCTAAAACAGAGGCAAATATCACTGACAAATCACCAGACAATTACATAGAATATTATAATTTGATTTTCATTATGGTTTCGTCAGTCATAATTATATAAAATTATTTAAATTGGGAAAAAGTTGATTATTTATTGCATTCACTTTATATTTAAGAGCTGATGCAGCAGTATTTAAGTTGCTGATTAGAAAGAAAAACTGCTAATCATTAATAAGTAGATTGTTTTGCATGTACTCTGAAGTTTCCTTTAAGTAACGTATATAAATATAAATGAATCTTTGGGCTTTAAATTATAGAAATACTATTGCAGATATATATATAATTAAATGAATATCCCATATTCTCATAATCATAAATATCTATATTACCTTTCTACATTATGTCTGGTCAGCAGCATCATTTCCTTATATTCTTAGACTTCTTCATAATATGACATAGGAGACACAAGTCTTTCTTCATTTGTCCCTTCTTACATTTTAGATACACACAGAAAGAGTATTGAGCCGAATCAAAATACCAGATTAGCACAAATATTTCCAACGTAGTGCAAATACTCCTATTTCCAACAAAAACTCCTACACTCACTGTTGCATAATTATTTACATAGCCAAGATACGGAAGCAACCTAAATGTCATTTGATGTATGTCTGGGTAAAATAATGTAGTATAAACAAACCAGGAATATCACCATCTTAAAAAAATGAAGGAAATTCTAGCATTTGCTATAATATGGATAGACCTGGAGGGCATTTTTTTAAGTGAATTAAGCCAGATATAGAAAAGCAAATACAGCATGATTTCTCATATATGGGGATTCTAAAATAATCAAACTCATAGAAACAGTATAATGGTGATTGAAAGTGTTGCGGTGGGGTAGAAATGGAACTTGTTGGTTAAAAATACAAAATTTCAGTTATGCAAGATAAATAAGTTTGGATATCTAAAATATAGTGAGTATAGTTATGGTGAGTACAGTTAATGATACTGTATTGTATATTTGAACTTTGTTAAGAGGGTAAATCATAAGTGTTCTCACCACAAGAAAGGGAAGAAGAAAAGTTAAAACAGAAAGGAAGAAAGCATTAGAACTATTGAGGTTGATGGATAATTCATTTGATTGCGGTTATCAATTTACAATGTACATGTAGATCAAAACATGAAAATATACACCTTAAATACATGAAATTGCATTTGTTATTTATACCGAAGTAAAGCTGGGGGCAGGTGGTACAGGAAGAGGTACAGAAAGGTACAGTAACATAGGAGTGAGTCTTTAGAACATGTGATCTAAGAAACAGAGGTAGAAGAGCATGAAGGCTGGCTTGAAATTGCAATTGGTATAGTGTTTGCCTTCACTTTGGTAAACTCCATATGGCCTGAGTTAGTATCTAGCATAATTATTAAGAGAAGTTATGGTCAAAGCCATGGAAATGATAGTTAAAATTAAACATACTGTCTAATTGACTCCCCAAACTGGAGACAAACTTTAAGTCTGTATATGCAAAAATCAGGAGCAGAATTCACTAAAATGAAGTGGCCAAGAAAGTGCACAAGAGTGGAGGAGAGGTTGGAATGATGACCTAAGTTGCCATTAGCTTCAAAAGGAAGCAGCACTATTTACAATAGCTAAGCTTTGGAAACAACCCAAATGCCCAAAAATAGATGACTGGATCAAGAAGATGTGGTACATATATACCATGGAATATTACTCAGCATTCAAAAAAGATAAACACATGCAATTTGCAGCAACATGGATGGAGCTGGAACGGATCATGCTCAGCGAAATAAGCCAGAAAGAAAAAGAAAAATACTGGATGGTCTCACTCATAGCAGGAATCTAGAAAACTTAAATAAGGGACCAGGAATAAGAATAACTATAAGAAAGAAAATATCAAAATCAACAAACAACTATGAACCAGAGACACTCTATGGGGGGTGGGGGGCAGGGAAAGTAGGAATTGGGGTCAAAATAAGGGGATTGTAATTGTATGGGGAATATAAAAATAAAATTTAAAAAATGAATTAGCTATAAAAAATAAAATATTTGACTGCACTTTAAAAAAAAAAAGGAGGTTGGCTTTTGAGTATATTTCATGGGTAACAATGATTTCCTGCTCAGCTTTTCTCTGACACTTCTAGAACAAAAAAAAAGGTCTTTATGCAAGTTTTGGTGTCATGTGAAACCCACTGCAACAAGGAAACAGATTTTTATGGTCTATACTTCAAATTGGAAAATGTTAGGATTGTGAGAGGCACCTAATCTACTTATCTCATATCTTTCACTTGAGATGTCCCAATAATCATTTTTACAGCATGCAGAAACTGAAAAATCAGACTGAAGACTTAGTGCTAAATACTTTATATGTAGTAATACATCAGATTGCTTAACCCTATACAATTATGAAAAACAGTTTCTTATTTTTTTTCTTTTTTTTTAATGTAGAAATGTGCATATGTAGAGATATTTAATGTATTTGTGCTTTTATTGTTTCTTGAATGAATGTATAAATTCCACAAATACAGAGATGGCTTAAGTTTCTTGCATTTCCTCCCATTGCCTACATTTGTAAATGCAAAACCAAGGGGTACCCAGGGACACCAAACTGCTAGGTGCATGCTCTAAAAGGGGGTTTGGCCATGTGTGCACATGAAGGCAAAATACTTCTTTTAGTGTTAAAGGTTTTTATTATTATTATTTTTATTTTTTACATCATTGTACATTTTTAAACAATATTTGCTTCCCCCCACTTCAGGTGTAGTCCCCATAGAGTTACCTCCACCAGTGCACTAGTGCACCATCACCTGAGTCCCCTGTGCTACCTTCCTCCCTCCCTCTGATCCTTCTCCTGCCTCCTCCCCTGCAGGATGTCTCTGATTTATAATTGTCTGGTTTTGCTTTGCTGTGTTTTTTTTTTTTTTTTTTTTTTTTATAGAGGCATGTTTATTTATTTATTTGTTTGTTTGCTTGTTTTGTTTATACATGCACTGGGTACAGTCAGAAGCGCGGGAGGGTGAGAGAATTCACCAGAGCCAGAGCAGGGAGCAGAGCAGGCAGAAGGACCGAAGTACACTGCTGAGGGGAGCAGCGGGCGGCAGGAGAGGTCTGCGCGCCATGTGGGACCCTCCTCCTGTGGCTGGGGAGCAGCCGGGGATCGAACCGGCGCCGCAGCGGTCGCCGGCAGCCTCGCAACCCAGCGCTCAACCGCTGCGCCACCGGGGAGGCCCTTGCTTTGCTGTGTTTTATACTTTTATTATTTTTTAACACTGATGTCTTATTTGGTTCACCTATATTCCTGCTATAAGTAAAGCCATCTGATATTTTTTTTTTCTCCTGGCTTATTTCACTGAGCATAATTCCTTCTAGCTCCATCCACGTTGCTGCGAATGGCATGAGTTTATCTTTTTTGATGCTGAATAATATTCCATTGTGTATATACACCACATCTTCTTGATCCAGTCATTTATTTTTGGGCATTTGGGTTGTTTCCAGGTTTTACCTATTGTAAATTGTGCTGCAATAAACAGGTGTACAGGTGTTATTTTGAATTAATGTTTTTGTGTCCTTTGGGTAGATCCCTAGTAGTGGAATTGCCCGGTTGTATGGTAGCTCCATTTTTAGTAGATTGAGGAACCTCCAGACAGCTTTCCATAGTGGTTGGACCAGTTTGCACTCCCACCAGCAATGTAGGGGAGTTCCTTTTTCACCACATCCTCGCCAACATTTATTGTTGCTTGTTTTTTTATATGTGCCATTCTTACAGATGTAAGGTGGTATTTCCATGTGGTTTTGATTTGCATTTCCCTGATGATAATGGATGTTGAAAATTTTTTCACATGACTGTTGGCCATTTTAATTTTCTCTTTGGAGAAATGTCTTTTAAGTTCTTCTCCCCATTTCTTGACTGATTGTTTATTTTGTTTTTGTTGAGTAGTGTGTGTTCTTTGTATATCTTTGTGATCAGTCCCTTATCAGTTGTATGGAGTGCAAAGATTTTTTTTCCCAATCAGTGGGGTGTCTCTCCGTTTTGGTTAATGTCTCTTTTGCTGTGCAGAAGCTTTTCAGTTTGATGTAATCCCAGCTGTTTATCTTTTCCTTGGCATTCTTTGCTTTGGGTGATGAGTCTTTAAAGATGTCATTGCAATGTATGTCTTGTAGTGTTTTACCTGTATTTTCTTCTATATATTTTATGGTTTCAGGTCTTATATCCAATTCTTTTATCCATTTAGAGTTGATGTTTGTACATGGTCTAGTTTCATTTTTTTGCATGTGGTGGTCCAGTTTTCCCAGCACCATTTATGGAACAAACTGTCCATGTTCTATTGCATATTCTTTGCTCCTTTGCCAAAGATCAGTTACCCACATAAGTGTGGCTTTATTTCTGGGCTCTCTATTCAGTTCCATTGGTCTTTGTGTCTGTTTTTTGTTCCAATACCAAACTGTTTTAATTATTATGGCTTTGTAGTATAGCTTGAAGTTTGAAAGTGTGATACCTCCTTTCTCCTTTGTTTTCATCAGTAGGGCTTTGGCTATTCATGGATTTTTTGTGATTCCATATGAATTTCATCAGTATTTGCTCTATTTCTTTGAAGAATGTCATTGAGATTTTTATTGGAATAGCATTGACTCTGTATATTGCTTTTGGTAGGATAGACATATTTAATAATGTTAATTCTTCCAATCCATGAGCAGGGGCTGTCTTTTCATTTCTTTGTGTATACTTTTATTTCTTTTAACAGTGTTTTATAATTTTCTTTGCATAGGTCTTGTACCTCTTTTGTTAGGTTTATTCCCAAGTATTTGATTTTTTTTTGTTTCGGTTATAAAGGGGATGTTTTCTTGATTTCTTCTTCAGATTTATTGTTTGTGTACAGGAGGACTACTGATTTTTGTGTGTTGATTTTGTTTCCTACTACTTTACTGAACTTGTTGATTATTTTGAGTAGTTTTTCTGTGGAGCTTTAGGGTTCTCTATGTATACTATCATATCATCTGCAAATAGTGATAGTTTTACTTCTTTCCCTATCTAGTGTGAAATATTTTTAAAAGAATTTAGGAGAGAGAGAAAGAGAGAGAGAATATGAGAATGCAAATAAAATGATTTAAAATGATAATTGCTCAGTGAAACTCCAAAAATCCCCCATCCCCCATCCCCTTATGGGCAAATGTCCAGCCAAACAGGATTGTCCCAAAGAAGGCCACTGAGGCTGATTTCCTTGCCACTAGTTTAAGCACCTCTGGTAGGGAGCCAATAAAAGGTGTAAACAGGTCCTAGAGAGCTGGGACAGAGGGAAAGACCTAAAATTCAATATATACCATATAATTGACCATGAGGTCAAGATAAAGGCTGACATTGTCTCTGCCAAGGATAAAGAGCAGTCTCCACATGTGACTCTCACCCCCTGTGCCTTCCAAGTATCTCTTCTGAGTGTCTACATATGTCTCTCCTTTTGTCTCCTTTCTTCTTTGTTCCACCTCCATTCATTTATCTACCTTGCTCCTTCCCAGCTGCCACATTCAGTAAATCTTATTCATGGCATGCTGAGACTTGTAATGCAAGGCAAATGCATGTGTGTAAGTGGGACAGGGAAAATGGCACCTATTGTACTGTGATGCTCCTCCTGTTTTACAGAGATGCTTTTTGTAACACCTTTACTGTTGTGTGGTCCCTTGCCTCACACAGGTGAATCCTATGCATTTAATATTGTTTTTATTGAGGATATCAAGGTCGATGATGTGACACATTCTTTTATTCCCAAGGTTTCTAATTTCCATTCTAGGCTACAAGATAATAAGTAATAACACAAAAGAGTTAGTTTGTGGCTATAGATATACTCTTAAAATGATGGTCTTGGGGATATTTTGTTTTTTGATTTGCTATTCAGTATTAATTTTTAGTGTTTGTACCAACAACACAAAATTTTGAATGTCATATTTCAGATTCTGGTTAATCTAGTACTGAGGGACAAAATATGTTGATACGCAAAATGTATTTCAATTGTTTCCTGAATACTGTGATGAATTATTCACTATTTCACTGTGGGCTTAGTGTCAGCTTAAAAATGGAAACTGGAATATAGATTCCTTTAAAAACTGGAACATAGTTAGGTATTAAAGCAAAGCTCCCTAGGTGAATTCAGGATGAAACAAATACTCTAACCTTGGCCTATATCTGCCCTCTGGAGTCCTGTTATCTTTGCATTTTCCTGAGTTAGTTTCAGGCTATGGGTGAAGGTGATATGCAGGCCAATCATGTGGATAATTAGGTTTACTTCAGAGACAACCTAACACAATGGTGAGTTCAACTCCAGCCTTTGGGCTTTAAGAGACATTGATAAAATGCAGTTGTAAAGGTACTTGAAGAGGCATGTAATCATTTTTCAGAACTTGTCCTGTTTCAAGGACATCTTTGAATGTATCTGTCTAAATCAGAGTGCTTTGTCCAACACTTGAGTATGCAAAATTCAAAGACAGAATTATCTCTTCGTTCATAATATGTTTCTTATTATGAAGATACTGAAGGGCTTTGTAGTAATAATATTAATATCTTAATAAATTTTCTCACATCCCATAAAACATCACAAATAGAATCTTATTCTTAGATATTTTGGTGGCTTTTACTTGAAATAGAGAATAGCGACAAATCGGGGAGATATGGCTAAAGTTATATCCATGTGTTATTAGGTAATAATGTATAATTCCAAGAATATAGAAATAACTAGAAAATCATCGAGGGCAAATAATAGATGATAGATTCATAGGTAGATAGATAGGTAGAGATACCTGCATATAGCCACATATTTTTTGTTTGGCTTTACATAGAACATAGATATGTTGACTCAGAAATAGCTAGAAATTATAGTGTTTCTTTGTCATAATCATCTTGAACACAGTTGCTTATATTAGTCTCAGAAATTTGATGGAAGTGCACATGAATTATATCCTTGTGAAAGAATCCACTTTTACAGCATAAGTTCAGATCTCAAGGTACTACAATTTACAATATGGATACAAACAATCTTCATTTCGATGTAGAAGGAATGTGAAGTAACACTTTGGCCAGGCCAGTGCAGCCTAATACAATGAGCATGGTCTCTGGATTGAAAAACCTATAAACATATGTCAGTTGTTCTGATTCCTATTACCTGAACCACCTGTAGGGCCAATTGATGTCTCTGGTTCTCTCCTTTGCAAGACTTTTCTTAAATGTTAGAGATAGCCTATGTTGTAGACTGAGGATCATTCCAAATGCATAGTGCATGCCCTTTCTTCCATCTATTTCTTTATATTGTTATAACTGGCACTTTTTTTTTTTTTTACATTTGGAATTTCTAGAAGAACAATTGTAAACCCGAGAAATTGGGAGGAAAGTGAGATTAATTGGCTAATAAGTAGGGACAAATTTATTTTTAGTGTTGAAAATATTGATACAGGGCCTTCCTGGTGGCACAAGGGATAAAGACTCAACCTATGAAGCTATCAGCAGCCACTGAAGCATGAGTTCGATCCCTGGCTAGGAGCTACCCACATGGCACAGCGGACCCCTCCTGTCTCACCCACTGCTCCCCTCAGCAGTTATTTCAGTAGGTCTGCCTGTTCTGTTCCCCACTCTGTCTCTGGTGAATCCTCTCACACACACACCCCCCACACACATCTCTGGCTTTTACCCCAGTTTTGGTATGCATAAAATAGTCTTCAAAGAAAAAGGGAAAAAAAAGAAAATATTGATACACATGTACATATGAGAAAAATAGATTTTTCAGTAAACTATACACCTTAGCAAACATGAGGGAAATGCCTATACTTGAAAAGAAAACCTTGGGGTAGAAATAAATATTCCTTTTAACCATTCATTTCAAAATTCTTGCTTGTACAATGATAACTAATTTCTGAAAATTACAGTGAATTTGACTGACCAGTTTGAAGAGACAATTCCAGGACAGATGAAGTCTTAGATTATTTTCATTCAGTTATAAAAGAGTTCTGGTTATTTGACTCTGTGGGTAGATAACTGAGAGGACTGTACTGATGTTCAAATATTAGGTGATTCCTGATGATTTCCAGGCTGTTACCACTAAGCAGAGACCTCAGGCTGTTTCTAACTTTGCTCAAGTTGGCTTAAACTACCTCCTGAGATTGAGTATAATCTGTTATCCAAAGTGACAGTGTCTCTCATCACTGACAACTTTTTATTCCTTCACTATTTAAAATTTGATAACCTTTTCCCATTTATAAATGAGCCTTAGAAATAATTACATTTTATGATTGCATTGAGCTGAGTTGTCCATTCATTCCCTAATTGTCTCAAGTTTCATTCCTGTGGGGAGTTGAACTTCCTCAGTTTCTGGCAATCTAACTAGATTTTCGAGAATACATTAGATGGCATTCTCTACAATATGCACTTAGCTTGATGTTATAAAATATTATTATATCTCCCCTTAGTTCCCTAAAAAGGATAGTTATCACTTGTATATGACAAGCAAAAGTTAAAGTAGAAGGGAAATGCTTTAAACCAGGTCTGGACCCTATGTGTTTTTCTTTTAATATTTGTCTATCTCTTTCCAAAATCCTTGGAAATATCTATGCTCAAAAAGATTGATGTTTCTAGTGATGTCAGGTTCTCAATATATTGGGTAGCTTAGAGTTAAAAAGAGATTACTGAGTATTGTTATTGATAAAAATATCCCATTGCTGAGAAAATTTAGGGAGAAACAAAATTTATGAACCATAGATTGTTGGGTTCACCTTTTCTTAAAATAAGAATAAAAGACATAAAATGTTGCCATCAAGGAAGAATAATTAAAAGATGTGCTGATAGTCTCAAGATGTTTCTAAGGTCTTAAAATGAATATGGAAGTCTATAAAAATTCATTATTCTTATATATTCTGTGATATGTAGAACATTTTTACTGAAGCTTTCTATCTTTTCTAAATTTATATCCAATTTTAATTTTATTTCTTTACAAATTGTATTCCTATGTTATTTTGCATATATCTTCTTAACCATCATATTTTAATCTCTCCTTTTAGACAGGAAAATCTCTTAATACCTTCATTACATAGGGCTAGACACTTCACTGTGGTTGCACTCTGGATTTATTATCTTAGGTCTCATATGATTTACTGTGTTAAAGCCTGTGCTGACTTGATTCCTGGAGTAATTGAAAAATTAGCATTTGACTCTGATACAACCAACATTGTACAAAATATTTAAAAATTCCTCCAATTCTCTAAAAAGATGAATCATTGCAATCTACATCAGAACATAGGAAGACTGTGAAGTGAACTGAACTTTGGATTTCAAATGAAGTTGTATAATTGAAAAGAGATGACTAGTGACATATTTGAGATTTTCTTTGTGTTAAAATATTTGGAATTATTTTATTCACCTTTAGAGGCAATCTGAAGTGAATCATCATTTGGATTCATTAATACCTGCATTCTTGATAATAAATATGATATGAAGTGTCCTCCCTGGTAGCCTAGGGATTAAGTCTCAGCACTATCACCGCCACAGCCTGAATTCAAACCTTGGCCAGGGCGCTAACCCAAATATGACACATCAGACCTCTCCTGTCTTGCCCGCTGTTCCCCTTAGCAGTTTTTTTTTTTTTTTCACTAAATCTGCCTGTTTTGTTCCTCACTCTGTCCCTGGTGAATCCTCTTACCCCTACACTTCTGGCCTACACTACCCAGTTCTTTTATGCAAAAAAAAAAAGTTATAAATAAATAAATATGACATAAAGCAAATCTATTGATATACATTTGGATAATAAATTTGTGGGTTTAGCCTGTTAAATGTAAGATTATAAAATCAAAGTTGGCGAAAGAATTGACCATTCCTTTTAATTTCACAACTATTTTGATTTACCTACCACTTAATAGAATGAATTCTTGATGTAATTAGAATGATCAATTAAAAAGAATGATAGTTACTGAACTGATTCCTTTTGACTATTAAATTTGGCCTCTTCTGTAATAATATTAATTACTAATAATTTTCATTATTAGGATTGGGATTAATTAATAATAATGAATTATAAATTCCAAATTAATAATTTGGGATATACATTTTGTATGATAATGTTAATTTCAAATATATACACATACATGTGTGTTTTAGGTGTGTATTTGTATACATACATATATATAAATATATGTATACACATGCATTAAACATGCATATATGTAAGTTCATTAATATATTTTAAACACACATAGAGATATGGGGGGGAAGAGCGGGAGAAAGAGAAAGAAGCACTCTTATTCCAGGGTATTACTATTTCTTCAATGTTTCTTTTTTCCATTCCCATTTCTGTGAGTTTGTCTAAAGTTATTAAAGCTATTCTTAAATGTCTGGTGATCCCCACTAATGCATTCATTTAACACTATATTGGGTACACAATCCAGATATCATCTGAAACTGGTCCCCACATAGGAAGGGCAAGGAAAGACCAAAGAAAAAGGCAGACCACTCCATATTGGTAAGTGGCTTTTTTTTTTTAATACAAGAAAACTTGCATAGTGGCTTTGTATTGGGGTCCCCATGATGAGTAGTTTTCTGAACCTGACCTTAAATCTTAAAAGTTTACATAGAGACTTTTATAGAGTGCCATAGAGACTTTTATAGAGCACCATCATATATACTGCCTAGGTGGTCTAAGCAACACATTCTATTTCAGGGATATGTCCTGGGGTAGCTTCATTAGAACAGGGAAGGCAAGAAGTATCCACAATGGGAGTGAGGGGGAAAGGAAAAGTATCTAGTAGTCCATGTTTAGTTCTCAAGTCAACAGGAGATCTCTTTCTGTTGATTGTCTTCTTCAACAAACTGAAAATGAAAAAGTTAATGGAAACTCTACATATAGGTGTGGTTGCTAACTAGTCCTCATGGAGATAATTACTCTAATTTCCTGCTTGCAGGTAAAGGCCAGAACACCAGTATTGTAGGTATTCTGGTTTGGAAGAAGTGCCTGATGCCCAAAGGTTTTTTTGTTTTTTTTTTTTAAGATTTTATTTATCTATGCATAGAAGAACTGGGGTGTAGGCTAGAGTTACAAAGGATGAGAAGAATCACCAGAGACACAGTGGGGAGCAGAACAGGCAAATTTACTGAAATACACTGCTGAGGGAGCATGGGAAGAGCCAGGAGAGGTCTGCTATGGGTTAGCTCCCTGGCTAGGAGCTAACTCCAGGGATCGAACTCTGGCTGTGGCCGTGATAGCACTGAGACTTAACCCCTAGGCCTCCAGGCAGGCCCTTTGTGCCCAAAGTTTAATATGAAATTTAAGTCAACATTCTTATTTCTAGTATATCCCCTGAGCTATGTATGGCTCAAGTTTAAGGCTTCTCTACTTCAGTTGTCCAAAGAGTAGCAAGGTCTTAAGGAGAAGGTTTAGAAGAATAGCTCCTTTTTGGATCAGCTATTCTGATAAGTTATACAGTTATACGGTCCCAGCCTACATCTTCCATTTTTGGAGCACAGAAGACTGACATAAGACTGTCCATTTTGAAGTAGTTGACATCTTTATATATTTTCAGTACTTAACTCTTTTCGGTGGAATAAGAAAGGTGGAGAGAAAAATACATATTTTCATTTCTTACTCTTTACTTGAGGCCCCAAACAACTCATTATACAATACAATTCAGCCATTTAACAGATTTATCCTTCTCTAATTGTTTGATGGAATATTGACTTTAGTACATAAGTAGATATTCTTAGTATCTCCATTTTGATGATTATAAGACCTCAGTTTGGAAAGGTTGAGAAACTTGCCCTGTGTCTCACAAGTATACAAGCAAGTTTAAAGCTGAGATATGATTTACATTTCATTTTCTGGTGATAGAAATGGGTGGAATATTATTTTTCTTTGTTTGAGAAACTTATCCTGTTTTCTTGCTGTAATTTAGATAATTCTCTAGGGATGCAGAAAAGAAGCAAGAAAATCAAGGTGTTCGTACATCAATCTAGAAATTTAAAGACTTTTCTGCCTCATTAAGCAATCATTGAGAAAAGAAGAGCAGAGCAAATATAAGCCATTGACATTGGCATTTCTATATTCACCATGTCTCTATATTGTCAAACTTAGACATCCTAATAAGCATGATTGGAACTGTAATTTTCCCTCTCTTTATTTGATAGCTTCATTCATACTTAATAGTTTTATATATATATATATATATATATATATATATATATATAACTCTTCCCTCTCTTCTACTCTCATTAAATGCTCAGATTTTTTGACTATAGAACCAACATAGGATATCTTATATTTTAACTGTTTGTAATGCTTCATCTGTCATCGAAGAAATATGTATTCAAAGCTCATTTGTCACAGTTATGAATGTTTTTCAGTGTTTCAAACATCATTTCCAACTGATTTGTTATTAAACAGTTTGTCATTTTTAAACAAATTGATAGCACTGCCACTTTTACTGTTTAATGCTCCTATCTAAAGAGAGACTAATTACAGGGAATACTCTGTAACATTTCCATTTCATCACTACAACTGTGCTGGATTTTAGATTCCATCTTTTTTGTTTTGGGAAGAAATTCAAATTTCTAACTACCAACTACTTTGGTAGATCCAGTGTTTTATATCTAGGTCACAGGAAATAACTTATCTTTTTGATTCTACTTGATTTAAAAATCAATCATGACATTTTATTTCTTTTTTTTTTTTTTGGAATGATGACTATGTATTTGGATGACCTATTCTGGATTTATCATCCAAATTCCTAAATATAGATAATCTTAATTGACTGTTGATCATGCTTAATCAATAATATTGTAGGAAATCAGTCACTTTTATTGATTAATTGCTGCCTGTGCATGTGTCATGCTGAAATTAGAAAAGGTTTTAAAGAGAAGAAATAATACTACCAGTCTCTCACTATGTTCACCAAAATAAACAGTAACTCAAATTCTAATTTTTTAAATTTATTTTTTATTTGTTTATGCATACAAGAACTGAGGTGTAGGCCAGAGGTGCATGGGGTGAGAGAATTCACCAGGGACATAGTGGGGAGCAAAATAGGCAGATCTACTGAAATACTCTCCTGAGGGGAGCAGCAAGTAAGACAGGAGAAGTCTGCCTTGACATGTGGGTTAGCTCCCTGCCCGGGGATTGAACTCATGATACAGTGGCTGGCTTGCAATAGCTTGATATCACTGAGATTTTAACCTCTGCAGCACCAGGGAGACCCTAAAATATCTGTTTAAGCTGAATTTTCTCTATTCTGGGTTTCATGTAATAGTAGCAATGCAGATTTTCCCCCTCTTGTTCTTGAATGTTAACTCCATTCTTCTCTTTTTTTAATATTATGCAAACGTATTATATAAATTGTCATTTCACTATCACTAATACCAAAATAATTCCATCAGATTGTACTTCTTTTTGCCTTTTTTCAAAGATTTCAAAGTGGGAAGGAGTAGTACAATGAAAATATACACTTGCCATCTAGTCTTAACTAGTATTAATATTGCATCAACATAAAATTTATAAATATATGGCTCTTGATTTGCAGTCAAATGCTCTACCACTGAGCTATACCCCCAATATTATGTAAAAGTATTATATAAATTGTCATTTCACTATCACTAATACCAAAATAATTCCATCTGATTATACTTCTTTTTGCCTTTTTTTTCAAAGATTTCAAAGTGGGAAGGAATAGTACAATGAAAATATACACTTGCCATCTAGTCTTAACTATTATTAATATTTGCATCAACATAAGATTTATAAATATATGGCTAAATGTTTTGGTGAAGTAATTAATATTTACAGAAAGTTTGTTTTGAGTCATAATTACCAAGTTTTTCCCCATCACAAATGATAACAATAAATATGAATATATCACAAATAAATGTACCTATGAATTTCTAGTAATTTATGTCTTGATTCCATTTGGGGTTTTTCCTTATATGATGTAAAAAAGGTTAAAATTTTCTTCTATAAAATGGTGTAAAGTTTAAAAATATTCATTATTTTTTTTTACTAAATATTTATTGAGTGTGTATTAATTTAATATGCACATAGATTCAGATCTGGACTTCAATTCCATCAGTATATATGCTTACATTCCCTTATTACATTGTTTAATTAAAGAGTTTTGCTTATTATCTGGTAAAGGAAAATATACCAATTCTTCACTTAGCTTCTTTTTCTTCCCATATGATTGTTTATTTTCTTTTAAACAAAGAATTTATAATCAACTTGTCTGGATTCAGAAAATACAATAAATAACAGAAACCATCCATGAACACATGCACACACAAAAAATCTTGTTCATGTTAGCATTAAACTCATGGATTATTTTTTCTGTTTTCTAGTCTCATATAAAAATGTTTAATATTGTCTGTTAATTGAAGTCTACTAGTCTTTCAGGACATTAAATTTTCTTTATAGAGCTCCCTTTATGCTGTAGCACTTTGAAAGTTTATTTCCAAATTATATTTTTGTTGTTGCTATTATAAACTAGATTGCTTCTTCTATAATACTGTCTTTGATTTTTTATAACTTTTTACTTAATATCCTCCGATTATTCTTTTTTTTTTCAGTTTAATTGAATAATAGCCAAAAAGTAATTAAAAATTCTAGAATTGTAAATTTACTTAATCTTTGCCTTTGACCTGATTTCAGATGTCCTACAGATTTGGGGTTTGAAATAATTTTTTTCCAGTTATCGAAATATGTGTTCCTATTTATTGAAATGTTTGATGAAAAGTAAATTTGTAATGCTTTTCAGCAGCTCAAGGAAAAGAACATATGGTTGGATATGATTTTTTTTTCTGTATCTCATAATAAATGAATGAATTTACTAATCTGGAGCCATTCATGTTCCTAGAATAATCCTAGAATAGTATTTAATCATTATATATGTATTTTTATTGTGCAAGTATGTAGTTCTTTTCGATATGATTCGCATTTTGCATTGATATCCTATTTTTGCATTGCTATTTTTCTTAAATCTTCCTTTTTCTTGCCATCTTGACAAGCCTCATGTACCTGATGTAACAAATCACCACTAACTTACTGACTTAATACAAAAACAGTTTTATTTCTAGGCCTGAAGGCCAGAATTCCAAAACCAACTTGGCAGCGGACATTCCCTATAGAGAGTCTAGGAGATATCTATTCCTTCCCTGCCTGACCTGGCATCTGCTCACTTTGTGCTTTCCTTCACTTGCGGCTACCCCTGTTCTGTCTTCATATTACTTTCTCTGTGGATATCTTTCATTCATTTATTTCTGCATTTGTCTTGAATTTCATTGACTATTTATTTTAACCATTTTGATTGTAAATGAAATTTATCTCCATTAAACAAAGTAGGGCTGAGTTTTCTTATATATGCTAAAAAAATTTTCTTTTAATAGGTTAAATTTATTTGCATTTATTTCCTTTTCCTTTTTCTTATGAGATCCAGGATTTCTACCTATTATCAAGCAATCAATGTACTATTTTTGTTTTTCTCTTACTTCCTCCTTCATCTGTATTTTAGTTATATTATCTTTTTTGTAGTGATACATATTTACTTTAACTCTACCCTTGTTTGAATCTTAATTCTTTAACTTAATTTATTTGTGTGTGTGTGTGTGTGTGTGTTCCTTATGTTCCTTCATCTTTATGAAATGAGGACCGTTCTGTAGAGACTCTCTAGGATGACCCTTGGGCAAAATCTTTATTAAATGGTGGCATGTTAAAATAATAATTCTGTAACCTTATGTTTAAAAGTAAACTTGGGAGAATATATTCTTGTCTGATTTTTTTTTTTATTTCTTCTGGTTATTCCACTGCTTCATACTCTGTACTTTGCAGTCCAGAATTTTGATACACAAATCACTTTAGTTCCTTTGTGTGTAACTTGGTATATTTTGCTTGAAAGTCCTTATATGTGTACTGTTCAAGGCAATTTTCCCTGGCATGTGTAGAAACATTGATTATGTAAATTCAAATCACCATCCCATTATAGTAAGGTTTTCTTGACTTAATGGTTTTAATATTAATCTTGCTCAATACCAGCCTTTAATATCTGGTTTTGCCTGTGATCAATTTAAACTTGTAATTTTTTTTTTCTGTTACTTGACTCTTTCTATTTCTAAACTCAGTACCCCATAGGGTATAGTAGTTACAGCTATTCATGCTCAGGCATCTTACTTTTTTTTTTTCTTTATCCTATGTTATATTGCTTGTACTGTTTCTTACTATTGGTTCCTTAATTGAGGACCCTATATAATTCTCTCAAGGTACCATAAAATATATAGAAGAAAATATAGGTAAAACACTACAAGACATACATCTCAGAAACATCTTTAAAGACTCATCATCCAAAGCAAAGAAAGTCAAGGAAAAGATAAACACCTGGGATTACATCAAACTGAAATGCTTCTGTACAGCAAAAGAGACATTAGCCAAAACAAAGAGACATCCAACTGATGGGGAAAATTTTTTTGCACACCATAAAACTAATAAGGGACTGATCACAAAGATATACAAAGAACTCACAGGACTCAACAAAAACAAAGTAAACAATCCAGTCAAGAAATGGACCGAAGATCCTACTTTCTCCTCTCACCCATAGTGTATCTCTGGTTTATAGTTGCTTTTTGCCTTTTTTTTTTTTTTTACTTTATTATAATTAGTCTTTTCCTGGTTCCTTATTTTGGTTTTCTAAATTCCTGCTATGAGTGAGACCATCTAGTATTTTTTTTTTTCCTTTCTGGCTTATTTTGCTGAGCATGAGCCCTTCCAGCTCCATCCATGTATTCATGTTGCTGCAAATTGGATCAAAACAAGGGGGGTGGGGATTGTATGGTGACTGTAACCAAGATGAAAATGTATACATTGTGCAAAAATGAAAAATAATGTAAAACTTATATAAAATTAAAAAAATGAAAAAAAAAAAAGAAATGGGCAGAAGAACTTAAAAGACATTTCTCCAAAGAGGAAATGCAAATGGCCAGCAGGCATATGAAAAAAATGTTCAACATCCCTTATAATCAGGGAAATGCAAATCAAAACCACACTGAGGTACCACCTTACACCAGTAAGAATGGCACATATCAAAAAAACAAGCAACAACAAATGTTGGCGTGGATGTGGTGAAAAAGGAACTCTCCTACATTGCCGATGGGAGTGCAAACTGGTCCCGCCACTATGGAAAAATTGTCTGGAGGTTCCTCAGCCTACTAAAAATGGAGCTACCATATGACCCGGCAATTCCACTACTAGGGATTTACCCAAAGGACACAAAACCATTGATTCAAAAGAACACCTCTGCACCTCTATGTTTATTGCAGCACCTCTATGTTTATTGCAGCACTATTTACAACAGGCAAAACCTGGAAACAACCCAAATGCCCAAAACTAGATGACTGGATCAAGAAGATGTGGCAAATATACACAATGGAATATTATTCATCAATCAAAAAAGATAAACTCATGCCATTTGCAGAAATGAGGATGGAGCTAGAAGGAATTATGCTCAGTGAAATAAGCCAGAAGGAAAAAAAGAAAAATATATCAGATGATTTCACTTACAGGAGGAATATAGGGGAACCAAATATGACACCGATGTAATAAAATAATAAAGTACAAAACACAAAAAAGCAAAACCAGGCAATTACAAATCAGAGAATCCTGCAGGGGAGGAGGCCAGAGAGGGATTGGAGGGAGAGAGGGAGAAGCACAGGGGACTGAGGTGATGGTGCACGGGCGCATTGGTGAAGGAAACTCTATGGGGACTACACCTGAGGAGGTGGGAAGCAAATACTGTTTAAAAACAATTATGTAAAAAAAAAAAAAAAGAAAGTAAAATATAATTTCAAAAAATTCTGGGCCTCCCTTGTGGCGCAAGGGTTAAGAAACAACCTATGAAGAAATCAGCAGCCACTGCAGCACGAGTTCGATTCCAGTTCAGTCAGGGAGCAGCTCACATCGTGCAACAGACCTCTCTTGACTTTCCTGCTGCTCCTCTCAGCAGTGTACCTTGGTCAATCTGCCTGTTCTGTTCCCCACTCTGTCTCTCTGGTGAATCCTCTCACCCCCCGCAACTCTGGCCTGTGTCTCAGTTCTTGTGTGCATAAATAAATAAATCTTAAAAAAAAAAAAAAAACCTCTCAAGGTATTGTGACCAGTAGTATAAGGACAAAAATAAATTACTTTAACAATTGTAAGTCAAGCTAAATAGCAGATTCCCAAATGTAAATGCTAAGCTGACTGTTGGTGTTTCCACTTTATATTATTTCCTAATGATTAAAAATTATTCTATTTTTATATACTTTATATTTTAATGCTTTTTAGTCCAGAGGAAATGATATTTGGTGTACCACAAAAAATAACATTAATAGTTGCAAGATATGCTTTGATGGTACAGCTAAATAATATCAATATTAAATGAGCATTTAGATATTTTTGTGTTATGTGAGCTGTGTACTTTGTTTTTTTCTTAATATAATTGTTTAGACATAAAAGTAATTTGGTCAATTTATCTTCCATTGTCTTTCAGTACCTTTTTAATCATGCTTTAGTCTATTTCTTTTCCTCTTTGTGTATATTTATGCTACTTTCCCTGCATCAACTCTATTGAGAAATATTTTGGAAAAGGGGAATAGATGAAATGCTTTTCCAAAATATTTCTTAGTTCTATTACTCTATCATTCCTAGGGAATTGTGCAATTTCTTAATATATGAAATTGTCTCCTTGTATTCTAAATATTTAATACTGTATTAGTAAAGTTCTTTATTTCTTTGCTACCTGTCATCAGACAAACTGGACATATTAACATCCACAGTGACTCTCCCAAAATACTCATCTTGAACCAATATATTTTCTAAACCTTTTCCTTAGAGCATTTAGTAACTATTCTTTTGAACCTCTTGAATGCAAATGTGTGTTCTTAATATTTTTTACTTAGGTATAACCTTCTGAGGGTGAACCCTAGGTATATTTTCAGGATTAAACCACCATCGTAGAGTTTAACCACTACTTTCTCTCTTCTTTGCAGACTCAGTGTTATTTTCTGCTAAGGGGGTGGGCTCAACTAGTTAGATATATTTATTTCTCTAATGAAGTGATAGTGAAGCTTCAGTCCTACTATCTCTTAGTTACTCCATGTAAATTTGGGTTATGAGTAATGAAATTTGATATTCTTGTTGATGGGTATACAGATTTTTAAAAAGTAAAGGGGATTTTCAAACTTTATGCCCATAATTATCCTCATTAAGACATCAGTGTAAAAAATGATAATAATACAAAACAAAGCAAAAACAGGCAATTATAAATCAGAGACATCCTGCAGGGGAGGAGGAGGGAAAAGGATCAGAAAGAGGGAGGAAGGAGCACAGGGGACTGAGGTGATGGTGCATGGGTGCATTGGTGAAGGAAACTCTATGGGGACTATACCTGAGGTGGGGGCAAATATTGTTTAAAAATGCCAAAAAAATAATTAAAAATTAATTATTATGAAATCCAATATTGGACAAAATAACAGCACCAAAAAAATCACTGGAAGAAATGCCCTTCTAGGCTAAAGTATAATGTATTTTATATATATATCCAGAATTTAATATGTGATGGATATTTCATTTTAAATGTTAGAATATCCTTCATAGAGTGTTAATTTGCTACAATGGAGACAAAATTCCTTTACTTCTGAGTGGGTGATAAGATGGACTATCCCTATCATAGTAAATAACTGTACTTGTAATCATCTATCCCCACGGTAAGCAATTGCAAAATTAGTTATCTGAACAGGACTGCCAGTCCATAAATGCTTTGAACTTTCCGTAAGTGAATAATAAATGCATTCTCTTTACAAACTTGCAGAGACAGATAGTGTGTACAAATTTACTTTCTTTTATACATTTATACTATTATTAAGTAGCATCTTATGATCTGATCTTTGTGATCTTTGTGATCTGAACTTAGACTTATCGATGGTAGTTAGAATCTCCTAGGGTAATTTCCTTTCATCTTGTGAAATAATCAATAGAGAATTCTCCGGAACCAAATGGAAGACTAAGAGAAAACAAAAGTAAGGAAAACAAAGCTAAACCAAATAAACCCACACCTTATTAGACTTTGCATAAGACACATTTAAGTTATAGATCTACAATGCTGAAAATACTTAGAAATCAGCATTGATATTGCTTTTTAATTAAAATTAAAAGTAAGATTTTTTAATTTGAAATTTCTTATTAAACAGAGCAATTTTAAACCCATTTATTTTAAACTCTGGTTCTTACAATTTTATTTTTACCTTGTAGGTTTAAAGAAATATATTTTTTTTATCTTTTTTGATGTATATTCCAATGATTTTCCTAAAGGAAATTTGAAACAAGATATTAGAAATCCAGGTTATCTAAACAATGTGTTTGCTCTTGGTTTGAGACCCTTAATCTTCCTTTGTAAAAACAGCACTGAATTTCTTACCTTGGGTGAGTATAAGTTAGTAAATTTAATTCATGAATTAATATACATAATTAGTTATTTTAACATTTTGTTTAAAAGAATACATTAGTATTGTGGCTAGCCAACATTCTTTTAAAATATTAATAAATATAACTAACTTGATTAATGAAAGTTGACAAGGAGAGCTATTTTTTTCACTCACTCAATTATTTCATGCCAAATTGGGAAAAGATTTCTCAATTGCTGGAAATATGTTTAGAAAATTCTATAACAAAATATTTGAAAAATAAATTCATTTGTCTTTATTAATAAAATATATGTAACTTCTCTGCTAAATATTTTAGCTTTTTATGAGAATTTTAATTCCAAACTTTATATTTCTTTCTAATACTCATGTTTTTCCTCTGCTTCTGACTGCCTCCTTAGAAGTGACACTAGATGATTTTTCTCCTACCTATCATCCTTCATCTCTGAATCCATTTTTTAAAGTTGAACTGAGGCAGAACTTTGCAAAATAGGAGAACATAGAAAGTAAATAAATGAACTTCAGCATCCCTAATCTGTGATTTCTGTACTGAAGTATAAGAAAAGTTTAGGGCCTCCCCTGGTGGAGCAGGCAGTTGAGTGCTGCACTTTGAAGCTGTTTGCAGCCTCTGCAGTGCCGGTTGAATCTGGGCTCGCCAGCGAGGGTCCCCCATGGGGTGGCAGACCTCTCCTGCCATGCCCGCTGCTCTCCTCAGCAGTGTATTTCCTCAGTCTGCCTGTTCTGTTCCTGCTCTGTCTCTGGTAAATCCTCTCACCCTCCCGCGCATCTGGCCTGTTCCCTGGTTCTTGTATAAATAAATAAATCTTAAAAAAAAAAAGAAAAGGTTAGACATAGATGAAATCATGGTGATGATTCCAAAGCATAAGAATCAAATGACCAATGGCTTGTAGATGGTCCTATGATTAGTTTTTGAAATTATTCATATTTTTGCTAAATTTGTAAATAATAATACATGATCAAAAATACAGATGAAAATACAATGTTGGATTAAAATAAAAGTTAATGCTTTTGACTTCCTCAATTACTTTTGTAATGTCACATTCTCCAGGTCATCAATACTGACATTTTTGATTAATATATTTCACACATTTATCTAAAATTATAACAGAAAAGTATGTGCCTAGACAGGTTCTGCATTTATGAAAGCCTGGCATCATATTAACTAATTTTCCACACAAATTATCTTCTGAGTTGATTGCTCTTTTCGACTGACTTATTTTTTTTTTTTTTAAATTAAGGTAACATTGGTTTACAATGTTGTTTGTGTTTTAGAGGTATAGAATCTTCCCATTCAGGTGTTACCATTCACACCTACCATCTGAACACCCATCGTTAATTGTGCTCCTCCTGTTCTCTTTCCATCCCCTCCCCTCTAGCTTCAGGTCTTACATTCAAGACTTTCATACATGTGTAGTTGATTTTTATGTATGTTGTGAGATAGTTGTCTAGTTTCATTGTTTTTTTTTCCATAGCTATCCAGTTTCCCCAGCACCATTTATTGAAGGAGTTTTCCTTTTTCCAATGCATATTCTTTATCCTTTATCATAGATTAACTATCCTCATGCAAGAAGGTTTATTTATGAGCTCTCAATTCTGTTCCATTTTTCTCCATATCTGGATATGATCCAGTACCATAATCTTTATTATAGTGTTGAGTATAATTTGAACTCTGGGAGTGTGATACCATCATCCTCCCTTTGTTTTCTCAGGGTTTTGTTGCATTTGGGTTTTTTTTGTTGTGGTTCTACATGAATTACAATAATGTTTGTTCCACTTCTTTGAAGAAAACCACTGGAACTATGATATTGATTGCGTTGAATCCATATATTGCTTTGGCTAAGAATGATATGTTGACATTGTTAATTCTTCTAATATATGAGCAGGGAAAGTTTTCCCATTTCTTTGTGTTTTCTTCCATACCGTTAAACAATGCCTTAAAGTTTTCATTATATAGAATCTTAACCTCCTTTAAGTTTATTCCTAGGTATTTATTTTTTAAAATGCAATGGTAAATAGGATTATTTTCTTGATTTCTTCCTCACTAGCCATTTTTTGTATAAAGGAAGGCAACTCATTATTTTATATTAATTTTGTAATCTGACACTTTCTGAACTGATTTATTATTTAAATTATTTGTTAATTGGATTGAAAACTTTTTTTGGATTTAAAATATTTTAATAGGGTTTTCTACATATATATTTTCATGTCACCTCAAATGATGGCTTTAATTTTTTCCCAATTCGTATTCCTCTTATGCCTTTTTCTTGTCTAATTGTTCTAGCTAGGACTTCCAAACTATGTTGAATAGTAACAGTGAAAGTCAGCATCCCTTTCTTGTACTGGTTCTTTGTGGAAAACTTTCAGTTTTTCACTTTGTGTTAAAAGAATCATACACCATGACCAAGTGGGATTTATTCCAGGGGCTAAAGGATGATTTGGAAACTGAAAAAAAATCTATCAACATAATTAATCACACCAATAAAAGGAAAGATAAAAAATATGTGACCATACAATAGATGTTGAGAGCATTTAATAAGATTCAACATCCACTTATAAACACCTCTCCCAAAAAGAATCTGGAGATAGATGAAATATAACTCAAATTAACAAATGTTATCGATGAAAAACTCGGAGCTGACATCATTCTCAATGATGAAAAACCGAAGTCTAAAAGTGTACACTTATTTTAGAGCATAAGAGACTACATTTTACATATTACTAGCAAATGACAAGTGTTCTTTGGCTGCTTTGAGAATTTTTTCTTTAAATTACATGCCACAAATGGTTTTGAAATCAGATTTTTTTTTTTTTTAAGATTTATTTATTTATTTATTTATACAAGCACTGGGTACAGTCAGAAGCAAGGGAGGGAGAGAGAATTCACCAGAGTCAGAGGGGAGAGCAGAGCAGGCAGACTGATGAAATACACTGCTGAGGGGAGCACTGGGCGGCAGGAGAGGTCTGCGCGCCATGTGGGACCCTCGCCCTGCGGCCTGGGACAGAACCGGTGATGCAGAGGCTGCGGGCAGCTTCGCAACCCAGCTCTCAACGCTGCGCCACCAGGGGAGGCCCTGAAATCAGAAATCTTAATGAATAATACTTATCAAAAACAAGTGTCAGCCTTTCTCTTCTAAATATCAAATATATTTTTGACATTTGATGAAATTTTTGTATTAGATTAGAGGTCATATAAAAGAAAAACATATGAAATTATTTTGTGGAAAATTATCACATGATTTCTAAAATAAATGAGTACAATATTTGTTTAAATACATTTGTGAGTATAATATATGCCATTCATTGTAGCCTATCACCAACAATGTAGATAAAAATCAGTATCCACACTTTTTTTTTCTTTTAGTGTCAGCTAGAAAACATTTTTCAAGTAATTATAATTTTAGGTAGTTTTTAAAAAAATGTTCTCTTCTATAGCATTAGCAAATGGGATTATTCGTAAATTTTTTAAAATAATACATCCACAGAGAGGATGTCTAGAGTTAGGGATAGTACTGTGCAGGAAGTTAGAGCCAGGCAGGGACACATTGAGGCTACTTAATTATTTTTTGTATGGTTAGTTTTTGTAATAACTGAGAGCCTTCCCTGCACAGGACTTAGGAAAAGAACCTGTTTTCCAAGACTAGGGACAATACCAGTCATTGGCCAACTTACATTCTTTCATCTTGATTGGGGTTTATGGTGGGGAAAAGAGGTTGATAAGAGGGTACAAATTTCTAGTTATATGATGAATAAAGTCTGAGTATCTAATGTAAAACAGGGTGAGTATAGATTATAACAGTGAACTGTATAACTGAAATTTGCTCAAAAAAAGTATAACTTTATTTTTGGTGAGTATATGCTCACAAAAAAAAAAAAGTAAATGAATGATGGTTGTGTTAATTTAATGGAAAAATTCCTTTACATATATAGCAAATAATCACACTCTTCATTTTAAATACTTTATAAATATATTTGTCAATTACACCTTAATAATATTAAGAAAAAAAAAGACAAATGAGATTGGGTCTCATGTTACCTACTAATGTTACAAAGTAGACTGTGTAGTGCCTCAAATCTACCTTAAAGAGTGACTGTTTTTCCCCCTATATATACACATAATAAACTACCTTAAAAAACAGCAGTATTTTTTTGGTCACTTTTAGTGTTCCTACTTGAGTAATTCCACTGTGTTCTCATATACTCTCTGTGGGTATTTTATATCTAGTCATTTTTGGCACCTTTCAATTAGCCCCCAAACAAAATTGCATGTTGCAACAGATTTGGAAACTAGCTTAAAATAATTAGGCTTTCCACTTGTAGTTATATCTCTTTATTAATTTCTCTTTGTCATACATTAGAATTGGTATTACAGGGCATAAAGGCTTTTGGAAAAGGAAAATATAGATGCACATTATGCATAATCTGGTAAAGCTCATTCCTTTTGTATTTGAAATCTGCATCTTAAAAATACATTTCCAAAACTGTTTAGAACACAGTTTTATCCTTCAAATACATAATCATTTCAATTATGGATTGTAAAATCACCTATGCATAATGGATTTCTTGCTTAATTGAAACTGTATTATCTGTCAGCTTTATCTGCCCAGACACATCAAGATATATGTTGCATATTTATACAGGTTCCCCAAAAGATCAGAATATATTTCCAGTCTCTCTAATCCAGTAGGTGGTAAGGATTCTAGCCTTGAATAGGCCCTCCATTAAAAAGCTCCTATGGTGAAAGCAGTTAACACCCCATGCCCTAATCGGAGGAGTTTTCCCTTTTGCTTCTGTAAGTCAGCTAATTAGCTCCAGAAACAGTGTGTACATGCCTTGTGATGCATGGGTGGGCTTGTATATGTGTGTGGGAGTAGGTGGGTGTGTGTGTGTTAATATGGGTTTTTCCAGCTTACCCCAACATTGATTTAATTTAGCACTCAAAAGCATAAAGACACACACACACACACACACACACACAGAGCGAGATAAGTAGTTTTGCCTATTTGTTATCAGGCAACTTAAAGGTTGCCCATTTTTTTTGTAATATATATGATAAAAATTTTTGTGTTTCTTCTGTCTCTTATACAACTCTATTTGATACCCTCTAGATGTAACCAACTGCGTTCTATCACTGGTAGTTCTAAAACTTTTCTTTCTATTTTTAAAAATTAATTTATGTATATTTTACATCATTGTTTCTTTTTAAACAATTTTTGCATTTTTTCCCCTCAGGTGTAGCCCCCATAGAATTTCCTCCACCAATGCACCCATGTACCACCACCTCAGTCCCCTGTGCTCCTCCTTCCCTCCCTCTGAGCCCTCTCCCTCCTCCTCCCCTGCAGTATGTCTCTGATTTATAATTGCCTGTTTGTTTTTGTTTTGTTGTGTTTTATATTGTTATTATTCCCCCCCATGTCTTATTTGGTTCCCCTATATTCCTCCTATAAGTGAAACCATCCGATTTTTTTCTTTTTCCTTTTTTTTCCACTGAGGATAATTCCTTCTAGCTCAATCCATGTTGCAGCGAATGGCATTAGTTTATCTTTGTTGATTGCTGAATAGTATTCCATTGTGTATTCTGATATTGTTGACTTTTCTTTCTTTACCTTTCTCTTCAGCCAGTCTCATGACCCCTGCTTTGTTCCCTTTTGTACCATTAAGTCACAGAAACCAACAGGAAAGAATCAACCCAGAGAGTAAGTGTGAGAGAGACCTGGAGCAGGCAAGGTGAGGGTTAAAATTGAGATTGAAGCTTAGAAATGTTAAAGTATCTCCAAAAATATCTAATTTAATGTTGAGAAAGAGTTTATAGCTAAAGCTAAGTGACAAACATGGGTTTCCAGAGTCAACTAAAGCAAAATGGAGTATTCCAAAAGATACAGGAAGGGAATTCTGAGTGGAAGTTTCTCTGCACATAAGTGTAAGGGAAACAGAGCTTTATTTAAGAGAATATTTTTATTTTATTTTTTAAGATTTATTTATTTATGCATACAAGAGCTGGAGTATAGGCCAGAGATGTGGGGGGGTGAGAGGAATCATCAGAGACAGAGTAAGGAACAGAACAGGCAGACTGACTGAAATACACTGCTGAAGGGAGCAGTGGGCGAGACAGGAGAGGTCTGCTTCACCATGTGGGTTTCTCTCTGGCAGGCCGGGCATTGAACTCATGCTGCAGAGGCTGTGGATTTCTTCATAGTGTGGTGCTTAACCCCTTTTGCCACCAGGGAGGCCCTAAGAGAACATTTTTAAGGAACCTCATGAATTTATCTAACATGAACAGTTTAATAAACCAAAAATTAGAGATGAATTCAAGGTGATCACTTCATATTTTTTGTTCCCTTATTTCCTTTCTGTCATTGCAGAATTGAACAAAGGTTTTGGTTGGAAGAGTCAGTATAATCCAGTGCGAGAAGGGATAAGAAGTTTCTGACACCATGTGATATTTTACAGGAAAATTTTTTAGCATTTGCTTTTCCCCCATATTTCCTTAAAAACCCGAGCCTTGCATATATACTGCTGAATATATGAAGAGGCATGAATGATACATATTTTTTCTGATCTTGAACAAATGTAAATATTATATTTAGAGCTTTGACATCGATCTCAACTATAGCATTTCTTTTAGGAATCTCATTTATGCCTAGATCCATTTTGTAGATGGGGAAAAATAAGATAAATTCTATAAATTCTGTGGTCCTCACTTTTAGTAATTATCTACATTATAATGTGTCCATACTTTATGTTAAGTAAGAAGTATCTTACTGGTTAAACAGCAATGTTATTATTTGTAAATTTATAGAGATAGATGTAGGCAAAACTGTGAACTATATGACATTCTTTTACTTTTTATTCTTTCTCATCTAAAATACGTTTACTGGGCCTCCCCGGTGGCGCAGCAGTTGAGCGCTGGGTTTGAAGCTGCGCGCAGCCTCTGCAGTGCCGGTTTGATCCCTGGCTACTCCCCGGCCACGAGAGAATGGTCCCATATGGCGCGCAGACCTCTCCTGCCGCCCACTGCTCCCCTCAGCAGTGTACTTCGGTCCTTCTGCCTGCTCTGCTTCCCGCTCTGGCTCTGGTGAATTCTCTCACCCTCCCGCACTTCTGACTGTACCCAGTGCATGTATAAACAAAACAAACAAACAAACAAATAAATAAAACATGCCTCTATAAAAAAAATTAAAATATGTTTACTGTTTGTAGTTATTAGAATGCATACTCTTTGTTCACTTCCCTGCCTTTATTTTGGTTTCATCCTCCTCCTACTCTTAATGCAAATGCTGCTGACTTGCTTTTATGCCCTGTATTTTTTTCCTAATAAAACTTGATTGCAATAGACTTTCTAGCTAGAAAAGATCCGCCAATTACTACTGTCACATTGGGGTATATGTTGCTATTAGAAACCTAAGATACTGTTGTTTTTTTTAAAGATTTATTTATTTATGCATACAAGAGCTAGAGTACAGGACAGAGGTGTGGGGGGTGGGAAGACTCACCAGAGACTGAGAAGGGAACAGAACAGGCAGATCAACCAAAGTACACTGCTGAGGAGAGGAGTGGGCAAGTCAGGAGAGGTCTGCTGTGCCATGTGGGTTGCTTCCTGGCCAGCCGAGGATCGAACTCATGCTGTAGGGGCTGCGGACAGCTTCACAGGCTGTGTCTTAACCCTTTGCACCACCAGGGAGGCCCCAAAGATATTGTTTTAAATCCAAAATTAGTTATGAGGCATCCTTTAGAGGTTGGAAAATCTTATTACATTTCACCTCAAATTATATGTGGGAGAAGATGATCCTGCCTATTTTATTTTATTTTTATAAAGATCTTTATTTATTTATTTATTTATTTATTTATTTATTTATTTATTTATTTATTTATACAAGCACTGGGTATAGTCAGAAGTGCGGGAGGGTGACAGAATTCACCAGAGCCAGAGCGGTGAACATAACAGGCAGCCTGACGAAATACACTGCTGAGGGGAGTAGCAGGTGCGGCAGGAGAGGTCTGTCATGCCATGTGGGACCCTCACCGGTGACTGGGGATCGAACCGGCACTGCAGAGGATGCAGGCAGCTTCGCAGCCCAGCGCTCAACTGTTGTGCCACCAGGGGAGGCCCTGATCCTGCCTATGTTAAATAATTTCCTGCTAATATGTTACAACCATGCATAATATATGGATCAATTTCAAGATTTATCACTATTGGATTTATGGGAATAAAATTTGATGATTTCTCATGAATATCTAAAAATGTGCTCTTTCCTGTCTTTTTATTTTATTAGCATTGCGTGGAGTTCTCTTTTGCGTGAGGTCCTTAAATAATTCTAATTACAAGGTTCTTTTCACCAAATGAGTATTTACTCTCTAAACTGTACTCCCTAGATATAGCAATTTCCATGGTTTTAATTTTGTCTCCTTTGTACACCAATTTTAACTCTCAACATATTTTTCTATCATATTACACTTTATATTATTTGTAAAGCCTTCAGGTTTGTCAAATGCTTTCTATTTTATATGTTAATAATCAGTGTCAACAAAATGTTATCCAATTCTTCCTTATATTGTGATTCTACCCAATATGTGAGCTACATTTAGCATACTCTGCATGGTTTATCCAAGTACGTCTAAATTATCTTTATAAGAAAAAATATAACTGCAAAATTCATCAGCTAAGCTTCTATTGCAAATTTATCTAATTGTGTGACTCTCTAAAACAAAACTCTCTGCTTTAATATGCTACAGACTTAATGTCAGTAATATCTTCCATCAAAATCCCCTACAATTATACATACACTTTGAAGACTCGAGTTATTATTTAGCAAGGAATCAAATAAGGTTTAATATGGTTATTTTAAATATGTGATCTTATTCTCTTTTCAATATTTTTAATTAAAGTGTTCTTGTCATTATTTAGGTATCCCTAGCAACATTTTAACTCCCTCTAATTGTGTACACAATCCAGGATTCAATCATGCCATAGTGATTCAAAGAGAAAAGAAAATATTTTTAATCCCAGATCCATATACTGAGAAAATATACTTACATAAACTCTTTCAGTGTTCTCCCCTGTAGATTTGGATAAAATGTCCCAACTCATAGTTCAACAACAACATCAATCAATTGAATATAATTGACATTTACCAACTACTTTAACCAACAACAGAAGAATATGTAATTTTCTCAAACTCATGTGGAACATTCACTGAGATAGACTATTCTTGGCCATCATACAGACCTTAAGAAATTTAAAATTGTGGGGCCTTCCTGGTGTTGCAGGAGGTTGAGCACTGCACTGTGAAGCTGTCTGCAGTCTCTGCAGCATGGGTTTGATCCCGGCCAGTCAGGGAGAATCCCCAGTGGCGGCGAAGCAGACCTCTCCTACCTCACCCGCTGCTCCCCTCAGCAGTGTATTTTGTTAGTCTGCCTGTACTGTTCCCCGCTCTGTCTCCGATGAATCTTCTCAAGCTCCCGCACATCTGGCCTGTACCTCAGTTCTTGTATAAAAATGAATGAATCTTTTAAAAAAAAGTGAAATTTAAAATTGTGGAAACCTTGTTCTCTCAAACTACAATAGAATTATTGTAGAAGTCTGTAACAGAAAGATTATTGAAAAATCCCAGAATACATGTACATTAAACTTCTAAATGGCACACAGAGGAAATCTCATAAAAAAATAATTTTAAGCTAGATAAAAGCACAACTTATACAAATTTGTGTAATACAAGAAAATCAGTGATTAATCTATACATAATCTATACACCATTAAATGGATGTATAGTAAAGGAAAAAGTTCTAAAATCAATAATCTAAGTGTTTCTACCTTAGTAAAAGAAAAACAAATTAAAACCAAAGGTAAGAAAAGAAAATAAAGGAATTAGAGCAGGAATCAAAGAAAGTGAAAATAGGAAATCAGCAGAAAAATTTCAGAGTATCAATGGAATAGAATCGGAGGCCAAAAAAAAATTCTTATATGTGATCAATTGATTTTTGACAAGGATGCCAAAGGGAAAGAATACTATTTGAACAGATGGAAAAACTATATACTCACAGACAATGAATTTGGCTCTTTTCCTTACACTAGAATCACTACAAAATGTCTTTCATAGACCTAAATGTAAAGGTTAGAAATATGAAGATCTTAGATGGCAAACTAGGAGTAAGTGTGAACTTGCCTTAGGCATTCTCAGTTATGACCTTAAGATTCTAAGCAGCAAACAAAAAGAATAAATTAGATTTCATCCAAATTAATTTTTTCTGCTTCAAGGGACACGTCACAAAGTGAAAAGAAAAACCCACAGGATGAAAACTTATTTTTTAGTAATGTGTTGATAACACATATATGGAACTTATATGTATTATGTGAACATGCAAAGAACCCAGTTTTTAAAATGGACCACAGATCTGGAGAGACATTTCAAAAATGATATATAAATGGCCAATATGATTTTGAGAGAACACTTAAATTAACATCAGTAGTTACAGGAGAAATGTAAGTCAAAACTACATCAGATATAATTTTACCTCCACTAGGATTTATGGGGAAAAAAGTGTTGATTAGGATAAGGAGATAGGCAACATTAATATTTTACAGGTGGAAACATAAAGTGATACAGATTCAAGTCTGCAGATTTCAATCAACCCTAATCCACCCAACAGAGTGAACTAAATAAATGTTAACTAATGTTATTAAGTGCTTGCTAATCCTATTAAATGCAAACAAAACTATTTTAGCTTGTTGACTAGAGGTGACCAGATTTGTTCTGCTTCCATTAAGATTCAAGTCTAGTTCAGCTCTTGGTTCATTTCTTTCACGATTGGTTGATTTTGTTTTGTACTTTTCCTCTAATAAAATGTAAAGTAGTAACCTGTGAAGGTAGCTCTAGGAACCATTTCTTCATTTTTTTATAGAAGTAACATTGCATTATAATATTATGTTCTAAACATGCATCATTATAAATCATCTGTATATAGTACATTAAGTTATCACTAAAAGTCCCATGCTATACTGTTTTAATTTGGGTTAACTTTTTAAATTGAGGTAACATGGATTTACACCATCATATATGATTTAGAGATACAGGATCATATCCTTCAGGTGCATGTTACCACACCTCATCTACCACCAAGGCAATTCACAGACATTTTTTTTTAAGATTTATTTATTTAGTTTAAGGATTTATTTATTTATTTATACAAGCACTGGGTACAGTCAGAAGCACAGGAGGGTGACAGAATTAACCAGAGCCAGAGCAGGGAACAGAGCAGGCAGACGGATGAAGTACACTGCTGAGGGGAGCAGCAGGTGTGGCAGAAGAGGTATGCTCACCATGTGGGACCCTTGCCCAGTGGCCGGGGGTGGAACCGGTGCTGCAGAGGCTGCGGGCAGCTTCACAACCCAGCGCTCAACCCCTGTGCCACCACCGGAGAGGCCCTATTTATTTATTTATTTACATAAGCACTGGGTACAGTCAGAAGCGTGGGAGGGCGAGAGAATTCACCAGAGTCAGGGCGGAGAGCAGAACTGGCAGACTGACGAAGTACATTGCTGAAGGGAGCAGCGGGCAGCAGGAGAGGTCTGCGCACCATGTGGGACCCTCACCTGGTGTCCAGGGATGGAACCAGCATTGCGGAGGCTGCGGGCAGCTTCGCAACCCAGCGCTCAACCACTGCACCACCAGGGAGGCCCAATTGACAGTCATTTTTAAAGAAACAAGTTTAGATTTTTTTTTTTTTTCCCATAAGAGTTTGCTGTTACATAGAGGTGGCAAGGATAAGAATAGCTTTATAGTATACAGATTATACACTTTTTTTTTTTGGTTCAGGTAGTGCCATTTTCCTGTTATATTACTATGGCTTATTAATCACCTCATTGGTTATTTTATTTTATAAAAATAATTTTATTGATATCTATATAATTATTGATTCATTGATGATGATATAATTGATGTTTATATGATTGTATTTCCTACTATACAAGAGATTTCAAAATCTTATTCTCAATGAATATGACTGACTTTGAGCCTCCAAAACCTTCCTGTTTTTAATAAAGATTTATTTTTATTTATTTTTGCATATAAAAACTGAGTGTAGACCCAAGGTGCAGGGGGGTGAGTGGATTCACCAGAGACAGAGGGGAGCAGAACAGGTGAATCTACTGAAATACACTGCTGAGGAGAGCAGTGGAAGAGACAGGCGAGGTCTGCTGTGCCATGTGAGTTAGCTCCCTGGGCGGGGATTGAACTCATGATGCATTTGCAGGCAATAGCTTGATAGTGCTGAGACTTTAACTCCTGTGACACCAGGAAGACCCATCCAAAACCCTCTTGTGAGAATGTCTTCACTCTTCCCTGATGCTTTACTCAATGTCATTGACAGTGACTAGTAATTCATTAGTGCCTTCTCTGTCCATGGAGTGTATCACTGTAACAGTGACAGGTGGAAATACAAAAAATCTTGTCCATTGTTTTGTCTTTCACTATTTTACAGTTCACAACACCTGATATAGCTTTAAAAAAAAAAAAAAAAAAAAGATTCCATGAAGTGCCTAATCGTGTTGGGTTTTATTATGGTGGAAGATACATGGTACCTTATTATATGCTGTCATCAAAATCCCTGCCATCAATATCCTAGCATGGTGTTTTCCCAGACAAAATTTATTTGGTTTCCCAGGAATAAATTCTATTATTGGACCCTCAGCAGTTTTTGCCTCAGCTCCATAAAACAGAACTTTCTACCCTGCCCATCTCAGATTGGTTCACAAATCTTACAACCGTAAGTCTTATTAAATAACAAAAATCAGAGTTAACTAAGTTAAAGATTTATTGGCTTTATTAAAGTTTTCATGAATCTAGCAGCATCCTATTTAGCAAGCAGAAAGGTGTTGCAAAGAGTTAAATAAAATGGAAAGATAGTTGGGAAAAAAAACAGTGTGAGGCTAGAAAAGAAAGATTATTTCAAGCAAAACCTTTAGGAAAGACACAGCGGTTTCATGTAGATTACCTCACTACTGCTGGCCAAGAAATTCCAGATTTACTAAGCACTACAATGTGCTTAGGCATTACATGTTGATGGGATTTAGCATGAATGTTGTGGGGAAACATTGGGGTCTAGGCCTGGAGGTGTGGGGATAAAAGAAACACAGTGAAGAACAGAAAAGGCAAATTTATTGAAATATGCTAAGAGAAGCAGTGGGCAGGACAGGAAAGGTCTGCATGAGGATTTGGGGCTCCCTTTTATAACCTGTTTCACTGGCTTTTCATTACTGGGGCGTCGGTTGGGCTGGTAGGTGCTGGGATGTCTGGTCTTGGGTGTTGACTTTTGACACAGAGTATGTTATGGTCCTGTTCCCATTCATGATCAAAGGGTTACAGAGAGAGAAGGGCACCCCAGAGGCCCCAAACCAGCCCGTTCTAAATAGATTCTGCTTTCTGTGACTTCAAGACAAAACATTTTCTAGTGCATACAATGTTTAATGGAAAGGAACTTTAATACAATCAGTGTACAATACAGAAAAGACAGAGTAAATTTTCCAAATCAAACACCTAAAATTACCCATCCCCTCCTGGGTAAATGCCCAAACAGGGCTGGCTCAAAGCAGGGCCACTGAGGCCTGAAAGTCTGCCACAAGTCTAAGATTCCTTCTGGTGGGGACCCATACGGAAGAGATTGAAGGGGCCCAGCACATTTGGGACTAAAGGAACAAAATCCAAATAAAAGCTGCCATTGTTAATCTCCACCCACATCTGTTTCAAACAGTCCAGGACCAAGAAGCAAGTGCAGTTTTTTCACATGTTTCCCTGTTCCATGTGACTCCTCCTGCTCACCTTCTAGCTTTCCATCCTTCTTAACTTCCTTTCTCCAGTGTCTCCTCCTCTGTGCTCAGCTCCTCCCTCCCTTGGGTGGGGTAGGGAACCTGGAACCTCCTTGTTCCTTGGGGACCACCTTGTTACAAAAGTGATCACTCTTATGACATGTTTCCCATAGTGACTTTATCAAATGCCTTTTTGTAGTCAAGCCTACCAAACCTTTTTTTCTGGGCAAGTAGTGGGGGACTTAGATTTTAACATTATTAAGTGATATTCTGACAATGCACCTTACCATTTTGGGCCTGTTTTTACTCTTTTTAAACAGTTTGTGTTCTCAATATTATAGGAATTTGGTTATGCTGTATATTGATTTTTAAACACAGAGATGCTTAAGATTCCTTTATGAAAAACAGCAAAAACTGCCCATATGTCAATAAAAACCATTTTTATATTTTGTCAGAAATATTAAAAAAAAAACAAAACTTAACCCTATAAAACATTGACTACATATCCATTGTTATTTTAAAAACTAGAATATATGGAAGAATTCAGGAAGAAAATTAGCATTCTTCAGCTCTACATCTCCCCATTTCCACAAGTAAAATTTATAATTACTGCTTTAAATTTTCTAGGGTTCACATTTAACATTACAAAAATGTTTCCTTGATTAGTCAAAAATAAAGAGACCTGGGCCTCCCCAGTGGCTCAGCGGTTGAGCACTGGGTTGCAAAGCTGCCCGCAGCCTCTGCAGCACCAGTTCAATCCCCGGCCGCAGGGCTAGGGTCCCACATGGCGCGCAGAACTCTCCTGCCACCCGCTGCTCCCCTCAGCAGTGTACTTTGTCAGTCTGCCTGCTCTGCTCTCCACTCTGACCCCGGTGAATTCTCTCACCCTCCCGCGCTTCTGACTGTATCCAGTGCTTGTATAAATAAATAAATAAATAAACAAACAAAGAGACCTTGCTGAGTTCCTATTATGAAAAATTAGGATTTATCTTACTACTTCTCTCCCTTTTTCTTTCCCTAATATTTCTTTTTGTTATTTTCACCTTTTGTTTATATTGTAACCATAAATATAAAGTTAAAAAATGGCATCCCTGATACTGTGATTTATAGAAAAAGTACATATTTGGTCATTCAGAGACCAAATATATATTTCTCCTATCTATTTGTTCTTTGTTTTTCCTAGCTCACAGGTAACAAAACCCTTGGAATTTACCAAGAGTTGAGAGTGAAAAAGGCATCTTTTTTTTATGTTAATGAGAAGGATTTTGGAGCACCTGTGAATGGGAACTGTTTACCAGTGGAATAAAACCAAGTGATCAGAGGGTTGGAACTTTTGATCCCAAACCCAGACCTCAAGGAGGGGAGAAGGGCTGTAGTTTGAATCAATAAGGAGTGAACAATAAGTCCATAAGTCATACTTCTGTAATGAAACTTTCATAAGAACCAAAAAGGACAAGGTTAAGAGAGCTTCCAGGTTGGTGGACATCTGGAGAACCTGGGAGTGTGCATGTCTGAAGACAGCAGGGAAGCTCTATGCCCTTTCCACATGCATTGCCCTGTGCATCCCCTGTGTCTGGCTAGAATCTTTAAGTGTAGTTTTCGTTATGTTCCTTAGTTATATCCTTTTATATAACAAACCTGTAATTTAGTATATAAAATATTTGTCTTTAATATTAAAGGTCAATGTTTTTGCAAGTTAATCAAACCCAAGGAGAGCTTTGTGGTAATCTTTGATTTGTAGTTGGCCAATGAGAAGCACTGCCTCATGGCCGTCTTAGTCTGTGGGATATTATGTTGTCCCCAGGTATATAATAGCAGAATTGAGTGGAACTGTAGGAGACCTAGTCCAGAGAATTGCATGGAGCTGTGGGCGAAAATTCTCCTACCCCACTATTGATAAAATTGGGTTTCAGGAACCCTTATCATCCAAGAGTTAGACCTGTTATTAAATGAAAGTCATCCAAATTAATTTAGAGATCTAATGGACTATATTGAAGGACTCAAGAATCAGGCAGGATTCCATCTAGCAAATAGAAATGTGCTGTAAGTTTTACAAAATGGAAGGTTTTTTTTAAAAGATTTATTTTTATTTATACAAAAACTGGGGTACAGGGGTCTTCCTGGTGCAGCAGGCGGTTGAGCGCAGTGCTGTGAAGCTGTCCGCAACATATGCAGTGCTGGTTTGATCCCTGCGGGTCTCGGAGCAACCCACATGGCAAGCAGACCTCTCTTATCTCGCCTGCTGCTCCCTCAGCAGTGTATTTCAGTCAGTCAGCCTGTTCTGTTTCCCGCTCTGTCTCTGGTAAATCCTCTCACCCTCCAGCGCATCTGTCCTGTACCCCAGTTCTTGTAAGAATAAAATAAATCTTAAAAAAAAAAGAACCGGGGTACAGGCCAGAGGCATGAAGGTGAGAGAATTCACCAGAGACAGGGTGGGGAACAGAACAGGAGAACAGGCAGACAGACCGAAGACACTGCTGAGGGGAGCAGCAGGCGAGGCAGGAGAGGTCTGCCGCAACACGTGGGTATCTCCCTGGCTGGCTGGGAATCGAACCCAGACTGCAGAGGCTGTGGACGGCTTCCCAGTGCTGCGCTCAACCTGCTGCACCACCAGGGAGGCCCACAAAATATGAGGATTTTAAAGGTAAAAGGAGGGTGCCATAAAGTTATTAGTAAAAGAAAGATTGTTTCAGGTAAAGTCACTCTCCTTTAGGGGAAGGTGGATGTCTTATCTTACAGTTACTTCCCGAGTGCTTTCCAGGAAATTCCAGATTGTTCAGTTTATATTTCCTTCTTGGGGAGGGATGAACCTGCAGTTAGGTTAGGTATTTTAAAAAATTGTTTAATATTAACATAACATTGTTTTACAGCATTGTGTATGGTTGAGAGATCATATCTCTTCTGATAGAAATTTCCATACCATAACTACCACCATGGCACACATAGTCCTCCCCCATAGTCCATTGTGCCCCCTCCAAATTTTGCTCTCTACCCTCTCCCCCTCCTCCCTTAGCCTCAATTTTATAGAGAGGTTAGGTATAAAGACTTGGTGGGACTAGGGATGAAAGACCTCATTTGGGTCAGTTTCTGTTAGCATGCAGACTGAGGAGTATCCAGGGACCTCCTAACTTGTGTTTTCTAAAGTCCAGCCATTCATGTGCAAAATGACAAAAAATACTCAGTGTGAGGGTTTCAGTACTAAGATTGCACACTAAACCCTCACTCCTTGCCCAGAAGGCAAGTTTGGGAGGCTCGAATAGATGGAGAGAATTGATAAAACTGCTATGGAAACCAGGCCACAAAACCTATCACTTTGACCATGAATGGGAAGTAGGGCCTGGACACATTCTGTGTCAAAGGCCAGTCCCCAATACCAGACATTCCAGCTAATAAGGGGCCCAAACTGGCACCCCAAGTAAAACAACCTGCAAAAATAGAGTTAGAAGAGAGCCTCAAATCCTTCTTTGTGTGCAAACATCTTCCCCTCCTCCCTTGCAGGGTATTTCAATAAATCTGCCTTTTTTGTTCTGCATTCTGTCTCTGGTGAATTCTTTCACTCCAGTTCCTATGGCCTCACCCTGGTGTTATACTGCCACACTTAATACAAAAGAATTTTAATAGCATGAGTGTGCATAGATAGAGAAGAGAAAATGAATATTTGAAAGTACAAAGTACTTTTAAAGTACAAATCAAGATAACAGCTACCACGTGTCTCTTTCAAGTTTTGCTACATGTCTATTCTCCATGTGTCTCCTCCAAGTTCCTCAAGTCCCTGATGCAAGTCCAGAGTTGAAAAGTCAGAGCACTCTTCTTCTTCATATGTCTCTCTCCTTTCTTTTCGTGTGTCGTCCTTGAGCCTACCTGCCTTCTGTGTTATAGCGTCATTGGGCGGCATAGCTCTGCCCTCTTTAGGTAGGACAGGGAAACGGAACCTCTCTTCCTTTTATGGAGATGACTCTGTTATGGTTATTTTTCTCTTTTTTTCCCCCAAAAGATTTATTTTTTTATTTATTTATGCATACAGTAGCTGGGGTGTAGACCAGAGGTGGAGGGAGGGAGGTGAGAGGATTCAGCAGAGACAGAGTGGGGAGCAGAACAGGCAGAACACTGCTGAGGGGAGCATGGGGTGAGTCAGGATTGGTCTGCTGTGCCATGTGGGTCAGCTCCCTGGCCAGGGATTGAACTTGTGCTGTAGTGGCAGCCTATAGATTCATAGTGCTGAGACTTAACCCCTTGTGTCACCAGGGAGGCCCCCTAGAAGGATATATTTAAAGAATAGTTTGTTTTGTGTTGGGCTATTCCCAGGTGTGAGCAAACAGGTTACATTCCAACTGTGCATGGGTCACTAAGCCTTTTCTGACCAGGAAATTGTCAAGCAATCACAATGCCTTTTTCTTTGCTTAGCACCTTGGTCAGTGTGATGGGCCAAACTGTTGGATATTGGGGTAGGGCTTCCTAGTCCATGGCCTAGTTCATCTGGTCAATCAGTGCTTGAGGTAATTCTTTTTTACCCATTTGCAATTTATTTTACCTAAGGCTGTCTCATTTTGACTAGTTGATGGACTTTAAGGTTTTAAACTTATTATCACAGCTTTCCTTGATTAAAAAATAACATTATCTCCTGTGAAGATAAGAAGAAGCATTTTAAAATGATGTGTAACTCTAATGTTCTAGGTTGAAACTACTATCTCAATAATCTGGAATCTTCTAACTTTTTTCCCTTCAGTTTGTTAGAATATATCCTCAGTGTAGTATCTTAAGAATGGATCACAGTGGATAATTTTTCTGAATCTTTATATTTTTGAAAATGTATTTATTCTTCCTTACATTTAAGTTTCCCTACTATAGTTTGGGAGTCATTTTTTTTAAATATTTATTTATTCTTATACAAGAACCGGGGTACAGGCCAGATGCGCAGAAGGGTAGAGGATTCACCAGAGACAGAATGGGGAACAGAACAGGCAGGCTGAAGAAATACACTGCTGAGGGGAGCAGCAGGCGAGACAGAAGAGGTGTGCTTTGCCATGTGGGATTTGAGACAGGAGAGGTGTGCTTTGCCTTGTGGGATTCTCGCCGGGATTGAACCTGCGCTGCAGAGGCTGCGGGCAGCTTCACAGTGCAGCACTCAACTGCCGGCGCCATCAGAGAGGCCCAGTTTGGGTGTCATTTTATTTCTTAAAACTTAGATGGTAAGTTTCTATTATCTTCTACAATATAACATTGATGGCAAAATTTTTTTCTTTCCTTTATGAGTTGTTATGTTCATTTGTTTATTGTAGAAGGGTCATCAATAAATGTTTTCTGTAAATATTTTAGATTTTGAAGGCTACAGAGTATCTATCATGGCTATTGCAGCACTGTTGCAGCCACAGATAAAATGTAAGCAATCAGGTGTGGTTAAGTTCCAACAAAAATACTAGTTGGAGAATGAATTTGAATTTCACATAATTTCTAAATTTCTAAAATGTTAGCCTTTTTTTTAAAGATTTATTTATTTATGCATACAAGAACTGGGGTACAGGCCAGAGGTGTAGGGGGTGAGAGGACTCACCAGAGACAGAGTGGGGAACAGAACAGGCAGATCCACTAAAATACACTGCTGAGGGGAACAGCAGGAGAGCCAGGTGAGGTCTGCTGCATCATGTGGGTAGCTCCCTGGCTGGGGATCAAGCTCGTTCTGCAGTGGCTGCGGACAGCTTCATAGGTTGTGTCCTAACTCCTTTGTGCCACCAGGGAGACCCTAAAATGTTAGCTTTTTTATCAATGTATTTTAAAAGCACATCCTTAACTGTTAGGCAACATAAAAGTTCAGTATACAAGCACTAGATTTCACTCTTTAGAAGTAGTTTACTGACTCCTATTTTGGAACTTAAATTTTTTTTTTTCAAGACCATTAGAAAATTACACAATGTTGAATCAGTAGTTCTCTCCTTTGAGTTGCCTATTTTTTTCCTAGAAGACCGTATTAAACCTACACATGAAGTTCTGGAAAAATGCAGAACCATTGATCTGTTTTTGTGGAGACATGCACATGAGGGGGCACTAGGATAGAGGTGTTCAAAACTAAGTAACAAATATTCACTTGAATTTGATTCTCACTTGCAAGCTCTGTTGCAGTTGTCAACTAGAAAACCCAGCAGCAATATCCTCAAGATGGGACATGAGTCTTTGGTTTGGTACCTCATCCAGTGGAATCTCCTGCTAATCTCTGCTTAGTTAGTCCTGCAAACTTAATCCTCTGCTTTCATCTCTCTCAAGCTTTTTAAATTTTCTTGTTACTGATTTTGAAGGGTCTTTGTCTGACATTGACCAATTCATCCTGTACAAGTTTTGAAAAGTCAATAGTAGGAACCTTTTTTGTGGATCACACAATAGGAAGGGAGTGGTAACTGTCCTGTGTAAGGCTCTCACCTGGGGTCCTGGTTTTATGTGGTTGTCAGGGAGCAGGGTGTGTAACAGCCTCATAGGCTGGGCTACACTGAGGCATATGCTTCAGGTTGCATGCTTCATATGTGGCATTTCTCATTAGTATCTTAAATCTCCATCCAGGAGGGTGCTTTTTTTTTTTTTAACATATATATTTTAAACCATTCTTCCTTTTTGTACAATATGTCCTTTCTCCTCTTAGGTGTAGTCCCCACAGAATTCCCACCACCAATTCACCTGTTACCATCACCATCGTCCCTTGTGCTCTTCCCTCCTGTTTTGATCCCTCTCCCTCCCTTTGGCTTACAGAATGTCTCTGATTTATAGTTGCCTGTTAATTTTTTTTATTGATTATAATTATTTTTTTCCAATCCCTTATTTAGTTTGTAGTAGTCATCAACAAATGTTTGCAGGTTATAGAGTATCTATATGTAGGTACTCTACATATAGAATATCTACATTCCTCCTACAAGTGAAACCATCTGATATTTTTCTTTTTATTTCTGGCTTCTTTCACTGAGCATAATACCTTCCAGCTCTATCCATGTTGCTGCAAATGACATGAGATTATCATTTTGAGAGCTGTGTAATATTCCATTATATATATATATACACACATATATGCATATATATATATTTATATATATATATCCCACATCTTCTTGATCCAGTTATCAAATTTTGGGCATTTATGTTGTTTCCTATCTTCCCTATTGTAAACAGTGCTGTGATAGCAGGCTAGTGAGTCCTAGGTGACTTTAATTCAGTCTTCTGCCATCTGCATCTGCACAATTACCATGTTTCAGCTAGTTCTGGAGCCATTGTCTAAGAACAAGCAGCTTCTGCCGCATCACTGGTCTGTTTCCCACCTGTGATTGAACTACTAGACTTTGGGCTCAATACCAGGAAAGTCAGGCAAGCAAGGTCTAGTTCCAAGGGGTGCTGTGATTTCTGTTTTGCTGATAACATTTTAGCACTAAAAACCATTTCTCCCCTTCACTATTATTGATGTATTCCATTTTGTACGTTCACTGTTTCATTTCAACAAAGCTGTGTATTGAATAGAAGGCGCAAATGCATAATTACAGGGTCACCTCTGTTCAACAAACATATTTAAATGAGAATTTTCCTTACAGGATAGTATGATAGGTATCAAGTTTACTTATAATGATTATATTTTTTTATTCACCTATATTGAGGCTATGATAGTGGCTAAAGCTCAAATAACAAGGAACATCTGAATATTTTCTTGTTTTGTTGGTGGTAGGGAGATTGTTGTTACTAAAGAAAAAAACAAATAGAAAATCTTACATGAGACCTATTTTAATAATTGGAATGAAAATGAATAAAAACTACATTTTAATGTTATTTTATATTATATGTCTTACTTTTGGAGTCTAAGATCACCTAGTCATTTTTAAAACTTTTGACAGTGGGGAATCTATCAAGTGTGGAATGTTGTATCTTTTTTGATAATTGAAATCTATTATTGGATGGAGTAAATATAAATATTACTTAGAACAAACCTTAGAGAACTCTCTCTAAGAACTATCTCAGAGTGTCTTATTGTTCTTTATTAGTCAGCTTTTTAAATTGACAGTGTATGCTTAAGTATATATCTCATTCTTCCCACTGAGATATTAAAGCAGTGTCCTAACTACAAGTCATTGCTCTTTTCTTTATTGTAATTCTTGAGGGTATGTATCACTTCTAAAAAGTCTTAGCTAATTCCTAACTCCAAAATTATACTTAGCATTTATTATAGCTCATTTTGATAGGGATATTGCATATAGTTCACCTTTTCCTCCCATTGCCTCAATCTAATTTGAAAATCAGTGATTAGCTGCCTTTATCAGTGATCTTTGCTTACTAAGAAAATGGGACATTTGAGAAATACAATTATCCTAATCTGGAAATGAAAGTAATGGTCATCCCCACAGCTTGCTTTTTTCTTTTCTAGTTTTCAATACTGATCTCTGAAATGTAAAATATAGTTTTCTTAATGAATCCCAAAATAGAATGTAAATTTTAGAAGATTATTTAATTTTATAGTTATGTGATGAAAGAAAAAAGAGAAATAGCTTTGCATAAATAGTCAGCCTGTAAGTTTCCTTCCATAGAAAGTAAAGAACATATCGTAGTTGAAATATTGGAAACTGAGAAAAACAAACATATAAAGAAGTAAATCTAACTTTAGACACTGGCCACCTATAAGACATTAAAAGGAGTTAGTAATGAATTGTTTCTTTGTACACTGAAACTTCCCAGAAAGCTGGATAAATCTTTGCTGTGCTATTTATATTATGTATTTATTAATGGTTGTAATTTGGCTTAGATTCTACAGAGACAGTTTTCATTCATTTCTCATAAATGTCAACAGTGATATGGTTCAATAGTTCATGTGCTCATTTTCCCCCTAGTAAATTTATTGTCAAATACAAATCTTAATTAAAGATAGTTAGGTTGAAGATTGTGCTGCTGGCACTGCCATAGACATCTTAGATTCTTACTCTGTGAAAGATGAAATATCTTGACTGAGGATACTTGTTGACAAAAAAACAAATGCTGCGAGGCCCTTGGAGACTCAGCATAGGAAGCTTACATATGCGGTGATTATTTTTAATCTTTCTTGTATCTTTGACTTACTCTGAAAATGTAAGGTGTTTTTCTCTGAATTATACTTGTGAAACTGCAGAGTAGTGAGATAGCTTTCCTAAAGTGTTTTTTTTTTTTTTAATGCAGAAACAGGAATTGCTTTCAAACAGAAAAGAATCAATTTTCCAACTGCAAGTGGTTATTGAAAGAAAGGACACATTTCATAAGTAACTAAGTATTCTAGTAAGGAAATAACTAAATTCTAGTGATGGTACAAAGAGACACAGGTAAGGAGATAGTGTTGATCCTGTTTAGGGCTTAGTTTTTGCATCAGATGATATGAATTTATATCAGACTTTCTCTGAAGCTTCATTTATTACCTGATCTTGTTACTAGACCATGTTTATTCTCTGCTACTTCATCTCTAAAATGAATACAGCTGTGAATGCTCAATAACTGTTAGGTAATTTTATTATGTATGTCCAGCTGATAGGTACCCAGCAAAATCCTTCTTAAAAGTAATATGACAAATAGATTAGCACTGTCAGCTCCCCACAGTGATTTCTCTTTCCCTTCTAGAACTTGTGCCCCACATCATAGCAGAAGGGATACTCTATGGAGAATGGAATTATTTTGTTCAAATCTTTTCAAGCTGCTTCTGTGGAGACACAGATATCTAAGAATTAACATTGTCGGTGGGAAATTCTCGGGAGATAATGTAGCCTCTATATACTCTACTGCAACTCTTCTGAAGTCTGTGAACCCTGTTAACAATTGCTTTCCCTTCCTCTTCCTTCTTTTAAAGCATCTTTGTTAAAAGTGATTTTCAGCTGCAGTGTCAGGTGGCATAATTCTTGGTGATTGGGAAAACTGAATGATATCTGCCTATCTCAACTCTTTTATTGTATTCAAGGTTCTTCTTCTAAAATATTGCAGAATGATTATTTTGGTACCAAGAAAGGATAATCATATTTAATCAATACTGAAATATGGTTGAGTAAACAAGTTTTATAGTTTTTCTATGATGTCTCGCCAGAAAAAAAAATGCAAAATTCAACAGGGCTGAGAATTGGCCATATATAATATCCACATAGAAAGTTATTAAAATATTAAAAGGTTGTAAATTATATTTTTATTTTCATGAGTTAATTTTTTTTCAAGAGTGGATTTGCAGAAAACAACTGTTACACAAAATAGAGAACTTCAGAGCAAATGGTAAGTAATAAAGGCATTCAGAATAAATAACTTGAACTTAGCAAGTGAATGCTGATTCCCTTGTGAATTAATCACTGTGAAGAATTAAACTGGCAATTCCATTTTCTGTATTTGACTATGTCCATACAACTGATTATGGATTTTTTCCCATTGAAATTAGAAAGCATAGTATCCGAGAAAATAATCGTTTACAAATTGATATCTTGTCCAACAAGATATCCATACCAAATATTCCTTTAAATCAAATTAAGTTAAACAGTAATTAAATAATAGCTTCAGAATCTGTCATGTCAATATTAACTGATATATAACCAAAGAGGAATCTTGAATTAAATACTCCCTGCTGTCCGATTTTAATTTCTTGTGATTGATCAGTGATACCAGGAAGGGTCACTTCTCTATTAAGCATATGAGAGTCTTTGTAACTTTAGAATGTTTTATGTAGTCTCACTGGAATTAACTGTAGGTGATGTATTTGATGAAGGTAAAGTCAAAATCTTTTATTTGATTATTCTGTTTCAGTCAAAATTAGAAATGTATGCATTAATTATGTAGTTTTAGGAGTCTATTAAGGATCAGCCCTGTATTCAAAGACACCATCTGAAACAGTGGGCTTTCTATTATAATATCCAAATGAATACATTATTAATAAAACCTCATGAAGAGGTGGTCAGAATCATGGATTTTTAGATGATGTGGAGCTATATGCTTACTGGAGATTTTGCATTTCAAAGTTTAGTAGTCCTAAAAATATTTGAAATGCGTATCTTCCCTTTTGGAACAGACTTCATCAATTCACTTGAAATATAAATATTTAATATTATAATTCTTTTCTAGGAGGTCTAAACTAATAGCATATAGGCATTCCTCTAAAGTGTACTTAAATACATCATTTTAATATATACTAGGTACATAACTTTCTTGTAGGACATAAGGTCCGTAAAGATAAGGACATTTACCTGTTTTGTTCACTGCTATATTTCCAGGAACAAGCATGATTTAAGCCAAACAAAAGTAGTCAATAAATATATGAATAAATGAATGGATTTAAATTGATTTTACTTCCTATCAGATTGATAATGATTATCATTTGTCATCTGTTCACAATAGCATAACAAAACACCAGATTCTGGGGAGGTTATATACAACAGATTTTATTTCTTACACTCTTGAAGGCTGGAATCTGAGATAAGTCTACCAGCATGGTCTAGTGAGGTCCCTCTTCTAGGTTGCAAATATCTCCTTGTATCCACACGTGATGAAAGGAGCTCAGGAGCTCTGTGATGTCTTCTTTTGTAAGGATGCTAATCCTATTCATTGGGGCTCAAGCCTCATAAAATCACCCCCAGTGATTTTACCTTCTAATATCTGGGAATAAGATATCAGTATATGAATTTGAAGGAATACAAACATTTAGACCATTTATAATTAACGTTTTAAACTTGTGATGTGATAGATTTATGAATATAATGTTCATAAAATATAGACTACCTGTTTGTTTTTTTTTTAAAGATTTATTTATTTATTTATTTATTTATTTATTTAATGCAAGCACTGGGTACAGTCAGAAGCACGGGAGAGTGAGAGAATTCACCAGAGCCAGAGCGGGGAGCAGAGCAGGCAGAAGGACCGAAGTACACTGCTGAGGGGAGCAGTGGGCCGCAGGAGAGGTCTGCATGCCATGTGGGACCCTCCTCCAGTGGCCGGGAAGCAGCCGGGGATCGAACTGGTGCTGCAGAGGCTGCGGGCAGCTTCGTAACCCAGCGCTCAACCGCTGCGCCACCGGGGAGGCCCTAGACTACCTGTTTTTAACACTCTAAGCCTTTTTTGTTTTTCATAATGATTCAGTTTCTCTATCAGTGATATCCATGCTACCTGGTAGTCGTTATTTATTGTAATTTTTTTAAGATTTATTTTATTTATTTATGCATACAAGAACTGGGGTCTAGGCCAGAGACACAGAGGGTGAGAGGATTCACCAGAGTCAGAGTGGAGAGCAGAACAGGAGGATCTACTGAAATTCACTGCTGAGGGGAGCAGTAGGTGAGACAGGAGAGGTCTGCTGGGCCATGTGGGTAGCTCCCTGGGTGGAGATCAAACTCGTGTCACAGTGGCTGGTGATAGCTTGTAGCACTGAGACTTTAACCCCTGTGCCACCAAGGAGGCCTTGGTAGTCATCATTTATAATGTATAGATCCTTCTACAATTTCAAGTTAAGTAGATTTTGCATTTTATTTATGCAAGTCACCCCAGTTAATTTGTCACATGTGTATTATTGTTATCTTTGACTACATCTTTTGGCAAGAGTTAAGTTTTCCCTCAGGAAGGACTATGTATGGAGATTATAGAGCAATATTTATTCCCAAAGTAATATATAGCAATATTTACCCCCAAACAATAGTGAAGATTTAACTGAAGTCAAATATTACTCTGAATCTATGATATATATATATATATATTATCATTATAGACATTAAGTAGTTAAGTAATTGTGAAATATTTCTTAGATTTCTAGGTTGTCAAGTCTTCTTTTATACTCCAATCTTTCTTCCATTGTATCAATTCCTCTACCATAAACCCAAAACTATTCTTTTTTTAATGAGTTTTTATTCTTTAATTGTTTTAGCTGAGGTAATATTAAGGGACCCCCATTAGGTGTTAACATTATAATTCATCCACCAGCAGCTCACCTATATACCACCATCATAGACCATTTTGCTTCCTTCCCTTTTTTTTCTTACTCTCCCCACCTTGTTGCTTCAGTTCTATCATCAGCTACAAAGGGTTAGTTTTTCAGCTTGTCTTTTTTTTTAAATTTATTTATTTATGCATATAAGAACTAGGGTACAGACCAGAGGTGTGGGGGGTGAGAGGATTCACCAGAGACAGAGGGGGCAACAGAACAGGCAGATTGACTGAAGTACACTGCTGAGGGGAGCAGCGGACGAGTCAGGAGAGGTCTGCTGTGCCATGTGGGTTGCTCCCTGGCCAGGGATCAAACTCGTGCTCCAGTGGCTGTGGACAGCTTCATAGGTTGTGTATTAACCCTTTGTGCCACCAGGGAAGCCCAAGTCTTTATCTGACGATTAATTTAGTTGCTGTACATGTTTGATCCCCCCCAAATCATTTCCGTTTCCTTCTACTTTTTTAACATTTTATTATGCCATTCATTTTTTTGAACCCAACCCCCTTTTCAATTTCCTCTGTTTACACTTTTCATACCTCCTAATAACTAGTTGTGCTCTCCACTGTTCATTATTGCACACTGTATATCCCTGCATTATATGTAGGAATGTTTTTGTCTATCATTCTAGGTATGGTATCTAAAAACTATTGAATTGCCTGGACCTACTTACTGTATGAGACATTAAAAAACTATTAACTATGGAGAAAATAAGTTAAAATGAAAATCAACATTTATTTACATAACTGTTTACAAAATGCAATGTTATACCAACTGATAAACTGCCAAAATCTCTTATAATAAGATTTAAATTATAGTCAATGAAAGAAGTAGATACAATTTAATTTACTTTTCTTAGAATGTGACTTGTAAAAACTGAACTTCGTGAAGCCCTTTTCTGTATCATTCTTTTATACTATTGTAATGATTTCATATTTTCTCTCTGACCATAATTTTCTTCAGTTTTTCTCTTCTTTTTAAAGAAATATACTCTTCTAATCCCAAGTATCAAAGGTTATGAAATGTTGTCTATACTCCACAGCCTATCATTTCCTTTAGAATTCCATAGCTCTGAATACATATCTTTATCATGTTGCCTTGTATTCATTGATTTGCCATACTCTGTACCCACATAAATGTGATCTTATCTGGGAATAGACCACAAGGTAAATGTATCACAGGAAGATCCATTCATTATTTGCAAAGTGAGTCTATGGCTGCTTACCCTATCTTTGCGGAAGTTCAGCCATACCCATGTCTGATTTACTCAGTGGAGAATATGGGAAATCTAATTCTTCTTACTTGATTTACCTTGAATTTTATGGTACAATATATCGAAAGTGTAGGCAGATCAAAAGACAGTCATGAAATTGAAAATAAATTCTATATTAATGATATCTTAATGAATGCCCATAGCACTGAAAGATACTCAGCTGATACTGTGTCAAAAAAAACAAAACAAAACAGGTTAACATTTTAGGGGCAGTTAACATTTTGTTAACTATGCCTTGGACAAGTTGTAGACTAATTATAGTAATAAAGTAGTGATGACACATTGGCAACATGGCGGCGAGGAGACGCTGCGAGTAAGATCTCCCATTAAAAAAAGTTAATAGGGAGGAAAAGCGGCAGGTCCCAGTGAGAACTGGGACACGGAAGATAAACGGGTGACGCCAGCGAACTGCCCGAAGAAGAAACTGGCCATAAAAGAGGACTAGAAGGGAGGGAAGCGCAGAACCCTGCTCCCCTCCCCCGCCCACAGAGGCGGCACTCTCCCACCGGCAGAGAGGAGGAAACAACAAACCAAAACGACCCACAAGAACAAAGGACGCAGCAAGCGGGACCGTGAGTGGAAAGGAACTATTGCAGCCACCACACCCCGTGAACGGGAGCTGAGGCGAACCCTGCAGGATCCGCCGCGGCGGTGAGCGAACGGCTCCTTGCGCCATTAGAGAAGAACAAAGACCCCGGGAGACGCGCACACAGCCCGGGCTGCCGGTAAGCCTGCGCGGAAACGCGGCGCGCTCGGTGCGCTTGAAAAGCAAGTGCAGACCTGGATCGCGGCTGCCCAGGTCCCCGCGCCTGCGACCTAGGCTTGCTGGGAGATGACCTAGGCTTGCGGGGAGACGCGCAGAGGTCCTCACTGAGGTGAAGGTCCCTCCCTGAGTGAGCAGGAACCAGGCGCCCAGGCACGGGAGCGGGGTTCAAAAGGCGCCATTCCCGCGCCACTGAACTGGGCTACAGCCCGCGTCCTGGAACTGAGGGCTTTGAACTGAGACCCGGGGCACGAAAATTCGGGGCGTGGTTTCTCCACGACGGTGGGGCACAAGGCAGACACAGCACCCCAAAGCTGTTGAGGTGTACCCTACCATTCCCGCTCTGTTCTCTGTCCCACGGGGTGGGGGGAGGCGAAAAACAGCCCCCCAAGGACAATAGGAGAGATCTCTGGCGCCACCTAGCAACCAGGAAAAAAAAAGTCACTAACACCCTATAAAACAGGACATTTCTTAAGACTGCTTGAAAAGGGCAGAAGGTTTCTGGAGGACCCAGTGGCCAGCCGGGAAGTTATTCCACGCCAGGCCCCTTCCGACCAGCAGTCTGAGCCCACAGAGGGAGCAGGCACCCACGTCCGGGGCAGACCGGGTGCGCAGAAGAGTGTGCCTGAAACCGGAGGCGCAGGGACTGCATCCCGCTTCGCCATTTGAGAACAGGGACATTTCTTCAGTAAAAACTGCCTAAAACCAGCAGAAAGCTCCCCCAGAAGACAGAGATGGCTCCTGGAAGAGCCAGAGGGGAGCGGAGAAGTTCACCCAAGATGTCAGTCAGTCCGAGCAACACAGTGTCCCAACGCATACGACAAATTAGAAAACAGACAGTAGGGAGTAGAAGAACCACACGCAACCTAAAAACTCCTCAGGAAAGAAGCACACCACAAAAAGAAAACCACTCCCCAGATTGCAACGACAGCAACTTGGAAGAACTTCTGAGCCTTCCAGAAAGAGAATTTAAAATTGCCATGATTAAAAAAGTGATAGATCAGAAGAAGGAAATTGAGTCCCTAAAGAGGGAAGTAAGAGAAATGCAGGAGATCAAAGAATTAATGGAGGAACTAAAGAACTCTGGGAAAAGCAATGAAAGCAGAATAGATGAAATGGAAGAACGAATAAGTAATCTTGAAGACACAGAAATAAAAAGAACCAAAACAGAAAAGGAACGAGAAGTACGAAGGAAAAAGAATGAAGAAAGACTTCGGGAACTATCTGACTCCATGAGGAAAGGAAATATAAGAGTTATAGGAATTCCAGAAGGAGAGGAGAGAGATGTAGGAACAGAGAAAATATTCATGGATATAATTGAAGAGAACTTCCCAAATGAGAAGAAGGAGCTGAAAATTGATATACAAGAAGCAAGAAGAACACCAAACTTCCACGACGAAAGGAAAAACACAGCAAGACACATAATAGTAAAGCTCCCAAGAATCCAGGACAAGGAAAAAATAATGAAGCTGACAAGAGGGAAGAAACAGATAACATTCAAAGGAAAACCAATCAGGCTGACATCAGACTTCTCTGAAGAAACACTACGGGCAAGGAGAGAGTGGAGGGACATAGTCAACAGACTCCAAGAAAACAGATGCCAACCAAGAATACTCTATCCCGCAAAGCTCTCTTTCCTCCATGAAGAAAGAATATGGACCTTCCCAGACAAAGAGAAACTCCAGAATTTCATTGCGACTAAACCCCCACTCCAAAAAATACTACAAGGAATCCTAAAGCCAGAACCTCAGAGGGACGAATAACAACGAAAGAAGATAAAAAAAAAAAAAGTTATTAAAAGAATAAATAAATAAAATCAAAGGAAAGACAAACATAATGGCAAATACAGATGCTAACATATCAATATTAACTCTAAATGTAAATGGACTAAACTCTTCAATAAAAAGACACAGAGTTGCAGCCTGGATTAAGAAACAAAACCCAACCTTTTGCTGTCTCCAGGAAACACATTTAGCTACAAAAGATAAAAATAGGCTCAAAGTCAAAGGATGGAAAACAATCCTACAAGCAAATGGGCCAAAAAAGAAAGCAGGAACAGCTATACTTATATCAGATAAAACAGACTTCAAACTCAAAAAAATAAAAAGAGACCCCAATGGTCACTACATTATGATTAAGGGGACAATACTTCAAGAAGAAATAACACTCATTAACATATACTCACCAAACGAAAGAGCACCAAAATATATCAGACAAATGTTGTCCTCTCTGAAAACAGACATCAGAGAAAACACATATGTAGTGGGAGACTTCAACACACCACTATCAACAATGGATAGATCAACAAGACAAAAAATAAGTAAAGAAACTAAAGCTCTAAATAAGGACCTAGAGCATTTGGGCTTAACAGACATCTATAGAACACTAAACCCAAAAAAAACGGAGTACACATTTTTCTCAAGCGCACATGGATCATTCTCCAGGATCGATCACATACTGGGGCACAAGACAAACATCAACAGATACACCAAGATTGAAATCATACCAACCATCTTTTCTGACCACGAAGGCATCAAACTAGAAATAAATCATAAAAAGAAGGCAAGGAACTATCCTACCTCATGGAGATTAAAAGCCACACTACTGGAAGACCACTGGACTAACGAGGAGATCAAAGAAGAAATTAAACAATTCTTTGAATTGAATGACAAGGAGGACACCAATATCCTAAATGTATGGGATGCAGCAAAAGCAGTAATAAGAGGAAAATATATAGCAATAGAAGCTCACATCAAAAAACAAGAAAGAACTCAAAGAAACAACCTAATCTCGAAGCTCAAAGATCTAGAAAAAGAACAACAAAAAAACCCCAGAACCAGTAGAAGAAAAGAAATAATAAAAACCAAAGCAGAAATAAATGAAATTGAAACTAAAAAAACAATCCAAAAGATCAATGAAACCAAGAGCTGGTTCTTTGAAAAAATTAATAAAATAGACAAACCCCTAGCCAGACTCACAAAGGAAAAAAGGGAGAAAGCACAAATACACAGAATCATAAATGAAAGAGGAGAAATCACAACGGACACAGCAGAAATCAAAAGAATAATCAGTAACTACTATGAACAGTTATATGGAAACAAGTTCAACAATCTAGAGGAGATGGACAAATTCCTACAACTCTACAATCACCCAAAGCTAGATAAAGAAGAAATAGAACACCTAAACAGACCAATTACAAGCAGCGAAATTGAAATGGTAATTAAAAACCTCCCCAAAAACAAAAGCCCAGGACCTGATGGATTTACAAATGAATTCTACCAAACATTCAGAGACGAATTAGTGCCTATCCTTCACAAACTCTTCCAAAAAATTGAGAAGGAAGGGACAATACCAAACACGTTCTATGAAGCCAATATTACACTAATACCAAAACCGAATAAGGACAACACAAAAAAGGAAAACTATAGGCCAATCTCCCTAATGAACACTGATGCAAAAATCCTCAATAAAATTTTAGCTATCAGAATCCAACAATGTATCCATAAGATAATTCACCACGACCAAGTTGGATTCATTCCAGGGGCACAAGGATGGTTTAACATCCGAAAATCAATCAACGTTATCCAACACATCAACAAAAAGAAATATAAAAAACATATGATAATATCAATAGATGCTGAGAAAGCTTTCGACAAAGTGCAACACCCATTCATGATAAAAGCCCTTGAAATTCTTGGGATACAAGGAACATACCTCAACATCATAAAGGCCATCTATGACAAGCCAACAGCCAGTATCATTCTCAATGGTGAAAAGCTGAAAGCAATTCCATTAAGATCTGGAACAAGACAAGGATGTCCACTCTCACCACTGCTTTTCAATATAATACTGGAAGTCCTAGCCAGAGCAATAAGACAAGAGAAAGACATCCAAGGAATCCAAATAGGAAAAGAAGAAGTCAAACTATCACTATTTGCAGATGATATGATAATATACATAGAGAACCCCAAAATCTCCACAGAAAAACTGATTCAACTCATCAATCAATTCAGTAAAGTGGCAGGATACAAAATCAACACGCAAAAGTCAGTAGCCTTCCTATACACAAACAATAAATCTGAAGAAGAAGAAATCAAAAAAACCACCCCTTTTATTATCGAAACAAAAAAAATCAAATATTTGGGAATAAATCTAACAAAAGAGGTAAAGGACCTATACAAAGAAAACTATAAAACACTGTTAAAAGAAATAGAAGAAGACACAAAGAAATGGAAAGACATCCCCTGCTCATGGATTGGAAGAATAAACATTATTAAAATGGCCATCCTACCAAAAGCAATATACAGATTCAATGCTATTCCAATCAAAATCTCAATGGCATTCTTCAAAGAAATAGAACAATTATTGATGAAATTCATATGGAATCACCAAAAACCCCGAATAGCCAAAGCTCTACTGAAAAAAAAGAAGGAAATGGAGGCATCACACTCCCAGACTTCAAACTATACTACAAAGCCATAATCATCAAAACTGCATGGTATTGGAACAAGAACAGACATACAGACCAATGGAATCGAATAGAAAATCCAGAAATAAACCCACAGATTTATGGTCAACTAATCTTTGACAAAGGAGCAAAGACTATGCATTGGAGCAAAGAAAGTTTGTTCAATAGATGGTGCTGGGAAAACTGGGTCGCTACATGCAAAAGAATGAAGCTTGACCACTACCTCACACCATACACAAAAATCAACTCAAAATGGATTAAAGAACTAGACATAAGACCTGAAACCATAAAATACATAGAAGGAAATATAGGCGAAACACTACGGGATTTGCACATCAAAGACATCTTTACAGACACATCACCCAAAGCAGTGATAGTGAAGAGAAAGATAAACAGCTGGGACTACATCAAATTAAAGAGCTTCTGCACAGCAAAAGAGACAATAACAAAAACAAAGAGAAACCCCACCAACTGGGAGAACATTTTTGCACCCAACACTAATGATAAAGGACTGATCACAAAAATCTGCAAAGAGCTGATGAGACTCAGCAACAACAAAGAAAATAATCCAGTCAAAAAATGGGCAGAAGAGCTAAAAAGAAACTTCTCTGAAGAGGAAATGCAAATGGCCAACAGACATATGAAAAAATGTTCAACATCACTTGTAATCAGGGAAATGCAAATCAAAACTACCATGAGATACCATCTCACACCAGTGAGAATGGCACATATTAAAAAAACTAGCAACAACAAATGTTGGCGAGGATGTGGAGAAAAAGGAACTCTTGTGCACTGTTGGTGGGAGTGCAAACTGGTCCAACCACTATGGAGAGCTGTGTGGAGATTTCTGGACCTACTAAACATAGAGCTTCCATATGATCCAGCAATTCCACTCCTAGGTATTTACCCAAAGGACACAGAAACATCAATTCCAAAGAGCACCTGCACTCCTATGTTTATAGCAGCACTGTTTACAATAGCTAAGCTTTGGAAACAACCCAAATGCCCAAAAATAGATGACTGGATCAAGAAGATGTGGTACATATATACCATGGAATATTACTCAGCATTCAAAAAAGATAAACACATGCAATTTGCAGCAACATGGATGGCACTGGAAGGGATCATGCTCAGCGAAATAAGCCAAAAAGAAAAAGAAAAATACCGGATGGTCTCACTCATAGCAGGAATCTAGAAAACTTAAATAAGGGACCAGGAAAATGAATATAAGAAAGTGAAAATCAAAATCAACAAAAACTATGAACCAGAGACACTTTTTGGGGGTGGGGGGCGGGAGGGGAAGGATTGGGGTCAGAATGGGGCGTTTGCAATTGTATGGGGGAATATAAAAATAAAATTTAATATTTGAAAAAAAAAATAAAAAAAAATAAAGTAGTGATAATGGAAGTGATAGTTGTCTTAATACTATTACTAAACAAAACAGTATATTTTATATAACAATATTTACTTATAATAAATATGATAGGGGCTCTGTATCATGTGCTAGGTTTTATGATAATTTATACAGTCAATGCCATTTACTTTATTTTACTAACAGCACTGGGCACAATTTTGAAATGGATTAAACCAAGGCATAAAGACTTTAAGTTAATTACAAAGGGTCAACTAGCAAGGAAGGAGTGCAGGCAAGTTCCAATTTGTGTCTGTAAATTCAAATCCTTCAAGTTTAACCACCTAGCATTGTCATACAACAATGCTTTCTTTTTTTGTCATTCTTTAACATTGTATTTTTTTAAACTCTATCTTCTTCACTACTAATTTTATTAAAATTGCTTGTAACATGCAAGCATTCCCCTGTTCCATGCTTGGTGTCCTGTTCGCAAAGGTGTTAGGTACATTCAAAGTAATTGGTGAGTGTTGGGAAGATGCCTACCAGAAGGACCTGTGGGATAAGGAATGATAATATGTACATATCTAGTAATTTCCCTAGAAAAGGCAAACAGAGGCCTGAACATGGAGAATGAGATTGGGAGTGGCAAGAGAGGCCACTGGAGCTGCCTCCTTCCCTGACATTTGGGAGGAGTTAATTACTGAGCAGCAGTTGTTTTCTCAGTCCTCAGCAGACAGCCTTCGGAAAGCAAAGCTGTCAGGGCTGCTTCCAAATGAGAACTACCGATCCAGCCATTGTTTGGCACAATGAGCCCAGCTTTCTGCTCTGGGAAATGTTGCATTGTATTATCTGGGATTTCATCCAGCATGGGTCCCATCAGAGAGAATTTCCTCATCACGTTATTTTTGACTGACTGGGATAAGACTGCAGGTTTTGCTTTTTTGAAAATCAGCCTGCAGCAAATCAGCTTTGATTATGGATTGAATGTACAAAGCTGTTTATTCCTCATCTCAATTCCTGGTCTCAGTAACTCCAGAGCGAAATCCAATAAAAGAGTACATTGCCATAATACCTAGCTTCCAGCTTCCAACTTCCAAATCTGCCTGAAGATATTAAAAACAAAAAAAACAACTAATGAAGATCCACTCTTCCTTTTTCATTCAAAGAGTGGAGCTAGTCCAATTCACTTCCCTCTCACTCCTAGGAAAGCCAAAACTGTAATAAAATAAGATAAAGAAACTATTTTATGTTTCTACGAGTGAATTATAGCTTTACACTAATCACTCTGTGTGATAGTTTTAGAGGGATTTATGGAGGGAAATAAGCTGCAATGGTGGAATTACTCATTAAATAAAGTAAAAAAAAAAGACCCATCATACAAGCTATAATATATTAAAGACAAATATAATTATATCAGCATAATAGTTATATGTTATTTAATACTATATACCAATCTGTGCTAAGCTCTCTAAACACATTTTCTAAATTACTGTTCACAACAGCAGTAATATATTTTTTTTAATTTTAAATACAGATTCAGAGTTAAGGATAGTCTTCAGTTCCTGGCACACCATCATAATTTGATTATGCCCTCGGATCTCTTTTTTACTAGGCATGCATTCTAAACATTTTCTTCCTTTATTTCTGATCCATGCTTATTCTCTTCTTTCCTCACAGACAAATTAAACTTAACTATGTTAATATATGTCCCTGACTAAGTATGTATTTACATATCTTTGCTAAATATACTGAGCTGTGATTTTAATTTATGTAACTGACATTGTTATAGTATTTTTCACATAATCATTCAACAATATGTTTTTTTAAAAATTCTATCTTTAGTACAGAATGTATATCTACTCTGTAGTTTCTACACCCTAAGCAGTATGTTATCTTCCAATTTTACTGAACCAGCCCTGTACTGGTAGGTGTGTATGTCATGCTAATCCCTGAAATAGAGTGGTGCAGAATGGTAAACATAACTGGAGTCACCATTTTAGTCAAATACAGTTTAATATTTGCAAGCTCATGCCTGTGCTACTTAAATTGAGCCATATCCTTTTATCTGAGCAAGACATTATCTGGAACATTGTAGTCTTTTACAAAAGACTATTTTTAATTATTATTTTATATATTTTACATCATTTTTTTCATTTTTGCACAATGTATGTATTTTCATCTTGGTTATATTCCCCATACAATTCCCACCCCCCCTTATTTTGACTCTAATCTCTCCTCCCCTCCCCTCCCCACCCTGTACTGTGTCTCTGGTTTATAGTTGTTTGTTGATTTTGATTTTTATTTTATTGTAATTAATAAAAGACTATTTTTTGTTAGGAGTAGTTTTAGGTTCACAGTAAAACTGAGAGGAAGGTACAGGGATTTCTTATATATCTCTTGATCCTACAACATGCATAATTTCTTCCATTATCATTATTCTCTACCAGAGTAGTGTATTTTTATAATTGATGAACTATATTATGACACATTATTATCACCTAGGGTTCATGCTTACATTAGGTTCTCTCTTGATGGTATACATTCTGTGGGTTTGGAAAAATTTCTGATGACATGTATTCAGCATTATAGTATCATAAACAGTAATTTCACTGCCCTAAAAAAAAAATCTCTGGGACTGATAAGGGATCATAAATGGTTTCTGCTCTACTGATTTAAGGACAGGAAAATCTCCATAGTTGCATCTATTCTGGTCTAACAGTAAGTTTCAGGTTCGACTGCAGGAAGTAAGACTAGGCAGTTGACCTAAGATTCACCAGTGTAAAAATAGAAGACTTCCAACATCAATACTAATACAGAAGGGGACTCCCAATCCAGGGTATTGATGGGTGATTTTCAGTGTGCCCCAATGGGGCTGTGTGTGCTGCTCCCAACTACCGGTTGGTTGGTTGATTAACTTGGGCTCCGATGCCTCTCAAAGCTATTGCTTCTATGCTGTGGGGAGACACCTACCTGAAATCATATAGTTAACTGGCCACCATCTTGGCATTTTCCTTTACTATATCCTTGGATTCCTTTTGTTATCTTCACACATCGCAACACTGTTTGGACTTGAGAGAGATGATTACTTTGGTCAGAAGGACTTCTGTAAGTCTTATCTTACTCTAAGATTGAAATATAGTTAGATTATTATTTCTTCATCTATCAACTTCAGACTTTGTATTTTTCCTAGAATTTATTCAAAGTTGTCTGCTCCTTTCCAAGAAGTGCCTCTTTCAATTGATCACTATACATGCACATGTATGTATATCTGTACATGCACAGGCAGATTTGTATATATGCATAGGGGGATTGACTATTGAGGCTCACTGATCAGAAATATGCCTGCAAATCCTGATATCTTCTTGCTACTTTGGTTTGGCCTTACTGGAACATAGCTTAATATTCTCAAAAGATTCACATTAACATTTGTTCATAGAGTCTTAGACTAATTTAAAAGTGATAAATATGGAATCTACAGATGAAAAATAGAAGACATTTTTAAGGAACCCACATTCTGTGGGGATTGTTTTCTCTTCATAAAGAGAAGAAGATATGCAATATTCCTCTAAGTCATATTTCTCTAAATCTGTATTTATTGGACATGAGACAATATCCTTCCATTTGTACTTTAGGATCTTCCCCTCTTAACAACAATAAGACATCTGTACATTCTCTTAAACTCATAATTTTTCCCTGTCATCAAATCATCTGAGCAATGTACAAACATACAATTATTTTTCCTAACATGGATGATTACAACTTCCTCCCTCACTTTTAAAACATTTTCTTCACTTGGCCTTATGTTTATATACTGTTTCACTTTCTCCTTTCTTTTATCAATGCCATCATCTTCCATCATTTCTTAATGTTGTTGTGCTCCAGGAATTTCATTCTTTGTACACATGTCATCTCTAGCTTTCTCATTCACTTCATGCTTTAAATATGTAGGTTGTGACCCAGCCAGAGACCTTTCCTATCTAGATCTCAAGCTCTTCTGAACTATACTCTTTTCAAAAATATATTTATTTATTTATGCATACCAAAACTGGAGTACAGGCCAGAGGTATAGGGGGGTGAGAGGATTCACCAGAGACAGAGTGGGGCCAGAACAGGCAGAGTGACTGAAATACACTGCTAAGGGGAACAGCAGGTGAGTCAGGAGAGGTCTGCTGCACCATGTGGGTAGCTCCCTGGCTAGGGATCAAACTTGTGCTGCAGTGGCTGCAGACAGCTTCATAGGTTGCATCTTAACCCCTTGCACCACCAGGGAGGCCCTGAACTATACTTTTGAAAGTACAACTGCCCACACAACATCTCTGTTTATATTAACAAGTGCATTAAAATTTACATGTCCTGAACTCTACTCCCAGCATTTCCACCAAACCTGCTACATTTGTAGTTTTCTCCATCTCATTTGATGTTTGTTCCTTTCTGTCATTGTTCAATCCCAAGACCTAGGTGACATATTTAGCTGTCATTTTTTCTCATACTGTGAATAATTCATCAGACAATTTCTCAAAGTATATCCTGGTTCTGATTTTTGTCATTTCATGGTGACACATCAGATCCAAATGACGCTCATCTCTCAACTGGATTATTGCAACAGGCTTGTAGAGGTTTTGCCAGTTCTACTCTACTCCACACAACAGCCAGAGTTATGCTTATTTCTCCAGAAAGAAGAAGAAAAATACCGGATGGTCTCACTCATAGCAGGAATTTAGAAAACCTAAATAAGGGACCAGGAAAAAGACTAATTATAATAAAGTAAAAATCAAAATAAACAAGCAACTATAAACTAGAGACATACAAGGAGGCCAGGGAGGAGGGGGTAGGATCAGAACAATGTGGGTGGGAATTGTACGGGGACTATAACCAAGATGAAAATGCATACATTGTGCAAAAATGAAAAATGATGAAAAATATATAAAACAAAAAAATTAACAAGAGTTATGCTTTATACAAGTGGGTGCTCATCTACTCAACATCCAGCTCTCTGTCTCCATCTCACTCTTAGTACAGGCCAAAGTCCTCTTGTGTCTATGGGATCTTACACAATTTAGGCCTATGTTACTTTGCTGGCTTCTTTTACTGTTCTTCTAGTTCACACCCTTCTGGTATACTGGCCTCCTTTCCATTAGTTGAAACCATCTAACTCTCTCATACTTAAAAACTTTGCTGGGCCAAACTTCTTCCAGATAGACATATATCCAACCTCTTTAGCACCTTCAAGTTGTTTTTTTTTTTTTTTAAGATTTATTTATTTATGCATACAAGAACTGGGGTACAGGCCAGAGGTGTGGTGGGTGAGAGAATTCACCAGAGACAGAGTGGGGAACAGAACAGGCAGATTGACTGAAATAATGCTGCTGAGGGGAGCAGCAGACAAGTCAGGAGAGGTCTGCTGCGCCATGTGGGTAGCTCCCTGGCCAGAGATCACACTCGTGCTTCAGTGGCTGTGGATAGCTTCGTAGGTTGTCTCAACCCCTTGAGCCACCAGTGAGGCCCTCCTTCAAGTTTTTGCTAAGATAAAATTTTTCTACTTTTTTTTTGCTAAGCTATCACCATACATCCCTACTTATGATCACATCTTCCTCCTACAACAATTTATAGTCCCTATGTCACTTAACATGGATAAGTTTTATTCAAAATGTTTATAAACTTCTAACAGTATATATTTTACTCACACTATTTGTACTATCTAGGTGCTACTTCTAAAGTTGTAAGTTCCATAAAGGCAGGGATTTAGGAGATATATAATATCTATTAAATAAAGTGCCTTATATATTTATTAAAGTTTTGCATCCTGATGCAGCATCCTTGTTTTGTTGTGTGCATTAGTGTAGAAATAGAACATAAATTTATGTTGTATGTTAATTCCCAAAGACATTGTATTTTATTGATTTTTGATTAAATAAAAAAAAAAAAGTAATACAAAGGAAACCGCAATTTGAACCAGAAGGAAATAGATACTAGATACGTATTACAATTAGAAAAGACAAAGGTACAGAAGGTGATGCATATAAATAAAGACAAAAATAGGGCCTCCCCGGTGGCGCAGTGGTTGAGCGCTGGGTTGCGAAGCTGCCTGCGGCCTCTGCAGCGCTGGTTCCATCCCCAGCTGCTCCCAGGCCACTGGAGGAGGGTCCCACATGGCGTGCAGAACTCTCCTGCCGCCCGCTGCTCCCCTCAGCAGTGTACTTCGGTCCTTCTGCCTGCCCCACTCTGGCTCTGGTGAATTCTCTCACCCTCCCGCGCTTCTAACTGTACCCAGTGCTTGTATAAATAAATAAAGATAAATCTTTTTAAAAAATAAATAAATAAATAAAAATAAAAAACCTGCAGTACCATACACCTCATTACCTCAATAAAAATTAAATAAATAAATAAATGAATAAAAAGACAAAAATAGATATATTCTAAACCAAAACAATATATTTTTAGATGTTTCCTCCACCATGTTATTATAGAATACTGCACATTATCTTTAATTAATATTCATTTACAAATTTATAAATACATGGCATGAAATATGTGCATTTCTAAATGTGTGTGGACATATGAAGATACACAATTGAGATATAAATCTGTAAGAAACTCTGGATTCAGCCACAAAATTTACTCAGAACTTTCAAAATGTCATTTTCCTCTCCTTATGATATATGTATTTAGGCCTTGGATACCAAGATCATGCCATAATATATAGCTGTTTTTTTTTTTTTTCATGTATACGAAGCTCAAATACTGAACATACAATTTTCTGATCAATTAACTACAACTTTCTAAAGGCCAAAGGCAAGCTGATTAACTGGCAAAAGAGTTGTAGCTTATAATTGACTTCATATGACTGTAGAGAAAATTGATGTTATTTGCTCATATCTACAATATGTAAGTTACATTTGAATTACATGATCTATCGTTAACTTCTTTACATAACTAATACACAAGCATACTTACTGCCTATAAATATGGATACACTATCGCAAGTCTGATAAAATTTTATTTTCTACTGCCACTGATATAGTTATTTTCTAGGCTAAATCATGCAAAAAGAAGTATTCATATTTTTAATTTCAATTTTTAAATGTATTATTCTTTACACATCCATAGTAAGAACTTAATTATAACACTTGCTAGATGTTTACCACTAGTAATATGAAACAAAAAAGAACTGTTACTTCTTTGAGATGTATTAGACTTTTTCAGCTCATTTCCTTATCCATGTATCTTAGAAATTCATATTATATGAAAATCATATCCCGTCACTTATATTTTTATCACTGCTTTTTAGAGGGAATTTTAATTGTGAGACATTAAAACAGTAGATAGCATGTCCTTTAATTACCAGATTATGATAAGTAAATAACCATAAAGATACTCAGACTCTCAAAATATCAGAAAGCACCATTAGAAACCCTGTTTAATGTTCCAGGTGGCAGTCATGGAATGAACACCACATTCTGGCTCATCGGTCCCAATAACTATCTCTCTGTTGATCTTATATTAAGTTGGTTAATCTGTATTTATTCGTTAGTAAGTGTATCTTCTGCTGTAGAATATATGGTATTTTCTGCAGGCTTTTTCACTCCCAATGTATATGAATTCCCATAGTTCTTCCTAGATATCCCAATATCCCATAAAAGAAAAAGGAAATGTTTTAACTGATTGTAGGGGCAGGATGGTCACAGGGCAGGTTATCTATGATCTGGTAGATGGATAAATGAGGAGTCCTGGAGCCCTCGGTGGCTTTCTTAGGCTTTTATTGAGCTGTAACATATAGAGCAGCAACCAGGTACACAGCAGGCAGGGATGTTGGGTGGCCAGGAGGCCAGTAGGCCTCCAAGCCTCCAGCAAGTCTTCACTCTGTTTCTCTGGCTTCTTTCTCCCCTTCTCTCTCCTGCTTCTGTTACCTCTGCTTCTCTCCCCAGATATCTCAATGCTACTCCCATGGCCCACAGAAGTAAACAAGATAGTTTGCAACAATGTAACAACTGCAGGTACCCCATGAGGCAGGGCAATCTTAATGGCTGGGTAGAAAAGACTGAAAAACCATTTACCTTACACTGATCTAATAAAAAAATACATTTGGCTGTATCCATATCTTATTAATTAATTTGTAGGTATGTAACTTCCAATGCGATGTGAACCCCCTTCAACTTTAACTCTTTATAATATGACTCAAGCCACTTAAACTTCTGTTACCTCAGACAACACATAGAAAATGACTGTTGTCAGGTCTCCCTGATGGCACAGTGGGTTGAAGCTGTGAATCTGTGAAGCTTTCCGCAGCCTCTGCAGCATGGGATCAAATCCTGGCCCACCAGGGAGATACCAACATGGTGCAGCAGACCTCTCCTGTCTCCCCCGCTGCTCCCCTCAGCAGTGTATTTTGGTCTGTCTGCCTGATCTGCTCCCCACTCTATCTCTGGTGAATCATCTTACCCTCCCATGCCTCTGGTCTATACCCCAGTTCTTGCATAAAATAAATATATCTTTAAAACAAAAGAAAATGACTGTTGTCAACATAATTGTGATTCATTTCTCCTATCTGGTATTTGATCTTAAATAGTTAGCATTGGCTCTGAAGTTTATTCAAAGAGGTTATCTATAACTTAGGAATTTTTAAAAATTCCTTTAAAACAAATAGGAAATTTCTTCCCCAAGGATTCATGCCAAAGTACTTCTATGAAGCATCGATAAAAAAAAGCAATGGGCTTATTTTACAAATTAAGAATCTTTTCCCAAGAAAGAGCCTCTGTATGAAACACCATGGCTCACCCAAGTGTGAAGTGATAAATAGGAATATGAACCCAGCCAGAGACCTTTGCAATTAGGGAAAACATTCTTTGCTTCATCTTTTTGCAAGGTCGGATTCAATTAGCATGTTCAGTGGACAGTGGAGTCCTGGCTTTTTTTACAACCTGTAACAGACTCAATTATTTTTCAGGGTTGCTTCCCTTCTGTAAATATGCCAGCATTTCCTGGTTTTAAACCAAACATATTTTAATGAGAACTGTAGTTCATAATTCCTTTCATTCTGAAAGTCTTGAACAGTTCCAGCAATCTCACACCATTGATGATGATAACACAGAATAAATGATTTTGCCTATATGTATACTTCAAATGCACACTTTGGTATACTAATAGTCATTTCAACATCACCTTTGACATTTTTCACTTAAACTAAATTGAGATTATCATTTTAAACACAGAAGGCAGATATGAGCAAAATAATGGATATTCACTACAGTTTGAGTCTATCAAATTGTGAGACAAAATAGTGTACTAAGGAGGTAGTGAGTTCTGTCTGTCAGTGATTCCCCCATCTGTTTTCTGCTATAATCACAAACCTATGAGAGATAATTGTCAGGGAACAGTACTCTGAATTATAAGCACAATGACATACTGTGGATGGGATGGTGATACCATATATTCTGTTACCTGTCTTTATCATTTTTAAGGCCAGATTCCTCCTACATGGCTATGAATTATGTCATATAAATTGAAAGAAAAATTTAATCCCATAAGTGAATGCTAAGTATATTTTATAGACTCTCAGGCAGATAGTCATATCTTATTACACAGAAAACAGAAACCTAGGTATTAGTGATTTATTTATATATATTGTTAACTTTGCCATATAGGAGCCCATATTATAAAAGCTGGTAGATTTCCAGAAATTAATTTGTGAATCAATTGTTTGGAAGTTGGAATACATTTTTCCCATAGAAAAAATATTAAAAATGATGGTTAAGTTCCCAGGATAACCTATAACCTGCCTATTTAACCTATAATAAGCATTACCTCTAGAACCTAATTGAAGGTGTTTAAAATGGCCTTAATTTGTTTGATCTTCAATAGAAATATATTTGTTTTTTTTCCAAAGAAGGAGACAGAACTCCATTTTATCATCTATCCAATCCTCCACATATATCATTTATGAAAATATAACAGTTTCTCAATATTTGGAATTTGAGAGTGAAAAAGTAGAATATCATAATGCACCCAGTTGTGGTCCCATTGAACTAGTTAGTCTGAACTGTAGGAGGAGATGTTGGAAAGAGAGAGTTTTGTCAACATGTACTATGGAAGCTTAGTGAAAGAGAGGCTTGTGCAAATTTTCCAGCAAAATGTGCAAAATTGCAAAAAAAAAAATGGTACTAAGCATACTATGCAAAGGACACATGTTATAATATGAGACCCTGGGTTTGCATTCAGCTGGAAACATGTACACCAGGTGACTCAAATACTTTTGCTCCTTTATGCATGTCTGGAAATGACCATGATAGCACCTTCTGTATTGATTCTGGCAAATTTTATAATTAGCAAAATTGAAGTTATGTTTTATAACAAGCAACCACACAATCCTGAGTAACTTAAAATTACAATCTTATTTCTCATTCATATTACATGTCCATCATATCTGTGTAGCAGGGGTCTGAATAAGAAGTTCCTCATCAAAAGCCCAAGATAATAGAACATCCAGCATCTCAATGGTTTCCATTCATTGTGCCAGACAAAAGTAAATTTCAGGAGGATTCCACTCTACCAGTTAAAATCCTGATCCTGGAAATGACCTGGGTTTCAACTCTTTAGCCAGAACTGTACACATATCCTCACACTACCATAAGAGGAGTAGGGTTCAATCTAACTTTGTAACTGCTAGTGGGGTGTGAAGCATGGGTGGGAAGAAAATCAGAATAGGGGCCTTCCTGGTGCCATAGGGGTTAAATCTCAGTGCTATCATCACTAAGGCCTGAGTTTGATCCTTGTCCAGAGAGGTAACCCACAGGGCACAGCAGACCTCTCCTGTCTCTCCTGCTGCTACCCTCACCAGTGTATTTCAGTAAATCCACCTGTTCTATTCTCCACTCTGTCTCTGGTGAATCTTCTCACCCCCACACCTCTGGCCTATACCCCAGTTCTTCTATACAAAACCAAATAAAAAATTAAAAATAATGACCATCAGAAATATTTGTTAAAATTTTAGAACTTCCACACAAACTGTTGACATGTTATACCTAAGCAGTACTGAATACTCATCTTTCAAATCCCACTATTAATTTTGAAGGTCTCAGATTATTTCTGGAAGGAAGATATATAACAAGGATTGGATTCACACATGCTTAAGTAATAATTATACAGCTTGATTCTGAATGCATTTTTATAGTCTATTTTCACTTACACTATTGGGTTATAAATTACATAGAACCAGACAATAGATTTTTTTTCCTCATAAGAAAAATAAACTTAAAGATTGTATATAAAATTATACTTAAAGATTGTACTTGAAGTCTTCAATTGCTGCCAATATGATGAAGAATCTATTTTGTGAATTTGCTTTTGTCCTTGAATAGCACAAGAGGCCCCCTCTCATATATTAGATCTTCTTCAGGTATTCTCAATCTGTTTCCTTTATTCTAATAAATCAGACATGCATCGTGATGTGAGTGACCTAAGATTTATTATAGTGACTGGGTTCAAAACCTCCTGTACTACTGGTTCCTATACCTTCCATGACTTGAAATAGAATTCATCATGCAGAGAGAGCTTAGTTCTTATTAATCACATAATTTAATTTATAGTGTTTTGAAATTAGTTTATTTTCTGTTCATTGTAAAGGAGAATATTTCAATTTACTCATTGAAAATGTCCATTTTTTTGTTTTAAAAATTCTGTATGATTAGTTGCTATTATTTACCATAGTGCAGGTTTTAGTATTAGTATTATTTTTCTAATATTGAAATAAAATTGCATATTTGAAATCTAATTGTTGTAATTTCAAATTTGATCATTTTTATTTGCTCACAGTCAGGTAAAATCCTTGGGATTTAACAGTAGGTCAAGATGAAAATCCATTAAAAAATAAAATATATACAATATTGCTTTTACCTTTTGTTACATGTATAATGGTATTTGTGAACAAACTAAATATTCCTGAAAAAATTGTCATTCCAAATTTATTTTAAAAAATTGCTTTATTACAGCACCCTGATGATTTTACATGGTGAATAATTTGGCTGTGTATATAATTGTGCCATTAAATCATTTGCACATAAAGTTATCATATGCAACATTTTTCCATTTATGCTTATATTAAACAATGTGTTTTCCTTCTATCTCATCCAGTAATATTGTATTTTGTCTGATTAATTTATAAACTTTCATTCACTAAGTAAATATTTACTGAGTACCTACCAAGTAGCTGCCAGATAAAAGACATAAAAAAACCTTGCACTCAGTGAGAGTACAGTTTAGGTGGTGAGATGAACAATAAACAGTTAAATGAACCTAGCATATAATTTGCCAGATGGTATGGTGTGTGATGAAAAGAAATAAAACTGGAAAGGAGACTAGGTTATGTTATGACTTTGTCTATATATTTAAATTGTCAAATTATACTTACACAATTATGCGTTTTTTAGAATCATTATATTTTATTGTTTTAAAAAGGTTGAAAGGGAAGGTCAGAAGAGAAAAGATGGAAGAATTTTCAAGAAAGAGACCTTAATCTCAATATATTGTTAACAAATGTCTCATCCACATAGAACTTAACGTTTTTTGCAGTGCATTTATCATGAGTAAATGATCAGAAAGCACGAAAGCATTTCTTTGTTGACCTAACTCAGCATCTGTGGGGCCCTTCTCTAGAGAAGTGATAAAATTGAATGCTTTAAATCTTTCTCACTTCTATTTATTTTCTTGCCTCTCTTGGGTCCATCCAGCAGGCTAAAGGGTTTCCATGCTGAGCTCCGGTCACTCATTTCTCAAGTGTTACAACAAAAGAGTGAAACCTTAGGGAGCTCTCTCTATCTCTCTCTGTCGCTTTTTTTTTTTTTTTTTTTTTTTGCAATGAAGTAGGTTTAAAACAGTTGAATTCTTGACATCAAAAATAATAAATAGGTGCTTATTTGGGTTAGGATGTGAATTAGAGAAATTTTGTCTACACATTCTATTTAGTATACAGACTATGTTAATTATCAGCAAATAAAAATAATGTTCAGTTTGCCCTTTGGAAGCTTAGTTATCTATCCTCACTTCAATCACTGAGCCAGATGAAATTTGACAGACAGTCTATAAAACAGCCAGTTGGAAAATAAAGCACAAACACACACACAAAATAAAAAGAATAAAAGGAGAAAAATAAGTCTTTTTAATCCCTTAAAGAACTGACTATGTAAAAGGAGGAAGATTGCAAAAGTAGCAAAACACACACACACACACACACACACACACACACACACGATGCTAAACAGTAATAAACGAATGTCTTGCGTTTACACCTAAAATAAAATGTTCTGAGAAGAGTAATGTCCTTTGACTATGTAATTATGTTTGAAAAGTGAAAATAATAGCATGTTAAGAGCTGAAATTATTTTTTCAACATGTGTAAATTAAACCCAAATGTAATAATTTCAGAATTCTTAACTAATGGTGAAAACGAGGACAGTTCTCAAGTGTGGAACAATTTTGGAAATGCAATGGTGATTGTTTTGTTTCCTGAAGTTTAAGAAATATTATTATGAATGATTACTAAGCAGTTATGTCAGAAACTGATCTTTGATCATTTATATAAAACCATTGTTTTAGTTCATGATACTTGTTCTCCCATAGTCATTGTTGAATAATTTTTACATACCTATATCAGTTTCATTTTGGAAATAATTGGTTCAAAGTATGAAATATCCTCAAACAGGCTGAACCTAATCCTCCCAGTAGCCAATGTAGGAATACACACACTGTGTGATATAATGGCAGAGTCAGAAAGTTCCATCTGGATTCAAAAACTTATAGAAAAACAATTTTTCATTTCACTGGGAGACTGACCTATCCCAATCACTCTGTGATACTATGTTACACAGATTCATTGGTTATCTGTAAAAAGTAATCTTGCAAAGGGTTTTGTAATCTTCAAAGTCTATTGCTGTATTTCACTTGGACTGACAATTATTATACAGATAATTCCCTGATGACTCTTCCTGGCAGCAAAGTTACTCAAGTAAGAACATACTTAGAAATCTGAATCTGGAAACCAGATTGCATCATCTTGAGACTTTGAATCACAACTTACATTTGAAACCAATGGTTCTATGTCATTCTAATATTTCTGGTAGGGTCTAGCAAATTTAGCAATTTTATAGATCTCTTGGACTTCAATTTTAGTAATTGTGAAGGATGATCGCCTATTATCTTGAGGACACCACTTAAGCTATATTTTAAGTCAAATTTTAACAGGAAAATTATTTTGATGTAAATTCATCCAGCTGTTTTTTGACTGGTGTGAATATTGACAAAGTATGGACTTTAGCTTTTGTAGATTATATTCTAAAAACAAAAGGACATTCTTTGTTTTATTTCCCTAAATTAGCCTAAGCTAACATCTTATTGATCCTTTATAAGACTAATCAAGAAAAGAGAAAATGTTTTCAAAATGTTTGAATGAGTAATAGGGAGGCATCTCTGCATTCGTTTTAATTCTACTGATGGTGTCACATATTTCACCTGAGAAAGAAAGCAGCTTTCCAGAAAGTAAATTATCAATTGTACTAATTATCAAAGGCATTGATACATTTTTTTCATTTTATATTTTTAAAACTCATTAATATGATTTTTACATAAAATTGTATTACCATACTTACTTAGGTAGCATGTGAGATTAGTTGTGACAGGTATATGTTGTTTTTTCTTTTTTTTTAATGAGGAAGTTATTTTATTTATTTATTTATTTATTTATTTATTTATTTATTTGTTTAGACACGCACTGGGTACAGTCAGAAGTGCGGGAGGGTGAGAGAATTTACCAGAGCCAGAGCGGGGAGCAGAGCAGGCAGAAGGACCGAACTACACTGCTGAGGGGAGCAGCGGGCAGCAGGAGAGGTCTGCGTGCCATGTGGGACCCTCCTCCAGTGGCCGGGGAGCTGCCAGGGATAGAATTGGCGCTGCAGAGGGATAGAACTGGCAGCTTCGCAACCCAGTGCTCACCAGGTGCACCACCGGGGAGGCCCTTTATTCATTTTTCAATTAATATTTTATTTTATATAATTCTTACATGATTTTTCATTTTTGCACCATGTATGTATGCATTATCATTTTGGAATATATGTTGTTTTTCTAATGGGATTTTAGATCAAATTTAATCATTGCTTATATTTTACAACTAAATTTTATATTGTGATACATGGTAGAGTATTTTGTGGTATAACAAGATGATGGACCTAAATATAGCTTGAAATGTAAAGAAAACCCAAGAGGATAGTTTTCCTTCTACCACCTGCTGGTACAGAATCACTCTTGCTTTCAACAGTGTTACATAGTACATAGAATCTGAACTTCATGGACTAATTTTAAACTAAAAATTTTCCTATTTTACTTGCTTATTTGAAGTTTTTCCTATTCTCATTTTACAGGCCAGAGAAAAATCAAACACTGCAAATTAAAAAATATAAAGATACTAAACTCTGGCATGTTTAATGTGATTGAACATGTTAATTTATTCCATTTGTCATTTGAGGGACCACTAATACAAGCTCTTTTCTTCATTTTTATGGTGAAATGATATAATTGTAATCAGTACTTTTCAATAAAATCAGAAGGGTGGTGATCTGATTTAATATACTGGTATCTATAAATGAGAAAGAAAATAGCAAAAACCTTACAATGTCACATGGTAGTTTAAGAATCATATTTAACTCTCAGTAACTGGTAATTTTTTTAAATTTATTTATTGATATTTATTTTGCATCACTGTTCATTTTTGTACAATATCTGCTTTCTCTTCTCAGGTGTAGTCCCCATAAAACACCCACCGCCAATTCACCCGGGCACCATCACCATAGTCCCTGTGCACTTCACTCCCCTGTTTTGATATTTCTCCCTTCCCCTACCCTTTAGCATGTCTCTGATTTATAGTTGCCTATTAATTTTGTTTATTATTTTTTCCTGTTGATTAATATTTCATTATGTATATATACCACATCTTCTTGATCCAGTCATCTGTATTTAGGCATTTGGGTTGTTTCCATATCTTACCTGCTGTAAACAGTGCTGCAATAAACATAGGGTGCAGATATCCTTTTTAATTAATGTTTTTGTGTACTTTGGATAGATTCCTAGGAGTGGAATTCCTGGGTCATATGGAAGCTCAATTTTCAGTAATTTGAGAAACTTACACACACTCCACAACCTCCACAACCACTTCCCATAGTGGTTGGACCAAGTAACTGGTAATTTTAAAAGAACAGTTTAAGTCAGGCATTTGAAGTAATTTCTTAAGTCAGATTTAGAAATCAAAACTAATAATACACATTAAAACACAAAACTAATAATACACATCAAAACACAAAAGAATAATCAGTCCTTTAACATTAGTGTTGTGTGCAAAAATATTCTCCCAGTTGGTGGGGTTTCTCTTTGTTTTTGTTATTGTCTCTTTTGCTGTGCAGAAGCTCTTTAATTTGATGTAGTCCCAGCTGTTTATCTTTGCCTTCACTATCACTGCTTTGGGTGATGTGTCTGTAAAGATGTTTTTGATGTACATATCATGTAATGTTTCGCCTATATTTCTTTTTATGTATTTTATGGTTTCAGGTCTTATGTCTAGTTCTTTAATTAATCCGGTAGATTACCCTAATGTTAATACTTTCTATTTAGTCTGGCATGCTGTTCAATCACAAAATCCAAAAAAGTTGTCTCTCTTACAAATTGTACATGAAATATATTGACTAAGCCTTTTACTAAATTAAATAAATTATTTTCTGATGTCATGGAAAAAAATACATACATTTACATGAAAATACAATCATTATAAGTCTTTGCAAAAAAAGGCATAACCAAATAAGTAATTTTTTTAAGATTTGTCCATTGAACATTTTTATTATTGCTGTTGTTTTATAAAGATCTTTAACATATTTTAGTTCATTATTGTAATTATTCACATTACACATTACATGATTTAAAATTTAAGTAATTTATCTTAAGAAATAGGACTCACAAGAAGTATAAGGTTGAATTAGAACTAAAGCCCTATATACTGACTTTAAAACAACTTTCCACACAGAACGGATACTGATATTGATAAATGTGCAAATCTATGGAGACAGTTTATTTGTTGCATTTAAATACAGCATAGTAAGCACTCTATTTACCATTACTTCTTTAATCATATTACATGTTTTATCGTTTTATTGTATCCCCAAAAATATATAATTTGAAAGATTTAAATGTTTCAAGTAAATCACTTTGCCTCTTTCAGTTTTTACCATTCAGTCAATGAGAGGGTACTATGTATTGTATTAGAGGGCACTGTGTATTTTGTATGAGAGTTCTATATATTGAAATCTCGTTGGAGGGCACTTTAAAGTTACCTATGTAATAAAGCAAGGTGGTTATTAAGAAAAAAGTCTTTTTTTTTTTTTTTAAGATTTATTTATTTATTTATACAAGCACTGGGTAGAGTCAGAAGCGCGGGAGGGTGAGAGAATTCACCAGAGCCAGAGCGGGGAGCAGAACAGGCAAAAGGACCGAAGTACACTGCTGAGGGGAGCAGCTGGAGGCAGGAGAGGTCTGCGCGCCATGCGGGACCCTCTTCTGGTGGCCGGGGAGCAGCCGGGGATCGAACTGGCGCTGCAGAGGCTGCAGGCAGCTTCGCAACCCAGCGCTCAATCGCTGCGCCACCAGGGAGGCCCAAGAAAAAAGTCTTATCACTTAGATATGCATGTAAGCATATGAATTCTTTATAAAGGAAATCATGTCTGGGATTTGCTTTCAAATAGACTCCAGAAAAAAAAAAAAAAAAGCAAGAAAACAAAGGCGGAAAAAAAAAAGGACAAGAAACTTTGCTTAGGCAAAACTTCTACCAGTCCTAGAGATTTGTCTGTGTGTGCGTGTGTGTGCATCTGTTTCCAGAAACAGACTTGAAGAATAAGTGACAGAACATAGTATAAAAAAGTTTTTAAAATGAGTGGTGGTTTGTAGGAGCTATGTTTCTCACTCGTAGTGTAGGTTATAGAAAAACAAAAAGACTAGAATGATCTGTATATGAACTCATATTAGAATAATATCAATATATGTGATTGCAAACAGAGTATATACAGATATATGTTTATGCATTACGGAGTATGCATTTTATATTTCTTTGTACAATCAGCTAAAAGACCCTCAACACAAAACACCAGGAGCTAGGAATACACCTGGCTTCTAATGCCATCCTCCAATAAAAGTGACGAAACGTATGAAATTGCTCAGCGAAATGTATGGTTCTAGGACTCAGGCAGGAAATATGTAAGAGGAGCTTGGAGAATCTACTTAACATCTGATTTTTAAGTAAGGAAGAAAGTAAAATGAAAGAAAATAAAAGAAACTGTAATTATGGGGTTTTTTTGTCAAGGTACTCAGGAGCTACCAGAAAGAACTCTTTTTTTTTTTGGGGGGGGGACCCTCGCCAGCTGCCGGGAACGAACCGGTGCTGCAGAGGCTGCGGGCAGCCCGGCAGCCCAGCGCTCAACCGCTGCTCCACCAGGGGAGGCCCCAGAAAGAACTCTTAATGGCCAAAGGTGAAACAATTTGAGCAACAAAGTAAGACAGTAGTAGATTATAACCCAAAGTATAAAATAAATATCAAATATCCTGGATCCCATGTCGATTTAAATACCATTAAAAATTCAATCCATCTCTCATCCTGGATACATTCAAGTGCTCAGTAACCTCACAATGTATTGGAAAGTAGATATACGGGTACTTTGGTGTTGGGTGTACTGTGGTAACAACAATTGAAGGAACAGATTCTATATTTCTAAAATGTAAACAATGGTGTAAACAAATAATAAAAGAGGTAAAAATAAATGATTGAATAATAAATAATTGAGGGAGAAGAGTTAAATTAGCCACGTTAAAGAAAAATTTTATAGGTATCCATCCTTAAGAGTGGAGCATAACCCCACGTTACTTAAATATGGGTTGCACACAGCAACTTCCTTGCAAAGGGTATTGGATGGAAAGGGTATTGACTGGTTGCAACTGAAAACTCTTCCTAATAAGTGATCAATTTCAATCAGCAATACTTATCATTATTCTAGGAAAATAAGAAAAATAAGGCAACTTTTCAAAGCACCAAATTGCAGAGTCTTTGGGGAAATGCTGTTTGATGTGACTCATGTATGGATTCTGTAGATTTTCTGTAAGGTCATCACATATTTCTGTTTTTAACTTCACACATGACTGCCTTATTCCTTTTGGGTGTTATTTTACTAACCAAAATTTTATGCCTTAGAGGGGTGACATTGTTGCAAATTAGCAATTACAAGGATTAGATGGTAAAACTGCCTATCATGGAGATGATTTAGAATTAAGTAAAAATACTTGATTCTGAGGACTAGTTATCTTTTGAAATTAAAAAAAAAAATAGTAAGCTTGCTGTCTTGGGTAAAGTAGCATGAACACATTTGGTTTGCTAGAGTATTTTCTGTATTTTTTTCTATTTTCTCATGTCAGCTGACAGTTCTTTACTTCACCTTCTCTCTTCTCAGACAGCATGCTGACAAGTCTTAGTCTCTCCTCACCCTATTCACTTTCTCTAAACTCTCCCTCAGGGAAAGTGAAATGTCAACTTTTGACTGTAAAAGATTGATTCATCATCTGGAGTTCCTTTCTCCATCATACCATTCTTCACTCTATTGTTAGGTTATACACATGCAATTATATTAAAACAATTATAAGAGAATGCAATCATTTTTAGTTGTCATCTTTCATAGTCCAGTTAAAAGATCTTAAGAATTATTATTCAGAGAGAGACCTGAATGTCTTTGAAAATCTTAGGTTTTTTTCAAATTAAAAAATAAATACCTGTTGGTGGGAGTGCAAACTGGTCCAACCACTATGGAGAGCTGTGTGGAGATTTCTGGACCTACTAAACATAGAGCTTCCATATGATCCAGCAATTCCACTCCTAGGTATTTACCCAAAGGACACAGAAACATCAATTCCAAAGAACACCTGCACCCCTATGTTTATAGCAGCACTATTCACAATAGCTAAGCTTTGGAAACAGCCCAAATGCCCAAAAATAGATGACTGGATCAAAAGATTTGGTACATATATACCATGGAATATTACTCAGCATTCAAAAAAGATAAACACATGCAATTTGCAGCAACATGGATGGCGCTGGAAGGGATCATGCTCAGCGAAATAAGCCAGAAAGAAAAAGAAAAATACCGGATGGTCTCACTCATAGCAGGAATCTAGAAAACTTAAATAAGGGACCAGGAAAATGAATAACTATAAGAAAGTGAAAATCAAAATCAACAAAAATCTATGAACCAGAGACACTTTTTGGGGGTGGGGGGCGGGAGGGGAGGGATTGAGGTCAGAATGGGGGGGTTGAAATTGTATGGGGAATATAAAATTTATTATTTAAAATAAATAAATAAATAAATAAATAAATACCACTTGCAAATTTCCAGTGGTTCAATTCTAAATGATGATGGGGAGACATTAAAGTTTAGTATGTTCCTACAAGCTTGTCATTGTTTTACCCAATATATTAGTCAAGTTTAGACTCAAAACAGATTAATATTCTCATAAAATGAGGTGTTTAATGGTGGAGAAAACTCTTATTTCTTCAATCTTTTAGTGAAAGTGTGGTTTCTGGGGGTATGGACTTTGGATAACCAATATTAATTGTCCCATTGATATCTAGTTGGTTGCTAACAAAGAGTCCCTACTATTGTGCATATAGAATGACATTCAGTATTTAAACCATTTATTTTTATTGTTAACACAACAGAACCTCAAAACCTTAATGCTCCATGAAAATCTTATGATAAACCTTCCTCTAGGCAGATACGAGATCAAGTCTTTCTGGGATCTCAATAGATTATAGAACAAATGAAGCCATTAACTAAGCTACAGATAGAAAATTCAGGGCAAAAACATATAAGGGTGGGAAGTGGAAAAGGATCAGAATGAGATTTATGTTATTTAAAAGTAACTCCAGACATGAAGATGAGTCATTAGAAAAGAACCATTTTCAAAGTTATTTCAGATCTGGGTGGAATCTAGTGGAGAATCCAGTAGACAAAATAGTGGTTGGCCAAAATAGGTGTTAAACTTATGGGAAGGAGTCACAATATATAGGAATTATACCTGCCAGCAGAGACTGATATTTGAGAAGTTGTATCTACCAAGACTATCTGGAGAACAATGCTCCTGCCAAAGTTTCAGAAAATAGTGTCAGGAACAACTATCTATTGCACAGTGTGCTCTTCTTCTGATAATGAAGGCCAAACAGACATCATTTCTGACACATATAAGCAAACAATTGTTCATTCTGCAATAAAATATTGGCGTCAAATGCATTAAAATAATAGCCAGAAGTGAAGTGGGATAAAAGACATATTTAGTTGCAGTTAGGAAAGGAATATAATGATCCAAAAACAGAAATTAGACATTAAGCCAAAATTTGAAATTTCAAACCTCTCTGTAGTAATGAAAATACTAAGTTGTTTTCTATGAAATTATAGATCCCAATAATTGTTTCCAATAAATGTGATGAAGTTTTTAAGGATAATGCACGATTATTCCTGTTATATAAACCCCAGGAAACCTTACTGAATTAAATAGCATTTTTTTCTCTGTTTGGAAATGGCTTTAAATTGCCATTACTTTTCCTAAATTGCCATTACTTTTCCTTATAGTTAAAATACATCATTTTTTAAAATACAAAAAAAAAAAAAATGCTGGCTTGCACCTTGTTTTATGCACCTATGTATGTATAAATCTTAGAAATCTCTCCACCTTTGAGAATATATCTTATTAAGCATAGAATTTCAATGATTAGCTAAGTCAACATTTATTTTATAAATTATTAATAGATTATCAATTTTCAGACTTAAATATTTTATTAATTATAATTATTTAATGATCATCCTTATAGAAATATTTACAAATGTGTGCAAATATTTATATAAGATAGAGCCCTAGAGGCAGTAATGTTAGAAATTCATTGCAGAATTGCCCTCCAATGAACCACGGAGACTCACATCAACCATAGAAAGGGCTTGTTTCTCTACTCCCCACCATGTGCTGTCATCAAGTCTTTGTATCTAGCAAGACATTTGAAAACAATGCGACGTTTTAAAGTTTAATTTGCTTTCCTTAGTAACTAGTAGACTGAGTGTATTTTCTTAAATTTTAAAGTGAGCTCATTTAGTTTTTCTACAATCAATATCTCATTTCTATCAATATCTCATTTCTGTCAATATCACCTTTCTCATTAATGTATGATAACACATTGGGTATATAAGAACATCTTGGGTAAGAACATAACATGTAACATTACCAAAATCACACTTTTGCTATGATTTGGAAAAAAAATGCAAATTTGGGGGCCTCCCTGGTGGCACAAGGGCTTGGGTCTCAGAACTCTGAAGCTGCAGCAGCCACCACAGGATGGGTTCGATCCCTGGCCAGGGAGCAAACCCACAGGCCCAGCAAACCTCTCCTGTCTCTCCTGCTGCTCCCTCAGCAGGGTATTTCAGTCAATCTGCCTGTTCTGTTCTCCACTCTGTCTCTGGTGAATCCTCTCAACACCCTGTACCTCTGGCCTACACCCCAACTCTTGTATGCATAAAAAATGTAAAAAAATGCAGTTTCCTTCTTAAAATTTTATTCATTTTCAGAATATAATCAAATAAAACAAACTGATAAAACACAACAAAAATAGCTCTTAGACTCTGTGAAAATATAATGGTTACTATAGAAAATAGGAAGGGAGGAAGAGATAAGGGAGAAAGGTGAGTAGGCATTGGCCCTGGAGCTTGGGTGGAGTCTGAGTGAAGGATGTGTACATGTGGAGTTGTGAAGTTACACTCCCAGAATTATATAGTTGTGTAAACAATTGGAAAATCAATAAAATTTGAAAAGAACAGAAAAGTGTGTCTCAGGCTCAGAAAAAAAGATCATTTGAGTTTAAGAAAATGTAATGTATAAAACACATACTTATAAACAGTAAAGATTATAGCATAAATCCTTTCTCAAATCTGTATTTTACATATATGGTATTGAATTGACTAAAAACACACTTGCTTTACTTAAATGTTCTACATGTTTATTCTAGTATGTAATCTTGAATCACAAGCCTCATCTTAATAATACATGTTACATGTTTCTAATTAAATAGTACATGTTTCTAATTAAAGCTAATTTTTACTCAAAGACTTAAGATAACTGTTATTAAGTTTGTGAACATGTCCTTTACAATGTCTCTGATCCATAATATTAGTATATTAAAAAGAGAATTTCCAAATCTGATCTGTTCCATTTTAATTCCATATATCTTTTAATATATTATCACAAAATATTTTTGTACTTAAAACTGGAATAATAAGTTCTTGGGCAGTTGGAGCAGTTAGATAAACCTAGAGAAAGGTAGAAATGATCAAGGAAAGAAAAAATAAGACAAGAAATAAAAAATTTACTTGTTACCAGAAAAATATAATTCAAGACCATTTCAATTTATAATGATGATTCATTACAAATTCAGAATGTGGATGTTTATGATTTCATTCATTTTATAAACCATAAATCATTAGTGCTTTTATTTTAGAAAACCACAGCTTAATTATTCCATATGCTTCCTTTGAAATTAAATTTAAAACAAATTTATTAAATTCAATACAAGTGAAAAGTTAACATTAATTTACTAAATTACACAATGGTAGTATGGCACTTTATGCTTTAATTTTTGGCACCTAATTTTCTTTAAAATCTGAAGAAATTCAAATCTTCTTCAAATATTCCTTTAACTACCAATGAAATTTTCAAAAATGATTTTCAAATAAGTTATAATTAGTAAATATAGTCTAAGTCTGACCCAGATACCTTTTCAGGCATATTTAATAGCAGGGAATGCAAACAAGTCATTGCATTTTAATTTGATACTTTATGCCTCTCAAAGAACCTTGTTAATTATATAATTCATTGAGAATATAAAAAATTCTATATTTTTCATGCCTTTTCCCCATATTAACAGATAGTTGGCTTAAATGTTACATTTGCTATCATTTGATATATTTAAAATATTATGAGACATATACTTGCATGGACTTTAATATGTTAATTCAGGTATATTTCCCCACATTTCCCTATCAATACAAGTATCTGGCCTTCCAGACATAAGGGGGATTTCAAGAATTCTAGAGGAAATAACAAGGAGTCTGGTTCCCTTTACCCCAGTCAGGTGTGTTTATAAAAGGAATAAATAGTTCTGGGTAACCAGGAATGGGAATCACAACGAATGGGTCAAAAAGCAACAAGAGACTGAAGATTTAATCAGCTACTTCAGAGTCCAGTGAGAAAGTATATAAAAAGCTGCAAAAGAGCTCATCTTCCCTGAAACAAAATCTAAGTCAATGTGCCATGGACACTGCTGTTCCATAACCAGTACCACTAGCAGTAAAAAGATGAAGCTCCTTTGTATAGATTCATGGCCACAAGTACTGAATTTGGGTGAGTCTGTTACTTTTCTTCAAGTTTCCAGAATCTTAGCAGTTACATAATACAGATTTATTATTATGTATAAAGTTCTATAGAAAAGACTTCAATGTGGATCTCATTTAGCTATATATATAACCAAGTGTTAACCAGGTCATGTACCGTTCTGTAGATTCTGATGGAAAATTCATTTCTTTGCTTTTGCAACATCTAAGAAGCTGCCTGTGTCCCTTAACATTGGTACCTTCTCCGTATTCAAAGCCGGGGTTAAATCCTTCTTACATGACTTCACTGTGATCATCTTTATGTATCCCTCAGCCACTTTTTAGGACTTCTGTGTTTACATTAGGCTCACCAAGATAATCCAGGATAATCTCCCTATTTTAAGATCAGATGATTATCAGCCTTCATTTTCTTTCTTCACGCAGCATGTCATGCTTGCAGTTTCCAGGGATTAAAATTGTGCAGTCTGCCTACAATGGATAAGGGAATTCGGAACAATAGGGAAAGAAAAGGCAGATACCATGGTGTGGAGCTTTACCAGATTATTTTGTTACTAGTACAGTTAGCAAAATTTTGTACAGGAGATTATTGAGAAGTTAAAGAGGTTTGTTAGTTTCCACAGTCTAAGAATGAAGGGTAGAATGAGTGTTGGTGTCAGTGGATCAAGGGATTCAAATGATGTTATTGAGGCTCAGACTTGTCCATCACCCTCTCACCTGTACTCCCCAGTACTACTTCTCATTCAGCCAGGCTTTCTTTCAAACCACAAATTGGTTTCCCCCAAACAAACAACAAGAACAGGACTGGTGGGTAATAGAAGATAGAAGGGAAGCAAGCCTGTCGCAAGTGGTTGAGTTGACAGGGAGGCTGTTTTTCTTACCTTTCTTTATTTCTCTTTTTGGCTTTGCATGCCAGGGGTGTGCTATCTCTTCTTCAAAGATGTTTGCAGTACTAACATCCTTGAAAAAAACTACAGAGGTAAAAGCTGTCACTGCCTTTACTCACAAGATGCACAGAAACTAGAGCGATCCCTGGAGAACTGTCTCTCACCAGTGCCTCTGTCATCATATCATCTGGTTTGTAGTTTCGAAAAGTTATTACATTTTCCCAACTGTGGCTTAAAACTAATTTGTTCACATCATCTTTAATTTTTCTGTATGTATTTTTGCTGTTATTTTATCTATTGCTGCCCCTATATTATTGGATGATTGTAACACCAATCACTCTCTCCATAATTCTTCTTGCCTCCATATGAAATGTGTGACTTTATCAAAAATATAAATTGAAGGTAATAGACCTGAATTTATTTTCCTCATGTAAGTACCAGCTCAGGTCACAGTCAATTTTCTCAAAAAGTTTGCACCAGCTCAATTGTCTTTGTCTCACTATTTTTGTCCTTTTCTTTTGGTAATAAGTTATTTCATTGGTCCTTTGGCCTACCTTTACAGTGCTTTATTCTTAGATGACTATTGCTTTATTTTTCCTTGTTATTGAACATCATTAAGACTTCCAGAAAGACCGCCTTCTCTGGTAGAAACAGGATGGCAAATCTGAAGTTTACCATCCAAAGGAGACAAAATTAAAGCTGTCTTTTCTAAAGCTGCCTTCCCCCTTTTTCAATGGTAAACTCAGTTTCATGATGATGGACCTGGAATTCATTTATACATGTAGGACAGCCTTAGACACAAGCCTGTTTTTAAGCAGTAAAGAGCTATGGTATGTATGTGTAATAGTATATAAGGATATAATTCTGGAGCCAACCTGTTGGATCTTGAACATTAGCTCTAATACTTTGTTAGCTGCACAACCTTGGAAAGTTACTTAACTTTTCCCTTTCTGTATGTGCTCACATGTGAGGCAGTATTTTCAAAAGAATTAAATAAATTGAGAGTTGTGAAGTACGATGTATCATGCACTAAATAAGTTATTGTTTCACAAGCTTTTCTAGAATAGAAAATGAAGATTTGCATATCATTTACCTAAATTTATTCAATGTTTCTTCATAATTTTTACAGAGATTCTGCTTTTTTTAAGATTATTTATGCATACAAGAGCTGGGGTACAGGCCAGAGATGTGGGGGGTAAGAGGATTCACCAGAGACAGAGTGGGGAACAGAACAGGCAGATTGACTGAAGTACATTGCTGAGGGGAGCGGGGGGTGAGTCAGGAGAGGTCCGCTGCGCCATATGGGTAGCTCCTATCCAGAAATCGAACTTGTGCTGCAGTGGCAGCGGACAGCTTCATAGGTTGTGTCTTACCCCCTTGTGCCACCAGGGTGGCCGGAGATTGAGCTGTTAAGTCACCTGAGCATTTTAAGAACATAATTATTTTCTAACCCTTGGTTCTTAATCGCTAGACTGTTAGGGCAATGGCAAGGGAACATAAGAGTCCTATCTCACTGATAAAAGTTTCTGGCTTTACCAGAGTCTTTGGAGGGCAGTGGTACTTGTGGAAGTTATTCCTACAGTTGTGTCATAAGGAAAAGTAGGTTTTGGGTGTGCACTTTCCCAACAACAAATGAAGATTATTTGTCCCAACAACAAATGAAGATTATTTTCCCAAGAGAAATGTTACTAGGTACTGAGCTTACCTTCACATATAGGAATACATCAGCCTGACAATGTAATGTTCATTTGGTACAAATGTACCTACAGAAATAGGTACAATTAACTTTTTTTTCAGAATGTCAAGACAATGGTTAGGACAATGAAAAATTAAGTTTTTTATTACTGTCATGCAGTAAAAATAAGCAATTGATATTTTTATTTTCTCTCAAAATACATTTGATGTAGATCCAGGTAAGAGAGGTGAAAGGGAGCTAGGACAAGAAGGGAATAATAAGTGAAGTGGGAGTGGGAGGGAGCAGGAGAGGGATATGGGGACTGGGGGAAACTTGTGTTTCACTTATAGTTAGATTGTTAGCTGCACTGAGCAGTGAATAATTTACTACAGAGACAAATACATCCTCCATAGTTCAGTGCTCTTTACCAGGTAAAGAACAACAACAAAAAAAGTATGATCCTGCAGTTCTGCAGTTTTAAGAAGGAGACGATTCTCCTGTTATTGGAAAAAATATCATGAAAGGCTTAAGAAAGCTAGAAAAATGTGGATGAAAGAGCAAAGGTGTATAATGATATTCAATATATTAAATTTAATGTGTAGTTTGCCAGAAATAAAAGCCAAGTAACAGGAAAACAAAACTGATTATAAGAAACAGGTTTTAGAAAACAGCGAGGAGTAAGGACATGGGGTAAGGCTGAGAACTAAAAGACTAACTGCAAGTTATCTAATGAATAGGTTAAGGAAAAAGTTGATCCATACCCAACTATGAAAGTGTCTTAATGCATGTTTGAATTAAATATAAGAGAATCTAATGACAACATCTTAAGTCATACCAGGTCCAGAGCCTGAAAGGGTGGATTGTAAAGTCGACAGTGAATGCTATATTAAGCTTTTGGCTCTTTATAAGATATCAAACTAGAAAACAGATAAGTAGACAATGGATAGAAAAATAGGTAGATAAAGAAAAAGCAATCATAGATTTGTATGTTGAAAAGCAGGTACTGGTTAGTAAGTTGGTATGCCTCCTTTAGGGATTGTAATTCTTTCATTGATTCATTCTCTAAGGTGCTGCCATAATTGTTAAACTGATGGGTGCACAAGTTATTTTGTTGTGGGAACAAAGGGTTATAGATTTTCTAAAATATTTAGAATTTTTCTTGAGTTGACTTTTAGAACATTCTGATTTTGTTTTTTTGCTATTATAATCATTAGTGCTATTGGTTTCCCATAATTAAAATCTTCCACTTTAAAATAAACAGTAGCGTATTTTATATGTCAATAATTTTGCTGATGCATCAGTACCTGTTGACTAAACCTTACAGGATAATAGAATAAAAATCAAACATATTACCAATGATTAAGTTTGTAAAAGGTTTAAATTAAAATTACTAACTAGATAAACATAAGATATACTAGGCTTCATTACTATATTCAGTTCCTTTTTTGATAATTGACCTTAAATTTGGTAACTCTGAGACTTTAACAGAAATGGGGGAAAATCCATACAAAGTTAAGCATATCCCTTTAACTCATTTGTTAATTTTAAATAATGTTTCAAATGTGTAGTTGTTTATAAGGAGATGTTAATTTCTCCTTCACAATATGTGCTGAGAATACCATTAAATTCCAAAACTGATGTCTCTCTTTTGACTACTCAGGGCACTTTATCTCTGCATTATGCCTAATTCCTTTTCTCCCTTCTTAGATAGTTACTTATATGTATGCCTAATACCCCTATATATTCTATAAAATACTTGTCTTTATCTTAAAACCCTCTGCCTGTGATTATCATAATGTCTGACATAGTAGTTGCTCAGAAAGTATATGGTAAATGAGTAGCACATAAGAATATTTGTTAACTCTACTGGCCAAGATAAATGATTTGTACAAGAAACACCAAGTTATACTGACCAATATAACATTATATATAAATATATAATATAATATAAATAGTATATATAAATACTATAAAGAAAACCTGGTTCTATAAAATTCTTTTTAGGGGAAACTTTAAAAATACAGTTACACTAAGTTATTTTTATAGGAAATTTTATGTAAACCCGAAGTATCCTGTTTTAAAGATAAACATCTGGGAGACCTGTTTTCCAGATCATTTATTTAATGAATAAATTATTTTAATTAAAATTTGAAAAATAGTTTTCCTCATTTATAGCAAATGTAGAAAATGGTGTTCTTAACAAGTATAGAAAATGGTATTCTTAACAACATATAGCAAGACTGTATGATTATAGGATAATAAATATTTCTTTCCCTTTGTTGTAACAAGTAAAGTTTTCTTTGGGACTTTAATGGCTTGAGCCTATGCTATCCTGGTGATAGTAAATCCTGGTGATATGTATCCTTTGAAATGAGGGAAGAGTTACTGGTGCCTGGATGCTTTTTCTTCCTGCTCATGGATCCAAAGTGATGCCAGGCAAAATAAATGGGAACCCAGGGACTCTAGACTGTTCAGTGGAAGAACCCATTTGCCTATTCTGAAAGGATCTGGCCATCCATGTATATCAAGCAGAATCAAAGTCTAATGTGTTCAAAGATCTTTAATCAGTGAGAGTTTCAAAGGGATTAGATAGAGAAGAGGGCATGGCAAAAGAGAGAAAATTGCCCATTCCCCTCATGGGCAAATGCCTAGCCAAATAGGTTTGGCCCAAAGTAGGATAGCTGAGGCCTGGAATCTTGCCAGGAACCCAAGGCAACTTCCAGCAAGGAAAAACAAGCTATGAATTTGGTAAGGCCAAGTGGACTCACAGAAGGAGAGAGACTTAAAATTTACTGTGTTCCATCCACACTGGATACTACCTCACAAGGTCAAGATAATAATTGTTTTGAAGGTTCTACCTGCCAAAGTCCTGAAGTACAAGATGAAGCATCCCCGTATGCTTTGTTAGTCTCCTAGTTCCACCTCAATATGGATATATGTATACAATCTCCATCTCACTCCTACCTCCTCTCCATCTGCCACCCTTCCTGGAAATCTGTTTCAGAGCATTACACATTCTGTAACAGTAATCTAAGGGTATCAGTCAAAAAAGCACTATATAATCACCTATATATGAACTAAAATTTCTTACCAATGGGAATTCTTAATCACTTACATTTAAATAGCAAATGCCAGCTAAATTTTAAGAAACTATTAAAATAGGGCCTTTTTTTAAAAGGCAGTTTGTTTAGGTCAAGAAACAAATATTTAACGTTGTGGCTTAGAAGATTCTACAGTTTACATTCCAACACATAAAATATTAATACTGCATTTTTGCCTACTTAGTAATCTAGATCCACCATTTTTGATGAATAATATATTTGAAATATATATCCCAGTTGTCCAACAAAACTGATAATATTTGTGTTATTCAAATTTGATTTAAAAAATCCATTGGTAGATGTCTCACTTCTTCAGAGTAAGAGCAGACTAAATTTTGGAAGCTTGAGCCTACAGGAAAGGTTAGTTAAAAAGTTATTAACATCAATATATTAATTACTAAAAGGCCATGCAGGAATATTACACAGTTCTTCTCTGAGTAATCAAATCTAAAATTGGGAGAGTCTCTGGCAAGCAAAAGCATAACATGATTCAGATACTATAAGTCAAAAGCTGGAAGAAATCTTCTGCCCCTTGCAGAAACAAAGAATTGCTTTAAAAATCAAGGACAAAGAGATAAGTTTAAATAGAAATGGAAAAGAATCATCCTCCATAAATAGTTTCTTTTGTGATGAAACCTGAGAACAAAGGTCATCAATTTTTTGAAGTCCTATTTTCTCATTATTATGTTATTATGGCTTAAGTAATGTAAACCTATAGTTTGACATAATTTATCTAAATGAATTAAAAGTTAGATTCAACTGTACAAATTGGGAATTAAAGATAAATTTTTCTTCATGGTATTTGGTTATCAATACAGTTCTATGAAAATATCAGATTTAATTTAAAGCTAAACACTCAGAGGAAGAGCAGAAAACATGAAAATTTTAAGTAATAGGAAATAAATCAAATATGTATACTACTATTATTAATCCTTTTTAACAATTATTGTAAATATGTGCCCACAAAAACTGTCACCTCAGGTTCACAAATCCATAAAATATCATATTACCATTTTATTTTTCCCTTTATACATAAATGGCTTTAACAGTCTCTCTTAAAAAGTGATTATATTTTGGGCCTCCCCGGTGGTGCAGTGGTTGAGCGCTGGGTTGCAAAGCTGCCCGCAGCCTCTGCAGTGCCGGTTCGATCCCCGGCTGCTCCCCGGCCACCAGAGGAGGGTCCCACATGGTGCGCAGACCTCTCCTGCCGCCCCCTGCTCCCTTCTGCAGTGTACTTCGGTCCTTCTGCCTTCTCTGCTTCCCGCTCTGGCTCTGGTGAATTCTCTCACCCTCCCCTGCTTCTGACTGTATGAGTGATTGTATAAATAAATAAATCTTAAAAAAAAGAATTTAAAAAAGTGATTATATTTATTTCTATTTCTTTTGAATGTTACCTATTTTTTTTTCCCAAATTTCCTGTGTGGGACTGCAGTAAAAATTCATTTTTTTTAAATCCTGTTTTACTGGTGTTTGTTAAGTAGCTATTCCACTAAATTTTCTTTAATTTTCAAGAGAAAAATGCCAAAGTCAAAAGTTATAGTTAAAAAAAAAACAAACAAGTGAACTAAATAAAAATAGACTTTAGCTTATAAGATCAAATTAATGGCCCCAAGAGAAGAAAAGTAAATAAATAAATCAAGGAAGAGTCAATTGCATGGTGAAGGACAGAACCAAACTTTAGTGGTGAATTTGATATAGTATACAGAGTGTGATTTTTTTTTTTTGATACACCTGAAAATTATATAATGTTGTAATGCAATGTTACTTCAATAAAAATAACAAAATAGTGTTAATTGCCAGAAAGAAAAAAATGATCTTGCTAATGAAGTAAGTGTGCATCAGACAGGATCTGAGGTGGCTAACAAAGAGCCTTTGTCCTTTTTTATTCTGTTTGTGGAGGAGAAGCAAGTCAAAGAAGGAAATATGCTAACTTTGATTTGGATTTTCAGAAAGCAGGCATAGAGATGCTCTCTCCTTTTCATTTAAAGATGTAGCAGAACAAAGACATTAGGAGTTTTGAAAATAGATTCTGACCTTGAAGTTGTGATGATGCAGACTATAAAATTTAAGATAGGTGTGGTTTAAAATTGCAGATAAATCTGATGTAAGTAGGGTTATAGGAAACAATGACTGAAATGACAAAAGATGATTTACCTAAGTATTGCTGGGAAATCACAATTCATTACTAAAATATCCTATACCATAGGTGTCACTAATTTTGATTATGGAACATCTCACTTAAAATCTATTTAAGCATCACTTCCATTCTTTATTCCCCCTTAATGAGATTTGGCACCTTTCAAGCACAGTCACTGAAAAATCAGCCACATGCTCAATGCTTTTTGGCACAGGAAAATCAAAAGTGTTAGTTCTGAGCACATCCTGTTGCAAACTCTGAATTGGCATTGACACCAAAGTCAATACCAAAGTAACTAATTTGCCTGTTTCAAATAACTTCTACATAACCAACACAACATATATGTAATGAGGAGTTGGAGAAAAATGATTTAAGAAGGTATGGATGCCAACATAGTAGATTGATAGTAATATTTCCTAAAAATTTTAACATGGTTCATCCTAATAATTTTTAGTATAACGTTATAGTGTTCTTCTATGACATTTCTATATTGTTGGTCAGTTAGTTATAACTAATGTCACTAGTATCTGTATGTTTTGTTAATTAAACTTACAAAATGATAGTTAGGGACCATGTACTGACCATAATGCATCACTCCATTTCCTCAGTGAAAATGGCACTATCAGGCATCTAAACACATAAGTTGATAATTAAAATGCAAGTTCTGCAATCATTGTATCCCTTTTTGTAGAGACATTGAGTAGTCATTTCATTTTATGTGTACAAAAAATTATTGCATTTATTTAATTATAAATTCGAGGTAAAAAATCTGTTTATTTAAATTGTTTTTCTTTCTCCACTCGAGTATGTCATTGAAAACTATGTCATCACACCTAAATATTCCCTGCTATCACTACGGGTGCTCCCTCGTCTCCCACTAACAAAATCGCCCCATGCTGTCTTCTAGTCTTACTGTTTTTCTTTTTTTTTTCTTTTTTTAAAGATTTATTTATTTATTTATTTATACAAGCATTGGGTACAGTCAGAAGCACGGGAGGGTGAGAGAATTCACCAGAGCGGGAAGCAGAGCAGGCAGAAGGACCGAAGCACACTGCTGAGGGGAGCAGCGGGCGGGATGGAACCGGCGCTGCAGAGGCCGCGGGCAGCTTCGTAACCCAGCGCTCAACCGCTGTGCCACCGGGGAGGCCCTCTTACTGTTTTTCTTGGACACTGAACAATAGTTTTTGTATGATATTACCTGTACTTTTATTTTGTATTTTAATGGGTTTTAGGTGTGATAACATTTAGTTTTCCTTCATTTAACTACATCAAATAGAATACATGTAAATACATTCAGTATATATCCTTACCCTTTTTATGTGGTTTTACAGAAATAATCATAATCTCCTCATTCTAGCACAAAACTACTTCAATGACATTTCCTCTCTCTATAAAGATCCTGTTTCAGAACCTCTATAAATTCTCTAACTTTTTTAGTGAAATCACAACTCATTATCATAATATCCTATGTCATAGTAGTCACAAATGTTGAGTAATTTGTAGAACTCTTCACTTAAAAAATATGTAAACCTCATTTTCATTCTTTATTCTCCCTTAGTGAGATTTGGAAAACCATTGCAACCAAAGATATCATGAACATTCTTTTTTTTTTTTTAAAGATTTATTTTTATTTATGCATACAAGAGCTGGGGTGCAGGCCAGAGGAGTGGGGGCTGGGTGAGAGGATTCACCAGAGACAGAGTGGAAAACAAAACAGGCAGATTGACTGAAGTACACTGCTGAGGGGAGAAGCGGACAAGTCAGGAGAGGTCTGCTGCACCATGTGGGTTGCTCCCTGGCCATCAGAGATCCAAACTCATGCTGCAGAGGCTCTGAATCGCTTCATAGTGTGGTACTTAACCCCTTGTGCCACCAGGGAGGTCCAACATGAACATTCTTACATCTGTGAAAACAATAGTCTCATCGGGAATAATCTTTGTATGTACACAGATCTTTAAATATCCATTCCACATCTCCTCAGGCCCAGAGCTTTCTAATAGTCCAAAAATATTTCTTCTTTTGAATTCTCAAAACACTTGTTTATTGGGCCTCCCCGGTGGCTCAGCAGGTTGAGCGCTGCACTATGAAGCCCTCAGCAGCCTCTGCAGCGCGGTTTTGATCCCGGCAGGCCTGTGAGAATCTCACTTGGTGCCGCAGACCTCTCCTGTCTCGCCCGCTACTCCCCTCAGCAGTGTATTTTGTCAGTCTGCCTGTTCTGTTCTCTGCTCCGTGTCTGGTGACTCCTCTCACCCTCCTGCGCATCTGGCCTGTACCCAGTTCTTGTATAAATAAAATAAATCTTAAAAAAAAAAAAAGCTTGTTTGTTTCTTTACATATAGTCCTTGTAGAGTTGACATTCTTTCTGGTGTGTTTGGTTCTTGATGAAAACATTGATAAACCAAGAAAATTAGATACAAGGGTTGAATTGCATGGTGAAGGATAAAATTAAACTTGTAGTAGTGAACTTGATGTAGTTATCCAGATGCTGATTTTATGATATAAACCTGCAACTTCCCATTTTACATAGTCACAAAAATATCTCCTTATTGAATTAGAGCCCTCTCTCAGATTGTTCCAGATTCACTTCTATTAAATAGCCTTTATAAATTATGTTAGTAAATACTGATGATTGGGCATGGAGTAGGGAGAGAGCAGGTATGACTATGGTGGAGGACTATAGGTGTTTTGGAGGGAGTGCTACAGTGGCTAAACCTTAGGGGAAAAAGAGAAATCGTATGCTGTCAAAACACTAGCAAGGTTGTAAAACAATGGCCCTTCAATAACAAATAAGTAAATTAAAATAAGTAAAAAAGAAAATGAATAAATTAATATGTAAATACTATATATCATAATTTAAACTTTGTAGATAATTAACTATAATTACCATGTAGATAAACTTTTAATTCTCTACAGCATTTTCCCTAATACATGCATAACATTTCAGCGCTCTTACATGGAGGAGTGTGTGTTTTTATTGTTTATTTATTGCTAGGGGCGAATGTAAATTAAATGATTGCAAATGAATTGTTTTGGAATGGAGGAAATCTTACATTTTTAATATTTTGAAGGCAGAGAGTACTGCTACAGAAATAGTTGTATAAGGTAAACGTGTAATGTAATAAAAAAGATTTTCATGATTTACTGAAGGAATGCAAATGCTGTTTGCAATATTGTCTATTTCCCAGTTATCATGTAGACACTTCTTTGAGCATTTGCATTGTTACTTACTGTGGTGTAATTCATTCTTTTTTGGAAACATTTGGGAATGGAAATTTATGTTTGCTTTATTTTTTAGTATTGGCATAGCAGGATAATTTTGAAATTATGTGGTCAGGATCTAGAGGTACATAACATGAATGACCCTACTACATTTTCTAGTAATTATCCATTGAGAATCTGATTCCTGGATCATTCTTATAAATCTTTATTTGGTTATTTCTTCTTTTTCTCAAGGTGGATGCAGTTTTTTTCTAAATCCCCATAAAGCACAGAAACCTCATCTACAAAATTTTTAAAGATGACTTAAAATTCTGAGTAGCATTTACCATATTCTAATGTGGCAGATTGTTTTTTCATATTACAGTAAAATCTATCTTCATAGATTTTATAAGAATATATGTTGTTCATTATTGAATCCTAGTATATAACATAATTCTTTCTCATATTTCCTTAATAAAATGTTGTGGAGGACATGAAACAATTAATGAACAGGTAGATTATCTTTTCAACTTGAGTAGTGAATAGGCATTTATTGAAAGTATGAGCAGGTCATTTTGTTGAAATGAATGTGTCACTCAGTTACTGTGAATTGGAAAATGAGTCAAGAAACATTAAAAATAAGACTCTAAAATTCACAAAATTTCATTTCAAGTCAAAATGTGTAACTAATGCCATCTCCTTTAGTGAAACTAGATTGTCTTTCAAATAAATGGCCCTGTTATGTTGCAATTAATAAAACCCTCTATTATATAAAGTTATTATTTTAGTGTATTTTTATAATTTAACCTTGAATATTTATGATATATTTTTAAGTTCTTCCCCATTATATTTTTATTCCTATATTTCTAGCAATGCCTGATACCATGATTTGCAGATAGATTGTGCCCAAACACTACTTGCTTGCTAAATTTAATTAAAATTAAATGTTCATAAACTCAATTTTATAAGCACTGTGCATGAAAAACTTTAGACCTGTCAACAGGAAAAGGTCATTATAAATCCTGACTTTGATCTGATTTTAGCTTTAACCTCAGGCAGACATAACACTCATCAATGTATACTTAGCCTAACAAAGGAGCACCAAAATGCATCAGACAATTACTATCAAATCTGAAAACAGACACTGGAGAAAATATATATGGTTGGAGATTTTAATACCACAATATCACCAATGTACAGATCAATGAAACATACTATAAATAAAGATATAGGATTAAGAGGGAAGTAAGTAGTAACACAGTACTACATCAAGAAATAAGAGTGAGCCAAAATTAACGAACTTCTCTTTCATCTCAAAGAACTTGAAAAAGAAGAACAAAAAAGTCCAAAAATCAGTGGAAAGAAGGAAATAATAAAAATTGGAGTAGAAATAAATGAAATAGACATCAAAAAGACAGTTAAAGTGATCAATGAAACCAAAACCTTGTTCTTTAAAAAAATAACGAAACAGACCTTTTGGTAGGCTCACTAAGAAAAAGAGGGAGAGATCTCAAATAAATAAGATAAAAGTGAAAGAGGAGAATTTGCAACAGATTCTGCAGGAATTGAGAGGATAATCACAGATTACTATGAACATTTATATGCAAACAAGTTTGACATCCTAGATGAGATGGACAGATTCTTAAAATTAAACAATTATTTATGACTAAACAGGGAAGAAATAGAAAAATCTAAACAAATCAGTCACAGGCAAGGAAATTGAGACAGGAATTAAAACTACCAAAAAACTAAAGTCCAGTACCAGAGGGGTTCATAAGTCAGTTCTACCAAACTTTCAAAGATGAACAAATTTATATCCATGCTCAGACTCAAAAAATTGAGAAAGAAAGAATATTTCCAAATACATTTTATGAGACCAAAATTACACTAACACGAAAATCAAGCAAAGACAATACAAAGAAAGAAAATGACACTAAAAATCCCTAATGAACATAAATTTAAGAATCCTCAATATCTTAACAATCCAAATTTAAAAATTCATTAAAAAGATTGTATATCAAGAACACAAGGATTGTTTAAAATCTGAAAATCAATAACTGTAAATCATCAAATAAACAAAAAGGAGAGTAAAAGTCATATGATTACATCAACAGATGCTAAGACAGCACTTGAGGGCCTCCCGGTGGCCCAGTGGTTGAACGCTGGGCTGCGAAGCTGCCCGCAGCCTCTGCAGGAGCATCATTTTGATTCCTGGCCACCTGGCGAGGGCGAGGGTCCCACATGGCGCGTAGGCCTCTCCTGCCGCGCCCACTGCTCCCCTCAGCAGTGTACTTCGGTCCTTCTGCCTCTTCTGCTTCCCTCTCTGGCTCTGGTGAATTCTCTCACCCTCCCACGCTTCTAACTGTACCCAGTGCTTGTATAAATAAATAAATAAATAAATAAATCTTAAAAAAAAAAAAAAAGAAAGAAAGCACTTGCTAAGATTCAGCATCCATTTATAATGAAAACCCTTGAAAATCTAAGGATAAATGCAAAATATATTTACATAATAAAAACCATATATGACAAACCTAGTCATATATGTATTCTCAATTGTGAAGATATGGTATAAGATAAGATGTCCACTCTTACCACTGCAACTCAACAGAGTATGAGAAGTCTTCCGTAGGGGCCTCCCTATTGGTGCAAGGGGTCTTCACAGTCTCAGCACTATGAAGCTATCAACAGCCACTGCAGCATGAGTTCGATCCCCAGCCAGAGAACTAACCCAATTGGCACAGCAGACCTCTCCTGTCTCACCTGCTGTTCCCCTTAGCAGCATATCTCAGTCAATCCACCTATCCTGCTCCCCACTCTGTATCTGGTGAATCCTCTCACCATCCCTCCCCGCCACCCGCACCCCTAGCCTACACCCCAGCTCTTGTATCCATAAATAAATAAACTAAATCTTTTTTTTTTTAAAGAAGTCTTCACTAGAACAATTAGGCAAGAGAAAACTATAAAAGAAATCCAAATTAGGAAAAAAGTAGTAAAGCTATCATTATTTGTAAATGACATGATAATATACAGAGAGAATCCCAAAGGCTCCATGGAAAAACAATAACCAATTCAGAAAATGTTAGGATACAAAATCAACATACAAAAATCAGTTGTTATATTATTTATAATCAATGCTCTATAAGAAGAAATTAAGAAGATCATTCCATTCCATCTCACCCCCCAAAAATTAGATACCTGTTAGTAAGTCTAACAAATGAGGTGAAAGACCATACAAGAGAAACTCTAAAACATTGTTAAAAGAAATAGAAGACACAAAGAGATGGAAAGACATTCATTGTTCACGGATAGGAGGAATCAACATTGTCAAAATGACTGTCCTACCTAAAGCAACTTACAGAGTCAATACAATCTCAATAAAAACCCCAATGCCAGTCTTCAAAGAAATGGAACTGATATTAATATAGTTAATTCATATAGACTCACACAAGATTCTAAATAGCCAAAGTTTTCTTGTCAAAAGGGCAAAAAATGGTGATATCACACTTCAAACTATATTATAAAGTCCTAATAATTACAAAAGCATAGTACTGACACAAATATAGCCACACAGAGCAATGGAACAGAATAGAATCCCAGAAATCAAACAAAATTTATGGACAACGAATCCATGATTAATGAGTGAAATATATATAGTGGACCAAGGAAAGCCTCTTCAATAAATGGTAAAATTCATTAAATGGGAAAATTAGACTGCCACATACAAAATTATGAAATGACCACTATCTCCCATTATACACAAAAATTAACTCAAAATGGAAAAATAAAACTTGGAAGTTATAACTGAAATCATTAAATATATAGAAGAAAACACAGGCAAAGCATTCCATGACATAAATTAAGAAATATCTTTTTTTTTTTAAGATTTATTTATTGATGCATGCAAGAGCTGGGGTACAGGTCAGAGATGTGGGGGGTGAGAGGATTCACCAGAGACAGAGTGGGGAACAGAACAGGCAGACTGACTGAAGTACACTGCTAAGGGGATTAGCGGGCGAAAGAGGAGAGTTCTGCCTCACCATGTGGGTTGCTTCCTGGCTGGCCAGGAGTGAACTCCTGCTGCAGAGTCTGTGGATTGCTTCATAGTGCAGTGCTTAACCCCTTGCGCCACCAGGGAGGCTCCAGAAACATCTTTGAGGAGTCATCACCAACAGCAAGGAAAACAAAGGAGAATATAAACAACTTGGACTGTATCAAACTAAAATTCTCTGTAAAACAAGAGAAACAGTAACCAAAACGAAGAGACACCCTTCAGAATGAGAGAAAATATTTATTTACCATACATCGATAAGGAACTAATATCAAAGATCTACAAAGAGCTTACATAACTCAACAAAATAAAAAAGCAAACAACACAATTGAAAAATGGGCAGAAGAACTAAAAAGACACTTCTCCAAAGAAGAAATGCATATGACCAAGAAGTATATGAAAAAATGTTCATCATTGCTGATCATCAGGGAACTGTAGATTAAAATAACAATGAGATACCACCTCACATCTGTTAGAAAGGCTCATATTAAAAAAAAAAAAAAAAAAGAACCCTCTTACACTTTTGGTGGGAATGGAAACTGGTCCAGCCACTATGGAAAGCTCTGTGGTTATTTCTCAAAACACTGAAAAATGGATCTGTTATATAACCCAGGAATTCTTCTCCTAGGAAACTATCAAAGACTATAACACTAATTTGAAAGGAAACCTGCACTTTTATGTTTATTGTGACAATATTTACAATAACAAAATATGAATACAATTGATCTGTGGTGTATATATATACACAATGGAATATTACTCCGCAACAACAACAAAAAATATAAACTCATGCCATTTTTAGCAATGTGGATGAAACTGTTAGGGATTTTGTTATGTGAAATAAGTCTGAAGGAGAAAGACAAATACTGGATGGTTTAAATTATAAATGTGGAACCCAAACATAAGTTCAAAGACAAACCTTGAAAACTAACCATAGATCTGAGGCATTTAGGAGGGCAAGAAGGTGGTGGATAACAACAGGAGAGGGAAGAGGACAACGGACTATGACTAAGGCTAGTAGAATAGATGTGTGGTGGGGTTGAAGCAAAGAGTTGAGGTTCCAATGGAGGATTGCTGGGGCTTTGGTGGTGTGTGTGGTAAATTAATATATATTTGGAAAGGTGTAAATTTATACTCCTAAGATACTGTGTTATAAATGAACATTACCTCAATAATATAGTTTAAACTTTTTTATTATAGTTAAGTGTATATAACAAAATGTATCATAGCTACACAACCATGTGAATACACTTAATGTTGTAGATCTATACACTTAAAAATGCTGTTTACAAATAGAAGACTATATTTAAGGTATGTTCTTAGGAGTACTAACCTAGCAAGGTGCTTATATTGAATATATTCCATGGTTTCTCTTGGAAAATTATTAAAATAATTAATATGGGTTATATGCAGATTCTTTGGCAATGACTGTAAATTACTACATCTTTGTAAGATGTCCTTGTGATATGAGTGAAGTGGTTGAAGATATTAAAAGGAATGTTAAGTTAGCATAAGTATGACATGTTATCATTTTGGTTAAAGTTTGATATTTTTTCCCACTGTGAGGTATTTGAAAGCGGACTATTATATAATGTTAAAATGCAATTTTACTTCATTTTTTTTAAATGAAACATTTGAAAACTCTCCTTCCTTTGAAATCACATAGAATTAATTTTCTGGAATACATTCAGTTTCAGCTATTATTTCTCATAGTCATTCTACATTATATGTCTAAGTATTGCTCACTTAACTGGGGTGCAATCATCTTGATGATATCCTCTGGTTGTTTCCTTCTTAAGAGATTATAAAGCAGTTTTTAAAAAGAAATTTCTGGAGGTATTCCTGAGGTGTAATTGGTATCTTAATGTATACTATTTTATGAGTTTGATCACATATACCCATGAAACCATTACCACAATCAAGGTAATAGACATATCAGACATATCCATTATCACCAAACATTTTCTTTTCTTTTTTTTTTTTTTGAGCAGTAAGAGCTCTTTTACCAATTTCATGCTTTCTTCAAAATGGTGAAAGACATTATTTCTCATATTTCACATATGCATCAGTTTGGGTGGGGTTGGGAAAAATATTTGAATTAAAATGAGAAATGTGTGATTTGAAAGTTCTGTCATTTCAAAGTTCTGCATCTTGAGTAAGTCAATATGTTCCTTTATAAATTTAGAAATAATAAGTCTGTGTTTTATATTGATATATATATATCAATTTTATTATAAGTCTCAAATGAGTGCATGGATAGGGTGATTAGATAAGGTGATAAGGTGTCAATTATAGTGAATTTATTTAATTTCAACAATTATTTAAGGATTGCTTGATTATCATCCTTTTTTTTCACGGTACTAAATAACTTTTTCTCCTGCCACCTTGCCTGAATGTCTTTGTAACTCTACAGTGAAAATTTCTATTTTGAGATATTACTATACTTTTTTTTTCTTTTTTCAAAATTATGTTTATTGAGGTGCATTTGATTTATATCATGTATCTGTTTAGGGGATTATAGGTTTCAACCTCACAAATATATTTTTTCATATGGTGTCCCAATAAACATTCCTAAGTTTTGATGCAAGTGCACACTTGTTTTCTCCTTTTTGCCACCTTTTCATACATGCTTCCATAACAATTTTTTTTAAAAATCAGTAAAGAAATTATTTTTATTTTTTCCAGGTTTTGAATTGGAAATCACTTATCTATTAACACTGTATTTATATTGAGTCTACATTGGTTTACAACACTGTATATGATTTAAGAGTTATAGGATCACATCCTTCAAATGTATGCTCCCACCACAACCACCATCAAGGTACCATATCTTCCAACAGGGCCATTGTGTCCCCTCCCCCACCTGTTCTTTCCCTTTCTCCTCCACCTCTGGTCTACAGACAGATAGAAGGTTTATTATTGGTTTGCTTTTATGTGACACTATGTTTTGTATCTCTATACCCACATGTTACAAAATCCAGTATTTGTGTTGTTTTTCTCCTCACATTTTACTGTGCACAGTCCCCTTCATGTCCATCCATGTGGTCACAAATAGGAAGAGTTTATCTTTTTTTGTGACTGAGTAGTATTCTATTGTGTATCTATGCTGCATCTTATGGGGATTTCTCAAAATATTGAAAAATAGATCAGCCATGTAATTTAGCAATTCCATTACTACCTACTCAAAGAATGAAAACATTAATTCAAAGGGACACATACACTCCTATGTTCAATGAGGCACTATTTATAATAGCCAAGATGGGAAAACAACCCAAGTGTCCAAAGAGAGATGAGTGGATTAGGATGATGTATTAACATTGATTTTTAAACCTTAGAGCATGCATAAGGATCACTTGTAGGGCTATTAAAATACATTTCATGGTCCCGGCACCAAAACTCCTGACTCAGTAGATGTAGGATATGACCAAGTATATGTGTTTCTAACAAAATGCCAGGTGACACAGACAGTGCCAGTCTGGGATTTTGAGAACCACTGATCTCTGGTTTTCTCCCTAAGGCAAACTATAGTTGACATCTCTGGATTTAATTTTTCCTTTTTTTTTCCATCATAGCCCTACCTATCACTATCTTAACTTTTAAAAAATATTCTCCCCTCCAATTATTTTCACTTAGTTACAGTATGTCCTTTTATGATGTTCAATTAAAACAATTTTGTCACCAATACAATTAAAACAGATATTTATGAAGAGATCAGCCTTTCACCCCCAATTAAATAAGCAACCTTTCACCCCCAATTAAATAAACTACTAGCCACTCTCTGTTGTTACACATTCAAATGTACATGCACTTTAAAATGTGAGCTCCAGGACTCCACCTGAGGGGAGAAATAAAATGCTGTCCAAAAATTAAAAACATTGTAAGAGAATAAATTAATCATTTTTTTTAACTTTTATTTTATACATTTTTACATCATTTTTCATTTTTGTACAGTGTATGCTTTCTCATCTTGGTTATAGTCCCCATGGAATTCACACCACCAATTCAATCTGTTTTAAAAAAGAAAAGATGTGCTAACTTAAAATAAACAAACAAAATCAATTGTTCAGAACTGTTTTCACTTTCAAAACTGATAACATAATTGGAAATCACCACCCATTTTTCATATTTGGCATGGTGATAAGTAATAGTGAGGTTACTTCAGAGTGAGTCAGCTGGGTGAACTATAAATTATGGATAGTGTAAACTAAAGTAGGGGAGATAATGAAGTGAAACACTGGCCTGATCAGAAATTCTAATTTAAAATTGCTCTGCTTTACTTTAAAAATAAGATTATTGGGCCTCCCCGGTGGCACAGCGGTTGAGCGCTGGGTTGCGAAGCTGCCCGCAGCCTCTGCAGCGCCGGTTCAATCCCCGGCTGCTCCCCGGCCACCAGAGGAGGGTCCCACATGGCGCGCAGACCTCTCCTGCCGCCCGCTGCTCCCCTCAGCAGTGTACTTCGGTCCTTCTGCCTGCTCTGCTCCCCACTCTGGCTCTGGTGAATTCTCTCACCCTCCCGTGCTTCTGACTGTACCCAGTGCTTGTATAAATAAATAAATAAATCTTAAAAAAAAAAATAAAAATAAGATTATTGCTTTAATTCAAAATATAAGATGATGCTAACATAAAATAAGAGACTTGGAAAGATCTATAAATGGAACATTAATTATGAATCTGAACTTCAGAAATGATTTTCAAAATGAATTATATAATTATGAAATGATATCTTTATCCAAAAAACAGTTGGTCACAAAACCAATACTATCACAAGCCAATCAGTAGTTGTCTTATTCTCATCAATTCAGAAAAGGTGCATTTTTTATTTGACTGCCAAAAAGGAATGTATCACACAAGAAAATGAGATAATTGGCAGTTAATTTAAAGTAACTAAAGTGTATTATCTCTAGTCAAGTGAACAGTTTTATTTTTGTTGCTGCTTTTAGTAATCACACATGTATGAGTCATTAAAAAGCCAATCTGGTTGGTTCAGTGCATGCTGTTTTATCTTGTTTTCTCTTTGCCAGCATGCACATTTACCCGTAAATGGTTCACATCTGTTCTTTGTAATTTACTGATTATATGAAGGCCTCTGTGTCCTCCTTGTTTATCTTAAAATGACAGTAGAAAGATCCATTTTCTTGAGATTTAAGGAAAATCTTTATTTCTGAGGCTTTGGGGTTATTTGTAGATTCTCTTTACAAAATGTTTTGCCTTTAGAATCTGAATTATTTTCTATACTGATTCAAATTTTCTCCCATAGTTTGATGAATGATCCTTGATATTTTTGAAGACCATTTTTCTTCCAATGCAAAAATAAATTTCTTCACTGGGAATATCCACATGTCCCAGCCTCAGGACAGTCCCTATTACACCTGTTGTACTTTTACTTTCAACATTATGGAATTGAAAGACCAATTGTATGGTTGCTCTACCAATGAGGTGTAACTGTTATATGAATAAAATGAGCAGTTAGATGTGATTCCATATTGCTATGGAAGAGGGATGAGTAAAGCAACTTAAATTTTAAATTTATTGGAATCAAAGTTGAAGGTTTAAGAAATAATGGGTACTTTAAAACTATAGCATTTAGGGCCTCCCCTGGTGGTGCAGGTGGTTGAGCCCAGTGCTGTGAAGCTGTCTGCAGCCTCTGTAACGCCAGTTCGATCCCGGCCTGCCAGCGAGGATCCTACATGGTACAGCAGACCTCTCCTGTCTCGCCCGCTGCTCCTCTCAGCAGTGTATTTTGTCAGTCTGTCTGTTCTGTTCCCCACTCTGTCCTGGTGAATCCTCTCACCCTCCCGCAAATCTGGCTTGTACCTGGTTCTTGTATAAATAAATAAGTAAATCTTAATAAAAACTAACAACAACAACAACAACAACAACAAAAAAAAAACTATAGCATATAATGGTAACTTTGTGTTATATTTCTTGTTATATATGTACATAATCTAGTTCATTTTTGGCTATTTGGTATAGTACAAAATGGAACACTTTTTTTTCTTATTCCATTGCCTCTTTAGCTAAATGCTCTTTTCATCAGCATTATCACATTTACTTTTTCCTATTATTCTTATATGTATCATCTAGTCTTGCCTGCTGTAGTCATTTAATATACATTTTATTGATTCCTATCTGTTACTTGGCTCCTACATATGAAACCCATTATATCTTCTTTTATTTGAGTCAGAGAGTCAGGTAAGTTCTTGCTGGAGGTGAAATTACCTTACAAGTGAGTTCAGAAATATTTAGTGAACAATTTCACATGTTACTTGAAATGCTGGATTTCCTACTGGGAAGTGTTCTATGCAGTGAGAAGTCTGTGCTAATATCCTATCCTTGCTTTAGTTGATAAGGTTACATCAGTAATTCTTATCTAACAATAATGTGGATATAAAAAGATCTGGTGCTCTAAGATATGTGAATAGGAAATGACACTGCGAATAAAAAAGGGATTGACCTTCTGACCACAGGCATGTTTCTAATGTTCCTGCTGTGTTTCTTTCTTCTCAAAAATGAGATTAGGACCTTCCAAGCTTCATCATAAGTAATAGATAGCAGTTTTATAAACTACCAAAGAGAAAAACATCTGTAGGCTTTCTCAATTAATGACCTCAACACATATAATCCTTAAGCAAACTATAGTTCCCTACATATAAATAATACATTTATATTGTTTCAGTGAAGCATTCAGTGAGAATTACAGCTGATTCAAATGTGACATTTTCTTGAGAGTTGTTCATAGCAATGTAAAGGGCACATCATACTTAACAGGGCTTTCAGCCAATACTCATTCAGTCTTACTGTGTAGACAATAGTATTAATATTAGAGCTACCAAGATTATAGATATTATTAGCTATCCAGGCCACAAATTGTAAATAATGGAAAATACCTTTTAGAATTTGCCTTCACCGTATGCTCCAGCAGACATAGATCTTTCCAAGTGATTCTGAGAGATATCTGTTCCCAGATAGAGCAGTCAATACTAAATGCAGACTTATTTTAAGATCACTAAGAGTTTCAGAGTTTCTTAGGCTTCCAGAGGGATATAAGGTGATTTCTAAAGAAACTCAGTCCAAAACTGCTTAAATGTGGTCATTGTGAATTTGTAAGTATACCTAATTGTAGAACTGTGTGTGCTTGTGGCATATGTGTGTGCACACATGCATGTTAGGACAAAGCTGTGGAAATTAATTTAAACAAAAACAGCATGAAACAACACAGTTTGAACTTAAAATCTATCCCTTGCCATTTTTCATTACATGTGACTATTGACAACAATGGTGTCTATTTACAAAAAAAAGATACAAAGAAGGAATATTTTTTTCATTCGTTTATTTATAACTTCATGAAATTTTTCTGTAGTTAATGGCACATATATGTTATTATCTTGAATATTCAGTTATCAGTCACCATCAACAAGAATTCATTGTCTGCTGACATATCAATCACTAAGGATATAAGGAGTTAAAAGATGTAATAGATACTATTCTTTTATAACAATGCATTTGATATTACACAGAGATATTATCTGATAATTGAATTACAAACAAATTTGCTGTGACAGAATTCCAGATGAAGATGTAAGCTTCCATATCAGAGGAGTTATGGCTTTATCTTATATGTACAATAGATTTATTTGGAACACTCAACAGTTCAATGCTAAAAAAGTAGTCTAGATTAAAACCAAAGGATGCTTTCAGTCTTTAGGCTATTTGATTTATTTCTGTCAAGATGTATCATCTCCCCAAGAAAAAAATATATGTGTAAGAGGATGCCAAAGATTTTATATTTTATTTACTCTTTAGAAAATCCTTTATGTGGAAAGATGGGAGTTAGTAGATTAGTGGAAAATATTCATAACTTTTTAAAAGAGAAGAATATTAAAATTCCAAATGAGAAAATCTGAGGTGGTGGGGGGAAGGGGTGGAGAGGAAGGAAGAAAGGGAAAAAAACTTCTATGATCTATGACAAAGGGCATACAGACAAAATCCCTCCCCTAAAGCACTCCTAGTTGCAGGCAATGGAGCGATAAATGTAAATGTGATGTTAGAAGTAAATAGCCTCCATCTAAATCTTCTATGAAATGTTGTAGAGTCAAATAAACAAATGTACACACATGAACACACACCAAAAACAACAGTTGCAAAATGCTTTGAGAGGATGGAAATATTGGAATTTTTTAAATACTAAGGTCTGCATTTTGGTCCCTACTGTACAAAACTAAAATAATCGAGTAGATGCCAGCAGCTAGAAAGCTAGGGTTGTTCTCACAGCTACAAGTGCTTAAGAAGATTTCAATAAATAACTTATAAAATCAATATTATTAATAAGAATCCTTTCATCATCCAGCCACCCTGCTGGTGCAAGAGATTAAGTCTCAGCACTGTGAAGCTGTTGGCAGCCACTGCAGCAAGAGTTCCATCCCCGGCCAGGGAACTACCCACATGGAGCAGCAGACCTCTCGTACCAGGCTCTCCCCTCTCCTCTGCAGTGTATTTCAGTAGATCTGCCTGTTCTGCTCCCCACTTTATCTCTGGTGAATCTTCTCACCACCCGCCACACCTCTGCCCTGCACTCCAGCTCTTGAATGAATAAGTAAATAAATCTTTTTTAAAAAAGAATCCTTTCATCAGAACATCACAAAAATAGTTTATATTTAGAAGTGCTTATGCAGCATGAAAAGGGATTTATTAGCCTCTTTCTTAAAATACTTGCTGTTAGCCTATTGTAGTTAGCTTACAATTAGCTTAAAGTTATCTTGTAACAGTGTTACAAGTATGTTGTGTGTTACACAACAGTGTTACAGTGTGTCATGTGTGTTGCACTGGTCGGGCATCGAACAGTGGCAAAAATACCTTTTGCCACTTGAAATGGATGGAAATGGATGGATGGAAATGGAGGTGATTATGCTATATCAGATGGTGTCACTTGTATGTAGGGTAAAGAGAAATAAAACAAAGGGTCAGACAAATCCAAATTAACAACAACAACAACAAAACACAGAAAGCTGAAGATAAAGCCTAGGCTACCAGAGAGGGTGGATTGTGGGTGCTTTGGTGGTGGGTGTGTTATACTAACAACATATGAAGGGGAAAATCCAACACTTCTAAAACCATAAACCATATCTTGTAACACTGTTACAAGATAACTTATTGACCTTTTCTAGAAAAAGTCTTTTGGGCACATATTTGAGTTTGCACATCATGCTTTACCTCATAATACTAGGGAGGAAAATGAACACATTTTATTTTTAGGTTTGTGAATTGTTTTATTTTTATTTTTTTTAAAGATTTATTTATTTATGCATACAAGAGCTGGGGTACAGGCCAGAGATGCAGGGGGTGAGAGGATTCACCAGAGACAAAGTGGGGACCAGAACAGGCAGACTTACTGAAATACACTGCTGAGGGGAGAGTGTGCGAGGCAGGAGAGGTCTGCTGTGCCATGTGTGTTGCTCCCTGGAAGGCCGGGCATCAAACTCCTGTTGCAGAGTCTGTAGATTGCTTCATAGTTCAGTGCTTAATCCCTTGCACCACCAAGGAGGGCCTGTGAATTGTTTTATTTATTTTTACTTTTTTATTTTTTAGATTTATTTATTTATTTATTTATTTATTTATTTATTTATTTATTTATTTATACAAGAGCCGGGGTACAGGCCAGATGTGTGGGAGGGTGAGAGGATTCACCAGAGACAGAGCAGGGAACAGAACAGGCAGACTGACAAAATACACTGATGATGGGAGCAGTGGGTAAGACAGGAGAGGTCAAGACAGGAGAGGTCTGCCAAGCCATGTGGACCGTCGCCAGCTGGCAGGATCGAACTGGCACTGCAGAGGCTGTGGACAGCTTCACAGCGCTGCACTCAATCGCCTATGCCACCAGGGGAGGCCCCTGTGAATTGTTTTAGACACAATAAGTGCTCACAAAGATAAGGGGAAAATGGAACCCTCTTACACTGTTGGTGACAATGTAGACTGGTCCAGTCCCTGTAGAAATCATTATGGGGATTTCTCAAAATATTGAAAATGTATCGAGGCTATTACCCAGCAATTCTACTCCTAGATACTACCTGACATATATGAAAACATTAAATCGAAGGGAAATATACATTACTATGTACGTTGTAGCACTATTTTTGCAATAACCATGTTATATAAACAGCTTAAGTGCCCAATGACAGATGAGTGGATCAGGGAGATAGAGATGTGAGTACACACACACACACACACACACACACAGTGGGATACTATTCAGCTATTGAAGAAAAAATACCTTTTGCCACTTGCCATAACATGGATGGAAATGAAGGTGATTATGCTATATCAGATGGTGTCACTTGTATGTAGGGTAAAGAGAAATAAAACAAAGGGTCAGACAAATTCAAATTAACAACAACAACAACAACAAAACACAGAAAGCTGAAGATAAAGCCTAGGCTACCAGAGAGGGTGGACTGTGAGTGCTTTGGTGGTGGGTGTGTTATACTAACAACATATGAAGGGAGCGATCCAACACCTCTAAAACCATAAACAATGATGTAAATCAATGTTACTTTAATAAATAAAAAAATCAATATGGTTTTGGAGCTATTGTATACTACTTATAATTATCCTACAAATAAACTTAAGAATGGCTTAGTAGTATTAGAATTAGAATAATATGTTTTATTTTGCTGTTATTATGAAAGCTGTCACTCCATATTAAAAAGAAAGCACCGAACAAATCAGAAGAAACAAAACCCCAAAATGTTCATATCAATTTAAAGTAAATACAACACATATTCTACCCTACTTTTGTCACTGGTTTCCACTAAAATTTCTGGGACAGAATGCATGAAATACTTATCTGAGTACTCTGAGGAGCAAGTGGAAAAAAGCAGATTGGATAAGAAATCAGTGCTCAAAGTAAAAATGAACTGATAGTAGGTTTTGTATTTTTTCCCTTATCTCTCCTGCATTCATCTCCAAGGTAGTGTGCATCCAAGATCTGTGCACCAGAAGAGCTCCAGATGAAGTGTTCTCTTTCTGATCTAAGAAGTGGAAAAGGAACCCCCTAACACATGAAACAATGGAGAATTTCTCATGAGTTTGTAGGCATACTGTCAGCCAGGACTGCAGTAATATGGAGACTTACTTGGGGATGGAAGATCTATATCTAATCTTATGCACAAGTTGTTTGCAAGACGCTTTATGTCCATTATGTGCACCTCTAGTAGAGCTGCTCATGACAGCGATATATTCCCCTAAAATGAATGATCCAAGGGAAATGGAGAGAAAATGTGTTCAACATCAAAATCAGTCTCTTTGTAACCTCATTTTAGGAATAAAATGCCATTACTTCCTCTGCAACCTATTGGTTAAACATTTTATTCCTGTACAATGCAGGGACTAAAAATGATTTGAATATCAAGAGGTGATATTTAGCATGGTGGACTGTCCTGTGGTGTAACAAAAATCTAGGAATCATGGAAGTGTGACAAATTCTCAAAGGAAAAGACAATCAACTAATGTCAATCCTGAGAAGAATCATGTTGAAATTACAAGGCCATAATTTTAAAGTTTTTGTAAATATTCCCCAAGAGGAAATAAAAAATCCACTGAAATAAATAGAAAGGGAGAACCTCTGAAGTCTCATAGAAAAAATTTTAAAAAGCCATTTGGAAAATTTAGAACAGAACAAAATGACAAAATAGAAAATTCAGTGGAAGCACTCAATAAAAGAATGGAGACAAGACAAGAAAGGGAAATAAAATTGAAAATAAATCAATAGAAATTTTCTAATCTGTAGGACTGTGAAAAAACATTTTTATTGAAATGATACTGAATTATTACATTTTGTAATATTCAGGTGTAAATAAAAAAAAAATCAACATATTTAGTAACATACACAGAAATCTCTGGGGACAATAGGAAAAAAGGTTTAACATTTATGCTCTAAGAACCTCAGAAAATGAGACGATCTTTGCTTAAGAGCAAAAAAATAAAAAATTGAAGATAAGCTACATAAAACTTTCAAAATAAGGCAGATGATATAAACTTTATTTATTTATTTAGAAGATTTATTTATTTATTTATACAAGCACTGGGTACAGTCAGAAGCTTGGGAGGGTGAGAGAATTCCCCAGAGCTTGAGCGGAGAACAGAACAAGCAGACTGACGAAATACACTACTTAGGGGAGCAGCGGGCATGGCAGGAGAGGTCTGTCTCTCCATGTGGGACCCTTGCTGGCAGCCAGGGATTGAACTGGTGCTGCAGAGGCTGTGGGCAGCTTCGCAGCCCAGTGCTCAACTGCTGCACCACCAGGGGAGGCCCATGATGATATAAACTTATAAAATAGATTGCTTAAGCAAAATTCAAAGAAGATCATTTCAAAGAAACCAGTGTAAGAGAATAAAACTGCTGAAAAGACAAATTGATGGGAAAAATAGTTTAAATGACTTTATATTTTTCACCTGAAATGAGAAGATATTCTTCAGTACTAATACAAAAGAATTCTATATTCAATATATATTTAATATATTCTATATTCAAAATACAATTTAGAAATCGAAGTAAAAAGACATTTTAGATGAAAACAACTTAAAAGAATTTGTCAGGAGACATGTTCTACTTAAAAGCTAAAAGATACTACTCATTTCTCATGATAAGTAAATGATACCACCCATAAAAATGGACCTTCAAAAATGAAAAGCAACATAACTTGCAAATTTATGAATACATGTGATAAATTATTTTTTCTCTTAAGTTTTTCAAAACATATGTGATCATTGAGTGCAAAAAATATAGTCTGGGCAATTTTCACTGTATAGCCATAATAACTATGAAAGGTACAACAGAGGGGTGGCAATGACACCTGCATATTGGTAATATTTCCACATTTCTAATTTTTTTTAAGATTTATTTACTATGCATACAAGAACCGGAGTGAGCCTCCCCTGGTGGCGCAGGCGGTTGAGTGCAGTGCTGTGAAGATGTCTGCAGCCTCTGCAGTGCAGGTTCTATTCTGGCCGGCTGGGGAGAATCCCACATGGCGCCGCGGACCTCTCCTGTCTCCCCCGCTGCCCCTCAGCAGTGTGTTTCAGTCAGTCTGCCTGTTCTGTTCCCTGCTCTGACTCTGGTGAATCCTCTCACCCTCCTGAGCATCTGGCCTGTACCCCAGTTCTTTCTTTTTTTAAGATTTATTTATTTATTTATACAAGAACTGGGGTACAGGCCAGATGCGCGGGAGGGTGAGAGGATTCACCAGAGACAGAGTGGGGAGCAGAACAGGCAGACTGAGATACACTGCTGAGGAGAGCAGCGGTGAGACAGGAGAGGTCTGCCGCGCCATGTGGGACTCTCCACAGCCAGCCAGAATAGAATCTGCACTGCAGAGGCTGCAGCCAGCTTCACAGCGCTGCGCTCAACCGCCTGGGCCACCGGGGGATTCCCCACATTTCTAACATTATTTGATGGAGTAAATTGTAAGTTCTAAGTGGACTGTGAAATATTAAGTAATATCTGAAAAAATCACATGAAAGAGCTATACAAAGATATGCAATAATAAGTTTAAACAGAATACTAAAACTTCAAATATTCCCAATAAATATATAAAATGGGAAACAGATGATATTAAAAGAAGAAAATACCTGAATCCAAACATATAAATAATAACATGTAGAAAGTGTTTAAACACACCAGTTAAAAGGGATTGGATGTTACTATTGGATGCACTTTAAAAAGCACAATAAGAGGGCAACTTTGGTCTGATTATAACACACTTATAAGAGTTGTTAAATATGAATAGGTATCAATTTATATTACATGATTTGATAACCCTAATTGCCATGAGAAAGGGTAGATATAGGAACACTCATACACTACTGATGTAAAATGGTATAAGCACTCTTGAAAACGTTATGTCGGTTTCTAATGAAGCAATATGTGCATGTAAAATGTGATCCATATGAAAATCTCGATTTTGACTGCACTAGATTCACACATGAATATGTGTAGACCTAAACGCACACAAGCACACATGCACACACACAAAGTTCATTCAATGCTGGTAAATTTTGAATAAAATCAATGATTGTATCTATATAAATTTCTAGATTATAATATTGTACTATAGTTTCAAGATATTACCAGTGGAGGAAATTGGGTGATAACACATCCGATCAGCTCAAGGACATATTCTCTATTCAGACTTACCTACATCCTTACAGAGCAGACCAAATTAGTTCTCTCTAGTAGTTGGCATAATTTTGAATTCTATTAGTGAATACATTGCATTGTTTCTAAGTCTTTCTCACTAAGGGATGAGCTTAATAAGACAAGGTATCTAAGTTTTAGTCCTATAAACTAATATTATACATGTGCAGTGTAGTGCCCCTTAAACATGCCCAGTGAAATTCCACTAAATAAGAATGTGCATTGAGGAGTTTTTTAGGTCTGTAGAAAAACAGATTTATTGAAAATGAATTATTTTAAAGGGAAATGCTAAATTTTATGGCTTGGAATCTTAGTAATATAATATGTTCTCCTTTAGTATGTTAAAAGTTCATTTTTCTGTAATAAAATAAATTGTAACTCTTGGAGAAATGGTCAGTACTATATCATAGATAACTGCAGTCTACATGACCATTAAATTTCTATTAAGATGTGCAGAGGGAATCATATATATATATGACTGTTACTGTGCCACGATAATCCCAACAAAATTTCACATTCAAGGGTAGAGATTTTCTTTCAAAGTCAGACTATAGGATGACCATGGTGAATAAAAAATATGAATTATGAAGATCACTCCCACTTCAAAAGTGAATTGCATTACATTGTCTGAAACATTTAAGAATAATAAAACAAGTACATATCCAATATAAAACTGTACATTTGTGATAAAGTGTCACTTACTCTACTCCCATTGATTTAGTACTAAGGCTTGGTAGTTAAAAGATCAAAAAAATATCTCCTTTACATTCAATATCTCATGTTGTATTGATGAGGGGTATATATTTTCTATATTTGTGCATTTTTTTTCTTCAAATATTATTGCTCATCTATTTGAAACTATTTTATGATTGGCAACTATCAAATACCTCTTTATCTTAGATTATTTTGAAAACTTTGTAAATCAAATCACAGCACAGTAAGCATTGTAAGATTTTATATAATGAAAAATGTGTTTTAGAAGGCTTATAAAACTACGATGATAACATGCTTTGTTGGTGGATATGTTATGGTGGCATACATGTGAAAACCATTAAATCTATTCCTTTAAATCATATACAGTATTGTAAAACAATTTAAGCTCAATAAAAACTTGGCATTTATAAAAAGAGAATATGAAGCTAATGGATTATACATTTATATGACTACGGAGCAGAATCATGGCTATTTTTTTCATTATATGTCACTACCATTTTGCTCAATCATAAAAATATTAAGCATGTACTTCAATGGAATTTTATAAACACCTGTAACCAACATCAGAGAAAAGAAATAGAACATTATCCAAGAACACCCTTAGGCTTTAAATAGTCTCACTTCACCTTACCACACAAGGTAACCACCATTCTAACTTCAAACACCCCTGGAATAACTATCTGGTTTTGAGGTTTATATTAAATGGAATTATACAAAATTTCTATTTTGTGGATGGAATTTGTTAGTGAGTTTGGTTAGAATTGTAGTTATTCACTTTATTGCTTATTGGTATTACATATGATGAGTACCATAACACATTCACCCATTTATGATTTATACATATTTACGTTGTTTCTGATTTGATACATTTTGTAGTGTTTCTGTAAGTATCTTTAATCAATCTTTTATGAACTTATCTATGCACTTATGCTTACATATACCAGGAGTGGAATTGGTGGATTATAAGAAATGTATGTTTTCATTACTGGTAAACTGCAAAAGAGTTATCCCCAGTGACTGAAATTATGTATACTCTTCCTGCGCTATGAAACATGTCAAGTCATTGAATATTCTTACTTCTTTGTTTGAGCCTTTGGGTTGAGGATGTAGAGGTATCCTGTTATGTTTCTAATCTGCATTGCTATGATCTATGATGATTAATCAAGTTGAGCACCATTCTATATATAAGCTGGCAATTTAGATATCATCTTTTATAAACTGTTGGTTCAGATTCCCATTTTTCTGTTATCTATCTTTCTGTTGTTTCATGTATTTTCCAGACATTTCAAATATCTTCTCCTTTCTGTGGCTTGTCTTTTTTACTATTTTAATGGTGCCTTCATGGACTATGAAGGACTATGGGTGCCTAGGTGATGGGTGTGGTATGGTAATACGTACCTGAAGAACTGGAATCCTATACTTTTGAATCCTATATAGTGTTATAAACCAATGTTACCTGAAAAAAATAGAAAAGAAAGAAACGGAATTAAGCACTGGGTACAGTCAGAAGCACGGGAAGGTGAGAGAATTCACCAGAGCTAGAGCAGGGAGCAGAGCAGGCAGAAGGACCGAAGTACACGGCTGAGGGGAGCAGCGGGCAGCAGGAGAGGTCTGCGCACCATGTGGGACCCTCCTCTGGTGGCCAGGGAGCAGCCGGGGATCGAACCTGCGCTGCAGAGGCTGCGGGCAGCTTCGCAACCCAGTGCTCAACCGCTGCGCCACCGGGGAGGCCCATTTCACATTCATTTTTTAAAGATTTATCTATTTATTTATGCATACAAGAACTGGGGTACTAGCCAGAGGTGTAGAGGGTGAGAGGATTCACTAGAGAGAGAGTGGGGAACAGAACAGGTAGATGTACTGAAATACACTGCTGAGGGGAGTAGCAGGCAAGTCAGGAGAGGTCTGTTGAGCCATGTGGGTCACCTCCCTGGTCGGGGATTAAACTCAGTGCTGTGGATAGCTTTATAGTGCTGTGCTTAACCCTTCGTGCCACCTGGGAGGCCCCCATATTCATTTCTATAGTAGTCTACCTGAATTTTTAGGCCATTTTTTTCTCAAAATTTTTCTGTCTTCTTCTCCATCTCTCTCTCTCTTTGCCTTTGGCACTGACACATGCACATGTTGTTTTACTTGATGGTATCCACAGGTCCCTGAGACTCTTCATTTTTTCCCCAGTCTTCTGTTCTTCACCCTTCATAAGTTCCATCATTTTGTTTCACTGTTTCTTCTGCCTCCTCAAATCTGCCTTCAACTCCCTCAAGTTAATTTTTAGTTTTAGTTACTGTATTTCTAACTCTACAAATTTCTTTCGTTTCTTTTTAGGCTTTACATCTCTTTATTTATATTTATATTTTGTTCAAATATCATTTTCTTGACTTTCCCCATCTTCTTTTAGTTCTTGAACTTTCTTAAAATCTATGTCTAATAGGGCCTCTCCGGTGGCGCAGCAGTTGAGCGCTGGCTTTCAAAGCTGCCGGCAGCCTCTGCAGTGCTGGTTCGATCCCCGGCTGCTCCCCGGCCACCAGAGGAGGGCCCAACATGGTGCGCAGACCTCCTGCCTCCCGCTGCTCCCCTCAGCAGTGTGCTTCGGTCCTTCTGCCTGCTCTGCTCCTGCTCTGGCTCTGGCGAATTCTCTCACCCTCCCGTGCTTTTGGCTGTCCCCTGTGCTTATAAGTATAAATAAATAAATAAATCTTAAAAAAAAAAATCTATGTCTAATAGATCTGCTACCAGGTAATTGTTCAGGGACAGTTTTGTTGATTTTTTTTTTTCTTTCTTTGAATGGGCCTTATTTTCCTGTGGGTTTTGTTTTTTGTTTTTTTGTTTTTTTTTTTTGTATACCTTGTGATTTTCTTTGTTGTTGGAAGCAACATTTAAAAAATGTATGTAAATATTGAAAACGACATTTAAAAAATAAAGGTGCTTCATTAATATACACATAATTATATTCTACTTATATATTTATGAATCTAAAAATCTGGCAAATTTTGATATCAGTTTCTTCTCAATTGCCAGGGTTTTCTGTTTCTGTTTTTGATCCTTTCATTGTGGAGGCTGTCTCTGTGCAGAAGATCAATCTGTAGTGTAACCTTTAAGCCTTTCCCTGTGCATGCACAGTGAGTTTCTATTTCTTCTTGTATACACAATTGCTTTTTGAATGTCCTAATCTTTAATGCTTGGCTCTCAAAAGGGAAAAAGAGAAAAGTGTACATTGGGAGAAGTGTGCTGGTTCTTTAAACCCACTGGAATTTACTTTAGTCAGAAAGAGAGGAATGTACAACAATAATTATTTTCCAACTCTTTGTCTATGCCTCTGAGATTAGAAGTAGCGATCAGTATGCAGAGCACAGAATTCTGATATTTGGAGGACAGGGTACTTTCGCTCACCTTGATTCCCACAAGCTGTGTGCAAGCTGCTCCAGGAACATATGCACAGCTGCATGCCATGCCATTGCAAAGCAGAAAATGAGTAGCTGCTACTATGCTAAGAACTGGAATTAACCACAGTTGATTACCCAAGTCTTTCCCTGGAAGTTCTAAGCCTTCAAAAGAGTCCAGATTTTCAAAAATGTTTACATCAGATAGAATCTGTCTTTTCAATTGCTGTGCAGGAAGGGGAAAAGATTCCTGGTGCTTTCTATTCTACCATCTTCTCTGAATCCTACTATGTTGAATACTTTTAAGACATATCTATATTTTTATGTTTTTCAGTAAGACACAAATTGATGCTTGATAAGCATCATTCTGATGGCTTTATACAGCTTCAAGTTTAAAATATTAAGCTAATTAATATCTGCAAAATAATTCCATATTTCAAGTCATCTTTACTTTTCATAAAAATTATCTAAACTGATATAATTGGTAGGAAATAAGTATGTTGCTTTTGGGTGGTAGGAGAAGAGATACAGGGAAAGGAAAGAGCACTCAAAAGAATAAGCATTTCTGATACTGTGCCATAATTTAATTATTGGAAAATATTTAATTTTGTTTTCTAACTATGAACTTATTCTGATCATTCATGTAATATTTACATTAATGTGCTGAAAAATTAAAAGTTAAAGCACTCTCTTGCTTAGAGGAATTCAGATGCAAATTTTGGAATCTTTTCTATAAAACTGCTTACATTTGTACAATGATTGGGCTATACAGAATTGCAACTTTTTATTTTTGCTTAAGCTAATACCTAAAAATCAAATACTTATCATTTATACTTCATTTGAATAAATGTATTCAAAGCTATTTAATTGTGACCATTTAAAAAAGTATAGATGATTCATTAATATACACATAACTATATTTTATTTATTTAAAAATTCTCAGGTTAATATATATATATATTCATGTAAATAAGAAAACAAAAAGGAATGGAAATATGCATAGTGAATATTAACATTGGTTGTAGGTAAAGGTGATTATCAGTCATTATTTACATGTATTTTCAATTTTTTTTTAAATTGTTAAAGAGAATGTTTTCAAATGTTATTTGGACCATGGGGGGAAGAAAAAAACAAAAACAAAGGAGGTTTAACATTCAAAAGTGTTGGAAGGAAGACTTATCAAGTAACTTATCAAGTTACTTATCAAGTAAGATTTAATGGTGTGAAGTACTTATGTCTGACCATTTTTCAATAAATTGGAACTTCTATGAATTTCAGAACTGTGATACCATGAATTCAAAGAGTAAGGAAGGAGCAATATCGATTGTTTTAATTATTCAAATAAAAATGCAATTACTTTTTAAAATACACATATCCAAACTAGGTATTTGTTGGAACAAAATAGAAGAACTAGATTATTTTCATTTTTTTAATTGAATACTAATATTTTGAAGTATTTATATTGCAAAACTAGATTTTAATTGAATTGCTAGTGTAACTGCTAAAAATAACATTTTTAATTTAATTTTAAAGATATTTGATGAGTGACATGAAATAAAATTAATTAGCAAGTAATACAGATCAAAACTTCTGAAGTTTAAAATTGAAAGCAATTTATACTCTGAGTAGAACTGGCATATTTTTACAAGTGTTGAGTCACACAATTATCCACCAAAAATATCCTATTTCTTAGCTTCTATAAATTTGAGGGTCAAAGTCTATTAATTGTGGAATTTATTATACAGTTGATATTAAGGGACCAGAGGTTTGTTGTTTTTTTATGGGAAATTTCCAAGTTTCCAAGCTATTTTATACATAGTTACAGTGTTATGTTGTTTGCTTGCTGAAAGTACATTGAGATTCTTCATTTTAAACTGTGAGTAATTGTATTGTAGAGAAGTGATTTTTAAAATAGTTGAGAGACAAGAATATTGAAGACACAAGTAAGGGAAATATGAATAACTAGTTTTGGAATTATGCTTCATCACATCTTGGTTTGCATAATCACATATAATCAGTAGCTAAATAGCAGGACACAGAAATATCTGTGTCCATGGATCAGTACTGACTCAAACTGGTACTGTCTTACCATCAACTATTATGAAAACAGAGGTAAATATGAATAGCTCTCTAAGCATTAATTTGATTGGCTATATATAGACTAACATTAGGAAACTAGAATCTGTTTAGTTGAAAATAGATATCAGATCATGTAATTATCTTTGAACAAATAAATGAATCAAGAAGAAAAACCATTTAGGTTATGAAGAATTTCATTAAAATGCATACACTGCATTTTAAAATAAGAAATGCCTATCTTCCAAGTTCCTTGTGCTTCAGACTATAGAATCTACTAAAATTGTCACTAAAATTGAAATATATCAAATAGATATTGAAGAAAAAGTAAATTTAAATTGATTTGATTATGTTACATTTATATTAGAATGTTTGTAGGACTCATTTATAAGAAATAATTTATCCAAGATAGTTTATTACAGCATTGAAGTATTATATATGTGCTTGCATATTATATTTTAATTCTACAAGTTTAAAAGATGTAATTGAATTTATTATTTATATTTATATCTGATAGTCACATATCTTTATATAAAGATGAGGACATCCTTATCATGTCCTTGACCTTAGGGGGAAATATTTCACTTTCTCACGATTGAGTAAAATGTTACCTGCATGTTTGGTATATATGGCCTTTATTATGTTTAGATATGATTCTTCTTTGTCCATTTTATTAAAAGCTTTTAACCGCAAATGCTGAATCTTGCCAAATTTTTTTCTACATATGTTGCTATGATCATACATAATATTTTTGTTTGATAGAATTAAAACACTGGGAAAAACACACATTTCAAATGTATGATTAATATGGTTTATATAAACTTATATACTCATCTTACTGCCACAGAAAATAGATATATAACGTTTTATCATTTTAGAAAGTTATCTCCTCTCTCTTTCTGTTTATTCCTTTCCCCCAAAATCAGTACCTTGTTTTCTGATCTTTTTCACCAAAGATCAGCTGTTACTAAATTTCATATAAATAGGTCATTAAAAATGTATTGCTGTATTTGACTTCTTTCATTCACATGGAGTTATTTTTTAAATATCTATGCTTTCTTTTTTGTTAGAATTCACTTCTTTGTATAGCTGAAGAATATTTTATTATATTAACATTCCATGATTTATTTTATTGTTCTCCAATGATGTAAATTTACATTATTTTTGTTTAACTATTATAAAAGTTTTTTTTTTTTTTTTTTTTTTTGTTCTTGGAAAGGTCTTTTGTGCAGGTATGTGTCACCTGCTTTCTATTTAAGTCTACCATTTCTATGGATTGTGATTCTCATTTATAGGTATCAAATGGTTAAATATCAAATGTCTTAGTTAGGTTTAACCTTATATGGTAAAGGATGGAATTAAATGATCGGTAATGAACATAATACAGTATATCCAGATGTTGGTTTATAATAATGTACATATAAAATGTATATACTACTATAAGCCAATGTTATTGCAATAAAAATTAAAAACAAAAAAGGTGCTTTTTTTAAATTTGAAACATTAAATAGTGATGTTGTAGGCACTTAGTCAGATTATGGGGTGACACAATGGCAAATATTGCAATGGTAGATCTATCACTGTTTTGCAAATAAAATAGTTTTTTTTTTTTTCAGAATTGAGAAAACTATTTTGAGAATAACCGTAAATATAGGTAGCATTTTACATATAGTTATAACATTTTCCTCTAAAATTTCCCTATTTTGTTTATTTAGATTGTATGAGCCATTCTTTGTGATTCTATACATTCATTGGAAGTTGTCCTTTTTTCTATTTAATATATCATTCATTCAATTTGTGATCAACATCACTTTAAATTAGATAATCCCCTGTGTTTAGTGTGTATACTATCCACTCCTATGATAGCAAGCTGTCTAAATGTTAATTTTTTTCACCTCTTTTTTTCTGATTCCTTAAATATTGGTTTAGAGGACATTCCCTGTTCCCTTTTTTTCAAATTACCTGTTGAAATATATACAAAAAAATAGGCCTTCTTTACCGTAAATGTAAAGCAAATAGATAATGAAAGTAAAGCTGCTTATGGTTAAGTACACTTCTGGGACACATAGACACATTTCAATTCTGAGTCTGCTAGTACTAATGGTGTGATATTACTTTACCTCATTTTACTCATCTTAGAATGAATGTAGTAAAAATGCCTACAAAGTGGGATAATTATTTAAAAGCTAGATTGAATAATATATGTAAGTATTTAGAGCAGATATTATAAATTCATGTATTATAATTAAAAATCATAGAACTAAAACAATATTTAAAAGAATGAATAAATATATACATAAATAAAATTAGTGTTCCTCTCTTGGTCAACCTTTGCAGTGTTTGGTATGTTGTTGCCCAATAATCTGACAAAGTGCCTCCATCATCACTATTTAATAATGTCAAATTAAATTTTTATATGAGCACTTTATTTTTGGTCTGTTATAAATAGAGCATTAGTTTATCATCCTTCTGATTCACGTGGACTAAATCAGCATGACCACACCAGGCCATTTTTTCATGTTCATCCTATTCCAAATTTTAGACCCTCTTGCTATTCCTTAACAACTGTGTGAAGTACCAAATGGAGAGAAACATGCCCAATTTCTTCTGTCCTCCTTTCTCCACTTCCTACTTTTCTTTCTTCATCTCTCATTCCTCTCACTTCAAATCTCTTCCCCTCCCCTGCTTTATTGTCTTTTTTTTTATTTCTTTCCTTCATAATATGAGTTGGAAGAAATTAGCAAAAAATAAATGATGTATTGTAGAAGGAAGAGCAGCAATCTGGAAGGTAAAAATAAGTAGTTCAGGTTGTTAAATAGTGAATTTGTTTTGTCAGTATTATCAGATTGCAATTGTAACAATATATCCAACATGTAATTGATTTAAGAGAGAAGTGTGATAGTAAATATTTCAGTTATCATCAGATAGTGGATTGTTATGTCTATCACTCTTTATGAGATAGCCAAAGGCCTATAAAAATAAAATTTCTTGGCTCACTATTTTCTGACCTTACTCAAGAACAGAACCTGACAAGCCAGGCTGAGAATAACTTGGAGAGTTTTATTTAAAAAAACCCCAAAAACTTAAATTCTTGAATGTCACATCCATAAAATATGAGTTAGTAAGTCAAAGTGGGAAGTGTGAATAAAGGGTAGAATCTATTTAAATATTTCTCACATCATCAAAATTAAAAAATACAAAGCAAAAACAACAGTGTTGCTCTGTCATTGACACTGATAAGAAAATACAAGGTACAAACACAGAGGAAATATTTATTAATCCCACATCTAATAAATGACACATAGCAATATAAAAATGATAAATCCATTGTGAGGGAGAATAGACTAGTGCCTGCCTGAGTTTAAGAGTAGGAAGAAGTTGTAAGCATAACAGGTAAACATGGAGGATTTTTTCGGGGTGATGTTGATAGAATTGTGTCTTTATTTTGGTAGTAGATTCAAAAATCAATAAATGTATTAAGGTTAATAGAATTGTATATCCCACAAGAAATCAATTTTACTTCATGTTGATTTAAACATTAAAATTATACAATATCATCAACAAAAATGTCCCCTATGTTCTGAGCATATTTTTGGAACTAGCAGTTTGAATTGTACCAATTTTCCTGATAATTATAGATCAGTGAGTTAGGGATATAGCCCAGAACTTTATTCATTAATGTGTATTCTGAGGAACTGCTTTATGGTTTAGATGAATAAAAGAAGAATTATAGAAGATAAATATTAGGGAACTAAAGATATGAGAAATTATGAGGTCAGCAGTGATTAACACATACTATATGCATCATACTATAATATTATTTACAACATTATAAATGAATGACTCCATTACTGTATCATACCCTGAGCTGCTTTAATTAAGAGGCTGTTACTTATTTCATTCTGAATCCTTATTATTAATCTCAGAGTGTAACATAGACTACACTTTTGACACTTGATCCTTATTCAACATTTATGAAATGGTTGATTTTAGGACTGAGACTAGAAGCATAATAGAGGTAAAGCCTCGTCACAAGTATCCAGACTTACAGGGCAATGACTTCTATGTCAATAAAAACAGTGAGGTCAAAAATCTAGATATGACTTCTAGCTTGGTGAAATACACCTACCCTTTGTATTTACCATTGTTTTACTCTATTTGATAATATTCTGTAAAAATATTGTCACCATGTGGCTTCAATGGTGTTCTGAAATGCCCAAGAAAGTAGATTCTAAGGCAAAATTTGTTGTTGTAAGTCGTGTGATATGCAGCAGAGTGAGGGGCATGTGGTGGTGGCAGAGAATTAAGGAGATCAAATATAGAAAGGCATTGCTGTGTGGGCAACTTTTGAGTACACGCATGGCCTCAACTTTTCAGGGCAGTCTTCCATGGAGGCAAGTAAAATAATGATCTTAGAATATTCTTTGTGTAAGAGAAATAACAACAAATTTTCCATTGCTTCCATATGCCACTGGATAAGTATTCAACAGTAATTCTTGCACTTCTACATACTTGAGAGCCAAGGAGACTTTTGTTATTTTGTGCTTTGTGATTGACAAAGAAGCCTTTGCTTCAGGAAGTGTCAGGTATGTGATGAGTGTTGAAGTTACAAAACAAGACTCAGCCAGATTTTACCTACCTGAACTTGATTAGAGCTACATAAGACTTGGTGACATAACCACAGCTGACATAACCACAGAAAAATGGTTTCTGTGACATAACCACAGACAAATGGTGGTCAGTGAGATAAGTTAGAAGGAAAAAGAAAAAATATTGGATGGTTTCACTTATAGGAGAAACATAGGGGAACCTAATATTAGACATCAGGGGAAAAATAATAACAATACAAAACAAAACAAAACAGACAATTATAAACTGGAGACATTCTGCAGGGGAGAGGAGGGAAAAGATCAGAGGGAGAGAGGGAGGAACACAGGGGACTGTGGTGATAGTGGACAGGTCAATTATTGGAGGAAGTTCTATGGGGACTAGACCTGAGTGGGGAAAAAAAAGCAAACATTGTTTAAAAATGAAAAATGATGCAAAATATATATACATAAGACAAACCAAAAAACAACCCATGGTCAAATGAATCTTAAGTTGCCAATGTGATATCAGATATACTGACTTGCTCTTTCACAATCTGTTTATAATATAGAAATATCACTTTTGCTTTTACTGTTCTATAGATTCAAAATTCTAGTTTGGAACCAGGAGCTACATTTTTAAATAACTCAAAAGTGTGCTCCTTTCAGTAGCATTTAGTACTTGGGTTCAAATTCAAGTTGCACTACTTTTTAGTTCTCTAAATTTGAGCAATTAAAATTGTCAATATTAATTTCCTCTTTGGAACAATAAGGGGAAAAAGATTATTAGAGAAAATGAATAGAATTATTATATGTAAGATATTTAGCATGTAACTGGCACATACCTCTAAATATTTGTAACAGTTTTACCAGTAATTAGAGCAAAACTTATAAAATATGACAAATTTGAAGAAAGAACAATGAAACTCAATATTCAGGAAGATGCAAATATACTTGAATGATAGAGAATTTACAAGGGAAGATGAAAACATGTAAGAATGCAACCACAACATTGTTAGAAAGTGAAAATGCTTATTCCTTGAAAGACAGATGTTAGTGGCACAGATTTGAGAACACTGTATGACAGATAGGACAGTCAGTATGTGAAGAACTGAACAAGGTGCAATCGGATATAGCATTTTTTCAGACAAAGAGTACAGCTTGCATTCAATGGGAAAAGTAAGTGGTACCAATAAAAGAACTTGAAGTGGCTGGGTTTGAATTCGAAACAAAAAGGGGATATTAGAGGTGAAATTTTAGCAGAATGAAGAAGAAAGAGGATTAATATTGAATCCCTAGAGAGGGCTTATTTATTGTTGTCTTAGGTTCCGGATTACTTTTGCAACTACATTATAGTGGGCATTGTATGAAACACAGTTTATGTCCTGCTTACGAGATTAGTGAGAATAGAATCCATACATAAAAGACACAAGTTTAGAACTGAATACACTTCGAGTATGGAGTAATAGGTCACTTATTTTTTCCTTCCTCTGAAGTCAATCTCAAATAAAATATTATTATTGAAAAGGATCCATACAGAAGTCACACATAAAGGGAGAGAATAGGTGAATAAAAAATAGGAGCTATTTCAAATGTAGGAACAGTTTGGGAGAATACAGAAAGTCCACTAGGAAAAAACTCAGAGAAAAACCACTATCTATTTAGATAGACTTAAATCATTCTGATGTAGAACAGTAGGAAAAATGAATACCATGTAGAAGACAAAATTTAAAAAAGAGATTAGATCAGACTTATAATCTTTCTGTAATTGTTAATAAACAGTCATTTGGTGGAATTGATTACTTAAGTTTGGTCAATTTTCAGTATTGTTAAATACCTATATACATATATGTATTGTTATATATACTATATCTGTACATAGTAAAAATCATAATTATAGTATGTCATATATACTGTTATATATTAATATAATATCGAATATATTGTTACATATTATACATAACTGTATGTGCATATTATGTATAACTATATATACTATAGTATTTTATATGCAGTATATTATATAACAATGATATCAAAGTATATATATTTAAAAGAGAAAAATAGGTAGATAAAATTTTGACAACTTAAGAGTGCTCATCAAATGTTTCTCAGGAAATTTTACTATTTAACTTTTATAACCTGAAAGAGCAGCTTAAAATTCCCATGCATGATCAGCCCTTTCTAGTAAAAGTCAATACTTGCTTGTTTTGTCAAATTTCATTCTGTACCTTTCATAATTAAGATTCTGCTTGAATACAACTTTTAGAAATTCTAGAGTACCTATCTTGTCCAGTTTTCTCATCATTTCATTTTCACTGTCTCTAATATTTCTTTTTTTTTTAAGATTTATTTATTGATTTATACAAGAACAGGGGTGAAGGCCAGATTTGTGGGAGGGTGAGAGGATTCACCAGAGACAGAGTGGGGAACAGAACAGGCAGACTGACGAAATACACTGCTGAGGGGAGCAGCAGGCGAGACAGGAGAGGTCTGCCGCACCATGTGGGACCCTCTCTAGCCAGCCGGAATCGAACCGGCACTGCAGAGGCTGTGGACAGCGTCACAGCGCTGTGCTCAACCGCCTGCGCCACTAGGGGAGGCCCCATCTCTAATATTTCCTCCCCAATATAGTTATGATAATATCTCTCTTTCTGATAGACTCAAATATCTCCTCTCTCTTTTAGAGGGGAAACTTTTGAACAAAGAATTTTGAGTATTAGGGCCTCCCTGATGACCTAGGGGTTAAGTCTCAGCATTATCACTACTAGGGCCTGATCCCCAGCCAGTAAGCTAACCTACATATGGTGCAGTATATCTCTCCTGTCTTCCCTGCTGGTCCCCTCAGCAGTGTATTTCACTAGATCTGCCTGTTCTACTCCCTACCCTGTCTCTGATGAATACTCTCACCCCCATCCCCAACCCTCTAGCCTATACCCCAGTTCTTCTACTCAAAAAATAAAAATAAAATCTAAAAATTAGTTATTTTAAAGTACCTTGTGGTTCTTTTCTACCTCCCTGGTGCCCTAAGAACTTTCATAATACACAGATTTTCATGTGTTTATATGTGTACAAGTATGTAGTTATGTAGGTATGTACATACGTATAACACATACATGCTCCTAATATTCCTGTGTTGGTGCTTGCATTCATGTAATCAATTCCTTCTCTAAGTTGCTTATAATCTTTTGGAGATATTTATTGTGATTGAAATGTCTCAAACTATTTTTTTCAATATATATATATACTTTTTACTTCTGTAAAAAGTAAAGAGGGCATGGCTTATAACTAGGTGAAAGATTTTTAGAGTCAGTTGAATGGCAACAAACAATTTATATAATGAAGTGGACTATTGTACTAAGTATAGGAAGGGAAAAAAACGGTGATGAAGATATTGTGATTGGACTCTCACTGCTGTGAATTAAACTGTTTCATAATTTAATACTAAGATATTGGTAGTAATCTTTATGGTCTTTCTCTGAGAAGTTTCAGAACAGAGGTGCAGCTAGGATTTCTTTCTCTGCTATGCTATTCTTTATCTTTCAATTAGATACTGGAAATTTGAAATGCTAATAATTATTTTGTCTTAAGATTCCCGGAACATTTGAATCTGCATATTTACACAGATGTCCTATTAATGAAATATTTCATAGTATTTTTCATATTGTTTGATTTCACAGTGAATTCATTGTTGCCTAGCAATATGTGATAAACTATGAGAAGAGGAAATTAAATGAAAACCTAAGAGTAGAATATACAATATCTGTTGATACTTCCAAGGTAACCATTATCTGTGAAAAACAGTAGCACCAGGAAGCAGTCATTTTATAATGGGCAAAAGAAAATGTTCATTAAGATAAAGGGTGTGAAGAGATGTATATCAATATAACTAGAATAATACTTTCACAAGGAAAGGCATGAAAACCATTCAATTTCCTTGAAACTTTTAATAATGACTTTTAAGCTATGAACATATGTTTTGAAATTACTTTCAAATAACCCAGTACCTTGGAGAGTTGGCAATATCCTCTAGTAGTGGCCATTAGTCAAATAGGGAACACTGGGATTTTATCGCTGAACAAAAATAATAATATAGCATAATGTAAGTCTCTGGACACTGTTGGTGGTCCAAAAGTAGAGTAGACATATAGGAGATATAATCAATTTTAAAAATGCATTAGTGTTTACAATAATTATTATTGTAATTACTATTGTATTGATCTAGGTCATCAGTATCTCTTACCTAATCTTCTGTCCAAACAACTCTCTAGCTTTCCTGTCCATTCCTACCTGTACTGGCCATGTTCTATTCTCTACACAAAAGTAAGAACAATACTGTTAAAAAGTAAATCATAATATTTTACTTATCCCACGCTCAAAATTTTTCCCATGCTTTTCTATTGCAAGTCAATATATAATCCAAATCCTGACCAGTACTTCAAAGGCATGACATATACATAATCAGGCCCCAGATATCATTTTTTCCTTTCAAACTAGGCTTATTATTCTTTGGCCCACAGTAAGGAATAGCCTTCCTCAGCATCACTATATTGATTATTCTTGCCATGAGAAAAGTCTTATTTCTAGAATTTATTACTCTACCTTCATTTAGATTTATTTATTGCTTTATATGTTTCAGAGATGATAATGACAATCACTGCTTTACCGTGGTTATCTCTATTTGAAGTAAAAACTGTCATTGTCCTAAGTTAGAAGCACCTCTTGCATATTGTATTCCTTTGCCTTTTCTGTGTAAACCTACTTCATCTTATCTAGACAACTTGCACTATATTCCCTTCATCCTCCTTGTAGTTTCTAATCACTTATTCAGTCTAATTTACCAGTTCTTGAATTTCTGCTCTATATTACCTGCAACTTCAGCTCAGAGGAGTAATAAACAGTGAAAAGAGACGTAAACATCAGTTAAGATGCTCTATACTCTTGTTTACAAATAGATAGTGCAATATTTATACTGACTTAAAATATACATTTACTCCATAGTTTTTAAAAAAATGTTCAAAAATGGGGATAAAGAGCTTGGTTTACTGTGTACCACTTCATTCAGAAGTAGATGTTTCTTTTTTATTTTTTTCTTTCTATAGTCACCAAAAAGATCATGAGAGTTGATCTCTGTAGTTTAATCACTTGTCCAATACTAAATTATTCAATGGGATTTAACTAATCTTGGAGTAAGTGTTAGAATAAATGTTTCTGGATACCCATAGACATAGACAAAATTATAACTGGAATTTGCTGGGAAGTAAGAAAGAACTGTTAATCCTACAAGGGAAAAACAAAACAAAACAAAACAAAACAAAACAAAACAAAGTCAACAAACTCCAAACTTCTGTAGCTCTGTTCACAACAAATTCCTTTATCATCTATGCAAGTTTCAGATACCAGCTGGTTGTAAATAAAGTTTATTCTTTATTGTAACAGATAGAGGCACAACACTACTATATTTGAAACCACCAAATCTGTTCATTTGTCTTTGATAGTTTTTCATGTTCATAACTATTTAACTGTTTGTTTGGGGTCATTAGTTCCTCTTCCGCATAAGTAGTTAGTTATATGTTTAATTTTTGTGAATAAGAATTGACAAAAGAGCTGTAAAATGTCAAACAGCAGGTTATTTGTTATTTTAGCAAAGATTTGTTAATCTGACACTATAGTTATTTTCTGTAGGTTTTATTTAAAACATATACTTAGTTCTTGTTTAAAAGCACCTGCCTACTTATTAGCACCTAGTCATTGGTTAATAATGGTATACACGCTAATACTCATTTATGTCATCCACAATAGACAGAACAAGCACCATTTTAATCTAAATTATATTAAAAAAAATTTTTAAAGTGTCATGATGGGCCTCCCTGGTGGTGCAAGGGGTTAAGCACAGAACTATGAAGCACTTTCCCGCCTCTGCAGCAAGAGTTCGATCCCATCTGGCCAGGGAGCCACCCACATGGTGCAGCAGACCTCTCCTCTCTTGTCTGCTGCTCCCCTCAGCAGTGTATTTCAGTCAGTCTGCCTTTTCTGTTCCCTGCTCTGTCTCTGGTGAATCCTCTCACCTCCCGCACCTCTGGTCTATACCCCAGTTCTTGTATGCATAAATAAATAAATATGTTTTTAAAAAAAAGGTGTCACGAATGCCACTATCTTGACTAGAATTTATGTATAATTTTTAAAAAGTGACCATCTATCTAAATTTTGGATAGTCTCTGCCAGTCAATAGAAGAAAAAACATAGGGCCTCCCCGGTGGCACAGAGGTTGAGTGTTGGGTTGCGAAGCCTCCCTCAGCCTCTGCGGCACCGTTTGGATCCCCGGCTGCTCCACGGCCACTGGAGGAGGGTCCCACATGGCGTGCAGACCTCTCCTGCCGCCCGCTGCTCCCCTCAGCAGTGTAGTTCGGTCCTTCTACCTGCTCTGCTCCCTGCTCTGGCTCTGGTGAATTCTCTCACCCTCCTGCGCTTCTGACTGTACCCAGTGCTTGTATAAATAAATAAATAAATAAATCTTTAAAAAAATTATATATATAATAAAATAAATTATCTTATAAAGGTTAACTAAGTTATTACATAAACACTAGTATCTTCAGCATAAGAAAAAAAGAGCCGAATGAGACATGGGCCAAAAAAGTGTCATATACAACTTACCATTGCAAATAAAATAAGAATTTAAAATTTCTTGATTTTTCCACCTGCAAGTTTTGATGGTAGTGTAAATTATAGCTTTTTTTCTGAAATGATATGAGTCTTGATTTATAGAGTACAGGACTGACAAGAGGGTGTAGGAATTGCCATAGTTCAACTCTGACTTAGGGCTTTGAAGTGGTGTTTTATAGTTATTCTCACAGTAAAATGGCTCACCTTTCATTTTATAGAGCATGATGATGGATGACACTTTGGGAGCCTTGAAGTGATATGTAGCAGCCCCAAACACTGATACATATTTCCAGTGTTTCAACAGCAATCCACCACTGGGCATCACAGATGAATACGCTGGGTTTTGGTCTAATTTAATTTTGCCATTGGCAACATATGGAATTTTCCTGAAATGATTATTCTTTCAAATTTCTTTTATTAATATTATGTGTAGGTATCAATATAACATTACCATATTTGAACTGTGAACATCTAATAATGGTGAGATTATTCAATAAGAAGGAATAGGGAAAAGTATATTGTGGGCATTGTAAAAACAATCACGTTGCATTTAAGAATTTAGTTTACCTTCAACATATCTATCACTTGCTCCATCCTTGTGTATTTGATGTTAAATACAAATGAGATAATATGTGCAAAATCATCTCTATTTTCTTCTATTCCAACATCCCTTTCTGTTTTTTTCTTTTGATCCCACTTTAAATTATTGGACACTCAAATGAATTTTTTTTCCATATCCTTGACCCTCTTCCCTTCATTTGTTAATTTTTCTACTTCTTTGGTGATTTCATTCACTTCTGTTGATTTAGATTTCAGTATACACTCATGGTTTTCCAGTACCAATTTCAATTCAATCTCCAGCAACTGTCTAGGGAACAGTACCAAAGATTCACAGCTGATATGACCCTTAACATGACCCTTCCATTTGGGCCTAACTCCTATCTCTCTTCCAAGAGGTAAGATTGTCATCTCAGTAAAAGCCATAATCAATTTAAGTAAAGTGGAAACCTGGAATCTTTCTTATGATTGTTTAGGAATCTTTCATTTTATTTCCTCTTAAATCTAAGCAACATATAAATTCTAATTTATCTCATTTATTAACTTTGGCACCTCTAGATTAATATACACAGACTTCATACACTAGCATAATATAAACTTGTCTTCGTATATCCTGACCAAATACACAAAAGATTTTAACTGGTTCTTAGGCAAAAACCTGTATGTTCTTTCTTCACACAAATACTTTATTTAATAAAAATTTAAATAGCATTATTAAGAACTACATGCAACGAAATATTAGAAATAATCATTCTGTTTATAGATTCATATTATATAAGGAAATCAAGAAATGTAAGACACTGGAAGATCATATTAGATATAATTCATCTATTCACTTACTCATTATTTAATAATTAAATTTATTGATACACACTTGAGCACTTCATTTTCTTTTGGAGAACTTATTGAGAACAATATGGAACTAAAGTACTTCATTTTGATTGAATTGTATGAAAAAAATATACTCCATTAACTGGAACAGATGTTACTGAGTACTAACAGTAAAATAAGACTGAACTATTAATAGATGAGAGTTTTATAATAGTGGTTCAGTTACAGATAATAACATGTGTAAGAAGGAGGTATAATATAATAGTACATTTAAGTCTTGGCAAGTGCCCACAAAAATCATTTAATGTTGATTAAACATCTACAACATAGTGAGTTTCTTAACATATCCCATGTATTTTCATGATCTGATTGGTTAGGTCCAGAAATGTTAACTTAGACCCTGAAAATGAGGCAAATGTCAGGACACTCCCTATATCAGTAACATGAAATAAGTTTTCTAAATATACCTTTCAGTTCCATGCCTCAGTGGTGTTGCATTTGCTGACCTGTGTCAGAAATGTGTCTCTCTCTCTCCTCATATAATTAAATTATAGTTTAATTTTTTTTTAAAGATTTATTTGTACAAGAACCGGGGTAATAGGCCAGATGTGCGGGAGGGTGATTCACCAGAGACAGAGAGGGGAACAGAACAGGCAGAGTGACTGAAATACACTGCTGAGGGGAGCAGCAGGTAAGACAGGAGCGGTTTGCTCACCATGTGGGTATCTCCACTGCCGGCAGGGATAGAACCGGCACTGCAGAACTGCGGACAGCTTCACAGCGCTTTGCTCAACTGCATGCGCCACCAGGGAGGCCCAATATAGTTTTTTTTTTTTTTTTAAACATACTTTTTCATGTGTTTTTCCATCTGGGAGATTATATATTTTTGCATATCAGAAATCCTAAAATAATCTCACCCATTTGTAAGTTTATTGAGGGCATAGAGAGATCACCCTGATGCATATAGGCAAAGGCCTTGATTAAAAAAAAAATACTATTATATTTTAAAATATACTTAAAAAATTGACAGTCAAAATGTAATTGGTATGTGTACTGACACATGTCACTTTTGAATAAAGCAAAGTTGTTTCAATCTCTGAATGGAAATATCAAACTATAATAATAAGTACGATATAATGTACATTTATATTCTTCATTTGTTTAAAATTTGGGAAATTATTGGCTATAGCCTATTATCCTTATCATAACATATATAAGTGAAAATATTATTTTATTTTGATAAGAAATAAAATAAGGAGACCAGCAAGGTGGCAGTAGAATGAAGATGCCAGGTTCACCCTCTCCACATATTCACAACTAAATTAAAACAGAACAAATTAACAATCCCTAAAAGATAAACAGATGATTACTAATACAATGTGACAACAGTGTAGTGAAAAGAGGGAGGAAAAATTGTGATTAAAATGTATTTATAACAATACCAGGGAAGTGTGACCAATACGATGGAGGGTCAGCTGAAACACCTACCTTAGCCCCAACTAGAGTTAAAACTGAGACAACTGAAGTTTCTCATGAACCAGAGTTTAGGAGCCTAGATTTTAAGACAACAAGCGCTCCAAGGTAAGGCTTCAAACTTGAAAAGTAAGGAGAGCAGGGGCTCCCCAGTGGCGCAGCGGTTGAGCGCTGGGTTGCGGGGCTGCCCGCGGCCTCTGCGGCGCCGGTTCGATCCCGGCTGCTCCCCGGGCACCGGAGGAGGGTCCCACATGGCACGCAGACCTCTCCTGCCGCCCGCTGCTCCCCTCAGCAGTGTACTTAGGTCCCTCTGTCTGCTCTGCTCCCCGCTCTGGCTCTGGTGAATTCTCTCATCCTCCCGCGCTTCTGACTGTGCCCAGTGCTTGTATAAATAAATAAATAAATAAATAAAAAAAAGTAAAGAGAGCAATCTTTGGCCTGTGACCCTATCACAACTATAGTCCTCACCCTGTACTGCATCTAGTACTCAACTGGGCTTAGAGTTTAATGCTGACATGAAACTATATGAGATATTTTGGTAGAGGACTTAGCTCAGGGTAGGGGTTCACTATGGAACCCCGCCACACAATTTGGGAATCCACAACACAGTAGGAAGCTTGAAACCTCGATGCTCATGGGAGACAATCCTTTGAGCACTACTGCACCAGTCCCTTCCTATCAGCTACCCTGTGTGGGACCATGGCTCCCTAGCCATCAGAACAGTTACCAAGGCATCAATCTGTGAGAAAATAGACACTACACATGCTGATAATATATCTAGGGTCATGCCTAGCATTTTTTGATAGAGGTGTAAAAAACTAATGTATTAAGATAAGGAAAGGAAACTTCCTATTACAACATATAAAAACTGAATATGAAGAACATATCATAAATGTTCTAACAAAAACCCTAAGAGAAACATCAACTCAGGAGAACTATAGAATATGCACAAAGAGGACTTAAAGGTAGCAATAATGGCCATGTTTGCCTAATTCAGAAAAACACTCTTTGAAGAGCAAGAACACAGCAAAGAGAGAAAACATAACAAGGCCACTAGAGTAAATGGTTCTAAAAAAATACTAAAACCCAATAAAAAATACATTGAGGGTCTCAAAAGTAGGCCCATAAAATAAACTGGCAAGTCACACAAAATAACAAGTACTTTTAGATAGTGGGTGAAAAAAATAATAATAAAAACACTAAGGGAAGGAAATGATTACACATTACACTTCTAGTCAGTGGTTAATATTCAAGATACATTTTTTAAAATTGTATCAATTAACAATAAAACAGTAACCAATTATCAGTAACAGCCTGAACAGGCAGTTTGTCAAAGAGGATATCCAGCAGGCCAATGAATACATGGAAAAATGCTTATCATAACTTTTAATACAGGAGATATACATCAAAACCACAGTGACTTTTTTTTATAATTTAGGTCATTTCCTAGTTTTATATATTTCAAAAAACTTTTTTCCTCAATGAGAGAATTTACTCATGATAGTAAAGATTAAACTATATTGTGTACATAGCACACGTCAGGCATGATACTATTATAATTTGAAATTCACAAAGATCATATGAGTAGACAAACTTGGATAGATATTCACTACGTTACTTTAATAAGGGCTGGATGTAATTCTGCAGACACCAGAGAATGCTGATAAATTATGTGTGTGTGTGTTTGTGTATGTGTGTGTGTGTGTTCTGTAGTGTTCTGTAATCATGTAGAATTGGAACAAGGGCTTAACCATGCTAAATAGATTTCTTGAAGCAGAACCCGACAGAGTACTTACCTTCTTATGATAATGAACTGTTTGATTTTCGAAAATATGTGTTTTCCAAGCTTATTTGACACATTTCCAAGAGTATTTTGCAAAACTAGTATCTCAAAAACAAAACCTGGAAAGTACTGATTGAAATCTTCACTTAAAATTCATTTAGCTAAAGAAGTGTTAAAACAATTTGTGTAAAGAACTCACACTTTAGGGCCTCCCTGGTGGTGCACGGGGTTAACACCGCACTGTGAGGCAATCTGCAGCCTCTGTAGCACGAGTTCGATCCCCGGCCGGCCAGGGAGCAACCCACATAGCGCAGCAGACATCCTCTGCCTCGCCCGCTGCTCCCCTCAGCAGTGTACTTCGGTCAACCTGCCTGTTCTGTTCCCCACTCTGTCTCTGGTGAATCCTCTCACCCTGCCCCCCATCTCTGGCCTGTATTTGGCTCTTGTATGCATAAATAGATAAATCTTTGGAAAAAAAAGAAAAAAGAAACCACACTTTAAGCTTGCTTAGTATATTCTCTAAACCATTATCATAAATGTTAATATTTGTATTATAGAATATAATATACACTGCTTCCTAAGCAAGATACTTTGTAATTATTTATTATTTATACTGATGTTTATATCATGTATATGTTCATCATAGTGTCTCTAGTCAATGGTGGAATTATCTAAAAATCATGCCAACTCAAATTATTTTATCAGAAATTTAGAATACGTATTTTTAGTCTGTTTCATATTTATCTTTTGAAATATTCCAAATATTTCAGAGACTGATCAAAATAGTATTTAGGGAATTCATGTATAAATATCAATTGGATACCGTTTGTGAGTTAGTAAGAATTATAGCCTAGACAAGTTGTGGCAGATGCTATTAGTGAGAACACTTTCTGCTTTTGAGAGATGCTGAAGATTGAAATAGAAATGGAAAATAATAAATACAACATGATGCAAAAAATAATCTGCAGCTGAACAGTTTCCTCAGCTGTTTACACAAGTGACTGCTGAGTACAGGTGTGAAGATCAATAGAAATGAAGATAGAAGAAGAGAATATGGAAGAATCTGCTATTAGACTGAAGAAATAGAAAGATTCAGGGAAAGAAGGAGTTTCATGGGAAATCATCACTACTTCCTCTTTTCTTAAGGAAAAAAAGGAAGGGGCTTCCCTGGTGTTCCAAGGGGTTCAGCATCAGCACTATGAAGCTATCGACAGCTACTGCAGGAGGAGTTTGATTCCTGGACAGGGAGGTGACCCACATGGCATAGCAGACCTCTCCTGACTCATCTGATGCTCCCCTCAGCAGTGCATTTCAGTCAGTCTGCCTGTGCTGCTCCCTACTCTGTCTCTGGTGAAAACTCTCACCCTCCCACCTCTGGCCTGTACCCCAGGTCTTGTATGCATGAATAAATAAATCTTTTTAAAAAAGGAAAGGAAATAAAGAAGACAGTAGCTAAAATGATGATGAAGGGAAGCATATGTATTTCAAAGGGGTTACTATTCATGAAAATTAGGGCAAATCAATAAATTCTGATTAGGAAAAATTGGGGATAGCTAGGAAGAATATATTAGTAATGATGAGTCTATTGGGGATGAAAGACAGAGGCATTGGAGAGAGGTGACTTCTCAACCACTTTTTAGGAAACATAGAAGAAAGGATAAGAATACTAGATGAAATTTTAACATATTAATAAGAGTCTAAAAGATAGATGATTGCTTGAGATGAGTCATTTGGGTAAAAGGGAATTGTAATATTGCAAATCAGCTGAATAAGACACTGGACAGATATATTAAAGGGATTCTTAATAGTTTCTATTCCCAGATTTCTTTTAAACGGGGTAAATGATGTTCCATAAAGCATTTGTACAAAACCCTTCAAAACTTAAAAGAAAAAAAGGTCAAGAGAATACTACTCTAATCCCATGCATTATGTTACCATGTACTATCACCATGCCCACATTACCTTCTAAGTAAAAATTCAGTCTCATCTTCCTGCTCAGGCAGTCCCAGAGTATAGTGCTTTGACTTCTCTTGTGAATGTGTATGTGAATTTCCTGATGGCTCTCTTCAGTAACATAATTTAAAACCTAATCTATACAGCAATTACTACAATTTTCTTTTTTCAGCACAGATCTGTTCCTTGATGTCTACATCCAATTACCTATTAGACAGCTCTGCTTGGATATTGCAAACTGAGTTTCTGAGTTACTGAGAAACTGAGTTTCTTTAAAGCTATTTCTGTTAAATCTTCCCCACCTGTTTATTAGCCACTCTTGCCTACCAATTGCGCGGACCCAAAAACATGATCTATTATCCATCAAGCAAATCTTATCAATCCAAAATACATTGACACTTCTTGTTTCACAGGTCCTTAACATCGTCATCTCTCACTTTCACTATTATAATAAACTAATTCACATCTGCTTTTCCCTGAATGCCTGCATTTTATCTACAAGACACTAACTGGAGTAGAAACATGTTAGAGAAAATATAAACTCATGTCACTTCTTTGTTGCTTAAAACCTCCAGTGACTATCAATGTCATTCTGATTAAAAACCAATGTAATCACAATGATTTACAAAATCCTTATCTTATATCATCTCTCTGAGGTTCACTGTATATTCACTGTATAAAACGGTCTTCTTTTTATTCCTTGAATATTTTCAGGCATGGGATGCTTATACATTTACTTCTCTTTCTGTAGAGACATTCTCCCTGGTATCTCTATGACTTGTTTGCACATTTCCTTTAAGTGTTTATTCAAATGTTATCTTTCCAATAAATATGTCCCTCTCCACCATATTTAAAATTATAACATATCATCTTTATCACAAATTGGAGTTTTATTTTTCTCTGTGAACCCTACCATATGACATTCAATATATTTAGCTTATTAAATAATATTTTTATTTCCCAGGTAAGGCTCTTGAAAATAGTAAGTTTTGTCTCATTTGCTGATTTTTTTTTTACTGTGTCTAGAATATGTTTGGCTCATAATTCATGTTCAGTAATTATTTGCCTGCTTGCTTCAATTAATTGATAAATATTTCAATCCCTTTCCTCCTTTCTTCTGGTTAAGCAAATTGATGAGAGTTGGGGACAAGCCACAACACTCACCAAATCACATATTGTTTATTCACCCAAAATCTTTGGCACTCACTTTTTTTTTTTAAAGATGAACTAAATATAGGAGAACCTCATTTTCAGAAATTTGAACTGAGAATTGCAGGAGTCTTGTCGCTTATTTTTGGGAACAAAATATGAAAGTCATTCTCTAAAGAGAGCAAGAGGTGGTTTTGGGAAGACATAATGGATCAGAGGGAAAAATAAATCTTAAGAGAAAAAGACATTTAATGGAGGAAGGAGAGTGAAAAAGATTGAAAAAGGCACAAAAAGAAAAAAGGTCAGTCTCTAAAGATGTTGCCATTTCGATTCCAATTTCATTCCTCAATTAACATTACAGTTAAACTTTTGTTTTTAAAGATTTATTTTATTTATACAAATGCTGGGGTACAGGCCAGAGGCACAAGGGGGTGAGAGGATTCACGAGAGATAGAATGGGGAACAGAACAGGCAGACTGACGAAATACACTGCTGAGGGGAGCAGTGGGCGAGACAGGAGAGGTCTGCTGCACCATGTGGTATTTTTGCCAGCTGGCTGGGATCAAACCCTTGCTATAGAGGCTGCAGACAGCTTCACAGCGCTGCACTCAACCAACTGTGCCACCAGGGAGGCCCTAGAGATAATTTTTTTTGTTTGACGTAGCATATCTATCTGTTTCTCACAATTGTAGAGGGCACACTTTTCAATCTCATTCAACTGAAGATATCTTTTTAATTTATTTTAGCAAAATACCTTGATTCTGCTTTCAATAATTTCTCCTTCCAAGCTATGAACTGAAATTTAGTGTTTTATTGTTTTTGTTCATTTTCATCCAAAAAAAAGAGTTTTTGTCATCCTACATGACCCTTACAAATCTGTGTATTGATATTCCCATTTTACTTAAGAAATTGAAGCATGAAATCCACCTGACTGCTAGGCCTCAGCCCTCCTTGAAGCAACTCTGTCTTTAACTCCAAAATTCTACCACCTCCCTGGAAAGGAGAGAAAAACAATGTTTCTGCTGCTTGTAGATGAGAAAACCAGTCTTCCTCTATTTCATCACCAGAAATTTGTTGTGCCCCATTCACCACTTTTCAATGGCTATTTTCATCCATTTTAAAGAATCTGTAGTAATGCATTAGGAGAACCACTTTGTTAAGACTACACATTACAAGACTAGGAGAAGAGCTGCTTCTGCTTTCATTCCTGCCCAGATCACTGTGACAAGAAATTACAAGCCTGGCTAAATGTTTAAAACAAATATATTAATATTACCGTACAGATGAGTCTGACATAGTGTCCATGAACTTTGTCACAGTGAAGTATTTTTATAAGGTTCTATGAGCTAACATAATTTCTTCAACTGCTACCTAGTATTTTGAAAAATAAACAGATAAAGCAAAATATATTCATCACTTTTAAACTAAATATACTATTTCTATTCTATGTGTTTTTATGAAATGTAGTTTATTCAGCCAATTTAAGCAATTATTTACCAGTTTTATTAATCCCATAAATAGCCTAAACACATTTTAGAAGATGGATATAGTCTAGTAGGCCATTTACAGAATAAAAAAGAAAACATGTCACAGCGAATAAAAGTAAATAAAATGGATTCAGAGTTGTCATTAAGAAAATATATATTCAAGTAAAAGGCACTTTTAACTTCAGATGCATGCTATCATACTACACCCACCACCAAATCCCCCACAGTGCCCCACCACAGACCATTGGGCACTCTTCTTTCTCTCCCTCACCCCATCTTATAACCTCAGTTTCATAGTCAGATTTCTAGGATTTTTTTCTGGATTGATTTTGTCTTACCATTTGTTTTATTTCTCTATAGTTCACATATGAGTGAGACCATATGGTTTCCTGTCTTTCTGCTTATTTTACTTAGCATACTCCCCTCCAGCTTGACATTCTTGATGTATTTATTTTCTGACCTGGCTGGAGTTATTATCTATTCCAATAATTTTCTAATTCTATTCAAATCTACTTGAAAATACACCATTAGTCAATACATAAGAGATTGCTCATCCATAAAATGTAAATGATAGCAGAACCGACTTCAAAAGATTGTAATACAAATTATACATGCTGATACATGCAAAACACTAAGATAAGTATTTATCAGAATGGCAAATATTCAATAGATGCTTTTTATTATTATATTCTTATTTGACACGTCCTCATTAAAATATCCATTTAATAGCATTCCAATTTGTCATTGAGTAGAATATTGATGCATTTTCATATTCATTGTAGGAGCAGCCAGTTTTATCATATGCAATATGATTTCTATTTTATATTTTTTAAATATTTTTGCATAGGTGAATAAATACATTAAATCTATAGCTATTACTTATCATAGGGCCAGTAGAGAATCATAATAGGAGGCTTTTAAAAATAAATACATTAACTTGATTTTGTACCAAGGGTATCATATATCAAAATGTATTATTGAAATGACAAATCTTAACTATTTGAATAATTAAATTTGATACTAAAACTTTTATGAAATAAAGCAATTGATAGTGAGTATAAAGCTAAGAAAGCCCTTAAATAGAGAACATAAAGTAAATATGAAAATGAGAGTTCAAGTTGCATACATTTTGGAATGCTAAAATATTTGAGAAATTGTACTCTTTTAGACTTTTTTACTTTTAATTCATTTATTTCTGCTCTTTTTTATTATTTCCTTTCTTCTACTGGCTTTTGATTTTCTTTGCTAGGAGTGAGATAAGATTATTTAATTTGAATGCTTTCTTGTTTCTTGATATGGATCTATATTGTTACACACATCCTTAGTATTGTTTCTGATGTATCCTATAGCTTCTGGTATATCGTGTCTCCATTTTTGTTTGTCTTGAGGTATTTTTCAAATTTCTTCTTTGATTTTCTCAGTAACACAGCAGTTATTCAGCAGTGTGTTATTCAGTCTCTACATAGTAGAGATACATCTTTTTGTGGCTGACTTTTGGTTTGATACCATTGTGATCAAAGAAGACATTATTTGATATGATTTCATCTATACTCATTTTGTGACCACAATTTGCAGTTTATGGAGACTATACCACATACACTTGAAAGAACGTATATTCAGCTATTCTGGGATAGTGGCCTATAAATATATATTACATCTATATAGCCTAATTCTTTTTTTTTCATATTGCTGTAACATTTTATTTTATTTTTTATAGTAAATTTTATTTTTATACTCCCCATACAATTGCAACCCCCTTATTTTGACCCCAATCCCTTCCCTCCTGCCCCCTACCCCCCATAGAGTGTCTCTGGTTCATAGTTTTTTGTTGATTTTGATTTTCACTTTCTTATAGTTTTTCATTTTCCTGGTCCCTTATTTAAGTTTTCTAGATCCCTGCTATGAGTGAGACCATCTGGTATTTTTCTTTTTCTTTCTGGCTTATTTCGCTGAGCATGATCCCTTCCAGCGCCATCCATGTTGCTGCAAATTGCATGTGTTTATCTTTTTTGAATGCTGAGTAATATTCCATGGTGTATATGTACCACATCTTCTTGATCCAGTCATCTATTTTTGGGCATTTGGGTTGTTTCCAAAGCTTAACTATTGTAAATAGTGCTATATATATAGCCTAATTCTTTGTTTAAGGCTATTGTGTCATTTATTTATTGTCTGCTTGACCTGTCCATTGGTGAAAACTGGGTGTTGAAGTCACACACTAAGAATGTGTTTTTCCTAATGTTGGTTTTCGAGTTGATAGTAACTGCCTTATACATTTTGATGCTCCTTTGTTTGGTGAGTATATGTTGATGTGTTATATTTTCCTAATGTATTATTCCTTTAATGACTATCTAGTGCCCATCCCTTTGTCATATTATCTTTTTTAGCTAGAAATATATTTTATCTGAAATAAGTCTGGATTCCCTGCCTTCTTTTTGAGTTCCATTAGTTTGCAGGATTGCTTCCTAACTCATTACTTTGAGCCTATATTTATTTTTAGAGCTCAGGTGCATTTCCTGAAGACCACAAAAAGTTTGATTTGGTTTTCTTATTCAACCAGGTACTTTATGCCTCAGTTGGCGACTTCAGTCCATTTACATTTAGAGTGATTATTGATGTCTGAGGGTCTTCCACTACCATTTTGTCCTTTTTTCTTGCTCTATTTTCTTTTTTGTTTTTTGTATATGTTCTCTCCTTTGATTTATTTTATATTTAAAGATTTATTTTTATTTTTTATGCATACAAGAACTGGGGTGTAGGCCAGAGGTGGGAGGAAGGGTGAAAGGATTCATCAGAGACAGAGTGGGGAGCAGAACAGGTGGATCTACTGAAATACATTGCTAAGTGGAGAAGCAGGCGAGACATAAGAGGTCTGCTGTGCCATGAGGGTTAGCTCCCTGGCCAGGGATTGAACTCATGCATCAGTGACTAGCCATAGCTTTATAGTGCTGAGACTTTAACCCCTGTGCCACCAGGGAGGCCCTATTTCCTTCAATTTAGATGAAGAGTTCCTTTCAACACTTTTTATAAGGGAAGTCTGGTGTTTGCAAACTCTTTAGCTTCTGTTTGCCTGACAAGGATTTTATTTCTACCTTTTATCTGAAGGAAGGTCTTACAATAAGAGTGTTCTTTGTTGGATGTTTTTTATATTTGTTCTGATCATGCCATTCCATTCTTTTCTTGCCCATCATGATTTCTCAGAGAAGTCAGACATAATCCTGATGAGCATGTCTTTACAGGTTATCTGCTTCTTTCCCTTAACCAACTTAATATTTTTTCTTTGTCTGGAACTCTTGGAAGCTTCACTACTGCATCTTGGAATAGGTCTCATTACATTTAGGTAATCAGGTGTTCTCTTATTTTCATTATATTTAATTACTTCTCCATGTGTGGGATATTTTCCTCTGTTATTTCTTTGAATGTTCTCTGTTCCCTTCTCTCTCACTTTTGCTTTAGGAATAACTATTATTCAAATGATATTTTTCCTCATGAAGTTGGATAATTCTTGAAGTGTATGTTCATTTTTTTCTTTGTGATCCTCTTTCCCTTCCCCATGAATTCTCTGTGGATTGCCATCTTCAAGGTCACTGACTTAATCTTCCATTTGGTCTATTATACTTCCATAATTTTCTGCAGAATTTCTTATCTACTTTATTGATCTTTTTACATCGCCAATATTTTCTCATTAAAATATTCAATTTCTCATTAAAATATTCAATTTTATCTTTCAGAGTATTCATTTGTTTTCTGCATTTTCTTACATATCTTTGATGAGCTTTTCTTAACTGTCTTCCTTTTTTCAAATTTTACTATCATGAAAATTTTGAACTCTGTGATAAGAAGAAAAGACTTGCATGTATTTGACTTTGTGTTCTGACATTTGTTTACTCCCTCTGGTGAAACATTTCCTATAGGACTCAAGGCAGCATGTCTTGTGTTTTTCTATCTGCTTATTTTACTGTTTTAATGTAGGACTTCTACTTTTCCAGCAGATGACACTGTGGGGTTTTTTCTCTCTTTTTCTTAATTTTTCTGTTTTAGGAAGTTGTGTGATATTGTATGTGACAGAGAACTGACCTGCAATTGCTGAGTCAAGGTGTGAGGAAGGAGCCTGGAGTGGGTCAGTCATTGGTGATTGTGATATAAGAAGGCTAGCTAATGCCTGTGGTTTTGCTGATAGTTCTCTTGTTTTCCAGACCCAAATCTCCAAAGTCTTTGCAGCTTCACAAAATAAGCTGGAGTCCTGGGGGAGGAGGGTAGAGGGAAACCTTGTCTACCACCCTGTCCTCTGCATTGGGGTCCCTGTCTGCCTAGCTCACTGTAGCATCTTTGCAAGTACCTCCCTTCAGTTATGGGTGCAACTTCATGCCAATCAGATATCCTCTCCCAGGTTGCCAGTTAAACACAGAAGCATAGAGTTATACTGGCACCTCCAATCTCTGCCACAGCTTACTGATACCTCTCTCCACCCACATTTTGTTGCATAGAGTTGAATTTCCTCACTATTTGTGCTCTCACTGTTGCACCTGCCTCCAATGTCTAGATGGTGCTCCTGTTCTGCCAAAAGTCACAGGATCCTCTAGGCCAACTGCCCTTTAAACTTACTTGGAACATCCTCCTGGGAGAAAAGCAGTGACTCACCTCTGATGCCATCATCCCTGTTGCATATTAAATTTTTAAAAGTTCCCTTAGATTATCTGTAAAAGGCAAGCAGATTTGAGTAAACTTTTAAGTGGTAAATTCTCCTAATTTTTTATTTTCCATGTCATCAGCACTTTCTTCTTGCATTTCTCCCCCATTATCATGGAATGCTGTGGTATTCTGTGTGGTAACTCTACTGTATTATGGACTAAAATTTATGTTTATTTTAGAATCTTTTAATATATGACAGTAATATTGCATTTCAGAATTTCAAATTAAGAGTTCCAATATATCATTTATTTATATTCATTAAGAGGGTTAACAGATGGATGTTTATTGACATAAGGCGATTATTGTACCATTTTTTTCCTAGAAACCTACACTCATAATTGCTACAATTAAATCAACATCATGGTATTTTGTATCAAAGAACATCCTTGCTTTGATGAGGCACACCTTTGTGGATTTTCTCTCCAGTGTGTAACTCTTGGTGGATTCTTAAAACTACTTGCTTTAGATTTTCAAGAGACTCTCAGTGGAAAGTATTTAAGTTTTTGGATTAGCACATATTTTCCTTCCTTTGAAAACTTCATATCATTGTAAAACTAAAAGTTATAATATGTTATAAATCATTAGATATATTAATATTGATTCTGAGAGAATAAAAGTCCATCTGAAATAAAGATATGGTTAATGAAATAGTCTCACATATGGCACATGTCATATTACTGCTAATTGTTTTTTTTTAAATCAATAAGAAATCCCCAAAATTACAATCATGAAATTTGTAACATACATTTTAGCTGAATACACACTGTTCTGATATTGACACTAATTACTCATTGTTTCTGGAAAGGGAAGTTTCTAAAAATACCAGTGGGTAAAATCAAGAGTTGAAAGAGACATGACTTATTGGCATCATTTTCCTAGAGGATTTCTGATTTTTCTGCTTGGCTGCTATAAAGAAGTAAACATTTGAGGCTCTGTTGGCCATGTGTGCAGGGCTTAGTGCCAGCAGGCCCGTCATGGGGCTCTTGGAGGTGCAACAGAGACTAAGAGCTTTAAAGATGTATGAAGGTTATGATAAATGTTTTCCAAAACCTTGTTATACAGAATGACTGTGAAAAAAAAATCTCACAAGAAACATAACTATATGTAAGGAGGTAACTGTCAATGAGTGTTGAAGTCCTTAGCTAAGGTGTTTAGAAATTCTCTGTTGCCTCAACATACATGCAATATTTGGATGGAAAACAAAGACTTGGTCAAGAAAACATAAAACAAATGATGAAGGCTAATACTATGTTGACATTCATCATCTCACAATTAATATGTAGAAAATAGAAAGAATGAAGAAAGTAATTTCTTAAGAAATAATAAGTATGATGGGGAAAATATCAGGTATAATTATACAAAATGATATTGTATCAGACAGTGGAGATGCTTCAAACTTCAAAATTTTCTGAGTCTATTGTGGGGGACTATGGCTGCCTTGGTGGTAGATGTGGTGTTGTAATATACATCTAAAGAGAATGAACCTATACTTCTGAAACATTGCAAGCCAATGTGACCTTACTAAAAATGAAAAAAAAAATCCTGATTGCACAAACATTTTGGAAAGGTCAAAATTAACACTTAATGTAGATTAAAACTGAGAATATTCACTCAGATTTTATATTTAGGGAAATTAACCAACCTCATTTGTTTTCATTCGTCATTTTTATTCCTCTAGTATTAGTAACAAAAGCTAAGCTGTTCCTTTGATATAAACACAGTAATAATAAGATGAGTCACACATGGGCAATTATTATAAAGGGCCTATGTGATTATTCTCAGTGAACAATTGTAAACCTGTCATGTAAAATACATGGAATTGCTTACTTTGTGTTTAAAATAGCAGTTATAATTTGCAAATAATGTATTAGGTCTTGACAACCTTATATATTTATATGCTTCAAAGGAAATGAATGTAAAACCATAAAAGTCAATTAAAAGCATTTTATTCTTTAGGAAAAGAAGAAAAATCAACCATCACTGAGTCTGACTGAATCTATAATGACTTATAAAATATATCACATTACGATGATAGGTATTTCATTACCAACGTTCTTTTCGTTTGTTAAATAGGATTTATATGTATATATGTATGTACAGTTTTCACCAGTGCCATCTTTTATAAAAATGTCAAAAGTGGGGCAAATGAAGCTCATTTTTAACCGTTTAGAGATCTGAAGATTCTAGAATTTTGAATGAAAGTCCCAAATACTTAGATACTAAACACATGAAATTATTTATTTTGATCTAAACTATTAAAAAGTAAATTATTGAAATGCTAATATATGAATTTGCAAGGGAAGTTAGTGTTATTTCTCAGGAGCTTTAAATTATATTTTAAGATATTTGAAGTATCTCATTTACAGTGAACGACAGTAAAGTGAAATAGCAGTTTATAAAATGCAGTTGCATAATGTAGTATCCAATTAGAATCCACAATGGCATATAAGATAGTTAGCTATTTGCGACAATAACAGGTCTAGGAAAGCTATCAGTAGGGTGACCATGTCCTCATCTGCCTAGCTATTTTGTGGCTTTGTTGTAGCCAGATCTCTCTATGATTAGTCCATATTTTCCATTTATTTCTATGTTATTGAAAACTATATTATGGTGGTATCCCATATTTGTCTGAAAATCTCTTCCTTCTTTGATACCTCTGCCTTTTCTATAGGGTTCTTTTTCACTGGGAGATGTAAACGTTAAATAAACCAGAGTAAATTTTCAGCTGTAACCCAAGTCTATATTGCCAGTCTGTCATAGTAATCCATTAGCACCCTGAATTTTTCTCAATATTTTTTTCCTATTTTCCCAACACCTCATTTTTACCTAGGGTCACCGTTTATATATACAAGTGGTTCTCAAACTTTTTGATTGCTGGACAACTTTATAGTCAAAATGATGAATAATCCCAAAGAACCTTTGCAGTGTGGAATATATTTATGGATATTGTACTATAAGAAACTAAACCTAAGGAAAAAAAAAAAACTCAGAAATACACATGTTCATATTCCAGTAAATTTTGCAGCAATAATATCACCACAATAAATGTTGCCTCTAGAAAATGCCATTATACTAACAAGAAAATGAGAAAAAAATGACACATAATGTACTAATATTATATAAAATTGAGTTGAAATCTCAGATATCCATGAAAGAGTCTTGGGTACTCCAGAGGAATCCATATCACAGTTTAAGTAGTATCTTCTGCCATAATTGTTTTATGTATCTCTCCTCTGCTCAATGATTCTTGTTTCCATGGAATATCTCCTTCTTTTTAAAAAAATATTTTGTTTTATATATTTTTTACATAATCTTTTATTTTTGCACAATGTCTGCATTTTCTATCTTGGTTATAGTCCCCTTGTTTTTTTTTTTAAAGATTTATATATTTATGCATACAAGAACTGGGTACAGACCAGAGGTGTGGGGATGAGAGGATTCACCAGAGACAGGGTGGGGAACAGAGCAGGCAGACTAACTGAAATACACTGCTGAGGGGAGCAGCGGGCAAGGCAGGAGAGGTCTGCTGTGTCATGTGGGTAGCTCCCTGGCTGACTGGGATCGAACTTGTGCTGCAGAAGCTGTGGATAGTATCACAGTGCTGTGCTTAACCCCTTGTACCACCAGGGAGGCCCAAGAAAGATCTTTTGCCTTCAACATAGCTGCAGTTTTTCTGCAATACTTGAGGAACATTTTTTTTTTTGGGGGGGGGCTTTGATTCCTGCTTCTGCCATCATACTTGTAGCCATGTTCCTTAAACACTAGGCTTTCACCAGATCATGAAGAAAGACAGAACTCTCCGTGAACTCTGCTTCCTCTACTAACTGATACATTCATTGCCCATTGCTTCTCCCTTTCTGATTTACTTCAAAACATTCTTCATTGTCAGTTATTCTCAGACATAACCTTGAAAAACTCAGTAGATAAACAGTTGGTATATGAGACTTAAACTCAATCACTGTCATCCCATATCACTGAGATCTCTAAGAATAAAACAAACCTGACAGAAATTTAATAAAGGAGGTAAACTTTCCTCTTAGGAGTTATTTACCAATCATTATTTCAATCTTGAGATGAATCATCAACTAAAATGGCACTTCTCACCTTTGTTAAGGATTTTACCAATCCCTAAAATCATTAAGGAGTAAAACTCTTGAAGTGAAAAAGTTGACTGTCAAAAAACAGCTTTAGTTCAGGAGCAGCAGGAGCCACCTCAATGCCCAATACTCAGTGCTCCCTCAAATTACTTACCTGAATTCTACGGACATCTGTTTTTCATTTCTGCTTCTCTATTTCAAACTAAATATGCATTCCTGAAGAGTATGATTTAGCTTTGCTTTTTTTGGTTTGTCTTTAACTTTGTGCATACATATATATATATATATATATATATATATATATATATATGCATACAGATTGCATTCTTTTGCATCTGCCTTTTTCTTTTATGATCATATATTTGTGATATTTACCTGATTGTGAATGATTCCAGTTTTTAAAATACATTTATTGCTATATATTCATCATATGAATGCATCAACTTATGCTATTACCATGGATACTTATACCACCAAAACACCTCTGACCAACCACCTTAGTCCACAGTGTTTCTTCCCATCTTGCTCTTACCCCTCCCTCTTTTCTCCTTCTTTGGATTTCTAAGCTCTGTAATCAGTTTTCCAGGGTAAGTTTTTAAGTTTGCTTATATGTTCCTTTGATCACTTTCTTCACAGTCTACTTACAAATGATACCATCTAGTATTTATCTTTCTTCTTCTCACTTACTTCATTTATTATAAACTTTCAGCTCCATTTCCATTGCTGCAAACGGCATGAATTTATCTTTTTTTTTATCTCTGAGTATATATTTTTAACATCATTTTTCATTTTTGGCACAATGTATGCATTTTCATCTTGGTTATAGTCCCCATACAATTCTCACCACCCTTGTTTTGATCCTACTCCCTTCTCCCCCCAACCCATTAGTGTGTCTCTGATTTATAGTTCCTTGTTCATTTTGATTTTTACTTTATTAGAATTAGTCTTTTTCCTGGTCCCTTATTTAGATTTTCTAATTTACTGCTATGAGTGAGACCATGTGGTATTTTTCTTTTTTCTTTCTGGCTTATTTCACTGAGTGTAATACCTTCCAGCTCCATTCATGTTGCTGCAAATTGCATGAGTTTATCTTTTTGATTGCTGAGTAATATTCCATTGTGTATATATACCACATCTTATTGATCCAGTCATCTATTTTTGGGCACCTGTGTTGTTTCCATAGCTTAGCTATTGTAAATAGTGCTGCTATAAACATATGGGTGTAGGTACCCTTTTTTAATTAATGATTCTGTGTCCTTTCGGTAAATACTTGGAGTGGGATTGCTGGATCATACGGAAACTCCACCTTTAGCAGGTTGAGGAATCTTCACACAGCTTTCCATAGAGGTGGGACCAGTCTGCACTCCCACCAGCAGTACAGTAAAGTTCCTTTTTCTCCATATCCTAGCCAACATTTGTTGTTGCTAGTTTATTTAATATGTGTCATTCTCACTGGTGTAAGATGGTATCTCATTGTAATTTTTTTTTAAGATTTATTTATTTATTCTTACAAGAACCGGGGTACAGGCCAGATGGATAAGAGGATTCACCAGAGACAGAGCAAGGAACAGAACAGGCAGACTGACGAAATACACTGCTGAGGGGAGCAGCGGGCATGACTGGAGAGGTCTGCCACACCATGTGGGACCCTCGCCCGCCGGCCAGCCAGGATCAAACCGGTGTTGCAGAGGCTGTGGACAGCTTCAGAGTGCAGTGCTTAATCTCCTGTGCCACCAGGGGAGGCCCTCATCTTAGTTTTTGATTTGCATTTCCCTGGTTGAGAGTGCTGAGACTTTAATCCCTGCACCACCAGGGAGTCCCCACAATACATATATTTTAAATGCCAGAAATTTTTAATATTTTTTATTGAACTATCACTGCTTGACAATATTATGTAAGTTTCAGGTATATGACATAATCCAGCATGTTTACCTACCACATAATGATCGCCACCAACAGTCTAGTCTCTATCCATGCCAGTAACTGAAATCCCTCAAGGTCTAATTTTTCAAATTTTGTGGGTTTTTTTTTTTTTTTTTTTTAATGCAGGATATCACTATAATGCTTATGGTCCTTGAGTCCTTTGGGATTGTATACCCTGAATAGGCCACATTTTTAGAACTTTACTTAGGGGAATCCTTTTTGCCAGCATCAAATTGTGCCTCTCCAGAGAGGAATTGGGATTTTTTTTTTTAAGAAGTGTAGATGGGCCTGATGACTCCTAACTACTACAAATTAGATTCTTTAAAATTTTTCAGATGACACTGAAAATGAGTAGTCCATGTTGAAACTTAAGCAATGGCTAGGATGCAGTTCCAGTTCCTCAGGGGAAAAGGGAAAAGGCTTTTATTTTTCGTACATGTACCCAGCATGAGGAAGTCGCCTATTTTTGTGTTTTCAGTGTTTTTGTTTTTATGCAGTTTCATCAAAATAGTTGCAGATTTTAATTTTTTTAATCCCTTGAGTCATTTGATTCTTTTTTTAAGATTTATTTATTTATGCATACAAGAACTGGGGTATAGGCCAGAGGTGCTTGGGGTGAGAGGATTCACCACAGAGAGTTGGTATCAGAACAGGTGGATTGACTGAAATACACTGCTGAGGGGAGCAGCAGGCAAGACAGGAGAGGTCTGTTGCACCATGTAGGTCAGCTCCCTGGCTGGCCAGGGCTCGAACTCGTGCTGCAGCGCCTGGGATAGCTTGATAGAGCTGTCTTTAACCCCCGTGCCACCAGGGAGGTTTTTGAATCAGTTGATTCTATAATCTTAAGTGTTAATTAAGCATCTGTCAGGTATCGCAACTTCAGATATTTCCTCTTTTCTTTCTCTGTTTTCGATATTTACATCAACATAATTTATTTCTCAGTGATCAAAAAAGATAGACTCATGCCATTGGCAGCAACATGGATGGAGCTGGAAGCAATTATACTAAGTGAAATAAGCCAGAAAGAAAAAAGAAAAATATAATGGTTTCACTTCTAGGAGGAATGTAGGGAACCAAATAAGAAAACAGGGAAAAAATTAATTATAATAAATTTGAAAACAAAATTAACAGGCAACTATAAATCAACTATAAATCCAGGGGAGGAGGGAGAAGGACCAAAACAGGGGAGGGAGGAGCACAAGGGACTATGGTGATGGTGCAAGGTGATTTGGTGGTAGGAACTTTAGGAGGACTACACCTGAAAGGAGAAAGCACACATTGTACAAAAAGGAAGAATGATGTAAAATATATATTAAATAACAATTAAAAATAAAATAAAATGTCTTCTCTTCAAAAAGATACCATTAAGAAAATAGGCAGCCTGCTGACTAGGAGTAAATAGCTTGCCATTTGTACTAACAGGGATGGACCTTGAAGGCATTATGCTAAGTGAAATAAGTCAGGCAGTGAAAGACATACCATATGATCTTGATTATATGTGCAATCTAAAACAAACAAAAAGATCAAACTCATTGATACAGAGAATAGATTGGTGCTTGCCAGGGGTTTGGGGAGTGAGCGAAGTGGGGGATATGGAGGGTAGGTAGTCAAAAGGTACAAATATTCAATTATAAAATAAATCATGAGTATATAATGTATATAATATGATGACTATGGTTACTAATACTTACTATATTTGAAATTTGCTAAGAGGATAGGTCTTAAAAATTCTCACACAGAGAAATTTTGTAACTATGTGAGGTGATGGATGTTTAATAGACTTAATGTGATCATTTCACAATATATACAAATCATGTTGGTATATATCAAGTATACCTCAATAGAAATTTTAAGTAAAAAAATAATTTCTCCTAATCTCGCCCCTTTTTGTTGTATTTCTTTTTTCATATATTTCTCCTTTAAATTTTGGAGAATTTCCTCATATCTGTCTCCCAGTTTTCTTTTGTCTCTCAGCTTTGTCTAATCTGCTGTTTGACTTACCTTGATTTCAGTTTTTATTAGATTCCAAATTTTCAGCATATTAAAACATATATGATTTGTCTGTTTCCAAAATGAAATGCTGTTGCATTGTCTTTTATACTTTCATTTATTTCTTTTCTTATTTTAACATATTTAATTTTTCTTTTGCAAATTATTCTTTATATACATTATTCTTTTTCCAGTAACTAGGATGTTATTTCTGCTGCAGTTTGAGTTTATTAATATGCCCCCCATAGGCTATGCTCACGTGTTTTAATTGTGAACTTGCCTTTCTTCCATTTTTCTCCTCTGGTAGATGAATGACTACATTATAAAAATGTTCCAATAGAGTGATTTTTATTTTACTCTGTCAGTGTCAAGGGAATTCAGTTGACCTTGTCCAATTGTTATTTTATGTTCTCAATTTGAAACTCCTGGAACTACCCTCAATCTCTACATGCTACAGGTCAGTGCTTCTGATTCTTCCATCAAAACTATATATAGATGACAATTATTCCCAACTATAGCCACAGTTAGTGAGTTATGTCCCCATCCCTTCTTATACTTATGGAAGTAGTTTTAAGAAATCGCAAGTACAATTTTAGTGACCTTGCTTTTTATAATCCAGAAGGTGTCTCCCTCTATTTTCTTCATAGGTGCTGAAACACAAGCCTTTTGACATTAACCCAGGTGTAATGATTTCCTTTTCTCCTTTCATCTGTCTTTGATTACACTTTCCACATTTAATACCTGATGGTATTTTGTATGTAAAAATAATTCTTATTGCTATACTTTAGCAAGTATTTATGGATGATTACAGTAAGAAGCAGATAATTCATTTTTTCATGATAGAGCACACTTTATAAATCATGAGAATGTCATGCTGGACTTATTGAAAAAAAAAGTTAAAGTATATTATTGAGGAAAGATCTTTGACAAGACATGATCTTAAAGAGAGCAGAAAAACAAGCACTATTGAATCTCTCTTCAAATTCCTGAAGCAGTTAGAATAGATAAAAGGTAAATTTTTCATAAACATGTAAACTGTTCCTTCAGGGAAAAATGCCTTTAGGATCCTATAAGACATCTTAATTTCTTTAATATAGGAAATATATTTGCGATTTAAAAATCAACTGAATTAAATTTTTAAATAATATGACAAGCTTCTATTACAAAGATTTACTTAAACATAGATTTTCTAGGGCCTCCCTGCTGGCACAGTGGGTTGAGCACCATGCTGTGAAGTTGTCTGCAGCCTCCGCAGTGCGATTTCCATCCCAGCAGTCCTGTGAGAATCCCACATGGCACAGCAGACCTCTCCTGTTGCGCCCGCTGCTCCCCTCAGCAGCGTATTTCAGTCAGTCTGCCTGTTCTGTTCCCCACTCTGTCTCTGGTGAATCCTCTCACACTCCCGCGCCTCTGGCCTGTACCCTAGCTCTTGTATAAAAATAAATAAATCTTTAAAAAAGTAGATTTTCTAATTTAAATTTAAAAAATTATATTGTCTTGGGATTTGATTATGGATATAGGATTGAATTTGTAGAATAGAATCACCTATAGAATAGAATAGAGAACCCAATGGACTTGGAAAATTGAATAGAAAAGAGGAAAAAGGAAGATTATAGGGCCTCCCTGGTGGCGCAGCGGTTGAGCGCTGGGTTGTGAAGCTGCCCGCAGCCTCTGCAGCTCCGGTTCTATCCCTGGCTGCTCCCCGGCCTCCGGAGGAGGGTCCCGCATGGCGCGCAGACCTCTCCTGCCGCCCGCTGCTCCCCTCAGCAGTGTACTTCGGTCCTTCTGCCTGCTCTGCTCCCCGCTCTGGCTCTGGTGAATTCTCTCACCCTCCCGCGCTTCTGACTGTGCCCAGTGCTTGTATAAATAAATAAATAAATAAGCAAATGAATAAATCTTTAAAAAAAAAAGGAAGATTATAAAAATACAATAATAATGTAATAATATAATGATAAACGTCAACATTTTTTGGATCTTTGCTTTGTGGCTAGTATATATGATAACCTATTTAATCATAACAGCTCTATGAAATATGTTCCTGTTTTATACATGATAGAATTAGGGATCAATTCCCCTTCCCCTCCCAGCTGCCCAGCAGACAGTAGAGCCAACATTTGATTAAAATTTTGATGAGTATGGTTATGAGTAATTATTAGTGCCATGAGCAGAAGTGAACCACTTTTGAAGAAAAGCTGGTTTATATAGGTAAATATGACCAATTCTGTTAAATGCAGTGGAATCTGTAAGTTTTGAGACCAATGTTTAGGGAAAAACTTAGTTGAGAACTGCAAATGTAGAATTAATATTTAGAATACTAATTTATTAGTGTAAGCACTATGTTAAGAATTTTAATATATATGATTTTTCACTTCAATTTTAAAATGGCATTACTGGGGCCTCCCCTGGTGGCGCAGCGGTTGAGTGCTGGGCTGCGAGACTGCCCGCAGCCTCTGCAGCGCTGGTTCGATTGCCGGCCGCAGGCGAGGGTCCCACATAGGGCACAGACCTCTCCTGCTGCCCGCTGCTCCCCTCAGCAGTATTGTTCCCCGCAATGGCTCTGGTGAGTCCTCTCACCCTCCTGCACTTCTGACTGTACCCAGTGCTTATCTAAATAAATCTTTAAAAATGAATAAATAAATAAAATGGTATCACTAATAACATATTATTGTCCCTATATTAAAGCAAAAGAAATGTAAAAATAATTGTTCAAAACCAGTGCCAAAAGTTAGTAAAAGTGTTTAGCATACTCTGCATCTGAATTCAAAGCATGCATCTTATCTCTTCATATAATTTGTCCCCATTCATGTAGAACCTAAAAACAAATGTAGGCTCAAGCTACAAGTGAATTCATGAGAGTTTATAGGAAGTTCATACATGACAAATTTTTAAAGGACTTAGTAGGAAGCAATAAGAATTTTGATTTTTTTTTCTATTCTGTATTTGATATTAAAATCCAGTATGACCTCTCAGAAAATGTTGGGAACTGGCATTTAGCATATGGAGCTTTTATTTATAAATGATAAGTTTTGTACCATATACAATGTTCTGAAAGTCATTTCTATGCAATTCTAGATTCAAAAAATATATTAATTAAGATTATCTGTCTTAATCAATTCATGCCAAAATAAGAGTTTACTCAACAATTAATCCCAATAGGTTAGAAAATAGATACTCTAGTTGACATTTAGTATTGAGGTTTCACTAATCATCTGAGCCAGTGTTATTAATTTATAGCTGCATATTTACCTTGCTGTGTGTTCTATTTCTAAGCAATTTCAAATACATAAATGTATGGAAAATCTTTGAGAGATATATTATTTTCAGAGAACATTTTTATATCTAATTGTTATGTGACATCTGATATTAAGAAACATTTAATATGTCCATAGAAATATTGTAGAGTTAGTAACTGCTAAAACATAACAAATATGCAAATCTAGTCTTATTATATTTGCATAAATCAATATAATCACAAGCTAAGTAACTGAGCTGATATGTGAATGCAGGGACTGTCATGGGGGCAACATAGAAAATAATGCTAGGAAAGATATACAACCTAATATGATTGTGTCTAGGAGAGAACTTGTGCCATATATTGCACAAATTAGAACACATTTTAAAGTATGTAATTTTGGCCTGTCACATATTAGAAAATATTTTTTAATGAGACTTTCTCTTCTATAGCATTTGAGCTAGGATCCAACAGTGCTAAAATATATCATATCTAATTTAAAATATACTTATTGTTCTATTTTATACATTTACAGTTCTAAAAATTTTACAAGACTCTTGCTGTTCTCCAAAAACACAGTTTTGTTTTGTTTTTTAAATATAGAGCCTAAGAAAATGGCAATTAGTAGTTGAGTCTAGGATATCTTTTTTTTTAAGATTTATTTATTTATGCATACTAGAGCTGGGGTACAGGACAGAGATGCAGGGGGGTGAGAGGATCCACCAGAGACAGAGTGGGAAACAGAACAGGCAGACTGACTGAAATACACTGCTGAGGGGAGCAGTGGGCAAGGCAGGAGAGGTCTGCCCCGCCATGTAGGTTTCTCCCTGGCTGGCCAGGGATTGAACTCGTGCTGCAGAGACTGTGGATTGCTTCATAGTGTGATGCTTAACCCTTTGTACCACTAGGGAGGCCTGAGTCTATATCTTTAGAAATTCAAGTATAACTTTAATTATTCTATATATATATATATATATATATATACTTATTTATTTACTCTAATGGAAGAAATTATAATATATAATTGATAAGTAACTATGCACAAATACATATTAACAACAGGGACTATAAATCTAAAAGTTAGATTTTCTGCTCTTTCTCCCTAGTTCTTAAAATAAAAAAAATAACTCTCTTATGGTCAATTTGATAAATGCATACATCAAGTAATTACATACATACACATATACATGTCAAGTAATTATATTAGAAGTCTTCAGGATTCTTGATATTTTATTCAATTATTTTAATTTATAGATAAAACAGCATTAAGCAGTATAATGATTTTACTCTAAATGTTATTATTGAGCAAATTTTTTTTTATATTTTAACATAAAACTTTTCTTCTGTTATTTTATGCATATGATTTTCAAGAGACACATTATGGGAACTCAATAACTTGAATGTAGGAAAACAACTGAGATACTTAAACTACTTCAGAAGAATTCACAAGGGGAAAATGATGTTATGTTTGTTGTGCTTCATTCTGTTTAGGTTTTAAGAAATGTACCATTGGCTTTATCATTTGGTAATGATTGTCTATAATGAAGTGAAATTTTTAAAATTACAGATAGTTGGGATTTTCTTTTTCCTTAGAAAACTTAGGAATATATAAAACGTTGGGAGCCATGGTTGCAAAATAGGAAATGTGGGATAATAAATAACTACACAGTCTCTTAACCCTAGAATTAGTCACCTGGAATTTTCTCCCATTACAGAGGGCCAGAGCTTTAATAGAACTCTGCTTCTATCTAAATTATCTCCTCTTGCCAATTGTTCATTTTTTTTACCACCAGTTTGATAGTCTATATCCCATAACAAATACAGTGATGAATTAAGGCTATATTAGAAAATATGTAAAAAATGAAAAGCAACTATAAAATAAAACATTCTTGAAAGATGGGTTTTCCCAGATGAGACTAGACAGTAACATTGACCATGTCCATTATAATTTAAAAAACTTTATTCCTGGGCCTCCCCGGTGGCGCAGCGGTTGAGCGCTGGGCTGCGAAGCTGCCCGCAGCCTCTGCAGCACCGGTTCGATCCCTGGCTGCCGAACGAGGGTCCCACATGGCGCGCAGACCTCTCCTGCCGCCCGCTGCTCCCCTCAGCAGTGTACTTCGTCACTCTGCCTGTTCTGCTCCCCGCTCTGGCTCTGGTGAATTCTCTCACCCTCCCACGCTTCTGACTGTACCCAGTGCTTGTATAAATAAATAAATAAATGAATCTTTTTTAAAAAAAAAAAAAAACTTTATTCCATCATATGTCCAAAGGGTTAGAATTTGGACCGAGGTCCAAATTGTATCTGTCGTGAACTGGTTGTATATCATTAATTCAATAATTTATATCCAATAAACTCCACTTTCCTCTAACTTAAAAGGAAGATTATATTCCTAATTTATGAAAATATTTTAAGACTAAATTGGATGGCTATGTGCTGTGTACTTAGCACAACAGTTGACACAGTGTTCTATTACCTGTTATAAGAAATCAAATCTTAAGACAAGAGTAAAAGTAGTTACCAAATATGCATATTTATTGTGAAAAATTTCCTATAAGTGATTCTGATGATTTCCCTTCTCCATGCTCTCCTACCCTATCTCCCTCCCATATTGGAAATTTTTGTTTCTTCTTAGAAAACAAATGGTATATTTGTATGGATACGTTTTATTTTACCCAAATGCAGCTATATTGCATATTTTTCTTTTTTAAATTGTATTGTTTACTATAGTGATAACACTGATTTGCAAAAAGTGTATGACTTAGGGTTCACACTTCTTTGTCCAGGAGTTTCATTCAGTCTCTCAATGAGCCATTATAAATGATTCCATTTTACTTTCTTATAAAAGCCCAAGTAATTGTCTTAGTGCATTCTATAACAGAATGTACAATGTAATAAATGAACATATGATATTAAAATAAATATATAAAAATCTATTTACAAATAATCAAAATATTTGGACATTTCTATTTTTAATTCAAATAGTAATTGCTGTACATGTTGGAAAACAATGGAGTCAACTTCAAAACTCTTAAAAACAACTTGTGTTTTCACTATTCAGTATTGTAAATATCTATTCTGCCACCCTAAGGATGGACACAATCATCTCTCTGTTGAGATGTCAGTTCTTCACAGTTTCTTTTTAAAGTTTTCTTTTTTAAAAAAGATTTATTTATTTATTCATACAAGCACTAGAGTACAGGCCAGAGGTGTGGGGAGTGAGAGGATTCACCAGAGACAGAGTGGGGAAGGAACAGACAGACTGACTGAAATACACTGCTGAGGGGAGCAGTGGGCAAGACAGGAGAGGTCTGCCTGACCACATGGGTATCTTCCTGGCCTACTGGGGATCAAACCCATGCTGAGAGACTGCAGACAGCTCCACAGCACTGCACTCAACCTCCTGTGCCACCAGGGAGGCTGTTTTTAAACAGTTTTCTAAGCAGAAATTGAATTTATATTTGGATTTACTTTAAAAGGTGAAAATCTTTTTTATCTTTTGTTAATTCCCCATTTCTCAAGCCTCTCAACCCAAAGCTGGAGTAAAGAAGGAAATCTCCTTGTAGAAGTGATATTATTTTCAAGTATTCAAAATTAGTGATTTTTCATGGTTTGAAGTTATGTTCTACAATATAGGAATTTTCCCTATTGATCTCTTATCCAGTCCTTACAATTCATCAGTACTCAGTAAATATCTGTTGAATTGTTCTATTATTCATATGCATAATTTCTAGTTGGCCTTGATTTTTTATTGACCCATGTAAACTCCCATCTTCAACCATAGTTATAAAATGAAATCTAGTTTTTAGGGCTTCCCTAGTGGTGCAGGTGATTGAGTGCAGCGCTGTGAAGCTGTCCGCAGCCTCTGCAGTGTCAGTTTGATCCCCACCAGCCTAGGAGCAACCCACATGGCGCAGCAGACCTCTCCTGTCTCACCTGCTGCTCCCCTAAGCAGTGTTTTTCATCAGTGTGCCTGTTCTGTTCCCTGCTCTGTCTCTGGTGAATCCTCTCACCCTCCTCCAGTTCTTGTATAAATAAAATAAATCTTTAAAAAAAAAAAGAATTAAAAAAATCTAGTTTCTAGATTTTAGACTACATTTCAATATTAAACATCATGTGAGACATACAATAAAACTTTCAAATACCCCCACTCTGCATTTCTTAGAATAGTCAAAATCCATGATAAAATATCCTACTATGCTTCCTTTTATATATTCAATAAAAGAATTATGGGTAAATCACATTTTGCCTATTTAATAACAATTAAGACATAGTAGTTTACACCTATTACACAGTGTATACCATTATGTGAATTCTTATTCTGTGCAATAAAAAATGGTTACAATATTATATACTAAACATATTAATCTCCACCTACTGATATTTCTAAAAGTCTCAGGAAATTCAACATTTTTCTCTTTTCTCAATTTAAAGTTTCTGCTTTTTTAAATAACTGATTAATTTTATAAGTGATTCATTTAACAGTGGCATTTCTTATCCTTATAACAGAAAAACACCAAGTATGTGTAGTTTAAATAGTTATCTTACTAAGAAAAGTTAAAGTTTCCTGGGAGTGCATTGTTTTCATTTTTTTTCTTTTTATTTATTTATTATTATTTTAATTTTATATATATTTTACATCGTTTTCCATTTTTGCACAATGTGTACATTTTCATCTTGGTTATAGTCCCCGTACAATTCCCACCCTGCCTTGTTTCGATCCCCCCAGTAGTGTGACTCTGGTTTATAGTTGCTTGTTGATTTTGATTTTTTACTTTAGCCTGAAAGAGATACTAATGGGGTCCTTCAGGTTGAAATGAAAGGACACTAGACAGTAATTCAAACCACATGGAGAATTAAAGAGCACAGTACAGGCAACTATATTAAGGGCACAATGAAAATACTCTAATTATTTTTCTCCTATGTGAATAGTTAAAAATATGAATTGACCATTATAAAATCTATAAATTTATGTGGCAGTAAGCACAAAGGAGGTGGAGGGAAACAGGTATGTAAGAGCAGTTTTCGTACTACTGAAAATAAACTGATGTTAAATAAATAAAAAAAAGTTAAAGTTTCCTCTCTATTTTTTTTGGATATAGCAGATTGAGTTTTTACAGTAATGGCTTATTTACAATAATCTCTTTTCAACAACCTAGCCTGCAGCAACATGAAAACACAATTAATACAAAACTTTACCACTATAGTGGCTAACAACAGTTGAAATTTATAATCCCCCTATTACAAACTCTATTACTAGTGTTACTTTCCTGAATCACAGCCTGTAAAACTCAGAAGCCCTTTGCAATTGTGTGGAGACTTGCTTTAGTAAAATTGAATGATTCATTGGTTTATCATCAAATGTTACCTAATATAGTGAGTATATATTGTAAATACTCAGAATTAACAGTTCTCACTTATATGAATGAACATTTTAATATTGTAGCTGTTTTTTGCTATTGAAGCAATAGTGAAAAGCATCTAGACCACCTTTCTCAATTCACAAATTCATAGTGAGTTAGCTACAGTGTGGGCTAGATTTTGATTTGTGCTCATCAACATCTTTTCACCAGAGAGAAGAGAGGATCCCAAGTGATAGTATGTAATGCCTTCTTTGTTGAGCATACAATATATCTTCAAATAATTAAAGAATTATTAATTTTCAAAAACATACCCAATCTTCCATTTTTTTTTTCTGGGAAGGTTTATTTCATAAACATTCTAGGAAAGTAAGGAATTATCCTTTGCATGAATTTTCAAGAATGTAAAATAGATTCTGGCTAATTCATGCATTTTGTTAAATGCCTTCAGTAAACATTCAGATAGTACTAATATATGCCAAAAAAGAAATGTGATAGACAGGAAAAATATAGAAATAAAAAATTTATAGTAGAGATACTCAAAATTTAGTTACAGTTGCTATGCAATAACTTGTCTGTGAATGCAAAGGTCTAGAACTCCATACTTTCTTTGAATCTCTTATTACTAAACCTATGAATTCAAACTAAATAGCTCACTTTGATTCTCTTCTATTCTTAAAATGGAAAAATTCTAGCGAATCTATCTCATCAGAATATTTTAAAGGCAAAAAAAGGCTTCAACATGAGTTACCAAATTTTATGTTACTAAGAAATATGATATGAAATCAAACAGAGTTGATTTTTATTCAACAGTGTGCTAATAATGATCTCCTAAAGTGACTGTTTATGGAAGGCAACATTTATAACACACCATAAAGTAATAATTTGGTGACATTATATTGCATTCGATTGCACAGATCACAGACTGGTGGCATTATTTAAGTGACTTTATGTAAACTAATGGTCATTAGTTATCAACCATTTCAGATTCACTAATTAATTTTCAGCTTTATTAATATGTGCTGTTAATAATAGATGCAATAAAATAAAGTGGGGTGTGTGTGTAGCTGCACATATATTTTAAAATTCCTTCCTTCATATAACAATAAAAACTTACACAATTTTTTATTAATAATTTAACAAGTTCAGACTCAAATTTTATTTATTTATTTTTTAATAGTCATTTTTTAAAAAAAATATTTATTTAATTTATACAAGAACTGTGTTACAGGTCAGAGCCACGGGAGGGTGAGAGAATTGACCAGAGACAGAGTGGAGAGCAGAACAGGCAGGCAGACTGAAGACACTGCTGAGGGGAGCAGCGGGTGAGACAGGAGAGGTCTGCCGTGCCATGTGAGTATCTTCCTGGCCAGCCAGGAATCGAACCCACGCTGCAGAGGCTGCAGACATAGGTTAAAATTATCAGTGACATTTTATAAAAGGAAAAAGGGTTAAATTAGTGGTATTTTATCTAAATGATCAAATTCACTCACTTCACTTTCATATGTATGTAATATTTATTCCAAAATACTCCTAAATAAATGGAAAAATTTTAAAATTTGTTAGGAACCTATCATATGCTAGACACATTGGGCATAATAGTGAACATAGCATGTTTCCTCCTTTGATGGGTTTATATGCTTGTGTAGGATGCTGATATAAGATATATATATATAAATGTAATGACTATAGGTTGTTAATGTAATAATCAAAACAAACAGAACTTTTTAAATAATGAGAAGATGCATTTTATGTGGGGTTAAGATCTCTAAGAAGACATTTGAGTTAAGCCCTGAGAGAGAAAATGGCAATAAAGCAGTGAGAAATCACATTTCATACATGGGAAGAAGTGTGAGCATTTCTTAAGGTAAGAAAGAATATAAGAATGGAGTTAAAGATAAAGCTCAAGAAAGTCACAAACAGACCGAAGCATCAGGAAAGGCAAAGATCAACCAAGACTTTTCTAGCCCAGGTAATGGGTTAGGATTATCTAGTGTACGGGAAGGAATTAAAGGATTTGAAGCTAAAATGAAACATGACCAAATGCACCTCTTTTGTAAGATGTCTTTACTGTGAAGAAAAGGAACAGGAAGGAGAAAATGGGGAGATACTAGTTGAAGAAACTAATGTCATAGTCTGAGTTACTCACTCAGATTTTCTACTACTACATGTTGAAAATAAACTTTGTTTTTGTATTGTAATTATCCTTTAATTCCTATGTTATTTCTTTTTGCTAGCTCATAATTATATAGTTTAGTACAAGCCCCATGTCAAATGAAGTGTCTTTTATCTTTGTTTAGCATCAATAACAGAGAATATTATACAATCTAGATATATTAAAATTGACATTTGCAAATAGCTAAATGAACCATTATTTTAAAATGTCTAAATTATGACTACTGGATTTTACCCAAAAAACTGAAATATGCCTGAGTCATAGTATTCTTAGAGCATTGAGATATATTGACTCTTTTAGCTTTCTTCAAGCTAAGCAGTTTTTGTCTTAGACTATTGTTTATGATACCATCTGTATTGCTTTGTGACTCACATTCAAGTTGCTGAGATTAAAGAAAAAATGTAATATACTACTTTCTATATAAACTATCTTCCCAAGAAAATATGGCCACAAATTCAAAGTAACTAGGATTATTATTTTCATATTTTGTTTACCTTTGTAACTATAATACTATATACATGTCCATAAACTTCTTTAGCAGTATAACTTTGCTTTGCTACAACTCCCTGGAGAATTACTAATTAATTGAAAATTAGATATAGTTGCTGCTATATATTTTTTCCTATTATCTCTACAAGAAATAGGAATAAATGATCATTAGTCTACAGGTGGAGGGAAAGCGGATACAAACAATGCAACCATTTAGATATAAGTAAACTTGAGGTATATGATTTTCTATTTATTTTATATATTTTTTAAAGATTTATTTATTTATTTATACAAGCACAAGGTACAGTCAGAAGCGCGGGAGGGTGAGAGAATTCACCAGAGCCAGAGCGGGGAGCAGAAAAGGCAGACCGAGGAAGTACACTGCTGAGGGGAGCAGCTGGCACAGCAGGAGGTCTGCGCGCCATGTGGGAACCTTGCTGTTGGCTGGGGATAGAACCAGCACTGCAGAGACTGCGGGCAGCTTCTCAGCCCAGTGCTCAACCGCTGTGCCACCAGGGAGGCCCTTATTTTATATTTTTAAAAAATTCTTCTCTTTGCCTCACAGTTTAATGTTCTGTTCTCCAAACTGGGAAAAACTCACAGATAGTGCATGTTTCTAGAAAGGCCCTTTCATGACAGTGGTATTCATTACAGAAATAGAGCTGAGTGGACCACCTTCTCTGTCCAACAATTGCTCTTCCCTGGCCAGCCTCCAATTCACAGGACAGAAGAATGCAAATAATTTCAGCAAATTGTCTGAAGAGAATGTCGTTTAATGCCTACTAGAATACACCCATATTTTTCAAGATTTAATTTATTCTTTCCATTCTGGTCCTGCCTTGTACAGGAATGCCCAGTAATTTGTCATTCATTAGATCATTGCACATATTTAAACAAAGGACCCATAAGAAAATCTCATTGCTTATATATTTTCAAATTCAATCTGATCAGTTTTATTCCGCTCAATTATTTTAAGCCTCTCAATTTTATTCATCATTTTTACTGAAAGTGTTTGATGTGTCAAAACATTTTCTATTCAGTTCATGCTAAATCATTAAAATCTTAGTTTTTAAAATTGATTTTTATGGTAATATACTTGCCAAATTAGATGTGTTAGCATGACTCTCACTCTTTTTGTGATACAATTATTGAATTAAAAGTTTACCAAATATTTCATAAGTTATCTTTTTACGTAAGTTCAGCCAATTGCAAATATAAAATTCATTATTTCTAAAAAAATTGTTTTAAGCATTAAATTTACAATTTTGATATTTTCTCATAATTATCTATACTTTTGATGCTCATTGATTTGGATATGATTAGTTGCTTTGACATCTGGAATTATTAACAGGAAGTACCCTTTTTCATTTCTGAGTACCCTTTTTCCATTTCATTTATATTTATTTTAATTACTTATTTGGAGGCAGTTTGAGTCAAAAGAAATATAATAAGGTAGGTGGTAACTTGAAAATTTCGTGTCATTAAGATGGTAAAAAGATGAAAGAAGACAGGAGGAAAGGAGAGAAGGAAAGGAAAATGGAAGGAAGGTTGGGGGAAGGAAGAAAGAAGACGATAAATAGGAAAGGATCAAATATAAATTGTAAAAATGTATAAGTTTAGTTTAAGAATAACGTAAAAATCTTTATGGAAAAAATATGCTTTTCTAAAAGAGATCAAGAAATTTGAAATCTAAACTACACCTTATGTAATTTCAAAAATAACTGATTTTTCAAAGAACAAAGAAAAAATGTAAATTACATATATAAAATATGTACTATATATTAGAAAAGTATTCTAAAATGTGTTATGTGTAAGCTATGTATGCAAATCAATCATATATTTTATATAATATGTAGTGAAAACTTTTTAATATAATTCACAGTAAATAGTGCACTGTTGTGAGGATACAACATTAGTTACATGAGTATATTTTTTCTCAACCAAAGCTGCTTTAAGAACACATATAAATGTTATTGGGACTTTCCTCATACAGACTTCACATCTTTCTTCTTAATATAAAGATAAAACTTTTTTAAAAAAAAAAGATTTATTTATTTATTTATACAATCACTGGGTATAGTCAGAAGCGCGGGAAGGTGAGAGAATTCACCAGAGCTAGAGCGGGGAACAGAACAGGTAGACTGACAAAGTACACTGCTGAGGGGAGCAGCGAGCACAGCAGAAGAGGTCTGTTGCGTCATGTGGGATCCTTGCCAGTGGCCAGGAATCGAACTGGCACTACAGAGGCTGTGGGCAGCTTCGCAGCCCAGCACTCAATCACTGCACCACCAGGGAAGGCTAAAGATAAAACTTTTATATACACAATATATAAGCAGGAATAACATTTTAGTTAACAGTAATAAACATTTGTGTACAAAATGTTTTATTAGCTTCAAAGTTTATATCATCCTGTTTTTGGTTTGTTTGCATGTTGGGTATTTTAATTTTTCTCACCCCCCACCAAACCACTTGTGTCTATTCCCCATCTGCATCCCTCCCCGTGAGGGAGTTGTTAATCTACTAAGAGAAAATATTCTTACTACAAATTGCATGAGTTTATCTTTTTTGATTGCTGAGTAATATTCCGTTTTGTATATGTACCACATCTTCTTGATCCAGTCATCTATTTTTGGGCATTTGGGTTGTTTCCATAGCCTAGCTATTATAAATAGTGCTACTATAGACATAAGGGTGCAGGTGCCCTTTTGAATGAATGTTTCTGTGTCCTTTTGGTAAATACCTAGGGGTGGAATTGCTGGATCGTATGGAAGCTCCATCTTCAGCAGGTTGAGGAATCTCCACACAGCTTTCCATAGTGGTTAGACCAGTTTGCTCTCCCACCAGCAGTGCAAGAGAGTTCCTTCTTCTCCACATCCTCACCGACATTAGTTGTTGCTAGTTTTTTTTTTTTTTTTTTTTTTTTTTTTAATATGTGCCATTCTCACTGGTATAAGATGGACAAAGGACTATTACATAGCAATCAAAAAATGATAAATTCATGCAATTTGCAGCAACATGGATGGAGCTGGAAGGGATCATGCTCAGTGAAATAAGCCAGAAAGAAAAAGAAAAATACTGGATGGTCTCACTCATAGCAGGAATTTAGAAAACCTAAATAAGGGACCAGAAAAAACACTAATTATAATCAAGTAAAAACCAAAATCAATAAGCAACTATAAACCAGAGACATACTACAGGGTGGGGAGAAGGGAGTAGGAGCAAAACAAGGGTGGTGGGGATTGTATGGGCACTATAACCAAGATGAAAATGCATACATTGTACCAAAATGAAAAACGATAAAAAATAAAAATAAAAATAAATATTCTTATTGTACTAAATTGACAGACAATGATAGTATCCTTCCCTTCAGGAATATTAGAAATCTTAATTTATGTACACATTTCTAAACATAGTTAAAAAAACATTTTCATGTTACCTTTTTAGTTTGCTAGCAGATAATTAATGTTCTGCATTTTACCTATATTTTCAAGAAAGAATAGTTTTTCTTCATTTTACCATTAAATTTGTCATCGGACTTCAGCCGTTTCTTTTCTTCCATGTTCTTATTTTTGAATGTGGACATAAATATTGTCACATTCCTATCAGGATTTATCCAAACTTTCCATTTCAATATTTTCAACAAACAGCAAAGTAACATAAGATTTTACTTTACTCTGTCCAGTGTGACAATTAATATGGTCATGTTTGATAAGAGTCTCCATACTGAATATCTTGGAAATTTGTTTAAATCTTGATGTCTTTACTAAATTAAATGTCAACTTATGTTACCCTTACTTCTAGCCTTTCTTGACAGTTTGACGTTATAGAAGGCCTAAAAGTCTGCATTCCTGAAAAAGTTCTACCTTTATCATTTTTACTGATACTGCCTCTATTTTTTTGTCTAGTCTCCCCAATCTAACAATTAGATTTAATAACAACTGAAGTACACATTCAAATAAATTCCTATCAAATTTTATTTAATGTTATTCTAAAATTTATATGTAAAGACAATGGAACTGGAGGAGCTAAACAAATTTGGAAAAGAAGTGGGAGAAAGCAGTACAGAATTTCAAGGGTAATTATACAGCTACAATAACTCAGACAGTTTTGGCAGAGAGATGGACATATAGATCAGTCGAATGAAAGAGGGAAACTGAAAAATAGTCCTACTAGTGCAAGGTGTAAAGCAAATAAGTATAGACCATTCAACAAACAATACAGCAATCATTTAATTGCTTAAGCAATTAAACATATATAAAAATGGAAATTTGGTCTCATATCTTACACAAAAATTAATGTGAATTAAAAATCATTCATGAAGGCCTCCCCAGTGGCGCAGTGTTTGAGCACTGGGTTGTGAAGCTACCCACAGCCTCTGCAGCACCGGTTCGATCCCCAGACACTGGGTGAGGGTCCCACATGGCGCGCAGACCTCTCTTGTGGCCCACTGCTCCCCTCAGCAGTGTACTTCATCAGTCTGCATGCTCTGCTCTCCTCTCCGACTCTGGTGAATTCTCTCACCCTCCCGCACTTCTGACTGTACCCAGTGCTTGTATAAATAAATAACTAAATTTTAAAAATATATATAAAAAGAAATTCATGAAATGTCAAAGGTAGAATTATAAAACTTTTAGAATAAAAACTTAAGTAAAATCTTCAGGATCTAAAGTGAGGCAAAGTTCTTGACTTCACTTCCAAAAATATAATTCATTGAAGGAAAATTGATAATTGGGGTTCATCCAGATGATATTTTTCCTCTAAAAAAGATCATATTAAGAGGAAGAAAAGAAAAACTGCAGATTAGGAGAAAGTATTTTTAAACTCCATCTCTAATAAAAGATTGGTATTTAAAAATTTTTAAAAATCTTAACACACACTGTTAGAAATCAAGTGAAAAATGGGTGAAAGACAAGAATACTTTATCAAAGATATAGACAAAGAAGCACAGGAAAAGATGTTCAACCTCGTTAACCATTAAATAGAAGTAGGTTGAAACCATAGTAAGGTATCACTGCACATTTATTAGAATGGGTAAAAATAAATATCAGTTATAACATCAAATATTGGTGAGGAAACAGAGAAACTAAGTAGTATGTGCGTGCATTGTTGGTAGGAGTGTAAAATTGTACAACTACTCTAAAAAGCATTTTAAGTTTCTTAAAAAACTAAACATGGTGATTACAATATGGCAAACAATTGTACTCCTGAGCATTTGTCTCAGAGAAATAACACTTTACAAACCTTCGTGTCAGTTTTATACATAATAGTCCCAAATGGACAACCATCCAGATGTCCTTCAATGAGTGAATGTTCAATAAATGATGGTGTATTCATGCCAGGGAATACCACTCAGCAATTAAAGGGGCTGTATAATTGATGCTAGAAATGATCTGGATTAGTCTCCAGGAAATTATGCTGATTAGAGAAAAATAAAGAAAACACCAAAGTGACATACTGTACAATTCTACTGAAATAACACCCTTATAATGACAAAAAAAATATATATATATATATATATATCAATGATTGCCAGCAATGAAAGGGAGGTGGTTATAGTAGGGAAAAAGGGAAGGGGGTGTCACTATGATAAAAAGATAACATAATGGATATTTGTGGTGAAAGAAATCTTTACCATGAATTTTTACCAGAATCTTTACCATGTTACCCTAGTTGTGATATTATTCTATATGCTTCTCAGATGTTGCCATTAATAGAAACTGTGTAAGAGGCACACACTATTTTTTACAAACAGCACGTAAAACTATAATTAACTTAAAATAAAAAGTTTAGTTAAATATGTAGTTTAAGGGCCTCCCTGGTGGCACAGCGGGTTGAGAGCAGCGCTGTGAAGCTGTCCACTGGGTTTGATTCCGGCAGGCCCGAGAGAAACCCACATGGCGCCGCAGACCTCTCTTGTCTCACCCGCTGCTCCCCTCAGCAGTGTCTTTGGTCCGTCTCCCTGTTCTGTTCCCATTCTGTCTCTGGTGAATCCTCTCACCCTCCTGCACCTCTGACCTGTACCCCAGTTCTTGTGTAAATAAATAAATCTTTAAAAAAATTAAACAAAATTTAGTTTAACTCAGGAAAATCAGATGCACTAATCAACACTATTATACTACGTGATATGAAAACTTAAAATTTCTTTCATTTTTTTAATTGAACAACATTTAAATTTAACACTTGTGCTCAATATTCAAAAATGTCTCAAGAGATCCTTTTTTTAGTTAAAATATATGTAAATGCTGACTTCAATAATGGGTGAATTTCCATTTGAAAAATTATTTTTGTGTAAAGTAATATGATTCCATAAGTAATACTGTCAGTGTCACCTCACAGACAAGTGTATTGCCTGACACAAAATATGATGCAGGATTTTCATAAACTTTCTTCTGTGTCTTGGATTCTCACTGTGCTTATAGGTTGTATCATTTTGGTTGTTGGGTCTTGCATAATGTATCTTTGCTTCACATGCATGTCAACATGTCACTCCGTGGTGAAGTTTAAATTGTCTAGAAGACAGTTTAGACGTTGCTTGCATTTGTTGAAAAGAAGCAGTTCTCTTGAGCAGAGGTCTCAAAAGAAAAATGTCAGTGAGAAAGTAGGTTAAATTTAAGTTGCAATTTTTTTCAAAGATTTATTTATTTATGCATACAAGAACTGGGGTACTGGCCAGAGGTGCGGGGGGTGAGAGGACTCATCAGAGACAGAGTGGGGAATAGAACAGGCAGACTGACTGAAATACACTGCTGAGGGGAGCAGTGGGCAAGACAGGAGAGGTCTGCTTCACCATGTGGGTAGCTCCCTGGCTGGCTGGGAATTGAACTCGTGCTGCAGAGGCTGCGGATTGCTTCATAGTGCTGCGTCTTAACCCCTTGTGCCACCAGGGAGGCCCTTAAGTTGCAATGTTAGCAGACAGTAATTAAGATATTTCAGAGGCAAATGGAGATTAAATCCTGGCTTCCATCTGGAAGTGGGTAAAAATATAATCTCAGGTCTTTATTGAAAGAGACTATAAATGAATATATTTAAAGTAATATAAGACTGATAAAATGTCTAATCAAATTTTCTAATAATATATGCTGCTGTACTTATTAACAGGAAATTTATAAAACAGGAATGCATTGAAACATCGTCCTATAATAGATAAAGCATAACTTAGTTTTCTGATTCTGTATTTTTCAAATGACATGCTACATTCTTTAATCATTCAGTGTGAACCCAACTTCATTTGTAACCTGTAGCTAGTAGGTGTCTTGGAGAGAATTCTGCCTTGTAAATTCCTCACTAGGTGCCATCTAGTTCAATCATAACTGAAGAATTTCACAGCATTTATTAGTCTACATACTTTGTCATCTTCTGATTGAATCCTGTCCAGTTCTGAGTATTAGCATTTGGATGAAGGTCAGCCCTCATGGGTGGACATTCTTTCATTTAGAATAGCAAGCATTCCCAATAACATACAACTGTAAAGGCCAATTATCACCAGATAGAGATTTTGCCAGTTTGACAATGTTCTCCTATTTTCAGATCATCCCTTGTTTGTTTATTCATTGTCTTGTTAGCAAATACTTCAATACATTGCTGTGCATTAAGAGGAGCATCATTTTCTAACGTCTGATTTGTGGAGACAGGATCATAAAGGACTGAATTTTCTCTTATTCTGCAAGTGGGTGTCATTTATCTGTGGGTTGATAAGTAACAATTAGAAGTAAGAATTAAAAGGTCCACAACACATTGAATTTCCTATGCTTTAAATGATCATTTTAATGATCAGAACAAGGGTTGAAAGTTGATCTCACTATGCTATTTTGGGAATGACCTTCTAGATACATGGCATTTAATCTAGTACTTATGAGAATATTATAGAAGTTCTCAGGACAATGGACTTATATTTCAAATTAAAATCGACAATACTAAAAGAAGAACTTGAATGCTATTTCCCCCCGCCTCATATTAATTGTACCTCACATCAGAAGGTTTACTTTTTCCATTTTCAGAGTTCAGTTATCTCTAACTTAGATTTATTCACCTATATGCTTAGGATCTGTGAACTTTACCCTGGAATTTACCTAAAGAAAACAATATATTATTTTTTGTTAAGGAGTATCCTTGGACCTCAAGATCATAGGAACCAAATGTGACCCTAAATTGTCATGACCCTGTGTGATGGTGAGAATTTTTTATTATTATTTGCTTTTTAAGATTTTTGTACTTTGCTAGAAAACCTGGTTTTAAATACTGGTTCTGTTATTTCCTACTCTCTATACTTGGACAAATCACTGAGCATTTATACCTCAGTTTGAAAATGGTTTGCTCTAATGATTATATCATTTAAATTATGGAATAAAAGAATTAGCCAGCATTTTGTGAACCTCAATATTTTTATTACTTTTTCTTAATAAATATGTATGTCTTTCTTAATACATTTTCCCAATCATTATTAGTATAAAATGTAGGATGCAAACATGGATTTCTTATTGGAATATTTGTAGTAATTTATATATTGTTATTTGAAACATTACATATATACGTCTTTAATGTGGACATTCAATTACTTTATAACATTCATTTTTATCCTTAGTAAAAAATGAAAACAAATCTATTTTGTTCTGTTCCCTTCCCTTTATGTGCACATTTTTAATTTTTTTTTTTTTTTTGCATATTGGAGGCTTTTCTCAACCCTGGTTACCTTTGGCAGTGATATCACATTTATGAGTAAAACATTAAAATCTTTGTGTGAATGAGTAGTGCTTGTTGGCTCACGAGATTCATTTAAAGCAATCAAGAGCAAATATTATCATATTTCTGTGGGAAACTCAAAATGTTATTTGTCCAGAGGTCTTTACATCTGCACTAGTCAGTTTCCTTAGGAGAGAATTCTCTATTCCCTTCTTAGAGATTAAATTTCTATGTTGCCAATTGATGGGATATTACCAGTGCAAGATAAAGAATCTCATTATTTAATTTTTTCCAATTTCATCTGTAGATTTACATTTTGTTGTTTTTTTTTTTATTCATTTCCTTCTCTTTTGCGCAATCTCTTTCCTACCTATGCCAGTTGTCCCTGAGTCTCAAACCTCTTTAATTTTTCCACATTACAAAAGAATTGTAGAAGTATGTAGAGTATGTGTGCTTCTGTGTGTGTATTGCACTTTATGCAATATAGAGAAAATTGGAATCAAATATGTTTCTATAATAATTAAGACATTAAATTTAACAATTTTAATGTAAATTCACTAAAAAAATAAATGAAAATTTCATATTACGCATCACAGAGGGACTGAATTTCACAGAGGGACTGAATTTGAGCAATCTTCATAGGATGAAACTAGTTTCTCAATGATCACCCTATTTAAATTTTCATCATCCACTGAGCTTTATCACTTCCAGTCTCCCTAATTTTGTTTCTGTAGGGCAGTTTCTGTATCATAACATATTATTTTTATTTATTATGCTTATATTTTACTACTGAATTCTCCACTCACCTCCACTGGAATATATAAACACCATAGGCAAAGCTTTTTTGGTTTACCCAGGGAACAAATGCCTGATATAATAAACAGTATGCAGCAGGTACTTAATATTTGTTGGAAAAAAGCAAATGTATTATTTTTGTAAAATCTATTTTAAAGTAATATATATCACACAAACACAAAAAGAGAAAATAGGAACAATGAAGATGGCCTGGAAAATATTCGTATTTATAATTCAAGGAATTTTATTTATAATTCAAATAATTATAAAAAGACCATATAAGGAGAAATTCAGGGAATAATGAAATTATCCTTATTTTGATTGAAATGATAACTAAATAACTGTGTGGCCAGTGGTCAATCTCATGGAACTATACACAAAAAGTGTGAATTTTACTGTTTGGGTGAAAAATAAATTAAAAATTTATTCTGTGTTCACAAAAACAACCTATAAATCAGTGCATATATGCCTCAAATAATATGAGAAGATATGAAAGGTAAAATTTGAAGCATGTATTTTTCTGAGAGCCCCACAGTGTGAAAGAAAATGTGTACATCTAAGACCATGTTTTAGGAAAACAATTTTTATTAACTGTTCCTTCTCCCTTTTCTATGAAAGAAGTAAGAGCATTGGAAGTTTGTTGCTATGTTTTTGACACCTTACTGTGCTATATTTTGTAAATAATTCTTATTGATCCTAATGCTAGTTTCTCTAAGCAAATTGAAAGATATCCTTGATATGCATCTGTTTGGGGTTTGTGGAAGGGTGCAATGCTGAAAACATATAAAAGGAGTCGTCCTTGCTGTGCTATATGAAGTCTAATGCTGAAACTGTAGTTTCAAACCAGCTTTGCTTTTGGTGTATTTTTAAACTTGAAATAGCTTTACAAGTTTAATAGAAACAGTAAGTAGAAATAAAAGAAAAAGAAAATATAATTGAGACTAGATTTTTGTATATGTATAAAGAACTGGTACATTGGAAATTAGATGTGATTTTTTCTTTCTATGGCTGCTGACATAAAGTTGTTTTTATATTTATCTAATATTTACCAGAGAAAAGAGTGATTAAATCTACTGTCTGAAACAGTAGATGATGCAAAAAATAAATCTCTTAGAGAAAGTACTATTTAGAAAGAGGTGAAATATTAAAACTAGCATTTTATTTATTTATTTCATTTATTTATTTATTTAATTTTTAAAAAAGCTTTATTAATTTATACAAGCACTGGGTACAGTCAGAAGTGCGGGAGGGTGAGAGAATTCACCAGAGCCAGAGCGGGGAGCAGAGCAGGCAGAAGGAGCGAAGTACACTGCTGAGCGGAGCAGCGGGCGGCAGTAGAGGTCTGCGCGCCATTTGGGACCCTCCTCTGGTGGCCGGGGAGCAGCCAGGGATCAAACCAGTGCTGCAGAGGCTGCAGGCAGCTTCGCAACCCAGCGCTCAACCACTGCGCCACCGAGGAGGTCCCTAAAACTAGCATTTTAAAAAGAATAAATCAGGAAAAATGTAATTTTATCTTCTAACAAAACCAGAAAAAATCTCTGTAATAGAAAAGGGAAAAAATGATCTTCTTGTGTTCTGGATATGCCATTTGAAACTTTAAGCTATTTTTATTATGGAAAATATTCAGAGAAAACCTGCATTAAGATACGATTCATCAACTATGGTCCAGAACACACACAATCTCTCTTAGAACTAGCTTTTCTTGAGTTCAAGTATTTATATAAATGACTTCAGTATGTTCATAGATTATGGTGGACTGAAAACACATTGGAGTCCTTAATGTAAAGGATCACTATAGAGATTTGGTAACAGATATGAACAAGTCATAGTGAAAAAAAAATACAGATACTGTGTTTCAGAATTACATAAAGAAGAATGAAGATATGATGGGGAAGATGTACAGATATAAGGAAGACTCATGAACAGAAAATATTTTAAATAGTGCTGAATCATTTACCCTAATTCATCTTCATTTCTCATTAAAAATGTTCACTTCCAGGCCTCCCTGGTGGTACAGGGGGTTAAGTACAATGCTGTGAGGCTGTCCGCAAACTCTGCAGTGCGAGTTCGATCCCATGCTGGCCAGGGAGCTACCCACATGGTGCAGCAGACCTCTCCTGACTCGCCTGCTGCTCCCCTCAGCAGTGTATTTCAATCCATCTGCCTGTTCTGCTCCCCACTCTGTCTCTGGTGAATCCTCTCATCTCCCACACCTCTGGCCTGTACCCCAGTTCTTGTATGCATAAATAAAAATAAATCTTAAAAAAAAAATGACCGTCATCCCCCACATGCATCAATAAAAAATAATATTCACTTCCCTTTCTTCTTATCCTCCAGTTATATTGAAATATAACTGGCAAAATTATAGTTAAGGGATACAATATTATGATTTTATACATGCACACACTCTGTGAAGTGATTGACATATGAAGAATTTAAACATATCCATAAACTTACAGTTACCATTTTAGTTGTGTGGTATGAATATTCACAATTTACTGTCTTATTACATTTCTAGTAAACAAATATAGTGACCATTTTGTGACCATTTTGTGCACTGAAGCTACCAAATTACTTATAGTTGAAGATTTGCATGCTAGCCAATGTCTCCCCAACTTTAGCTCCAACCATTCTACTAAAGTTCTGTGAATTTGAATCTTTTATTTATTTATAATATTTTTCTCTATCTGACCTATTTCACTTAGTATAATGTTCTTCATTTCTATCTATGTTATAAATGCAAAATTTTATTCTTTTTTATGGCTGAATATTTCATTCAGTATGTATATACCAATGCACACATACACATTTTCTTTACCCAATCATAAATCAATAGATTTTGGATTTATTGACTGATGTGTGTTTATCTACATGTATTTGTATGTACACACTTATATGTAGCTTATATAAAATATATGTATATGAGATAAAGGGAAAATAGATCTTTATCTATATAGAGAGAAAGAAGAAAGAGAGAAAGAAGGAGAGATTGACTGACCAGGGAAAGATTTATTGGTTGATGTAGTTTTGGATTAATACTACAGCCTCAGGGCCTCCCTGGTGGCACAAGGGGTTGGAATGCAGCCTATGAAACTGCCCTCAGCCACTGCAGCAAGAGTTTGATCCCTGGCCAGGGAGCTACCCACATGGTACAGCAGATCTGCTCCCCTCAGCAGTGTATTTCAGTCAATCTGCCTGTTCTGCTCCCCATTCTGTCTCTGGTGAATCCTTACACCCCCGCACACCTCTGGTCTGTACCCCAGTTCTTGTATGCATAAATAAATAAATCTTTAGAAAAAATAATACAGTCTCAACATGCACAGATTGTTAGGAGTCAATAAGATGTCAGGGTGAGAAGCCACAGAGATAATTTCTTGATGATTTTTTTTAGATAAATTTTCTTCATTTTGTTGTCTTTATACTCTAAGGGGAATTCTCAGAGGACCTCCCTTTACCTCCTTTAGTTCCTTTGGCTGGCACAATAATAAATGAACATAAGACAGGCTGGTTGGAGAAATGGACAAATTTAATTTTGGGCACAGGGAAATTTTAATGTATGGAACATAGTAAATGAAGAAAAGCAGTTTAGCTTTTAGAAAAAGAAACAGTAAGTCTGTGAAGAACAGACAGAGCAAATAAATTCTTAAAAATTTTGGTTTGGGGGCCTCCCTAGTGGCCAAGGGCTTAAGACACAACCTATGAGGCTGTCTGTGGCCACTGCAGCACAGAGTTTGATCCCTGGCCAGGGAGCTACCCACATGGTGCAGCAGATCTCTCCTGACTCGCCCGCTGTTCCCCTCAGCAGTGTATTTCACTCAATCTGCCTGTTCTGCTCCCCACTCTGTCTCTGGTGAATCCTCTCACCCCCCACACCTCTGGCCTATACCCCAGTTCTTCTATGAATAAATAAATAAATATTTAAAAGAAAAATTTTGGTTTGGGCAACTAATTTAGTAAGATAAGCAGAGCTCATTTACATCATTTTCTGTTCTTGTCTCTGTGTCTGAGATAAGAGTAGTCTCCTTATCTCTGTTTAGGGAGGGTATCTCTGTTTAGGGAAGATTATCTCCTGCTTTTAGGGGAAACAAAGAGGAGGGTTAGAGAAAACTTACACTTTTAAGGAAAGTAAGATTGACTTTTGAGTAAAATTATCATGGCAAACATTCATTTTGAGACTGTTTCTTTAATTCAAAATAATCAATATTCTATATTCTACTTTTGCCAGTCTTGGGGAGGCCGGATTTGGGAGGTGACAATACCTTTTTTAGTTTATTTCAGTTTCTTTGACTTTATTCTGATGGGTTTATATGGGAGTCATTTACCTTGCTTAGTTGAAATTTTTATGTTGTTAAAACCAAATTTTATGACACTAAGCATTTTGAATATGGACATATCTTGTTGATATTCAACAAATCTATACATTCAATTGTTAGTTTTCCCCAATCAACCTAATGAACCAGGTTCTTTACATATTAGGATATAAGAGCATAAGGGACAATATTAGTTGCAATTTACAGAGTTAGAAACAATAATATTTCTAAACAAAAGAAAACATGGTTTCTATAGTGTTTTTATTCATGCATCCAATTATAATTTTAAGTACATAGTTCTGACATGTGCCAGGATGCATTGTAAGAGCTTTAAAAATATAAATGTGTTTAAGCTTCAGTATAGCCTTATGAGGCATTTATCATTATTAACCTTATTTTACAGAAGGGCGTATTGTGGCAACGTTGATTTTTGCCTCAATATCTCAATTTGTAAGTGGCATACCTAGGTGAACATTGACTGGCTTCTCTCCTTATAAATGAGATGTTTTTAATAAGAATTATTTAAAGACTGATGATAATTTAGTGTGGTTGAAATATAAGACGAGTGGGCAGTGATGCATGGCTAGCTCAGTTGGAAGGTTGAAAGTCTTATTTTCAGGATTGTAGGTACATTGGGTGCCAGATGATGTCATTCTGATGAGATTTTGGGGTTCAGATGAGTGGGGACATTGAGAAATGTTTTGGTAGAGTCCCTCTTTCAGTAGCATGCACTAAGTTTGCCATGGAGAGGATGACCTTCAGCTCTATCCAAAAAAGATAGGTTATTTGGAATAAAAGGAAAGAAGAAGACATTTTCACATACAAAAGTGGGCAGAAAGAAATGCATTTTGCCAGGGCAGAACTTGTTCTGAGATAGTGTTCTTCTTTGGTAGGGGAGTTACTTGCTTCGTGTTATTGTTATCAGTTGTTAAATTAATCACTTCTAGGATATGATTGAGTTCATTTGTAAGTGAAACCCAGGGCCTGCATGGGTCCTGCAGGATAAGACTGACATTTTCCCACTGTCACTTGAGCAATGGTAGCTGGTGGACAAACATGGCTGTTTTCCCTGCTGTTGCCAAAGTTGCTGCCTGTGGGCAGCCCCTCCCTCAGACACCAGCCAGGAGAAAATAGTCCAATCAGGTGGGTATCCAGGGGGCTGGAGCACCCTATAAGAGGATAGAAGGCTAGTCAGGAGACTTCCCAGGCTCCCACATACACTGAGACATGGAGATGCATCTGATTCTGTATCTGGTCCAATGAAGAGGAAACTTCCAGCAGCCAACCTCTGAAGAGTAGCCTGATCCTGAGAGTTTTGCTGTGACCCGGTGGCTGCACCTACCTCTGGTCCTGCTGCTGCCACACCCTGAAAGGAGTACCAGAGGCCCAAGGCCTTGTGACTCAAAGAGCTACTTGTTGGTGGTGTGGGGCAACAACTCTCAAGGAGTTGTATCTGATCTTCAACCATCACCTTCCGGTGCTACTCCCTACATTGTTGTTTGGTCTAGAGTCTCATGCTGTCCATACCTTCAAACTATTGCTACAGGCTATTGTGGAGTCATCTCAGTGGCCCCACCTGTGAGGGATGCTGCAGTGACTTGGATCCTGGCCTGTTACTTGTAGCTGCCATGTGCTTCAGGCCCTTGTTCTTCAGAACAGCACCATATTGGAGGAGCTGCCTTTTGTTTGGAACTTCTGAACACTGTGGACTCTGTACAGTGAGGTAGCTGGTTTTTTGTTGCCTTATTAACTCTTTGTTTCCCCAAATGTGTTAAATAAGCCCCATTATTGTTGTCCCCTGAGCCTGAGTGGTCTTGTACTTGTGTGCATAGGTGAGAACCCACAGACGGTGACTTGTCCTCAGTTGAGCACTGCCCTTGGATGGCTATAGCACCCCTGTAGCCCTGCTTCATAGGGACTGGTGATCCTCTGTATTAGCCCTTAATATCCATATTCCCACCTCTGGTCCCAGTTGAAGGATATTTTCTATAGCAATCCATGCCTAAGGAATTCCTGTGCCTATGGATTTTTCATTTTCATAGCTAGTTTAATGCCTTTTTAATCATTACTACCCGCACCTCCAGTTTCTGGCCTTGTGAAGCCTCTATCCAATTTTCTACTCTAAGCCTCCATCAGAAAGCAAGATATGTAACCTCAGAAAAGTTGACATGTCAATTATTTCTCTTACATGTCCTAAGAGTTAGTCATTTTAACCATGATTTTCAGCTTCTAGTGTTTGTATTGTTTCCCTCTATCATCCTCAGCACCACAAAAAAAAAAAAAAATAGAAGAAGAAAGAAGAAACACACCTTCACATACAATAACTAAGCTGAGTTCTTGTGGTCACACATGAACTAGAAGCAGTACAGCATCTACACAGTGCTTGATACTCACTTTCCAGTTTAACTTATTCTGAAGACAACTCAAAGGGTGCCCATAGTCCACCTGCTTACCAAAATGACAACCTTTCCTATTGGTAATGGTTAAAAAAGAAAGTACAGCATTGCTGGGGTAACAAGCATTACATGGTATTGACTATTCTACCAGTCACTCTAGGTTTATTCATTATTTATTTATTTGTTTGTTTGTTTGTTTGTTTTTTGTGGGACCCTCGCTGGTGGCTGGTGATCGAACTGGCGCTGCAGAGGCTGTGGGCAGCCTCGCAACCCAGCGCTCAACAGCTGCGCCACCGGGGGGGGCCCTATTCATTATTATTGATTTATTTCTTTACTAATCAATATTGCATGTTTATTAAATGTTAGATATAATAATAGAGATAGGACTATAAAGATGGATATAAAATCCCATTATAAAATTTACATATGCATTTTAAAATTGGTTGACTTTTAAGCGAATTATTATTATGATTATAAGCATATTGTAATAAAGTTATCTGTTTTAGAACTATACACCAGTACTGAAAAAGAATAACAATTTTGAGGGCCTCCCCGGTGGCGCAGCGGTTGAGCGCCGGGTTGCGAAGCTGCCCGCAGCCTCTGCGACGCCGGTTCGATCCCCGGCTGCTCCCCGGCCACTGGAGGAGGGTCCCACATGGCGCGCAGACCTCTCCTGCCACCCGCTGCTCCCCTCAGCAGTGTACTTCGGTCCTTCTGCCTGCTCTGCTCCCCGCTCTGGCTCTGGTGAATTCTCTCGCCCTCCTGCGCTTCTGACTGTACCCAGTGCATGTATGAACAAAACAAATAAATAAATAAACATGCCTCTATAAAAAAAAAAAAAGAATAACAATTTTGAATTCTAAATATAAAATAATTTACTATTTTAAGCAAAAATAAAGGGGTAATGATATATTAGTCTTAAATCATGGAACTGACTTGAGATTTTAAAAGAAAATTGAAAGTTGAACAAATGGATCCTAAAATAACAAGTCCGTTAAATCAGTATTTGGTTCATACAAATGCATGGAAGTAAATATGTAATAAAATTTAAGAAAGGTTTAATGATGTAGAGAAATATTCTTCATCATGAGCACTAGAAAGGAGATGTCTGATTTCTCAATATATTAAAAATATGATTCTGCGAAGTAAATACAGACTGTGAATGATTATATAAATTCAATCAGTGGGAAAAAATAAGCTCATTTTGGCCTGATTCTATGACCAGTTTTCAAATACAAGTTCAATTTTTTGTCTGTTTAAGTCATTGTATTCTTAGTGCATAATCAGTGCCCATGTAGGTGGTATTCAATTAATATTCATTGTATGAATGAAAGCATTATAGAGAGCAACTAGTTACATACTGCTACTATAGATATAACCAAATATGGAGTTTTTCATTATAAATGTATACTCTGTTTTACAAAAAATATATATACAGATATATAAAAATATAAATAAATTATAAAAATACAGACGTTTAAAAATTAGATTCAGGGACCTCCCTGGTGGCGTAGGGGGTTAAGTCTCACCACTATCAAGCTATCCTCAGCCACTACAACAAGAGTTCAATCCCCAACCAGGTTGCTAACCCACATGGTGTAGCAGACCTCTCTTGTCTTGCCCACTGTTCCCCTAAGAAGTATATTTCAGTAGCTCTGCCTGTTTTGCTCCCTACTCTTTTCTGGTGAATCCTCTCACCCCCCCACCCCACCCCCTGTACCTCTGGCTAAACCCTAGCTCTTGTGTGCATAAATAAATATAATAATTTTTTAAAGATTTATTTATGCATACAAGAACTGGGGTACAGTGCTCTATTTTGAAAAGGGTGTTTGTTAGAGAATCTTATTTAATACAGTCACTTTACGTGTAGAAAGTAACCAGCTTAATACCAACCCACAGTTAAAGTGGCAGATTTTCCTTTGCCTTTTGGATCATTTTATTTTATATTTATTTTCAAGATCTAATTTATGCATACAAGAGCTGAGGTGTAGGCCAGAGGTGTAAGGTAGAGGTGGGGGTGAGAGGATTCACCAGAGTCAGAGTGGGGAGCAGAACAGGCAGACTGACTGAAATACACTGCTGAGGGGAGCAGCGGGCAAGACAAGAGAGGTCTGCTGTGCCATGTGGGTAGCTCTCTGGCCAGGGGTAGAACTAATGCTGCAGTGGCTGATGGTAGCTTGATAGCACTGAGACTTTAACCCCTGCACCACCAAGGAGGCCCACATTTTGGATAATTTTAATGGAAAAATAAAGCAGCATCAGTTATGATTTGAGAGTTTATTATTTGGTTATTGCCATTCAAATCTGAAAGTTTCATTTTTATAACATTTCAAAATTTACCCTCACAGATGTTACTATTTGAAATTTTGAATAATGCATGAATAAATAAAATAAATGAACATCTTTTTTCCTAAGTATATCTGTACTCAACTTTGGGTTAAATACTAATATATACCTCAGCAAAGCAGCTTTAATGAAAGTATTTACTTTGCATATCTAGGTATTCATAAATTGTATAAAAAATAGCCTGACATTCTGGATTGGTCATACTATTCATATTAGCTTTTAATTCTTTAGGGGGAGGATAAAAGACAATAAGGTGCCATCTCCCACAATCATTTATTTGTTTGTTTATTCAAAATAATTCATTCAACACATATTTTTTGAGGGCTTATATGTCCTATGTCCCATACAACTCTCACCCCCCTTGTTTTGATCCTACTCCTTTCTATCCACCTCTCCGTAGTGTGTCTCTGGTTTATAGTTGCTTGTTGATTTTGATTTTTACTTTATTAGAATTAGTCTTTTTCCTTTTCCTGGTCCCTTATTTAAGTTTTCTAAATTCCTGCTATGAGTGAGACCATCTGGTATTTTTCTTTTTCTTTCTGTCTTATTTTGCTGAGCATGATCCCTTCCAGCTCCACCTATGTTGCTGCAAATTGCGTGAGTTTATCTTTTGATTGCTGAGTAATATTCCCTAATATATATGTACCACATCTTCTTGATTCAATCATCTATTTCTGGGCATTTGGGTTGTTTCCATAGTTTACCTATTGTAAATAGCCCTGCAATAAACACAGGGGTGCAGGTGCCCTTTTGAATTAATGTTTTGTGTCCTTTGGGTAAATACCTAGAAGTGAAATTGCTGGATCATATGGAAGCTCCATTTTAGCAGATTGAGAAGAAAATATTTTTTAAAGAAAATAAAAGAAACAAATATTTAACCCAAATAGTCTATTAACAGGGTGGAACAGACAAAAGGAAATTGGTCATCTTATACATTTTATGAAGGGAATTGAATGCTATGAATATAATTCATATTATTTATTAACTTAAATATACATATAGAAGCACTTTAAGTTAAAAATTATTATGACTTGAAAATGACTGAAATAGCATGCATTTATATAAAATATGTTAATCATGTCTTCTTAAAAAGTGATAAAATAATTTGAGGAAACATGATAAAAACAATGTGTAGAGTACAATCATAACATAGATACATATCTGAATAAAAGTACTTTAAAAATATATAACAGGACCTCCATGGTGTCACAAGGGGTTAAGTCTCAGCACTATGAAGCAATTTGAAGCCACTGCAGCACGAGTTCAATCCCCAGCCAGGGAGCTAACCCACATGGTCCAGCAGACATCTCCTGTCTCGTTCACTGCTTCCCTCAACAGTGTACTTTAGTCTATCTACCTGTTCTGCTCCCCACTCTGTTTATGGTAAATCCTCTCACCCCCCACCTCCCACACCTTTGGCCTACACCCCAGCTCTTATATGCATAAATAAATAAAACTTTATAAGAAATATAACAAATAATTAATTCTATTTATCTCTGGTTAATATTATGAGAGAAGTTACTATTTTTTTTTTAATATTACATGTTTGCAGAGATTATATAGCCCACTATAAATTGTATTTAGAATACATGAGAATTGTAAAAAATATTCACTGGAAGCTAAATATATTTGGAGAGGTTTAAGGAAGCAGTTGAACTCTAGTGAACATTTAATTTACTCTATATTAGAATTTGAGGGGATTGCATTTTCCTTATTTATTTCTAAATCTAGGATTCTCCTGCTGTTTGTACCATCTGTTGACCATTTCTTCTCTTTTCCAATGAATATTCAGAAGATGACAAAAATTAGCATTACACAAACTGTGTATTGTCCCTAAAGAAATGCACTGATATATTAGGTATTCAGTTTTGATGTTGTTCTAACTGCCTTGCTTTCCTGGACAAACGATCGCCATGTTACATGTTGCATGAAAAGTAAAATAGAAGTATTGAAGTCTATAAAGGCAGGTTGAAGGTTACAATGTTGGGGTAATACAGAATTGTCTTAAATTTTTGGCTGAGGTAAAAGAAGATTTGGTGATAAGTTTTAGTCAAATATTGATATAAAACAATGAGAAGTGCAAGTGTGAAACAAAGTTAGAGATATAGAATCTTTTTATATTAGAGTTTCTTTATAAATGCTACCTCTCTGATTATGACTCACTCTTTTGAGGTAAATGGCTCAGACTATGAGTAAAATACTCCCTAATTAAAAAAAAAAATCAACCTTAGAGGAAACTGAGGAATTAGTTTTTTTTCATGAAATTCACCTTTCTTTTTTTTATTTTTTTTTAATTTTTTTATATTCCCCATACAATTGCACCCCCCTTATTTTGACCCCAATCCCTCCTCTCCCCACCACCCCATAGTGTCTCTGGTTTACAGTTGCTTGTTGATTTTATTTTTTTTTATTATAGTTATTCTTTTTCCTGATCCCTTTAGCAAAATAAGCCAGAAAGAAAAAGAAAAATACTGGATTGTCTCACTCATAGCAGGAATCTAGAAATTTACCTTTCTTGTTAAGAATTTACTTTCAGTACAGTGGAGAGCAAAGGGAAATTAAGTGCACTATTAATCTACAGTCAATTCTGATTTACTGGGGTAGTTGCTTTTGGTAACTGCCCTGTAAAAAGGGTCGAAACTAATCTCTTAAGAACTTCAAACTCAGTATCAACCACTAAGCAGCTCTTTAAAATGCAAACAACTCATAGAAGAACCAAATGATTTGATTAGAAAACTATTGAGATTGCTCTGTACGGTAGAAATTTGTGTGTACTTTTCTGATGACTGGAGCTTTGACTGTGATCATTCTGGTTTTCAGAAGAGAACTTAAATGGCATAAAAATCAAGATTCAAAGTCATTTTTCATACAATGCTTAATATTGATTTGCGCATTGCATGGAACAAATATAGTGAAGGACCTTCAAAATTCTGACAATTATACTTGTGTGAACATTCAAATTTACAAAGTACTCTATGAGATGTTGTATTTTTCAACTTAGTTTCCCAAACAGCACTTTTAGTAGTTGTCTTATTGCTTATTCTATTTGATAGGACATTGGCTGAGAACCATGCAGAATGAAATACTTAGTGAAGTTATGGCTGGAAAGTGTATAAAGCAGAATGAGATTTGGATATTCTGATTCATTAATTCATTTTCCAATTTTATTGAGTATCAAATATACAGAAAGCTGTGTGTTTTTTGTGTTTTTTTTTTAAAGGTTTCTTTTTTTTTTTTAAGATTTAATTATTTATTTATACAAGCACTGGCTACAGTCAGAAGCGCGGGAGGATGAGAGAATTCATCAGAGCCAGAGCTGGGAGCAGAGCAGGCAGAAGGACCAAAGTACACTGCTGAGGGGAGCAGCGGGCGGCAGGAGAGGTCTGTGCACCATGTGGGACCTTCCTCTGGTGGCCAGGAGCAGCCGGGGATTGAACCAATGCTGGAGGCTGTGGGCAGCTTTGCAACCCAGCGCTCCACCCCTGTGCCACTGGGGAGGCCAGAAAGCTGTGTTTTAACTATTCAACTCTGATTGGAAAAATGACAGGCAGACAAGAAGATTAAGAAGAAGAAAGAAAGGAGAAAAGGAAGGAAAACACTGAGAAAGAAGCCTGCTCTGATGTTGAAACTATCTTAAGTCCTTGATAGAAATATTTCTCAACTGTTTGGTTAAATATGGCTTTCATATATCTATCAGTTAATTTTTTTTTTTTACAAATGCTAGATCATCCCTACAAGAAATCTGAAGGAACACATTTATCTAAATCAAAGCAAATAAAGTTAAATAAATAAATAAGATTCAAAAACCCATATGCAAAAGTATAGAGCAAAAGTATAAAGCAAACAAACTTCAGGATGAAAAAAAAAAAGTCCCACTTGCAATCATATCACCAAATATTAAATACCTAGAAATAAACAACAGAGGCGGCAAAAAAAAAAAAAAAAAAAAAAAAAAAAAAAAAAAAAACCCTCTTCAAGAAAACTGTAAGATAATTGTTTAAAAAAAATAGAAAAAGGCACATAGAAATGGACAGTGCTTTCTTGATCATTCTGGATGTAAGATCTGAAAACATAAAATATATCAAAAAAATAGGCAAACCAATCTGATATATTTGTTCCAGGGATGTTTTGGGAGATTGGATTCCAATGACAAGGGAAATGAAAGAACAATAAATGAGACTACATCAAACTAAAAACCTTCTTTACAGCAATAGAAAATATCACTAACATGAAAAGACACCATGACAAATGGAAAATGCACATCATACATCTGTCAAGGGGCTAATATAAAGATCTACAAAGAACTTACATGATTTAAGAAAAAGAAAACAAATTGCCCCAGTCGGGGGGAAAAAAAAAAAAGAAAGAAGGGAAGAAAGAAAAAAAAGAAAGAAAGAAAGAAAGGAAGGAAGGAAGGAAGGAAGGAAGGAAGGAAGGAAGGAAGGAAGGAAGGAAGGAAGGAAGGAAGGAAGGAAGGAAGGAAGGAAGAAGGAAGGAAGGAAGGAAGGAAGGAAGGAAGGAAGGAAGGAAGGAAGGAAGGAAGGAAGGAAGGAAGGAAGGAAGGAAGGAAGGAAGGAAGGAAGGAAGGAAGGAAGGGGAATTAAATGGACACTTCTCCAAGAAGACATGCAGCTGTCTAATAGTTACAGTTAAAAAAAAAAAAGTAAGTAAACTTTTATTCACTAACTGTTGTATAATGGCTCCATATAGAATATTATGGATGAATTTGCTGACACTTTGATCTGTTAAGAAAGAGAGGTTAGAGAGAGAGATAGATAGATAGATGATAGATAGATAGATAGATAGATAGATAGATAGATAGATAGATAGCACAGTCACTAAAAATTAATTCAAAATCCCAACAATAACTTTATTACAAATTTGAGGTTGTGGGGTAACAGCGCTACAAAACTGATGGGTTTGATCAGTCAGGTGTAGAGTGGATATGGAAATCTTAGTGAAGGAGCCATGTCTGAACTTAGATATTAAGACTAAGAAAGCATTAACTAAGTTAAAAACAGAGTGGGGAGGCAGAACATGTACTGTAGATAGAACAAACAACATGTACAAAGGCTCAGTATATTTAGAGTCTGGTATTTAAATAGCACTGAAAAGAGGCAACAAAGATCAGAAAATTAGTTGCAGGGCCTAATAGTTATTCATGTTAAGGATCTTGGTTTTGACTGTAGGAATAATAGGTAGATATTGACAGTTTATCGGGGAGGTTAAATGGTTAAATTTCAATTTTTAAATTATTTTTTAAAGATTTATTTATGCATATAAGAACTGGGATACAGGTCAGAAGTGTGGAGGGTGAGAGAATTCACCAGAGATAGAGTGGGGAACAGAACAGGCAGATTGACTGAAATACACTGCTGAGGGAAGCTGCATGTGAGTCAGGAGAAGTCTGTTGCACCATGTGGGTAGCTCCCTGGCCAGGGATGGAACTCGTGCTGCAGTGGCTGAGGACAGCTTCATATGTTGTGTCTAAATCCCTTGCACCACCAAGGAGGACCTGAATTTTTTAATTATTGTTCTTGGAGCCTGGAGAAGTGGATTGGTAAAATTCAACATGTACATGATAGTTACAAAGCTATTATATTAGTTCAGGTAAGAAAATGATAGTTGTTTGGACTAGGTGTTTGTTGCTGATAGGACAACATGAATTATTTTCAAAGAATCATTTATGAGGAAAACCATATTGGTAAAATTTTGGGAATGGTATGTACAAGAGAGAAAAATGTTAGGAAGGAGTCTGAGTTTTTAAATGTTGTGACAAAGTATATAGTTATAGCTATGGTAGAAAGTGATTTCTGGCACAGAATATATTTTTCTTTCGAGTTTCCATTCTTGGTTTAAAAGGTATGAGAGCAATGGTTATAATTTTTGGTTAATGTAGGTTTTCACTGTCTTTGATAAATCTAAGATTCAGGGAATCAGATGAATATATGGATTTGATCTAAAGAGCTGATGACTGGTATGAAGAAATGCATGTGTGAATCATAGTTACATCAATGAATGATGTATTCCTCATGGGTGAAATTTCATGGGAAAAATTGAATGTTAAAGAAGGTCTAGGTATACACTTCTATTTAATAAAATGAAGAGGCTGAATTTTCCAAGGAAAATGATTAATAATAGCAAGAAACGCAGAAAGGAAAAAAGGGGTTAGAGTTTCTAAGAATGTAAGAGTTTCAAGAAATAAAGGTGTTATCAGTCATAGTGCTAAAGAATGGAAAGATGAAAAAAAGGACATGAAATTTAGTAGTAATGATGTAATTAAAAAGTTCAGGAAACGTTGCTTGCATGAATGGAAAATATTAGACAAAGCAGAGACAGGTGGCATATTAAGTTCTTCCCTTCTGATGCTTTAATTTCATATGTGCTTATCCCTCACTAAACATGTAGTCTAACTAAATGAATCACTTTTTAGTTTATTAGGCTAAAAAAATATAATATGTTGTAGAAAACAAAAATGTTGGAAAAATATTTATTATTTACTATGTATTTTCTGGTCCCATGGAATAAAAACAACTCAAGTATTTACATACCACATTATTAATATGCTAGTGTTTTAGGATTATTTTACTCCACTTGGTATCTTATATAACGTGGCTACAGCCTATCATGGATACCTTAACTTTTTTTTTTTAAGAGTGAATTTTTTTTTTAAGATTTATTTATTTATTTAAACAAGCACTGGGTACAGTCAGAAGCACGGGAAGGTGAGAGAATTCACCAGAGCCAGAGCAGGGAACAGAACAGGCAGACTAACAAAATACACTGCTGAGGGGAGCAGCGGGTGGCAGGAGAGGTCTGCGCACCATGTGGGACCCTCTCTGGTGTCCGGGGAGCAGCTGGGGCTTGAACCAGCGCTGCAGAGGCTGCGGGCAGCTTCACAACCCAGCGCTCAACGGCTGCGCCACCGGGGAGGTCCAAGTTCTTTATTACTATGATGGGAAATGATCAACATCTCTCTGTTTCTACAAAGGTGGCCCATAAAGAATCAACAACTTATCATTTATGCACACACCTTGCCTCTGTCTTTATTAATACAATGAGTGATGTTGACATATGTTTGAGTTCCCCTCTTTTCTAGAGGAGATTGACAGGATCTATTCACATTATTGGTATAATATCCATTAGTTCTATTCTGTTGCCTTTGCTTTTTATAACAAAGGTGTTGTGTTTGTTTTACTTGTTGTAGGGAAATAAATGCGTAGCAATAAACTCTGGTGCTTATCATATAAGAAACAACAGTACGCTACTATATATTTATTGTGCTTAATTTTTAGAAACGAATACTTCAAAAGCACCAAATATTGCCATTTTTTTCTTAACTAAACTGTATGTTTATTGTAGAAACTCAAAACTGGGTTTCAAATAAATAGAGCTGAATTTGCATGTCCTCTTTTTTTTTTTAAGTGATTTTTTTTTTTTAAGATTTATTTATTTATTTTTGCAAGCACTGGGTACAGTCAGAAGCACGGGAGGGTGAAAGAATTCACCAGAGCCAGAGTGGGGAGCAGAACAGGCAGACTGACGAAGTACACTGCTGAGGGGAGCAGCAGGCATGGCAGGAGAGGTCTGTGTGCCATGTGGGACCCTCCCGAGCGACTGGGGATCAAGCCGGCGCTGCAGAGGCTGCAGGCAGCTTAGCAGCCCAGCGCTCAACTACTGTGCCAGCAGGGGAGGCCCATCCTCTGGTTTTGATGAGCCTACAAGGGCCTGAGAATCAGGGTATGGTTAGTCCTTATTTCCTTCTCAGGTCTCTCAATCTACAATTTAGGATAAATGATGTCTCATCCAACTGATATTTTAAAAATTACCTATTTTATTTATATATATTTTAATTCATTTTTATTTTCTTACATTGTGGGTCATCTTTCTATAGTTATTTTTCTACTTAGGTGCATCCCTCCCACCAAATAATCCACATAATCCACCACAATCTGGCTCTCCTGTGTCTCCCTGCCCCACTCTGACCACTCCCACTCCTCCACTCCTCCCTTGGTGCAAGGTGTAGATGTAGATTGATGGTTGGCCCAGGAGACTTGTCTTTTTCCTGCAATCTTGCCCTTTATCTGTTGCTCCTAGATTGCAGCAGGTCATTATGCTCAGATACCCAGGAGTAAGTAGGAGGCAGGCAACAAGGTAGAGCCATTCAGGAACCTCTTGTAGGAAAGGTGTGTGATAGGGAAGGTTCTTGGACTCCTTGATTTTGGAGCTTCCTGTGGTAGAGGATATTGTCCCCTTTTCTTCAGATCAGTGGGGTTTCTGGGTTCCTTGAGTCCTTATCCACACTGATTGCAGCATCCATTCTGATGACTGTCACATGATGCTGTTTGAGTCTTATAATTCTGGTGTTGGTGCTCAGTCTAGCTCCTTTCATCCCCTTTCCTGGTTTCCATTCCTGCCCTGAGTCCCCAGTTATATCTGCGATGTTTTCCTTCCCAGTTGGAAAAGGAGGAAACCTCATGCATGTTGCACACATCTTTGGGCCAGGGGTTTGGTTGCTCAGGTCCTGGAGATATTGTAGGTGGAGCTCATGCAAGAAGTCACCACACCAGCTCGGGAGGGTGAGAGAATTCACCAGAGCCAGAGCGGGGAGCAGAACAGGCAGAAGGACCAACATACACTGCTGAGGGGAGCAGTGGGCCCAGCAGGCGAGGTCTGTCGCACCATGCGTGACCCTCGCAGGTGGCCGGGGATGGAACTGGCGCTGCAGAGGCTGCTGGCAGCTTCGCAGCCCAGCGCTCAACGACTGCGCCACTGGGGAGGTCCCAGCTCCTCTTATGGTCCTATTGCTTGTAGATCTGACTGTGCTCTGTTTGGATCTGCCCCAGGCGATAATTATGCCCCGGGATTTGATTTGTCTCTCTTGTCTCCTAAAAGTCTGCAGCAGGAGTGCTTGAATTATAGGTGTCTTTCACCAATCTGATAGAATTGGAGTCAGAACAGAGGAAGATACCAACCTCTGGCCTGCACTGCACTCTGAGATCCTGGTAGCACAAGACTCACTCTGTCTCCACTCCCGCCTGCTGCCTACGCTGCACAGGGGTGTGCTGGAGTCCCCTGCTGGAGTCCCCTGCTTGTCGGGGCCCCTGGATCCTAACTCCAGCCTGTCTGGGTTGATTTGTATTATGAAAGAAACAATACTTGCTACATATTTTCTGGGACCCAATATGAAAAGATAGTTTGGACTTTTTGCTCAAAAATTCTGATGAAAAAAAAAAAAGAAAAAGAAAAAAAAATGAAAAAAGAAATTCAGATTAATTTCACTGGCAGTAGCAGAACATTAAACCAAACACAGGGTCCTTCCAAGTGTGGGTCTGTGTGATTTCACAGGTAAACCATAAAGTCAGGCTGCTAATAAAACGTCTGAACGACCCTTAGAACAATAAACCAGAACCTAAATGTACATTCTGAAGGAAATCTGAGTTTCATGTTTATCTCTCTGGGCCCATAGTTCTTTCCAAAATAAGAGTTCTTATCCTTACTATACTTTTCTGGATTTAAATATCTATGTGATTTTTGTGCATATCTACCACATTTTTTTACCCCAACTACTTCTCTTAGCATTGCGTATAAATCAAATGATCTATGAGCTTTCTGCTAGTGAAACTTCCACTATTTTTAGAGAGTATTTAGTATCGCCTTTTAAAGTAAGACTCCCTTCGGATAGTTTTATGGTCCCTAGTTTTAAAAACCAAGTAAGTTTTTTCACAGTTATAAACAGAAAGGCTTTTCCTTCTCTTAGGCATTTAAGCTTAGATTTTCCCAAACTATCTTTCATGAGTATTTCATCCAAACCCATGGCCCAAATCAGGTAGATGGTGGAAATTTAACATTGCAAACTAAAATGAAGTTTGAGCATAAAAATGAAGTGTTAAATGGAGTATAAAATTGAAGCAGCCTGTTTTAGCACTTGGGCTTGCCTCAGGCTCTGTACACTATCAGGAGAGCTCAGATTCTGAGTACTTCTCAGGTTGACAGTAACTGCAGAGTCCTGTGTGAGTTATTTTAAAGTGAAGGAGAATGTGAGAGTTAGAAACCTTCAAAACTTCCTACTCCTCTCCAAGAGTAGTTTAAATATGTCTTGTCAATCCTTAGTAATCATTCTTTTAAAATGTTCTAATATGTTTTCAAGTAAGAAACATTCAAATTAGAAAACTAATTTTCTAATTAATATTCAGTTCTTTATTGAAGGGAATCCTGCTGTTAATATGGGCTGAAATAATCCTTGTCTGAACACAGCGGTCTCATTCAAAATGTGTAAGTAAAAAGCAGATCAGAAAGACAGGAAGAGAGCGAAGGAACAAGATAATTATCAATTAGCAGCAAAACCATGTTATTTATTTATTTGTTTGTTTATTTATTTTTAAAGATTTATTTATTTATGCATACAAGAACTGGGGCACAGGCCAGTGGTGCAGGGGGTGAGATGACTCACCAGAGACAGACTGGGGAACAGAACAGGCAGACTGACTGAAATACACTGCTGAGGGGAGCAGTGGGTGAGCCAGAAGAGGTCTGCTGCACCATGTGGGAAGCTCCCTGGCAGGGAATTGAACTCATGCTACAGTGGCTGAGGATAGCTTCATAGGTTGTGTCTCAATCCCTTGTACAACCAGGGAGGCCCAAAACCATATTATTTAAACACACACACTCATAAACATATGTATATAACTTCAATCTGTTACCATGTCCCCCGACCCCTGGAGGCAGGGTAAGATGACTTTTTTTAGTGGAGGCAGATGGGAGAGGCTTAGGCATGCTGGTCTCAGCCTACTGCTTATGGAAATTGCCCCTCCCCAGCAAAGCCAGCTCCTGCTGTGGCTTCCTGTAGCCAATAGGCCCACCAGCCTGCTCTGAGTTGAATGCAGGCCAGACTGGGCTTTTCCCCTTTTATATCTGCCTCTAGAATTCATAAGTGGACCAGTCAGGTGTGTGAGCTAAATGGACCAATCATCTTTAAGCTCACTTCAGTAATTATTCAAATTGAAAAACTGAAAATGAGGTGATTGGTACTAGGTGGTTTAATCACATTGAAAATGGTCCAAACAGGATTGTAGGGTGGGGCACCATGAGGGGCTATGATAAGAGTTGGCTTGATTTGTTTTGCCAGCCTTGAAAAGGAACCTTCTGTTGGGCCACTTTTGAAAAAAAAGAATTCTGTCCCTAACCCTTGAAGAAAGAAGTGGAGTGTGCACCAGCCTCTCAAGAGAGAAGTATTCATCCAACTGCCTTGGAAGAAGGATTCTGCACCCAGTGTCTGACAAAACTGTCATCGAGCTGTCAATCCCTAAGGGATTCACCAGAACTTCAAAGACTTCATAGACTTGCAGACCTCCGCACCTCTGTCGACCTTCCCAGAGACTTGGCTGCTGTATCAAACTCTGGCATTACTTGCAAGGACCACCCTTGGGCTTGGCCCAGTGTTTTGAAGAGCTGATCACAGCCTCTGATTCTTGAGCACCACCTTCTGGTGCTGTTTAATCCATAATTGTCTGGTTCAACATCTGGCCTAGCCTTTATATTACTGCTATAGGTTGCTGCAATGTCACCTCATTTTCCACAGATGGTCCTTCTTTGGAATTTATGATCACTGCAGACACTATGTGGGGTGAGAAAACCTGCCACTTGGGGCCTCAAACTTCTTTCCTTTTCTCCAATCTCTTGTTTGTTAAAAAATAAACAAACAAACAAATCCAGCTGTTGTTGGACCCTGAGTAATATTGCAATTGTGGGTGTGGGTAAGAGCCCATTGATGGTGACCAGTCCTCTAATTTAGTCACTATCTTTTGACATTGAATACTGAACACTCTTTTTAGTCTTCAAGTATTTTGTACTGTCTCAGTTTATATATATCTATATATATAATATATATGTATAATATATAATATGTATAATATATATATTAACTTGCAAACCATTAAAAGATTCTGGCAGGGATTTTTGGTTTGTTTCATTTATTTTTTTGTGTGTATATATATATATATATTTATTTATTTATTTATTTATTTATTTATTTTCAGGAAGATATATGTGCCACCAGCAAATGTACATGAACAGGACTATATTCTTTCATTCTAATGAAATAGAAAAACTATATACATAGATAACCATGCTTAGTATAAGGATCTCAGTAGCACATCAGCTGAGGTACTGATATTCATTGATTACATTGTCATATATTAGTTTGCAGTGTATCCTTTCCTGCCTATTTATTTTTTATTATTTTTTAAAGATTTATTTATTTATGCATACAAGAACTGTGTTGTAAGCTAGAGGTGTGAGGGTGAGAGGATTTACCAGAGAGAGTGGGGAGCAGAAATTTCTTGCCTATTTAAACAAATAACACAAAGGCATTTTTTAAAAATGTTGAGTTAATGCTCAAAAAATCATATTCAGAGCAAAGTAACATCTAAGCTTAACTTGTTCTAAAGACTGTAATAATAATAATGGTAGTAAACAAACCTGAGATGTTGGAAAATAACATGAGAAGATACATATTTTGAGAAGATGTTTTCTCTATTTAAAAAATGGTAATTCATCCTCTAATGAACATTTTATGATGTGGAGACTCATCATTTAGCAGACTTTGAGACCATGATAGCCTCCCTAATTACTTTGTTAATGGTAGCAGCATAATGGAGATGGTGCTTATAGGCACAGGCAAAGTCAGGAGATAATTACTCTTGCTCTCTAGTAGAGTGGGGAAAAAATAATCTCAGAACTACCTGGTGACAAGCTCCACATTGCTGCATATCTTGAAAAAACAATAACCAAAAAAAAAAAAAAAAAAACCATGATAATTAGCTGGGGTTTTTTTTGTTTTGTTTTGTTTGTTTTTTAGCAATCTGTCATGGTTCTAGCTTTTCATGATGGCAACAAAGCAGGTCAAATTATCACAGTAGTGCAGAGGCTCTTTTTTGACTTATTGGAATCCCTTTGTGAGATATTTCAGAATGAATGGATGCCTAGGAAAAAAGAAATATATGTAACCATTTACGAGAACATAATTGTGCTTAGTATGTAAAAAGCCTATTTTTACCGAATTGAAAAATGTGGATATAGATCCACATTTGGGAAGAGTTTCTCTTTTTCAATAAATAACACATCACAATGCTATTTTTAAAGAATTTCTCTACTGCAGTTATTATTTAAAACTAATGGATCATAAACAATCAAGACTGACTAGGTTGCAAATAAACGTATATAGGATTCTGTGATTCTTTTGCTGATTCAGACAGTTGATCTGAAATCAAGACAATGTTAGTCAAATGAAAGTATCAAGTATGAATATCAAATAAAGGGCAGTATAGCAGGTAAGAAACTGAATGACTCCTCAAATTCAGAAAACTATCTGGATAAAATATTTGAAAAAATACCTTTTCATTTTTTGTTTACATTTTACCATACTTTTTCTTATTGGGGAAGGTAGTGTTAGTTTATGGCACTATATATGATTTAGAGGTATAAGTTCATACCTCTTCAGATGTATGTGACCATAACATGCCACCACTAAAGCACATATATCCCCACCTTAATCTGTTGGTTCCCCTTCTCTCTGCATTCCCTACCAGCACCTGCTCCTTCTTGTAATCACAATTCTGGAGCAAGATTTCAAAGGGTTTGTTTGGTTTAGTTTTGTCTACTTATTTATTTAGTTTCTTTATGTTCTGCATATGAGTGAAATTATCTACTATTGGTCTTTTTCTTTCTAACTTATTTTATTAAGTATTATCTTCTCCAGTTCCTTTCATGCTTTCACAAATGGCAAGAATTTATCTCCTTTAACAGCTGAGTAATATTCCATTGTGTATATATACCACTCCCTTCCCCACCCATCTTTAGTGAACACTTAGGTTGTTTTCATACCTTGTCTATTCTGAATATTGCTGCAATGAACATAGGAATGCATCCTCCCCTTCAAATTAGTGTTTTTGCACCATTTGTTTAGATACCTTGCAGTGGGATTGTTGAATCATACGGCGGATCTGTTTTTTAACATTATAAGAAACCTCCATACTGTTTTCCATAGGGACTGGACCATTCTAGAGTCCCACCAACAGCATACAAAAGTTTCTTTTTGTTCACATCCTCAAGGACCCACATCTCTCTATAAATGAAATCTGATGGTGGAAATGCTTTGCCAGCTCTGTATTAGATTCCAACTTAATGATTTTTAATTGAGACTCTTACAGTGATTACTAGATTTTTTTTTTTTACAGTCAGTCTTCTTTTAATTTCTTCTCTATGTTAAAATTACACAAGCAACAAAAAAATACATTTTCACTACCATGTTCAAGAAATACAAAAAGATACAAAATACAAGGCAAGAAACCCTCATCACCATCAGTCCCTCATCTACATTTCCATAGAAGTACCATTATTAACAATTTGATATTTAAAAATCTGAATATTTTCCTGTCTAGTTTTTATTTAAATGGAATAGTTATGTGAGCCATTTAGTAATTATGCATTTAATAAATGGCAATTAATTGATGTTGATTTTTCAAGTAACAATTGGAAAGTCAACCTGTTTTTTAAATAACTAGTCTTTGAATCAATACAGTGTTGTAAATCAATGTCATCTCAATTAAAAAAAGGAAATCAAAAAATAATTAAAATCTCAGAAGAGGTGAATAATAGCAAATGAAACATTACAAAAATAAAAATAAAGCAATAAAACATTTGAACTTGAGTTCCTCCTGGATATAAGGAAGTTTGATTTGTTCTGGTATCTATATACAACATACATATGCCAACTCAGTTGAGGTGAATGTCCTTGGTTGGTGAAATTATGATTTTTTACTTACATGTATTTTAAAACGTATAATCAAAATGTCAGTCATTAGATTTTTATTTTTTTTAATTGAAGTAACATTGGATTATAGCATTATATAGGTTTCAGGTGTATATCATTATAAATCAACATCTGTTTATATATTACAGATGCAATTCCATTTTTCAGTATACAATTGAGACCTTTCATTTGACTCACTCACCCTCCTTCCACTTTCTCTTCTAGTTAGTCACTTACTTCATTTTATACTACAAAAGATTAATTTTTTTAAAAAAATAAGAAATAATAATAACTGCAGTATTTTATGCTACTAGTTTTATTCTGTTATTGATTTATTATGGTGTATTTTATTATATATTGAAAGTAATTTTGCTTATTTACTGATTATAAAATAATGCTGCAGTAAATGCTATTGCATATACTTCAAAATTTTTGCTATAAAGTGAAAACATTTACCATATTTTTTTTATCTTGATACTAATACTGAATTCTTTTTTTTAAAGATTTATTTATTTTTTAAAAAATTATTCATGCATACAAGAACCAGGGTACAGGCTAGATGCGTGAGAGGGTGAGAGGATTCACCAGAGAGAGTGGGGAACAGAACAGGCAGACTGACTGAAACACACTGCTGAGGGGAGCAGCGGGCTTGACAGGAGAGGTCTGCCATGCCATGTGGGATTCTCGCCCTCCAGGATGGAACCCACACTTCAGAGGTTACAGACAGCTTCACAGTGCTGCACTCAAAAGCCTGCACCACCAGGGGAGGCCCCAAATATTTATTTCTTTATACAAGAACTGAGGTACAGGTCAGAGGCACGGGAGGGTGAGAGAATTCGCCAGAGAGAGCAGGGAGCATAACAGGCAGATGGATCGAAGACACTGCTGAGGGGAGCAGCGAGTGAGACAGGGGAGGTGTGCCACACCATGTGGGTTTCTCCCTAGAGGCCTGGGAATCGAAAGGGGCTGCAGAGGCTGTGGATAGTTAACACCGCGCAGAGCTCAACCCACTGCGTCACTGGGGAGGTCCCTAATGCAAAATTCCTTTAAGAAAATTAAAGAACTACAGCAAGACACATAATAGTAAAGCTCCCAAGAATCCAGGACAAGGAAAAAATAATGAAGCTGACAAGAGGGAAGAAACAGATAACATTCAAAGGAAAACCAATCAGGCTGACATCAGACTTCTCTGAAGAAACACTACGGGCAAGGAGAGAGTGGAGGGACATAGTCAACAGACTCCAAGAAAACAGATGCCAACCAAGAATACTCTATCCCGGAAAGCTCTCTTTCCTCCATGAAGAAAGAATATGGACCTTCCCAGACAAAGAGAAACTCCGGAATTTCATTGCGACTAAACCCCCACTCCAAAAAATACTACAAGGAATCCTAAAGCCAGAACCTCAGAGGGACGAATAACAACGAAAGAAGACCAAAAAAAAAAAAAAGTTATTAAAAGAATAAATAAATAAAATCAAAGGAAAGACAAACATAATGGCAAATACAGATGCTAACATATCAATATTAACTCTAAATGTAAATGGACTAAACTCTTCAATAAAAAGACACAGAGTTGCAGCCTGGATTAAGAAACAAAACCCAACCTTTTGCTGTCTCCAGGAAACACATTTAGCTACGAAAGATAAAAATAGGCTCAAAGTCAAAGGATGGAAAACAATCCTACAAGCAAATGGGCCAAAAAAGAAAGCAGGAACAGCTATACTTATATCAGATAAAACAGACTTCAAACTCAAAAAAATAAAAAGAGACCCCAATGGTCACTACATTATGATTAAGGGGACAATACTTCAAGAAGAAATAACACTCATTAACATATACTCACCAAACGAAAGAGCACCAAAATATATCAGACAACTGTTGTCCTCTCTGAAAACAGACATCAGAGAAAACACATATGTAGTGGGAGACTTCAACACACCACTATCAACAATGGATAGATCAACAAGACAAAAAATAAGTAAAGAAACTAAAGCTCTAAATAAGGACCTAGAGCATTTGGGCTTAACAGACATCTATAGAACACTAAACCCAAAAAAAACGGAGTACACATTTTTCTCAAGCCCACACGGATCATTCTCCAGGATCGATCACATACTGGGGCACAAGACAAACATCAACAGATACACCAAGATTGAAATCATACCAACCATCTTTTCTGACCACGAAGGCATCAAACTAGAAATAAATCATAAAAAGAAGGCAAGGAACTATCCTACCTCATGGAGATTAAAAGCCACACTACTGGAAGACCACTGGACTAACGAGGAGATCAAAGAAGAAATTAAAAAATTCTTTGAATTGAATGACAAGGAGGACACCAATAGCCTAAATGTATGGGATGCAGCAAAAGCAGTAATAAGAGGAAAATATATAGCAATAGAAGCTCACATCAAAAAACAAGAAAGAACTCAAAGAAACAACCTAATCTCGAAGCTCAAAGATCTAGAAAAAGAACAACAAAAAACCCCAGAACCAGTAGAAGAAAAGAAATAATAAAAACCAAAGCAGAAATAAATGAAATTGAAACTAAAAAACAATCCAAAAGATCAATGAAACCAAGAGCTGGTTCTTTGAAAAAATAAATAAAATAGACAAACCCCTAGCCAGGCTCACAAAGGAAAAAAGGGAGAAAGCACAAATACACAGAATCATAAATGAAAGAGGAGAAATCACAACGGACACAGCAGAAATCAAAAGAATAATCAGTAACTACTATGAACAGTTATATGGAAACAAGTTCAACAATCTAGAGGAGATGGACAAATTCCTACAACTCTACAATCACCCAAAGCTAGATAAAGAAGAAATAGAACACCTAAACAGACCAATTACAAGCAGCGAAATTGAAATGGTAATTAAAAACCTCCCCAAAAACAAAAGCCCAGGACCTGATGGATTTACAAATGAATTCTACCAAACATTCAGAGACGAATTAGTGCCTATCCTTCACAAACTCTTCCAAAAAATTGAGAAGGAAGGGACAATACCAAACACGTTCTATGAAGCCAATATTACACTAATACCAAAACCGAATAAGGACAACACAAAAAAGGAAAACTATAGGCCAATCTCCCTAATGAACACTGATGCAAAAATCCTCAATAAAATTTTAGCTATCAGAATCCAACAATGTATCCATAAGATAATTCACCACGACCAAGTTGGATTCATTCCAGGGGCACAAGGATGGTTTAACATCCGAAAATCAATCAACGTTATCCAACACATCAACAAAAAGAAATATAAAAACCATATGATAATATCAATAGATGCTGAGAAAGCTTTCGACAAAGTGCAACACCCATTCATGATAAAAGCCCTTGAAATTCTTGGGATACAAGGAACATACCTCAACATCATAAAGGCCATCTATGACAAGCCAACAGCCAGTATCATTCTCAATGGTGAAAAGCTGAAAGCAATTCCATTAAGATCTGGAACAAGACAAGGATGTCCACTCTCACCACTGCTTTTCAATATAATACTGGAAGTCCTAGCCAGAGCAATAAGACAAGAGAAAGACATCCAAGGAATCCAAATAGGAAAAGAAGAAGTCAAACTATCACTATTTGCAGATGATATGATAATATACATAGAGAACCCCAAAATCTCCACAGAAAAACTAATTCAACTCATCAATCAATTCAGTAAAGTGGCAGGATACAAAATCAACACGCAAAAGTCAGTAGCCTTCCTATACACAAACAATAAATCTGAAGAAGAAGAAATCAAAAAAACCACCCCTTTTATTATCGAAACAAAAAAAATCAAATATTTGGGAATAAATCTAACAAAAGAGGTAAAGGACCTATACAAAGAAAACTATAAAACACTGTTAAAAGAAATAGAAGAAGACACAAAGAAATGGAAAGACATCCCCTGCTCATGGATTGGAAGAATAAACATTATTAAAATGGCCATCCTACCAAAAGCAATATACAGATTCAATGCTATTCCAATCAAAATCTCAATGGCATTCTTCAAAGAAATAGAACAATTATTGATGAAATTCATATGGAATCACCAAAAACCCCAAATAGCCAAAGCTCTACTGAAAAAAAAAGAAGGAAATGGAGGCATCACACTCCCAGACTTCAAACTATACTACAAAGCCATAATCATCAAAACTGCATGGTATTGGAACAAGAACAGACATACAGACCAATGGAATCGAATAGAAAATCCAGAAATAAACCCACAGATTTATGGTCAACTAATCTTTGACAAAGGAGCGAAGACTATGCATTGGAGCAAAGAAAGTTTGTTCAATAAATGGTGCTGGGAAAACTGGGTCGCTACATGCAAAAGAATGAAGCTTGACCACTACCTCACACCATACACAAAAATCAACTCAAAATGGATTAAAGAACTAGACATAAGACCTGAAACCATAAAATACATAGAAGGAAATATAGGCGAAACACTACGGGATTTGCACATCAAAGACATCTTTACAGACACATCACCCAAAGCAGTGATAGTGAAGAGAAAGATAAACAGCTGGGACTACATCAAATTAAAGAGCTTCTGCACAGCAAAAGAGACAATAACAAAAACAAAGAGAAACCCCACCAACTGGGAGAACATTTTTGCACCCAACACTAATGATAAAGGACTGATCACAAAAATCTGCAAAGAGCTGATGAGACTCAGCAACAACAAAGAAAATAATCCAGTCAAAAAATGGGCAGAAGAGCTAAAAAGAAACTTCTCTGAAGAGGAAATGCAAATGGCCAACAGACATATGAAAAAATGTTCAACATCACTTGTCATCAGGGAAATGCAAATCAAAACTACCATGAGATACCATCTCACACCAGTGAGAATGGCACATATTAAAAAAACTAGCAACAACAAATGTTGGCGAGGATGTGGAGAAAAAGGAACTCTTGTGCACTGTTGGTGGGAGTGCAAACTGGTCCAACCACTATGGAGAGCTGTGTGGAGATTTCTGGACGTACTAAACATAGAGCTTCCATATGATCCAGCAATTCCACTCCTAGGTATTTACCCAAAGGACACAGAAACATCAATTCCAAAGAGCACCTGCACTCCTATGTTTATAGCAGCACTGTTTACAATAGCTAAGCTTTGGAAACAACCCAAATGCCCAAAAATAGATGACTGGATCAAGAAGATGTGGTACATATATACCATGGAATATTACTCAGCATTCAAAAAAGATAAACACATGCAATTTGCAGCAACATGGATGGCACTGGAAGGGATCATGCTCAGCGAAATAAGCCAAAGAGAAAAAGAAAAATACCGGATGGTCTCACTCATAGCAGGAATCTAGAAAACTTAAATAAGGGACCAGGAAAATGAATATAAGAAAGTGAAAATCAAAATCAACAAAAAACTATGAACCAGAGACACTTTTTGGGGGGTGGGGGGGCGGGAGGGGAAGGATTGGGGTCAGAATGGGGCGTTTGCAATTGTATGGGGGAATATAAAAATAAAATTTAATATTAAAAAAAAAAAAGAAAATTAAAGAACTGACTTTTTCGAAGCTATAATTCCATGTTTTAGTGTATGCAAGGAAGCTGTATTCCCACCTGTGCCTCTTACCAATTGAGAGTTCCTTTACCCAAGAATCATTACCAGCACTCTATAATACAGCACATATAGTATATATAGCACAATATTATAAAGTTTCAAGAGAGGGGGTTGATTAAAAAAAATAAACTTATCAATGTGATATTTTATTTTAATTATTTTTGTATGATACTTCAGTTGAGAAAAACAGGACAATTCTTATTTTGGCCAATATATCAGAACTAACTAAACTATTCATTTACTACACAAATTTACATAATGCAATTAAGTGAAATTGTTCATTAAGGTAAATACTTACATAGCAGGTCCTTAGATAATGGTATTCTTTCATTCAATGTCCTTTCATTATAAAATCAATGAGATAAGATTATCCTGATCAATGCTGAATGAAACAACATTATTCAGGACGTGCTTTAGTTAGATGTCATTTGACTTAAATTTCTGAGGAACTACTGATGGCATTAAATGAAGATTTACTGTACTAGATACAAGAGGAAATAATATCTAAAGTCACAAAGTGCATGCTGTGGATCTTGTTTGCTTTCAATAGCAGCAGTCTACTGCTATAATGAACTTAGTTATTTTGACTGATAGGTGATACTTTTAAATAAATTTATGAAAAAAAAACCCTTTCATTTAAGATATATTTGTTGCTCCATCCATCAGTCAGTAACTTAATAAATAATTGGGATCCAGACATTGATTTGAGAATATTACATAATGCCCTTTGATATTGATTTTACCTAGTGGAGTGAAAATCTTACCAGTTATCCTAATTCTCAGGCAGGATAATCTTTCCAAGCCCACATGATCCTAGTCCACATGAATAAAATTCAGATTCATACCAATTTCATTTTATGTATCATAACCATGAACTTGGCAAGGCCTTATTGGGACATGTGTTGAATTAATTGGGCTGCTTCTTGATGCTTAATTAAAGCCTGAGGAATTTTGATTATTTGCATGGAAGGAATAGCATAGTCAGGTATACTATTTCACTGTTCTTTCTCTTGTTTCTTAGTTACCTAAAGAATTCATCTTTAGTGATAATGCTTGTGGATCATCTAATTACCCCAAAGGCATCTCTATTCAACGAGAGAGAAACTAACAAACCCACAGAATTTATCATGAATAGGTTCATTAGATAAAATGCAGTTCACAGATCAGTTACACAGATGGATTTCAGCCCAAAATTCCTACAGAGATCAAAGCAAAGCATTTGTCTTTATATATTACACATTACATTTTGAGACTTGATTCCCAAAACTTAAAAAAGACCTTGCTTATCTGTCCCTTCTGTAACATTTAAAAAGCCCTATAGGTAGAATGGACCCAAGTTAACTTGTTAAATGCAAATATGGCATATGTCATTTGTATTTAAATGACTTTAACATCCTGCAATATTACCTAGAGGTTTTCCTTCCAAATGAGTATGAAGAATATTTTAATGAAGCCAGCTACAAGTAAAACTAATCTTTTTAAAGAGAACACATAAATTTACTTTATGCATTAAACAACATGGATATATTAATTTAAAAAAAGGAAATATGAAATTTTGTGTCTGACCAATTTATTGTGTTAAAATTCTTTTATTTCAGTCAAGAATTATGTTCAATTGTATTTCTTCTCCAAAATAATGTGGAATTAATTTCTATTTTTAATAAACAATTCCTTCTTTGCTTACCAGTGCTCCATCTCCTCTTTCTAGCCTCTCTTCTTCTCTGGCTAGTTTGCCCTTTTCTCTATGGCTTTTGTGTACTTAGAGATAAAATGGAAATAGTCAGATTGAGCCACTTTATTTTAGCACCATGGAAACAAGGACTCCCATAACGACCCACATCATCAGTATACCTGATTTCTTTTCAAATGTAGTAGAGGAACAATCTTTATTCCTATTCATAAAAATGAGCACTGTTCTATTTCCACATTGGATCCCATGGTGTCCTCTGTCAGTAATTTTCACTTGGCAAGGTTTCTTATCTTACCAATACCATCAATTACTTTCATTGACATAAAAACAAGTTATGCTACTAACCATCTTTAAAAGTTTTATTACCCCCCACTTCTAGCTTTTAAACTAATTTAATCAGAGCCAATGCATATTATATAGATTGTACATAGCTGTCTTGCTTTTAAGTCACCAGCCTTTTTCACATAAAGAACTCCAATAACTTTCTCCATCTCCCTAAAATATTCATACTTCCATAAACAAGTGTCTATAAAATAGCAGAGGTGAATTTTGAAAAACAAAATAAAACAAGAGAAAGATTGTATCACCACCATGTATAAAAAGCCAAATGATGATGGCTACATAAGAACTGAACTAAATTCCTAACAAAGTCCCACAATTCCATAAATTATAAACTCTACTATCCAATTTTTACCTCATTTCATAATTCTTTTACCCATATTCATTATACACCAAACCTGCTTAAAATTTATATTTTACTGACTAATGACTTTGTGCTGTTTGTTTTTACAGGAAGTGTAATCCTTCTCATCCTTCAAATTTCTATTCAAATATTATTTCCTTCAAAAAAGTTTATGATTATATAATCAAAAGTACCATTCCAGCTAATAATATATTTCCTTCTTGTTATTTCTACATGAAATTATATTTGCATAGTTACTGATTATCTCTACCAGAATGTAAGGGAGCAGTAACTTTCTCTTGCTCACAACCATATTCCCCCTTGCTTATAATTATTCAAGTCACATAATAGATAGTCTATAAATATGTCACATAATTTTATTAAAGACTCTCTCCCCTCATTTTCAGATATTCTTAGTTTTCCAAGTCATTAAACAAAATTTGTGTGTGACCTTATTGATTTAATCCCCATTCTCACATTCATTTTATGTCACATGTTACTGGTTATGTTTTTCCTCTCCATTCATGCTTCCTGACTTTTCTTACACACACACACACACACACACACACACACACACAGAGTATATTGTTAGATGGAGAAAAATGTATAGGGGTTGGAATGCATATGATATAAAATTGATGGAATGTATATGATACTAAATTTATGATATAAAATTCTACACACTTGAATTTATAAGGTGACTCACTTTTATCCTCAAGTCCTATTTTCTATTTTTTTTCAATTCTACTCCTCATCACTTAATGATTTTTAAAACCACTGATTTTTTGAAAATAATTTCTCTTAGTGTTCATGGCATCTCATTCTCCTCAGCTCTTCTGTTCCTATATATCTGATATATTTCAATTTTATAATTTTTCCCCTTCTTACACTAAAGCCCAAATTGGCCATACCCTGAATTTAAGTTCTCTGTCTTCCTCCTCTTGCTTTCATATATTATTGTCAAGGCAGTATGTAGTGCCTCTCTGCAATTCATTCTAACATGTATCATCTCCCTCAATTTCCTAATACTCCAATCCTGCATTCTCTAAACATTTTTTTCTTGCTGTGCACACATCCCCCAAATTAAATATTCAAATATTGAGCACTGAAAATTACATTAGAATATCTACATTTTCCATCTTTTATTTGTCATCAAGTCATACTAATTCAAAGTAGTCTCTTTAAATTAAAAAATAATTATCTTCTTTACATTAGTACTCATTTAGCTCTAATTCTCCTTAAGTTCATGCTTGGATCATTCAGGAACTAATTTATCTACCAATGATATTCTTCCTTAAAGCCTATTTAGAAACAAATCTAATTTTCCTAAAATACTGCAATTATCATATTCATATTCTTCCTAATAAGCAATAGAAAATTCCAAGTACAAGTACATCAAGTCCAAGATATTCTACCCTCAAGTTATTCCAAAATCTGGGCATATTTTACTTATTCAAACTTAGCTGCTAATTTTCTGCTAGAGAGTGCAGGAAGCATAAATAATTGGGGTGTTTAAAGGTAAAGCTGAATTATTCTAGTCGATTTCTTCATCTTGTGAAGTGGGTTAAACTATTTCTAAGCCAACATGAATCTGAAGTTCTAATATTCAGTTTTTCTGATATAGCAAAATTAAGATCTAGAAATGTAATTTTCATTTATTTTGGTACCATCCTAACGATATTTCAAGTCACATGAATTTTACAAGCATTTTCCACTTATGAAAACTCAGAGAACCCATTGATTTTATCATATTTTGCAACATAACAATTACCTCCTTACATTGTTTTATTTCCTGCATGTAGATTAATTTTATCCAAAAGGTTTCAGACCATTTGAGAACAGAAATCTTATTCTGTATGTTTCTTTCATACCTCAGGAGTAATCAAGTAGCAGAGGGCTGTCAACCTTTGTTCAGCTGAACTGAATCCTCCTTACCTTAAGTCTGTTACTCATCATTCCACTGACAAACAGCTTGATACTAGAGGTGACACCCGGCCTTTGTGACAAATATTTCCAAATTGAGCTGTAGATCAAAGCTTACAGATACTACTGCAATTAAAGCCCTGAACTTTCTGAACCACAGTCTTTAGAAAATAGCATTTTCCCAAATCTTCATTTAAAGGAGACATTTGTTTTATAATGAATGAATGAATTAGCATATATAACATGAACTGAAATTTACTGGATAGCTAGCCTAAAATGTACCGTCTTATCATCCCTTTGTTTGGGAGATAACCATAATTTAAAAGTTTGATTTTGGGCCTCCCCGGTGGCACAGTGGTTGAGCGCTGGGTTGCGAAGCTGCTCATAGCCTCTGCAGCACCAATTCTATCCCAGGCTGCTCCCGGGCCACTGGAGGAGGGCCCCGCATGGCGCTCAGACCTCTCCTGCAGCCCGCTGCTCCCCTCAGCAGTGTACTTCGGTCCTTCTGCCTGCTCTGCTCACCGCTCTGGCTCTGGTGAATTCTCTCACCCTCCCGTGCTTCTGACTGTACCCAGTGCTTGTATAAATAAATAAATAAATAAATCTTAAAAAAAAAAGTTTGATTATAGTCAAAAAATCCCTATGTACTGAAATTATGCATTTCTTTCATAAATATTATACATATAAAAATAGTAATAAATGCATGTTCATGCATGCTGTCAATAACAAACATGTTTCCAAAGGAAGCCCATATATAAAATAGATGCCTAGATATTAAATGTTTTAAAATGTGAAAGCAGATAAGAGAAATTCAGTGATTCATTAGCATTTTGTATAATTATCTGTCCAAATTGCTAATTTTATCTCAAATTTAATATTCCTAGCTAATCATTGAAATAGCATATTCTCATGGCTGATTGCATTGTGATGTACAATTTGCTTGACTTCAAATATATAATAGACTGTTTGAACCATTTTATGCTTCGCTCACTGAAAGAAATAGTGAAATGGTTTAATTTTTTCACATTTTACAAATGAAACTACAAACTGTAATGATCAATCAGCTTACTTTAGTGGTTTAGCTTTATGTGCATTGCTGAATGAGTCATATAGCTGCAAGCTCTCCTAGACAACAGAATACCTTATTGTGATCACTCTAAATGAGATCATACCCAAAATCTTTTGTTTTAAGCATTAGCAATTCAGTTATAAGCCAGAATTTTCTGTTGTTTAAATTTGCTACATGTCTTAAAATATGATTTAAACAGAAAACTGTAATAAGATCATGATTTCCATCTGGCTTTTCATTCATATATATAATAATTTTATCAATATACAAGTAATATCTCCCTAATTTCTCACAAAGATAAAATATACTCAGGTTAAATTTAACATGGAAATATCATGCAGAGCATTATCACTGTGTCAGTGTTGTGGGTAACATTTCAACAAATCACTAAATAGAATACTGCATTTATACCACAATCACTATAGACAAATTAGTGACTAGACACTTAACTTTTTTTTTCTTTTAGAAAAATAACAGAGATTTATTTGTTGCACTTGAGAAGAGTAGAATTAGATCAATAATAGAATGTGATTTATGGAACTCTTCTCTTTGATCATATATGTGCTGCTTCTATTTTATCCTACTTCTTTTTATTTCATAATTTAAGATAATATAATGAACTCCAGGAAATCACTGTCCAGACCAAGAACTAGAGCATTACCTATAAATTACAGTCCCTCATATACTTTCTAACTGTATAATTCTTCTATTATTGCCAAGGTAAACATTACCCTTACTTTTGGAAAAAACAACAACAACACAGATTTATGTTATTTATTTAGTTATTGCCTCTACCAAACCACTTGTGTCCATAACCCATTCTATTTCTATCTTACATTATATAGATTAATAAGGTAAGACATGCCCTCATTCCATACTTTGTGTCCTTAAATGTCTTGGCTTTGCTATAAATTCTCTTTATCATCAATATAATTTTTATTAGCTTATTTGCAAGGTACTCAAATAGTACTGTTGACATTTTGAAAGGGGTTGCATTATATGTAGAGATCGTTTTGTAAAGAATTGACATTTTTATCATATAGAATTCCTATCAGTGCCTCCTTGGTGGCTCAGGGGGTTAACTCTTAGCACTGTGGAGCTGTCCCCAGCCACTACAGCATGGCATGAGTTTGATCCCCAGCAGGCCAGGGAGCTACCCACATGTTGTAGCAGAGCTCTCCTGTCTTACTTGCTTCTCCCCTCAGCAGTGTATTTCAGTCAATGTGCCTGTTCTGTTTCCCACTGTCTCTGGTGAATCCTCTCACCCCCCCCACCCCTGAAACTCTAGCCTATACCCCAGTTCTTATATGCATAAATAAATAAATCTTTGAAAAAATACTTGGTGAGGGGACTCCCCAGTGGTGCAGGTAGTTGAGCGCCGCACTGTGAAGCTCTCCGCAGCCTCTGCAGCGTGGGTTCAATCCCAGTCGGCTGGTGAGAATCCCACATGGTGTGGCAGACGTCTCCTGTCCTGCCCGCTCCTTCCCTCAGCGGTATATTTCGTCAGTCTGCCTGTTCTGTTCCCTTGCTCTGTCTCTCTGTCTCTGTCTCCTCTTACACTCCCTGCACATCTGGTCTGTACCCCGGTTCTTGTATAAATAAATAAATCTTAAAAAAAATACTTGGAGACTTGTACAACATAATTACTCAGTTTTATATTTAAAATTTCCTTGTGTTTTTATATTTAATTCCTTATATGTATATTTAAATTTTTTTCTGCACCAAAAATCTTTCAATGTTGGCATATTTCTAAGTCCTCAAAGAAAAAGGAAGACTCTGGTAATTACTTCATAAATCTGGGTGTCCAAAACCAATTGCCCAGTGTCTCTTGATAAATTTCAGAGGGGATGGCAATATGCTCAAAATTATTGGGTCCAATGGTTATAAAACTTTTCCATGATACTCCACAAAAGATAACATAAAGGAACTTGTGGAGATTATTTTCCACTTCTCAAAAATACTTTTTAATCAGAGCATATAGTAAATGTCTACTGATATATTTGCAAATGCTGCAGTGGATGTGGATAGCTTCCTTGTGCTGCGAATTAACCCCTTGCGCCACCAGGGAGGTCCAAGTCACCAAGTATTATGGATTGAATGTTTTCTCCCAAAATTCTTATGTTGAAATCCTATTCCTCGTGTTGTAACATCAGGGTGAGGCCTTTAAAGGTGATTTAGGTCATTGGGTAGAACCTTCATATATGGTACTATTGCCTTTACAAGAAGAAACTTGAGAGCTTGCTCTCTCATTCTCTGTTCTCTGCCATGTGAGGCAATACGGAAAAGATGTCCATTTGCAAACTTAACATGGCATTGACTGGCACTTTGATCTTGCATTTCATTGAAAATATGTACATAACCTAATCTGATCTGAGTAGTTCAACTCTGGTTAAGAATATTGTAACACAAACAGTTTTGAGGGTTTTTTTTTTTTTCTTTTAGGTTTTTATTAGCTATTTAAAAATTTATTTTGTTTTGTATTTTCAATAATTCTTCCAAATGTATATTGCTAGTTCTCTATTAAATTATTTTGAGAAAATCTTGAGTTGCAAAACATTGCAGCATATGCTCCAAGTAGAGATTAGTAAAGATAATTTATCTTTAAACTCCTGTTTTCTTCTTCTAGAGAACAGAACTAAAGCAATAATAGCTTCTACTTCTATGTTTTACACATCATGTTACGCTCTAAGAGTGACTGATTTTTTTGACGTTCAGCTTTGTGGTTTAAACTCATGCAAAACTACTTCGATTTTCAACTCTTGCATGACTGATTTGCCAAAACTGGTCAAATTTCAAAGAGTGCAACACTTCAAAGACAGGGTAACCTGCAGAGTAGAAGATAGAAAGAAACTCTGTATCCCCTACATGAATAAACAACTTGGCAAAAAATAAGGTTGCTTTCAGGAAGTACTTTGGTCTAGAGTGAAGATTCGATTATCTATAGTTTTTAAAGTGATTGCATTTTTCTCAGATTTTTTTCAATGAAATGGCTGTTTGGCTTATATAAAGCTGCATTTCTGCGTATCCTAGATTCTGTAACATCATTTACCCACTAGAAATTAATAGATCACATATTGTGGCGTCAATATTTCTCAGAACATTAAACAGTAAGTTACTCTGGAATTTCAAGATTATATTTTAATACTTGTATATCAGTTGTTTGATTAAGTGTAAAAAAGCAAGGAAAAAAAAACAGGTAGATAATGGTAAAGTTCATTGGTTTCTTTTTCAGTTTGGTTGCACATAGAATAACCTATAAAACCAGGGAAATGCATATTTTCTTTTTCCTCTCCTAGAGATGTATATTCCACAACCCTTAGGTGAGATTTAGAAATCTGCATGTTTAACAACAGACAGAACACATTCTGAGAAACATTGGGTTAGTAATGGATGAGAATTATTTTCTTTTTCTTTTTTTTTTTAAGGTTGATTAACATTTTTATTTTTATTTATTTATTTTTTTAATTAATAAATTTTATTTTTATATTCCCCATACAATTGCAATCCCCCCATTCTGACCCCAATCCCTCCCCTCCCGCCCCCCCACCCCCCAAAAAGTGTCTCTGGTTCATAGTTTTTGTTGATTTTGATTTTCACTGAGAATTATTTTCTTTCATCTACTAAATTTAGATGTCCTACTACTAAATTTAAATTTCATCTACTAAATTTAAATTGTGATAAATATGCAAGTTTATTTTTCTTAATAGTGGAGACAGTGGCATATTCACTCCACCAAAGATAACATACACACATACATACATGCATGTGTGTTTATGCACACACACCTATACACTTGAGTGGATGGTATTCACAAAAAGCAAGAAAGAGAAAAATTCCAATAAACTGCAGTGAGATGTACAAAAGGCACTTTGACCAGGGAATGTAAAGTGATTTTCTATGTTCATGACATACCGTTTCTATGATACTCTGCAATACATTACATTTTGTCACAGAAAAATGTGGTTACATTTCTCTAAAGAGAACTCAAGACATCAGAATAGCTTCATATTTGTAGACCTTTGTCATTGATGATCTTTTGCAAATAAAATATAATAATTAATATATTTAAGATCCATACATGTATCCAAGACTACAAGGGTTCTTTTGTTTTTGTTTTTTTTTGCGGAGAACTAGGTTGTAGACCAGAGGGTTGGTGGGGTGGGGTGGGGGGTGTGAGAGGATTCACCAGAGACAGAGTAGCAAGCAGAGCAGAACAGGCTGATCCATTGAAATACACTGAGAAGGAACATTAATGTTTACCATTCAGAAAGACAATAAGGTGTGGATGATTTCTTCTAAACAAGGAATTAATTGAGGAGGGAATGTTAAACCCAACATTCAATGATTTTACTGAAAGCTGTTTTGAATTTGTAAATAAATGAAGCTCTGAGAATTCACTTTAGATAGATCCACTGTTTGAGAAATTCTTAAAGCCAGAATGTTAATATTATGGCAATTAATTGTTTGTTTTAACATTCACTGTATCTAGCATTGTACTACTAACAGAGCAGACTATGGACTTAAAAGCCCCAGTTTCTACTAATTGGATATGTAGTTTCATTTTTGGATCCAATAAAGACTAAGGAACTTCATGTACGTGAATGAACAGCACAGCCTCTTTAACAACAAAAATGTGGCATATAGCCATTTAATGGAGGTTTTCAAAGAGTCTTTTATTTTCACATATATTTTCTTCCTAAGTAGCAAATCGGGACCATGATTTCCCCAGGGTATTTCCATTAAAGTTTAGATTCAATAGAGACTCCTTTTGCCATTTGCAATTCTCTGCCTGTATTTAATATTTACGCGATATTGAATTAAATAAAATCCTGGAGTTCTGTTCTTCATTTGATATGTGTTTGGGGAAGCTATGCAGAGTTCAATAGAATATGAAAATACACTCTATTATACTCATTATGAACATAGCTACAAAGTGATAGACTATCCTAATAAGTATATTTTTAGGCAATGTTTCCTTATTTTCATTACCAACAGTTATTTTATTTTTAACAATGGATGCAAATTGTTTTGTAAAAGACTCTTTTATAAGCTCCTCATTTCTTTTCCTCAGTAAAAAAAAAAAAGTCTTAAAAGTTGTACATACCTGGATCTCAATTCCAAATGATTTTTTTCCTTAATCTCATAGTTTTTAACTCCTTTAATCTATGAATTCACCGTTACCTGATAGAACATTGTAACGCCACGTTTAATTATATCTTCTTCATGACATTCTACAAGGCCTTAAGTGTGCTTTATATGAATATTTTCCTACTTTATATATGACAACAATATATGACAATAGTTCTGTTTTTTTCTTTTTTCCCCCTCCGAAGGTCATAAAACAATAAAAACAACAGCAACCTCTTCAGCATCTTAACTGAAATTTTTTCTGACTGTTTGAAATCGAGTTAACTTCAGTTTACATTACTATATATAATCAGAGGTATTTTATCTCACATACTACACTAACCACCAAAACACTGATAGTATTCAATTACAGTTCATGGGTGTGCGCCTCTCTTTGTCATGCGCTTTCCCCCTTCCCTGCTGGTATCCTCAAATCTAAAGTCATATTTCAAAGGTTTATGACTGGTTTGGTTTTGTCTGACCCTTTGTTTTGTTTCTTTATATTTCACATATAAGTGAAACAATCCTTTATTTGTCTTTTCCTTTCTGACTTATTTCACACTACATTTTCACCTCCAGTTCCATCCATGTTGCCACAAATAAAATGATTTCATTTTCTTTTGTAATTGAGTAGTATCCCGTTTTGTATATATTACATCTCCTTAACCCACTCTTCTGCTATTGTGCTTTTAGATTGTTTCCACAACTTGATATTTAGAATAGTGCTGCAATGAACATATGTGTGCCTGTAGCCTTTTGAATTAGTGTTTTTGCATACTTTGGGTAGGTACCTAGGAGTTGAATTGTTGGATCTTATGATAGATCTATTTTCAGTATGTTGAGAAACCTCCCTACTGTTTTCCATAGGGGCTGGGCCAATCTGCATTCCCATCAATGGTGTACATGAGTTCCTTTAAAAAAAAAAAAAAAGTTCTATTTATTAATGCATACAAGAACTGGGGTGTAAGCAGAGGTGTGGGGGGTGTGTGTGTGAGAGGATTCACCAGAGAGAGTGGAGAGTAGAACAGGCAGATCTACTGAAATACATTGCTGAGGAGAGCAGGCAGCAAGAAAGGAGAGGTTTACTGCACCATGTGGATTGCTCCCTGGCTGGCAGGATCAAACTTATGTTGCAGAGGCTGGCAATAGCTTGATAGAGCTTTCTTTAATTCCTGTGCCACCAAGGAGGCCGAAGATTTCCTTTTTCTCCACATGCTTGTCAACACTTACTGCTTCTGGTCTATTTGATAATGAGCATTTTCACAGGCTTGAAATTTCATCTCGTAGTTTTGATTTATATTTCCCTAATAAGTGATGTTAAGCATTTTTTTCATGTGCCTATTGGTCATCTCTGCATCATTTTTGGAGAAGTGTCTATTTCTGCCCATTTTTTATTGTTATTTTAATTTTTTTGTTGATTTGTATGAGTTCTTTGTAAATATTGGAGATAAACCTTTTGCCAGATGTGTATTGTGGAAATATTTGCTCATATTCGGTAGGGTGTCTTTTGTTTCTGTGATAGTGTCTTAAATTGGGCAGAAGCTTTTTATTATGATATAGTTGCATTTGTTTATATTCTCCTTTGTTTCTCTTGCTTTTGGAGAGGTATTCACTAAGATATCACTGAAGCCAATGCTGTAGAACATTTTGCTTATGTTTTTGTTAATATATTTTATGATTCCAGGTCTTACATCCAAGTATTAAATTGATTTTAGTTAATTTTTATGGTATGAAATAAAAAAGAAATACACATATATAAAATATATAAAAACAAATCATTGAATTCATGAAAAAAGAATAGTCTAGTCGTAATGGGGAGGTGTAACAGAGTTTTAAAGTAATCTTTAAATTTTTTTCTGATTAACTTTTTTACTGACATTCTTAATATATTGTAACACATCATACGTATTTGTGTGTCTCACCAAATAAACACAACGTGACTTCTTCTCTGTGATTTAGAGGATAAAAATACACATACTATGTATTGACACACTGAACTAATTTCGAAATTGGTGATACGTTATTTAGAAATTGCAATTCTGTTGTGCCTCCCCTGGTGGCGCAGCGGTTGAGCGCTGAATTGCGAGGCTGCCCGCACCCTCTGCAGTGCGGTTTGGTCCCTGGCCCTGGCGGGGGTCCCACCAAAAAAAAAAAAAAAAAAGCAATTCTGTTTTAATAGACTTGAAATTTTATAACTAATCCAAATTTAAAACATAAGAGTAGCAACATTAGTCACATGTAGTATCCAATTAAAATAGTACATACAAACTGAGGGCTGGAATTGATTCAATCTCAAAAGACTTTGCACCTACACAGTAGGAAGTGGAATGCACAAATATGGAGAGATGAACACTCTTAGCTGATCTCTGCTTGGGGTTACCCACAAAAATTAACACATTGAACTAAAGCAATGCTAATTTTTGGACAAAAAATACGCTCTCATAATCAGGTTTATTGAAACACCATGTAATCTCTCAACCTTATGTAGTTTATATTTTATTTTGCACTTCCAGATGTGCTATTGTTCATACTTAGATTATCTGGGGAAAAAAAATCTGCTTTTTTCTGTGAGCCTAGAAGGAACACAGAACACATTATATTTTACAACTTCCCTAAACTAAAGCAAGACCTGATAACATATTTGGCAAGTTGGAAGTTTCTTTTATTCTAAATCTAACAGTAAACTTCCAAAATTTCTTTTTTCTTTGTTTGTTTTAAAGAAGAGACATCTTAATATATGCCATTCTCACTGGTGTAAGATGGTATTGTTACAGTGCAAACCCCGATATAAAATGGGATGGCCTGACTGTGGTCCTCACCCGCAGCCTGCTTAAAGGGGACTTATTAATGCTAAACTGCAGACACACACAAAAGGTTGATAAAAGGTTTATTTACAAGGGAAGGGGAAATGGGAAATTAATAACTCAGGGAGAAAAAGAGGGAGATAAGTTCATAAACGCGTCCTACCCGTTTCCACTGACCTGGAATCCCAATGACCCGCTGAGCTGGCAAAAACCTAGCACGCCTCATGGCCAAGCCAGCAACCCCCTGGCCAGTGGCCAGTTGAGTACCCAGAATGACAGCCTAGTTGCTTAACTCCACCCTCAGGTCCTCACAACCTTTCCTTTGGTGATCATGGGATTTGTAGTTCCCAGTGTTGTGGGTGTATAGTCCACAAAGCCTATATGGAGTTTGCTCAGGACATCCTTTCCTCCTATCAGTATTTCATTGTTTTGATTTGCATTTCCCTGATGACAAGTGTTGAACATTTTTTCATATGCCTGTTGGCCATTTGCATTTCCTCTTTGGAAAGTTTCTTTTTAGCTCTTCTGCCCATTTTTTGACTGAGTTATGTACTTTGTTTTGTTGAGTCTTGTCAGCACTTTGTAGATTTTTGTGATCAGTCCTTTATCAATAGTGTTGTGTGCAAAATTTTTCTCCCAATCGGTGGGGTATCTCTTTGTTTTGGTTACTGTCTCTTTTGATGTAGTCCCAGCTGTTTATCTTTGCCTTCACTATCTCTGATTTTGGTGATGTGTAGCAACAACAAATATTGGCAAGGATGTGGAGAAAAAGGAACTCTCCTGCCTGCTGGTGGGAGTGCAAACTGGTCCAACCACTATCTAGAGCTGTGTGGAGATTCCTCAATCTGCTAAAGATGGAGCTTCCATATGATCTAGCAATTGTGCTTCTAGGTATTTACCCAAAGGACACAGAAACATTAAATCAAAAGGGCACCTGCACCCCTATGTTTATCACAGCACTATTTACTATAGGTAAGCTATGGAAACAACCCAAATGCCCAAAAATAGATGACTGGATCAAGAAGATGTGGTACATATAAACAATGAAATATTACTCAGCAATCAAAAAGGTAAACTCATGCAATTTGCAGCAACATGGATGGCGTTGGAAGGGATCATACTCAGTGAAATAAGCCAGAAAGAAAAAGAAAAATACTGGATGGTCTTGTTAGGGAGAAATGATGTCCTGAGCCAATCCCATACAGGCTTTGTGGACTCCACTCCCACTCCAGACTAAAACCATCAAGACATTGGGAAAGACAAATCCCATCACCACAAAAGGGAAGGTGGCTGGGACCTGAGGGTGGAGTTAAGCAGCCAGGTTGGGTATAAAAACCAAACATGTGGGCCTTGGGCTGGCTCGCTGTTGCTCGCCTCCTGGCTTCATGGCTCCTGGCTCGCGGCCAGCTCTCAGAGCACCATTTGGGATTCCAGATCGGCGGAGTGGGTAGGACTCATTTAAAACTTTGTCTCCCACTTTTCTCCCTGAGCTGTACATTTCCTCATTTCCCCTTCCCTTGTAAATAAACCTTTCATGAACCTTTCGTGTGTGCCTGCAGTAGAGCATTGATAAGTCCTTTTAAGCGCGCGGGTGAGGAACCACAGTCAGGCACCCAGTTTTGTATCGGGGTTGCTCTACACCAGTCTCACTCATAGCAGGAATTTAGAAAACCTAAAAAAGATACCAAGAAAAAAACTAATTCTAATAAAGTAAAAAATCAAAATCAACAAGCAACTATAAACCAGAGACACACTATGGGGATGGGGGGGAGAAGGGAGTAGGATCAAAACAAGGGGGGGGGTGGGAATTGTATGGGGATTACAACCAAGATAAAAATGCATAAATTGTGCAAAAAATGAAAAATGATGCAAAAAATATATAAAATAAAAATTTAAAAAAATTAAAAATTAGGGGAAAAAAAGGACAGATTGGAAAAAAAAATACTGTTTGGGGCCTCCCTGGGGGCACAAGGGATTAAGATGCAGCACTATGAAGCAATCTGCAGCCACTGCATTACGAGTTTGATCCCTGGCCAGGGAGGTGAACCACATGGCACAGCAGACCTCTCCTGACTTGCCCACTTCTCCCCTAAACAGTGTATTTCAGAATTTTCTCACCCTCCCCCCACACTCTGACCTGTACCTCAGTTCTTGTATGCATAAATAAATAAATCTTTAAAAAAATAAAGAGACATCTAACCAAACATCTTGATTTTTAAAGATTTATTTATTTATTTGTGCAAACACTGGGCACAGTCAGAAGGACGGGAGGGTGAGAGAATTCACCAGATGCATAGTGGGGAACAGAACAGGCAGAAGAGGTCTGCGCGCCATGTGGCACCCTCGCCAGCAGCCGGGGATTGAACCAGCGCTGCAGAGGCTGCGGGCAGCTTTGCAGCCCAGCGCTCAACCACTGTGCCACCAGGGGAGGCCCTCTAGTGATTTTTAAAACCAATGTGTGTGTGTTTTTTTTTTTTTTAAAGTGAAACAAAAGAGGACACAAAATCAATGAAAGTAATTAAAGATCCCATAGCAAAAGAAAATGGTATTTTTCTTCAGGAGAAATTTCTAAGTTACAAATGATAATGAATCATGTCAATTTTCCCTTCTCTGTTTTCCCTATTAATTTCTAGCAGGGAGAGATGTACCACTAACACTAATATCCATTGTAAATGTTCAAAATTAATTGACAGGTAATTTCAGAAATTAATTAACATGGAAAAGAAGATTGCTTTGACTGCTAAAAAATAGTTATTATCAGTCACTTTCTTGCCTAACTCACCTAGGAACTGAAAATATTAGCCATTGTAGTCTTAACCTGATGCCCTAAATTCATGGCCACTCTCTAAAGACTTACATCATTTAAATTATTTTTATCTGCCCTGAAAAAGCAGAAAAATGAGCAATCTTTACTGGGATTCAAAGGAATTTTATTCAAACATCACCATTTATTATTTCACAGATTTTTTACTAATTTTCTTAGTTTCTTCATAATTTAATTCACAGTCATGCACTTTTTCCATCTTCTCAGCACTATTTCTAAACATTTATTGTTACTTTTGAAGAGGTTTCAGAATTGCATTGCTATAATATAAATAAAATGTAACAAGATACAACATTAGTTTCATAAACTCAGAACTTTTAACATTTGAATAAATATTTTCTTGTTTATAATATACAAAATAGAAAACAAGGTAAACAATGAATGAAGAAAATGTGCTTAAGATGAAAGGAAAAAAGAAGAAGTCAATGAGGGCCGACATAAGACTATATAGACATTCAGAAATTTTACACAAAATAAGAGAAATTTAAATTGAAAGAGGAACTTATAATGTGATTTAATATAATTATAATGGTAATAAATAAGCAATATTTCCAGGTTAATGAGAAAGAAAGTGAAGCATGGATAAAATAGAGGAAATGTTTAAATCAGTCCTTTTTTGAAGAAAGTGATAATTTAAAGTTTATTTTGCCAGTTAGTGTAGGTTTTTGTTTTTTTTTTAAAGATTTATTTATTTATTTATACAAGCACTGGGTACAGTCAGAAGCATGAGAGGGGAGAATTCACCAGAGCCAGAGCGGAGAGCAGAACAGGCAGACTGACGAAGTACACTGCTGAGGGGAGCAGCAGAGGTGGGCGGCAGAGAGGTCTGCGCACCAGGTGGCACCCTCGCCTGGTGGCTGGGGATCAAACCGGCGCTGCAGAGGCTGCAGGCAGCTTCACAACCCAGTGCTCAACTGCTGCGCCACCGGGGAGGCCCTAGTGTATTGGTTTTAAGAATACTTTACAGCACATGCTATCTCTTGTATTGCCCCCAGCTCCCTTGCAGGATACTAAATGAATCTGCCTTTTCTGTTAAACAAACAAAAAGAATACTTTATATAAAGTTTTGAGTGTGCCACATTTGGGGGAAAGCTTGACAATATATGCACTGTATTAACCTATTTATTTTTTGCAACTGCTTGTGAATCTATGTTTTACAATAAAAAGGCAAAAATATAATAGTAAAGAAAGTGGGGACCTTCAGTGCAGTGGCCCTACAGGAGCCAGCAGGCAATTGGTGATCCTGGGGTTTCAGTTCATGGGAGCCTGCTGTGAACTTGATGCCCTAGAATTTGCCTGCAGGTGGCTGCAGGAACCACCTGATAACCTGGAAGCTACCTGAAAGCCATTTTTTTTAAAGATTTCTTTATTTATGCATACAAGAATGGGGTACAGGCCAGAGGTGCGGGGGTGTGTGTGAGATGGTTCACCAGAGACAGAGTGGGAAGCAGAACAGGCAGACTGACCAAAATACTCTGCTGAGGGAGGGGCCTCCCTGGTGGTGCAAGGGTGCACAGCACTGTGAAGCTATCCGCAGCCTCTGCAGCTGGCCATGGAGCCACCCATAAAGTGCAGCAGACCTCTCCTGAAAGACATTCTGATGTTGAAGCTGTGGCAGTGCCCAATTCTCTCACTGGCTATGGTTTGGAGAGTAGTGAAGAAGCCTGCTGAGGAGGCAGTGGTGGTAGTAGCAGGGTCTGGGGGATCTGCTGAACTCTTTGTGAAACTGGGTTATAGTAGTGCTATAGAGGTCAAATGTCGGTGCCAAGAGACCAGGTCATTGTCTGTGGGTTCTCACCTTTGCACACAATTGCAAGACTATGAAGCCTCAGGGAACAACAAAGAAGTTTATTTAACAAACAGGAAAACAAAGGGTTTCTAAGGCCACAAGTTGTTTGCCATGTGGCCTTAGATAGTGTCCAGTGTCCACAGTGTCCAGAAGTCCCAAATCAAAGGCTGCTCATTTAAGATGGCACTCTCCTCACTAGGCCCTGGAGCTTGTGGTGCACTGGCAAGCAGTGGATCCAACTGAAGGTGGCAGCTGTAGGGGCTCATTTGTGGGGCCGCTGAGATGTCACTGCAACCCACAGCAACAGTCTGAAGCATGGGGAGGTCCTCAAGCCCAGCCCATAGGGCTGGCCTTGGTGTAGTGTCCTGAAGCCTCCTATAGCAGGGCAGCTTGGGTGCTGCCCAGAGGCAGCACATCTGGGTAGCCAGCAGGACTGCTGCTGCAACAAATATTTGGGCTCCAGCACACAAATCAGCTTCCACAGGGGGGGATGGGCTTTCCCCCAGGCAGAAAGCAAAGGCCTGGCCAAGGAAGCTCCCACCTTACTGCTGGTGCTTTTAGAGCAGTGCTCACTGGGTAGGCCTGCACATGCTGTGGTGGTGTCCTACTATTAAGTCTCCCCTCACTGCTCAAGCCTGGGCCTCTGCAAAGCCAGTCGTGTCTAGCTGCTTGTGCAGAGGGGCTCAGTTTTTCTGCCCTCCTGCCATTAGCCTCTATGATGGACACCTGGGATCTTGCATGCACACCTGTAATTATGGTCACCTGCGCCCTGAGGGCATGGGCATGCACATATGTAAATGGAGACACCTGTGCTCAGGGGCAAGGGGAAATAAGAGTAGCATCACTCTGAGCAGGACTATAGAGGGAGGAGACGGCCAGAGAAGCACTGAGAGAGAAAGCTGATCTGTCCCGTGATTCAGCATTAAAGTCCTCTAAAAATCTACTGAAGCCTCCAAAATTATCTTTCGGCTGCGAGAGGTGACAATGAATCTACCCGGCCTGCAATGGCTGCAAAGCAAGGCTATAGAAGCGTTTCTGCTTTGCTCTCCCAAGTAACAGTTAACCAGAGGGACACTACACCGAGAGGCCTGTAGCTAGGAGCGGTGCTAGTCACCACTTGGACATTGGAATCTGGTGCAGATTTTAACAGACAGGACCTGCAGAGATTCATACTTCGTAGGAGGTAAGTGGAGAAAAACACCTGGAGGCTGTTGTCTTGTCCTGGCTTCCCTGGTAGTTAAAGATAAAATAGAAATAAAAGAATTTATTCCCTAAAGTGTTAAAAAAATTTAACTTTAATACATGATGCTTTTATGTTTCTGATTCGAAATCAGGCTGATTCAAAATCAATAGTTTCATTGTTGTAAGCATACCTTTCATTTTGGAAATTTCCTTCATTTTCTTAACTAATTAGAATTCAGTTTTCTCAATATTGGATCTGGTTCTTTAGGAAATGCCAATGCATCATGACTTATACCATGAATCACATAAAGCATAATTGTGATTAAATCTTATTTCAGAACAAAAATTAAGTTTATCACTCTGTATTATCAATGTGACATATTGAGAATTTCATACTTAATTTTAAATTATAGAGAGTTGAATTTTATGACCTCATGTATTCAAAATGGTTTCATAAAGCTGAATTATTATCATTTTAACTAGAAAAAGATTTCAGGTTTTCAATTGCATATCTTGAGTATCAATGGGATATCAAATAGTTTAGATAGCTTTTCAATATATTCCATTGTTGTTAGAGTTACAATGTATTTACACTATTCTTTAATAATATCAGAGAGCATTTATTCTGCAAAGACCTTTCTGCTTTTATTGTGTGAAATGAGCATTTTACAGAAAATAGAGGCACGGTTGTCTCCTTATCCAATCTTTTCTCTTTCAGAATTGTCTAGTAATTATAGTTCACGCCTGATATTATCTAAGCAGTCATATTTCTGCATGTAGAAAATTGTATACTATCAAAGGTTTTATTTTTCAAAATTATGTTTATGCAGATAAAGTAAGTTTACGTCCTTGCTCCCAGGGTTATAGAGATTCAAATAAATTTTTAGAATATATTTTAACTGAGGAAGAAATCAATAGTACTAAACAAAAATAATGATAACCTATTTACATCTCCTAACAAAATGTTTGATCTTGGTCAAGTCACTTATCCTTCCACAGAGTTTTCACATTTGCAAAGTAGAAAGACTTAGAGGTCTTAAATTCTAGAACTTACTGTGTCCTCTGCAAATAAAAGTTAGCTAGAACACAAAGTATATGGAAGTCCTGCTCCAATATATTGCATTGCACTACTGTTTTTATCATTACAGATAATCAAAGTATCTAAAGAATTACTATTTGACATATCGTTATGTTTAATACAAACTAAATGCTTTGCGATGTGACTGCAAAATTAGATTCTGCAATGTGTACATATGATTTTCGACCATAACGGTTATACTATTTTTTGCTCTGCCAACTTATTTCTGCACAGTTTACTAATCAAATAATAAATTTTCTTAGTAGCATATGGTGTTATTTATCACAGAGTACATTTGAAATCAGTAGTAATGTGTAACGTCTTACCAATTCTATAAATAGAATGTTAATGTTGATGCACATTTGTGGCTAACATTTTCATCACACTATTTATATAAAACTAAGGCACTTTTTCCTTTTAATAGGAAAAAGTCAATTTTTACATGTTCAGTATTTATAACATGGACTGTTATTTTTTAATGCAGAAAATCAATTTTTGGAAGAATTTGATTTCTTTTTTATATTCTCTTAATTAGGAATATGGATATTTCTATTAATGGTCAATAAGGCATAAATTGCTCAATACTTGAAAGTTAGTATTCTCATTAAAAACACACTCTCCAATGCTCACCTCATTAAATGAGCAATTAGAAATTAAGTTACATGTATTAAAGGTTGGAGAGTGTAGGTGGATGGATTGTCAGAAAGGTGCCTTTTCATACATGGTTTACTCTCAACTATATTCCATGGAATAATTCTTTAGACAATCATTCTAATGATCTTCCAATTTGTCTGATTTGAATAAATTTTAAAAGTAATTTTCCAGACCAATTAGAGCAGAAAATGTTTACTTAATTAGATTAATACTAATACCACCATTTATTTATCGAGCACCTGATTTGTATCAGGGCATCTAGAAAGTTCATTTAAATCTTCAAAATCAAACTCCACAACAACACTATATGTTAGTTAACTAACAATCTTTCAAATTAGAGAAGAAATAAGAAGAGCAACAAAAGAGAGGAGAGAGATTAAAAAAAAAAAAAGTTGAGGCTGAGGTCTGCTAGACTTTGAAAGTCTCCTTTTTATTGCCCTGAGTGCCATGCCTTCTTTTTTTTAAACTTTTCAAAAATATTTATTTATTTATTTATACAAGAACCGGGATACAGGCCAGATGAGCGGGAGGGTGAGAGAGTTCACCAGAGCCAGAGCGGGGAACAGAACAGGCAGACTGACGAAATACTCTGCTGAGGGGAGCAGTGGCTGCGACAGAAGAGGTCTGCTGTGCCATGTGGGGTCCTCGCCGGCAGAGACTGAACCCGAGCTGCAGAGGCTGCAGACACCTTCACAGTGCTGAGCTCAACTGCCTGCGCCACCAGGGGAGGTCCTTTTTTTTTAAATTTTATTTACTTACTGTCAATAGAATACTTAGTGATTTACTTGTTATTGTTAGGTCATTTACACATACACAGACAGAGTTATCCTTGGAAGGGGTTCTTTTCTAAAACAGACTTTCTTAAGATTCTGGGGTCTGACATCTATTTTCTTATGATTACTGTGTTAAACTCTGGATGAGGAGTTCCGTTATCCTTTCCTTGAGGAACTATTTCTGCTACTTTCATAGTGTGCTGGTATTAAACTGGGAGTAAACAGAGATGACAGTAGCTAGTATCTGCCCTGTGTAAAACTGCATAATATATAATTTTGTTGTCAGCATCGTGGTGAGTGGTAATTTCTTGACTAGACGAGGAATAGGTGGTTCATCATAGATGTAAAGAGCTTTCTTGGTGCATCTTCTTCCATTCAACCAGCTGCCTATTTTCCATCCGAGCTCTATGTTATAATAAATGACCTCAGAAGAGGCAGCTGGCAATTTTTGAAAGGACAGTATAAATGAATAATAGTCTTTCCATCCCAGAGAATCATCTGACACCAAAGATGATTATGACATTTCATTGCTTAAAAGCTTACAATAATTTTATTTAATGGACGTGTTAATTCCTAGCAGCCAGCACCTATTTCCCCATTTCATTGAAACAGAATCCCTATTTTGTAAGTCATCCAAATTTTGTGTAGTCTTGAAAGAACAACACATGTAGCTGCTTCCTCAAAAGATTAATACGTTTAATTAGTTCATTCAAAACAACCTCTGGGACTTTGAATAATGAAGAAAGTGGAGCAAAGATTTAAGAATGTCAAAGTTCATTTTATTTTTTTCAGTGTGAGTATTCTGATAAGACTTCTTACAAGTACTTGAGACTTAGATCATGGAAACTACATTGATTTTCTACTCTGATCAAGTTTTCTACTTATTAATAATAGGAACTTCCAATATATTTTCAAAAATTAGTCCTCTGGTTTAGGTATCCAGATTCAGTTTTTGTTGCTTTATTATCAATAAACTTTAGCTATGTTATATATGGGCTAAAAATCTAAGTTCTTTAGAGAAAGTTATCTGGAGATAAACCACAAACACACACATGTACACAGTACACACACACACACAGTTCCATTATTCACCTTACTGTCAGTGTACCACCAATATAAAACTATTTGTATTTCTTTAAGTAGTTCATACAGTTCATATTATTTTATATAATTATTTTGGGGTTCTTATAAAGCCACTAATATTAAAAAGGAGGGGGAGATTAATAACCTGTTCTGGTTCTAAAATTTCTTCCAGGACACTCAAGATTTTTCTTTTTTTAATTATTTTTTTTTTAAAGGGTGATTGATTTGTTTATGCATGCGCTGGGTACAGTCAGAAGCGCATGAGGGTGAGAGAATTCACCAGAGCCAGAGCGGGGAGCAGAGCAGGCAGAAGGACCAAGTACACTGCTGAGGGGAGCAGCGGGAGGCAGGAGAGGTCTGTGCACCTTGTGGGACCCGCCTCCGGTGCCGGTGCCGGGGAGCAGCCGGGGATAGAATAGGCGCTGCAGAGGCTGCGGGCAGCTTCACAACCCAGCGCTCAAACGTGCCACCAGGGAAGCCCGACACTGAAGATATTTCAACGTATGCCCATAGTCAACCTACTTCGTTCTTGCCAATTCATAATACATGGATTATTCTCCAAATATATTATTATCTCTTTGTTTTCCTATTTCAAATGTCGATAATCTTCCCAGCACATCCAGATGCCAGAAATTTAAAATGAAAATTTGTTTATCTGTAAAGATTTAGCTGAAAAGTGACACCAGGAGGAGATATTCTACCATTCTCCTAGTCAGAAGTCATTCCCTGCTCTATCTGTAAGGTCCACACATCTTTGTCCACTGTTTCCTTTCATAATTCCTTTTCTGCATACACTGTAGTCATTGAAAGCTCACTTATCCCTGTATTTCCTTATGCTCAATGAATTATCTAAATTTTGGGTATAAAACATGAATTATCTAAATTTTGGGTATAAAACATGGATAAATAAATGAGTTAATATGTTATAATACATGTTTTGTTAAAAAATAAGAAATGCAAGAATATTATTTTACTTTATACAAGTAATAAATATATTTCTATACATTCACAAAGAATCCTTGCTCCTCCACTTACATTTACTAAATATATATTATTTATATTATTTAATTCACAAATATATATACTTAAATAGACATAAATCATTTTATTTTTTTAAAAGATTTATTTATTTATACAAGCACTGGGTACAGTCAGAAGTGCAGGAGGGTGAGAGAATTCACCAGAGCCAGAGGAAGGAGCCGAGCAGGCAGAAGAAGGACAGAAGTACACTGCTGAGGGGAGCAGTGGGCAGCAGAAGAGTTCTGCTCGCCATGTGGGACCCTCCTCCAGTAGCTGGGGAGCAGCCAGGGATCGAACCAGTGCTGCAGATGCTGCGGGCAGCTTCTCAACCCAGCGCTCAACAGCTGCACCACCGGGGAGGCCCTACATAAATCATTTTATTAATCACTAAATGTTCTTTGAATAAGAATATCATAAATCACCCTGAATGCTGAGATTTTTGTATTAAAATATATGTATGTGTTGATATAGTAGTTAATAAAATGTTGTAAAGAATGTACAATAACTGAAAAAATATTACAGATAACTATCTGTTAGTCAGAGACAGATGGAAGGGGCTGTCAAGTCTGTAGAAAATGTAAAATAAAAATTCCTTTTTTTCATATCTACATATATAAGCTAAAGATTTTTTTTTAAATACCTTCATTCACTTTCATTACCTTCTTTTACCCTCTTACTGTAATATCATATGTATTGTTAATGGCTCGTATTTACAGTGCTACAATTCTTTTAATATTGATCATTGAGCAAGGAAGTATCCCTATGATTGCATTTCCTAACTTATCCAGATAATTGTTCTGTTCATTCAGTAAAAATTGCCTCCTTTTTATAAATTTCTTAGTTTTCAGTAGTCCTTTTATGACCAACGCCACATTTCTGAAGATGGTAAACTATATTAGGAAGGATTCCTTCTGGCATTTTCTACCCTTCTGTTCCTTCTAAGTCTGCTATCAAAAGTTATCCTAGGGATTTTTCACCATTGTCTTAGAATCCTCATCTTGCTCTTAATTTATGTCAACATTTTGGTGGAGTAGATCCTCAAAAAATTCCCCAAAAAGGAATACATTGGTAATCTATTTCCGGATCCCTTTATTGCACTCACAGTTTGACCTGGCATGTAAATTTAATGGTCTCAGAATTTTAAAAATATTTATCTATTACCTTTTTTTTGTTTCCAGTATTTCTCTGGAGAAGTCTAATGCCATTATGATTCCTGGCCTCTTTTACCTTTTAGCAATTTTTAGGATCTTTCCTGTGTTTTGAAATTTCACAAGTTTTTTTTTTTTTTAATTTATTTTGTGGGAATCTGAAAATTCAGATATTTTTGATACTAGAACTTTCATAATATTGTTATATTTTTCCTCACCATTTCCCCACTCTATTTCTTATTTGCGTAACTTGCCTTAATCAGTTGGTTGATGGACTTTCTGGCATGATCCTCTGTTCTCTAATTCTTTCTCTTTTTTATTATTTATCTTTGCCTTTTTGTTCTAATTTTTGGAAACCATCCTGAAGTCTAAACTCCAAAATTTGAAATGCTTTTTTACATCTGAAGTTAAATATTAGTATTTTGTGAAAAATGCTGACATTCTCTAGACATAACCTGCTGGGGACCAGCCTCTGGCAAAATGTCGTGTCAGGGGTTCCTGAAATGATGAGACAAACTCGGCAACTTGTAAGGGGCTGAAACTTAAGGGCTGAGGGGAAGGGGATGAGGTAGAATGAGGAGACACCGATACTTGATGAGGTGTTAGTATCTTCTGCCGAGAGACTCAGCAGGTCTTTATTTATTCATTATTAGTAATCAAAAAAAATACATTATCATGTATAAAGCAGAAACAATTAGTGTATTATATTCCTATAGACTACTAGCTCCTACAGGTCTCAGCTAGACTGTAGCCTTCAAGGTTAATAGATAAAAAAACCAAACCTAACACTAAAACTTATTATTTCAGCTAGACAATTACCTAAGACAGTGGATAGCCACCAGTGCATCCCTATCAGCTAAAGTCTAAGCATCAAAAGACTATTCTTTTATCAGAACTTTTTCTACCTACAAACTTCTTAACACAGTCAACTTCATTTAAAAACTTTCCTAAGAAACTTCTAAATAAAAAGGAACTTCTAAAAAAGCAAAAGAAGGACTTACTATAATAGTTGTGCTGGTTTGCTTGTCAGATATGTATAATAAATCATCTCCCATTGTCAAGTGGGCCAAATTGTTTAATAACTAATATCTAAACAGGTAATTTTCCGTGCCAATTGCTTGCAGTCTACTGATACATATAATTTATTGCCTAATGTACTTTTCTGATAAATTTTTCTCTTTTTATGACCAAGAACAAAAAATGAAGGAATGTTAGATCTTCAGCCCCACACGGTGTGAGGCACAAGGAATCTTCAGCCCCACTGTGTGAGGCCCTTTACCTTCGCTGCTTGCCAGTGTCTTATCTGGCTGGGGCATCAAGGCCTCCTGCAGCAATAACCATGATATTAAAGCCTCCTATTTTGTTTAGTTATCCTGTTAACATCCATCTGAAGAAAATAATTATTAAATTTTATAAAAATATCCTGTTCATCACTACTTCCTTTGAAATCAAACCTTACTCAATAAGTTATATGCTAAATATTTTTCTCAAATACCTATTATTTTTTGGCTGCTAGTTCATTTTTAAGGTAAGGTAAAAATTGATTAGAAATTCTATGTGTTGCAAAATCTTTTTAACTGAATGTGCATTAATATATGTTGATTTAATGATGAGTCCTATCTTTCATTGGGGGAACATGCAAATTTCTTTAATTTTAGGTTTTTTCCCCCTTTTCTTAGGTATTTATTAGATTCCCCACAAAAGAACATATTTAAACATCAGTCTTACAACTGCAGTTCTAACTCCAACTTCATGACCCTGGTGAGGATGAGAAAGGAAACCTGAGAATTTACACCTTTTAGCATGTGCTTATTTATTTATTTAATTATTTATTTATTTTAGCATGTGCTTTTTTTTTTTGGTGGTACCCTTGCCAGTGGCCGGGGATCAAACTGGCACTGCAGAAGATGCGGGCAGCCTTGCAACCCAGTGCTCAACTGCTGCGCCACCAGGGGAGGCCCTTTTTAGCATGTGCTTTTAATCAATAAATAAAGCATCCCAATCTTACTCTCTGCTCTTCCCAAAGTCCAGAGAATCTTTGTTTGAAAATCGCAGAGTAAACTTTCCTTTAGTAGTTAGTTGGATGGTGAGGAGAATTCCCTAGTAGGAGCTCAGAGAGGAAATTTGGGGATTCAGTTGTGTCTTATGCTTCAAACTGGTGTTTGATTAATTCTCCTGCTTTCATTTTTCCCACCTTTCTGTTATTCACGCCCCCACACTCACACTTTCAAAAACATCTGGTACCTAAAATTATGAAACTTTTAAGAGAGTGTACACTGCAAATTGTTTTTTTTTTTTCTTGCTTCCCCACAGCAGCAGTTTCCTTTTTTGTTGGTATTCTGCTAAGTTGTTACCACTTGTTCAGCAACTTCTGATCACACAAAATTAAATTGACATCTCTCATCTGCTCTCTCTCTCCTTATCTCTAAAGGGGATTTTGATTTTATTTCTTTATTGCAATGTTAATGAAGGTTTGGAAGGGAGTAAATTTAAAAGTTTAAATAACAGAATCATTCTTTGATGTTACAAGCTATAGCAATAATTAATCCAGCAAATAATTAAGGACATTGAATTTTTAAACATTTTTATCTGTTAGTGACATTAGATGCTATTCATTTATCTTTTATGTATTTATTTTAGCATGTGTTCTTCCTGCTCTCACTGCTGACTGCAGATTGCAAAACAGCAAACATGACAAATAAAAGTCTCCTCTTAAGCGGTTATAGTCCAATAGGCAATACAAATAGTAAGTTAGCACAGCAAATAAGGAAAATAAATTGTTTTAATTAAGTAGAAGTAATAAAAAAAACAACGAAATAAGATAATGTGTTGGTGACAAGAGGGTGGCTGTAGTGGGTGAGAGAACAGGCTATTATTCTAAACACAGAAAGGGGTTGGGTAAATAGTAAGAATCCAGAAATAGAAATGGGCATATGCTATTTTGAAGAAAAGTAAAATATGGCTGAGAATAGTATGAGATGAAGTGTGTTTTGGAGGAAGGAAGCTGTGTCTTGTAAGCTCTGTATACCACAGTATATTTGGATTTTATTCTTCATTCAATTAGAAAGTTAAGCAACAGAATGATATTCATTCAGCTAGTGTTGATTGAACTACTGTTTGTGAGGTAGTGTTGTAAAAACTAGTAAGAGAGTCTGTATCTCAAGGGCCTCGTACGCTTCTGCTCTGCTTATTATGTTTCTGCCATCACTGTCAGACCAGCTAGTCAATTAGCCTGAAACAGCCTCTGCTGAAATGGCTGGTCTGTGCCATATGGGGATCAGGATAACTTGGGTGTGTTCACACACAGAGTGGTTGAGAAAGATTCTAAAAAAGCAGGTAGAAGAACAAGGGATTCATTATGAAAACATAGGCTCAGAACTGGTACAATGTCTGCTAGACAAAGCTGGTCCTGACTCAAATGGGGAACAAAATAGATTACTAGAAGAGGGAACTCTCTTTCTTCATGGATTTACAAAATTACTTTGCAAAGTTATGGATACAGGAAAGAGTAAACGATTCTGACCACAATTTTTGTTTAATTATTTAGTGAATGAGTTTTGTTTGATTGATATGATTTCCATTATTGTGTATGGTCCAGTGCTACATGGGGTAAACTGAAGGGTAATTGTTTCCAATTTTCAGAGAAAAGATGTACAAGATCGATAAATTCTGATTGTAAGAAATTAACCCATCTTTATTTGGCCATGTCTTCCTTTGTATTAAAGAGCAGAGTTTAGTGGATTATTGGATATATTTTTCTATAATATTGTACTGTTCATATGTATGGCTTTGTAGTGATACTTTATGACTCAGGCATAGTTCTTATAATTTGATTATTTAAGTTAGGGGACAGAGTTTGCATCATGCTACTACAAATTCTAAATCATAGTTATAGAGCAGAGTTGCCAGACTTTTAGCCCAATTTCCATGGGGTAGCAAAAGAGATTGTATCTGACAACTCTTTATGGAGCCACAAGCATGTGGATTCTAATTTAAATAGGTATTTTAATGTTTGCAGTTGGGGAAATAGACAAAAACAGAATAATTACCAAAGAAATATTTTGAGCATATCTTTGTTACCAAGGGAACATAAAGAAGCTGTAATGAAGACGAAACTGTTTATTACAGAAAAAGTTGGAGATATATTGTCTGTACAAAAGGTACATGGCTTTTAACAGTGACTCCTGGCACATAAAAATGTGTGCATTACCCCAAATAGTAGCCACTTGCCAAATGTGACTACTTAAATACTTAAAATCTTAATACTTAAATACTTAAAATATTAAAATCAATTTAAAATAAATGTTAGCATAACAGCCACATATACTTGAGACTGAAATTTCGCTTTTCAGTGTTAAGACTGGTAATCTGGTAATGCACTGCCACGAAGAGAGAAAATAATAGCATGTGGTTTTCTTTTTCTATTTTCTTACTTTTTTTTTTTTTTGTGGGACCCTCGCCGTCGGCCAGGGATCCAACGAGCATTGCAGAGGCTGTGGGCAGCTTCGCAACCCAGCGCTCAACCACCGCTGCGCCACCACGGGAGGCCCTGGTTTTCTTTTTAATATAGAATATAGCAGGGGGCCTCCCCTGGTGGCGCAGCGGTGGTTGAGCGCTGGGTTGTGAGGCTGCCCACAGCCTCTGCAACTCCTGTTCGATCTCCGGCCGCCGGCAAGGGTGCCCAAAAAAAACAAAACAGAATATAAGCAGGAGGTTGTTCTGGCAGTACCTCTGTGGACTGTAATAGTATGTCATCCTCTAAACATCATGGGCAGTTTGAAAATAGAACATTGGATGCTGTGATGGTGGGAAACCAATGGGGACTACACTTGAGGTGGGGGGAACCAAGGACTGTTGAAAAATTAACAGTGATGTAAGGAAATAAATATAAAAAATAAAAAAAAAATACTAGAACATTGATTAATAACAAGATTTACTCTATAATCACAGCTCTAGGATACTAGAAAAAGGTGTGTTTGTGTGTTATCAGGATTGGTGAGAATAAGGGACATTGCAATGTTGTTCTGAAGAATAATTTATTCTTCAGATTCTTGTTTTTTCCTCATTGTACACACTTAAAATATTTATATTTAGTCAACTAGAAATGGTATTTGGTTACTAATGATAGTCTTTTAAAAGACGTTAACTTAATTTTCTCATCATTTTTCTGTATATTTTTCTTAAATTTGACAGAATATAGGTAAAATGTATCTGATTTAAATTAAAACATGCATGACATTTTATCATGTAAACGTCTGATATTTTAAAGACTTCTAATTTAAATTTTTTGCCACAAGAAATATTTTGAGATCACCAATGTGCAACACACAAAAGAAGACAAAAATACGAACATTAGAAAAATGTAAATGATAGTAAATCTAAAAGTAGATACCCTTAGTAGCTACTATATTACTTAGTACCACATTACTTATAATAGTCAAAATATGGGAACTATCCTAGTGTTCATAAATAGAAAAAGAAAATATCACAGACATACACAAACACATACTACCTGTACACACACTGGAATAATATTTAGTCCTCAAAAAAGAGTCTCCATTTGTGACAATATAGATGAACTCTGAGGGCATTATATTAAGTAAAATAAATCTGACAAAGACAGTTAACATGTATCTCACTTTTGTGTGAAAGTAAAAATAAATATAAAATCAACAAGCAAAATTTGAGCTTGTGGATCTGTTTCTCTTTTTTTTTATATTTTATGCACAATTATTTTATCTGAGTAAATGTAGATAGCTTTTTTTGCAACATTGCAAAAAATATGAATAGCAAAATTGTAATTGTTTCCAGATTTAATGTATCTTTAAAAAAAAAAAGACTGAAAACACATATAGAAATCTTCTTCCCTTTTACAAGAATTTGACAATATTTTTTCCTGGTAACAAGTGAAATATTACTGAAGTATCAATATTTTTATACCCTCTAGATCTGAAGGTATTAAGTTGGTCACAGGTTGTTTTGAAATAATGGATTTTGAAATATTTTGTGTTATTGAATAGATATACTAGTTCTTTAAAAAAGGCAGTACCATAAAGTGATGGATATGGAAGACAACATACCCCCTCAAAATGAGGAGATAACTCTTTCAAGAAATATTATACTTCGGGGGCCTCCCCAGTGGCTCAGCGGGTTGAACATAGCGCTGTGAAGCTGTCCGGTCCGCAGCCTCTGCAGCATTAGTTTGATTCCTGGCCTGCCATGGAGATACCCACATGGCACGGCAGACCTCTCTTGTCTTGCCTGCTGTTGCCCTCAGCAGTGCTTTCAGTTCGTCTGCCTGTTGTGTTCCTCACTCTGTCTCTGGTGAATCCTCTCACCATCCCGTGCCTCTGACCTGTACCCCAGCTATTGTATAAATTAAAAATAAATCTTTAAAAAAAAAAAGAAATATTATGCTTAGGTTTCACCACTAATCAGGAGAGAAAAACAACTAAATGACTTTTCCTAATTAACTGACACAGATTGATAGAAAAATTACCTACTGAGTTGGCCCATGTGAAAATCAAACATCATAATTCTGCCCAATTTATTTGATTTCTTCTGATCTAACACAGATTTCCAAACTTCAGGTTAGTAAGATGTGTTGAGCCTATTGAGCCCGTTTGGCTCTATGAAAACCTTATATGGAACACAAGTTTTAAAATATCAGTGAAAATGTCATTATTATTATAAGGTACAAAGATGATGAATAATTTTATCTTTCTTTCACTGAAAAAGTGTGTTAATTCTCAGAGACTCAGCAAGATGCCCGAAGTTTTTCATAGTTTATTGTCTAAGTTCATTAGGCAAAGCAAATATACAATTCCCCAAAGACTGTTTTCCCGTATTTATTTTAATTTGCTTTGATCTATCTCAGTGAATAAAATATATGATTGGTATAATTCTCAGTTGAGTGCATCACACATATTACTTGCATTCAACTCACCTTATGCAGAGCTACTTGACTAGATTCAGGGAGGAATGGTGTCTGCACAAAAATCTGCGTGGGTTTCAGAAATGGAGTCCATGGCAAAAGTATATGCACAACCATTAACGTCTCTCCTCTCTTGATTTCTGTTTCTTTGCCTCATTCACTACACTGTGCTCAGTATTAGTTTCACTTACTTCCTATTATTTTGTCAAATTCCTGCTATTGTATTTAACATATGACTTAATCCACATGTTGAATCTGAAAGGAAATGTGTGGAGGATAGGAGTGGCCTTGAGTTCATTAAGATTGTACTAGAGAAATAAATCGTCCTACTATTTATATAACCAGTAGCAATAATGTCATCGTTCTCTTTCTCCCGTTTTTTATCCGCACTCGTAGTTGTGGTTTTTTTGTTTGTTTGTTTTTTAAGATTTACTTATTTTTTTATACAAGCACTGGGTACAGTCGGAAGCGCGGGAGGGTGAGAGAATTCACCAGAGCGAGAGCGGGGAGCAGAACAGGCAGACTGACACTGCAGAGGGGAGCCGCGAACGTGGCAGGAGAGGTCTGTCGCGTCAGTGGGACCCTCGCCTGTGGCGGGGTATCCAACCGATGCTGCAGAGGCTGCGGGCAGTTTTGCAGCCCAGCGCTCAACTGCTGTGCCACCGGGGGAGGCCCAAAACAGAGATAATTTTGAGGCCCCAAAACCCCACAGCATTTTACCTCATTTCTTTTAAAATTGAACTGCCTTAGTACATCTTTTTTTCTTTATATGTTGCCATGATATCAATCATCATTAGAAAAAAATCATCATTAGAAAATAGTCTCCCAAATTGCTCAGTTTGACCAAATGGATTGCTTTAGCAGCAATTTACAACATCATGTTTATCACCCAGGTTTGCTGCTTAGATACCGATGTGTATCCGGATAAATATTTTCTGTTGATAAACCCACTCCCTTATATGAGCGGAATGCATAAAGAAGGTTGATAGAAATCTGCACATGTCCTGATGCCTAGGAAAAATCTTTTCTTTTTATACTAGTTCTTTTATTTTCAATTGTTTGATCTATTTCATAGAATAATTGATAACCTTATGCCCATCTGTATGTGAAAAGTTAATTTTCCTAATAAAATTTCATAAGTTTACCCAAATTTATAACAATTTATGACAAAATTTTAACTATGCCACCTATTTTTCCTATGTACTCATATTTTATAGCAGTAGCTACGACATAAAAATTTACTACGTTTTTTTTTCCCTCTCCTTTACATATATGCAAAATATAAACGTTTTATGTAAAGGGAGGATAGGATGAAAGTATGCTGCATATTCTCAGACCTTTGAGGTTTTAGGGCATTTACCATTTCTCAATATAAGCAAATCTTTTTTTTTTTTTTTTTAATAAAGATTTATTTATTTATTTGTTTGTTTGTTTATACAAGCACTGGGTACAGTCAGAAGCGTGACAAGGTGAGAGAATTCACCAGAGAGCCAGAGCGGAGAGCAGAACAGGCAGAAGGACCGAAGTACACTGCTGAGGGGAGCAGCGGGCAGCAGGAGAGGTTTGCACACCATGTGGGACCCTCCTGCGGTGGCGGGGGAGCAGCTGGGGATCGAACTGGCACTGCAGAGGCTGCGGGCAGCTTTGCAATCCAGCGCTCAACCGCTGCGCCACCGGGGAGGCCCTCAATATAAGCAAATCTTGACTACGATTACTATTGCTGAATTCATGCTGTTGAAATAGCCTCTTTAAATTCTAGAAAGTACAAAAATGGTAAACAGAAGGTCTTATGAGTGCATCTGGCTTCATCTTATGGCATGAGACTCTCAAGATGTAGCAAAATAATTATATAAGTCTAGAATGGAAGCTAGGTATCATAAACCCTTACTGAGCACCTATTACATGCTGAGCACTTTCTGAGATGCTGTTATATTACTTTTTCCCTGATGATGAATTACTCTCTTTTACAAATATGTAAAAATAAGCACAAGTAAATGAAATCATTTCCCTAAATAATACAGATAGAAAGTATCAGATCCAGGATTGGAACCAAATCTCGCAAGCATTGGAGTCTGAGCTCTTAATAGCTCTATTCAACATTTTCCCTACTCTCATAAAATTGTTGTCAAGCACTACATTATAAAACTTCATGTTCTATTTTAAAATATCAGAAAGTCACTTCAGAATTCTAGATGTCTCTGAGACAAAGAAAAATAAGTGGAACTATAACACAAAAGAAGTATTGCCACGGTCACAAACAGGTGAAAGGAATTTGAGGATGGCGATGAGAACAGGTGCTTACACATAACAATGTTTACAAAATTAATATCTGAGTTAGTACTAATGACAGTTTTATTTCCATGGAAGTCTACTAAGATTTGATCAGTACCAGTTGATTAATAGCTATATATTATTTTCAAATTACGTTAATGAGGCAAAAACTGTGACGTTAAACTTCATTTTCTCTTCTACCTAACATTGTTTTGAGTTGTATACCTGTAACCTGTGCTATATCCATTAGAGACAAAGAGATTAGTACAAAACTAAAGTAATAAGGAAGAAATAGACTATGTACTCAAAATAAATGATTTAAGAATTATGTCACTTTTCATTTTATATGTTACCAGATTCAAATGCATACTCATTACTCACTACACATTTGCATGACCACCCACTAGTGTTAATTATTGTACATCCAACCTGAATAAAAAAGGGTTATTATTTGTACTCAATTAAGAATAGATAATTTGGTATTAACAAGAAAGTTGTATCTTTGTTTTCTTTAATTTTCAAAGTCAACAGTTTCAAATTCTTAATGTTGTTTTCTCACTTCATAATGGATTCATTGTTGTGTTTATCCTGCTTAGATGCTCAGAACTAATGAGCCAACGATCATGCATTTGAGCCTTTGGGGGCCAATTAGCTATATATATTTTATAATTCCAGACTATGCCTTAATCTTAGACAAGAATTCACAATATATGTGTTTATTATGCAGAGAAAAATAAATAAGCTGTGCATCAAACTAAATAAATCTGTAATGCTTCCCCAAAAAACTCAAGTGTAAGCTTACTTGAGGGTAGCCAGCAGAAATGTCATTGCGCTGTATAAAAACAACACACTACAGAATTAGGGAGTTAAAAAACTTGAGGATTTTTATTAGGTAAATATGCTATCAAAACATGTAAGTAGTCTGATATTTGGAGCCTTACTCTAGAATGGTTAAAGAGTATACAGCTTTCAAACCACAGAAGAGAAAATTTTGAATATGGATAGAGGGAGGAAGACAGCACTGTTTGATAAGAACAGGACAGGAGAAATAAGCACAGGAAAAATAGAACAATCAAAAAGCACTAAATAAAATAGTAGCAATAAATACAAATATATATATGTTGTAACTCCTGTTTATTTTTAACTCAACAGTTACAATACAAAAATTATTAGACTGCATTTAAAGTAATTCTACATTGTTATTTGCAAAATGTGTTCTTAAGACATAAGGACGTATAAAATTTGAAAATGAATGACAAGTATATGTCTATAAAAGCAAAAATGGCATTTACCATTCTGTGTGCATGTATGTGTAAAACAACACACACGATGACATTGACTTTAAGGGGAAAACTTATACAGACAAAAATGGTTGTGTAAAATGATAAAACTTTAATCTCACCAGGAGAAAACACTTTTATGGACTTAGATACATTCTTTCATGTATACACACACACACACACATTTAACAGTGAAGAATATTGGAAAAATATGCCATGACTACAAAAATTTTTGTCCTACTTTTCTCAGCAGTTGGTAGGTTAAAATAACCAAAAGGAAATAAAGAACAATAAGGCTGTATAAAATTACATTTTTTTAACCAGACAATTAATTTCTCCGACTTGGTAGAATGTCATTTTAATCGATTTGTTATATTTTCTTTTGCTATGTAAAACCTTTTAATTTGCGGTAGTCCCACTTATTTTTATTTCCTTTAGCATAGGGTTCAATTCTACAAATGATCTTCATTATTGATGTCATGGGCCATATAGTCAAAATTTTCCTCTACATATTTTATAGTTGCATATCTTATTTCTAAATTTTAATACTTTCAGAATTAATTTTTGTGCGTAAGATAATGATCAAACTTAATTCTTTTGCATGTATCCTTCCAGTTTCCAACCACCATTTTCCAGAGACTTTATTTTTAAAATTTTTAAAGATTTATTTATTTATACAAGAACCAGGGTACAGGCCAGATGCACTGGAGGATGAGAGGATTCAGCAGAGACAGAGCCAGAACAGAACGGGCAGACTGACTAAATACACTGCTGAGGGGAGCAGCAGGTGAGACAGGAGAGGTCTGCTGCACTATGTGGAACCTAGTGGCTGGTGGGGATCAAACCGTTGATGCAAAGGCTGCGGAAGGCTTCACAGTGTGATGCTCAACAGCCTGAGGCACAAGGGGAGGCCCCAAAGAGACTTTAATCTCTCCATTGTGTAGTCATGACAGCTTTACTTTAAGTATTGATATGTAAGTGGATTAATTTCTGGGCTTTCAATTCTATTCCATTACCCATGTGTCTTATATTTAAGTCAAAGATATTTGTTTTGATTACAGTTGTTTTATAGCATAATTTAAAATTAAGTTACATGCTATCTCTGCTTCTCTTTTTCTTAGAATTGCTTTTGTATTTGAGGCCTTTCATGATTCCATATAAATTTCAACAATTTTGTTGAATTTATTTGAAAAACAAATTTATTTTGATGAACTTACATTGAATTTATGTGTCACTTTAGGCAGAATAGTTGTTTTAATTATATAGATTCTTCCCATGCATGAGCATAGAATGTCTTTTCATTCATTATTTCCCAATCTAAATTACTTAATAAAGTCTTGTACCTCATTTTATATAGGTCCTCCGTCTCCTTGATTAGGGTAATTCTGGGGTACTTGATGCTTTTTGACCTGATTGTGAATGTAATTATTTTCTTAATTTATCTTTCTTTTAATTTATTGTTTGAATATATAAATACAACAAATTGTTATATTTGACCTGTAACCTACAATTTACTGTATTCATTTATTTCTACCACTTTTGTTGGAGTCTTTAGGGTTTTCTATTTATAATATCATATCAGTGCAAAAAATTAGGTTCATTTTTTTTCAACTAAAAACCTTTAATTTGCTATTGCGCTCTGATTACTCTAGCCAAAACTTAATACTAAATTAATCAAAATTGATGACAGTGGGAATCATTGTACTGTTCCTGAACTTAAAGGGAAATTTTTGTTTTTCACCATTAAGAATTATGATTATGTGTTTTTTTTAAGATTAATTTATTTATGTATACAAGAGCTGGGGTACAGGCCAGAGGTGTGGGGATGAGAGGATCCACCAGAGATAGAGTGGGGAACAGAACAGGCAGATTGATGGAAGTACATTGCTGAGGGGAGCAGTGGGCCAGTCAGGAGAGGTCTCCTGTGCCATGTGGATTCCTCCCTGGCTGGTCAGGGATCCAACTCATGCTGCAGAGGCTGTGAACAGCTTCATAGGTTGCATTTAACCTGCTCAGCCACCAGGGAGGCCCTGATTATGGTTTTTAATATATGATCTCTATTACATTGAAGTATGTTTCTTTTATTCTCATCTTGTCTATAGTTTTTGCTCAAAAATGGATGCTGAATCTTATCAAAATGCTTTCTTTGCACTATTGATGTTATATGATTTTAATCTGGACTTTTGTTGATAATAATGTATTACATTGCTTGATTTACATGTATCAAACCGTCTTTTCATTCCCGGGGTAAATATCACTTGATCAGGATGTATAATCCTTGTGATATTTTGTTGAATTTGATTTGCTCGTATTTTGTTGAAGATAGCCACATCAATATTCATCTGCAATATTGGTTGATAATTTTTCTCTACTCATTATCTGGTTTGGGCATTGAGATAGTGTTGGCATTTTGAAAATATATTAGGGGTATTCAATATTCTTGAATTTTTAGATATAACTTGAACAAGATAAACATAATTTGTTCTTTAAAAATTTGATAGAATTCCTTTGTAAATCCATCTGACCCTTTCTTTTTGTTTGAGGGAGAATTTTTATTGCTGCGTTCAGTTTTCAATTTCAAACAATCATTTCATGATTGTTTTATTCAAATCTTCTGTTATTCTTTTCCCTTGGCTTAATCTGGGTAAGCTATAATGACTAAGAATTTGTCCATTTCTTCAAAGTCTAGGATTTATTGAGGCATAATTTTTCATCTTTTGCTTCATTGCTTTTCTATGCTATCTGTGGTAAGGTCTCCTCTTTCATGTCTTATTTTGTTTGTTAATATTTTCTTTCTTATTTGGTAGCTTACCTAGAAGTAAATCTATTTCACTTATTTTCTCAAACAAAAATCTCTGTTTTATTGATTTTTTGTGTAGTCTTTTTCATTTCAATTTTATTTACTTCTGCTTTCATTTTTTATTTCTTCTCTTTACTAACTTCGGTTATTGTTTGTTCTTCATCAAGATGTTTTACGGATATTAGGTTGCTTATTAAGGATATTGCTTCTAAATTTGGGTCTGTTTTGCAATTATCATCCTTTGTAAAGCTGCTCATGCTGCAACCCACAGATTCTGATAGCTAACATCCTTGTTTTCACTGGTGTTCTTGTATTTTTGGTTTTCTTTTTAGTTTCATCTTTTATCCAATAGCTCTTAAGCAGAATACTGTTTCATCTCTCCTGTGTCCCGACCCGCGGGATTCGGAGGCATGAAAAGAGAAGGGCTGAGGATTGAAATGAGGGGCTTGACAAATTGACGCTAGCGTTTGCTTCTTTATTTTTCCTTTTTCCTTTTCCTACTTTTACATGTTTTTTCCTTTCCCTGTCCTACTACCTTCCCTGGCTTTCTCTATGCTCCTCTCAGTACGTTTCTCAGTATCCTCTCTCAAAGTCTATACACAGTATCCTTTCCACAGTCTCCTTCTCGAGGTCTCCTCGCCTCATCCTCTACGCAGTCTCTCTCCTCCTCTACGCAGTCTCTCCAGTCTCTCCCATGGTTCCCTTCTTATCCCCCCTCGCTCCTCTCCTCGTACCTCTCAGTCCCACGTGATTTTTCGGAAAGGCAGTGGTTTCACCGAAGGCGAAACAGAAACCGAAACCTAACTTGCGAGCATGCGCAACACGGCACATGCTCCATGTGGCTCCGGACATTTGCGAACATGCGCAACACGGCGCATGCTCCATGCGGCTCCGGACATCCTGTTTCTTTTAATAGTTGATTTCCAGCTTTTTGGCACTATGATCTGAAAGAATACTTAATATAATTTCAATCCTCATAGTTTTATTATTGACTTGTGTCCCAACATATGGTCTGTTCTTAAAAAAAAAGATCCTGTGCACTTAAAAAAAAAATGTATGTCGAGATTGTTAGGTGGAATGTTCTATAGATATCTATTAAGTCTATTTGGTCTAACTCTTCATTTATGGCTATTGTTTCCTTATTTATTCTCTGTCTTATTGATTTGTCCATAGCAGTAACTGGAGTATTAAAATGGTCTTAGTATTATAGTGTTGTTGCCAGTATCTCCTTTTTGTTCTGTTAGTAATTGTCTTCCATATTTTGGTGATCCATTTTTTGGAGTATATGTATTCATGAATGTTATGCCTTCTTGTTGTATTAGTCCTTAATCATAATGTAATGCCTACCCTTATCTATTATTATATTTTCAATGTAAGTCTTGTTTATCTGGTGTAATTACAACTCTTCCTGATTTGCTTGATTGCCATTTGCTTGTGGGGTTGTCTGCCAGCTTTTCTCTCTTAATCTGCTTGTATTTATTGGGATCGTGGGTTTTCTGTAAATAGAAGAAGTTTGGACTTTCTTCTGAAGTTCACTCAGCCACTATACACTTCAAGAGGTATAGGCCAGAGGTGAGGGAATGGGAGGATTCACCAGAGACATAGTAGGGAGCATAACAGGTGGATTTACTGAAATACACTGCTAAGGGTAGCAGAGAGCAAGACAGAAGAGGTCTGCTGCCGCATAGGTGTGTTAGCTCCTTGTCTGGGCATAAAACTCAGGCCATAGATGTGATGGCTCTGAGACTTAACCCCTAGGTCACCCACTACACACTTTTTAACTGCATAATTCAGGCCATTTACAGTTAAGGTGATTGTTGAAATATGTGTTTATTAACTATTTTGTTATTTTTTTTAAATTTATCTTTGATGAAATATTTACAAGTCTCTTTGGATATTCTGGTCTGAAAATATATCTTCTCTTCCATATTATATACCATAAGCTGTCTGCTGCATTTATGTATTTTATTGTTGCTTTATAATAAGCCCATAAGCGCATGTTTCATATATGGCTTGATATTAATAAATTCTTTGAGTTTTTGCTTTTCAGTTAATCCCTGTGCCCTTCCTTCTGCCTTGAATATTAATCTTACAGGGTAAAGTATACTAGACTAGATTATTTTTTTCTTTGAGTACTTTATTCCCTTTTTTTCTGTAGGTTTTCTACTGAAAAGTCAGTGGACAGTCTAATTGACGTTTCCTTGTAGTGTATTTTCTTTCTCTTATCCATCTCATTGGCATACAATAGTTTTATTAATGTGTCTTTGGTTTTCTTGGATGAAGAGTTCAGGTTTATTGCCCATGTTGAGATGATTCTCAACATCTATTTATTTTTGAAGCAAATTTTCTGTGCCTTTCTATTTCTTGTCTCCTTCTAGAACTCCTAAGATGTCAAAATTGTTTTTCGTTAGTTTACCCCAATTTGTTTTTACATATTTTCATTATTTTTAAATTTTTTCCTCTTTGTTGGCATCCATATGTGTTTTCCAAAATTGTAGTTTTATGTCCACTAATTCTGTCCATTACTTTGTCTGCATGAAGCCCTCTATTTTTTTTAAATGCAGTTATATTTTAGATTATTCATTTCTATTTGTAATATTCTCATAATTTTTTAGTTTTTATGTTGCTTTTATTATATGTTGCACTTTTTTTGTATCTCAGTAAGCATTGTTATAACTGTACCTTAAAGTTCTGTTAGACTGAATTCTTTTGGAAGTTTGTTCTAGCACTTGGAATGTGTATTTTAGTCTCTTCATTTTTAGTTGATTTTTCTGCCACAACTAGATTATGTATTCTTGGATATAAGAGTCTGTCTATCCTTTTTCTTCTTCGTATCCACAATGCTGAAAATACTGCATGGTAGCTAATTGATAAATAATGTTAAATAACTAAATAATAGACTCCCAACATTTTTTTTTTTAATTTTTTAAAAATTTTGTTTTTACAAGAATTGGGCACAGGCCAGATGTGCGGGAGGGTGAGAGGATTCACCAGAGACAGAGTGGGGAGCAGAACAGGCAGACTGACTGAAATACACTGCTGAGGGGAGTAGCGGGTGACACAGGAGAGGTCTGCTGCACCATGTGGGTATCTCCCCGTTTGGCCAGGCTCGAACCCGCACTGCAGAGGTAGGTTGTGGACAGCTCCACAGCTATGCTCTCAACCACCTGTGCCACCAGGGAGTCTCTCCCAACAATTTTTTAACCTTCATTAAATAACTACTATAGAATCATCTTAGATTCCCAAGGGAAATATAAAAAGGGAAATATAAGGAGTAACATGTGAAAAAGGTAAGCAAGAAAGTGTAGGATTTATTAATCGATGATTAGAGATATTTATTACTAAGAAACTTCACCTGTGTCAAAGAATATGACATTATGATCCTCTGCTATGGGGAATTGCCTGGGAGGGTCTTAAAGAAATGTTAGCAAGTAGAAAATAGAGAGTTAAAAACAGAGGTTATTGAAATTACTGATCTCATAGTAGTATTTAGGAATAGGAAATTAGTGAGAGGTAGAAATTAAGTTCTGCTATGGGAAGAGTAAGAATTGATTGGAAAGTGTTTGAATTTGTAGGTGACACTTTTATAATATCATTAAAGTAAAGGTGACATAATGATAGTGAAAGGGTAATAAAGGATGAAGAAAGTTTTTTGTTTTTCAGAAGAATATATTTGTGTAAATATCTTTGACATGGGCCTTTTTTATGTTTAGCAAATGTTCTTCCATTATATCCATAAACATATATGGAAATTATTATCCATAAAGTACTTTAATTTTACAAAATATCATACATATATTTGTTATGATCTCATATAGTTAACATATATATTATATAGGTTTTATATATAAGTATGTGAATAACTTATAGTCTTCAAACATTTTATTTTTTATCATTTATTACAATGTATCCCATAATTTAAGATTCATATATCTGTAAGTATTAGTTTGGACAAAATAAAAAAATATCTTCCCAGTAATTATAAGTTTCTATACAGCAAAATTGCTCATTAGAGTTTTTAATATTTTAACTATGTCCTTAGTGGCCTAGGTATTTGAAAAACAAAACTGCCAGTCAATCAATCTAGCAATTGAATGGATATTATCTGCAAGTGGTCTGGAAATAATTTGAGTCCCTAGGTTTGGCTGATGGAATAATGAAACCAGATCTAAGTTTTCAAACCTTGTGGGGGTTAATCATATATGATAGTAAATTGTAAAGGCAAATATTTTCAGTCTTCAGAGGTGACAGTGGAACTTAGGGTGTAATATAAAAATATATTACTAAATTGTATTCTTCTCAATATAAATTTCATAATGCTATGAGCTATATATGTTTTGTTCACTGTTATATCAATAGTGGACAAGGCATTTCCACCATGTAGTAGGTGCTAAATAATTAACTGGTGAATAACAGGTTTTCAAAGATGTGTTTATTCCAAATTGCTGATTGCAAAGAGGATATGGGAATTTACATGATGACCATTATGTTTTCGTTGAGTTAGGGAAGTATACAAAGAAATATTATACATATTTAAATAACTAAAAAAGGTAGAGAGCTGAACTTTACTGTCAAGAAAACCTATCAATTAGCATAAAATTTCACATCCATTAGCTTCTTTTATAAGGTCAAATATCATTGATGCAAATCTATTTTTAACCTAGTCATTATTACCAAATTTCTGTAATAGAAGCATATTAGTCAGCGTATTAGTCAGTTTTCTCCAGAGAAATAGAATGAGAGAGAGAAAGACAGAGGCAGAGAGTGTTATGTATTATAGCAGCTGATTCGTGATATAGAGGCTGCAATTTTAAATTATCTCTAATCTACAAACTGCCCTAAGGCTTGAAAACTAGGAGAGGTGGGGGAGTCAATCTCTTAAGTCCCAGTCAGTGTTTAAAGGTCCAAGAACCAATGGCACTGGTGTCTGAGGGCAGAAGTTCTAAGTTCCAGCTCAAATCAAAGGAAGAATTCACCCTTTCTCTCTCTGTGTGTGTGTGTGTGTGTGTGAGAGAGAATTCACCCTTTGTGTGTGTGTGTGTGTGTAAGATTCTCCATGGATTGGATGACTGAATGATGCCCATCCACATTAGGAAGGCCCACATGATTTATTCAGCATATCAAAACAAACACATGCTAATTTCTTCTAGGAAAATTTTTACTGGCACTCAGGGAAAAAATCCTTTGCAGTTTAATGATGAACCAACATGAAAATTGAAATTAAATAATATTTAAAAGAAATTAAGAGGAAACTACTGGCCCAGGCACATTTGATTAAAATGAAGCTTCCTGAGGGTGATGATGATACTATTTAGCATCAGAATCTTCGCTATATATGACTTATAAGAAAGAAACTTGAAAAATAAAAGCAGGTGTCATTTATTACTCTCTCCAAGCAAAGCTCTATCATAAATCAACCTCTGAAAGGAATTTATAAGTTGTGCTATCTAAATTTGGTACATTTAATTTTTGGGAGACTGAAATGTAAAGGAAAGAAATTAATCAAACCACATTTATAGAGCATATCAGTATTTTGTTTTGTTTTGATATTCGATGATGAGATTTCCTCAATTTGAGACATATAATGTGCCTTCTCAAAATAAGGAAGGCAAATAACCATTATAAACAAAATACTCTTATGCCATATGTATGAGTATAAGAAATTAAACAAGAAAGAAGAACTCTGTATTGTGTCAGTGATCATAGAATGTAATAATGAAGGCTTTAACAGTGAAAAATTTGGGTCAAATTCTTGGCAGTAATTGAGAAGAACACATCTCTTTTTATGTAGATTAGATGTATATCCCATTTTATTCTTTCACACTTTGTTTCATCCTTTTTATTTTTTCAAATTTTATTAATGTACCCACTGTTTGCATAACTTTTTTAATTTGGGGAATACATCTGCACACCTCCATAGGATACACTTACTTCCACCAAAGCTTCAGTGCCCAATACCCTATCTCATCCCTTCCCCTTTTCCCTCCACCTCTACCATTCCTGCTGGTAACACATATTTCTTACCATCTCTAATAATTATTGTGTTTTGCTTATTTTTTTCTTTTGGTATTCATATTCCACAAATGAATGAAACAATCTGATAATTCTCTTTTACTTTATGACTCACTTCATTTACATAATCACCTCAACATCTATACATTATGTTCCAAAGCACTATTTCATCTTTTTAAACAGCTGAGTAGTGTTCCATTGAGTATGTATTACACAAGTTCTTTATTAAGTCTGCTGTCCATTGGGATGCAACTCAGTTCCATGATTGGCTATTGTGGCTATGTGAACACAGGATTATATAAATCTTTTGCATTAGTGCTTTCTTACTCTTTTGATCTATACTTACAAGTGGTATTTCTGGATCATATGTTGTTTCAATTTTTATTTCTGTGTTGGAGAGGAATCTTTATTTTTTATATATTTTTAAAGATTTATTTATTTATGCCAGCACTGGGTACAGTCAGAAGTGTGGGAGGGTGAGAGAATTCATCAGAGCCAGAGGGGACAGCAGAGCAGGCAGACCCACGAAGTACACTGCTGTGGGGAGCAGCAGGGGGCAGGAGAGGTCTGGGCGCCATGTGGGACCCTCGCTGGTCGGCTGGAGATCCAACCGGCGCTGCAGAGGCTGAGGGCAGCTTTGCAAGCCAGCGCTCAACCGCAGCACCACGGGGGAGGTCCCTGGAGAGGACTCTTTATACAACTCTTGACCTGTAGTTATATTTTGTAGTAGACATCAGGTTTCTTTCCAAACCTCTTGGAATGTTTAATCTATACATTTTTTAAAATATTTTATTTATTTATTCATTCATTCATTCATTCATTCATTCATTTATACAAGCACTGGGTACAGTTAGAAGCATGCAGGATGAAAGAATTCACCAGAGCCAGAGCAGGGAGCAAAACAGGCAGACGGACGCAGTACACTGCTGAGGGGAGCAGCGTGCAGCAGGAGAGGTCTGTCGCGCCATGTGGGACCCTCACCTGGTGGCCGGGGATCGAACTGGTGCTGCAGAATCTGCTGGCAGCTTCGCAACCCAGCACTCAACCGCTGCGCCTCCGGGGAGGCCCTAATCTATACATTTTTTTAATTAATGTATTTATTTATACAAGCACTGGGTACAGTCAGAGGTGTGGGAGGGTGAGAGAATTCACCAAAGTCAGAGTGGAGAGCAGAACAGGCAGACTGACGAAGTACACTGCTGAGGGGAGCAGCGGGTGGCAAGAGAGGTCTACATGCCACGTGGGACCCTTGCCTGGTGGCCAGGGATCTAACCCGCTCTGTAGAGCCTGCGGGCAGCTTTGCAACCCAGCACTCAACCGCTGTGCCACCGGGGAGGCTCTAATCTATACATTTTTTTAGAGAAATATGTGTCTGCCCATTCAATAAGAAATATATTGGAAACTTACTACTATTCTACCATTATGAGCCTTACCCAATACTCATTTTTACCATAAGACTGATTTTGTGATGACAGAAAAGTTTACTGATATCTGAGCAGGGAAGTCTTTCCTTTTTCACATTTCTGAAGTTGGTTTTCTATGACTTATGTTCTACCATTGGAAAGTTAAATATATTTTTGTGTTATTGTTCATATCTTTAAAATATGGATAATGATAAAACTCACCATATAACATTGTTGTGAATATTAAAGTTAGATGATATATATATATATATATAAATATATGAAATTAATATACTTAATTTTGACATATCAGAAAAGCTCTACAAATAATAGTAATTGCTATAACAACAACAAAACAATAATAAAAAACAGGAATCAGCTGGGAAACTAAGAGAAAATGAATGGGTGTTATAGATACAGATTTGGGGAGCTTAGAAGAGAAACTCTACAGACTGCTGAGTAGAATTCTATTCTGTATATACACCACATCTTCTTGATACACTCATCTGTTCTGGACCACTTAGGTTGTTTGCATAGTTTAGCTATAGTAAATAATGATGTAACAAACATGGGAATGGAAGTTTCCTTTTAAATTAGTGTTTTTGAATTTTTGGGGTAGTTGTGTAGAAGTGGAATTACTGGTTCGAATGGCAGATCCATTGTAAATGTCTGGAAACACCTCCACACTGCTTTCCATAGGACTGGACCAGTTTGCATTCCCAACAGTACTGTAGAATCCTCCCCTTTTCTCCACATTCTCACCAGCACTTGTTTTTTTCTTGTCTTTTGGATATGGGCATTCTTACAGGTATGAGATGGTATGCCATTGTGGTCTTGATTTATGTTTCTCTAATAAGTGATTGTGAACATCTTTTTCATGTCCTTGCTGGCTATTTTAATGTCTTCTTTTGAAAGGTGTCTGATATGTAATATTGCCCGTTTTTTGATTAGGTTATTTGTTTTTGTAGAATTTTATGAGTTCTTTGTATAGCTTTCATATTAGTCCTTTGTCAGATGTATGGTGTGCAAATATTTTCTCTCATTCAGCAGGGTATATTTTCATTTTAGTTATGGTTTCTTTTGCTGCACAGAAAAATTTTAATTTGAGGGTTTCCCTGTTGGTAGAAGGGGTTAAGCACAGTGCTGTGAAGCTATCCACAGCCTCTGCAACATAAGTTCGATCCTCAGCCGGTCAGGGAGTTACCCACATGGCACAGCAGACCTCTTCTGTCTTGCCCACTTATTCCCTCAGCAATGTATTTCAGTCAGACTGCCTGTTCTGTTCCTCACTCTGTCTCTGGTGAATCCTCACCCTCCACACCTCAGGCCTGTGCCCCAGTTATTGATGCATAAGTAAATAAATCTTTAAAAAAAAGAAAAAAATAATTTGATATAGTCCAAATTTATGTTCTCTTTCATTTTCCTTGCTATTAGGGATGAATTCCTAAAGGTAGCAGTGAAGCTTATGTTATGAAATGTTTCACTGATGTTTTCTTCTATGTATTTTATGGTGTCAGATTTTTACATCTGCATCCTTGATCCATTTTGAGATAATTTTTATGTATCATGTGAGATCATGGCCTAGTTACATTCTTTTGCATGCAGTTGTCCAGTTTTCGCAGCACCATTTTTCAAAGAGGCTATCCTTGTTCCAGTGTATGTTTTTGACTCCTTTGTCATAGATTAATTGTTCATATATGAGTGGCTTTATATTTTTAATTTTTTTTAAAGATTTATTTATTGGGCTTCCCCGGTGGTCCAGCGGCTGAATGCTGTGTTGCAAAGCTGCTGCCCACAGCCTCTGCAGCACCGGTTCTATCCCTGGCCGCAGGGTGAGAGTCCCACATGGTGTGCAGACCTCTCCTGCTTCCTGCTGCTCCCCACAGTAGTGTACTTCATCAATCTGCCTGTTCTGCTCTCTCCTCTGGATCTGGTGAATTTTCTCACCCTCCCATGCCTCTGACTGTACCCAGTGCTTGTATAAATAAATTAATATTTAAAAAAATAAAGATTTATTTATTTATACAAGAACCGGGGTACAGGCCAAATGCACGGGAGGATGAGAGGATGTACCAGAGACAGAGTGGGGAACAGAACAGGCAGACAGACCAAAATACACTGCTGAGGGCAGCAGTGGGAGAGCCAGGAGAGGTCTGCCGCATCATGTGGGTATCTCCCCGGCTGGCCGGGAATTGAACCTGTCCTGTAGAGGCTAGAGACAGCTTCACAATGCTGTGTTCAACCCGCTGCACCACCCAGAGAAGCCCTGAATTCCCATTATTGAATAGAAATTAGTTAGCTGTTAAGTTTCAAGTTACCAAGGCCAAGAAAAATATTTCTAGCTAGAGTTTCCTAGAGTTTATTTAACATTTTTACCTCAGAAACAAATTCACCTGACCAGTAAACTTCAGACTGACATTGATGTGATATTAACACAAATTATTCTATCTTGGGTCTGTTATCTTTGATAGTAACGACACAACCTCCTGAGACCAAGTCAGTTATTTTTCTTGTCAGATAATTTGAGCTGATGTTTGATAATAAATGGAGATAAAAGAATTATTCCAATTTTTATTTCTAAGGCCATGTGTGTTTCAAAAGAAATTATTAATATTTTCAAACTAGCTCTCATGAACCAAAATATATCTTAGATTACATTATTTAGAAAAAAATATTTAGATTGATTTCTATTATATTTCTGAGTTTAGAAATAATTTATATAGACACCTATATGATGCACCTTTCGTAAGCCAGAAACATATACATTTAAATATATGTATAAATTATAGATACAAATAAATCCTATATAAATTAATTTTAGCTATATAACCAGAAGTAGAACAATAAAACACAGGAGTATGTAAAGTTAAAGAGGGAACATACAGAGATCTCTTAATTTCCATTATTTTTTTTGCTATACATTTATATAAAATTCACTAATTTACAAAGGAATAGCTGAGAAAATTATAGCTTTTACCTTAGTGAACATTAAGATTTCTCTTCCTATAAAACAACACAGAGGACAGAATCTCAAGATGAAAGTAACTTTACCTTAAGTTCAATACTGAAAATCTTTGACAACATATTATGATACATCTCGTAACACAAATTAAACATGGCCAAAGCTCACTTTTCAGAACAGTTGCAAGAAAGAAAACTGCTGCATTACTCAAAGTAAAATACACAATGAGGAGTGAAGACAATCTCCAGAGGGAGACAAAAAGAAAAGACAGGGGCAACAGATATCCTTTGGGAGTGAGCATCAAGGTTCTGGGAGAAACAAAACTAAAGGATAAACCAAATTAAGGAGGCAATTTCTTAAACCACAACAGTTGCACAATACCCAGAAGCTGGTTTTCCCAACATTTTTCTCTTACGAATCTTCAATTTAGAGAGATAAATGTATCTCTTACAGATTGGTCTCCAATAGATTTTCGGTGAGGTTAGGAGTCTGATTTGGCAAAGATCTTCACTTTGCTTGCTAACTTTGTTAACAGATCTGTCCTCTGCAGACTTTCCAGTAAGTAGCACTGTCCAATCATTTAATTGGTCTCCTGGCTTAGACAAATTGTCGAAGTGCAGAGAAAATCATCCTGTACTCTTCTTTGTTTTTGTGGGCTGGCAAGTAATCTAACACACATCAGCTAGATTAGTAAAATAAAGGACAAAAATTATAAAAATAACATATTTACCTCCCATAAACATGAAAGAGACCCAGTAAAATTGGTAACTCACCCACATGACTTTAGATGCCATTTTAAATAGATAAGATAAAGGTCATGGGTGTTTGGGTGGAGTGGGGGAAGATTAAGGTCAATCATAACAGATTACCAGGCAAAGCATAAGACAAAAGACAGAGCCTAAAGAACAAAAGATGAATATGAATCTCCCACTATATAGTGGACATGGAATCCCTTTCACTTCTAAAAAAGGGAGGACAAAGCAATCATAAACTGAACTTCCTATCATATGATGGAGGTGAACTTAAAACCTAGGTTTCCTACCAGTTTAAGAAAGATGAATTTCTCCCCATTTAATGGAGGGAAGATAGAGTCAACACCAGAAAACACCCAAAATAAGGTCTACAATAGAGCCTTCAAAGAGCAGGAGGTTGGAATCCAGGAGCATTATGGCATCACCAGAGAGATAACTGAGCACTGTGAAGTTCCATGGAAGCATCTGCCATTTGGGTTGGCGATAGTGCCAGAGTGCCAAAGCAGGTGGCTCTGGATCCTGCCAACAATTCCAAGTGATGTCAGAATGAGCAAGACTTGCCTGAAGCAAAATACACAAGCTTATTGAGGGTTTTATTAAGAATGAAATGCAGGAACACAGACCCATGAAACTCTTTAGTTGGTCCAAGTTGCACCAAGTTAGAAGCATTAAATGAAGGAAAAGACAAACTGGTCCTCACTCAAGTCTGTTCTGTGCAAATGAGATTTTCAGTCAGTGAAGTTCTGATTGGTGGAAAGTCTGGCTAGCAAAGGTTAGCCAGATTTTGCTATTGGGTTATTCCTGGCAGTTTGGGTTTGGTTTGGCTTCTTCTGGGAGGCGAATGCATCCAGGTATTCCTAAGCATGATAGGTCACCTAGATGTGCCTGGGTCCAGACTCTAAACAGCCTCTAGACTGTTTTAGTAACCGAAATGCCAATGACTCCAAAATGTTTCATATTTGTTGTCAAATCAGAACCTAAGCATTTGAGGAGAAGATGCTGAGGGTATGCTAGTACTGGTATTTCAGACGGTTGTGATAAAATTGTTTCTATGAATATTGGAACAGTTGTTTATTAGATTAAACATATTGCTATTGTAAGGAACTTGAAGTATTGCAAGCATTGCTAGTGGGAATGCTATAGATAGGAAGAGGAAGCAAATAAGAAGTAGAGTTTCCTTTTGTTTCTTTCTGCCTCATCCCCTATCTCTTCTTGAGTAGATGGAGGCAATAAGTTAAGTGAACAAAGATGATGTTTCTGGAGTCCAGTTCCAGCATCACAAAGGCATGTATAAAGTATGTTTGAAGCAGAAAGACAACAGTTTAGTTACTGGCACACTCTTTATTAACCTTAGACCTGTAATAGAAAAATGTTTATCTTTGACACTATTCCCAACTGATTTTTAGTGACTCTCATTGAGATAAGTTGGGAAATTGTATCAGTTCTCAACAGGAAAAAGTGATTTAAAATGCAGAAATACCTGCCACGAGTGATAGATGAGAGAGAGCATGCTCTTTATTGGCTGCCTTTACTCTAGCAGTCACACGCCTGGCAAAGCATATCCCTGTGGTTGCTTTTTTACTCACTCTGTCCTGTGGATAGTTAATGATGACTTTGAACAACTCCAGGTATCAGTAGTTCCTAATAGCTACTTCAAAATTGACAGCAGCCGCTAGCAATAATAGTTCCCAGAGACTGCATCCATTGGTAGCTTTCATCTCTTCAAAATTTCTCCATCCTAAAGTCAGCAAATGGCTTAGTTGTAGTCTCATCGTGATCTTTAGGAAGGAACTCACTTCACATTGTTAGTTGAATCTCTAGTGACACTTGTGATACCATAAAACCTTTCAGGGAAATCAATGCATGCAGTTGATCTCAGAATTTTCTGTGGGGGTGGGTGGGATTGTGGTGGTAAGAGAAACAAAACCTTTAGTACACTAAAGGTACAACACAGAAAAAATTAACATTTTATTATGCCAAGTTGAAACACTGGAAAGCGCACAAATAAAACTATAAAATTATCTTGGCATTAAAAAAAGGAAAAGCATTTTTCTGCCAAAAGATGTTTGAAAGTGTTTGAAAGTTATCAGCTAATCAAGGAAAACTCTTTCAAATAAATAAGCTAACCTTTGTGAAAATCTTTACTCTCCCCACATTTCCAACTATTGGTAGAATTTCATCAATGAGTATCAATAATACATGGAGCAACACTAGGCAACAGCTATGTCACAATAAAAGTCCTTGATATTTTTCTTCCAAACTACACACAATAGATTTCAGTCTTTCATAATTGTTCCTGGAAAACCTCAAGCTCCATACTCTTCCCTATTCTACAAGAAAGTCCCTGGGGGAAGGAGTAAATGAGAATAATGAAGAAATTTAAGGCTCTACTGTTTATAAAATAATGAATCATTAGCAAAGTTTCCTGCTACAGTACTTGAGGGTTTCTTTTTTTTTTTTAATGCAAGTAAGAGATATATAGCTGAAGGTGAAAAATGTCACTAAAAAGGCTTAGTACTGATTGAGGCAAGGCTAAAATTATTATTTCAAATCAGATCATGTTTATATGATCTCCCTGTCTTCAAGTTCTGCAATATTTGAGTTTGTGATCAGTAATTTTATATGTCAACTAAATAGGGTACAGGGTACTCAAATGTTTGGTTAAACATTATTCTGGGTGTGTCTGTGAGGATGCTTTTGTATGAGTTTACTATTAAATCAATATATTGATTAAAGCAGATTACTCTCAAATATGTTAGGCCTTATCCAATCAGTTGAAGGCTAAATAGATCAAAAAGTGTGAGCAAGAAGGAATTTCTCCTTTCTGACAACCTTTGGGATAAGATTTTAATTTTTTTCTGCCTCTGAAATCTCTTTGAAACATAGGCCCTTCCGGTGTTTTTAGCCTGTTGTCCTTTTGATTCGACTATAGTATCAGATCTTTTAATTCTTAGGCCTCCAGAGTCAGATTGGAAACTACACCATCAGTTTTCCTGCCTGGATTTCTACCTTGTCATCTGCAGATATCTATCATTTATTTCTCTCTTTCTCTCATCTATCATCATTCATCTATCTGCCTGTCTATCACAAACCTATACTTCTAATATTCTATTGTTTGTAATTCTCTGGAAAGTAATCATGTGCTTCACTTACAGTCTTGAGAAAGGAAACTAGCATTTTTGTTTAAGAAAGTAATCATAATAAAGTCAGATTACTAGGAATTTAAAACAAGTTTTCATAGATACCATATGGTTTTATTTCCTCTGCCAAAATTCATAAAACAGTATAACCTGATGGTTATATGTATGTTTGTGGAACAAGCCATATAACTTTAAAAACTTAAATACAAGTCATATAACTTTAAAATGTTTGTACATACAAAATTTTAAAACAACTTTATTGATGCATAATTTATTATAAACTGCACATATTTAATGTATTCAATTAGATGAAACTGGACAAATTCATACACCTGTGAAAACATCTCAACAAGCAGAGTGTAGACATATCCATCACCTCTGAAAGTCTCCATAGCAATCATAAAGGAAATTATGTTCTACAATTCTACTTACATGAAGCTCATGGAATAGTCAAATTCATAGAGACAGAAAGTAAATTGATGGTTGCCATATAGGAGGGTGGGGATGGGATGTTACTGTTTGAAAGATAAAGAGTTTCAATATGGGAATTTTGAAAAAGTTCTGGAGATGGATGGTGGTGAATGTAAATGTAGGTGATATGTAATACCACTGAACTGTAAACTTTAAAATGGTACATTTTAGGGCCTTCCCTGGTGGCACAGCAGTTGAGTGCTGGGCTGCCAAGCTGCCTGCAGCCTCTACAGCGGCGGTTCGATCTCTGGCCACCAATGAGCATCCCACATGGCGTGCAGACCTCTCCTGCTGCCCACTGCTCCCCTCAGCAGTGTACTTCAGTCCTTCCACCTGTTCTGCTCCCTGCTCTGGTTCTGGTGAATTCTCTCACCCTCCCGTGCTTCTGACTGTACCTAGTGCTTGTATAAATAAATAAAGACATCTTTTTTAAAAAAGGTACATTTTATTGCATTACATATTTATAAAAGCACATATGCATATGTACTTATACAATAAAATACTCAAATGAAAAGTCATACTTTAATTATATATAGAGTTAATAGTCATTTAAAGGAAAGGAATCTAATTTTTGTACCTGTACAAAGAATTTTAAGAGTTATAATAATTTCTAACACATACTATATATTAAATTAACTTAAAAGACCTTGTTTATAAAACAATACAAAGTGGCATATGAAGTATGGCACTTTACACTGTGACAACTTACAGATAAATAAGATATTGTTTAAGTAATTTTATGCTGCAGGAGTTGCAAGTCTATTATACTCAGCCTTAAAAATGTACACTAACATGAATTTGGCATCCTAAAAAATTCATCATTTTCCCACATAATTGTCATAATTTTAGGGAGTATTGAAGCATTTGACATATTTGGTATCTTACCAAATCAAAAGGTACTTTCAAATAAATATTAGAAGTTTGAAGACTTATTTATAATTCTATCTTATTAGAATGCAAATTGAAAATATAGCAAAATATAGAATTTTAAGAAGATAATAAAGCTACTGGGAATAAACATTAACTAATTAGGTCTGACAATTTGTGGAACTGGAGGATGAAAAACATTTGTCTTTCTTATCACTTTCTATTTTGTAGCTCCTAACAATGAATAAAAGACTTTTAATGATAATTTCATTTGGGAATCTACAATCAAAACTTAATATGTTTTACTGACATTAAGGCACTTTAAAAATTTTTAAAAAACCTAATTCTTGACAATGACAATGTCTTACTGTGATGTTGCAGCATAGTTTTACAAGGTATCATTAATAATGCATTAGATCTGTCATTTCTTATAAGTACATGTGAACTTACTTATAATTCAAAATAAATTTCAAAATAAATCATTTAATTTCAAAATAAATCATTTAATTTAAAACTTTTTTTTTTTAAACAAGGATTTTTTTTTTAAAGATTTATTTATTATTTATTTATACAAGTACTGGGTACAGTCAGAAGTGTGGGAGGGTGAGAGAATTCACCAGAGCCAGAGCGGGGAGCAGAGCAGGCAGAAGGACCGAAGTACACTGCTGAGGGGAGCAGCGGGCGGCAGGAGAGGTCTGCGTGCCATGTGGGACCCTCCTCTGGTGGCCGGGGAGCAGCCGGGGATCGAACGGGAGCCACAGAGGCTGCGGGCAGCTATGCAACCCAGCCCTCAACAGCTGTGCCACCGGGGAGGCCCTAAATCATTTAATTTAAAAAAAGAAAACTATGTAAGCAATTATGTTGGCGTTCAAGTCTATCTAATCTGACTTAATCTGAAACTTTCAGTGCAACTATTAAGGAACTATGATTTTATAGAATTGCATAGCAATTGATAGCAAAATTTATTAGAATCTACATTTCCTTTCTGCTCTAACTTCCATATGTGAATATTTGAAAGTGTGATATAGAGCGAATAATATTGGTTATAAAAAAGATAGAATATTACAGTTATCAGAAGTTATTTTATAGTTGGAATTTTCTTTTTAAAATATTTCAGAAAAAATGTCTCTACTTACGACCCAGTCAGAAAATTAGTAGTGCTGATTATCTTAATTTTTTTTAAAGAACTTTAGAAAGGAAAAGTAGGTAGCAGGGAAGAATTTTATCTAAATTACTATTCTGAACTGTGTTTTGAATAGTTACTCATTTTAGGTAACTACTTCACTTGGCAAAAGAAGAGATGAAGCATTCTGTAACTGCGTGGTCCCTAGGGAAAAAAAGGAGATTCCTGGTTCCCTGCCCCACCCAAAGGAGGGTGGAGCTGAGCAGGGAGGAAAAGAAGGTGGAGAGGAGACTCTGTTAGGAAGGAATCAGGATGGAGACAAGGGAGGAGATCTGAAAGAGGCACATGGAGCAGAGACATGTGAATAAGCTGCAGTTCATTTTTTGGTCCTGTACTGGTTAAAACAGATGTGGTCGAGGGCCTCCCCTCGTGGCGCAGGCAGTTGAGCACAGTGCTGTGAAGCTGTCTGCAGCCTCTGTAGTGCTGGTTTGATCTGGCTGCCCGGCAAGGGTCCCTCATGGTGCTGCAGACCTCTCCTGTCTTGTCCGCTGCTCCCCTCAGCAGTGTATTTTTTCAGTCGGCCTGTTCAGTTCCCCACTCTGTCTCTGGTGAATCCTCTCACCTCCCCCCGCACCTCTGGCCTGTACCCCAGTTCTTGTATAAATAAATAAATCAATCTAAAAAAAAAAACCTGCTATCATAAAAAGAAAAAAGAAACCTTTAAAAAAAAAAAAAAAGAACAGATGCAGTTGAGAGACTCATGGGGAAGTTAACAATGGCAGCTTTTATCTTGATTTTGATTTTGCTCTTCTCTCCTCCCAGACCTATCTGGCTGTTTCTGACCTTTTATATGGGTCCCTGATGGAAGGTGGCAGACTTTCAGGCTTTGCTTTGGGCCAATCCTGTTTGGGTGGACTTTTACCCACGAGGGGATGCATAACTTTGGGTGCTTGATTTAAAATCTATTTTCTTTGTCATTTCTGTATTACATAGTAATTGTATAAAAGTTCCTTTTCATTAAAGGGGTATATGTTTTGTCTTAATGCTGCAAATGAATGGCAGAACCTATTTAGTGCTGGCAGGTTTGAGGGTTTAGAGGTACCCATATCTCTGTCCTGTAACAATTCTACAGCATCAACTTATAAAAAAAAAATCTTTGGTAATAAAAAGATTGTAGTTATAAACAGAAATAAAAATAATAGGATATAGAATTACTTGAGTAAGAGCAATAATTTTTTTTAAAGATTTATTTATTTATTTATTTATTTATTTATTTATTTATTTTATTTATACAAGCACTGGGTACAGTCAGAAGCGTGGGAGGGTGAGAGAATTCATCAGAGCCAGAGCGGGGAGCAGAGCAGGCAGAAGGACTGAAGTACACTGCTGAAGGGAGCAACGGGTGGCAGGAGAGGTCTGCACGCCATGCGGGACCCTCCTCCAGTGGCCCGGTAGCAGCGGGGGATGGAACTGGCGCTGCAGAGGCTGCGGGCAGCTTCACAACCCAGCGTTCAACCGCTGTGCCACCGGGGAGGTCCGCAATAATTTTCTTATTTGCTTCTTAAAAATCACTACAACAAAACTCTTGTTAATCTTCTTTAAAAGTTAAGGTAACTAGTTCTTCCCATTCTTTACCTTTATCACCATCATAACTTTATTAAGACCAGTAAAAGTATGTCTTGATAAGAGCCACTAATTTAAATGAAATAATTTTTAATGTAGAAACACTATTTGTCTTAACTGTTCAATGGTTATGATTTATAGAGGCACCAAGAGATTAACTTTTAATGGAAAAATTTTACTCCAATGCATTTAATAGTATGTTATCTAATTGCATTTAACTGTAAATTTTACAATTAGAAATAGCATATATCTGGTTTTGTCTCATTCTGGTCACTGTATGTTATGTCTGTATTTATAACGAGGATACTTTTATAATAGATACATTTTGAGAGAACATGGACTCACTTGACGGTATTAAAGATAAAGAAGAAAGAAATAATCTGTTAGCTATTTTGAAAGAGAAAATAAGACATATTTGGCCTTCGCGGTGGCGCAGCCGTTGAACGCTGGTTTGTGAAGCTGCCCGCAGCCTCTGCAACACCGGTTTGATCCCTGGCCACCCGGTGAGGGTCCCACATGGCGCGCAGACCTCTCCTGCCGCCCGCTGCTCCCCTCAGCAGTATATTTCGTCATTCTGCCTGCTCTGCTCTCCCCTCTGACTCTGGTGAATTCTCTCACCCTCCCGTGCTTCGGACTGTACCCAGTGCTTGTATAAATAAATAAATAAATCTTAAAAAAAAAAAAAAGAAAAGACATTTTAAAACAAATACAGTGACTTTGTTTATGGACCTATTAGAAGATAGGGGGACAATTTAAACCTTATGAGTGAGTTAAGCGAAAAAGATTAATTGTATTTTGACATGTTGATTTTTGAAGTAAGTGTATGTTACCTAATTACATAACTCAAGTATGGACACTATATTACAGAAATGAAGAACACAGGATAAATCTGCCAGTGAGGTCATATATAAACAATGAATATAAAAATGAAACATCAAACAAAACGGAGGTATGGGAAATTGAAAAAGAAAAGACAGCACCAAACTTAAAAATGAGTCATCAAAACCAAGAAAAAAGGATTGCTAATGATTGGGCTTCATGTTCAAAGCTATTGATTATATAAAGACAGAAATATTTTTTTTGTTTCAATGGCATGCTAACAATAACTTTTAATTAATAGGAATTCATGTGTATGCAATTGAGCTAGCATGTTCATTGTATATTTTTAAGGATCATGATTGATAAGGAAAAGTGAAGTAGAATATGCAGTTTCAAATATTTCAAAGTGGAAGCTTAGATCTATTATTGTATAATAAAATAATGAGAAGAAAGTAAGTATGCTATGAAAGTAATGAATCTAGAGTATATTTTCTAATAGAAATATTTATCATATTTGGTAATTTTTATTTATGATAATTACTAGAAATAAGTTTTGCTTAAATCTATCATTGCATATTTCTCTTTTTTATAATATAGCCAAAATGAAATTTATCTTTGGTTTTTGCATGTGTTTTAACTACTACTGGACAAGCCTTGCGAATAACTGAAAGCAATTGGTTTAGCAGTAGCATGTGTTGTTAGAATATTTTTTTTAAAGATTTATTTATTTATTCATATAAGAGCTGAGGTACAGGCCAGAGATGCAGGGAGTGAGAGGATTCACCAGAGACAGAGGGGAACAGAACAGGTAGACTGACTGAAATACAATGCTGAGGGGAGCAGAGGGCAAGTCAGGAGAGGTCTGCTGTGCCATGTGTGTTGCTCCTTGGCCGGCTGGAGATCGAACTCGTGCTGTAGAGGCTGGAGATTGCTTCATAGTGCGGTGCTTAACCCCTTGCGCCAATAGGGAGGCCCTGTTAGAATATTTTTAAAGTATGTTGAATTAATGTGAATGTATAAAGACAGTGAGACAAATGTTCTAAGGAAGAAAAATTGGAAAAAATATAGATGGTTTCTCCACTCCTAAATTCTAGTGCTGCTAGCAGCACTAGAATTTAGGAGTCATCATGTTTGATTTATATTGCTAATTTTTCATGGATAATATCTTATTTCTCCATCACAATAATAACCTAGTTTAGAACAAGCCTGTCATATATGTACACGTCTTTGTTTTGAAAGTAAGGATAGAGGTGGTTAAGAGCACATATTTTGAAGCAAAACTTTCTGGGTTCATATATTATGACTACATCACTTTCTTGTTCTGCTGTATAAAAGGAGTTTTATTCTGCTAATGCCTTGGTTTATTTATTTGTAAAAATTGATAATAATACTTCACCCCCACATAGCATTACTTCCAACAGTTTGGTGAATGTTAAGAGCCATATAAATATTATTTATTACCATATGTAGTACATTCTAGGTTTCAGAGAAAAGAATATTGAGGAAATGAAAAGATCAGTTACTGAAATCAATTGGATATTGCAATTTGATGATTTAAAGAACAAAGAGAAAAGGCAATGAATCATTGTGGGCAGTATTAGATTCCATAAGATGGCTGCTCTGAAAATATAGGACTTTGACTAAGATGTCAAGATTCTTAACTCCTCTAAACTTCATTTTCTTCATCTGTAAAGTGGTGAGGATAATACTTCAACAATGCTGGAGTTATGGGCACTGGACCCACATGTGGAATCAAAAATTTAGTTATAAATTTAAATTCCAAAAAAACTTCAGTACCAAAGGACTTCTGTAAATTTACATAACCTGTTTATAAGAAAATTTGCCTCTAAGTGGATACATGCAATTTAAACCCATGTTTTCCAATGATCAACTATAGTATCAAGCATGTAAATTTGTTATATTGCACAAATTTGAGTGTTACTGTGTTTATGTCCATGTGTTTGGTTTAACACACAGTTCCTGGCACAATGCCAAAATATATGCAGCACATATTAGCTGAGATTATTATTATTTAGTTAATGATTTTTCAACACTGGGATTATTGTTATTAAAGGACCCTATAATTTACCCAATCGTGTATCAGCCTCTACTACTCCTTTCAATATGTTCATATTAGTTTCAAGAACATGCAGAATAAATTGAAAGCAAAAAACTGTTTATAAACAGTTATTTAATGTTTATTTTATGCCATAAAAGACAAATAACTCATGTGCTGACTGCCTGAGAAAGTTATGATACACATATAAGTGGATGAAACATCATTGTTCATGTATGAAACACTTAACTTCACACATGGAAATTAAATTTATTGCATTATTCATTTTATTTTTTTTAATAGAGGCATGTTTTATTTATTTATTTGTTTGTTTGTTTGTTTATACATGCACTGGGTACAGTCAGAAGCTCGGGAGGGTGAGAGAACTCACCAGAGCCAGAGCGGGGAGCAGAACAGGCAGAAGGACGGAAGTACACTGCTGAGGGGAGCAGCGGGTGGCAGGAGAGGTCTGCGCACCATGTGGGACCGTCCTCTGGTGTCGGGGGAGCAGCCGGGGATCGAACCGGCACCGCAGAGGCCGCGGGCAGCTTCGCAACCCAGCGCTCAACCGCTGTGCCACTGGGGAGGCCCGCATTATTCATTTTAACTTAAATCATTTATAATCCATTTTTCACTTCTGTGAAAAGGACATGTTGAAGAATGCTGAAACTATTAACCTGAATAGAGGATGCAAGTCGTATTATATGCATCTATTATGTAGTGCAGATATTCTAAATGCTTGTAAAATTAATTTAATGAGAATCATATCTTATGACTTTCTTCTTTAATTTTAGTTAAATTGTATATAGAATTATATAAGTAAGTAGACATGAATTTTAGCAGTGATTCCAAAAAGTGTTGATGACACAGAGGCTAGCTTTAAACTTTAAGTTCAGTAAAAGTAAATGAACAATTGCATTACAGTTTCATAAAAAAATTATTTCTCTAAGTTCTTTCTTCTTCTTTTATTAGTGCTTACTATAAATGAATATTGATTGTCACCAGGATTAATTGAAGGCATTCTATAATTTCTGCTCTAACTCTGGGAGGGAAGGAAGGGTCTACCTAATATGTAAACATTGCACATTGCTCTGTACAAGTGCAGCATGCCCAAATTGAGGGCAGTTTTTCTAACACAAAATAGGAAATACATTTGTGAAAAATTATCCCAAATAATCCTAAGCAAAATTTACCTTTTTAAAAGTATCTTGCATTTATCAAAGCAATGTAGTTATTTTGAAAGTAAGGAAAATGCAGGATTATCATGTATCTATTTTCGTATGTCGAGTAGTATAATGAAAATAATTCTATGTATATATGTACACAAAATATATTCTGCAAATATATGCATGTGTATATGTATATGTGTGTGTATATATATATATACATAGAAATACATATATATATATATATACACACACACACAGAGAGAGAGAGAAAGATTCTCTAACCTATGACATGCAGAATTGATTTTCTTTTAACCAAGAAAAATAGTGATAAAAAGCAAGCAATATCTTAATATGCAGGTCAGGAAATCCATGATATCAAGATTAATTGTGTGCTGTGCTGTGATTCCTGTGGGTTCATCTTTGAAATTCCCACATTTCAATATTAGAAACACTGTAAAGAAAACTTTATCAAAGTTGGAAATGATATTAAAGAAAGAAGTGACCCAGAAACTAGCACATAATATTGTAAAACATTTTGAGTCTGCTTCCCAGACATGGAATACAATCATTCCTTTATACCTAAGTGAGTATACAATGTATTTTAACTCCTAGACCACCATAAGTCCATTATTTTCAAATCAAACATCAATTTTTCCTTTTATAAATAGCACCCTAACATAGGCCAGATGATGAGAGGTGATTTATCATTTGGTTATTGGTAACCCAATCATTTTGATTATACAAAAGTGAAAAGAAGGAGGATTTAAAAATCTATTCCTATCTTTGAAAGAATTGATACTTAAATGGAGGTGTACTGAGTGGGGTGAAGTAGCTAGTGAAGAAGGTGTTTGTTCCACATTTCTTTTTCTCTCTCTTCTTCACATATTAAAAAGAGTGTACATAGGTCATGACAATTAAGGAAAGCAAAACAGATGCTTTGTCTTAAGATATTTCTTTAAATAAGACAGTTGGATAGCTAAATATTTCATTGAAGGAAGACCATGATATAAAATAAGTTTGATTCTTACTTTCTTAACTAATTTTCTCAGTATACTAAGCATTTGGGGTTTATAGTAACTTGTTGTCTTGTTCAAAAACAGTACCAGTCTGTGAGCTGCTGAGAACAAGGGCAAATAGATCCAGTATGTTTCCCATCAAAATTGTTTAGGAAACATTTGGAGAAAAGATGCAGCTCTTTACCTTTGGCTTGAGAACACTTTCATTACTTTTGCTGGTAGTTTAAAGTTAATATGAGAAATGAGCCTGCATAAAAGCAGGCTTACTGCTCTTAAAGGTATTATATGAGGTCCTTCCCTGGTGGTGCAGGAGGTTAAGCACTGCACTATGAAACAAGCCAAAGCCTCTGCAGCATGAGTTTGATCCCCAGCTGGCCAGGGAGCAACCCACATGTCGCAGCAGACCTCTCCTGTCTCGCCCGCTGCTCCCCACAGCAGTGTATTTCAGTTGATCTGCCTGTTCTGTTCCCCGCTCTGTCTCTGGTGAATCCTCTCATCCTCCTGTGCGTTGGCCTGTACTCAGCCACTTGATTTCATTTTATTGTTGCAAACATTCTGTAGTGGAATGATTATTTTTACTTTAAAAGAGATTAAGCTAAGCCTAAAACATCAAATAACACAGGTAAACCAGACCTCTAGTTAGTGAGAGAGGGCAAGGATTTGAAGCTAGAATGGACATCAAACTAGTTATCATGGACTTCTGACCCTGTCCAACTATAAACCACATCCCATCTTAGATCTATTGTTCAGACACAGGTTTGAACTTGAAGTTGGCATGAGGTAGTTTGAGATGGGACATTTTGACTGAGGAGTTGACTTGGGGAGTGGTGGACCCCCTCTACACAATTTAGGTACCTGCAATACTATGGAAAGCTTGAACACTTGTTGCTCCCTAGAGATGATATTTCAGTGGCTTGCTATTTTGGTTCCTATCTATTACACATTACTGCACCAGGGCCACCATCATCTGGATAGAAGAAGGAACACTAATCTATGAAATAATGAACACCTAAAGATCTTGAGTATAATGCCTAGGACAATATCCAACTACTTATAAGTGGAGTATAAAGCCAATTTGTCAACAAAAGAAAAACAAGTTCCCTATTACAACCCACAAAAACTGAGAATGAAAAGACATAAGAACATATCAAATTGCTGGGGCAAAAAACAAAGAAAGACCCAGAGTTCTTAAGCAGAGCTATTGAATATGCCTAATAAGCTTAAAGTAGCAGGTATAACCATCTTATCAATATTGAACAAAAACTGATGATTTAGGGCCTCCCCGGTGGCGCAGAGGTTGAGCGCTGGGTTGCGAAGCTGCCCGCAGCCTCTGTAGCGCCAGTTCAATCCCCGGCCGCCAGCGAAGGTTCCACATGGTGCGCAGACCTCTCCCGCCGCCCTCTGCTCCCCTCAGCAGTGTACTTCGTCCATCTGCCTATTTTGCTCCCCGCTCTGGCTCTGGTGAATTCTCTCACCCTCCCGTGCTTCTGACTGTACCCAGTGCTTGTATAAATAAACACACAAACAAACAAACAAATATTTAAAAAAAAAAAACGATGATTTAATACAAAGGAAAACACTAAATGTAGAGAAAATATGACATGGCTACAAATATAGTATTTTTTTTTTAGGTCCATTCATTGTAACTGAATTTTGAAATACTATCGAGAGATTCAACAGTATATGAACGCAAGTAATGGGTAGAATCAGTGCACTTGAATGCGCAGTGACAGAGCACACAAATAGAATACATAGGAAAAAAAGAAAAAAAAGTGAAAGCAGTGTAAGAGCTCTTTGGAATAGCATAAAGAGAAATAATATCCATATCATGGGGGTCCCAGAAATAACTAAGAAATTTTAATTAAATAATTGATTAAAATCATTTCAATGTGGGGGAAAATCCATTCTGATCCAAGATACCCAAAGAGTTTTAAAGAAAACATACCAGGCAATATAGCAAAGTGGTATGTTACAAAAGCAACATGCACCAATCTGCCACATTTTTATATATAAATAATAAGAAAAAGTAATAAAAATTCATTTATTATCATATCAAAAAGAATCAAATACCTAGACATGATAGTTATTTTCACAATTTTTATAGAATTTCTTGGTCTCAACTTCTCACCCTTGATAATAAGAATGTTCTTTCCTTCAGATACAGTAAAGACATCTTTCCTGGGGGAATTTCATCTCCTGCTTTTAAGCAAAGGAAGAAAGATTAGATTGTTTTTCTTATGTTTAGAGTTGGCCTAAGCACCTTTCAATTAGAATAACCCTTATGCTACAGTGACTATTTTGAGGTGGCATGTTCTGCTGCCCTATAAAGGTTTGTCACAAACCTTTAACAAACAAAAAGCCTAGCCAATATAAATCCTTAGTATGTAAAAAAAATCTCTCTATATACAATTGATAAAAGCAATGAATAGGGCCTCCCTGGTGTTGCAGCGGTTGAGCCCTGGGTTGCGAGGCTGTCCGCAGCCTCTGCAGCGCCAGTTAGATCCCTGGCTACCTAGTGAGGTTCCCACATGGTCCACAGACCTCTCCTGCCACCCACAGCTCCCCTCAGCAGTGTACTTTGTCAGTCTGTCTGTTCTGTTCTCCGCTCTGGCTCTGGTGAATTCTCTCCCCTTCTCGCGCCTCTGACTGTGCCCAGTGCTTGTATAAATAAATAAATAAATCTTTAAAACAAACAAACAAAGCAATGAATACATGTCACTTCCCCTTCTCCCTCACCCGCCTTTAACATGGTATAGTTTACCATCAATGGTTTAATTGGGGCTTTGCCAACTTAAACACAAATTCAATGGGCTACTACAAGTAAAGAAAAAGAATACAATCACAGCAAGGAATTCTACAGCACTTTTAATGCCAATTGTACATAATCAATTATCTACAGATTTCATGTTTCTCCGGCATTTGTCAAATGTAGTTATATGGCCATTTGTATGAGAAAGTATGAACTGCAATTTGAGTGAAAGTAAGAAACCACTAGTCTTTGCAATGAGATTCAGCTGACTAGTGCATAAATTTGCATAAGACCAATCCTTTTCCTAGATCTTTATATTTAAAGGACTGATAGAATTTATGAAGCTGCTTTCCACCTGCAAAAAACAATGCCTTTTTCTAATAAAAGCTCTCTCAAGCAAAGACAATCTAAGAGAAATTTTTTTTAATAGTGTATATATTTGTATCCTGCCTTTGTTTTAATATACATGTGCTCCTCTCCTTTTTGCACCTTCAAATTTTGTTACATTTTAATGATACAATAAATATTCTATAAAACATAATTTAAAGAATGGTATGTTCTGTGAGAACCCTCTCAGCAGGTAAAAGTAATGACAAGATGCTTACTTTGAACAATGCCGAAAATAATTTCATGGAGTTATTAATAGCGTGCTGAGTATTAGAAGGACTTTTAGATTTCAAACTGATATTATAATGATTTATAATATCCAAATGCTCTGAAGTGGCCATTCATTGAACATCTTGTTATGCAAAATAATCACTAAACTTTCTGCAAAAAAATCATGTATTAACCACTTTGGCCACAACCAAAACATTTACTTAGCAGTTGTGTGTAGGATATCGTCGAACACTTTTTTAAACTAAATTAAAACTTTTTAAAAAAAATCAAACACTACTTTTATCTGCACATTTTTGTATTTTTTTAAAAGATTTATTTATTTATACACGAACTGGGGTACAGCCAGAAGCGCGGGAGGGTGAGAGGATTCACCAGCGACAGACTGGGGAGCAGAACAGGCAGACCGACGAAATACACTGATGCGGGGAGCAGCAGGCGAGACAGGAGAGGTCTGCCTTGCCATGTGGGCCCCTTGCTGGCCCACCAGAATCGAACTGGCGCTGCAAAGGCTGCGGACAGCTTCACAGCACCGCTCTCAACCGCCTGTGCCATCTTGAAAGAAGATATTGAAAGAAAGAAAATCTTGAAAGAAAATATTGCAATATTTTGATTAGATGAATAATTAGGTTTAGGAAATGACATTGATAAATAATTATGGTAACAGTATTTCTTTCCATAAAAATTAATTTTTGTCAATTAAAATTCTCTACTGTATGCTGATACTTTACAACTATATTCTTATTGATATGTATATTTCATAGTTCTTTTGTCACTAAAATCAACATATTTTTTAAAAATAAGAATATTTTCATCTTTTGAGAATATATAGATTTTTACGAAGGTAAGTGTTCATGAAATCCATTCCATGACAACCAGAAGGAATATATATTATCATTTCTTGACGGTTTTAAATGTAATATTTAAAATACTTAGCAAATTTCAGTGGCTTTTGCTTCTTGGATTCAAGAATATCTTTCTTTTGCTAAAAGTTTCTCTCATCTTTTTTCTTTTCCTTTCTGTTCAATGCACATTGACAGATTTATGTGACATAGATTTCTACTACTTGGCCATATCCTGAACACAGCGTTCTTTCCACATCAGTTATAAAATCTTCATTCAAATAAAAATTAATTACTAAATGTCTACTACTAATTATTGACTTCAAAAATGTTTACTGATTCAAAATTACATGGTCTTGAATCACAGGTGTGTACGATTTTAGAAATCATCAGGTCCAACACACTGACTTTATAAATTAGTAAGATAGAATTTAGAGATGCAAGGAACTTTGTCAAATGCCAAGTAACCAAGAGATATAGCTTTTCTCCATTATTTATTTATTTTTTTTTAATTCTAGGCCCTTCCTTTGTATTGCTGTGCTATGCTTACCATAGAGTGACAAAATATATACAGAACTTTTACGAATTGAGTGAAATTGTTAGGGTGATTGTAAGAAAAATGAAACAAACAAATGGCAGAAGAACTAGTAGGAATTTGAGAACACATCTTATAAATAACAATGTTGGATGAAAAACATATAGAGAAATGGTAAATTTTACCTTTGAGTCTCATAGTTATAGAATATACTTTTGGTAGATACTGGTAAAAGAATGTAGTTGCCATTTACAATAAATAGGAGAGCTATAAAAAGGGGTTTGTAGGAAGAATCAGAGTCAGGGCCTCAGGCCTGTCCATGTTAATTTTGAAATGATGAGAGGTATTCAAGTAGACTCAAAAACAAGTGGCTGGAGGGATATAGATGGAAGACGTTCGTTTTGGTAATATTTAAATAAAGAAGACCAAATTAAAAACACCTCAGAAATCATTGCATGGAGAAAGGATAAAAGATTTAAAATCAGAGTCCTGTGATGACTTACACATTTAGAGACAGAAAAATGAGAAGGAACTAGGAAACAGACAGAAATTTAAGAGGTAGATTCAAAAGTGCAGTGTCTTAGAATTCAAATAAGGTAATCTAAGTAACAAGTAAAAATCATCAATGCCTTCTACCAGTGTACAAATGCCTGTTACTTGGTATTTTATGTTTTTGTATCTTAGGATTCACTATTTTCTTTTTTGTCTTTTCAGTATAGGGGTGTGTGTGTGTGTGTGTGTGTGTGTGTGTGTTGGGGGAGGGGGAGCTATTGACACTGTCCTCTGTCCAGTCTTTAAATTCACTTTTTTTTTTTGAAGATTTATTTATTTATGTATGCAAGAGCTGGGGTATAGGCATAGGTGTGGGGGTGAGAGGATTCACCAGAGACAGAGTGGGGAGCAGAACACGTGGATCTACTGAAATATACTGATGAGGGGAGCAGCAGGCGAGACAGGAGAGGTCTGCTTTGCCATGTGCATTGCCTTCCTGGCCCAGGAGCAAACTCGTGCTGCAGTGGCTGTGGATAGCTTCATAGTGCTGTGACATAACCCGTTGCACCACCTGGGAAGCCCACTAATTTCACTTTCAAAAAAAAAGTTCCTGCTAGAGATACAGACCTGTCACATTGCAAATCATAAAATTATTCTCTAGTCCTTTCCTCAGTGCCTGTTGATATATGTCTGTCCCTTTTCCTTTTTTCTTTCCTTCCTTTCATCAATAAACAATAAACTATGTGATTTGAATTTCATATTATTTTTATCTACTAATAGCCACATGAGTATTATTTAAATCACATTGTTTTTTCTTATCCTTTCTATCAATTTGCAGTGGTCATATTTACATTGATTCAATATTCAAAGAATCATAGTGTTGTTTTCAGAGGCCAAATTTTTTTTTTTATGAAACATGAGGTCTTTTACTCTAATAAATCTTAAACTACTTTCTTTTTTTTTTTTTTTTGTGGGACCCTCACTGGTGGCTGGGGAACAAACTGGCGCTGCAGAAGTTGCTGGCAGCCTCACAGCCCAGCGCTCAACTGCTGTGTCACCAGGGGAGGCCCTTAAACTACTTTCTTATCCAACTATTATCATAGATGGAGAGTTTGCTCAATTAGATCGCGCCGTAAACCTGTCTTTGGTTACACATTTAGTGACACTATAAAAAGATTGAAATGAAGTTGAACAATGTCTTATTGATTAAATACTATACTAATATATAACTGGGATCAATCAAGAATAAGATTTTATAAAGCAAACACTAGCTTTCTTAATGATTCTAGCACTGAATAATTTATAAAGTGTTGTGTAGACCTGGATGCTATAAAGATATATAATCTCTGCATATTTAATTCATTTTAGCTAATGTTACATCAGTCCAGAGTAATTAGAAAACCTAGGATTTGTTCTTGGTACCACACATAATTCTAGAAGGGTAATACTGTAATATAAATGGAAAAAATAGGGTTACAATTTTCTGAGTTAGTTTTATCCTAAGATGGCACCTTATCCTCTCAATTTTTGAAATCCTGTACTTTTGAGTTAACTCCAAATTTAGGACAGGTTATTTAAGTATTAAAAGTAAGATTTTAAGTAATTATTTTCTTATTGGATCTTTAATGATAAAGAATATGCACAAGAACATGAAATTAAGTTTTTTATATAACAATAATTTACATGTTAAAATTATACAAACCGCCATTTCATTCAGCTTCCATCTTCTTCCTTTGTAGGTATTAACTAAGTATTAATTTACAAATCTGCAATTTCTCCTCTACTTTATAGCATGTTTTTATTACTCAGATACCATGGTGAGCAACCCCACTGTACTACCAAACAGACACAAAGTACAGTGTAAAATAGTTTATTTAAAATAGGACTTACTGAGGTTTTAGAACTACTGAGAAAAGTAGGGAACCCCTAGGGAAAATCTAGCTATTTCTGGTCTTTGAAGCTACATTCATTGTTTATAAGCAGTCAAATAGCCACTGTAATAATTATCCTCTTATTATGGTGATTGTTGTTAAATCATTTGAGGAACTCAATTTTATTCAGTTCATGCAATCTCCTTTTAAAAAACTATTATTAAATATGTTAAGGAACAAGCTATGATAAGCTGTGGAAACTTAGAATTATGCAAAAATGTCCCAGACACTACCAAGGGGTCAGAATGGGCTTGGTGGGTTGTAGTTTAAATTTTGAAGTCTTTCAAAAAATTCATTATTTGACTGAAAAGGTCCTCATGATATGTTGTTTATAGTGCTGGTAAGCTTCCATTTTATTGTATAAAAAATGATTATGCTGCTTTTTTAAAAATTGTAAAATTGTCCTTTTCTTTTTTAAACTTAGATATTTCTTAATCCCCAAAGAGTTATAAAAGTGGACTTTTATGTAATTCTTAATGTTAATTTTATATAGAAATCTTTATATATTCATATAAATACAACATTTTCAAAATTTCAATTATGTTCTAGAATTTTAAATAGTTTTTTTCATGATGTTATTTATTTGCTATTTTAAGCAGATCATTTGAGAAGTATATTTTAATATATCATTTTTGTGACTTTATCTGCACTTAGTAGTTCACAAAGTTTGGTTTTAAGAAAAAAAGTATTTCTGTTTTCTGTAAATTAACCTCAGATATTATATGGAGTCTCAAGGAAACATGTTAAGTGTTTGGAAAAAAACTAGGTATTTCCATCTATTTCTGCACATCCTAATAGATACATACTTAATGTATAACTGTAGAACTATAGGAAGTATGAATAATTAAGAAATGTTCTTCAACTTTGCCAATGACTAATACCCAATAGGAATAATAGCAACACCTACAATGTCAGAGATTTTGCATTCATTTTCATAGTATTCTTTCTCCTTTGAGAAAACATAGATGTGAAATTATGAATGAGATAATAATGATATGGTATAACATTCTAAAATCTAAAATTGTTGTAGACTCAAAAGTAGCTTCAAAATATATAGTTGTCTTAAATTTTACCATATTGTAAAATACCATGTTTTTTAAAATGCTATGAAAGAAAAATTTATACTGTACTTCCTTGTTAGATTCTGGTCAAATGGCATAAAGAAATAAAATTCTGGTAGAACTGATTTTTTGTTTCCTAAGTAAGAATATAACCTGGAGCATATATGATGAGATACAGTCTTAGGGTTAAGACATCAATAAGAAATGTGTTACTTCCAAAGCTTACATTTATGAAAACAAGATTTACTTTTCAGAATTTGCTAAAATACATTACAAACATTAGTATAATCTGTAAGGAAATTAATTGCTCTTATGATCTACAGTTATTTGCTATTATCGTGGTATTGATTAATAACTTTGTCTTATAGGAAAATGGAAACAACATTTACTGGAAACAGTTGAAGTTACCATAATAGCAGTTGATCGAAGGACAGTACACATGGGTAAGTAGCAATAATGTTTTTCTTAAAATTTTTATTTTTATGTAATATTTTTCCATCTCCTCTGAAGACAAACAATATATCAGTAATTTACAGTTATGCACATTAACTGTATACAGAGTTTAACTTCCAGGCATTGTTTAATTCTGTAAGCAAATATATTTGCGCCATTTATTTAAGCCAGAAAGAAAAGAGTTAATTACAGAGTTTATAAAAAAACTTCTTCCCCATAGAAATGAAATGTCAGTATTTTCTCCTTTAATACATTTAAGACAAGCAAACCTCTACCCAGTTTAGATTTATTATTCTGCATTGATTGTCTCATTCTCTTGGAGGACATTCTGGCAGTAAAGTAGTAGACACATTGCATCCATCATCATGTGTCAAAGGGCCATCAGGTCGATGGCTCTTTTTGAACTTTGCTGTTTCAGAAAGCCATGGCTGAGTGTTATAGGCAGAAGTTTGACATTTTCAGGATGAAAATCAATTTTCTTTTATGTGTTTCTGAAGTGAGGTTTGTGCTTTGATTGCAGAAGAAGTGGCTTTTAGTACTTTGGAGAAACAAAATAGGAATTAAGATAAAATTTAGCTAACAATAGTTTCAATGGAAGCAAGGAGAAATATACTTTAGTGATCTAATAATATATTAAATCACTGAAATAGAATGACAAATACAAACTAACAGAAATATTCACTGAAATAGAATCATTCCTACAAATTAAGATAGTAATAAGTGAAATTTATATTTATATTGCTTAGTTAAAAGTGGAATGTAGTGTTTTAGAAAAATATATACTCCTAAAGAAGAAATACATAATTATAATTTGCAAATTAAGACGTTCATATGTATTTATACTTAGTGTGCGTATTTTTGGTATTTCTCTTTATCCTAGTGGAATATAGATTCCAGAAGGATAAAGTATCTGTCTCTTTTGTCCATAGTATATTTATAGCATCTATCATAAAGCTGTAGCATAGTAGATACTCCATAAATATTTTATAATCAATATATTTTAATATTAAAATACTATTTTTGCAGTTATATTTTTATAATGCAACTATAAATATGACATAAAACAGTATTGAGTTGATTTATATAATTATAAAAATAGATAGTTGAAATAATTTTCTCTTGTCAATAATTATGAATTGAATTTTTATAAATCTACCAGTTTTAAAAGTGCTAGTGGTACTTTTTTATATATACAAATTATGTCTTTGTAAATATATATAACATATACAAGATTATATTCCCAGTGGTAGTTTCAGCCTCCATATAAAGCTTTTTATAATTCTATGAAACAGTATTGTTTTAGATATTCCATTGCATGGAATATGTAACATTAAAGAAAATTTGACTCCATTGTGTTAGTGTCTATTGTCTGATTATGAAAATAATCATTGAAAAGCAGACTAATTTTGTGTTCTCAATATTCATGCTATTTCTAGTTCAAGGTAAGTTCATAATGAATTTTATATCTTAGACCTTAAAAAAAAATATGGTATGAATAGCTCATTGTTGAGCTATCAGTCTCCTATCAACTCATGAATTTGCGCATGTGCATTTCTACATAATATGTGTGGTTGTACATAGAACTAGGTGAGTAGGTAGTTAGGTTGATATCTAGAAATAGAGAGAGAGATACCCTTAATCCAAGGGTAGAATGAAAGTTTCCAGGACAAATACTGTCATACACAATAGCTCTCAGTTGTCTCCCTTTTCATACAATAAATTTCCTAAAGAATAAGTGTTTTTCTTTCATGTGTACCCCTTCTTTCTGCTTATATGGCAAGAGTGTATTCAAATGTTGACTAATAAAATGGTAGCCATAAAAATACACTAGCTTTTAAGTTTCCCCTTTTTGAACTTTTAGAAAATCCTGTTTTTTACCCTCACCTTATATAACAATCAGTTTCTTTTGGTATTAGGACTGATATGTAACATATTAGGGGTATCAATGAGGTTGTAAAGGACCTTGACTTTATAAAACATCCTCAATATATATTTTCATTACTACAGTTTTCTAAGATATTACCTTTCTTATGTTCAAATTCAATCACTTTTGTCTTAGAACAATTTGTGTATCTTATTTAACTATATGTCTTCTCAATAATTATTATGTCTAACAGGTAAATTGTTTAAAACAATATTTTACAGTTATAGGTATTATTTATAGTGGTCTTGATTGTACTATGCAAGGAAACAAAACATTGACCAAAGGGGACATTTTAGAAACCAATAGTTGAACCATTTTAGATACATAAAGCCAAGCCGTGCCACCAACAAACTGTTGGATAAAGTTTCTTGAGTATGCGTAGGTACTCAGACTGTTTTCCAAGAAAGTTTTTGCTCACTTTAAAGTTTAAATTGGGCAATACAAAGCAGAGGAGAGGAGATTCAAAATGGATTCTGACTCCAAAACCACAGTGGGTCATACCGTAACATGATAGTGAGTCATAGGGCAAGCAGATAGCTTCTAGGTTCAGAATAGAATAGGAAAATGCCTCTGAGGAATAAGAAAGGCTCCAGAGATAAGGACAGCAAATTCTAAAGGGGCTAATCAAACTCCCCCTGGACTGGGGCCAACAACACATTCCCAGACAAGGACAATAAAGAAAAAAGACTCAAAGATAAGGTTCTGAGATGCAAGATGTAGTTCTGGACACAGAGACATTAAGACAGAATGAGACCACCTTGAATTAACCAATCACAAAGAGACTGGTGGGGCTTTAGAATAATTAGGGAAAGAAGGTCTATGTTCCCTGTGGCATGATTCCATGGTGGCTTCCTTGTGCCTCCCTGGCCTGCTCCACAGGCCAGGGAGTCCTACTTTGTTTCTGTTCCTTTTCTCCTTCATAAACTTTTCCTTATATCTGCCTCTCTACACAAATGTGCCTCTTTTCACTGCTTGTGTGAGAGTCAGAGAAGTTCCTACTGCACCTTCGTTAGACATCAGCGTGTGGTGGTCTAGTGACCGGGACTCATTGGGTGGCAGTGAGAAAAAATGTGTTGCATGAATTATATATCTGAGACTGGATTTTTATATTTTGAATTTATCTTTGTGAGATAATCTTAGTCTCTGAAGTTTACATGTGTCAACTTCACTATAATTATTTTTGTATCTATGGTTTCATTAGATGCATTGAATAACAAAATAATTTGTGCACACAGTCTAAGCCCTTGAATAATAATACATTTTGCTTTAGCATGTTTTATATTACCAACAAGTTTACAAAAGGTGAAGAAAACTATGCTTTCAAAGAGAAAATATTGAAGTGGGAAAAGCCTTAAGAATTATGTGATAATACAAAAAGTAGTTTCTACATTTAATGAGGTTTATAATTATGTCATTAATCATATTAATGCACCTAAAGTTTGGTATTCCTGGCTCCATTTTACTTAGATTAAATAATTTTGAATTCAAGATCATAGATTCTCTCCAAGTACATTTGCAACTATTTTCATGTTAATTATCCACATCACTGAAATAATTACTTCCTAACTTGTTTATAGAACAAGATACTACAGTACAAGGTATGCTATAACTTTTACCTCAAGGATGCTTAAATGTTTCTTTTATTGTGGACTAGGGCAGTTTGCTAAGTGGTTTATTTATATTGGAGAAAATCACTAGAATATTAAATGGATTTGCAGAGAGTTAAATATTGTCAGTAAGGGTATTATTACTTTAAAGAAAAACCCCAATTCAGTGATTTTTTTTCTTGTACCTTGTTAAAATAGCATTTTTCAAACTGTAAGCCTTACATTGCTGGGTCTGAGATACAATGTATTAAAAGGAAAAAAAAAATCCCATTCTCAAAACACTTAGGAAATCAGGGAAGTGGCATGTAAATTAGTAGTACATAATAGGAGTCACAGGCTTTGAAAAGTCCTGCCATTAAGAAAACTTAAGTTTTGTTTCTCTAATTTATTTGACTAGTGAATTATTGTTGTTTTTAACAACCTTCCTAACAACAAGGTTTTGCAGAATTTTTCTATAAAAAGCCAGTTAGTAAGTATTTGAAGCTTGTGGTAACTACTCAATTCTGACTTGGATCTTGTGTAAACAAATGAGTGTGGCTGTGTTCTAATGAAATTTTACCAATAACAGCCAGTGGATTCGCTTGATCTGTGTGCAGTACTTTGATCATCCCTATTAATAAGATGCAGAGGTGCTTTTGCAAATTTCTATCCTTCTGAAATGGGCTTCTTTATTCATAAAGACCACACTCACCAAAAGTGGGTTATCAAGGAAATAACCCATCCTCTTTGTTGATGGTCATTCTTGACAAGTATGTAGCAGTGATAAAGGCATGATGAAGGGATCCACAGAGAAATCAACTCTGTCAACCCTAGTACCCTTGACTAGACACCAATATATGTCACTTTTATGCTCTATACTGTGCAGCTAATGAAAATGAATCACATATTCTTCCTATCCTCAATGAACTTTATGGTCTACTGGGAGGGATGATGATAATTTTGCAGAGGAAAATGAATTGAACAAGAACACAAAAATTATAAAATGTTTGCTATAATTGCCTCATGAGCAGTAAAACATTTTGCAGAAAATTAAAAGGAAAATTATTTTGCTTATAGGTCTCAGGAAAAACTTTATATAAGAAAATTTTTTACAGCTAAGCTTGAAAAGATTATACCTACTGTTTCATAAGTGGGAATACGAGGCATCATTGTTATATGGAAGAATATGTAGAGGGGAAAGACAGTGGCAATTGGGAAAGCATGATTCTTATGCAACAATTATTCAAGTGGCAGGAGCATATCGTGAGATTGAAAAGTAAGCCTGAATCACTGACATATTTAATCGAACAGAAATGCCAGGCCCATTAAAAATATTAGCATGATAGGAACACTGTATATACTTTGATTTAGTCATATCCATTTGCCTTTAGGAAGAAGGATGTGTATTTCTGTTGTTTGATGATGATGTATATATGGAGACATACAGAGTACTTAGAATGTTTTAAGGAGTCTTGAGAGTATCAGGGCCAAAATGCATTATTTGTATATTTTAAGATTGCAAGAATGTAAGTAACAGTAAAATCTACAAAACTACCTCCTCCTCATCCCCAGACAAAGCCATAGTTTGTCAGGAGCTAGATAGTCTTCTCAGCAGGGCAGGCATGTCAGGGCTCGAAGCTACTGATTATCTTTACTTTTCCTTTGCCAGTGGTCTGAGTGCTGCCTTTCTAACCATTGAACCCAAATTCAAAGCAAGGCAAAGGGAAAGACTGCACTAAATGTCATAACCTGCTTTATTGGGGAAAGCCAACCTTACCAAATACAACAGCAAATTTTCTCACTTATGTTTTGTGGCCCAGGAAGAGATCAAATGGTCACTCTTTGCAGTGGGAAATGGAAGAACTATTTATTTCCTCCTTTCATGTAGGAAGTAAAAGCTTTAAAGCTTTTAAAGATGCACACAGACAGCTATAGGTATTTTCAAGTATTTTGTAAGAATTTCTAGAAGATGGTTTTAGTCCAATTGTATCATATATATTTTAAAAGTAATATGTCTGATAAATTTATTGAGAGACAAAATAAACAAACTTTTTTGAAAGAGAATAAATATATATCAAGTCCAAATGATCCACTGGAGCCTATTAGAGTAGTATTTGACAAATATACAAAGCTTTTCCATTTTAAATTTTATTATTATCTTTGTAAATGTAATATTTATTTGTGGTTTATGAGTGGAGTATTATAATATGTGGAAGTTAAATGAAAGTGGAATGAACTTCTGAGGATTTGTAGTCAGAAGACCTGAAAAACACTTGTGTATACTATTTAGTAGTATTTGACTGTATGTTACTATGATTTAGCCATACAGGGCATCAGCCTCCCTTTCATCATTTCTGAAATAAGGATGAAAATCATGACCCTTCACACTATGTAGGCTTGTTACAAGACTCAAATGAGGTGATACTTCAAATATTGCTTCACAAACAGCAAAACATTCTAAAGTTTTTCTTTCTCTTTTGATCTTTCTCTCCCCTCTTTTTCTCTCTCCCCCTCATTTATTTCCACACATAAAGCTATCCCCTTACACTCTTCAGATTACAAATGTCATCCTAGAGATACATCCAGTGCCTCTGATAGCTTCTGTCATTCAGTTTGTTTTTTTTTTTTCTACTTAGACCACATTGAATCACACTATTAGGTGCTGCTTCTTTAATGATTACATCTATTTCTCACTTCAAAAGCTTTTATCGTTGACCTCAGACCTCTGAAAGCCTGTCAGATAAAATAAGCTGTTATTGAGGTTTATATATAAAAATTAGAGAAACTGGTAGTGGAGGGACTTCTTGAAATATAATTAGTGAGTAGAATGACTTTTGGTCTTTAAATATGAGCAGGATTTCCCCTTACAAGGTTACTCAGGAGCTGTGAAATTTTTAAATGTATAAATCCACAATATGCCCCCAGCCCCCATTGACTCCTGTGTCCCACATGTGCTTTTACCTATTACACTAGTAAAATCCCAAACAATTGGTATTCACATATCATATCTGCGATCCAAACCTAGCACTTGCTACCATTAGTTGCATTCAAATTTTTAAATCACTGTGTTCAAATGCTAGATGAATATATATATAGATATATATATATCTATTTATATCTATATTTATATCTATATATATATTCATGTTTGCAAGTGATTTTAAATAAAGTGGTTTTGAAGTAGTAGAGCTCAATAAATTTAAAAATAATGGTCTTCTGTATTTTTAATGTTTTAATATTTTCTGTGCTATACTTTTATCTACAATTATGAGCATCTTCAAATATATAGTCAGATGCTTTACAATGAAAGTAACAAAGTATAACTCAAATTAACATCAGATATAAAGTTTATTGATTGATGAATCTGACAGTCTGCAGTTCCTCTTTAGAGTGAAGTGAAAACGTGATTCAAGGGTTCAGTGATATTATCAATTGTCAGCTTGATTTCATTGGTGATGTCTTCATTTTAAAACAGGCTCCCCTCATGGTCTCTTCTAACTTGTCTAGTCTCAGTGCCCTGTATGCTTCCAAATTCATAGTATAGAATTTCCAACATAGTCATTTATCCCTCACTATGTAGTCCATCTTTGTCACATGTCCACCTCTGAACCAATCAGTTGCTGACATGACTTAGCTTAGATTAGAAAGTTAACCTCTGGAATTAGGAAACTTTAGCATGCCCAGATTACAGAGAACTCCAGAGTTAGAAACTCTTGATAACAAAAGAATTCTTCTGCTTGGATAATTTGTTGGAATATTAGTAGCCCAAGACTAACTGGAAATATAACAATTCTTAAATCAATGCCCACGATTCAAATTATTTGCCTGTATTGGACTGGAGTGTGCTCCCCCGACCATCCAATTTTATGCATGAAACAGATTCGTTTATTTCTGGGAAAACATTTACTTTCTTCATGTGTTTTCTGGGCTTGTTTGTTCTTATTCTCTGTATGTGTACTCTTCGGTGATTTCAGCCCTAAATTTGAATCGGTTAATAAACTAAATCATTTGGTTTGTACCTTAGTGAAAAGTACCTCTATTGAGGTCCCTACAAGCAACCAATGGTAGCTGATCTTTATTGAAAAATACATATCAAAATAAAATTACAAAATATTAATTTAAGAACTCTTGCCTCTTCATTTCTATAAACATACTAAATGTGCTGCAGCAACAGTCTATGCCCTCAGAAAATTGTTGGGAATTGTTACCATGCAATTCTTTAAGGAAACAGTCACTCTTAGTACCAAAGAAAAATTATGACAAATGTTGATTGCAGCAAAACCCCTGAGGACCACATGGAGAAATATTTTCCTTTGTGCCTGTATGATAAACTGAAATAATTTTGTTTTTCTTATCAATGATTTTTTTTGTTTGTTTTTAAGTACACATTGAAAATAATTGTGCCCCTGGACAACACTAGTTACCAGAAAGCTTGGAGTCAAATCAGTGGCTCATTCTCTTAGAATGGTATGAAAGACCATTAGTTTTTTTTTTTTTTTTTTTTAATAGAGGCATGTTTTATTTATTTATTTGTTTGTTTGTTCGTTTTGTTTATACATGCACTGGGTACAGTCAGAAGCACGAGAGGGTGAGAGAATTCACCAGAGCCAGAGCGGGGAACAGAGCAGGCAGAAGGACCGAAGTACACTGCTGAGGGGAGCAGCGGGTGGCAGGAGAGGTCTGCACGCCATGTGGGACCCTCCTCTGGTGGCCGGGGAGCAGCCGGGGATCGAACTGGCTCCGCAGAGGCCGCGGGCAGCTTTGCAACCCAGCGCTCAACAGCTGCGCCACCGGGGAGGCCCAAGACCATTAGTTTTTACCCATCTGTCTCCTCCCAACCCTTCCTGAATTTTTGGTCAAAACATACTTACTAATAATCAGAAACGGGGCCTCCTCTGGTGGCGCAGTGGTTGAGTGCTGGGCTGCGAGGCTGCCTGCAGCCTCTGCTGTGCTGGTTCCATCCCTGGCTGCCAGCGAGGGTCCCACATGGCACGACGGACCTCTCCTGCCATGCCCGCTGCTCCCCTCAGCAGTGTATTTTGTCAGTCTGCCTGTTCTGTTCCTCACTCTGGCTCTGGTGAATTCTCTCACCCTCCCGCGCTTCTGACTGTACCCAGTGCTTGTATAAATAAATAATCTTTAAAAAAAAAGCAGAAAGAGTTGTATGTAGAACTGAGAAGGTAATAGAATTATATTCTAAAACAAAAAAAAAGTAAATAAAAAGTAGAGACAATGCCTATGATCGTAATCCACTATAGTATACACTGCTAAAACTTATGTAATGTCATAATGTAACGCCTCACTTAATTGTGATTAATAGATTAACCATGTTACATAAGGCTCATAAAATTGTTTTTGGAATAAAATGGTAACTAAAAGTCTATATCTATCTACATTTATAGTTGACATACCATCTCTTTCCTCAATACTGGAACATTCTTGCCCTGTTCTAATGTCCTAAAGAAATAGGAAAATAGTTGCTTTACAGCAGGAGACTGTCACTATCACAAACTCAGAGTAACTTTTAAGCATGTCTAGAGAGTGAAGTCTTTAAATCTCACCCTCCAATCTGAGAACCATTGCTTCAATGACACTCATGAATAAAGTGGCAAAGGAGCAATCTAGACAACTCACTCTGATTTATTTATATATACTGGAGGATGATTGGTGAGAGGTAGAAATATCACTGATACCCTGGAATTTCTTAAATATATCTATTTTATTTTATATATTTGTTTAGGGTAAAAAAAAAATCCTCATTATTTCCTTTTATTACTCTACCCAGTTATCTACTAAGCACTTTCGTTACATTGTCTGCAGTGCTGAGAGATTCCTGAGTGCTGTCCTCAGTGGAAGGAGTGTGGGTGTTTCTTGTTTTCTCTTTTGTAGCTACTGTGTACCTCCCGAAATGATAACTTTAATGAGACTCTGATGTACTGATTTTTAATTGCATTTCACTAAAAGCCAACTTTTTTTTATTAGCTTTGTTTTTACTTATCTCCAAAGAACCACCAGTCATTTGTTCGTTTAATTCTTTGTCTCATGATATTCTATTTTATACATGAATATACATTTATAGATCTTTATATGTACATAAAATGCATTTGGAATTTCACGTGCATCTTTGAAAAGTTGTTTATATTGAATAATATTATACTTGTTTTCACTATAACATGAATTATATCTGTATCTTTCACCTATAATATCTCTCCCCAGAGGATGTTGGAATAAGTTGAAACACTGAAGTATGAAAAAATTGTCCTAACATATTAAAATGACTATTACATATGTAATCAAAGGAAAACTAAGGTCTTCATTTTTACATAGTTAGGCTATTTTAAGTGATTCTAACACCCTGAAAAATAAATTCATATTTTCTTTTTATGTAATTGTTACGAAATTGTCCTTCAGAGCAACACTTTAATTCCAGTAGTCTTTTTGGAATATATAATATACTTCAATCTTTTTAAAATATCTATTTATTTATGCATACAAGAGCTGGGGTACAGGCCAGAGATGCAGAGGGGTGAGATTTACCAGAGACAGAATGGGGAACAGAACAAGCAGAGTGACCGAAACACACTGCTGAGGGGAGCAGTGGGTGAGACAGGAGAGGTCTGCCATGCCATGTGGGTTGCTCTTGGCCGGCTGGGGATTGAACTCGTGCTGCAGAGGCTGCAGATTGCTTCATAGTGTGGTGTTTAACACCTTGCACCACCAGGGAGGCCCTTCAATCTTTCCTTTTTTTTTTTTTTTTTTTTTTGCCTAGAAGAACTGGAGTAGGCCAGAGGTGCAGGGAGTAAGAGGATTCACCAGAGACAGAGTAGGCAGATTTACTGAAATATACTGCTAAGGGGGAGCAGCAGGGGAGACAGGAGATGTCTGCTGCACTGTATGTGGGTTGCCTCCCTGGCCAGGGTTCGAACTGAATCCACAGTGGTGACAGCACCGAGACTTAATCCTTAGGCCACCAGGGAAGCCCTATATGTCAGTCTTAATATAGAAATTAATCTTAATGTAGGCTGAAAAGTAGGAACATTTTTGTAGGAATGAAGTTTTATATTATAGTTTCTCACTTTGTAACTTCAAATTTAGTTATAGGTTTAATCATTTTCAGAACTCAAATAATTTTTAAATGTTTATATATGTTTCCCTCTCCAGTGAATGTGACATCTGGTTTAAGTTCCTCCTGCAGCAATTCCTTGACTGCCATATTTGAGCAAAACCTGTCTCCTTATCTTCAATGTGTGTACATCTTCCCTGAGGCAGCACTTAGGTTATAAAGGAACAAAACCAGAGCCCCTCACACAGATGTTTTTATTCTTGGACCTTGGAACCAATGCCCACATTGTTTTCACATCATGAAACTAATTATGTGGAAGGTAAAGATGAAAGAAATGGTACTTGACATAGCAAAAATTACTAAGATGATAAGCAAGGAATAGCACATGGCTATCTGTGACTGACTACTAGCACAGAGATGTTTTGAAGGCTTCATAAATGAAGGCTTCATAAAAGATTTTCTGAGAAGAAAAAATATAATCTCTGTCATCCTACTAATAGTAATGATTACAAAAATTAAATCACTATGGAAAAAATGATTTAGAGAGGCCAATCCTTAATCAGAATAAAACATACAGTCCCTGCCAAGGTGTAACAGCCTGTTGGAGAAAAGAGCACCCAGGATTTCAGTCTCCCACTTGGGTGCTCTTAAAGACAGTGCTGGACAGAACACAATCAGGACAACCTTAAGATTGTCTGTGTTAGGGCCTCTATTTCCCTCTGCATATACAGACTAACTTCATTTTCATCCTTGGAGACATTTCAGATATGTAAGTCATATCTGTGTCTAATCAGATAAGGTAGACCAGTTAGATGATAAAACTTAAAGGTAAGCATCACTTCAAAGTAAAGTATTAAAATAATCATATCATTTTGGAATTTAAACATCTTTTGGTTTGGTTTTGAGAATCAGTTGCATTTTATTGGTATGTGATTCTGTAAGCATAAAGTTAAATATGTCCATTCAAGTTAAGAAATCATAGTGGTGGGAGGGAAGCTACAACTCTAGCCCTAAACAATTTCTAGAATTAATTTATTGTGTGTGCATGTTTTGAAGTGCATACAGAAACTCATGCACATGATTAATGACCTACACATCCTTATTTTTTTAAATAAATTTTATTTTTATATTCCCCATACAATTGCAATCCCCTTATTTTGACCCCAATCCCTCCCCCTCTCCCCCATAGAGTGTCTCTTGTTCATAGTTGTTTGTTGATTTTGATATTTTCTTTCTTATAGTTATTCTTTTTCCTGATCCCTTATTTAAGTTTTCTAGATTCCTGCTATGAGTGAGACCATCCGGTATTTTTCTTTTTCTTTCTGGCTTATTTCGCTTAGTATGATCCCTTCCAGCTCCATCCATGTTGCTGCAAATTGCATGTGTTTATCTTTTTTGAATGCTGAATAATATTCCATGGTGTATATGTACCACATCTTCTTGATCCTTATTTTATGAAAATGCACTTGTAAGTTTAAATACTACAATTAATTTTTCCTATTCGAGTGCTAGCTGCTTTGTTCAGGCAAATGTGAATTGTTTATTAAAATCTATATAATTAAGATATGTAAATCTTCTTATTCCTTTGAATCTGTCTTTTTCATAAAGTTCTCATCATCTCTCATTGGAATTTTTTCCAGCAGCCCCCTAAAAATTTCCACTTTCAGGCAGCCCTCCATAAATGGAGTTATCTAGTGGGGGAAATGGAGACTTCAGCATTAATATTGTTTATTCTCAAACCTTGACACTAACATTTATGAGCTTTGTGACCACTATCTCTGCTATACTCTCCAATTTATCTGTTGTCATTCCCTCTTTTTCAGTTATGTTATATATCAATTAAAAATGAATTGACGAATCAGAGATGTGCAGTCCCTTACTTGTAAATTTAAAAGTAGAAAGCACTGGAATTTTTTTTATTTTTAACTCATGGGTGGCATAACCTATCCTGACTTGTGTGAGGCTTGTTTGGCTCTTTTTACCCATTCAAAGTTTCACTGTATAAATATTATTGTATTGGATTATGAGATATATAGACTCCAATAAGATGTTATATAATCTTTTCAAGGAATAAATAACATTTGTTGAAATTCTGCATTTTGTTAGTCACCCATTAGTAAGATTTTCGGAAAAGGGATATGTTTTTGTAGTCTTTTAAATTTATTAATACACACACACACACACACTTATATATATATATCATTGTTCACTTTTGTACAATATTTCCTTTCTCCTCTCAGGTGTAGTCCCTATAAAATTCCCACCACCAATTCATCCATGTACTATCACCATAGTCCCTTGTGCTCTTCCCTCCCCTGTTTTGATCCTTCTCTTTCACCATCCCCTGCAGAATATCTCTGTTTTATAGTTGCCTGTTAATTTTGGTTTATTTTTTTTTTCCTGAATCCCTTATTTGGTCCAAGAGAATATGTTTTTATAATTGCAACAATGCATAATACAACCAAAACCTTGTGTACCTGTCTGTTGGTAGAATGTTTTTTTTCATAATCTGCATATAATCCCTTGACTGCTATCCACATAGCAAAATACCATTCATTCCTCCAAGTCCAATCCATCTTAGTCATCTTGTTTCTTTACTAAGCCTTTCACCTTTGTTCATATGGAAATCAATCCTTTCTAAATTTTGCCTTTATTCAGATAATATTCCTCTTATCTATTTACATGTATCACTCACAAGTCTTATAATCTTTAAGAATTAGAATTGTGACTTTTTCTCCACTTTTAACATTATCTTAATAAATAGCAGCATCTTTGTAGATGGTGATCAATGTTTGTTGAAATCAACATTATGATAAATAATATTTTCAGCAAGAATAAAAATTTTCTTTACCCCCAATTATTTGGCTTTGTTGTTTTATGAAGTAGAAGTTCCCTGGTGATCACTCTTGCATTTTTACATCTGACTATCCCAGTGTAAATTTAAAACAGAGTATTATCAATTAAACACCTAACAATATAATTTACATTTTGTCTGTTTATTAACTTGTACCTAACCCAGAAAAATGGGAACAATTAATGACTATTACTCAACATTTTAATGTATTCATATGTCACATTCATCAGTAATAATGACAATATAGACAAGAGGTTAATTTTTTAAACACTTTATTATTTAAGGTTAGCTAACAGAACACTTAGCTCTCATCTCTACCTCCCTTTCCTCTTAATTTTGAAAACACTTTAAATTTTTGAAGATTTAGTTAATTGCATTTTCTGTCATTTGAAGGAAGACATCTACCATTCTTAAATATTTAAATGCACATTTTTTAGAGAATCAAAATGCCTCTTTTCTACATTTGATATATGATAGCATTTTCTATTATAGAAAGTAACTAAGAGAAATATCTCTTATAAACCTGACATTTGTTTCTTTTTCTGTTAAAATGATATAGTAGTATCTTATTGAAGGCAAAATGGGATATGTATCTTTTCTGAATTGGCAGATACTTGGCTTCTTTCAAAAGTACTATCCTACTATTAACTGAGATACTCAATTTATATACTTCAGAAGGATGAATAGATAAAGCGACTGCAAATGTGAAATCGAAATTTTGAAGAAGCTCAGTTACCATTCAAACATTTATTGCATTTGATTTTCTTATTTTAATACTCAACAGCTTTAAAATATAACTGAGAGTGCTTAGCTTTTCATTCCTGCTGTGTAAAGTATTAACAATATTGCATTCATTGCTTTTATTTTCTTTCTAAGTGACTACTAGTAAAACTTGAATACCAGTGATAGTTAACATTGTTATAAGATATGTTGGCTTTTATTTTATTTCTCTACCATCAAGGAGTCACCCCATTTCAGAGAAATATTATGGCATTCTCATTTTTGTACTATATACTATCTTTCCAATGTCATGTGGCTACATAATCTGCTGGTTAACAGAGTATATACTCTGTCAAATATATGGTTTTATTATGTGTATTTAATTGAATAATTTGCTTGTGGCATAGTTTTTTTGTGCACATAAGATGATGACTATAAAGTAGAGAACTATGGATTTTCTTTTTTGGGAGGGGATTTGGAATTCACTGACAAGGAATTCCATTTATTCTTTAAACATTTTTGTTGAGGTAATGTTTACAACAATGTACATGGCTTAAAGGTATAGGTTCATACCTCTCAGATATGTGTTACCATACCACAATACCCCCAAAGTACCCATAATTCTCCGCCATAACATTTATTCACCCCTCCCATTAGCTACCCACTCCCACTCACATGTTCTAGTAATATCTATTCTAAAGTGGAATCTTAAAAGGGGTTACTATTTTTCTGCCCTTCAGACAATTTACTGAAATAGATTTTCAATAAAATGCTGAAATGCATTTTCCATAATGAGACTTTATATGGTACCAAATTTAAGGGTCATAATTTACATTTAATTGTAGATCTGAAAGGTTAAATTTTAATACTAATCTTAACCAGCTCCTCTGAAATCATGGGGTTGAGGCTGCCAAGAAGGTCAACTATTCTCTGGGTTGTAAATTGAAATGTTTTCCATTAATTTTAATGAGTTAATGTGATGATATGCATCTCCTGAGTAATTGATATATCCTGTAGAATCTAGTCCACCATGTTTGAACAATGCCAATATGCTTTCATCTTTATTTGATTTATATACCTCCTTTTTAGGATTCATTTATGACTTAATATCTTCTGGATCAGTTCATAAATGTTCTTACATTTTGACATATTCTCAATTTCTTCATAGATAAATATTAACACCTAACTTCAAATGGAGTAATCTGTCATTCTTTTTCCAAAAATATAAGGAATTTTGTTTGGGGACTTTGAAGGAAGACAAAGGGGGAAAGTAATTTGCATTTCATAATACTTAGAGAGTGGGTGTGGGAAAGCCCATCATTTTCTGTAAGAAACTGAGGGTTTTTTTTCTGTCATAATATTTTTTCTAGTCTTAAACATATTTAAAGGAAAAGATTAAAGGGAGAAAAAGATGAGGCCAGTAGACATGGGGGAAAAAGGTTTTATTAATCCCCATTGGAAACTATATCAAAGCACTGATTTTTTACTACTTCTGAGTTACAAAGGGAGAAGCAAACTCCCCAAAGTTGAGCAGCATCCCATAAAAAGAGAGTCAGAAGAAAGCATTGAGAGACAAAGGGGGAGAATGAGAAGAGAAATAAGAGGAAAGGGGGGCTAGAGAAGGATGGAAAGAAATAAGGAAGGAGGAATGGGAAAAATATACAAATTTATTTGAATCTGTCTAGACTGACATCTAAAAACTGAACATTTTCCTAGTATACTGTATTTTATTTCCTGGTAACAAGTAAACTACTTTTATCTATAAATTTATTTTTAATTTGAAATTAGATATTAGTTTATTATGAGATATAAGACAACACATCTATCCACTTGATACATTTTATAATCAATTATTACTTTATTATCTATTTTCAGTCTACTTATAACTGTATATAGGTAGAGATTTTGTTGTTTTGTTGACCTCTTCAAAGAAATAACTCTTATGTCATTGATTGTTAGTATTGTCATTTTTACTTTTATTTATACTCTAAGTTTAATTATATTATCCATCTACTGATTTTTTTTTTAATTTCATTGCTCATTTTTCTCAAATTCCTTAAGGTTTAATTTTAGGTTGTTTACTTGAGAGTTTTCTTGTTTCTTGATATAGGCCTATGTATTATAGTACTGCTTGTTCTGCATTCCATGTTATGAAAACTCCTGTCTTTATTTTTGCTCATTTCCAGGAATATTTTTAATTTTTTCTTTGTCTTTTTCATTAATCTGTATAGCAAGTTTATTTTCCACATATTAGAGGTTTTTCAGTTTATTTTTCTTGGATCTCCATGTTAGTAGTATTGTGAACAGAGAATATATTTGGGGTGATTTCAGTCTTCATGAATTCATTGACACATACTTTGTGCATAACATGTGTTCTATCCTTGAGAATATTCCGTGTACACTTGAGAAGAAAATGTACTCAGCTTTCTTAGAGTACAATGCCCTGTAAATATCTACTGAGTCTATGTGATCTAATTTTTTATTTAAAACTGATATTTATTTGTTTAAATTCTTTCTGTTTGATCTTTCCACTGATGTAAATGGAGTATTGAAGTTTGTTACTATTATTCCATTATCAATGTTTGTTTTTAGGAATGTTAATGTTGGTTTACATATGTTTATTTGCCTTCATGAGTACATATATTGATGAGTATTATGTCTTCCTGATGTTTTGTTCTATTAATAATCAGGTAATTTCATCCCAGTCTACATTTTTTCATTGACTGTCTGCCTCTTTCAGGGTACCATTTCCTTGTGAGATTATTTGGAATGTTTAATTCATGCTTACATTTATCTTTGGAGCTCAGATGGGTCTCCTGGAGACAGGAAAAGTTTGCATTTGGCTTCTTTTTTTTTTCTGACCCAACCAATCATTCCATGTCTTTTAATTTGTGAATTCAGACCATTGTCACCTATGAAAAATATTGGTATATATGCGTTTATTATCATTTTGCTATTTGTTTTTTGGGTATGTATGCAGTTTTTCTCTGTTCTTTTGTTATTTTCTTGTTGTCTTCCCTCAGATATTTAACTAAGGCAGTGTACTCCAGCATGTTTTCTGGAAATGTCTCCAAAAGAGTTCTCACTCAGCATGTTTTTTGGTGGTCATTCATTTTGTTGAATATATTAGTAACCCCTTTCTTCTTATGACTGTGTAGTATTTCCATTGTATCACCATATAATTTGCTCACATATTTTCTCTGTTGAAGGACATTTTGTTTTTTCCACTTTGAGACAATTACAAATATTTTTGATGATCATTGATAAATAAATCTTTAGATGGTTAAATATTTTACCACTTCTCTGGAATTATTTCTTATGTCATAGGATTGGTATATGTCTAAATTCATGAATATTCCCAGATAATTTTCCAAAGTGATTGCAACATTTTGCATTGACATCTGGAATATATGAGAGTTCAGATTGCTACATATACTTGTCAACAAATTTATTTGGATAGTTTTTTTTTTTTAATTATAACTATTCTAATGGTTGTGCAGTATAACTTACATTGTGCTTTTAATTCATATTTTCCTGATGACTAAATATGTTGACAACTTTTTCATGTGATTATTGATCATTAAAAAATCTTCCTTTGTGAAGTTCCTATGATGCCTAGTACACTTTTAATTATTTAACTTTAAAGTTTGGGGAAGTATGTGTAGAAAAACTAATGCTCTTATACTATTTGTGTGGATTAGACTTGTGCAGCCTCTATGGAAAACAATGTGGCAATTTCTCAAAATACTAAAAAAATAGTTCTACCATATGAGCCAGCAATTCCACTGTTAGGTATCTACACAAAGAATGTAAAAACATTAACTTGAAGTGATATATGCACTCCTATATTCATTGTAGCACTATTTACAATAGTGAAACTATGAAAACAACCTAATTACCTAAAGACAGGTGAGTGGATGAGGAAAATTTATTACATGTGCACAGTGGAATGTCTACCTATATGGAAAGTAAAAAAATGTACCAATTCAACAAAACAAAAATAAACTGTTGGACTATAAGGCCAGTTAATGGCTATAAAAATGGAAGGGGAACGGAGGGTGGGTACAACAGAAGAAAGATGTCAATATATGATGAATTACAGAATTGGGCCTTTAATGATGAGCTTAATGCAGTATATAAAATTCTGACTTTTAATGATGCACACTTCAAACATAGAGTGTTATGCCATGCTACATTAATAAAAAAGGGAGAAAAAGTAAAACAGTTGCAAATATCTTGTAATTATAAGTAAATAATAATATTTATGTACACAAAGAATACTTATGTACATTTGCTCCTTAGAGAAAAAGTTTGTTTGTAGATTCTTGAGCAAGTGATAAGTTGTTCAGTAAAAAAATCACTGTATTTTAAGAATTGATTGCTATCTTTTCATTTAATATAAAATAATCAGAAATAATCACCATAAACTTTTAGCCATTATATAATTTATTCTTAATTGTTAAGGTCTAAAGTGTTTAATTTAAAACTTAATGTTTGATGTAACAAAATCTGAGAACAGAGGCTAAATAGTTGAACTTTATTCTTTTCCTTCTTAAGTAACAAAACACCTAAATGGTATCTGTCACTGAGAACTCAGACTCCTTCTCCCCTTTGTGTCTCCCAGCATTAGTATATAGCTTTCTTTTTCACAGTCACAGCTACTGCAGCACAGAGAATTATTGATACATGTGAATTCTAGCTAGAATGAAAGGTGAAGTCAAAAAGGCAGTATTTTGCTGCCAGCTGAGTCCATTTCTTTTAGTTATGAACAGCAGTTCAAGGGGATTCGCCTTAGACCTCACTGACCAGTTGAATGTTTTGACTAAAGTAATTGCAACCTGCAAGTAAGACTAAGTTGTCAGTGCTGTTTGCAAAGTGGATGCTATGAACAAAAGCAGGGTCATGTTAATAAATACCCGTGTTATAATGGATAATGGTTAGAAAATAGTAATGACTGCCGCAGAGCAAAAAAAGATTTTATCTGTTGGCTACACAGATAAAAGCTGAGATTTGTATTTAGTTTGCTAAGGAAAATGGAAAAGATTCCTGTTTATGGTTCTACTGTATATTTCTATACCATATTGGTGAGTGTATTTTTATTTAGTCTATGTCTTTCCATTTTGCTATTTGATAATAGGGTGACTTATAGATTTAAGTTTGCAAGACTAGTACTTAAATGTGTTTCAAGTACTTTAAGGAACAGCTGTCTCTTATGAAACTCAGGTATACTCCTCAATGATAAATATTATAAAGAAAAAAACAGGTAGTGTCTGTTCCATTTTGACAATTATTGATATTTTAACTACGATATTTTCTTATTTTCTGAGATTGTATATTGACAAATTTATATAAACAGATTAGTAATGATTAGCTATTGATACAAGAAACTCCAAGAATCAGGATGCCATCTGTTTCCAAAACATAAAACCTTTTATTTACCACTCTGCAAAGATTTATTTTTCTCTCTATTATATAAGGTTGAGAGATTATAACCTCAATGATTACAGTTCCAACTTACATAAAATTCTGTCACAGTTAAAGAACACACTATAAAAACTAATGCACAGTTTCCTAATGATTATGTTCGCTGAATATGGTGGATAAAATATAGGCTTACTTGCAATACTTTTTATAATCCCATTTCTTTTCTCCTATCCACCATATTACCCACAAATACTCTATCTAAAATCCCTGTGTAAAGTTCTTCATGAGCTAGCCTGCTTACCTTAGGGTATCCTCTCCCTTTCCTCCTGAGTCTGCATCTGCTCCTATAAATATTCAGGGAGCACTGGTCTCTGAACAATTGGTGGCAGATGGTGTGTGGGGGCTGGGGATTAGAGAAAAAATGTACAAATCTAAATATGTTTTATATGTTCAAGAGAGAAATAAGCTTAGAAAGGTCTTATGATAAAATATCTTATCCTGTTACTACTTACCCAAGGTCAATTTTTTTGCAGACTTCCACAAACAGCTAAGATAGTCAGTAAAAAACATTTGTAATAAAGTAAAAATCAAAATCAACAAGGAACTATAAACCAGAGACACACTACAGCGGGGGAGGAGGGAGTAGGATCAAAACAAGGGGGGGTGGGAATTGTATGGGGACAATAATCAAGATGAAAATGCATACATTATGCAAAAATGAAAAATGATGTAAAATATATAAAATTAAATAATAATAATAATAAATATGATGTTAAAAATAAAAAAAAATTCTGCTTAGGCTAAAGCTCATTCAGCAAACTCACTGTGTACAAAATAAATTCTCAAAGTCACCTTTTAGGATTGTTTGAAAAGTAAACAGGTCATCTCATGAGGGAGACAGTGTCTAAAATCTGTTTTTTTTAATAACAGTTTGATGTTATTTCTTTTTATCTGTTTAATTTCTGTCTTTTTTGTTGTGTTGTTTTTATTTTGTGTTTTTGTCATTTTGTTTTATTCAGTACCTTTCTGCAAGGAGATTTAATGTCTTTCAGTTGTTCATTGAAAGATCATTAAAGAAATAGTTTTAAATATGAGAACTCTAAATAAAAGCCTCAGTAGTTGAGTCTACATATTGTGACAATATTTACCTAGTGTAAACCCTGAATTAAGCCTTTGAATTGTATTAAAATAAGAAAAATTAAGAGTAAATTTTCTTATGTTTTTAATAAGTATGCCAATTAGAGTACATTACAAAGAAATTCACAATCTACAACATGAAGAAAAAGTCTTTATTTAGTATTTGCATGAGGGTATTAAAGACTTCAACTGCAAAAGAAAAAGAAGAAAATCCTGCCTTTTGTGACAGTGTGAATGAGGCTCGAGGGTATTATGCTTTGCGAAATAAGTCAGAGAGAGAAACAAAAAATACTTTATAATTTCACTTACATGTGAAAAGTAAAAAAAAAAAAATCATGCAAAGAGATGAGATGTTTGCTTATCAGAGGCAGGGGGTAAGGTATGGGTAAAATGTGGGTGTGGGTAAACTTCCAGTTTCAGGTGTGGGTAAACTTCCAGTTATAAAATAAAAAAAGTTATATGATGTAAAACTCATGACTATAGTTAATGATACTATATTTTATATTTGAAATATTCTTAGAGAGCAGATGTATAAAGTTCTTATGAAAAGGAAAATTACAATGTGAGGTATTAAATATTAACTAATATTGTTGCAGTTATTTTGTAATATATACAAATGTAAAATCATTATGTTGCACATTATAAATATATACAATGGTATATGTCAATTTTATCTCAATAAGACTGGAAAAAGTAGGACTTCTTAGAAAGATCAGAGGCCCAAAGACCCTTGCCATCTTCATCAACCTCATCTACCCTGTAAATTCTGGTATTTGTATTTCCCTTTATGGTTGTTGGCTTTGAACATAACTCCTTATTCAGACAACTTTTAGAACCAGTTTTGCACTGTGACCAAGACTGGCAAAATCCCCCTTCAGGGCCTCTCCGGTGGTGCAGTGGTTGAGCACTGCGATGTGAAGCTGCCCGCAGCCTCTGCAGAGCCAGTTCCATCCCTGGCCTCCAGCGAGGGTCCCACATGGCGCGCAGACCTCTCCTGCCCCCCACTGCTCCCCTCAGCAGTGTACTTCGTCAGTGTGCCTGTTCTGTTCTCCACTATGAGAACTGGTGAATTCTCTCACCCTCCCGTGCTTCTGACTGTACCCAGTGCTTGTATAAATAAATAAAATATTTAAAAAAAAAAATCCCCCTTCAATGGAAACTTGAGCTAATAAAGTGGAGAAATACTTAACTGTCTTGGTAATAACTGAGTTTTCTTATGGAGTAGTTTCTATGTGTTTTTTATTCCAGATGTCTTCATTTCCTGGGATAAAATTTGGAATGCCATGAGAGGAAGTATAGTCCAAATAAACTGATAAATAGATTGATCTATAGATGATAGAGGAAAGATTGAGGGGAATAAATTTTATGTGTTATATATATTATATATACATACACACACATATATATACATTTATATTCTTTCTGTATTTTTACTTGCATTTTGCTTTCTGAAGTCAATGACCATGAAGTTTTAGATTTTGAATATTCAATATCTACTCACAAACATGAGTACAAGTAATAGCTGGCAAATAACTAAGCATAAATATAAAAATGAATTACCCAACTTCTGCTGCTGAACTAAATGGGGAAGTTTCCTATTTTTGCCTTACCATAATTAGTTTAGTAATTCTTGTAGCTGTATTCATTAATTTCACTTTTAATTTCCTGCATGATTTTTACCATCAAAATGATTTCTTTTAAAACAAAAATAAAATTATACTTCTGTCCTACTCTCGGTCTTTATACCAACTAAAATTCAGTTGTAGGGCACTAAAAGAGCTCTATTTAAGAAGAAAGAAATTAAACAAGGTAATTTTCCACTCAAAAACTTCTGCTTTAAGGAAGATGGAGTAGACACACTTTCCCCTCTTGCCACTAAGTACAATAAAAACCATTAAGATCATATATAAAATAATCAGAAGAATACATTGAAAGAAGACAAGAAGAAAGCAAAAAGTCTAAAGACCTTAGGATCATGGGCTGACTCCCTGGTTAGCCCTCTGTGTTTGTTTTTACATTCCTGTTTTCTGAACATGGAAATGAAAAAATCAGAAATGGGGAAATTCTAGCAAGCACAGATGGAAAAGCCCCAATATCATTTGGCTTTCTTTAGCCAAAAGACTGGGAAAGAGGTAGCTTATCAAAACAAACAATATATTTTTTTTAGACAGTAATCATTACACTTTAGCCAAGCTATATAAAAATCTGTGAATTTCCCTAATAGCTGAAAACTTCTCAAATTTTGCAGAAGAGAAACTTACAGATTCAGGGAGTTAAAAGATGCCAAAAGAAGAAAAATTCAGAGACTAATCCACATCAAAATACCATGGCAACCTTCTTTAAAAGAAAATGGTGAAAATGAAATTGCAGTATGCTAAAATTTATGAGAAACAGCTTCAGAATTCTGTTTCTAAAGGTTTAAAGGATTTTTATTCTATTTAGGCAGTTTCCCTTTGAATGTTTCTAATGTTTTGCATTAAAATTTACTATATTCTTAAACTCCAAATTTGTTTGCAAGAACTCATAGGGAAAATAGGATGCCCTACACCTTGGAAAAATTGAGAGCTTTGGTTTGAGCTTACCTGGGCACTCAGATGGACATTTCTTTCCCTTCAGAGGGTCCCTTCCTGGAAAATGGAGTAACAGCTGATTTATGCCCTCTTATCTCCCCAAACAGAAACTCCTTTTATCTCCCCCCTCCAACCCTACCCCTGGCAGAAGACTTAGCCTCCCTGGTGCAAGTGGGCCCCAGCAAATTTTTGCACCTTCTCAGCGAGGTGTTCTAATTCTTTACCCAGCAACAGCTGCAATACTCAAAGAATTTTTTCTGATAGAATATAGTAGAGTTCTCCCACAAACCTAGTATCTGTTTATTATTGTTGTTGTTGTTTATTGAGATAGCACTGATTTGCAATGTTGTTTGTGGTTTCGAAGTACAGGATGTCACTGTTTAGGTGTTGTTAGCAACAATACCCACTATAAAAACCTTTATAGTGTACCACTATAGCTCATTATGCTCCCTCCGCACTTTGTTCTAGCCTTTCCGCCACCCCTCCAATACTGGTAGTCGCCGTTCTACATCAGAATTCTAGGGTTTGTTTTTAAAGTTTATCTGATTCTATATTGTTTTCTTTTTTTTTTTTTTCTGTTCCATATATAAGTGACACCACCTGGTATTTGCATTTTACACTGATTTCTTTTGCTTAACATAAGGACATCCAACTGTGGGCCTCCTTGGTGGCATAGGGGGTTAAGTCTCAGCACTGTGAAGCTCTTGGCAGCCACTGTCGGCCAAGGAGGTAACTCACATGGAGCAGCAGACCTCTCCTGTCTCACCTGCTGCTCCCACCAGCAGTGTTATTTCAGTAGAACCACCTGTTCTTGCCCCTACTCTGTTGTGAATCTTCTCACCCCCTGAATCTCTGGCCTACACCCCAGCTTTTATATGCATGAATAAAATAAATCTTTAGGAAAAAAAAAAAGACCCTCCAACTGTATGTGTTTTGCAAATGGCAAGGGTTTATCTATTTTGATGGCTGAATAGTATTCCATTGTGTAAATATACCACATCTTTCTGATTCATTAATCTGTTTTGAGCACCTAAGTACTTTCCATAGGCTGGCTATGGTAAATAGATACCTAAGAGTGTAATTGGTGAGTCATATGGAAGATTCATGTTTAATCTTTTGAAATACCTCCATATTTTTTCCATGGGGGCTGGATCAAACTACATTCCCATCAATATTATTAGAGATCTTTTACATATCTTAGACATCAATTTTTTGGGGGTGGTCTTTTTGATGTGGGCCATTCTTACAGGTGTAAAATGTTATTTCATTATGGTGTTAATTTACATTTTACTGATAATGAGTGCTGATGAGAATTTATTCAGGTGCCTGTTGGCCAGCTCTATGTTCAATTAGAAGTGTCTAATTGGCTTTCCTACCAAGTTTTTGACTGTGATATTTAATCTATTTTTGTTGAGTTGTATGTGTTCTTTGTAGATCTTGGATATCAATCCCTTCAGATATATGGTGTGCAAATATTTTCTCCCATTCAGTAGAGTGTCTATTTGTTTTAGCAACCATTTCTTTAACTGTGCAGCTTTTTGGCTTGATATAGTCTCTATTGGTTATGTTCTCTTTTGTTGTCTTTGCTGTTGGAGACAAATCCAGGAAGACATTCCTGACACCTACATCATAGAGTGTTTTATCTATGTTGTCTTCCATGTGTTTTATGGTTTCAGGTCTAATGTCCAAGTCTTTTATCCATTTTGAGTTTATTTTTCTGTATGGTGTGAGATAGTTGTCTGGTTTCATTCTTTTGCATGCATCTGTCTAGTTTTCCTGTCATCATTTATTGGTAAGGTTTTTTTTTTTTGATCCAGTGTATATTCTTGACTATTTTGTCATAGATAAACTGTTCATATAGGTTTGGGCTTATTTCTGGGCTCTCAGTTTTATTCCATTGATCTGTGTGTCTATTTTTCCATTACCTGTTTTGATGAATGACTTTGTAGCATTGTAGCGTTCAAACTTCCTAGTTTGAAGTCTGAGAGTGTGATACCATTATTCTTCCTTTGTTTTCTCATAATTGTGTTGGATTCTCAGTGTCTTTTGTGGTTCCATATAAATTCCAGTAATGTTTGTTACATTTCTAAGAAGAATGTCATTGAAACTGTGGTAGGAATTACATTGAATATGTATATTGCTTTGGGTAAGATGTCCATTTTGATAATGTTAGTTCTTCCAAACCATGAGCAGAGAATTTTTTTTTAATTTCTTTGTCTTCTATTTATTTTAAGAATTCCTTTTAATTTCTTTTGTATAGGTCATTCACCTCCTTTATTAAGCTTACTTTCAGGTATTTAATTTATTTTGGTCTAATTGTAAATGGGATTTTTTTTCTTAATTTCTTCCTATCCTAGCTCATTATTTGTATATAGGAAGGCAATTTGTTTGTATAATATATATATATATTTTTTTTTTTTTTTTTGATGGGACCCTTGCCTGCTGCTGAGGAATGATCCGGCGCTGCAGAGGCTGTGGGCAGCCTCGCAGCCCAGCGCTCAACCGCTGCGCCACCAGGGGAGGCCCTGTTTGTATAATAATTTTATAATGTGCCACATTGCAGAACTGATTTATTGTTTCAATTAGTATTTTGTTGTAGGCTTGAGGGTTAATTATGTGTATTATATTGTCATCTGTAAATAATGATAGTTTTATTACTTATTTTCCAATATGGATTTGTTTTATATACCTCTGTTGCCTAATTGTTCTAGCTAGAGCTTCCAATACTATGTTGAATAGTAGTGATGAAGGTGGATCTCCTTGTCTCATGCAAGATCCTCGTAGAAAAATTTTCCATTTTCCGTCACTGAGAATGACATTAGCTGTGGGTTTATCATATATGGCCTTTATTAAGTCGAGATACGTTCCATCATTGCCTATTTTTTTGAGAATTTTTATCAAAAGCATATGCTGAATCTTCTCAAATGCTTATCAGCATCTATTGACATGGTTATATATATTTATCTTTTCTTTTGCTGTTGTGGTAAATTGCACTGATTGGCTTGTTGATGTGGAAATATCCATGTCCCTGGTATAAATCCCACTTGGTCATGGGGTATAATCTATAATGCATTGTTGAATTCTGTTTGCTAAAATTCTGTTACAGCTTTTTGCATGTGTTTTAATTGTGAAAATTGGTCTATAGTTTTCTTATTTCATATTGCCTATGTCTGGTTTTGGTATTAGTATAATGTTGGCTTCATAAAATCTTTTTGGGACAATTCCTTCTTTCTCAATTTTCTGAAATAGTTTTTATGAGGCTAGCGATTAGTTCATTTTTAAGGTTTGTTAGAACTCGAACTCTACTTGTGAAATTGTCTGGTCCTGGATCTTTGTTTCTTTGGAAACTTTTGATAACTTTCAACTTCCTTCTCAAATAGTACAGCTTTTGCTATCTCACTAAGTTCTGGATGGTTGTGTACTAATTGCTATTTGTCTTGAGTTACCTTTCACTTTTTTCTTTAATTTCCTCTTTAACCCATTTGTTATTCAATAATGTATTGTTCAGTGTCCACATATTAATAGATTTAATTATAAAAAATAAAGTGTCTTTGTGGGAATGTATTCTGTATATCAATGTCAATACCTCAGTTCTGATATTATGATAGAGTTTTGCAAGACCTTAATATTTGAAGAACTAGGTAGTAAAGGGAACATGGGATTTCTCTACATTATATCTCAGAACTGAATATCTAAATTAAATTTAATATTTATCTGTAGTTAAAAATCTTCTCAAAATGCTTATTAAACATGAAAAATAAAAAAAAATAATTCCCTTTCATCATCTTATGGACATAGTCATGTTTGGATCAATTTTGAGACTGTTGAAACATTTACATTAAAAGAGAAAGTCAAAGGACAGAGCAAAGAGGTTAGGTGGCAGAGCAATAAGTTAAGTCATTGAACCGAGAAACCCTATTAGCCACTCTTAGTTCTATTCTACATGTAGTTGTAGTCTCTGGTTATGTTAAATATATTGTTCCTCCTAAAAATAGATTATAGCAACATACACATATTAGAATAACCAAATTTAACAGACTTACAATGCCAAGTATTAACAATGTGTGAAAAACTAAAATCCACATATACTTTGTTGAATATTAAAATAGTTCAGCTATTTTTACACATTATTTAGAATTTTATTTTGTATTTAAACATACAACTCCAACACCAAGCAATTATACTTCACTGCACTTACAAAAGAGAGATTAAAAAACACATATTTACACAAATATTTGTATGCACATAATCATAACAACTTTATTTATAACAACCCCAAATTTTATGCACTGAAGATATCCACCAACAGGTGAATGCATAAGTAAGATTCTGTATAACTGGACCTCTCTGGTGGCGCAGGAGGTTGAGTGCTGCGCTGTGAAGCTGTCTGCAGCCTCTGCAGCATGGGTTCAATCCCGGCTGGCCGGCGAGAATCCCACATGGCGTGGCAGATCTCTCCTGTCTTGCCCACTGCTCCCGTCAGCGGTGGGTTTCGTCAGTCCGCCTGTTCTGTTCCCTGTTCTGTCTTTGGTGAATCCTTTTACCCTCCCACGCACATCTGGCCTGTGCCCTGGTTCTTGTATAAATAAATAAATCTTTAAATAAAAAGATTCTGTATAACTGCAATAACACTACAATAAATAGTAATGAATTACTGATGAAACTCTATATGAGGATCTTGACAACATTATGCAAGGTTTACAAAATGACACAAATGTTATATACTCTGTGAGCCCATTTGTTTATTTTATAATTCAAGAAAATGCAAACAAATGTGTAATAGCAAAAAGTAGATAAATGGTCGCCTGCTGTTTGAAGCCATAGGAAAGACACAAGAAAACTTTTGGGGTGATATAAATATTCTATATTTAGTGATTTTACAAGTATGAATAGTTTTCAAATCTCATCAAATTTTGTGCATTATTTAGTACAGTACATTTTAGTATTTTACATAGTTTATACCTCAGTGAAACTAGTTGTATATAGTCACTAGTAATCCTGGGAAAGATAATTCTAGGCTGGCCACAATTGAATGTCATTTGCTGAATTGGTAGGGCAAGAGTGTTGCTGAATCATTAGCTGTTAGGAAAGTGCAATTTGTTATACGTGATGTGGCTGCAACTTCCATGTCATAAGGCAGCTTCTGGACTTATTCAGTTCAATAACACCATGTTATGGTTGCAAATCAGTGAAGAGAAGCTGCTGTTGTCCTTTTTATTATTTCCCAACATCCATAATGATTGTAACTTGACATGGTAGAAAAACTCAAAGTTTCCAGGTATAGACAGATAAAGCAGGTATTTAGTTATATGAATTTAACATTTAAAGTACTAGAATCTTTTTAGTATGAATATTTACTAAATATAGGGTGGGTTGTACTTATACTAAATAAAATTATTATTTAATTCAATGGTTCCTATATTTATTTTCTAAATCTGCTAACCCTGCTCTGAGACCAGGGAGCAGCATATAATGATACAATAGCAATATTATATCCTTGTCCAAATTTCAAATCTCATATAAGTACATCTAACTAGCAGAAACTTATTTTCATCAAGAGACTTAGCTGCAAGGGAGGAAAATAATATGATATAAATGATAGTTTTCCAGGTTTTGCATTACAGGAAGGCATAATAAAAATAGATTGAAATGGATGCTGAGGGCCAATTAAGCAACTTCTGCTTTCCCATTCCCACGCCAATAATTTCTCATTGCTTTGAGTAAAATCCAGAGTTCTCTGCAGGCCTGAAGACTGATGTTATATGTCCCAGAATCCCTCAGTCATCTCATTTATTTCAAACCCACCCTGCTTACTCTTCCTTAGGCCCGTTGTTCTTATTTCTTTCTTTGAAAATACACAGTTTTTTCTGACTTTAGGTTTGTGTACTTTCTAGTCTTTGAATAACTTACAGCATTTTCTAATTTCCAACACCTAAAACCATATTTGACCATATTTATCTGGATAAGTTGCTTAATGCTTGCTTGTTGGTTGGATAGCATGTCCATTTTTTTTTTAATTTGTATTCCTTAGAAGGGGTTTCCCAGGATAACATGAGATTAAAGGTGGCTTATCCTGAGCCAATGAGAATGCATTCATTGTATAATCAACTTTAAAAATATCTTTGGGTATTTGAGAGTATTTTTTAATAGGAAGCGCCACTTCATTTTATTAATTTCACATTTTCTAATACCTTAATGAAATAAATGTTGTAATTTAAGTTTGAATAAGCTAAAAACATGGATTCTTATAAATACAAGCAAGGATTTAAATCCTGATGATAGTTTCTGAAGATCATGAAATGGAGCAAACAAAAGAGGCAACAGGGAGAACCAGGTTGTTGGGTTCTCAGCAATGTGCTTACAACTGCAGGACATGTCTCAAAACCAGACATTTGGGGAGAAACAACAACAGCAACAGAATTTACTTACAGGGAGCAAGCAGGGGGAGATCTAGGAGAGAGAAAGAGAAAGTTTATAGACCAGTAATTGAATGATGCAATCTAGCCTACACCAGAGCGTGGCAATATTGCACAGTGCAAGTCGCAAGTGGAAGATGGCATTTGTCCACTGAACAGAGCCTGGGAGCCCAGTTACATGTGACAGAAGGTGACAGCTGACCCTACAATAACAGCCTTGGTCACTATCACCCATATAGAGGAAAGGTCCACCCTCTGTTCAGGAGAAAGTTGTCAGGACCAGGAACTGTACACATGGAGGATGAAAGGGTGGTGGCCAATCAGAAATCACCAGAACTTAGAGGCCAAAAGTCAAGCTGATACAGTCCACCAAGAGTCCTGCTTTTAAAGTACTCATAGCCACTTCTCCCCCTTCTGCTCCCTCAGCAAGGGGTTTGGAGTCTTGAAAGTACAACCTTTTACCTTAAAGAGCCATCAACTGCCTCTGAAGTTGGTCCCAGTCATCATTGAGATAGCAGAGTGGGATAGAATGTCTGGGAAAGCAGCATAATTTCCTCATACTGTCCTGGTCCTGGGATAATAGTAGCTGCAATGTGGCCTCCCCTGATCCCAGGACTAACAGCTGTGGTCTGGAGCAATAGACAAGCCCAGTAGAGGGAGATCAGGAGCAGCAGGGATGGGGACTCGGGGAAAAAATAGCATCAGGATCCAAGACAGTCCTCCTGAAGGTGGCAGCAGTGTCTCCCCTATGCAGAAGGATTTCCCCTGACTTCCTAACCCAAACTCATCTGGGGGCAGTCCTCCCACTGTGGCCAAAGGAATGGAGGCAGTTGGCCAGGACATACAGCCCCAGTCACTGCTTGGATTTTGCGCCTCTAGCAATTTGAGGGACTTTGTAGAAGTTCATGGAGAAGAGCCGATCACTGACCATCTTCTCCAATGTTCTTATTAAACATACACTTGTTTTAGCTTATTTAAGACTTTCTGTAAAGAAAGGAGATGTGACTAGTTAAATTGATTATAATTTTGCTTGAAGCATTATAGTTTTTCTTCCTATGCTTTGCCTTTTGATTGAATATTTGTAACTTCTTTTGGGGGCTAGAGGGTTCCACAATATTGGTTCGGTAGGATGAACCGAAGTGCTTAAAGTTAAGTTATTGGGCCTCCCCGGTGGCGCAGCGGTTGAGCTCTGCACTGCAAAGCTGTCCGCAGTCTCTGCAGCGCAGGTTCGGTTCCCTGCCGGCCAGGGAGAACCCCACATGGCGCAGCAGACCTCTCCTCCCTCGCCCACCGCTCCCCTCAGCAGTGCCCTCGGTCCGTCTGCCTGTTCTGCTCCCCGCTCTGGCTCTGGTGAATTCTCTCATTCTCCCGTGCTTTTTTAAATATTAAATTTGAATGCCAACTTATTTCCTTTACTCCATTTTAATCTGATAAATATATACATACACAAGTATATGTGTATACATATGCATAAATACATACAACTCAATTTGGTTTAATAATATATTATGCTATCTACTGTGTATGCCAGATTAACATTTTCTACAAAATTATTTCACCTCTGGAAAGGAAATGTCATCTATATTTTCTAGAAATTGTTCTTCAATATGCCTAGGCAGGGATACTTTATAGTTAATACTGCAAGAAGTTTTAGGATTTCGAAAAGTGTATTCTTAAAAATAAAAAGCACATCTTCACATCATAGGACTGGAAAGAAACTGGGTGTTATTTCAACCACTTGTTGAATAGAAAGCAAAAAATTGTACCAGCAGATGTAGTTAGGATTAGATTGCCCAAAATCATGTAATAAGGTTTAAATTTTTCAATTTGTAGCCTTTTAATCCTTCCATCACTTCAGATTGATGATTATGTATTATATTTACATATATGCATTTATGTTGATAAATTTTAGAATTCATATTTTATCATTATCATTCATTTTTGTTTGAGCTATGATTGTTACTAACTTAAAAACACAATATGTAATTCATTAAAAGTGTTTTTCTTATCCTTTGTTTTTACATATTTTGTTCCTGTTGTGGTCACACTGTGAAGCAAAGATAGAATACCCTACCTAGTGTTTTGTTCAAATTTTGAGATGCCACAGTCACATGGAAAGTGTAGAAAATGTTTATTACTTACATGAAAAAGTTTTAGGGGTGACCAGAGTCAGGTTAAAAGCGGGTCTAAAAATAGCTTGCATAACCTGAAAAGGAGACTGACTTTTTGGTTAGGGCAGGGGCTGCAGAGCGGAATCCTGCCTATATATGGACTAGAACTTTAGTAGTTTGAACTTATCTGATTCAATGGAGTGAGTAGATATAAAGAAAAGGGATTAGGTAAAGCAGTGGAGATTGAAAGCAATCAGCATTGAAACCTCAAAAATGTGGTCACATGCATTACTACCCCTCGATTATAGTATCTATAATCATTAATTATTGTAGTACTATTTTTTTAATCTTTAAGATTATATAATAATACTTATACACTGCGTATTTTAGTTACTGATTACCAAATTAAAAGATAAATTTTTAGACTAAAAAAGATAAAAGTAAATTGTTATTTAATTTGGTTGTCTATTCCAAAGAGTTAAGTTACTTTCTTTTTTTTTTTTTCATGTGACAAAGGTTATTATATATACCATATATTTTAGGATAATTTGATTATATTTTAAACCTTTGAACCTATCTATTGTTCCCTCAACTAATACAGTTTGTCTTGGTTTCTAAATATTGTAATATTAATGATATAATAATGGCATTAAATGAAATTAAATGGAAAACAGACCTCTGTAATAAAATGACCATTTTAAACATCAGATATTTCCTTTTTTTTCAGAGACAAAATCTTTTTACTCACAAAACAAGCAGCATGAATCTCATGTTCTCTTGCCTCCTTTCTCTCATGAATTATTATTTTAAATGTGTTAAATCTTAAAGAACAAAAGGTCAGATTTCCTGATGGAACTTATATAGGAGTGGTCACATAACTATTTGAAGCTAAGATTAGCAATGCATAGGAGCTCATATTCCTTACTAGACTTTCTAAAGAGGCTAGTAAACATGCCAAATATGCTTCACTTAAGATTATGCAACTTTGTTATATTACACATAACAGCTTTAGAACATCTACTGTAACCTTGCCAGCATTAGTTACATTCTAGAATGATTATTCTAAAATGAAAAATGAGCACAGGAAGAAACAGTCCCTCAAACAGTAGTCTGATCATGGAAAATTCTTAAGGACTATTAAGGTGAAGTCTAGTCAACTGTTTTAAGTTCTCACAAAACATAAGCATTAAATGATAAACTATTAAAGCCACTGCTAAATTAAATAGATTACCAGTTAGGAAAAAAAAAAGGTGGCTAAAAACAGAATCAAATTATGGGTGCTGCTTTGGTGTTAGGTATGGTGTGGTGACATACATCTGAAGACTTGTGAATCTGCACCCCTAAATCACAGACAGTGTTACAAAATATAAAAATACATTACAATTTTAAAAAAGAAAATTGCATTAATCTTAATTAGATAAACCATTCCAAGATCTCAGGTATATGAAGAAAAAAAAACTAAGCAGGCACAGTATGCTGAACCTGAGATAGCAGAGCTCTACTTTCTACAACCGTGAAAGATATCACTAATATTTTCCCTTTGAAACAATAACCTGGCAAATCACAATCATGAGTAACAAATTGTACATTGTACAACAGCAAAGAAAATAATCCAGTCAAAAAATGGTCAGAAGAGCTAAAAAGAAACTTCTCTGAAGAAGAAATGCAAATGACCGACAGGCATATGAAAAAATGTGCAACATCACTAGTCATCAGGGAAATGCAAATCAAAACTACCATGAGATATCATCTTACACCAGTGAGAATGGCACATATTAAAAAAACTAGCAACAACAAATGTTGGCGAGGGTGTGGAGAAAAAGGTACTCTTCTGCACTGTTGGTGGGAGTGCAAACTGGTCCAACCACTATGGAGAGCTGTGTGGACATTTCTGGACCTACTAAACATAGAACTTCCATATGATCCAGCAATTCCACTCCTAGGTATTTACCCAAAGGACACAGAAACATCAATCCCAAAGAGCACCTGCACCCCTATGTTTATAGCAGCACTATTTACAATAGCTAAGCTTTGGAAACAACCCAAATGCCCAAAAATAGATGACTGGATCAAGAAGATGTGGTACATATATACCATGGAATATTACTCAGCATTCAAAAAAGATAAACACATGCAATTTGCAGCAACATGGATGGCGCTGGAAGGGATCATGCTCAGCGAAATAAGCCAGAAAGAAAAAGAAAAATACCGGATGGTCGCACTCATAGCAGGAATCTAGAAAACTTAAATAAGGGACCAGGAAAATGAATAACTATAAGAAAGCGAAAATCAAAATCAACAAAAAACTAGGAACCAGAGACACTCTATGGGGGGTAGAGGGCGGGAGGGGATGGAGGGGAGGGATTGGGGTTGAAATAAGGGGGTTGCAATTGTGCAATTGTATGGGTAATATAAAAATAAAATTTATTATTAAAAAATAAAATAAAAATGAAAACTAACAAAAAAAATAAAGAATATAAGAAGAAAGCAAGGAAATAAACTTTTGTTTCCATGCCAAAAAAAAACAAAAAACAACAAATTGTACATTGTGATCTAAATGCTAGAGAAGAAAGGATTAAAGCAGGGCCTATGGGATCTGGAACAGGTAGAATGGGGGTGGAGGTATATCACTGGGACAGTAACAGGCAAAGATTTGAAGAAATGGAAGCAGGTATCTGGAGGTATCTGCATAGGTATCTGGAGAAACAGCTTCTAGGAAGAGTGAGCAGTCAGTCAGTTAAAAAATGCTGAAGCTAGAATATGATTTATGATTTTTTTTTTTGATACTTGAGGAGTATCAAGAAGACACTGCACTTAGAACAGTGAGTCTGGAATAAACAAAAGACATGGGAGAAAATACCATATAACATGTAACGCAGGCCATTGTGTGTAATTTCCTTTTATACTTAAATAAATGGGGATGTTTAACAGTATATATAGCTGACAAGTGAATTATCTTGTCTGACAAGTGAATTATCTTGGTCTGCTAATCTGTAACATTTTATATCTATAATTTATCTAATCAATAACATTATATTAATGTTAAAGCAATATTTTAATTGTTGTGTTGATAATCCTGAAGGAAAACAGCTAAATGATTAGCATCTATTTAATTCATATTTACATGTTTCCAAAGTCTAAGCTTTACTCATGCTAAATTCTTTCCTCAGAGTGGCAGAATATCTTTCATCTCATTTTCCCCTCAAATAGTTTTTTTAAAGATAATTTGTGCATACAAGAACTGGGATACAGGCCAGAGGTGTGGGGGGTGAGAGGATTCACCAGAGACAGAGTGGGGAGCAGAACAGGTAGATTGACTGAAAAACACTGCTGAGGGGAGCAGCAGGCAAGACAGGAGAGGTCTGCTGCACCGTGTGGGTGCTCCCTGGCTGGGGGTCGAACTCGTGCTGCAGTGGCTGCGGGTAGCTCCATTCACTGTGTCCTAACCCCATGCGCCACCAGGGAGCCCCCTACCCCAAATAGTTTTATAATGAATATATTAATTATCAATGTTTGAATTAATGTCAAACAACTGATAAAACAATAAAATCAGTGAAAACTGCAAGGTCTTCCCATTGAAAGGAAATGCTTGCAATCTTACAATGGTTATGTAGAATGAGATTTCTTCTGATGGTAGTTTACCTCTTCACTTAGTCACCAAGGAATGTAGTGTAATTTTCCCCGAAGTTTCCAAGCTCACAATGCATTAAATCAGTTTTGTAATTATGCAATACAATAGACCTCATTTGGATACTTTGGGGGAAAGATGACTGTAAACATTTAGTCAGCATTATGCACAAAGAATTGTGCACCTTGGAATGTACCCCAAAATGTTGAAAACTTAGGTACACATATAAGCCTAAGCATGTATGTTTCTAGCAACTTTATTCATAGTTACCAAACTTGGAAGTAACTGAGATGTTACTTTCGGTCAGTAAATAGAAAGATTGTGGTACATCAGACAATGGAATCTTATTTTTTTATTTTTTTTTTTTTTTCTTTTATAGAGGCATGTTTTATTTATTTATTTATTTGTTTGTTCGTTTGTTTTTTTTTTGTTTGTACATGCACTGGGTACAGTCAGAAGCACGGGAGGGTGAGAGAATTCACCAGAGCCAGAGCGGGGAGCAGAGCAGGCAGAAGGACTGAAGTACACTGCTGAGGGGAGCAGCGGGCGGCAGGAGAGGTCTGCGCGCCATGTGGGACCCTCCTCCGGTGGCCGGGGAGCAGCCGGGGATCGAGCCGGCGGCGCAGAGGCAGCGGGCAGCCTCGCAACCCAGCGCTCAACCGCTGCGCCACCGGGGAGGCCCAGACAATGGAATCTTAATTCAGTGTAAAAAAGAAATGATCTGTCAAGCAAGCCATCAAAAAACATAGAGGAGACTTTAATGCATATACTAAATGGAAGAAGCCAATCTGGAAAGACTATATGCCTGTATTATTTTAACTATATGACATTGTGGAAAAAGACAAAACAATGGTAAAAAAGAAACAGATCAGTTGTCTGAGGGTTAAAGGAGAAAGGGATGAAAGTACAGAAGATTTCTAAGTCATTGAAACTATCCTGCATGTTCCTATACATGTATACTATAGTATACTGCACTATACATGTCGTATATTTGTCAAACCCCACAGATATGCAATACTGACAGTGGGCCCTTATGTAACTAGAGACGTTGAATTATTTTTAAAAGTTATTGAAGGGTCTCCCTTGGTGGCGCAGCGGTTGAACGCTGGGCTGCCCGCAGCCTCTGCAGTGCCAGTTCGATCCCCGGCCACCAGGGTCATCAGTCTGCTTGTCTTCTGTTTCTAACTAAATATGTCGTTTCTGAGTTATGACTATCGATTAAAATGTCTTTGCCATATCAAGACCTAAGTATTTTTACATGTAATTAGAAGAATGGAGTAGAACTGACTGGGTATTTAGAATTGAGTATCTCTTTGGGGAACAGGGTGTCACTGTGGGCTAGAGTAAATACCTGAAACAAAGGTAGCTCTTCATATATTTTCTCTGTTTAGGGATTTGAGTAACCATAAAATATAATCATTTCATGTATAGTAACCATACTTGAGGTATTTCTACACTTTGCTTAATACATATTTAAGAAAAAAAAAAAAACAAGCCATTTAAAAACCTCTTTAAAAAAGTGTTCCAATCTGATTCTGCCATCTGTTTCCTGCTGAGAAATTGGCTGATATTGTGAATAGCTGGTCTACTTATGCATAAAGTTAGTCCATTAGTCTCACTTCTGGAATCTGTAGGTCATTTTAGCCATTAATTTCCTTATGTAAAGCATTTTAAATAGATATTTGGTGACATGTAACCCTAATAGAAAGAACTTTTAATGAAGAAAGCAGAATTATATTTGGAGTTCTGTCTCTATTGTGCTATTTTAACTTTCACCCATCACTTAATCTCTCTAGATCTCTAATAGTGTTTGAGGTACAGCTACTTTAGTTGTTATATTTCATACATTTTCTCTTTAAATATGAGGGGACTGCTGACAACAAAAAAAGAGGTGATGTTATAATGAAAATAATCCATGTCTAGGCAAAATAAGGAAAATACCAAATTTGAAAGACAAAATGGTTAATGTCAGCTGTCCCTATTACAGTGAAGAGTTTAGCTTCTATTATATTAAATAAAACAACTTTTTTATAATTCACAATTCAAAAATGCAAATATTTTGTTACTTTGTTGAGCCTTTTCTCTATCAATTATTAGAACTTCTTCATATAACCTTTGAATTACTGACTTTGCCATCCCATCCTAGTAGTACCGGGAACATCAAATAATCTATTACCACCAAAGACACTGTATTTTTGTGCCTTTATTAAAACTTATTTTACATATAAGAAAGGACAGAATATAATGTAGCCATTTGAAAATACATAAAATTTTGAAATATTCAATATTTGTGTTTCATTTTCATATTCAGATTCATTTTGGAAATAGAAAAGTATTCTTTCCATGCCATCCTTAGGGATGACTGGTATCAGTGTTATCAGAGATTAGGGAAAAAGTCACCATACCCCAATTCATTTAAAATGAGTGCTTGTCACCTCTGTCTCGTATCTTACACATTGCTATGATTCCATGTTTTGCAGTATCTTGCTTTCTTCAGACTTCCTGTCTCTTTCTTCTTGCCCCAGGATTTCACTATTGATGCCAAAGGGAAATGTATATTTGGAATACCTTATCACATACATAACTAGAGGCTCAGCAGTATTACAGTCTTATACTCTTCTCAGTATAATGTTGCTCACACATTTATCCTTACTCAAATTAAGATTTTTACCCCATAGATAACAACCTTTGGCTTGAAAACATCTGGACTTTCCCACATTTATCTCCTATAACTTAATTCTGAAAAAAAGTTACTCACCTAGTTAAACCTAAATATTTGTGTATTGTACCTGGGTACTTTTGGAGAGAAAACATACCACTGTACTAGACTCATTTAAATTTAAGGTCACAGATGAAAAATAGTCATTCAAAAATAGCACTTTTATAACTCTTAATTATTTTTAAAGGATTTATTTATTTATGCATACAAGAGCTGGGGTGTTGGCAGAGGTGCAGGGAGGGGTGTGTGTGAAAGGATTCACCAGAGACAGAGTGGGGAGCAGAACAGGCAGATTGAAACACATTGCTGAGGGGAGTAGCGGGTGAGGCAGGAGAGGGCTGCTGAGCCATGTGGGTTAGCTCCCTGGCCAGGGATGAAAACTCCTGCTGCAGTGGCTACAGATAGCTTCAGAGTGCTAGGCTTAATCCCTTGCACCACCAGGGAGGCCCGCTTTTATAAGTTTATAAAAATTATTGCAGGTTTTAATTTTTCTCCTAAGTCTTTACAACCACCCCTCCCATTCTTGTAATGATGGTCTGTCTTTTCACTTCATTGAGAAGATGAAAGCATCAGACTCATTTTCAAAAGAAAGTGATCAAGGAACATTTGTATATTTATACACAATTCACTACTTGTTCCTGGTATTATAAAAAACAACTATTTGCTTTTGGACACATAACTTTCCCATTGTTTTGGGGTACATATCTCTCTCCCACATGCTCCTGAATCATCACTTTATGTTTTCCTACTTGATAAATTTTTCACACAGAATGTATTTGCGTAAAATTTCATACAAAATCTACTAATTCCTTTTAACTAAGACAATGTGAACTGATTTCATACCTTCTCCCCAAAATACTGCTCCCCTTCGGTTGAGCACTGGGTTGTGAAGCTGCCCGCAGCCTCTGCAGCGCCGGTTCACTCCCTGGCTTCTCCCTGGCCACCGGAGGAGGGTCCCCCACATGGCTGCAGACCTCTCCTGCAGCCCGCTGCTCCCCTCAGCAGTGTACTTAGGTGCTTCTGCCTGCTCTGCTCCCCACTCTGGTTCTGGTGAATTCTCTCACCCTCTCACACTTCTGACTGTACCCAGTGCTTGTATAAACAAACAAACAAACAAACAAACAAACAAACAAAAATACTGCTCCCCTTCACTGTTTTTATTTAATTCTTTAGCCCATGAATATGCCAAACTCTGTATTTAATCTCCTGTAATCAACTCTCCTTGAAGATATTTCTCTAGGGCTCTAATGATCTCTGTTGCCAAATATAGTGATCACTTCTCTTTTAGTTATGTTTTTTGATGAAAATATTCCCTCTGTCTCTAATTCTTTTTATAAGATGCATGTTACATACTTTGAAAGTTCTCATATGTGAATTTCGACTCTTTCTGAGTTGTTCTGTTTTCTGAGAGTTGGAATGGTTCAGGTGTCAGACATGGACCCGTTTTCTCTGTGAATCTTTAATTCACATCAACTCTCTAGTCCTTATCTAGGCCCGTGACATTAAATTTATCTCTAGTCTTTTATCTTCTTGGAATTCTAGATTCATATATCCACGGCTTACTTTTTTCTTATATGCTTATCATATCATACATTTATTTGCCTTTCAAACAAACCAAATTCTTTATTATTTTCCCCCACACCTGGACTACTCTCCCATCTTCTTTTCATGTCAGAATTTGATCCATCACTATTCCTTCATTTGAGAGGGAATGTATTATGGTGGTGGTTTTCACTGAAATCACTAAAGAACTCTTAAAAATACTGGTCGCTGATTCCCACCTCCACAAATTTTAATGCAGTCTGGATATTGGAATTGTTTTAAACATTCTCCTAGATAATTTAAATATATAGTTAAGATTGACAATAACTGTAGTGGAAGTTGAATCCCAATGTTACTTTTTGAAAGAGCAAGGACCCATGATATACCAAAGAGCTAAGACTAAACATTGCAGCACCTAGAAACCAGCTTTCTCAAACTGTATTTTCCCACAAAATATAAAGTGAGATAAGGAGACCTGGGTTATATATAGCATTATCTATCTAAAGAAACTGGATTTTCATTTCAACCTTTTTTATTTTAATTTCATCCCAGTGTCAATCCTATAGCTAATCTCAGTCTGTTTCACTATGCCCTGGTCTTGGTTGAGATTATACTTATCAGGGTCCTTCAATTTCTAATATCTGAGAATAAAATGTGGAATATTAGTTATGTATTTCAGAAGATTATATTCTTCTTTTCTTCTCCTATTGACTATTTCCTTTAGGGAAAAATCAGTGGAGCATCAGAATTTTTGTTGCAGCTTTTTCTGTATAAGGCCTATATTTGCATGAAAAAGGACTTGTCAAGGTAGGTTTTTTTTATTAAAAACATTGGGAAATTCTACTGCTAGGTGATTTTCTGTGCATGCTTAGACCTAGATTAAATTAAACTCTTATCCTACCAGATGAGGGAAAATTCAAAATTGACTTCTTCAAAGGTCAATATCACTTTATGACTTCATCATCTATTGATGTCTTAACTTTCCTAGTTTGTTTTTTCTCTATTTGTTAGGTTTTATTCCTGACAGAACCTTTAAAATTTAGTTCCCTTATCTCCCTAAAATCTGTTTCTGGTGTCAGGTACTGATATTTGTTTCACACTAATTCTTGACTCTGAATTGTGGGAATATTTGTTTTGTTTATCTCAGGACATCAGGGTTTAAATGAGGACACTGCAGAATGCAAGTGGATGCAATGTTCATACTCACAGGCAATGAGTGGATTTGCACTTTTTTTTGGACCTGGATAATAGTACTTGTAGCCACAGTAATTAGACAATGACTGTAAGGACACTTGTTTTTCTTTGGTCTATAGAGCCATAACTTTGGGTATTTATGTTGATAAAAACAGGGTGATCACTCTTTTTTTTTTGAAAAAAATACTTCAGAGATTGTTAAAGGTTTGTCGAACTTAGTTTTTTTTTTTTTTAATAATAAATTTTATTTTTATATTCCCCATACAATTGCAGTCCCCCCATTCTGACCCCAATCCCTCCCCTCCCGACCCCGCCCCCCAAAAGTGTCTTGGTTCATAGTTTTTTGTTGATTTTCACTTTCTTATAGTTATTCATTTTCCTGGTCCCTTATTTAAGTTTTCTAGATTCCTGCTATGAGTGAGACCATCCGGTATTTTTCTTTTTATTTTTGGCTTATTTTGCTGAGCATGATCCCTTCCAGCGCCATCCATGTTGCTGCAAATTGCATGTGTTTATCTTTTTTGAATGCAGAGTAATATTCCATGGCATATATGTACCACATCTTCTTGATCCAGTCATCTATTTTTGGGCATTTGGGTTGTTTCCAAAGCTTAGCTATTGTAAACAGTGCTGCTATAAACATAGGGGTGCAGGTGTTCTTTGGAATTGATGTTTCTGTGTCCTTTGGCTAAATACCTAGAAGTGGAATTGCTGGATCATATGGAAGCTCTATGTTTAGTACGTCCAGAAATCTCCACACAGCTCTCCATAGTGGTTGGACCAGTTTGCACTCCCACCAACGGTGCAGAAGAGTTGCTTTTTCTCCACATCCTCGCCAACATTTGTTGTTGCTAGTTTTTTTAATATGTGCCATTCTCACTGGTGTAAGATGGTATCTCATGGTAGTTTTGATTTGCATTTCCCTGATGACAAGTGATGTTGAACATTTTTTCATATGCCTGTTGGCCATTTGCATTTCATCTTCAGAGAAGTTTCTTTTTAGCTCTTCTGCCCATTTTTTCACTGGATTATTTTCTTTGTTGTTGTTGAGTCTCATCAGCTCTTTGCAGATTTTTGTGATCAGTCCTTTATCATTAGTGTTGGGTGAAAAAATGTTCTCCCAGTTGGTGGGGTTTCTCTTTGTTTTGGTTATTGTCTCTTTTGCTGTGCAGAAGCTCTTTAATTTGATGTAGTCCCAGTTGTTTATCTTTGCCTTCACTATCACTGCTTTGGGTGATGTGTCTGTAAAGATGTCTTTGATGTGCAAATCACGTAGTGTTTCGCCTATATTTCCTTCTATATATTTTATGGTTTCAGGTCTTATGTCTAGTTCTTTAATCCATTTTGAGTTGATTTTTGTGTATGGTGTGAGGTAGTGGTCAAGCTTCATTCTTTTGCATGTAGCAACCCAGTTTTCCCAGCACCATTTATTGAACAAACTTTCTTTGCTCCAATGCATAGTCTTTGCTCCTTTGTCAAAGATTAGTTGACTAAATCTGTGGGTTTATTTCTGGATTTTCTATTCGATTCCATTGGTCTGTATGTCTGTTCTTGTTCCAATACCATGCAGTTTTGATGATTATGGCTTTGTAGTATAGTTTGAAGTCTGGGAGTGTGATGCCTCCATTCCCTTCTTTTTTTTTCAGGAGAGCTTTGCTTATTCGCGGTTTTTTGTGATTCCATATGAATTTCATCAATAATTGTTCTATTTCTTTGAAGAATGACATTAAAATTTTGATTGGAATAGCATTGAATCTGTATATTGCTTTTGGAAGGATGGCCATTTTAATAATGTTTATTCTTCCAATCTATGAGCAGGGGATGTTTTTCCATTTCTTTGTGTCTTCTTCTATTTCTTTGAACAGTGTTTTATAGTTTTCTTTGTATAGGGCCTTTACCTCTTTTGTTAGATTTATTCCCAAATATTTGATTTTTTTTGTTTCAATAAAAAAAAGTATGGTTTTTTTGATTTCTTCTTCTTCAGATTTATTGTTTGTGTTTAGGAAGGCTACTGACTTTTGCGTGTTGATTTTGTATCCTGCCACTTTACTGAACTGATTGATGAGTTGAATTAGTTTTTCTGTGGAGTTTTTGGGGTTCTCTATGTATATTATCATATCATCTGCAAATAGTGATAGTTTGACTTCTTCTTTTCCTCTTTGGATTCCTTGGATGTCTTTCTCTTGTCTTATTGCTCTGGCTAGGACTTCCAGTATTATATTGAAAAGCAGTGGTGAGAGTGGACATCCTTGTCTTGTTCCAGATCTTAATGGAATTGCTTTCAGCTTTTCACCATTGAGAATGATACTGGCTGTTGGCTTGTCATAGATGGCCTTTATGATGTTGAGGTATGTTCCTTGTATCCCAAGAATTTCAAGGGCTTTTATCATGAATGGGTGTTGCACTTTGTCGAAAGCTTTCTCAGCATCTATTGATATTATCATATGGTTTTTATATTTCTTTTTGTTGATGTGTTGGATAACATTGATTGGTTTTCAGATGTTAAACCATCCTTGTGTCCCTGGAATGAATCCTACTTGGTCGTGGTGAATTATCTCATGGATACATTGTTGGATTCTGATAGCTAAAATTTTATTGAGGATTTTTGCATCAGTGTTCATTAGGGAGATTGGCCTGTAGTTTTCTTTTTTTGTGTTGTGCTTGTTCGGTTTTGGTATTAGTGTAATGTTGGCTTCATAGAACGTGTTTGGTATTGTCCCTTCCTTCTCAATTTTTTGGAAGAGTTTGTGAAGGATAGGCACTAATTCGTCTCTGAATGTTTGGTAGAATTCATTTGTAAATCCATCAGGTCCTGGGCTTTTGTTTTTGGGGAGGTTTTTGATTACAATTTCAATTTCGCTAATTGTAATTGGTCTGTTTAGGTGTTCTATTTCTTCTTTATCTAGCTTTGGGTGATTGTAGAGTTGTAGGAATTTGTCCATCTCCTCTAGATTGTTGAACTTGTTTCCATATAACTGTTCATAGTAGTTACTGATTATTCTTTTGATTTCTTCTGTGTCCGTTGTGATTTCTCCTCTTTCATTTGTGATCCTGTTTATTTGTGCTTTCTCCCTTTTTTCCTTTGTGAGCCTGGCTAGGGGTTTGTCTATTTTATTGATTTTTTCAAAGAACCAGCTCTTGGTTTCATTGATCTTTTGGATTGTTTTTTTAGTTTCAGTTTCATTTATTTCTGCTTTGTTTTTATTATTTCTTTTCTTCTACTGGTTTTGGGTTTTTTTTGTTGTTCTTTTTCTAGATCTTTGAGCTTCGAGATTAGGTTGTTTCTTTGAGTTATTTCTTGTTTCTTGATGTGAGCTTCTATTGCTATATATTTTCCTCTTATTACTGCTTTTGCTGCATCCCATACATTTAGGATATTAGTATCCTCCTTGTCGTTCAATTCAAAGAATTTTTTAATTTCTTCTTTGATCTCCTCATTAGTCCGATGGTCTTCCAGTAGTGTGGTTTTTAATCTCCATGAGGTAGGAAAGTTCCTTGCCTTCTTTTTATGGTTTATTTCTAGTTTGACGCCTTCATGGTCAGAAAAGATGGTTGATATGATTTCAATCTTGGTGTATCTGTTGATGTTTGTCTTGTGCCCCAGTATGTGATTGATCCTGGAGAATGATCCGTGTGCGCTTGAGAAAAATGTGTACTCTGGTTTTTTTGGGGTTTAGTGTTCTATAGATGTCTATTAAGCCCAATTGCTCTAGGTCCTTATTTAGAGCTTTGGTTTCTTTACTTATTTTTTGTCTTGTTGATCTATCCATTGTTGATAGTGGTGTGTTGAAGTCTCCCACTACGTATGTGTTTTCTCTGATGTCTGTTTTCAGAGAGGACAACAGTTGTCTGATGTATTTTGGTGCTCCTTCATTTGGTGAGTATATGTTAATGAGTGTTATTTCTTCTTGAAGTATTGTCCCTTTGATCATAATGTAGTGACCATTGGGGTCTCTTTTTATCTTTTTGAGTTTGAAATCTGTTTTATCTGATATAAGTATAGCTGTTCCTGCTTTCTTTTTTGGTCCATTTGCTTGTAGGATTGTTTTCCATCCTTTAACTTTGAGCCTATTTTTATCTTTTGTAGCTAAATGTGTTTCCTGGAGACAGCAAAAGGTTGGGTTTTGTTTCTTAATCCAGGTTGCAACTCTGTGTCTTTTTATTGAAGAGTTTAGTCCATTTACATTTAGAGTTAATATTGATATGTTAGCATCTGTATTTGCCATTGTGTTTGTCTTTCCTTTGATTTTATTTATTTATTCTTTTAATAACTTTTTTTTTTTGCCTTCTTTCATTGTTATTCGTCCCTCTGAGGTTCTGGCTTTAGGACTCCTTGTAGTATTTTTTGGAGTGGGGTTTAGTTGTAATGAAATTCCGGAGTTTCTGTTTGTCTGGGAAGGTCCATATTCTTTCTTCAAAGAGGAAGGAGAGCTTTGCGGGATAGAGTATTCTTGGTTGGCATCTGTTTTCTTGGAGTCTGTTGACTATGTCCCTCCACTCTCTCCTTGCCCGTAGTGTTTCTTCGGAGAAGTCTGATGTCAGCCTGATTGGCTTTCCTTTGAATGTTATCTGTTTCTTCCCTCTTGCCAGCTTCATTATTTTTTCCTTGTCCTGGATTCTTGGGAGCTTTACTATTATGTGTCTTGCTGTATTTTTCCTTTCATTGTGGAAGTTTGGTGTTCTTCTTGCTTCTTGTATATCAATTTTCAGCTCCTTCTTCACATTTGGGAAATTCTCTTCCATTATCTCTTTGAATATTTTCTCTGTTCCTACATCTCTCTCCTCTCCTTCTGGTATTCCTATAACTCTTATATTTCCTTTCCTCATGGAGTCAGATAGTTCCTGAAGTCTTTCTTCGTTCTTTTTCCTTCATACTTCTCTTTCCTTTTCTGTTTTGGTTCTTTTTATTTCTGTGTCTTCAAGAGTACTTATTCGTTCTTCCATTTCATCTATTCTGCTTTCATTGCTTTTCCCAGAATTCTTTAGTTCTTCCATTAATTCTTTGATCTCCTGGATTTCTTTTACTTCCCTCTTTAGGGACTCAATTTCATTCTTCTGACCATTGTTTTCCCTCTTTAGGGACTCCATTTCATTCTTCTGATCATTGATTATTTTTCCCTTATCATTGTTTTCCTTTATGACTTCTGTCAGTTTTTTAATCACGGCAATTTTAAATTCTCTTTCTGTAAGGCTCAGAAGTTCTTCCAAGTTACTGTCGTTGCAATCTGGGGGCTGGTTTTCTTTTTGTGGTGTGCTTTTTCCCTGGGGAGTTGCTAGGTTGCGTGTGGTTCTTCTTCTCCCTACTGTCTGTTTTCTAATTTGCCGTATGCGTTGGGACACTGTGTTGTTGGGACTGGCTGGCATCTTGGGTGAGCTTCTCTGCTCCCCTCTGGTTCCTCCAGGAGCCATATGTCAGTTTCAAGCAGTCTTTACTGGAGAAAGGTCCCTGTTGTAAAATGCCGATGTGGGGACACACTCCCCTGTGTGCCTGGTCTGCCCCGGCGGTGGGTTCCTGCTCCCTCTCTGGGCTTGGACTGCAGGCCAGAGGGGGTCTGGCGTGGGCGAACTTCCCCCGCTCACCTCTGGCTCCTGAGGAAGCCTTCTGCAGGTAGTCTTTACTGAAGTAATGTCCCTGTTCTAAAATGGTGATGTGGGACACACTCCCTGCGCGTCCGGTCTCAGGCACACTCTTCTGCGCGCCTGGTCTGCCCCGGCTGTGGGTGCTCGCTCCCCCTGTGGGCTCAGACTACTGGTTGGAAGGGCCCCTGCGTAGGCTAACTCCCCAGCTTGCCACTGGCTCCTCCAAGAGCCTCTGCTGGTTCAAGTCGCTAGGTGGCACCAGAGATCTCTCCTAGAGCCCTTGGGGAGCTGATTTTCCACCCTGTGGGACAGGGAACAGAGCGGGAATGGTAGGGTAAACCTCAATGGCTTTGGGGTGCTGTGTCTGCCTTGTGCCCCACCGTCGTGGGGAACCCACGCCCCGAGTTTCGTGCTCCGGGTCTCAGTTCCAAAGCCCTCAGATCCAGGATGCGGGCTGTAGCCCAGATCAGTGGCGTGGGAATGGCCTTTTGAATTCCGCTCCTGTGCCTGGGCGCCTGGTTCCTGCTCACTCAGTGAGGGCCTCCGCGCGTCTCCCCGCAAGCCTAGGTCGCAGGCGCGGGGACCTGGGCAGCTACGATCTGGATCTGCATTTGCTTTTCAACCGCACTGCTTTTCCGCGCGATCCCGATTCCGATCTGCACTTGGTTTTCCAGCACGCCGCTTTTCCGCGCAATCCCAGTCCCGATCCATGTCTGTTTTTCCAGCGCGCCGCCTTTCCGCGCAAGCATACCGGGCGCCCGGGGCTGTGTGCTGGTGCTGGTCTCCTCCCCAGGGGCGGGGTCTCTCTTTAATGGCGCCTGGAGCTCACCTCTGTGGTGGATCCTGCAGGGTTCTCCACAGCTCCCGTTCACGGGGTGTGGTGGCTGCAATAGTTCCTTTCCACTCACAGTCCCGCTTGCTGCGTAGTTTGTTCTTGTTGATCGTTTTAGTTTTGGTTTTTTTTTTTTTTTTTTTTTTCCCTCCTCTCTGCTGGTCGGAGAGTGCCGACTTTGTGGGCGGGGGAGGGGAGCAGGGTTCTGCGCTTTCCTCCCTTCTGGTCCTCTTTTATGGCAACTTTCTTCTTCGGGCAGTTTGCTGGAGTCATCCACTTATCTTCCGTGTCCCACTTCTCACTGGGATCTGCCGATTTTCCTCCCTATTAACTTTTTTTAATGGGAGATCTTACTCGCAGCGTCTCCTCGCCGCCATGTTGCTCCGCCCCTCCATGTGTCGAACTTAGTTATAGGTTCTACTGAAAAGAGAAAAATTGATTCTCTGTAGATTTACCATAATAGTAGCAATGTACTGTCATGATTTTATATTAAATAAAGGAGAACTTTCGTTGCCCTTCTCCATGATTCTGTTGTAATAGCCAGAGCATTTGTTCTCTATGATATTCTAGAAGCAGAATTGCTGTCACATGTACTGTGTACCATCTCTCTCTGACCATAACCAATTATTTTTCATTATCACCTTGAATTTACCTTCTAGTGATGAATTTATCTCTATCTTTTCCCTGAAATTTGGTTATTTAATCTTTATAGTATATTAATAGATTAGTAGAAGCATAAGAATAGACTCAGGTCTAGAAAGAAAGGAAATTTCACTTATATACTAGATAGAACCGTTTGAAATTACTGATATTTAAATATTTTCATATTCATAATTGGAATTTAAATATAGTTGAACCAAATAAAGAAACGAATGAAAAGTAAATAATACACTTCGTTTATCATGAAGACTCTTGATAGGTTTTAGTTACTGAATCCAGGAAAGCATAAGGGTTATTTTTGTTAAATATATTAATAATATGTAAATCATTATTTAGCTACATTTCTAGTCACATGATTATATTTTGGTTTATTCACAATCCTTTATCTACTTCATTCATTTACCATATCAATTTTTTTTTGCTGATCCTTACATTAAAATCATGGTCCAGACCAATAAATATATTTAAACAGGGCAGAGGTTAGGGTATAAAATCTGTCTCTATATACTTTCTAAGTCGCATGGTTACTGTTGTGGGTGGGACTCATGTCTGAGAACCTTGATCTATTTGCAAATATGAATTGGTTATGAGAGTTAATGAACTTTAGACTATTTTGTATATACTTAAGGGTAAATAGTGAATAGAGTTGCTGGTTTAAGCTAATTAACTTTCTATATATTATGCCTTTTATAAACTCCTATGACTTTAAAAAATGTGCTAAAACTGAAATATTTTTTTGAGAATTAGAGCAAGGATTAAGATTCCTATACAGTGACAAAGAAGATAGATTATAAATAAAAGAAATAGTTACAGGCATGGTACAGGCATGGGAATAGCTTCTCACAGACTATAGAGTGAGGCTTTCAAGATAACGTTCACTGACTCTCCAAATAGCACGAATCTCTAGGTCCTACCTGGGTTATACACACCATTAAGTAGCTCAGGGACTATGTCAAGATCAGGCCAATGTGGAAATTTTGAATGATCAGCTGCAAAACACAGTTAAAATACACTGTCTATCAAATAATTATTCATAATAATGCCCTTCCATTTCTATGTATTTTGTTCCAATGCTAATTGCTTCCAACTATTGGTTATTGTTAAATGTGAATTTTAAATGAAGTAACAGGTGACTCTTATTCCAGGAATCTGCATATATTTTTCCAGTGTTGAAGATCTTTTACTGACTGTTTCTTGCATTAAGATTTTTTTTCCAAATACTTTTTTTTTTTTATTTTTTTACTAAGGCAAATAGTAATATAGGGACAACTCTTTGAAATTAAAGTTAGCTGATAGTTGGAGCCAATTTCAAAATAAATGTTTTATCCAGTCATAAAGATTAATTTTTTTAAGACTTATTTATTTATACACGAACCAGGGTACAGTCCCAATGCATTGGAGGGTGAGAGGATTCACCAAAGACAGAGTGGGGAACAGAACAGGCAGACTGATGAAATACACTGCTGAGGGGAGCAGCTGGAGAGACAGGAGAGGTCTGCGGCGCCATGTGGGACGCTTGCCAGTGGGCCTGGACTGAACCGGCACTGCAGAGGCTGCGGACACCTTCACAGAGCTGTGCTCAACTACCTGCACCACCAGGGGAGGCCAAAATGTTTTATACAGTCATATAATACAAGAAAAACAAATAGCTCATAAAAATTCAGATATGAGGGTCTACATGAAATTAAATTTATTTTTCAAATCTATGAAATTGAATACTACACAATGAGTGTTGTTAGTACTACTCAACATTGACTTTTTTTATGTATGAGAATATATTCTAATATATTTTAATTTAAAATTTGAATTTCTAACCATCTATATTTTGAACTATATCACACATGATTATTACAAAAGAAACATACAAGGATAAAGGTTTAAATATCATAGATGTTCACTTCTGTCTTTTATAAGCAAATAGAAATTAGTAGCATAAGGCTTGTGGGATAAGCTCTGCTCCATGAGGTTATTGAAAGATCCAGATCTCATGCATCCTGTTACTCTTCCATTTTCTAGATTTGTGCCATCTGCTGAGTGTAGTAAGCTCATTAGTCCATGGAAAGGAGAAAGAAGACACCAAGACATTAATGTGAAGGAAGTAAATGCATGCTACGTGAACATTCATTTATTTCTCATCATTTTGGCCTGACAGAGTTATGCTGCTTTAGACATAGGCAGCATAGAAAATCCATGTGCTCTGTTAAACTCAAAGTTCTTTTCTTACTAAATAGAAGAAGAGAATGCAAATGAAAAACAGCTAGCTACCTTTGGTACACCAATCATTTTTTCAAGGTTGGCATATCAACTTTGGGGGCTACATTCTTTCATAATTTTCAATTAGCATTCATAAGAAATGTAAATATAAATTCTTTTTTTTTTTTCAACTTAGAACTCATGTGTAAAACTTATCAGAGGAGAAAGATAAATATCAGATGTTGTCACTTATATCTGGAATATAGTGAAATCAAACTATCAAAACTATGAAAGGGTCAGATAAAGACAAGTTTAAAAACTAACCCTTAAAAGCTGACTATAAATATCCAGAGTGGAAGTGTGAAAACGAAGGGAGAAGTAGGCACAGCATACTATGTTGAAGGAAAATGCATGATGGGTGATTTGGTGGCAGTTCACTACACTGGCTATGGGGGTGCTGGGAGAAGAATAGAACACTATACTTCCCAAATATCAACAATAATGTAAGGTGATGTTACCTAAATTTAAAACAAAACAACACAAAACAAAACATTAAAATGACTGTCATGTAAATACAATTAAAGAACTCAAGAAACTTTTATTTTATGAAACATTTAGTAACAGACTATATTTGACATTAATTTTATTAACACATTCAAGGTAGAAAACACTACCTTAAATCTACATAAGCAAGAAGAATCTAGGAGTCATCATGCTTAAATTTAACAGATTCTGCTGCGTATGAACCAGGAATAGAAAAAAAAAGAATTTAGAAAATACAAATAAAGGCATTAGAAATTACACATAAAGTGTGCACTTTAGTTCTAATAATGCTGTTCCAAATTAGTTCATTAATTGTGACAAATGTAACATTGCAATATGGGATGCCAATAATAAGGTAAAGAAGGTGCATGATTAAAAAAATATAAGCTGCTATGCTATCTTTTCATTATTCTGTGAGTCTCAAAATGTTTTAAAATAAGTTTATTAATAAGAGGTAAATGAGCATTACTATGCATTATTTTTTTGTGTCTTATCAGAAGTAATATATAAAAATGATGTGAAATACAGATAACAGGGAAACAGCAATTTGAGAAAGAAACTTGTTTTAGATAAATACCTGGACTTAGAATTAAGTATAAAATAACAAAGGATATAATGGAAAGAGGATTTCATATAATAGTAATGGATCAATTACTTTTTAGCTTGTGTTTCCTCTTAAATTCATTTTATTCCCCTGTGCTGAATTTAGAGATTTATTTTGCAAATTTGTATTAAGAAACTCTATTTTTATTTAAAAGTTATATGGTTAAAGTACATTTCCCTCATTAGACTAGATGCAAATTATCTAATTGTTACTTTGTTTTAAGAAGACTTGCAAATTGCTTCAATACTATTAATTCATCCCTATTGCTTACTTAAAGTAAGGCATCAGACCTATATTCATGAAGAAAAAAATACCAATGTGCATAGCTATTTTCTTATTCTAGTGGATCAACTGAAATTTCAAATGTTCCTTAGGAACAAGAAACTTCTATTTTCTGAAACCATTGTAGTAACAAAGAAATTGTTTGACATTAATTTTATTACCACATTTAAGATTAAATAAATTGAAACCATTTAAATTTATAATGTAATTGCCATAATAAAAAAAGAAACTCTATTTTGTGATATCAAAAAGCTATGGAGTTAAATGAAATAAATAATGTTGCCTGCAACATCACCCTCAGAACTTGAGAAGTGAAATTTCCCTACGTGCTATTAACTGCCTTTTTAATTTCATTCTTTCTTAATTGTGTGACAATAGGGACATGCATTTTCCTCATATCAATGAATTCAAATCCTTACTAAGATCTTTTTTTTTAAGATTTATTTATTTATGCATTAAGAGCTGGGGTACAGGCCAGATATGTGGGGTGTGAGAGGATTTGCCTGAGACAGAGTTGGGGAGTAGGACAGGCAGACGGACCCAAAGACACTGCTATGGGGAGCAGCGGGCGAGGCAGGAGAGGTCTGCCGCACCATATGGGAATCTCCCTGGCCAGTTGGGAATCAAACCCCTGCTGCAGAGGCTGCAGACAGCTTCACAGCATTGTGCTCAACCCACTGTACCACTGAGGGGGCCCTCATACTGGTTTTCAGGTCTAGATGTAATCAACAATCAAGGAACTCTCCTGGCCTTTAAATTCATATTAATATAAAGTACACTGAGAAATAGCTGCAAACTTTTTTTTAAGATTTATTTATTTATGCATACAAGAACTGGGGTACAGGCCAGATATCTGGGGGGTGAGAGGATTCACTAGAGACAGAGTGGGGAACAGAACAGGCACATTGACCAAAATACACTGCTGAGGGGAGCAGTGGGCGAGTCAGGAGAGATCTGCTGCACCATGTGGGTTGCTCCCTGGCCAGGGATGGATCTAGTGCTGCAGTGGCTGCATATTACTTCATAGGTTGTGTCTTAACCCCTTGTGCCACTAGGGAGGCCCCAACACCTGCAACCTTTAAAGAATCCTTTTGGATATACCACTGAGAGGAAGGGAGTAAAGGTAAACCAATTGAGATTGACTCAAAATCCAATGCAAAAGCCAGAAAGTCATTGCTTTAAGGAATCACTCTATATTATGACCTGGAGATTAATCTATATTCTTTTCCCTTTTTTTTTTTTCCCAAACCGAGCATACAAACATTTATTTCCCTCTAAGATTTTATATTGCATTTGTTAGGATCTCTGTTTAACCAGTTAGCCATATTAAACTAAATGTAATATATATTTGACTAAAAGGAATTTTCAAAGAAATCCTTGTCTTAGAGATACATTAATAACAGCATAGTCTCTGGAATGTTCTCTTTTTATGGAGAGAATTACTGTGGTTCTCTTATACTTTGGGCAGTTACATTACAGTTGGGAGGACTTTTTTAATTGTGTGGAAGATTTGTTCATGTTTGTGTCATTCTCTCTTATTGTAAGGTTTAATTGTGCCTATAATTCCCTTGCAGTTTAATTTTGTCCAAGGACAAAAACACTTACTTACCTTACCGTATTCTGGTGTGCGTTTGTGAAGATATTTATAAGAATTAGCTCTGACTTGTTGCATTTGTAAAGCAGTACAGTTGGTCTAAATATTCCCACCAAGGCTAATATTTCAAGTCACCAATGTTTCAATAACCAGTTTGCAAAATTTCTGAAAATTTAACAATGGGCTCTTTGAAATCCAACACATAACCAAAATGCCTAAGAATTCCCTTTTATATATCCTAAAAGTTTCCACTTAATAAAAATCATCCTTTCATTTATTGCTTGCATTGCTTTTTTTTTTTTTAGGTTTAGTTGTTTATGCATACAAGAGCTGGGTGCAGGCCAGAGGTGCAAGGGGGTGAAAGAATTCACCAGAGACAGAGTGGGGAACAGAACAGGCAGATTTACTGAAATACACTGCTGAGGGGAGCAGGGGGCCAGACAGGAGAGGTCTGCTGTGCCGTGTGGGTCATCTCCCTGGCGGGGACCTGGGATCCGACTCAAACTCTGCTGTAGTGGCTGGTAATAGCTTAATTGTGCTGTGTCTTTAACCCCTGTGCCACCAGGGAGGTCCCTATTGCATGTATTTCAAGGAGGAAATGACATACTCCTTAACATTATGCAATATTAAATACCCTTTTATATATGCATTTAAACATACAACAGAAGATCCTTTGTTTAGTAGAGCTGATTTAGATTAAAAATTAGCAGGCAACAAGCATGTTATGAGTTTTGAAATATAAAAAAAATACCTCTTGTTTAAAATGAATATTAATGTCTTAAAAACTTCTGGGAAAAAAATCTATTTATCCTACATGTAGAAAATAGCAGGTTCATTCTAGTAATAAATACTAGCTAATAGTACCTATAGTAAGGTCTTCAAAAATATTTTGTAACAAAAGCAAATGTGTACATTGTATCCATGATATAAAATATCTTATTTAGTATTATTTATCAGAGACTAAAATAAATGTCTGTTTTGTGAGTTAAAATATCTAAAATAATATCTCACTAAATTGTCAACAAAACTGCAATGCAAACACAACCGCTAACACACACATATGGGAAATTGTAAGTGACTATCCAAGGAAACCATTTTTTTTTCAAGTTAAAATCCCTTTCACCTATAGCTGGAATATAGGGGAACCAAATAAGTGCTCAAAAAATAATAATATATAAAAAATAAAATTAATAGGAAACTATACATCAGACACATTCTGCAGCAGGGGGGAGGGGAGATCAAAATAGGGAAGGGAAGAGTAAGTGGGACTATGGTGATGGTGCACGGGTGATTGGTGGTGGGAATTTTATGCAGACTACACCTGAGAGGAGAAAGCACACATTGTGCAAAAATAAACAATGATATAAAATATACATACATATATACATGCATACACGCATACATAAAATTAAAATCTCTCAATTTCAGTATGAAAAAAAGTTGAAAGAAGTAATAGTTGAATTAATAATGCAAAGAGTTATAGGTTAATGTATGCTTCTAAAATGATGTATAGTGGTAAGAATTCATTCTACAATGAAGATTAACATCTTGAAATTCATGCTTTATATAACCATTAAAATTCAGGACGTTAGAAGTAAAATTAAAAGAATATTGAAGCAATTGACTGAGACACAAAGAACAGTAAATCAAATGTCAGTGTATACCATTTAATTATATTTTATACTAAAGTACAGTTATTTAGTATTGATAGATCTAGCAATATAAATAACTACATTAATAGTTTTTACAATACAGGCCCGCTCCAAAGGTGATTGAAAAGTATTTAATAAGTGTTTTAAATTGCTCTTTCAATGGAATAAATTATGAAAACCAATGTAAAATCTATAGAATTATATTTCCTATTTCAACAAATTGCATTTTTTCTTACAAATAAACAATGATAATCAAATTTTGTAAACTAGACCTAAAGTTTAATTTCCAGAATTAAAAAAATAATATACCAGTAAATGTAAAGCATTTCTAATGTCTGTACATATACCAATTCACATTCCCATAATCTTTTATTATTTTCAGTGTCTTAAAGTAAGAATCCCCATAGTCTCTTGTCTTTTCTGTGAGGACTTATATTTTTTTTAAAGACTTATTTTTATTTATTCATTTATTCATTTATACAAGCAGTGGGTACAGTCAGAAGCGAAGGAGGGTGAGAGAATTCAGCAGAGCCAGAGCGGGGAGTTGAGCAGGCAGAAGGACCGAAGTACACTGCTGAGGGGAGCAGCAGGTGGCAGGAGAGTTCTGCGTGCCATGTGGGACCCTCCTCCAGTGGCCGGAGAGCAGCCGGGGATCGAACCGGCGCTGCAGAGGCTGCGGGAAGCTTCGTAACCCAGCGCTCAACCCCTGCGCCACCGGGGAGGCCCTCTGTGAGGACTTTTAAGAGTGATATTCAATGAATACCAATGTTGAATTTCAGTAGTTGTAAAGAGTGATCTATAAAAATGTTTTTTATCCCAATATTTGAGTCATAAAGGAAATAAGAATCATGATAATGATGATGAGTAAAGTCCTCAGATTAAAGGGATTCAATGTATCAATTCTTATGAAATGGTACATAATGTAAGAGTTGCCATGATGTCCTCACGGGTGGCACAGCGGTTGAGCGCTGGGTTGCGAAGCTGCCCGCAGTCTCTGTAGCGCCGGTTCGATCCCCGGCCGCCGGGTGAGGGTCCCACATGTCGCGCAGACCTCTCTTGCCGCCCGCTGCTCCCCTCAGCAGTGTACTTTGTCAGTCTGCCTGTGCTACTCCCCTCAGCAGTGTACTTTGTCAGTCTGCCTGTGCTACTCTCTGCTCTGGCTCTGGTGAATTCTCTCACCCTCCCGTGCTTCTGACTGTACCCAGTGCTTGTATAAATAAATAAATTAATTTTTTAAAAAAAGAAAGAGTTGTCATGAGTTACTTTCCTTTATTTCAGATACTGACTTCCTACTAATATTATAGGGAAGATCCTTTAAAGTTGAGGATCCAAGAATATAGCAATAATTGAATGAAAAACAGCAGGTGAGAATAATGTCTTTAAATAAACACAGCACTCAATGTTTCATGTTTATATATATATGTAAATAAACTTCTGTTTAACTATATTACATTTTTTGAAAGTTGCAGAAAGTTTGTTCAGAGACTCTACAACTCATAACTAGGTGGTGGTTTAATTCCATTTGCTTGAAACTTTCTCATTTGAATGTATATGTTGAATAAAAACATGTAATAGATATGAGTGACATAAAAGCTCTATATGAAGTATGATGTGTATTCATTATTTTATTTTCTATGAAACTGCTCTTGATAAGTACTCATTGGACATACTGTAATTTTTTTTTTTTAGGAAATTATACTGAATCTGTGTTCTTTGCCTGTTGTAAATCATTAAGGACAGCAAACATTGTTTAAGGTTGTAATTGCAGAATGTAAATTTTACCTGGCAAAGCACTGCAGAATATTTGAGAAAAAATGATTAATTATCTTTGCTATTGGTTTATATTTCACTTAGGATTTGCTCCAGAAGGAATATGTGTATCTAGCAGCATATCTACTTCTGTGAGTAACTAAAGAAAATTGATAATGAGAAATATAAATATAATCCTCTATTTCAGGAGCCAAATTTATTAGATTTCTCTTGTTTCCCATTTTATTGGTTGGAAGAATATAATATGCAAAAAATGTTATTGAGATTGCAGATGTGATTCTGTTATGCAGAATTGATATTACCAGGAAATATAGATAGGGCAATTTGTTTTTACCTAGTGTAATGCAAAGAAGAGAATACCCCAATGTCTCTCTCAAAAGTTGATGCCTACTGTGGTTGAAACATATTGTATCAGATGATGAACACATTGTACTAATAATTCACCAAGGGATGAGGTATATTGTACAATTCAAATTCTTCATTGATTTGCCCATTTATGGCACATTTTCTGTATGTGGAAAGGCAGCATAAAGTAGTTATTAAGAATATAATGCTAGAACCAGATTTCTCGTGGCTGCATCCTCATTTTGCCACTGAACAGTAATATGGCCTTCAGTAAATTATATAAATTCTATGCATCTCAATATGGATGAAGATTATGTTATCTTCTAAGAAGGTTTTTGTGGGGTTTAGATTAGTTCTTTAAGCCATTCTTCATGCATAGTGAGTCCTATCTATGTGATTCTTTAATAGTATATAGATATGCTATCAGTATAACATGAAAATCATGTAATGACTCTTTCCTTTCAATTCTTCCTCTTAGTGAAATCATTCATCATGAATGACCTAGAAATGCCCTTGTTTTTTTTGTCATTTCTTTTTTTAGTCATATGATGTTGAATACTGGAATCATATCCAGGATGTTGCAAATACACATATTACCAAGAACTCCATTTCCCTGTAAATAATGAAGGATTATGCTCAGTGAAATAAGTCAGAAGGAAAAAACAATATTGGGCAGTTTCACTTATAGAAGAACTATAGGGGAAACAAATAAGAGATCAGGAGGGGGGAACAGTGTGTTACAGTCAACCACAAATCTGAGAGATTCAGCAGAGTGGGAGGGAGAAGGATCAAAACGGGAGGGAAGAGCACAAGAGGTTATGGTGATGGTTCACGGGTGACTTGGTGGTAGGGATTTTATGGCAACTACATCTGAGACGAGAAAGTAAACTGCACAAAAATGAAAAATGATGTAAAATATGTGGAAATAAAAAAAAATGAAGGTGAGTTTTTAGAGTATAGAACATCCCCACCTTAACTGTAGAGTTCATCAGTATCCATTTTTCCTCTCTGGGTGGGAATGTGTGGTAGGATAATTTGACATGTGATAGTTACTGTTCACCATCCTGTTATATCTCATTTCTTTTCTTTCTTTTCTTTTTTTTTTTTTTGTGATTCTTCATCTCTTATGAAAAGTGGAGTTTTAAAAGTGCTCTGGGTTTTACATTACAGAAAAGTCACTTTCTGGTATTATGGTATGAGAAATATACATTTATGCATACATCTTTTGTTAGATACCTGTCTTAACTTATAGAAAATCATCTTTTTCACTACAAAATTCCGACTGAAATGACTAGCCCTCAGAGCCTGGGACATCTCTTCATTTGCAAGAAGTTGGATTTGTAGCTTAGTGGTCAATGTTTGCTGCTGTGTTGAGAATCTGAAGACCCACTTTTACTTAACATACCCCCAAATCCCAGCTGTGTAACTCTGGGTAGACTATTCCTCTCTTATGCTTTAGTTACTTATCAGACATGATGATTTAAAAAACTAAACACTTCATATTACTATTATTTATATTAAGTGGCATGTAATATTTTGCATAGTGGCAATATATAGTAAAAGCAAAATTGTTTGCTATTTTAGAATCAAAATATACATGGTTTGCACTTGTTTCATATATTCACATCTGTACACATGCAGACTAATTTGGTGTTCCTTTAATTGTTGATCATAGTATTGGACACAAAAATACCTTACTCAGCCCTGGTTGACTTCATTTTTCTTTCTGAAAGATATAACAATAATGAATAGCTTATTTCTCCCTTTTATCAGTTCACTTAATGGCTCTCTTGTTAAGGAAATAATAATGAGATGTGTCTTATCTTGTGAGAGAATGCTTGTTGTTCCACCTTTTGACATTCACTTAGGATATGGGCTGTAGGTTGAAATATTCATTGCATTTCCATGTATAAGTTACATAGATACTGAATGTTTGCTAAAATTCCTGTTTATATTTTATAAGGCACTAGAAGTAAAGATAAGAGATTAAAATAAAATGTTCAAAAATTATACTTGTTGAGTATAATAAGTATACAGCCCAACAGCTAAACTGAAACCATAAGTGGAATTCAAAAATATTTGTTTTAATTGTGAGGTGTTAACATTTTTCGCCACAGAATGGATCTTTCCTGTCTTTCAATATCAATGTTCAGGCAGATTGTAAATTCATAGGTCACCTTATGTTACTGTGAGTTGAATCTAGTTGATTTTTAAAATTAATTCCAAACTTTTTAAAAAGAGTTACAAGAATCTAGCACTAGGAAGATTCCTGAAGCAAAAAGAGTCTCATAGATAATAAAAACATTGATGTTCATTATAGCTTACCAATATATATTGTATAAACTATTACTAAAAAAACATTAGCTGCTGCTGCTGTAATAACTACTGTTATGCCTGTCTAAATATGACATGGATATGTTTTTTTTTAATTTATTTATTTTTATATTCTCCATGCAATTTCACTCCCCTTATTTTGACCCCAATGCCTCCTTTCCCGCCTCCTTAGTGTGTCTGGTTTATAGTTGCTTGTTGATTTTGATTTTTTCTTTCTTATAGTTATTCTTTTTCCTGGTCCCTTATTTAGGTTTTCTAGATTCCTGCTATGAGTGAGACCATCCGGTATTTTTCTTTTTCTGGCTTATTTCACTAAGCATGATCCCTTCCAGCGCCATCCATGTTGCTGCAAATTGCATGTGTTTGTCTTTTATTATTGCTGAGTAATATTCCATTGTGTATAAATACCACATCTCTTGATCCAGTCATCTCTTTTTGGGCATTTGGATTGTTTCCAAAGTTTAGACAAGTGTAAATAGTGCTGCTATAAACATAGGGGTGCAGGTGCCCTTTGGAATTAATGTTTCTGTGTTCTTTGGGTAAATACCTTGCAGTGGAATTGCTGGATCATATGGAAGCTCTGTCTTTAGTAGGTTGAGGACTCTCCACACAGCTTTCCATAGTGGTTGGACCAGATTGCACTCCCACCAGCAGTGCAAGAGTTCCTTTTTCTCCACATCCTCGCCGACATTTGTTGTTGCTAGGTTTTTTTTTTAATATGTGCCATTTTCACTGGTGTAAGATGGTAACTCATAGTTTTGATTTGCATTTCCCTGATTACAAGTTATGTTGAACATTTTTTCATATGCCTGTTGACCATTTGCATTTCCTCTTTGGAGAAATTTCTTTTTAGCTCTTCTGCCCATTTTTTTTAATATTTATTTATTTATTTATACAAGCACTGGGTACAGTCAGAGGCGCAGGAGGGTGAGAGAATTCACCAGAGTCAGAGCAGAGAGTAGAACAGGTAGAGTGATGAAGTACACTGCTGAGGGGAGCAGCAGGTGGCAGGAGAGGTCTGTGCACCATGTGGGACCTTCGCCCGGCGGCCTGGGGATCAAACCAGTGCTGCAGAGGCTGCAGGCAGCTTCGCAACCCAGCGCTCAACCGCTGCGCCACAGGGGAGACCCCTCTTCTGCCCATTTTTTGACTGGATTATTTTCCTTGTGTTTGTTAAGTCTCATCAGCTCCTTGTAGATTTTTTGTGATCAATCCTTTATCATTAGTGTTGTGTGAAAAAATATTCTCCCAGTCGGTGGGGTTTCTCTTTGTTTTGGTTATTGTCTCTTTTGCTGTGCAGAAGCTCTTTAATTTGATGTAGTCCCAGCTGTTCATCTTTGCCTTCACTATCACTGCTTTGGGTGATGTGTCTGTAAAGATGTCTTTGAGGTGCATGTCATGTAGTGTTTTGCCTATATTTCCTTCTATGTATTTTATGGTTTCAGGTCTTATGTATGATGAGATGGATATGTTTACTGCTCTATAGGTGTAGGATTCAGATTTGCCTTTTAAAAGTATCCCTGCCATTAGTTATTAAAATTCCTTAAATTAAAATGTGTATTCTTCCAGTTTATGAGAATGCTAAGTGAATTCTTGCAACCTCTTCTTTGTAAAACGAAGTTAGTGTGTAGAGTTCCTGAGGAAATACAGAGTTGACCATCTCTGGTTATAAATCTGTGCTATTTTGATGAAGAACTAGTGTTCTGTGTGTGGGAGCATTTATATAGAGGGAGGGCTATTTTGATTTCTTTGCCTTCATAATTTCTTTTGAAATTTAAATCAATGACTAGAAAATCATGTTAAAATTATTCTATGTAATATATGTTCAGCTTTTGTTCTTTGTGCTTTTCTGGAGAAAATATTCAAAAAATATTAATATATACTCTGATGAGTCATATTAAGACTTAATACTATGAAAAGTGAGGGTATATAGATTTTTTAAAAATTTTAATATCAAATTACAAGCTAACAAACTAAAATCTTGATTCTGGCTTGCGGCCTCTGGCATGCTCTGACACCGCCCCCTAGTGGGGACATATATTATGCATTATGCATTTCTCTCAGTTTTGGCGATCTTTTTAGTATTTTTTCATTTTTGGCATGGATTTGAATCACAGAGGAGTAAGAACAAAATTAGGTAAATGACAAAGTGAAACAAGAATTTTAATAATTAAGTTTTGTTTATATAACTTAGTATCCCTAGAAAAATAGGTAATAAATTTAATTGACAAAAATCGTGACTGAGTAAATTAAGCTGCATAGGAAATAAACCAATAGCATAACTGTTCTTAAATTGAAATTATATTTGTCTTTCTATGAAGTAGGGAAATGAAAATTTCAGCACATAAAATTGTCATTTGAAATGAAGTTATAGTAATCGTAGTAAGTTAGAGTAATGGTAATTTTACCTTTTATTGCTTGTTTTATTGCTCAAAAGATATGCATCACTAAGTGCCTGATCGACTTAAGCCTGTACTGGTAAAGATTAATTCACTTTGGATCCCAACAGCATTAGCATTTTTTAAAACTATGTTGCAAAAGTTTTGATATGCAAGGAAGTGATGTAGAATGCTATTAGCAAAATGTACAATGAACATGTGAGCATAGTTTTATTTCCCTGCATTTCTCTGTAATGTAACCCTAGATTGTTTCTTTAGAAGTATGCTTACAAATGGGATATTTTAGTATTTGATGCATTTAAAAACAGTCATGTAAATAAAACATAAGATTGCCTTTTTATTTTAATGATTATATTACAAGAGGCTAACCTGCTATGACTCTTTTTCAAGGAGTTGCAATATTCTTTCATTTTTAAACTGTCTATTGCATTTAAAAGTTATGAGAAGAAAAAATTAATTTCATATATTATAAGAAAATATTATCCTTGATCATCTAAGATATTGTTCCATGGAAAGAAAAATCTGTGGAATGACAATGATAACATGTGTTTCCACCATGAAAGACATTGTGGGGGCAGGGGGAGAGAGACAGACAGACAGACTACACTTAAAATGGTTAAATGGTTTCCTTTTATAATCTGAGGCACCTTTTATACTCTGATCTGAATCTCTGAGAAAGTATATGATACAGTGTTTTTGAAATTAATGCAGGATATTTGCATCTAGTATAGAGTTGAAATATAATGGAGAATGTTAACTACTATGTTTTCTTTATTCTCCTGATGTTTTATTCCCTATGATTTCCATGTTGTGTTTTTGTTGATGTAAGTATAGAAGAGTGTAAAGTCAATGAGCTGCATGTAGTAATAGAATAAGGCAGATTCAGGCCTCCCCTTGTGGCGCAGGCGATTGAGCGCAGCGCTGTGAAGCTGTCCACAGCCTCTGCAGTGCTGTTTCGATTCCCTCAGGCCGGTGAGGGTCCCACATGGCAATCAGACCTCTCCTGCGTCACCCTCTGCTGCCCTCAGCAGTGTATTTCAGTCAGTCTGCTTGTTCTGCTCCCCACTCTGTCTCTGGTGAATCCTCTCACCCTCCCGCGCATCTGGCCTGTACCCCATTTCTTATGTAAATTAATAAATAAATCTTTTAAAAAAGGGGGTCCTCCCCTGGTGGCGCAGTGGTTGAGAGCTGGGCTGTGAAGCTGCCCTCAGCCTCTGCAGTGCTGGTTCGATCCCCAGCCGCCGGGCGAGGGTCCCACATGGCATGCAGACCTCTCCTGCTGCCTGCTGCTCCCCTCAGCAGTGTACTTCATCAGTCTGCCTGTTTTGCTCCCCGTTCTGGCTCTGGTGAATTCTCTCACCCTTTTGTACTTCTGACTATACCCAGTGCTTGCATAAATAAATAAATATATCTTTAAAAAAAAAAAAAAAGAAGAAGGCAGATCCCCGAGCTCTCAAAGTACATGAAACTGGAGGATCTCTCCTTGAAAGTGAATAGTTGTCATCTCCTGCAGTTTATGGAAGGGCCTCTATATCACTTTAATATGTCCCTTTTAGCGCTACCTACAGTCACAACAATTTTACTCTGGTGTTAAATACAGATTCATCTCAGGGCAAGATCTGAGGGATGATGTGATCCTAGCCCTCTTTTCTGCTAGATCATGAACAGACTTGAAGATACGACCCAACTCCCCTCTTTTTTTAAATTAAATGATAACTAAATCTATAGTTTTATTACAGATTTTTTTCTTAAACCTCTATCCTCTGCTGAAATGAATATTGCACTTCTTGTTTTTGTATTTCTTTTTTAATGTTGGATCCATAGGCTCCAGTTGACTAGTAAAAAAATTAAAAGCTTGATATTTCCCTATGGCAGCTAATGAAAAGTTTCTGTCTTTACTATAATATTTATGTTTTATATTGGATATATTTTTTTCAAATTAATTAAACCAATTAGTTTTTTCAAATTCATTAGAAGCATCTCCATAAAAGGGGGAGATGTCATGTTTCCTGACCCAATTATCTGAGGGAGTAACTGAGTGGCCAAGTGAAGCATGTGAACCCTGGGGAAGAAAATAGGGGAAGAGAAAAGGGCTCTTATTCCTGCAGCCCAACTTGTACCCTGGTAGGCCTGGGAAGGTGACATGCGAACTCACATGAAGGAGACACATATAGAGATGCTTGAAAGACACACATGGGTGAGAGACACATGGGTAGTCTGACCATGAGAGTCTATCTTAATTAGTTCCTTGATTTTACTCCATTTGTCCCAACCTCTTGGGACCTCTTGAGAACCCTTTCCTCTGGTTCCCTGCCAGGAGGCACCTTGGATATTTGGCAAGTTTTTTGGACTCAGACTTCCCTTTTTGGACAGATGCTGTTTGGCTAGGCATTTGCCCACTATGGGGTGGGTAACTTGGGCTGTTGTACTGGGACACTAATATCCTCTCTTCTCTCTCTATGCAAACTGATTCTGTTAGAGTACTTACACTAAAAGTTTGCTTTGTCATTGTACATATTGATGACCAAATACCTTTAGAATGCGCAAATTTGGAGGTTCTGAGTACTCCTCAATCATGTACTAACAAAACCAAAATAATTATTTATAATATGGCAAACCTGAGTAGTACTTACATAATTTGTTTGCAGAAGTTTTTTTTTTTTTTTTTTTTTTTTAAGATTTATTTATTTATACAAGCACTGGGTACAGTCAGAAGCGCGAGAGGGAGGGAGAATTCACCAGAGCCAGAGCAGGGAGCAGAGCAGGCAGAAGGACCGAAGTACACTGCTGAGGGGAACAGCAGGCAGCAGGAGAGGTCTGCGCACCATGTGGGACCCTCCTTCAGTGGCCGGGGAGCAGCTGGGATTGAACCGGCGCCGCAGAAGCTGCTGGCAGCTTCGCAACCCAGAGCTCAACCACTGTTCCACCGGGGAGGCCCAGAAATTTTTTGTTTTTTTTTTTTTCCTTAAAAAAAAATCAATAATTTTTCAGTTTTTACAGGAATAAAATATAACCTTTCTTATTACTTAATAAAGGTAATGACTTCAAGAATTAAATGTGGTATATATCCCCCCTTCAAATCCATTGATGTGAGTTTAGTAAAACCTAGTGAGGGAAATAGAATGCCAGTTGCTTTCAGTTTGGAGTGGTACATATATATTTAATTATATATATGGCGGTAGGATATATTTTATTTTAATGAAAATTTTCAGTCCTGGGAAAGTAGAAAATACGATGCCAAAGCCAAAGGATATTAGTTTCAGCCTTCAGATTTTAGATGTTTTTTTGCTTTTGTTTTTAAATGGAATTATTGCAGGAAGATTGGAAATATCAATGTAGTAACATTACTTTAGGGGTATTAAGGACAGAAAGTAATGTTGTTCTCATATGTGTTGTTTAATCTATAAATATAGTTAATGTTATTTGACTTATTGTTATTATTTGACTGAAAGAGTTGATTTTAAATCTCTTAAGGCTGCATCTGTTTATCTTTCATTAGTTATTTTTTGAATTAGGTTCAAGTTACTATTAAATTGACTATAGTTGCAAAATATATTTTAGTACATAAACATTAAAATCTCATGAAATAGAAATTTTTTGGTGTTGTGTAAGACTAAACTAGTGGGTAACATTTGAAAATGTGGAAAATTGACATTTCAGACACATACACTTATTCAGTGTTCTTGAACTTCACTCATATTTCCCCAGAACAAATATCTAATAAGAAAAAATTAGGATTTCTTCTTAACTGAAGACCCTCAGTTCCTCTAAAAATATATTTGCTCAAAACACAAGCTACAATTTTTTTTAAGATTTATTTATTTATTTTTATACAAGAGCTTGGGTACAGGTCAGAGGCGTGGGAGGGTGAGAGGATTCAGCAGAAACAGAGCGGGGTGCAGAACAGGCAGACAACTAAAATACACTGCTGAGGGGAGCAGCTGGTGAGGCAGGAGAGTTCTGCCATGCCATGTAGGAATCTCCCTGGCTGGCCTGCAGTAGAACCCGTGCTATAGAGGCTGCAGACAGCTTCACAGCACTGTGCTCAACCCACTGTACCACCAGCGAGGCCCTACAAAAATGTTTTAAAGTTCACCTTCATATTGAAAAATACTTGTTTTATGGTTCAAACTATTATGAGTGTTAATAAGTTGCCATCTAATCTTTGGGAAATTGGGCATAGAAACCATTAGAGATCTTTGGTAAGTGTATCATGCATTGTTATGTGTGTGTTTGTTACATATTATCCACTATAAATATATTCATATAACCTTGCTGTATTGTTAATATAATATAATGATTTGGAAGTACATATATACATGCATACAGACACACATATTCAATTATTCTTATTTTTTAATAATATTCTGAGTATCTCACCACCTACACAAAAAATATTTATTTTGTTAATTATATTATTTTTATTGAAATAATTTTGATTTACAACATTGTATATTATTTGGAGATATAAGTTCACACCTTTTCAGATGTGTTACCACACCAGCCCCACCATAAGTATACCAATAATCCTCCACCATAGTCAAATTTTAGGCTTTCATAACAGTTTGTCATTTAATGTTGAATTATTTGTATAATAATAGTGAAATGCATCATTTTAGTAAGCTGAAATACCTACAAAAATAGTCTCTCTTTTAAATTTAGTTTGGTTTTATGTGGGAATCCACTGATACACCAAGCTAATATAAGACTGGTTTGTTTATTATAATTAGGAAAGCCAGACAATTAAAATTTTGTTTCCTAATGTAAATATAAAGTATTTGGGCCATATCCAATGTATTACTCTCATGTATGTGTAGATAATTAACTTGGTTATAAATTAATATGCATGCTACTTTATCAGGAATACATCTAAAACTTATTAATTAATTTAATTGAATGAACTCATGTATTTTATTAGATTTTTACAATTGGACATAGCTAGTGGAAATGCTCTTTGAGTTTATTATTTTTTTCCCTCTGTAACTGTGAAGTATTTCTGAACGATAAACTCTGTGTTCTGATTTTCAGGGCTTTGGATGTCCTGTTGTGATCTACTTACATTTCTAGCTCAATCATCAATATCTTCTAATTTTGCCATTGTAGGATTCAAAATCTACTCTTTCTTTTCCCTTTGAGAGCCATTATCACCTGCTTTCATCTCCCTGATACCTGTTTACCATAACAGACCCTAACTGTTCTCTCCCTTAGTCATGTCAACAATAATTCAAACAAGTCTACACACAGCAGGATAAAAATGCCATTCACTTACTAAAACAATACCCTATTAGTGGTTACCAAGGTCTGCATAAACAATGCCTCTCCATCTCTTTCTTCCAAGCATCTCACTAAAAACAATCCCTGCCAACTTGCCTTTCCTCAGCTAAGCATGTCACATTTCCTACTTCTCTTCTTTTATTTGTTCATAAATGCTTTATTTCTCACAAGTTATCCATGAAGGAATACATATGCCAGTTCCCTTTGGAAGTTCTAATTGTCTTCACCTCAGGATGTTAAAACAGCATATGATTTCATGTGTGAATAAATTATTGATTTAATGTTCTACTATTTTATAAATGAGGACACTAAAACTCAGAAATAGGCATACTTTCAAACTAATACGCACCATCTAAAATAACATACATTATTTTAGTAAGGATATTTTAATGGTATTAGCACTCAAATGATTTACCCATACATATTACATGGGGCCCAAACAATATTTAACAACTTGTCAGAATGACTCCTTTCAGTTGGCAAAAATCTTCAATTTTGTCAATGAATTATAATAGCTATAATAATACAAAAGACATTTTTATTTCTGAACCACTTGAGAAGGAATTGCCAGATAATGTCCCCTCAGCAAAGGGTATTTTAGAGGGTAGGGTGTTTCCCATAAGCAAGTGTATAGTTATATAACCACCAAAATAAAGGCCACCAAAATCAAATAATAATATTTATATTCATATAATAATATTTATATTATATAATAATATCTATATTATTATATACTATATATCATTATTTAATAATATCATAAACAGATTATATTTATATTCATATAAAAATCAAATTAGTTATAAGATATATCATTTATTTGCCTTTTTTCTAAATATAATTATATGTGACCTAATGCTGAATCCATTGAATATGGCAGGTGATTGAATGTCAGGCGTATTTAAGAAGATACTCTCCATCTTCAGAGAATACCATTTGAGTCTAGGATCTTTCAGTTGACCTCAAAAATTTCTTCTTGTGGTGTGGTATATATAGATAGAGATAGAGATAGAGATAGGGATAGAGATACACAATGGAGTACTTACTAAGCTATCATAAAAGGTAAACTCTTGCCATTCACAGCAGCATGAATGGAACTAAAAGTGATAATGCTAAGTGAAATCAGCCAGAGGGAGAAAGCAGTTAGTGGAGGGTGCCACCTATATATGGAATATAGAAAAACAAAGCAAAGGGACAGATAGAGTTAACTAAAAAACTAACCCTTAAAACCTTATTGTGGAATGGGGCAACCAGATAGTTGGTGGGTGAAGGAGGGAGAGCAATGTGGGAGGACCAAGAACAAATAAGGGAGGGAGCACAACAGGTTCTTTGGTGGGTGCACTGTGGCAACAGTGCCTGAAGGGGTGGGGAAGAGTCACACTTCTAGTATCAAACAAAAATGTGTGCCAGTGTTCACTCCATAAAAACATTTTTTAAAAAGTCTTCTTGATCTGTGGCTTTAAACATTGGTCTTTCTCGAAGAATGGACTTAGTGGTACTCAGTGGCGAATATGACCAAAGAAGGAGATAGAGTTGAATTCTAACATCAGAATGTGCAAGTTCATGGATAATGCAGGGAAGAGAACATATGATATTGAATATTGCTACCTTTGACTATGGAGAATTAACGTTAGAGTCCCTGTATACTTAACCACATTTTCCTTATCATAGTATTATGCAAGCACCAATAACTCAAATACATCTTCATTATACTTATTTTCTCATACACTTTTTCACAAATACATAGCAAAACAATTTTTTTTAAAAAAATGTATTTATTTATTTATACAAGAACCAGGGTACAGGCCAGATTTGCAAGAGGGTGAGAGGATTCACCAGAGACAGAGCGGAGAACAGAACAGGTAGACTGACGAAATACACTGCTGAGAGGAGCAGCGGGTACGGTAGGAGAGGTCTGCCGCACCATTTGGGAGCCTTGCTGGACGGCCGGGATTGAACCAACACTGCAGAGGCTGCGGACAGCTTCACAGCACTGCACTCAACCGCCTGCGCCACCAGGGGAGGCCTGAAACAATTTTTTTAAAGATTTATTTGTTTATGCATACAAGAGCTTGCATGTAGGCCAGGGATCACACTCTTGCTTCAGTGGCTGTGGATAGCTTCATAGTGCTGAGACTTAACCCCTTGTGCCACCAGGGAGGCAGAGAAACAATTTTTGAAGTAGTTTTCATACCAAAATGTATTAAAGTATACCTTAAAATATGACAGTGGTTATAATGTGTTCAGTACTCTTCCTTGGAGAGTTTAAACCTCATGTCCTTCTGGATAAGTAAATTAAACCAGAACTTTTATGATCTCTAGTAGTACCTGGGGAAAATACCTCCAATTTCTTAAAAAAAAAAAAGAAAAGAAAAATATCATGTTAAGTCTATCTAATCAAAATCAAATTATAATTTTGAAGATTATATATTTATATAATTTAAGAATGTGTTGTAATAGACAAAAGCAACAAATAATAGATTTCTTTTTTTTTTTTTTAAGATTTATTTATTTATTTATATAAGCACCGGGTACAGTCAGAAATACGAGAGGGTGAGAGAATTCACCAGAACCAGAGCAGGGAACAGAACAGGCAGACTGACGAAATACACTGCTGAGGGGAGCAGCAGCGGGCACGGCAGGAAAGGACTGCGTGCCATGTGGGACCCTTGCCCGGTGGCCGGGGATCGAACCGGAGCTGCAGAGGCTGCGGGCAGCTTCGTAGCCCAGCGCTCAACCACTGTGCCACCAGGGGAGGCCCACAATATGAGAATAAATATTTATGAATATATATGACTATACTCATTCATATATATATATGTCATTATGTAGCTTACATTTTAATTGTACAATTTTATATAATGTTTAAAAGTTATTTTTCTTAACAGTTTAATGTGATTGTAACCAAATGAATAATTAACTGAACTAAATGTTATATATACATGTATATGTATGTATGTATGTGTAGGAAAATGATAGATTTTTCATCCATACCTCTTCTAAACTTCCTCTGATCTTTCTTCCACATAATTTCATAATATCTATGGGAGACCTCATATATTTCTCATAACTTCCAGTTATAAGGGCAGTTTTACTTTTGTCAATTAAAACTATTTTTAGGAATTCATTACTTCAATCCAGTCTAATTGAAAGGTTTAAATTTGTATTCACTTATGTATTTTCTCTTCTTCCACCACTGCAGAAATCATCAGTAACTCAAAGATAAGTTGTGGAAATTTAATCAGAATATCTTCTTTTGGTTTGTGTGTTGTCTTGTTTTTGAGTTGCCAAGGCTATGACCAAGGGAAGTGTGATGACAGAAAGAGGCACTAGGACTAGGTACTGTTAGAAATTGGTTTTTGGTGTCTCTGTTTTTGTAGATACGCTGATATATCCATATACTAATGAAACAGTGCAAAAACAGTGTTCAAACAGTGGACAGTGATCAGGTCAGGGGCAGGTTACTGTGAGTGGATTCTCACATGCACACACCCATGGAACACCACTTAGTCCCAGGGTCCAGTAACAACAGAGTTTATTTAAGGAACAGGAATTTTGGGGAATGAACGAAATTTGAGACAAGTAGTCAGCTCTCTCACCCTAGATAGTGTCCACAGTATCCCAAACAAAGGCTCTTTGTGGAAGATGAGGTGACACTGCAGCTGCCCACAACAGAAGTCAGAACTCTGGGCCAGAAGCTAAACCAGAAAGACTCAACAGCACCAGGAGGTGGTGGTGGAGAGCCAGAGGCTGTGGTCAGCTCTTTAAGACACTGGGCAGAGCCTGACAGTGCTCCTTACAGGAGATATCAGTGGCAGGGTTGAAGGAAGGTGCTGCATCTCTGTCTCTGTGCAGGTCTATAGAGGTGTGGAGAACTATAAGTCTACAAAGTCTACAAAGGGCTGGTAAACCCTATGGAGGTCAATTGCTCAGTGTGTCTGTCTCTGCAGAGGGTGGAGCAGAATCCTTTGAAGTGGTGGTCTGATGCATACTTCTCTTCAAAGGCCAATAGCAGAATGCTGCAAGCTGGCTCTTGCTCTACCTTTTATCTCTTTCAGGATCCCTGGTCCTACAAGCCTGGTTGGAGTGTTTCCAATCCTAAACATCTGATTGGACCATTTAATGCCAATCAGCTCATTTTCCATTTTTCAATATGATTAATGAAGTAAGCTTGAACCTGATTTAGCTTGCACTTAATTGGTCCTTTTTTTTTTTTTTAATCCTAGAACCAGATATAAAAGGTGGAGGGGGGGAGCTCAGCCAGGCCTGTTGGCCACAGAGAGCCATGTCCAAAGTAAGCCTTACTGGGGCTAAGGAAGAGAGAACATGTACAGGCAGTCGACTGAGGAAGGAATGCCTCAGCCTTAAAAATATCTGTCTTTCCCTGCAGCCTCTGGAGTCACGGGGACCTGGTAACATTAATAACATATGTGACATAATTGAGAATTTATTCAAATGTTCCCCAGGAACATCAACTCTAGCATTTTATCTGGCTTCTTCAATAACCTGCTGATTTTTGTCATAACCTGCACCTCTGTTCTCTGTGTTATATTTTTCAATCTGCTTGATACTTGTTCCCTGACCCTTGAAAACCTCACTTGGGCAATACCCCTAGCAACTTATTTTATATCTACCTACATTCCATGGAGTCCAAAAGAATTAAAAAAAAAAAATCAACCATAGATTATTCACCCTTCAAAGACTGAAAAGCATTTTACCAGAAACTGTCTTAACTGTTCCAAGTCATCATGGATTATTTCAACCATCCTGAAGTATAAATACATTTATATGAGTGTATATGACCCAACCTAAAATGTCATCATTTTGATTTTTCTAAGAACTTCAATTTAACTTTTCATTCCAGTGATAATATTAAATATAATACATGGGTCAGTGAGTTATCCTGGAATGGGTAACTCATTTCTTCCTCTTACAGTAGTATATAGTATAGAAGGTATAATAATGGCTCCTTAAAATTCCATGTCTTAATCCCTAGAAATGTTGAATATTCTTAACATATACGGTCAAAGGAAATCCATAGATGTGTTTGTCAATAAAGATATGGGAATAAAAAAATTCATCCTGGTGTATCTGGTGGGTTTGCACAAGGTATTAAAGCAGATGTTTCTGTCATGGCTGCCATCAGAGAGTGATGAGGTGATAGAGAAGGCAGACAAATTTGAAGACTTGACCCTCTTTTTGAATTTGAAGATTGGGGAAGGGGCCCATGAGCCAAAGAATGTGGAAGACCTGTAGAACCTTGGTGCAAGAAAAATATTACATGCCTCTAGAGCCTCCAGAAAGGAATATAACTCTTCCAAAAGCATGATTATAGTCCAGTGAGAAATGGCCACACTTTTTCCTTTCTGTAATTGTATTTTTTTTTAATTGAAGTAGCATTGGTTTACAACACTCAATATGATTTAGGGGTATAGGGGCACACTTTGTTAAGGTGCAAGTTCTTTAGATCTCCAACCCTCCTATTCTGGTAGCCTCAATTCTGCAATTGGTTTCTGAGGTTTGCTTTGATTTACATTTGTCTGTTTCTTTGTTTTGTTTTTATACCACATATAAGTAAAGTCATCCAGTATTTGCCTTTTCCCATCTGACTTATTTTGCATAGATAAAGTCAACGAAGTAAAACAAAAATTGAAAAACATGTGAAAAGTGATAAATCATGAAAAATATTGTTTTTGGATATGAAGATTCATATGTGAAAAGTGACCTTTTCATCTTCAAATAAATCAATAACAGTAACAGAAAATGAATAACACAACAGAATTTTTTTAAATCTTAGTTTGGTCAAATTATTCTTAGTCATTCTGAAATAATATATGCCTGAGAGAAGTCTAGGTAATTTAAAAGACTTTGAATGAGAAGAAATGGCTGAAGAAATAATAGAAAAAAAAGTAAATAGCATAGGCCATAAAGAAACTGATCCTAATACCCTTATAAATCTTTATTTTTTTATTAGCAGCAAACTAAAAAATTACTGCCTTTGTTCGTTCAATTATTTAGCAAATATTTTTGACTTCTTTAAAGTACTGAGAACTTTCTAGGTGCTGGACATAGAAAGTTGGGTTAAAATCAAAAGTCCTGCTCTCTTGAGTTTTTATAGTGGTGGAAAAGTTAATAAACAAGTGAACACATGCATCAACAAGAACATTTAGAGTGCTCTTTTGAAAAAAGTAAAACCATAGATAGATATGAAGGTGACTAGAAATCACAGTGGTGATATTAGTAATGAGTCATTCAAGATGACTTTTCTGAGCATGTGCTCAGAATCTGGAAATAAGATATTTACTTTACCTGGGTGTTAAACTTTCTTGTCAGAAGTAAAGGAACTTCTGAATTTGAGGAACAAATCAGGCCAATGTATCTACAGTTTCATGAGTGGGAGGTGAAGTTGGATGGTAGGCGAGAAGGTGAGATTAATAGGCAAGTAAGTTTAATATTTGGGAAGGAATTAAAGTTTATTTTTAATACATAAAGAAACCAGGAAAATTATTCCTGTTTGTATGATGTCTCATATTTGTAGCTATAGACATATCCAGTTGTTTAAATTCCCATGCATAGTCCTTCCAGTTAACATACTGAATATTTTCATTTTCATCCAGATGTTTTGCTGTTGACATGCAGGGAGAAGACAGATGTTAAAGAAAAATATATCACCTTGAGATTTTTTTTTAAAAATCCTGTTGTTAGAAAGATTTGGAAGAGTGTTTAAAGTCATCTAAAATAAGCACTGTGCTTGTGATGACTCAGAGGAGAATAATTTAGCACTTTTGTTATTTTCACTCACAGTTAAAATGTCTTTATTTTCATTTGCATCATAGGTATAAATTAGTATGATGAAAAATTATCAAGGTTTTGTTTATGGATAGAAGCTGAAGTAAATTAAAACTCTCTACTATGTTATAATTGACTGACCTCTGGCATCCTAGGATTTTGGGATCATACTCCATTTTGGAGGACAAAAAGTGCTTAGAAGAGGAGGAGGGGCGGAGCAACATGGCAGCGAGGAGACGCTGCGAGTAAGATCTCCCATTAAAAAAAGTTAATAGGGAGGAAAAGCCGCAGGTCCCAATGAGAACTGGGACAGGGAAGATAAACGGACGACTCCAGCAAACTACCTGAAGAAGAAAGTTGCCATAAAAGAGGACCAGAAGGGAGGAAAGCTCAGAACCCTGCTCCCCTCCCCCACCCACAGAGTCGGCACTCTCCGACCAGCAGAGAGGAGGAAAAAAAGCAAACTAAAACGACCAACAAGAATAAACTACACATCAAGCGGGACTGGGAGTGGAAAGGAACTATTGCAGCCACCACACCCCGTGAACGGGAGCTGTGGAGAACCCTGCAGGATTCGCTGTGGCAGTGAGCGAACGGCTCCAGGCGCCATTAGAGAACAACAAAGAGACTCTGGAGACGCTCACACAGCCCCAGGCTGGCCGGTAAGCTTGAGTGGAAAAGTGGCGCACTTGGCACGCTTGAAAAGCAAACGCGGATCGGGATCACGGCTGCCCAGGTCCCCGCGCCTGCGACCTAGGCTTGCGGGGAGATGCGCGGAGGCCCTCACTGGGGTGAAAGTCCCTCACTGAGTAAGCAGGAACCAGGCGCACAGGCACGGGAGTGGGTGCAAAAGGCGCCATTCTCGCGCCACTGAACTGGGCTACAGCCCACGTCCTGGACCTGAGGGCTTTGTAACTGAGACCCGGGGCACGAAACTCGGGGCGTGGGTTCTCCACGACGGTGGGGCACAAGGCAGACACAGCATCCCAAAGCCGTTGAGGTTTACCCTACCATTCCCACTCTGTTCCCTGTCCCACGGGGTGGGGGGAGGCGAAAAACAGCCCCCCCAAGGACAATAGGAGAGATCTCTGGCGCCACCTAGCGACCAGGAAAAAAAAGTCACTAACACCCCATAGAACAGGGAAATTTCTTAAGACTGCTTGAAAAGGGCAGAAGGCTCCCGGAAGAGACAGTGGCCAGCTGGGAAATTAGCCCACACCAGGCCCCTTCCGACCAGCAGTCTGAGCCCACAGAGGGATCAGGCACCCACGGCTGGGGCAGACCGGGCGCACAGAAGAGTGTGCCTGAGACCGGAAGCTCAGGGATTGAGTCCTGCGTCGCCATTTTAGAACAGGGACATTTCTTCAGTAAAGACTGCCTGAAACCAGCAGAAAGCTCCCTCAGAAGCCAGAGATGGCTCCTGGAGGAACCAGAGGGGAGCGGAGAAGTTCACCCAAGATGCCGGCCAGTCCGAGCAACACAGTGTCCCAATGCATACGACAAATTAGAAAACAGACAGTAGGGAGTAGAAGAACCACATGCAACCTAACAACTCCTCAGGAAAAAAGCACACCACAAAAAGAAAACCACCCTCCAGATTACAACGACAGTAACTTGGAAGAACTTCTGAGACTTCCAGAAAGAGAATTTAAAATTGCTGTGATTAAAAAACTGACAGAAGTCATAAAGGAAAACAATGATATGAGAAAAATAATCAATGATCAGAAGAATGAAATTGAGTCCATAAAGAGGGAAGCAAAAGAAACGCATGAGATCAAAGAATTAATGGAGGAACTAAAGAACTCTGGGAAAAGCAAGGAAAGCAGAATAGATGAAATGGAAGAACGAATAAATACTCTTGAAGACACAGAAATAAAAAGAACCAAAACAGAAAAGGAAAGAGAAGTACGAAGGAAAAAGAACAAAGAAAGACTTCGGGAACTATCTGACTCCATGAGGAAAGGAAATATAAGAGTTATAGGAATTCCAGAAGGAGAGGAGAGAGATGTAGGAACAGAGAAAATATTCCAGGAGATAATTGAAGAGAACTTCCCAAATGTGAAGAAGGAGCTGAAAATTGATATACAAGAAGCAAGAAGAACACCAAACTTCCACGACGAAAGGAAAAATACAGCAAGACACATAATAGTAAAGCTCCCAAGAATCCAAGACAAGGAAAAAATAATGAAACTAACAAGAGGGAAGAAACAGATAACATTCAAAGGAAAACCAATCAGGCTGACATCGGACTTCTCTGAAGAAACACTACAGGCAAGGAGAGAGTGGAGGGACATAGTCAACAGACTCCAAGAAAACAGATGCCAACCAAGAATACTCTATCCCGCAAATCTCTCCTTCCTCTATGAAGAAAGAATAAGGACCTTCCCAGACAAACAGAAACTCTGGAATTTCATTATGACTAAACCCCCACTCCAAAAAATACTACAAGGAATCCTAAAGCCAGAACCTCAGAGGGATGAATAACGATGAAAGAAGGTCAAAAAAAAAAAGTTATTAAAAGAATAAATAAATAAAATCAAAGGAAAGACAAACACAATGGCAAATACAGATGCTAACATATCAATATTAACTCTAAATGTAAATGGACTAAACTCTTCAATAAAAAGACACAGAGTTGCAACCTGGATTAAGAAACAAAACCCAACCTTTTGCTGTCTCCAGGAAACACATTTAGCTACAAAAGATAAAAATAGGCTCAAAGTTAAAGGACGGAAAACAATCCTACAAGCAAATGGACCAAAAAAGAAAGCAGCAACAGCTATACTTATATCAGATAAAACAGACTTCAAACTCAAAAAAATAAAAAGAGACCCCAATGGTCATTACATTATGATCAAGGGGACAATACTTCAAGAAGAAATAGCACTCATTAACATATACTCACCAAACGAAGGAGCACCAAAATATATCAGACAACTGTTGTCCTCTCTGAAAACAGACATCAGAGAAAACACATACGTAGTGGGAGACTTCAACACACACTATCAACAATGGATCGATCAACAAGACAAAAAATAAGTAAAGAAACTAAAGCTCTAAATAAGGACCTAGAGCATTTGGGCTTAACAGACATCTATAGAACACTAAACCCAAAAAAAAATGGAGTACACATTTTTCTCAAGCGCACATGGACATTCTCCAGGATCGAACACATACTGGGGCACAAGACAAACATCAACAGATATACAAGATTGAAATCATTCCAACCATCTTTTCTGACCATGAAGGCATCAAACTAGAAATAAACCATAAAAGGAAGGCAAGGAAATTTCCTACCTCATGGAGATTAAAAACCACACTACTGGAAGACCACTGAACTAATGAGGAGATCAAAGAAGAAATTAAAAAATTCTTTGAATTGAATGACATGGAGGACACCAATAGCCTAAATGTATGGGATGCAGCAAAAGCAGTAATAAGAGGAAAATATATAGCAATAGAAGCTCACATCAAGAAACAAGAAAGAACTCAAAGAAACAACCTAATCTCGAAGCTTAAAGATATAGAAAAAGAACAACAAAAAAAACCCAGAACCAGTAGAAGAAAAGAAATAATAAAAAACAAAGCAGAAATAAATGAAATTGAAACTAAAAATACAATCCAAAAGATTAATGAAACCAAGAGATGGTTCTTTGAAAAAATCAATAAAATAGACAAACCCCTAGCCAGGCTCACAAAGGAAAAAAGGGAGAAAGTACAAATAAACAGGATCACAAATGAAAGAGGAGAAATCACAACGGACACAGAAGAAATCAAAAGAATAATCAGTAACTACTATGAACAGTTATATGGAAACAAGTTCAACAATCTAGAGGAGATGGACAAATTCCTACAACTCTACAATCACCCAAAGCTAGATAAAGAAGAAATAGAACACCTAAACAGACCAATTATAAGCAGCGAAATTGAAATGGTAATCAAAAACCTCCCCAAAAACAAAAGCCCAGGACCTGATGGATTTACAAATGAATTCTACCAAACATTCAGAGACGAATTAGTGCCTATCCTTCACAAACTCTTCCAAAAAATTGAGAAGGAAGGGACAATACCAAACACGTTCTATGAAGCCAACATTACACTAATACCAAAACCGAACAAGGACAACACAAAAAAGGAAAACTACAGGCCAATCTCCCTAATGAACACCGATGCAAAAATCCTCAATAAAATTTTAGCTATCAGAATCCAACAATGTATCCATAAGATAATTCACCACGACCAAGTAGGATTCATTCCAGGGACACAAGGATGGTTTAACATCTGAAAATCAATCAACGTTATCCAACACATCAACAAAAAGAAATACAAAAACCATATGATAATATCAATAGATGCTGAGAAAGCTTTCGACAAAATGCAACACCCATTCATGATAAAAGCCCTTGAAATTCTTGGGATACAAGGAACGTACCTCAACATCATAAAGGCCATCTATGACAAGCCAACAGCCAGTATCATTCTCAGTGGTGAAAAGCTGAAAGCAATTCCATTAAGATCTGGAACAAGACAAGGATGTCCACTCTCACCACTGCTTTTCAATATAATACTGGAAGTCCTAGCCAGAGCAATAAGACAAGAGAAAGACATCCAAGGAATCCAAAGAGGAAAAGAAGAAGTCAAACTATCACTATTTGCAGATGATATGATAATATACATAGAGAACCCCAAAAACTCCACAGAAAAACTAATTCAACTCATCAATCAGTTCAGCAAAGTGGCAGGATACAAAATCAACACGCAAAAGTCATTAGCCTTCCTATACAAAAAACAATAAATCTGAAGAAGAAGAAATAAAAAAAAACATCCCTTTTATTATTGAAACAAAAAAAAAACAAATATTTGGGAATAAATCTAACAAAAGAGGTAAAGGACCTATACAAAGAAAACTATAAAACACTGTTAAAAGAAATAGAAGAAGACACAAAGAAATGGAAAGACATCCCCTGCTCATGGATTGGAAGAATAAACATTATTAAAATGGCCATCCTACCAAAAGCAATATACAGATTCAATGCTATTCCAATCAAAATTTCAATGTCATTCTTCAATGAAATAGAACAATTATTGATGAAATTCATATGGAATCACAAAAAACCCCGAATAGCCAAAGCTCTCCTGAAAAAAAAAGAAGGGAATGGAGGCATCACACTCCCAGACTTCAAACTATACTACAAATCCATAATCATCAAAACTGCATGGTATTGGAACAAGAACAGACATACAGACCAATGGAATCGAATAGAAAATCCAGAAATAAACCCACAGATTTATGGTCAACTAATCTTTGACAAAGGAGCAAAGACTATGCATTGGAGCAAAGAAAGTTTGTTCAATAAATGGTGCTGGGAAAACTGGGTCGCTACATGCAAAAGAATGAAGCTTGACCACTACCTCACACCATACACAAAAATCAACTCAAAATGGATTAAAGAACTAGACATAAGACCTGAAACCATAAAATATATAGAAGGAAATATAGGCGAAACACTACGTGATTTGCACATCAAAGACATCTTTACAGACACATCAACCAAAGCAGTGATAGTGAAGGCAAAGATAAACAGCTGGGACTACATCAAATTAAAGAGCTTCTGCACAGCAAAAGAGACAATAACAAAAACAAAGAGAAACCCCACCAACTGGGAGAACATTTTTGCACCCAACACTAATGATAAAGGACTGATCACAAAAATCTGCAAAGAGCTGATGAGACTCAACAACAACAAAGAAAATAATCCAGTCAAAAAATGGGTAGAAGAGCTAAAAAGAAACTTCTCTGAAGAGGAAATGCAAATGGCCAATAGGCATATGAAAAAATGTTCAACATCACTTGTAATCAGGGAAATGCAAATCAAAACTACCATGAGATAACATCTTACACCAGTGAGAATGGCACATATTAAAAAAAACTAGCAACAGCAAATGTTGGCGAGGGTGTGGAGAAAAAGGAACTCTTCTGCACTGTTGGTGGGAGTGCAAACTGGTCCAACCACTATGGAGAGCTGTGTGGAGATTTCTGGACCTACTAAACATAGAGCTTCCATATGATCCAGCAATTCCACTCCTAGGTATTTACACAAAGGACACAGAAACATCAATTCCAAAGAACACCTGCACCCCTATGTTTATAGCAGCACTGTTTACAATAGCTAAGCTTTGGAAACAACCCAAATGCCCAAAAATAGATGACTGGATCAAGAAGATGTGGTACATATACACCATGGAATATTACTCAGCATTCAAAAAAGATAAGCACATGCAATTTGCAGCAACATGGATGGCGCTGGAAGGGATCATGCTCAGCGAAATAAGCCAGAAAGAAAAAGAAAAATACCGGATGGTCTCACTCATAGCAGGAATCTAGAAAACTTAAATAAGGGACCAGGAAAATGAATAACTATAAGAAAGTGAAAATCAAAATCAACAAAAAACTATGAAACAGAGACACTTTTGGGGGGGTGGGTGGAGGGAGGGGAGGGATTGGGGTCAGAATTGGGGGGTTGCAATTGTATGGGGAATATAAAAATAAAATTTATTATTTAAAAAAAAAAAGTTCTTAGAAGAGATTTTGGATTTGTTTTGCTGCCACTGGGTATCCTTTCAGTGGAAAGGTTCTATTTTAGGAAACAGGGATCTAGAAATTGAGCACTTATTAACCAAATGGCATTGAAATTATGTTCCAGTTTTGTGACTGTGTTTGTATTGAGCACATGAACTTATGTGTTGCTTGGTACTTATGTGTTGCTATCATGACTGAAAAGTGGAGGCAGCTTGCACTTTTCTACAGGATGTTACATTACTTGTTAACTCTGTAAAAAGAAAAATCACTCCATTAAATCCTTTTGAAGGACAAATCCAATTATCTAAACAAGACTTAAAATAACTCCTAGATGATAGCTTATATATCATGTCTTAGCAAGAGTCAAAACTAGTATCTGATAGTGTTGCTTTTAAGAATTTTTCAATGATGATATTCCTACTAGATATATTTGTGATGCCTAATGTTTTCTCAACGTCTTCTGTTATTGGATCTCACAACTGTAGAACTTGGAAAGGAAGGAACTATTATTTGCACATGGCAAAATTATGTTGCATCATGTGATTCTGGATGCATCTAAATTGCATGAAAATTAGAATATTTATTATCCTGAGTTGGTCCTACCAAATCATGAAATGTTCAAGTCAACAGCTTTTTGTGATAATTAGTTTTTTAAATCGTTTACTTTATAATACTTTGAAGTCTCAGGCACATGACTGTTTCTGTTTGAGTGTCAGATTATGAAATATGTGTGAATATAGAAGTAATTTAGACAGTTTTATGGGGAACTTGACTTGTAATGTTATAAAATGAAATAAATAGGTTGATTTTGAACACTTTTATTGTGATTTATAATGTTTGCACACATCTGTTTAATCTACTTTTCAGTAAACCTGCCAATTAATTTTAGTAATACAAGAAATATGCCCTCTTCATAAAAAAGCATGTGCACTCATAGTTTATAGAACAAAAGGTAATTCTCCCTATCTCTGTTCTTTGGTGCATTGAAATTAGTATAAGAGAACCAGTGACATGATAAAATTCTTTGAACAGAGTTTCAAAATTATTATGAAATTTTATACTCATTACCAAGAGACAAGTGACAAATACATTGTTTCAGAACTGAGATGAGAAAGGAAGGGGCAAGATTAGGGATGTCTGGACATACTGTGGCGTCATAGAAGAATGAGTTTTCTGATTACAAGAAATAATTGTGTTTATAATACACCAATAGCTGCATAGTTATAGAAAGTATTATTCAGAAAATTTTTAGGATCACCTAATGATATGCCTTTAAACATAGTATAAGATAGGTACCAATGTGGTAAATCATAATAATTAGGACCATGGACTTTGTGTTCACACAAACCAGATTTGTATTGACAGCTTACCAAGTGTGTCCCAGGGGTAATTTAAATAAAAGCTGTGACAGCATATAGTTATAGAGGTTTGACTCTATAGTCCTTAGAACAGATACAAAGATGTAAACCTATTTTTCCTCAACGAACAAAGCTCAAAGAACAATGAGCTTTCTGAAAATAATATAAATTTTATTTTTAAATGAGTAAATAGAAATAAAAACTCTCAACCTAGGGATTATATACCTAACGGGGAGCTCACAATTATGGGATTCATGATAGTATGCATTTCATTAGGTGTTTGGTGAATAAATGAGATGTGCACATCCTTTCTTATAATGTTGCACAAATATTGGCTATTATTATTATTATTATTATTATTTTAAATTATTTATTCATAAAAGAACTGGGGTGCAGGTCAGCAGTGCAGGGGGTGAGAGGATTCATCAGAGACAGAGTTGGGGAGCAGAACACGCAGATGTACTGAAATACTCTGCTGAGAGGAGCAGCAGGCAAGGCAGGAGAGGGCTGCTGTGCCATGTGGGTAGCTCCCTTGCTGGGGATCAAACTCATACTGCAGTGGCTGGTGATAGCTTGATAGCACCGTCTTTAATGCCTGAGCCACCAGGGAAGCCCTGGCCATTATTATTTTTATAAAAGAAATAAAATAAGTTGTAAAATATTCTTAGTACATCAGAAAACTCTTGATCTCCAAAATCTTGGTTTTGAAAATTTTTGTTGTTGTTATTATTTTTGTTCTCTATTTCTTAATTCTTCTTAAATTTAGTCATTAATGCTTTTTTATTTTTTACAAATGTATATAGAATACAGAAAGGTTTACTTTATATTTTCACGTGTCTATATAAAAATAACATTTAAATATCAGTCTCTCTTTTATAGGATTAACTTGTTTAGATTTGATTACAAACCTGAACTACATTTTGATTTCCATTGAAGTTTATAGTTGTGGAAACTAAGGAAAGGAAATTATAGTAAGTGAGCAATAATAAAGGAAGGCCTTCAGACTGCAATCCAATTTCTTTCTAATGTTACAAACCAAGTCATTATAGGAAAAATACTGTTTGAGTAATGATGTCAATAAATATTGCATGTATCTTCAATAGAGTAATGACTCTTACCTTGCCAGTGCTTGTGTTACCATTGCTTGAACAGGTTGATTAAATGAGACTATTTAATGCAGTTATAGTTCAGAAAATTGAAAAGGAAATTTCTGAAAAGCTGATATCTGTAGTAATCAGATCAGACTATTAGTGCTTCGCTTTATGAGTATTCTATTATTTTTATTATTACATTAAACTCTATAAACTCTATTGTTATACAATAGGCAATAGCACTAAAGAATATAAATATGGAATAGAAAACAAATTGTTTTAATTTACCTAATTATTTTTTCTCTCTAGTGTATGCCATTAAATTAAAAAACATTTGCTTTATAGAATACAAAATATTGGGCCTCCCCGGTGGCGCAGCGGTTGAGCACTGGGTTGCGAAGCTGCCCGCAGCCTCTGCAGCGCCGGTTCGATCCCGGCTGCTCCCCGGGCACCGGAAGAGGGTCCCACATGGCACGCAGACCTCTCCTGCTGCCCGCTGCTCCCCTCAGCAGTGTACTTCGGTCCTTCTGCCTGCTCTGCTCCCCACTCTGGCTCTGGTGAATTCTCTCACCCTCCCACGCTTCTGACTGTATCCAGTGCATGTATAAATAAATGAATCTTAAAAAAAAAAAATCATGATGAATATTTCCTACTCTCTTGTCTTCTTTTATGACGGTCATCATTTCAAAATACAGTTATTTTAAATTTGCATGCAGTATTATTGTAATTATATCAACATATCATGAAGTAACATTTATTAAGTGTTGTGTATTCTGCAATATTTATTAGGTGATGATGTGTAAGTAGCTAAACATTTTACTTGTATTATCTTAATCTTCATTGTAGCCCTCTTAGATATATAGTCAGGATTCTTAGAATTGCAAGCAAGAAATTTAAGGTCTGAACAGTTTTTCTAGATCATCAAGACCCCAGCTGATCTGGTATATTCTGGAATGAACCAATTATCTGACTTTGAAATATTTTAATTTGAAGTGATGCATGAGTATATTGTACTGGTGACCCCTTCTTTCCTCATATCACATATTTCATGTATTCAGTAGTACTAAATAGATAGTAAATTACAATTCAAAGAATTTCATACTACGACTCTCCTATACCTAGAAGTAGTTAAGTGGCAGATACAGAAATGTATCATTGCCTTTGAGGAACTTTTAGCCAAAAAATGGAGAAAATATATACATTAAAAATTAAAATACAAAAGTTGTAGTAATAAATTTCTTCGAATTATATGTTTAGATAGGAAGATTTTCAAAGTATTAATATCTTCCTTTTGTCAATGTAGTCAGTTTTCCTTTGTCACAATTTTCAGAATTCCCAACACAAACTCTTAAATGCCTTTTAGCTTTGGGTAAATACAATGTTGATGTTATTCCTATTCTCCAGTAAACATTTTGCAGTAGAAACCACAGGGAGCAGTAATTGACCCCACTTTTGGCACAAGACTTTTAAGGCTAAGATTCAACTATCCTCTAAGAGAAACTCCTCTATTCTGTGACTTAGTGCCAGATTCAGTCTATGACTCATTTTCCCCAACTCAGATGTCCTCATAAATGGGTGGTTATCATTGTCAAACATTTATTACAATATATGATAATCATAAAATTATATATGACTGAGGATTTATGAAGTTTAAATCCACCTAATATGAAGCATAAGAATATTAATTTTGTACTTTCAAAATAATTAAGAGCCTCCAGTGGTAACCTTTCTAGAACACATAGCTGAAACAATATAATGTAAAAGATATTATTTCTTTTAAGACATTGCCAATGTGACAAAATTAGTAAGAATTTGTTTGAAATGTATATATTTCTATAACAAAAGGCTGAGAAAAGAATTATGCATGCATAGGGGAGTAAACATAAGCCACCCCAAAACATGTATTTTGGGGAAAAGTTTGATTTTAGAGAGCGACCTTGAAGGTTATATGAAAGTTGCTTTTAATATTTTTATGTAAACCTCCCTACAAGGGCCTTTCTTAGGAAAGGGAACCTGAATAGACAAAGTCCTTTCTCTGTTTAAGGCAGAACTAAATTTGCATACTTTTTTTTGTTGGTGAGCTTTTTTCCTTGTAAACTTCCTAACTGATATTTCTCCCTCCCCACTGCTATTCTCCACACCAAAGTTCCCTTTCTTAGCTAAGCTCTTTAAGATGGCATCTGAAGACACAACAGTGAGTACTCAGTCCTGATGCTGGGACTCTCCCATATATACAGGAGGTATACATGTTATTAATACAAATTCCGTTTGCCTTTTTTCATTTATCAATGTTTGTTTGATTATTTGCCAGCCTGGGAAATACTAGAGGGGTACATGATGATTTCCTTTGCACTGCAACATGCACCTATATATTAATTTGCTATGTTTGTGTGTTTGTCCTGGATATATATAGGACACAAAGAAACAAAGAAGGAAAATGATATTGAAATTTTTGAACACCAGTACCATAGTTGTTAACCTGTACTTAGCCCCGACACTGTCTGTTAAGCACTTCTCATGTTTTTTTTCATATTTATCCCCTGTGAGCGACTTGTATCATCACCACCTATACTGTGCATATAAAGAAACTGAGTCTAAGAGTGATTGAAAACTGTCAGTTCATCAAATAGCTAATAAAAGTCAAAACCAAGCTTCGAAGACAAATAATGAAAAACTCATTGGATTGAATTTATTGCTTCATCATATCAGTACTCCTGCTTTCACCAATAATGTAGTGTCTGTTGATACACAAGCATATGCAGCATTTCTCATTCTTAACAAAGACATTTTTGTCCCTCACATTATGTTAATGTCAAAGTCAAATACCCTCCATAGATCCTTTGAGCCAGACTGATTTTTCCTGTCAGAGGGTTTATTTGAATCCTACTCAGGTACTGTCTTGATGTAGCTCTATTTCTGTCAGAGCGAGGTTAGTATGTTTTTATACAAGAGGAACTGGAAATGAAATGCAATGAAATTGAGACTTGCACACCTTCCAGACCTTCAGAGCACTGCCTTGTACTAAGGTATCTATCAGATGAACTTCTATAGTAGTATCTAATTAGGCTGGCAGTCAAGTGTGAGCTCTTGAATAGAAAATCATGTTGAAAAGACTTTTTTTTTGTCTAGTAGATTATATAACTCAGAAAGGCTTGGGATTTGCCAGCCATTTATAATAGGATTATAATGCCTTTCAGTGACTGCTGTTTGAATGCTAGGTTCTCTTCATGTACCATTAGAGATGAAACTCCTTGTATCTCTTACCAAATTGGTACTTTACATTTAAACCATGTCAAAATTTATGCATAGCTCCCTCCCTAAAATATTCAACTTGATTCTTTGTTACTCAAATATCATTTTTTATCAGTTGAGATTATTTTAACAATACTACACTTTTTCTATTAAAGTGAAAGCTCCCATAGTCACTGTGATTTTGACAAAATTTAGAGTTGTCCAATTTTTTTTTTTATTTGTGAAATTACTATAGTCAAAATGGTTAAATGTTATTTGGATGAACCACTAAGGGATTTATCTTGGATACTTTGTGATGTCTTCTCTATATTTTTAATGTAATTTATTATTTTGATAAGGTCACTGTTCACCTTTACAGTGACTTTTTCTTTTTCTTTTTTTTTTTTTGGTAGCTTTTTATAAAGATGTTATTGGTTTCCAAAACTGTATATGACTGAGAAATACAGGATTCCAGTTCCACCATAGTCCATCAGACCCCCTTCACATTTTACTCTCCACCTTTTCCTCCTCTCCCATAGCCTCAGGTTTTTTTTTTTTTTTAAGATTTATTTATTTATGCATACAAGACTGTGGTGTAGGGCAGAGGTGCGGGGGAGGGAGAGGATTCACCAGAGACAGAAAGGGGAGCAGAACAGGTGGATCTACTGAAATACACTCCTGAGAGGAACAGCGGGCAAGACGAGAGGTCTGCTGTGCCATGTGGGTTGCTCCTGGGTAGCTGGTGATCGAACTCCTCCTGCAGAGTCTGCATACAGCATCACAGTGCTGTTCTTAACCCCTTGTGCCACCATGGAGATCCCTCGAATAGCTTCAGTTTACAATCAGATTTCTAGGGTTTCTTTATTGTTTGGCATTGTCTGATGCTTGTCTTTGTTGCCCTGTATTCCGTGTATGAGAGACCATTCAGTCTTTCTCCTCTCATTTCATTTGACATAATCTCATCCAGCTCTATTCTAGTTGTTGAAAATGGAAAGAACTTGTCTTTTTTTATAGCTTCTGCACAGCAAAAGAAACTTTTTCTTTTTAGAGTGTTTTTTTTCCTCTTTTTTCCTTCTTATCCTGCTTAGTAACCCTACATTAATTTTTCCATTTGATCCTCCTTGTTGCTATAAACCCCTGAAGTAGGCCAAGTGAAGTAATAAACTATTTTCCTAAGGTTACAAATATAAGAAACCAAATGAACACTAGAACCTAAGTATGTCGGTTGTGTGTTCCTATTCTTAAATTTCTCTTATTATTAACTAAAGAGTCACATTCAAGTGTAATAAATAGCCTAATAGATGTATAGGAAAAACTTCAGCTTTGTCAGTAGCTGACTTTAGCCTTGAGATCAGTTACCCAAAATGGTCAGATAGACTTTTTTCAATAAGCCTAGTGTAGGCCTCTTCTGATAGGTGACACATTGGTATGGGGAACCAAGGTCAGTGGAGACCCTGTGGACCTTGAGATATTTTTATCATTATTAAAAAAATGTATATTAGTTTAAGTGAAAAGCAGTAATATTCCAAGAAGCTGATAAATTCTTGCCCTTAGCGTTTACAGAAGCAATAGCTGCTTCCTTTTTTATGACCCAGTAGTTGTGGGCTATCATCCTGGTACCCATTAACTAGTGAATGTTACCTCCTTATCTAGTAAAATGATCATTTTACTCTCATTTTACTGACAGAGTAAAAGATGAAGTCATGCCCTATTTGTTATATAGCAGTCTCTCCTCTCTCCTTGATGCCCTAAGTCTCATATATCTGTAGTCCACCATTTTTCACTGTCAAATTTACTGTCAAAATTGTCAAATTTACTGTCAAATATGTAAATTCTCTATACAGATGTTGCTCAGTTGATTTTTCTTTTGCCAGCCCATCTGATGCTGCTTTGATTACATTTCCAGTCCAAGAAGTACTTAGGGGATGGTTGTTTTTTCTCTGTACCCTGAGAGGACAAATAATTTAATATTTCTATGTGTATATATATATCTTCCCTGTCAGAACAAAGAGTTGGGGTCACTGATTATTATTATGACAGTTTCTGTGTGCGCCAAAGTTCTATGTGTTTATTTGCAGTTGAAGTCATATAATAACCCTATACTTTCAAAAATGAGAGAAACAGAAAATGATAAGTGATTTGTTTTTGAGTGGGAAATGCAGTAACAGGCCCTGGGATAGGAGGGATTCACTTTTAATTTAATATTCTTTTAGTGTCATTCTGCGCATTGTACAACTAAATAGATTACATTTTTAAATTATAATAATTTTTAAAAACTGAAAGAAATAATGATATTACTGCTATAGGAGTAGAGAGAAAATTTCTCCCCATGGAGGTTTTCTGGGACTAGCTGGGCAATTAATATAAACTTTTGCTCAAATCACAATATTTTTGGCAGGAAGTTAGATTCTATCAGTCATAATAAGTATAAATACAATGTTTTCATACACACTAGTAAAGGTATTGAGATAAGATCTCCCCAAGATATTCAGAACAGACCTCTCAATGATGTGCTACTGCGACATGTGGATTATTAATATTTCAACTTGAAATCAGTAGAGGACATACAGGCTCACAAGAAATTTTACCACTCCCTTAACTACCTATGTGAATATAAATTTGGGTCTGACACAGAATTGGGATAAGGAATAACTATTCCATTTGAATATTGTGCTATCTCTCAGGGCAAACTTGTAATTAGAGAGCATCTTCCTTTATCATGTGAGTTCTGTTCCTCTCAAAGATCCAGGTCTTTATCACATTTTTTATCTCATGATAAATACCTCATTTTATCTCTGCTTCCTCAGGCTCCATCTATGTAGGCTTCGTTATATGTATGAAGTTAAATTTAGTTTTTCTCCTGTTAATCTGCCTGATGTTAATTTGATTATACAGTCACCCTGAGAAGAACCATGAGAGGTAGGAGGAATTTACCCACTTTCCCTGCACTAGGATATATAGTTATTATAAGCATATGGAATATTATATTCAATTTGTAGTGGAGTTACCTGACACAAAGTTCTAGTGTTGCATTTCTTCAAGTGAAAATTACTTAGAACATACTATCACTGGAAACATTGTTTATGATTAGCATATGTTGGCAATAATGCAAATATTAAAGGTTACTAGATAAAATGCATAACTCCTCCCTTATCACGGATTTGCTATGTCAGAAATTCTTGAAATCTCAGTTTTACTTTGGATACTGTAACATTTTTAGGTATCTATATGAGAACTACCAGTCATTACTATGGACAATATTGAAAAGATTTAATAACAGATTTGAAAGAAAAATAAGTAAAACAGAAAACAGACTAAATACATAGGATTTGACAGTGCAGTTTTGAGATAATTATAAGGAAATAAAACTCCTAGCAAAGTGTTTTGCTTTTGTTCTGATGCATTTTACATAAATTTATCATAAGAAATTTTAATGACTACTAAAATATATTGGACATTTGATATATGAAGTGTTTTAGTATGTATTTACCTGGGATGCCATATTAAAACATATAATTAGATACAGTTATTAAAGTATTATTCTCATTTTATATTTAAGATAACTAAAACCACAAACAAGAAAGGTGGTCAAAGTCTCATATTTTGTAAATGCCTAAGAATCAAACCCAGGTTACGAGTTCTCATTAACATGTGTCAAATTATATACCCCCTGCACTGGAAATGACTTTAGATAAAAATTCTTAATGGCCATGAACTATCCCTCTTCAAATAGGTTAACTAAAGTCTACCCAATATTTTTTTGCCCCCAAACCTCCTGGTAAATAGCCATATCTTAAGTCATTTTGGAAAGTAGGTCAACAATTACAGGGCATATATTCAAAAGGGCATTGAAAGTTCCAAATAAAAATTAAAGGAAGATAAAGAGAATGTTTATAATAAGTATTTCAAAGCAATCTTACCTGCATTATAAACTCCTTGAGCTTAGAGTTTAGTCTATGAAACTGTTCTCATAATTTAAACTTTCACTTGTAATAAAATTTTAAAAAGTAAATAAATGGTGAATAAAGAGACTGTAAATAAAATTTCTGTAGCTTAAATAAATAACAAAATGTATTGCAAAACTATTTTTCCATCTAACAGAAAGTCGGATGACATTTCTACACCCCTGAAACTATGAGAATTTTTTTTTATAGAGTGAATACTAAGCTTTAGGAGTTTATACAGTTGTCTATTTTAAGTGGGGAAGAAGCACAGCAGACTATCATGGTGAACTTTGGGTGCTTTGGTGGAGGGTACACAATGGTGATAACAGATGAAGGGGGCATCATCTACTTCCAAAATTCAAAGAGCGTAACTGACATTACTGCAATAAAAAAATAAATAAAACCAATCAGTTGTCTCTTTTGCTCAAATTATTATCTCATTATCTAGCATCCCTACCAGGAATGAAATAATTTTGTGTTTATATTATTTCCCAACCCTTTATTTCCTTCCTGAAGTTTTAAATTATTGAGGAGTACCTATAATCTTTAATTAATGTTGTCGTGTCATAGTCATGAGATAATTAGGCTATTTTTTTTTTTTTTGCTGATAAAAAGTATGGTGCAGTTCTAATTTTTCTCCCTATACCTTTGAGAAGGAAATGTTTAAGCTTTTATGCTGTATAAAGGTACAGTTTAAGTGACTGAAATGTACAGCGTTTCAGAAAGTGCAATACAAAAGGAAACCTGATAATCAATGCCCCTGTTGCATATAAAATCCAAGATTGTTAGTGCTCTGTTAGAATTTATTTTTCAGCTTACAAGAAGAACAATGATTTGGATTCTTTGAAGTTATAAACAGAATAAAAAATGTAAGACTTTGTGACCACAGGACTAAGAGTTTCATTTGAAAATCCATCTGATCTTTTGTACTTACCCTGAAAACTAACTCTCACTAAGAATAGGAGGTTATTCGGTTAGTGAAAGGAAGTGTTATGCTGTTGTATAGCATGTAGAACAAAATAGTGTAGCATGTAGTAGGTGTTCAAAGTTATTTGTTAAAGAAACTATTTAAAATCAAAACAATCACAATTAATGATAATATCAAATGAAAAATTTATATATATACCCTCCAAGATATTATTTTTTATCTTAAATATAAAATAAATCAGTATGTTAAAGTGAATGAAAATTAAGTTGTGTCAACAATGAATTAATTAAAGTGCTGAAAGATTAAATAAACACCAACTCTAAGTTTAAAGACATTTCTGTGGCAATCAATATATTGGTAAACAGTATACTAATAGTGATATTGCAGAGGATGACTGATTACTTATTGTACATATATTATTTAGTTTATTTTGAGACTTAAATACTGTGTATCAATTTTTCTTAAACTTTAGCTTGTGTAAGAATTGCTTGGTGAGCTTGTTAAAATAAAGATTCTCAGCCTGCCCTCAGATTCCAATTCAGCAGGTTTGAGGCAGCTATGAGAATTTGCATTTCTCACAAGCTCTCAGCTGGTGCTGATCACATCACTTTGAAGACAAGAACTTGACTTTGCTTCTGTATATAAATCATGATCCTTCAAATATTCCTTTTACAAAAATCCAGATATTACAGATATGATGTTAGTGTGTTCATGTGTGTGTGTAAATATATATGTACACACATTTATTTTCCCTAAGAACAAATTTTTGTTTCTTGCAGTTTTCTCTATAAAGAGGGTAGCTCTTTTCCTCTTAGAATTAAGTAATAATAGACATCTAAATGTAAGCACAATAGCATGATCCCACCTTGAAAATTGAAACAAAGTTTATTTTTGATTTTTCAGGAATTATTTTCTCATACCCAAAAGATATAAATATCAAGCAAGATATCGCTATCAAGCATAATAAATATTAGGCATAACACTTAGGCAATACTATGCAAAAAAGAGAGTCACAGAGTACATCTAGTGTGTATGTATACACACACATCTCTCTTATGTATATATGCATGCTATATATCATATATATGCATATATATGTATGTATGTATCTCATGCCTATATACATACACATACACATACATCATGGCCATTGTGGGTCAGATGTGTAGCTGTTCTATTTTGTCTTTATTCCACCTCATTTTCTAAAGGAACAAGCCTTCTTTGGGTCAATATATGTCTCAGGATACAAGGAAGAGACATTATTGAAAATACCCACTAGTCTTTTTTGTTTGTTTGTTTTCAGTAACTATGGCATATCATTTATTTTTTATTTTCTTGCATCATTTTTCATTTTTGTACAATAATTGGTTTCTCCCCTCAGGAGTAGTCACCATAGTTTTCCCACCATCATATCACCTGTGACCCATCAGCATAGTCTCTTGTTCTCTTTTCTCTCCTGTTTTGACAGCTCTCAATTCCTCTCTCTTGCTGTATGCCTGAGATCTATGATCAGCTTGTCAGTTTTGTCTTTTTCTTGACATTTTGTTCTGTTTCTCTATATTCCACATATAAGTGAAAACATTCACTATTTATCCTTTTCTTTCTGACTTATTTCACTTAGCATAATCCCTTCTAGCTCCATCCATGTTGACACAAATGACATGAGTTTGTCTTTTTGATTGCTGAGTAGTATTCCATTGTGTATATATACCACAACTTTTTGATCCATTCATCTGTTGGGGGCATTCAGTTGTTTCCATATTTTAACTTTTATAAATAGTGCTGCAGTATACACAGGAGTGGAGGTTTCTTTTCAAATTACTGTTTTTGTGTCTTCTGGGTAGGTTCCTAGCAGTGGAATCTCTGGATCATGTGGTAGATCCATTTTAGTGTTTTGAGAAACTCCCACACAACTTTCCATGGTAGTTGGACCAGTTTACACTACCACCAGGAGTGTAAGATAATTCCTTTTCTTCATATCCTTATCAGCATTTGTTTCCAGTTTTGAAAATACCCACTTGTTCTTAATCTATTCAGAGATGACGTGTTTTTTTGTAGAAAACAAGTTTCCTAGTTACTATTGAAGTAACTGCTAACAGCATGCAGCTCTCCAATTGGGAGCAGCATGATCAGTTACATATCCAAGCCTGACATCAACTGGGAAAGAATATATAATTCTACAATATGGAGTTACAGCAGATTTTGTTATACTTTGATTGGAACAAATTTTGAAAATTCAGTTCTTAACATCTTTGTTTTGAACTTCTCAATGTATAATTTGATGCCTATATAAATATTAACTTTCAAAAGTAGAGTCATTATTTAAGATTGACTCATAGCTTTGCAAATAATACTCCCCCCAACTCAGATATTTATATTTAAAAGGACTTATTAGATTTGTTTTGTGAACTATAATTTATTTTCCTGGATTTTTTGGGAAGAAGAGAGTACGAAACATGGACTCAGAAACCAGGGTTTGATTTTTATTCTAATGCTTAATGTTTCTGTGACCCTGAGGGAGCTAATTAACTTCTTTTAGCCTTAATTTTCTCATCTTTTTCACATAGTAAGTAATACCTTCTTCAGAGTTTGGAGAAACTGGCACTGAATAAAAGAGATGGTACAAAATAAAGGCTCACAAACATGAATAAGAATATAAATTTTGGGTCTGATTAAAATTATTGCTTTGTAGCATCTAATGATTTTGAAAAATCACTAGTTACTAGAATTTTAACTTAGCCTAATTAAGAATTTGATGAATCTTGTACACTATGGAATTCAAAGTATAAAAACACTGATTAAAATAAAAGCACTTAAAATATTTAATTCATTAAATGGCTAGGTGTATGAATTTTAAATATGGCGATTAGGAAATGTAGAGGCTTCAGTTAAAATGGTCATGTCCATTTGATTGAGAGTTTATAAGGTGATGTTAGGGCATTTTGTTATTTAATTTGTAACATGTAGCTGGTTTTAATAATGGAATGTTTTGAGAGGCATGCATATGTTTATAATGCATTATTTGTTCCATTAATCATTTTATCTTTTATCATCTCTACATATCTGCCATCTAATTATCTATCATCTTCCTACAAAACATCTACCTTTATTTTTTAATTTTAGCTCTTGTTTGACCTGCAAAATTATTTACTGAATAGTACTGGTATTGCATGTTTAATACATTAAATCATGTATTTACTTTTGTCTTTTATTATTTTTTTCATTTTTTTAATTGTTGTTCATTTTTGTACAGTTTTTGATTTCTCCCCTCAAGTATTGTCCCTGTGAATAGCATGCCATCACATCACCTGTGAACATTCACCATGATCCCTTGTTGCTCATTCCTGTTGTAAGTCTCAGATCTTGTAGTTCCCTACAAGTCTTGTCTTTTTATTTTTGACATTTTGTTCAGTTTCCATGTATTCCTCCTATAAGTGACGACATCATCCAATATTTTTTTCTTTTTCCTTCTGCTTATTTCACTTAATATAATCCCTTCCAGCTCCATCCATGTTGCTGTGAGTGGCGTGGGTTTATTTTTATTGATTGCTGAGTAGTTCTCCATTGTGTGTGTATATAACACATCTTGATGATCCAGCCATCTGTTTTTGGGCATTTAGGTTATTTCCATATCTTAGCTATTGTAAATTGTGCTGCAATAAACATAGGAGTGCAAATTTCCTTTTTAATTAATGCTTGTGTGGAATTTCTGGGCTATGTGGTAGATCCATTTTTAGTATTTGAGGGTCCTCCACTCAGCTTTCCATAGTGTTTGGAACAGTTTGCTTTCCTACCATCTATGTAGGAATTCTCACCAGCATTTGTTGTTGACAGTTGTTTTGTTTTGTTTTGTTTTTTTAATGCGGGCCATTCTTACTGGTGTGAGGTGCTATCTCATTGTGGCTTTGATTTGAGTTTTCCTGATTATAAATGATGTTGAGCATTTTTTTATATGCTCATTGGCCATTTTCATGTCCTCTATGGAGAAATGTCTTTTTATCTCTTGCCCATTTTTTGACTGGGTTGTTTACTTTGTTTTTGTTGAGTTGTGTAAGCTCTTTACAGATTTTTGTTATAAGTTCCTTATTAGTTGTATGGAGTGAGTGCAAATATTTTCTCCCAATCCATGGAGTGTCTCTTCATTTTGATTATTGTCTTTTTGGCTGTAAGACACTGTTTAGTTTAATGTAGTCCCAGCTGTTTATCTTTTCCTTCATTTTCTTTGTTTCTGGTGATGAGTCCTCAAAGTTGTTCTGAATGTATGTCATGGAGTGTTTTGTCTATATTTTTTCTATATATTTTATGGTTTCAGGTCTTACATTCCAGTTTTTTATCCATTTTGAATTTATTTATTTTTTTGGGTTAAAATTTTATAGTTGGGCCTCCCTGGTGATATAGGGGTTAAGTCTCAGCACTATCACCACTATGGCCTAAGTTATCTCTGGCCAGAAAGCTAAGCCACATATGGTAGAGTAGAATTCTCCTATTTCACCTGCTTCTCTCAGAAGTGCATTTCAATAAATCTACCTGTTCTGCTCCCTACTTTGTCTCTTACCTCCCATAACTCTGGCCTGCACCCCAGTTCCTCTATGAAAAAATAAATAAATAAATCTTAAAAAATGAAATTTTGTAGTTTACAAAGATTTTTTTTTTTAAAGATTTATTTTATTTATACAAGAACCGAGGTACAGGCCAGATGTACGGGAGGGTGAGAGAATTCACTAGAGACAGACCGGGGAGCAGAACAGGCAGGCAGACTGAAAACACTGCTGAGGGGAGCAGCGGGAGAGACAGGAGAGGTCTGCTGTGCCATGTGGGTATCACCCTGGTCAGTGGGGAATCAATCGAGCCCGCACTACAGAGGCTGCGGACAGCCTCACAGCGCTGTGCTTAACCGCCTTCGCCACCAGGAGGCCCTACAAAAATTTTCTTTAGGAAGAAAGACTTAAGTGTTTTACATGATTGTCACCTTTTTTTCTTAAATATGCTGGAAGTGTTAGGGCATTCAAAGAACTAGTGATAATGATGACCTATCATTTTATGGTATGCTTCTTCAATCAATATGTGAATTATTGTTATTTTTCCAATAATACTGTATAATCCTGATGCAGCATTACTTATCTGATGGAGATTTAGTCATTGGTAACCACTTTTCAGATTGGTTACACAATAGCCATATGATTAATAGTAAAATCTGGTCAAAACTCATATTTCCAATATCAAAAAAATATAATTTCTCTGATAACTGAAATTTTGATGTATTTTAAAATCATATTAAAGCTGAAAGTAAATGCAAGTTTGGAATAGAACCCATTACACAGTGAAAGGAATATACATTTGTCTTTTTAAGGATAGGGGAATTACATGCAAAAAATGATCTATCATTTATTTTTCCCTAGTTTAATTATCCATGGTATTTCTCTAGTTAAATGTTAAAGCATCCCTACATCTCTCTATACTTTGACAAGTTATCTTACCCCATTATTCTCAAAGGACATTGTATAATAACTATTATTATACTTTCTGACTAGATTTAAATAGTTTCATTGTCCATCTTACTTATCTGTATTCTTCAAAAGTAGAAATTATTGTCATTTATGTAAAAAAATCTCAGTTGTACTATTAGTGATATGTAATTTTCAGATATAATCTGATGTGTTTAAGGTATTATCTGATGTGCTTAATGCAACCTGATCAAAACCTTTGTATTTATGCAAATTATGAAACAGTCACAATATAGTATTATTAATAAATACAATGTGATTTTTGATATAACTTGTGATACTTAAACTCACATAGCTTTAATAATGTTAGTAATCAAATTTATTTGGGCTCATGTCTGTTTTAATGTAGATGAATGAATATTTGATATAGGTATGGAAATAAGTGTTTCAATTGTAATAATACACTAACTTATCAAAATTTAAAGAAAATGGAATGTGACACTTTTGGTGAATATTTATAATACAATATTTTGTACCTTCATGTAATTTACTAAACCATTTCTAATTAATCTTAAATATTCAACAGAAGCATAAGACTGTCTAGAAGGTAAAGGAGGGTAAAACAATACTGCAAGCTGTCATGTTTTTTTAACAAGAGCAACATTGAATATAGATGAATTTGTTATCTTACAAGAGCTATTCCTCTTTGTTTTCAACCTCATTACTTTAAATTAATAATGTGTTGAGATGTAATCTATATTACCCCACTCATAAGACAACATGAAATCACCATGATATGGTCGTTCAGAAAAATGATGAGATGTTGTGATAAACTGCAGCAAAGATCTGTCTTCAAGCACTGCTACCCCACATTATGTTAAGTTCCGTAACTTTTTCAATTAAGTTTCAACAAAAATGTCAAATCCAAAGTGGCTTCAAATTCCTCATCTGCCTTTTTAAAGTTACTCAGTTTGTGTGGTATGGGAGTTCCTTATAATTTGTTGCTGAGTCTGCAGCTCCAATGCAGCCAGCAGTTTGGAAATTTTCTCAGATCTAGGGCATTTTATGTAAATCATTTTCTGCCTTTCATTACCTTATTTTTTATTAAGAGCTTATCAAATTAGATTAGACATAAGTTCTTACAAAATAGATAAGGAAATTGACATTTATTACCAAGATATTTTGAGACCCACTAAAAGGGAATTTTTCTTATTCTTTTATTCTCTAGTTAAAATAATAGTACCTATAATTCAGTTATCACCAAATATGTTTATGAAATTTCTGTCTGAGAAATTTTTCTCAGTTGCCTGAGCAACTTTGAAGCTCCTGTGTTTGTGCCACTAGATACAGTTTTCCTCAAAACAAGTGCCCTCATTGAAGTAGGGCAGGCTGGTTTCTATAAACAATTTTAATGCAAAAATTAAAATGATTACTTAATAGAGCACAATGAAAACTCTTCCTTATATTAAGGCAGGCACGATGAACAAATGCTCAATATGCTTAGGAACATGTAACAGAAATTGATCAAAATTGTTTACAAAGATTGCACATAAGGACTTTGCAATTATTAAATGTATCATTTGATGCAACAACATAAGAATTGCCTGTTAAAATCACACACATTTTGATTCTCACACCAAAGTATAATATTTCACAATAATCTTGTATATCAAAAATTTTCCCCAAAGAAAGACAAAACACCCAAAATGCTAATTTTATATTATGCGTCAGGATGCTTCAATCTATAGTGCTATAGCTGTTGTTCCCCTGACAGTTGCTCTACTCTCCACTGAAGTCAATAGAGGTTACTTTTTCTGCAATCTGAAAGTACTCTATCAACAGCCATTCTTTATATTACTGTACATTAATGTTGACATTCATTCTTTTTTTTTGGTGTGCTAATTTGGCACAGTTTTGTTCAACTGAGGAGTAAAGATGTATACAATGTTGGTAGAACTGTGTTGGTTAACTTAAAAATAAATGGCAGCAAGTTATCTTCATTTAATTCATAAAGATTATCTTAACACCTTTAATTTTTTTAAAGATTTATTTATTTATTTACATGAGAACCAGGGTACAGGCCAGATGCATGGGAGAGTGAGAGGATTCACCAGAGACAGAGTGGGGAACAGAACAGGCAGACTGACGAAATACACTGCTGAGGGGAGCAGCAGGCGAGACAGGAGAGGTCTGCTGTGCCATGTGGGACCCTCGCCACAGGTCGGTATCTAACCGGTGCGGCAGAGGCTGTGGACAGCTTCACAGCGCTGAGCTCAACTGCCTGCACCACCAGGGGAGGCCCACATTTCATGTTTTAAAGAGTAAAATATGCTACAGTCAAATAAAATAAAATGACATGTAATAATTATTTGTATGTCCGCAGCCTCTGCAGCGCCGATTCGTTCCCCGCCCACGGTGAGGGTCCCACAAAAAAAAAAAAAAAAAAAAAAAAAAAAACACACACACACACACACACACACATATATATATATATATAACACACACATATATAAAACAAAACACATACACACACACATATATATATAAGAAAGTACAGACTTTTCAACTTCTGACAGTTATATCTAAAAAAAAAATTGTTGAATGGAATGGGTAAATGAAGGAGAATATCAGTGATGAGATAAATTGAGTTCTAAATTGAGTTCTAAAAGACATAAAGCTGGGTGCAAATAAAATGTAAATATTTATAGGACAACAGCAACAAACCCTAGAAATCTTTTTTTTTTTAAAGATTTATTTATGTATACAAGAACTAGTGTACAAGCCAGAGGTTTGGGGGGGGAGGTGAGAGGATTCACCAGAGAGAGAGTGGGGAGCAGAACAGACAGATCTACCAAAATACACTGCTAAGGAGAGCAGCGGGCAAGACAGGAAAGGTCTGCTGTGCCATGTGGGCAGCTCCCTGGCCAGGGATCAAACTTGTGCTGCAGTGGCTGCGGATGGCTCCATAGGTTGCGTCCTAACCCCTTGTGCCACAGGGAGGCCCCCAAACCCTAAAATCTGACTGCAGAACTGAGGTTTTCTGAATGGGAGGGGCAGAGATGAGACAGAACAAAATGGGGAGGAAGCACAATGGACTATGGCAGAGGATTATAGAGGCCTTGGTGGTAGGTGTAGTGTGGTAACCACACCTGAAGGGGGGAACTATACCTTTTAGTGATAAATAATATTTTAAACAAATGTTACCCCAATAATATATATATATATATTATCCTTGTGATTTTTAAATATATATATTTGATATATATACGTATTTTTAATATGTATATATATATTTAAAAAATCACAAGGACTAATATTTCATTGTATGTTAGTAAGACGAGGTGGGGGGCAGGATCTACCAGTCATAACTGCGACATATTGAAGCCCCCATAGGGCCACAAACACAATTGTGCAGGACTGTGTGATGATCTGCCCAGAGCAGAAAACCCTGCTGAGACCACAAGGTAGGGCAGTTTCAGGCCTGACTAGACCTGCTCCCCTTATGCTTGCCCATATTTGCTGGCAGTGTCCTTATTATGACCCTCACTGATGATGCTGGAGAGCTCACGGTATATTTTAGTGTATTCCAGGTCTATGACAATTTTATTATTTTTTTTAATGAGAGCACAAACCCAGAAAGCGGGAATTCATTGGATGGTGTGACCAGTGGATCTGACCAATCAAGGGATAGAAAATTATTGAGAAAAACAAGACAGAGGAAAAAGAAAAAAAAAAAAAAAAGAAAAAGACAGAGATAGAGACAAGGAGAAGACTACTGGGATCTTTGCCTCTCTATAATCCCCAGGTGGGCCTGAGACAGAAAGCCTCTTCTCTCTGAAGTGACCTCCCTGCAGTTCTGTCTTGCTCTTTTGCTTTCAACAAAGTGTTCCTCCTGTCTTAAAAATCTAAAACAACAACAAAGATGAGTAGGGTTTCACCCTGCCTTTCAAACACTGTCAAATGGGAGAGGCTCTAAAATAAATGTACAAATAACTATTGCATCAGAGATTATAAGAGGAAAAATGTGTTTTTAAAGTTGTATGACATTCCATTTAGGAGAAGGAGTTCTGAATATTTTGTGAAGAAGTGTCACTTGAGATAAGTTTAAAGATTGAATACTATTTGTAAACGGATATGGAGCAGGTGAACCTACTAAGAGAAAACATGTATCCCTGATAAGGGTGGGATAGCAAAAGATAGCCAGTATTACCAGTGGAAGATGAAACCAGTGACTATTCTTCATAATATCTGACTTATGGCAGACCCTCAAGGAATGATGAAATGGATAAAATGTTGGAAAATATATAAAAGCAAATGAATACTTGTTATTGGAAGGATCCAAGTATAAAATCACATATGTGAAAAAGTGAGCAATAGTATTTAATTATGACCTTAATTTTATTATGCAATTATAAAAGGGATGTTTGATTGTTAATGTTATGAAAATAGACCCTTTTTAAAAAAGATTTATTTTATTTAATTATGTATGCATAATAATAAATACACCCCGTAAAAGCTGGGGTGTAGGCCAGAGGTGCAGGAGTGAATGGATTCACCAGAGACAGAGTGGGGAGCAAAACAGGAGAACTTACTGAAACACACTGCTGAGGGCAAGAGTGGGGAGACAGAAGAGGTCTGCTGCACCATGTGGGTATCTCCCTGGCCAGGGCTCGAACTCGTGCTGCAGTGGCTGGTGATAGCTTCATAATGCTGAGACTTAACCCCTTGCACTACCAAGGAGGCCCAAAAATAGAGCCTTTAAAAGTAGCTTGGATTTTAGGGAGATTGGAGTTAGTCATTCCTTTGAATTTATGACAAAAAAATAATTCAGAAGTTAGTTTTTAAGGTTAGACTAAAATAATTAGCTCATTTTGTGAAATACTGAAAATTAAGTGGGGTTATAATTTGGAAGACCTTAAATGTCAATATATATGTGAGGAGGATACTGAAAATTATTCAAAGATAACAAATTGAATATGCACTTATATCAGTGATATGACAACATGTATAGAATGGTTATAAAAGAGTTAAGGACTAGTTTGGTAAAAGTTGAAGACACCAGAAAGGAAGAATACATTGCTTCTACTGATTCTGTACAACAGTGGCAGTATCCCCATAGTTGCTCTTAAGCATGGACACATAATCAAATGCTTTTGAACATTAGTTCATTGGTTAGGAGACAAGATTTCTTGTCCATCTCTACATGAAGTCCCACAGTGTTCAAGGGAAATTGTAAGAATCATAGCTGATGGATAGTAGGTCATCCACAGGGATTAGGGTGGGTCTGTATTCTGAGCTCCTTCACTCTTATCTCTGGTTTTCATGTCAGATGCTCATTCCTATACTTACTCTTTGATGTGCATTATCTATGTCTCTGTACTTTTTAAAAACCTTTCCAATATCATCTTTTTCCACCTTTCCTTTCTGCTCTCTTGATTCTTCTGTAGCAAAGAAACTAGCTCTGTATGCACCATCCAAATATTCTCTGACCTGCACACAGGCAAGAGGTTCCTTTCCTAGGGTTTTTTCTTCCTTTTTTCATGGTAGCAGAGGATACCCTCAGGGGGTCAGCAAAAGAGCAGAGAAGTGAAATAGAAAACAAACAGATTAATGTTTGCAAATATAATCTTGCAGCTCATCTATAAGGCAGAGGCGACTCCTTTTAAACCCTATGGATATATATTAAGCCAAGACTTCAATGAAGAAATAATATGGTCAAAGACCTCTCTGGTGGTGCAGGGGTTATAGTCTCAGCACTATCAAGCTATTGTCAGCCACTGCATTATGAGTTCGATCCCTGGCCAGGGAGCTGACCCACATGGCACAGCAGACCTCTTCTGTTTTCCCCACTGCTGCCCTCAGCAGTGTATTTCAGTGGCTCTCCTGTTGTGCTCTCCACTGTCTCTGGTGAATCCTCTCACAGCCCCCACCTCTAGCCTACACCCCAATTATTGTATACTAAATAAATAAATCTTTAAAAAACAAAAGAAAAAGAAATAAGAGGGTCAAAAGCTGAGGAAATTTATTGAGTTCTTTGCAAAATTTTCCTCCCTTGCCCCCTCAGAAGAAAGTGAGAGAGAGTGAGAGCGCTCTGCTTCAAAAAAAAAAAAAATAAAAAGCTGAAAAACACTGCTAGAGCACATAGGATATTTCATATCACCAGTAAAGAGGTAATGAAAACAAAACCAGGAAAATTAATAAACTCTCAAAAGGAAAAAAAAAAAAAGACAAGCAGAAGTTCCAGACATGATATATGATACATAACAAGAAAATATTTTTAGCTTATGCAGAGATGCCTGTCAGAACTTTACCTTTCATATAAGTTAAAGAAATTTTATTTCTAGTAGTATTCAGGCATCACAATGCTTTTAACAAATTCATATTGAACTAGAAGGTAGACTACACTTAGGGTTTGTACAGTTATGTCAAAATGTAGTTGACCTCTGCTCTGGCAGTGTCTTGACTTAGCACTTCATTTCTCATCTAGCTAGGGTAGCATGAATTCCCTCAGAGACATGGCTTTGAGTGACTTTTAATTTAATACAATTAGCTCTTTGACTTGTTGGGTCAAAACAACTACCATTAGCACTAATGCATTTTGAATTATTATGTGGGTGTGTACCCTAGTGTCATGTCACTAAAAATATGCCTTGATCCATAAATAAAGTCCTTGTTGTTACTCTGTATCTATAAAATAAATCTCTTGACATAAAATGTATCCTTACTCTATCTCTGTTTCATAATCTCTCAATTTTGACAGCAATGATCTCACTGTGTCCTAATTCTCCTCTGTCCTCCAGCAATCACTTCATTCCTAATTTTTCTTAAATATCATTTTCAGCTACCAGGTACGATCAATATTTTTTACTTACTAGCTTCTATTTCATACTGCTGTAATTCTCTTTTTAAGACCTGCCCCAGCAGGTCCCTCCCTATGTTTGCAGCAGAATTTTCTTTTGAGCCACAGTTGTCATCATCCCACAAACTCAGTGCACTCATTTCTGCCTTGAGAGGTTTATGAACCTGGTTTCCTTTGCTCTAAATTCCTTAGAGTCCTAACTTTGTGAATTCCTTAGAGACTCACCATCATGTTTATGAATCTTACCCTTTTTTTCGTATCTACATCAATTCTTATCTCAAATATTCAAAGGGAATCTTGACTCTCTGTAAAACCTATGATATTTTTCTGTCTCTGAATAACCATGGAATAAAAGCCAAATTTAATGACAAATGGTCATATAATGGGTATTATTATTTTGGGTAAGATAGTTCAGCCTGTTCATTAGGTGTGCCTATCTTAGATATGGATCAAAGTGCTATATTTTGTGTTTATTTTTAGGACTTACGGAATGAATTCTTACTATCCATTCAGTTCCTGGCAGAATATGATGATGAATTAAAAGGGAACAATAGAAAATATGATTTCTTAAAGAATTTTCATCTTCTGAATTCCAATATAAGCAAAATAATGTTGGAGTTACCTGAAATTAACCCAGTTTGTTTATATTCTCAGACAAGAAAAAGGCAAGTCTTTAGTCACTTCTCTATGCAAATATATAAGATACTATTTAAGATACCACTTAAGAAGCTCTTTTAATCATTAAGACAGTCATTGTTCTTAATAATTATGTGTATATGAGTGCGCATGCATATGTTTAAACCACAATTTTCAAATGTATATTATATGGTTTTACTCCTTTCCTTTGGAAAAAAAAAAAATTGTAAGTAAAATAGCATGCTAATTCCTCTTCACCTCATTTCTTTTTGTGGGTTTTTTTTGTTTTTGTTTTTGTTTTTTTCCTATTTACCCCTATCCCATTCAAGTCACTGTACTGGGAAGTCTTACATGTTTAAAAATAATGGAGAGAACAGTTAAAATTGAAATTCCAATTCAATCTCATTAGAACCACCCAGACAGTATACCCACCACTTTCATTCCAATGGATTTCTGTCTTTTCTTTATATATGGGCTCAGACTAGCTGTGTAAATATTCTCCAGTTATGTTTTAGTTTTTTATTGCCGCCATGGCAAATTACCATCCATTTAGTGGCTTTAAAGAGCACACATTTATTATATTACAGTTCTGTAAATCAGACACTCAGTGTGTGTCTCACTGGGCTAAAAATCAAGGTGTCAGCGGGGAGGACTGCATTCCTTTCATTTCCTTGTTCATTCTTGTGTGACAGAATTCAGTTCCATGACATTGAAGGACTAAGGTCTCCAGTTTCTGTGATGAGTGTCAGCTTGGGGTCTCTCTTAGCTTCTAGTAACCTCCTTCTACTCATTGCACATAGCTCTCTACATCTCAGAATCAGCAATGGGGCATTAAATCCTTCTCCTGCTGGCCTCACTGACACATTCTTTTGACTTCCCTTTTCACTTAGAGCTTTTCCCTTTTCCCTTTTCCCTTTTCCCTTTTCACTTAGAGCTGGCCTATCAGGATAATTCAAAATAATCTTCCCATGTCAAAATCCTTAACTGAGTCCTACCAACAAAGTCCCCTGTTCCATATGCAAGGTACTAATGATCACTTTCTGATCATTAGAACATGGATATTTTTGAGAGACCATAATATTTTCTTATCTTCAAAACTTTAATACGTTGTTCAAAAGTTTTTTTTTTCTTTATTATTGAATACTGCTATGCAGATATTTAAGATGAGCCCAACATTATTTACACTTGAAAATTAGTTCTTTCAACCAAAATTCTTATAGAATTCTGTCTTTATCCTAGTTTCCCTAAATTTAGAATTTCTGATCAGATCTTAACTATTCTATATAAAATTCTATCATTGCACCTATTCTTGATGATAGTTTTCCAACATTTCAGAAGAGGTTTTATTATATCTTTGAATGTGTGATTTAGTTTTTGAATTTTCTATTTGTAAAACACCATTATTTTTATTTGTCATTGTCCTCAGATTTTAGCTTCTCTTTTTTATCTCTGCATGTTACTATTGCATTTAGTATGAAGGCAAGCATCCTTTATATAAAACAATAATTTCTATTTATATCATTACCATTCTATTCCTAATTTACTCTTGTCTGGTACTGTTTAATCAACATGTACACTTCTCTCTATAATAGTAATTTATAATCAGTTCTAATGCTCTATCCTCTGGCAGTCAACTATAGGAAAGGGGTTCTGAAGCAGATCCAGGAAAGCTGGGACAAGAGGAATGAAATCAAAGTACAAATCACGATAACAGCTGCTCCTCTGTGTGTCTCTACATGTGTCTCTTCCACATGTCTCCTTCCATGCCACCTTCCCAGTAGCATTAGGGTGCAAGTCTGGCTGCAGAAGCAAGAACTCTCCTCTACATTTATCTTTCTGTCTTCCTATTAAATAGTTTCATCTGGCCACTCAACCCCACCCCTCATTCCCAATAAGGTGTCTGCATATAAATGGAGGAGGGAAACATGGTATCCCCCTCTTTTATGAAGAGGCTCTGTAGCAGTGTCCTATTACTAATTATTCTCTTCAAATGTAAGAGACTTAGTGAGTTTTTCAGGATTTGTCTATATCACAATTTCTGAGATTTGGGCAAAGCCTTGAGAGTATGTTAAGAGTTTTGTGATTGTGCTCATTTGCATACATTTGGGTTAAGAGAGACTTTTAGAACTGACTTCTTCCTTGTATGTTTACCTAAATGTCATTAATCCTAAAAGATTCATATAAAAAGTCAGTTTTTTTCCCCCACCTCTTCTACTAATCTTTACTTCTCTCCACTCTTGGCACTTGTTTTAGTCTCTTCCTCAGAACATAAATTACCATAGCCTATTTCTTATCTTCTTTATCTTTTATTTTTCTCTTCCTGCATTCTGGAAGTGCTTCACAAATTTGTCCTACTCCAATCATTTTTTTTTTTTAAATATTAAATTTTATTTTTATATTCCCCCATACAATTGCAAACGCCCCATTCTGACCCCAATCCTTCCCTCCCGCCCCCACCCCCCAAAAAGTGTCTCTGGTTCATAGTTTTTTGTTGATTTTGATTTTCACTTTCTTATATTCATTTTCCTGGTCCCTTATTTAAGTTTTCTAGATTCCTGCTATGAGTGAGACCATCCGGTATTTATCTTTTTCTTTTTGGCTTATTTCGCTGAGCATGATCCTTTCCAGTGCCATCCATGTTGCTGCAAATTGCATGTGTTTATCTTTTTTGAATGCTGAGTAATATTCCATGGTATATATGTACCACATCTTCTTGATCCAGTCATCTATTTTTGGGCATTTGGGTTGTTTCCAAAGCTTAGCTATTGTAAACAGTGCTGCTATAAACATAGGAGTGCAGGTGCTCTTTGGAATTGATGTTTCTGTGTCCTTTGGGTAAATACCTAGGAGTGGAATTGCTGGATCATATGGAAGCTCTATGTTTAGTACGTCCAGAAATCTCCACACAGCTCTCCATAGTGGTTGGACCAGTTTGCACTCCCACCAACAGTGCACAAGAGTTCCTTTTTCTCCACATCCTCGCCAACATTTGTTGTTGCTAGTTTTTTTTAATATGTGCCATTCTCACTGGTGTGAGATGGTATCTCATGGTAGTTTTGATTTGCATTGCCCTGATGACAAGTGATGTTGAACATTTTTTCATATGTCTGTTGGCCATTTGCATTTCCTCTTCAGAGAAGTTTCTTTTTAGCTCTTCTGCCCATTTTTTGACTGGATTATTTTCTTTGTTGTTGCTGAGTCTCATCAGCTCTTTGCAGATTTTTGTGATCAGTCCTTTATCATTAGTGTTGGGTGCAAAAATGTTCTCCCAGTTGGTGGGGTTTCTCTTTGTTTTTGTTATTGTCTCTTTTGCTGTGCAGAAGCTCTTTAATTTGATGTAGTCCCAGCTGTTTATCTTTCTCTTCACTATCACTGCTTTGGGTGATGTGTCTGTAAAGATGTCTTTGATGTGCAAATCCCGTAGTGTTTCGCCTATATTTCCTTCTATGTATTTTATGGTTTCAGGTCTTATGTCTAGTTCTTTAATCCATTTTGAGTTGATTTTTGTGTATGGTGTGAGGTAGTGGTCCAGCTTCATTCTTTTGCATGTAGCGACCCAGTTTTCCCAGCACCATTTATTGAACAAACTTTCTTTGCTCCAATGCATAGTCTTTGCTCCTTTGTCAAAGATTAGTTGACCATAAATCTGTGGGTTTATTTCTGGATTTTCTATTCGATTCCATTGGTCTGTATGTCTGTTCTTGTTCCAATACCATGCAGTTTTGATGATTATGGCTTTGTAGTATAGTTTGAAGTCTGGGAGTGTGATGCCTCCATTTCCTTCTTTTTTTTTCAGTAGAGCTTTGGCTATTCGGGGTTTTTGGTGATTCCATATGAATTTCATCAATAATTGTTCTATTTCTTTGAAGAATGCCATTGAGATTTTGATTGGAATAGCATTGAATCTGTATATTGCTTCAGGAACCAGGCGCCCAGGCACGGGAGCTGTGCAAAAGGCGCCATTCCCGCGCCACTGAACTGGGCTACAGCCCGCGTCCTGGAACTGAGGGCTTCGAACTGAGACCCGGGGCACGAAAATTCGGGGCGTGGGTTCTCCACGACGGTGGGGCACAAGGCAGACACAGCACCCCAAAGCTGTTGAGGTGTACCCTACCATTCCCGCTCTGTTCTCTGTCCCACGGGGTGGGGGGAGGCGAAAAACAGCCCCCTAAGGACAATAGGAGAGATCTCTGGCGCCACCTAGCGACCAGGAAAAAAAATTCACTAACACCCTATAAAACAGGACATTTCTTAAGACTGCTTGAAAAGGGCAGAAGGTTTCTGGCGGACCCAGTGGCCAGCCGGGAAGTTATTCCACGCCAGGCCCCTTCCGACCAGCAGTCTGAGCCCACAGAGGGAGCAGGCACCCACGTCCGGGGCAGACCGGGTGCGCAGAAGAGTGTGCCGGAAACCGGAGGCGCAGGGACTGCATCCCGCTTCGCCATTTGAGAACAGGGACATTTCTTCAGTAAAAACTGCCTAAAACCAGCAGAAAGCTCCCCCAGAAGACAGAGATGGCTCCTGGAAGAGCCAGAGGGGAGCGGAGAAGTTCACCCAAGATGTCAGTCAGTCCGAGCAACACAGTGTCCCAACGCATACGACAAATTAGAAAACAGACAGTAGGGAGTAGAAAAACCACACACAACCTAAAAACTCCTCAGGAAAGAAGCACACCACAAAAAGAAAACCACTCCCCAGATTGCAACGACAGCAACTTGGAAGAACTTCTGAGCCTTCCAGAAAGAGAATTTAAAATTGCCATGATTAAAAAAGTGATAGATCAGAAGAAGGAAATTGAGTCCCTAAAGAGGGAAGTAAGAGAAATGCAGGAGATCAAAGAATTAATGGAGGAACTAAAGAACTCTGGGAAAAGCAATGAAAGCAGAATAGATGAAATGGAAGAACGAATAAGTAATCTTGAAGACACAGAAATAAAAAGAACCAAAACAGAAAAGGAAAGAGAAGTACGAAGGAAAAAGAATGAAGAAAGACTTCGGGAACTATCTGACTCCATGAGGAAAGGAAATATAAGAGTTATAGGAATTCCAGAAGGAGAGGAGAGAGATGTAGGAACAGAGAAAATATTCATGGATATAATTGAAGAGAACTTCCCAAATGAGAAGAAGGAGCTGAAAATTGATATACAAGAAGCAAGAAGAACACCAAACTTCCACGACGAAAGGAAAAACACAGCAAGACACATAATAGTAAAGCTCCCAAGAATCCAGGACAAGGAAAAAATAATGAAGCTGACAAGAGGGAAGAAACAGATAACATTCAAAGGAAAACCAATCAGGCTGACATCAGACTTCTCTGAAGAAACACTACGGGCAAGGAGAGAGTGGAGGGACATAGTCAACAGACTCCAAGAAAACAGATGCCAACCAAGAATACTCTATCCCGCAAAGCTCTCTTTCCTCCATGAAGAAAGAATATGGACCTTCCCAGACAAAGAGAAACTCCGGAATTTCATTGCGACTAAACCCCCACTCCAAAAAATACTACAAGGAATCCTAAAGCCAGAACCTCAGAGGGACGAATAACAACGAAAGAAGACCAAAAAAAAAAAAAAGTTATTAAAAGAATAAATAAATAAAATCAAAGGAAAGACAAACATAATGGCAAATACAGATGCTAACATATCAATATTAACTCTAAATGTAAATGGACTAAACTCTTCAATAAAAAGACACAGAGTTGCAGCCTGGATTAAGAAACAAAACCCAACCTTTTGCTGTCTCCAGGAAACACATTTAGCTACAAAAGATAAAAATAGGCTCAAAGTCAAAGGATGGAAAACAATCCTACAAGCAAATGGGCCAAAAAAGAAAGCAGGAACAGCTATACTTATATCAGATAAAACAGACTTCAAACTCAAAAAAATAAAAAGAGACCCTACTCCAATCATTAACTCAGTTTTCTATTCTGTGATGATTTTCAGATGTAAAGCTGATCTATACCATGATTGCATGTACTTATTTCATTAATTCATATATTTCTCTTTTCACTTTTTTTAATCTCTCAGTCTGATCAACTTTTATCTTAGGCAGTCTGCTTTTCTTGCTTATAAATATTATGCTGTTTTTTCAAATGAAATTGTAAATCAAATTTGTTTGAAACATTTTTCTATACTCTATTACACATATCATATGACATTTATTTACAAATATGTATGTATTTGTAACAGTACTTTTTGATTATCTTTTTCAGTATTTTTTTCAAGGTTAAGATTTATTTTTTTATTTTATATATTTTTACATCATTTTTCATTTTTGCACAATGTATGCATTTTCATCTTGTTTATAGTCCCCATACAGTTCCCACCCACCTTGTTTTGATCCTACTCCCTCTTCCCCCCCAGATCCTGGTAGTATGTCTCTGGTTTATAGTTGCTTGTTGATTTTGATTTTTACTTTATTATAATTAGTGTTTTTCCTGGTCCTTTAGTTAGGTTTTTTTCAATTCCTGCTATTGTAACAGGGTGGTCCCCAGGAAAGGGGGAGGTTCCCTGGCCCACCCAAGGGAGGGTGGAGCTGAGCAGGGAGAGAAGTTGCAGGGGAGACTGAGGAAGGAAGGAAGCAGGATGCAGAGCCAGGAGGAGACCTGGAGGAGGCACATGGAGCCGAGAGACGCGTGAAGAAACTGCGCTTGCCTTTTGGTCATGTACTGGGTGACACAGATGTGGGTGAGACGCGTGGGGAGGTGACAATGGCAGCTTTTATCTTGATTTTGATTTTGCTCTTTTCCTTCCGGGCATGTCTGGTTGTTTCTGACCCTTTTCTGTGGGTCCCCACTGGAAGATGTTTTACACTTGTGGCAGGCTTTGGGGCCTTGCTCTGGGCCAATCCCATATGGATGGACTTTTACCCATGAGGGGACGGGTAACTTTGGGTGCTTCATTTAGAAACTAGATTTTTTGCCTTTCCTGTATTGTTTACTAGTTTTATTAAAGTTCCTTCCCATTAAAGTCTCATATGTTTTGTGTTGATGCGGTGGATGGCAGAACCTATTTAGAGCAGGCAGGTTTGCGGGATGTGGGATGCATCTCTCCCTGCCCTTTAACAGATTTGGCGCCCAACGTGATTTAGGACAGAGCCATCCGTGGTTAGTCAGCCGCATGGGGAAATTGGTCTTCCCTATGACACTGGCTACTGGAAGTGTAAATGTGATTTTTGGTTTCTCTAGTGTGTTTGTTTCATATGTAGATTTGCTGTTTAGAAAAACTGGCTTGGGTTTTGTGAATATTCTGTGTGTCTGTGTGTAATTTGTTTGTAATGACTTCCTAAGACATTTGATTTTGTGGAAATTGTTCTGTGCAACAGTTTTACTCAAAAGATTAGGCAGTACTTTGGACCATGTGGCCAGATCAAAGATGGCATCTGAGGCCACTTGGCGGGCTCTTGTAAAATTCAGAGGTTCTTGTTGCTAGAACTTTGGACCTTTTATTTTTTTCTTTCTTTTTTTGATCTCTGCTGTTTCATCTGTTACAGGGCAGGGAGAGGTGCACCCCAGATCCCGCAAACCTGCCTGCTCTAAATAGGTTCTGCCATCCACCGCATCAACACAAAACATATGAGACTTTAATGGGAAGGAACTTTAATAAAACTAGTAAACAATACAGGAAAGGCAAAAAATCTAGTTTCTAAATGAAGCACCCAAAGTTACCCGTCCCCTCGTGGGTAAAAGTCCATCCATATGGGATTGGCCCAGAGCAAGGCCCCAAAGCCTGCCACAAGTGTAAAACATCTTCCAGTGGGGACCCACAGAAAAGGGTCAGAAACAACCAGACAAGCCCGGAAGGAAAAGAGCAAAATCAAAATCAAGATAAAAGCTGCCATTGTCACCTCCCCACGCGTCTCACCCACATCTGTGTCACCCAGTACATGACCAAAAGGCAAGCGCAGTTTCTTCATGCGTCTCTCGGCTCCATGTGCCTCCTCCAGGTCTCCTCCTGGCTCTGCATCCTGCTTCCTTCCTTCCTCAGTCTCCTCTGCAGCTTCTCTCCCTGCTCATCTCCACCCTCCTTTGGGTGGGCCAGGGAACCTCCCCTTTTCCTGGGGACCACCCTGTTATAATATGAGTGAGATCATCTAATATTTTTCTTTTTCTTTATGGCTTATTTTGCTGAGCATGATCTCTTCCAGCTCCATCCATGTTGCTGTGAATTGCATGGGTTTATCTTTTTTGATTGCTAAGTAATATTCCATTGTGCATATGTGCCACATTTTCTTGAGCCAGTCATCTATTTTTGGGCATTTGGTATGTTTGTTTTTAATCTTGTTTACATTGTCTCCGGAAAAAAGTGTTGTTTGTCTATTTAGATGTTTTCCTAAGAATAATGTTGGTAATTTTTAAAATAGTTCTTAAACAGCCTGACTCTCACCTTTCCAGGTATTTACTTCAGTTGCTACATAGGGTTGTTCCTAGACTTCTAACCAGTGACTTAGTCTCCTACATAACAGAGAAACTCTGTTATGCTCAGGGGAAGTTCTGCTTTCTTGCTGGGTTTGGAATAGTCACATAATTTTAGACTTCTTGTATTTTTTTCTTTCATCACTGGTAATTCAAAATAGAGGACATTTTAAATGATGTGTCTAAGTATGTCCCGTGATTTGTTCTTTCTGAAAGCCCTAGTCCTACATCAATCATGAAATGTTAGCAGGGTGCCTTTTCAGGAAAGTTTATATTTATTGTGAGTCGTTGCAGTGCTTCCTCAGTTGAGTAATTTGCCTTTGCACAAATACTTTGCTTTCATTTAATGCCATCCTACTATATGAAATTTCATATGAGGTCTTTATAGTATCTGGGAAGTAGATGGTATTTTTTCCTCCCTCAGTTTCAGTTATGATCAGATAATCCTGTGGTGATTTTATTTGGTCTCTGAGAAGTTGCCTCTTCTGAATTTATACATGTACCTGATAATCAGTCACTTTATTTAATTTAAATAAATTAAATATGGCATCATTTTTACTTGACCAAAGAAAATGACCAAATCCATAATTAATTTTTAAATCAAATCTTTTAATCCTTGAAAGAGATGTTTCTTTCTGGAAAGTCAAAATTAATTACCACAGTATAGAAAAGAAAATATAAACACTATTATTATAAATATGTAATGATTACTATTATGTACTAATTTTGAACTCAGTCTATTAGAGATTGAAAAGTGTTAGTGGATAATTTTCAAGTCTTCTTTTTAATCTTCTCTATGGGTGAGATACATTTCTACTTGATAATCAAAAAAACAAGGTACCTGATATCAACTTATACTCTAATGAAGGAATCTACTTTCTTATGGTGGTAAATGCTTTTGTAGGTGAAGTAAGATGGAGCAGTAAATAGGAAGTAACTGGCAGGGTAGGGAATATTTTACATATGGTCCAAGAAGAACTATGAAAAAAAGTTATATTTGAATTGTTATTTTAATTATGGGAGAGAGTGACAGAGAGCAGCATTCAAAAAGCTAGTGTGGATGGGAGAAAAAGAGATATAGAGACAGAAATGTAATTCTGAATTAAAGGAATTAGAGACAGTCAGTGTACTATTTGAATTTAGCACTAAGCCTTAAGAAGAAAGCAAATAGAAATAACAATAGTAAAGAAATCTTAGTAGTATATAAGGTAGACAAAGACTAATCTGGCACAAATTGATTTCTCTCATTTTTTTTCCATTCTTTATTTAAGAGCAGAGAATTTACACATTTGTGGAAGGTTCTGCTTTGGGTACGTACATGGTTTCTTGCAGATGAGATTTCAGTAATTCCTACTTCCAGCCTTCAAAAACAATGATTGTGTTCATTCCCAAAACTCCTACCTTGAAAAATATTATATTTCATCACCCCAAATGGATGGACAATCCACTCATTATTTTTGTCTTCCTCTCATAGGAGTTCCCTAATAGCCTATTTACTGGATTCATATCAAAAGAAGAAAATTCTGGCTCACAGTGTGCATTTTACCCATGTTTCACTTTTCACATTTTACCCATATTTCACAACCACTTGGTTACTATAAACAAATAATTCCTTTTTTTGAAGATTTATTTTTATTTATTTATGCATACAAGTCCTGTGGTACAGGCCAGAGAGGTGTGTGTGTGTGGGGGGGATTTAGAGGATTCACCAGAGACAGTGGGGAGAACAAGTAGATCTACCAAAATACAGTGCCAAGGGAAGTAGCAGACAGGATGACAGGAGAGGTCTGCTGTGCCCTATGGGTCAGCTCCCTGGTGGGGGATGGAGCTTGTGCTGCAGTAGCTTCTGATGGCTTCATAGTGCTGAGACTTAGCCCCTTGCACCACCAGGGAGGCCCTAAACAATTCTTGACTTGTCTAATATAATACATTCCCTGATCCATTTGTATTTCAGTCATCAACTCTCAATCAAAACAATAAATTTAATTATACTTTTATGATGATTATGCACTTCATCAAAGATATTGTGACTCATTTATTAGAGCTATATCAAAATGCAGCTTTAATTAAACAGCAATAATTTTATTTGAAATTATGGATCGAATGCAAAACAAGACTATGAAAACATACATGTATATAGGTATATAGTTGTAGTCTTGTATAGCTGTCTTGAAAAAGTATATTTTTATATGATATGATGGGTTTATGTGTGTGTGAGTGATTATCAATAGCTAGCACAGGCAACATAAAAAATCTGAGCGTAAATTCAGAGTAGATATTAGGTCATTTTATATCCAGACAAAAATACAATGGATGATTTTTGTGTTATTGTGTAGTCACGTTATTAATATTTGATGGTTTTACTTAAAAATTAAGCAAATTAAATGATAAAGGTATCAAACTTCTGAAAAATCATACTTATTATCTCAAATAATCAATATGATAATATATTTGGTTCTAAGACGATAAATAACTATGACAAAATTCATAAGTGTAACATACTAGTTTAATGCTAAGTAGCTATTTGTTACTGAACTAAAATATTGTAACTGTTAAATAACTCCTTAGGTCAAACACTGGAATAAAGGAGAAATTGCTACAGGTCCTCCAGACATTTACATGCCTATAACTTCAAAACCAGGTTGCCAAATATTCATTTGTAAAGGCATTTTTCTATGTTTTCCAAAGGCATTTGTGATTAATTTTTAAAGTTAATTAAGAGATGATTAACAACTGAGCTACTTAGGTAGAAGCAAAAAGATTAGATCTTGTATGCTATTTTTCTTCTTTCTACTTGAAAATCAGATAATTCTTTTTAAAAGACTTGAATTTCACTTTCTAGTTGTATGGGGGAATATTTTTTTTTCCAGTTCTCTGAAGGTGAGACAAATATTACCAATTATTTTCCTTGGGGTGACAGGTAAATTTTCAATTTCTACATGTTTCAGACAATCAGATATTTGATATATAAGATACAGAAATATGTTAGGTGCATATTCATTTGTAAAAAAAAACTTGCTTTAACTTTAGATTATGTGCAGGCTAACATAGATAAACACAGATAATTAAGCACCCTACTTTCTCATATACAAAGTGAATTTATTATTCCACTTAAAATAACACAATAATGTTTCATCTAAACTCATAACATTGCTTTTGCTGTTGTATCTTGTTTGTAATTTGCAGGTCTAATATATATATTATTTTAAAAGCAGATGGAAACTTAGAATTAAATATTGACTAATAGATATTCTGAGAATTAAGATGCTTTTATGGCTGGGTCCAAGTAGATCAAGGTGTAATTTTAGTTCTCTGTGAAGTGTGATTGAAGAGAAAGAGACAGCCACAAATCTTCCATTGCTTGGTTTAAAATGATACAAAGATTGGGCCACAACCTCAGAGTTCAGATATTCTAATACCAGGTGGTTGGTTAAGTTTCTATCACGGAATAGAAGAATATATGCTGTGTAAGCAAGACTTTTGGCATTCCTGGAGGAAATTTTACATCTAAAGAGACCCACTCTGACATTTAAGCAGTTTTTTTTATATTACATATAATGATGTAGAAACAATAAATAATTAGTAAGTGAATGAATATGATCATCTATTCATTCCATATCTTCACTAATAGATACATGGATTTACAAATTGATCAAATGATTATAAAAATGTATTGGATATAAAGCACTAGTTACCAGCTGTGTTAGAGTATTTTCTTTTCTACTTTGGTTATACTGCCATACATGGCCATAGAGTATATTTAAAAAGTTTGTCAAGTTTTTCTGTTCACCAAAATTTAAATAATGCCTTTAACTGTTTATGTAATTATTCATGTCTCATTTACTTTATAATTATATATTGTGCATATAATCTTTTGCAAAGATTCTATTTAAAAAAAAATCAATCTTGTTCCTGATTTTGCCCCAAGAAACTCACATAGTAGAAGAGAAAATTGAGCATGTACAGCCAACTTTTCAAGATGTGACACATGGCCTAGTCATATCATGAACATGGTGGGGGAAACACTGATTTTTATTTGGGCTGCAAAGTAAGTCTTCACAGAGGGGTAATTATGAGGTGGGCCATAAGAATTGAAAAGATAGAGACAAAGTAGGATAATTAAGAAAATAGACTAGTATAAAGAAAGATAAGAAAATGTATGTCCAGCAGCTTTCTTGGAGACTAGAGTGGTGGATGAACGAGGATCATGTAGCATAATGTAGAGAATAAAATGCTAATCATTAGTGGGAAAACACTGTATGTACTTAATTCAGTTCTATTTCTTCCATATTTACTAAGCATGTTCTTTACTTTTCATTTTGAAATTAAGATCTTCCAAATTAAATGATATTCTTATAGATCATATATCTTGATCATTTTATTAATATTTCTTTTGTTAGCATTAACTAAGATAATTCATTAAAAGGTAATTTCTAATAGGTAGTATCTACACTCATGTAAGCATATATGAAGACATTTCTGTTATAAGAAAACATGCCACAAAGACTTTGTGACTAAAGGAAAGGTACTGTATCCTAGAGCTGATGAGACTCAACTCAACAAAAACAAAGAAAATAATCCAGTCAAAAAATGGGCAGAAGAGCTAAAAAGAAACTTCTCCAAAGAGGAAATGCAAATGACCAGCAGGCATATGAAAAAATATTCAACATCACTTGTAATCAGGGAAATGAGAATCAAAACTACCATGAGATACCATCTTACACCAGTGAGAATGGCACATATTAAAAAAACTAGCAACAACAAATGTTGGAGAGATTGTGGAGAAAAAGGAACTCTCCTGCACTGTTGTTGGGAGTGCAAACTGTTCCAACCACTATGGAGAGCTGTGTGGAGATTTCTTTTTTTTTTTTTTTTAGAGGCATGTTTTCTTTCTTTCTTTATTTGTTTGTTTGTTTGTTTTGTTTATACATGCACTGGGTACAGTCAGAAGCGCGGGAGGGTGAGAGAATTCACCAGAGCCAGAGCGGGGAGCAGAGCAGGCAGAAGGACTGAAGTACACTGCTGAGGGGAGCAGCGGGCGGCAGGAGAGGTCTGCGCGCCATGCAGGACCCTCCTCCGGTGGCTGGGAAGCAGCCGGGGATCGAACCGGCGCCGCAGAGGCCGGGGGCAGCTTCGCAACCCAGCGCTCAACCGCTGCGCCACCGGGGAGGCCCTGTGTGGCGATTTCTTGACCTACTAAACATAGAGCTTCCATATGATGCAGCAATTCCACTCCTAGGTATTTACCCAAATGACACAGAAACAGTAATTCCAAAGGGCACCTGCACCCCTATGTTTATAGCTGTACTATTTACAATAGCTAAGTTTTGGAAACAACCCAAATGCCCCAAAATAGATGACTGGATCAATAAGATGTGGTACATATACACAATGGAATATTACTCAGCAATCAAAAAGATAAACACATGCAGTTTGCAGCAACATGGATGGAGCTAGAAGGGATCATGCTCAGCGAAATAAGCCAGAAAGAAAAAGAAAATACCAGATGGTCTCACTCATAGCAGGAATCTAGAAAACTTAAATAAGGGATCAGGAACAAGAATAACTATAAGAAAGAAAATATCAAAATCAACAAAAAACTATAAACCAGAGATACACTGGAGGTGGGAGGGAGAGGGAGGAGTGGGAGTCAAAATAATGGAGGGGTGCAATTGTAAGGGGAATGTAACCAACATTAAAATGTATACATTGTGCCAAGATGAAAAAGATGTAAGAATTATATAAAATAAAATATTAAAAAAATAAATTTGCCTCTAGTGCAACTGGCAATTATTTTCATTCATATTCCTCTCTCCAGTGTCTTTTTAATTATTGTGGGTTTAATTATAATTTGAAGTCATGTGATACTAAATTTAATTCACATATAGAAATCATTCATAAATATAAACAATAAGTATCATATGAGATTTCATTTAAAAATGTCCATCAAAGTGACATGACAGATTTCATAACATGCAATTTAGAGTTTTCTATAGAATTTTTTCCTGTATTATTCTAGAAATAAAATGAAAATGAGTAATTTATTTTAGTTTATTTTACACTCTCCTCCACTTCTAAACATAAACAGGAGTTGATTGATCTATTCACCTTTGTATATCCAATGCCTTCTTGAGTTTATACCTAAAGATAAATATCTTCCAGATGGTTGGTACATAATGGGTAGTCAATAAATATTTGCTTCATAAATTGTGGATTGTGGAGAAGAGAAAAATATACCTTTCTCAAGTTCTTAAATTTGCCACAATATTTGCAATTAGTAACTTTGACACTGTCAAGGGCAAGACACTCACTATCTCTATACTTCATGACACCACATTCAAGTATGTTAAGAACGCTTTCTCATTTAGCCAGTTGCTGTCTCTCTGTCTCCATCTCTGTATCTCTCTCAAACACACACACACACACACACACTCACACACACAGTTCAAAGTCTGACTTTTGATGAGATCTTTGAATCTTTGAAACAGCCAACTAGTTGTACTAGCCAATCCTACTTTCAATTATATATGAAACAATGAATTCTCTATATTTTATGCTAAATTAGTGATTATCTTTTTCTCCGTTTGGGGTATTTTAGCTAGTATAACATCTATTAAATACAATTTATTTAGGTCTTGGGTTTATATGTGAAGTTATAAAATGTGTATTTCTTTTTTTAAAGATTATTTTTACAAGAACCGGGGTACAGGTCAGATACATGGGAGGATGAGAGGATTCACCAGAGACAGAGTGGGGAGCAGAACAGGCAGACTGACTGAAATACACTGCTGAGGGGAGCAGCAGGCGAGATAGGAGAGGTCTGCCACGCCATGTGGGACCCTTGCCAGCCGGGATTGAACCAGCACTGCAGAGGCTCCGGACAGCTTCACAGCGCTGTGCTCAACCACCTGTGCCACCAGAGGAGGCCCATAAAATGTGTATTTCTGAGCCCATCTTTAAACATTAGTTCCTAACAAGAAAGATTGTAAGATATATGTCTATTCAGGATTTAGTGCATAAATAAAATACTTGCTAAAAGATGGATATAGGTTTCAAGGCTCTATCTCTGAACTGTATATATGAAATAAAATAAACTATTATGTTAAAATGAAAATAAAATTTATACAATGGCTTATTTTGAATATAAATTTGAGGACTATGTGTTTCTTACTCAGGTGATGGATTTGTTTTACTTAAAGGTTTTTTGGTTAATTTGTCACTTTTTAAAACTGTCTTAGTTCCATTCTGAGCTCAAATTCTGTCTTAGTTTCATTCTGAGCTCAAATTCAACTTGTCTCTTTTAAGTTATAACTGAATTTGCTATCTCATGTTGTATCTCATTTCAATCTTTGGAATGTTTTGAATTCCGTGGTTATTCCTTAAGATATTCCTTTATAGTAGTGAAACTAGAAAATCGTCAATGAGACAGTGAAACAGGTGATTTGGGGAAGCAAATGGTGGAAAATTCTACCTCTGTATCAGTCCTTAGCCCTCTGGTAACATTAACAATCATGCATATGATGAGAATGACTGCTCCCTGGTCCTTCCATTAAGCACAGCATTGCATCTAAAAGAAGGCACATGTTGGTACCCCTCTGCCAACTTGCACCAGCTGTCTACATATTTAGGTTTATAATTTTGGAAGGGAACTTAATTCCTATGTGGTCAAAATATTGCAAAATCTTTACCAGTTTGTCAGCCTAACTTCTGAAAGATAAAATATATTAAACTTACTATTCTTCATTCTTCAATCTTTTTAAATATATAATTGAGTGGAAAAGAAAAAAAAAACATACTCTAGACATGGATTTTTATTCACTTGTTTGAAATCTTGCTTGTAGTCAGGTTATCCCTCTTCTGTTCTTTGATTGAGAAAATTCCATTTTTTAAGGTTTTAATTATTACTGCCAGTCTTCTTTTACAGGGTCAAGTTCTTATAGACCCCAGAAGCAATCACTCCTTCAGCTGCTGTTCTTTTTTTTTTTTTTTCATGTCTTCATTTTTTTTTTTATTTTATTTTATACAATTCTTACATCATGCTCAGCAAAATAAGCCAGAAAGAAAAGAAAAATACCGGATGGTCTCACTCATAGCAGGCATTTAGAAAACCTAAATAAGGGACCAGGAAAAAGACTAACTATAGTATCAGGTCTTCCTTCAACCACATTCCCTCAATAACCATTGCATTCACCACCACCCCCAAAGTGGCATAAATATAGAGGGAAAAGCTGGCACAACATTTGTCTAAGCTGTAATACAAAAAGAAGAATGGACAATTGTAATAATAGTAAAAAGCAATTACCATTTATGATTGCATAATGCTGCATCACGGTGCTTTCTAGGTCATGCAGTTGTTTTTCTCCCTTAGTATTAACAAAGTCTCCCCATCTTTCCAGTTGTCCTCTATTGTATTGTCTCTCTTCATACCACTTCAGATCAGAAGAGAAATACTATTTTTTTTTTTGAGTTTAGTGTCACTACTGAAGAGTTAATCAAATATATTTATCTTTAGAATATTGCAACTATTATTATTATTTTTAAAAATATTTATTTATGCATACAAGAGCTGGGGTGCAGGCCAGAGATGTGGGAGTGGTGAGAGGATTCACTGGAGACAGAGTGGGGAAAAATAGGCAGATCCATTGTTGAGGGGAGCAGTGGGCGAGACAGGAAACATCTGCTGCACCATGTGGGTCACCTCCCTGGCCAGGGATCTAACTCATGCTGCAGTGGCTGCCGATAGCTTCATAGTGCTGCATCTTAACCCCTTGCACCACCAGGGAGGCCCCTGTGACACTTTATTAAAATCTGATTCCATATACCATCCTAGATTTGCTGAAGGAATGTTTCCAGTACATAGGAAAATTTTATATATATATAATTTTATATATTATATATAATTTTTATATATTATATATATATAGAGAGAGAGATGAAAAGTACTTTTAGTATTTGAACTATCTAAAGAAAACAGTTCAGACCCTTATCTTGTGTGCTTTTGTTTTAGGGACAAGGATAGAGACAGGAGATCTGGCTGGAAATTCTATTAGGAGAACCCTACTGAAAAGCAAGAATGCTAATCCAAGTTATTCAGTGTTAATCAAAGTCCTCAATTTTCAAATTACAGGGGTAACTAGAGAAAATTACTCAGACACTCAAAGTTTCAGTTCCTCATCACTACAATGCAATCTTAATAATTCTATTCTAATTGCTTTCTAATGTGACCTCATGACAAAGAACAAATGTTCTAAAAGAGATAGTGGATTCATATTTCATTGTCTGGTCAAATGTTATATATAAAAGTTTTATGGAAAAGGGTCAGGTATCACTAGAACCATACAGACAAACAGGGTCCAGCTAAAATATGGTTCATAGTTCAGAGATGCAGGTAATGAAATCACACACACACACACACACACACACCACCCATACAAACACAAAACAAATTCTTGATATGATAGAGAGGAAACTTGTGAAAATTACTGTTGAGATGTCTCTATATAGATTCAGGGGCTTCTAGACAGAAACATTGGTCACCTTCTGTATGTTATGTTTTGAAGAAATATTTCACTTAGTAAACTAAGGTATTCAATTCAAAAGGTGGTTTTTCAGTTGTTTCCAGTGTAACTTCATCAAGAAATGGTATAATAAACCTAAAGAAAGTTTCACGTAGCACAGGATGCATGATAAAATGAAGGTAAAAACGATCTTCAACATTAGCATTATTGAACTTGTGTGTGTTTTCCTATCTCTTCAGTGTTCACATGAGCATCAATGGAAGACTGTGATGATTACAATGTCATAAAAGCAAATGGGAGTCATTTTATTTGTTAGCATATGCATTTAACACCTTTTTTGCTCTCTAGATACAATTAAATTAGCAGCTTTTATAAAGTCAGGATAGGTGATTAAACTTCAAAATACATAAATACTTAAAGTTTATTTTTATATAAATATAAATTCTTCATTTTTCAGTCATATGTGTTTATGTATCCGAAAGCAGTTTATTAGTTTTTGTTTGTTTCAGAAATGTTGAAGTTGGATAACTTCTTTTTTCTGAGACATTCATGTTTCCTATTCTTAGTTTGCCTTATCTTTTATTTGGTTTACATTTTATTAACTGAAATACATCAATTCTGGAGTCACAAATACCTTGACATAAGGTTTATTTTCTTAAGCAGTCATTTCTTTAAGTTGGTATCTTCATTCTTACAATGATGGAAATAGCAGTGTTACATTATAAACTTAGCCTGAGGATAAAAGAGTGACTGGATTGGAACAGTAAGATGAAAATGTGTCACCAAGTTAAGTGATCAGTAATGGGATGCAATCATTTTTGTAAATAATTGATACCTGTTTGGGTTTGACTTGCATTTTTTTTTTTATTTCAGTAGCAGTGTACCATCCCATGTATTGTTTGGAGTTTTAAAGTAAAATCTGGCACAGATTGAGTTTTTTGAGATTTAGTATGGGACTGACATTTATAATCATCATGAGATGTCAGAGTAACATCTGTTTTTCATCCCTAATATAGTATGGGCACAAAGAAATGTATTCATAATCACTTGTTGCTTGGATCAGTAAATTGAATGTATATATAAAAATATTGACACAATATTATCTTACCTCAGTTTTTTTTTTTTAGATGATAAAGATATTATGGTAAACTGCAAATTAAATCTATTGAGATAGAATTGTAAACACAACAACTAAACACCCTAGTGAGAGGCTAAAAATGTTTTCCTAAAATTGAAATCCTAGCATTTCATTATAGCTATGGTCTCTGCATGTTAATAGCTTTAATGACTTAGAATTAAAATCAATGAGACTTTACTATGTAACATTCTTTGACTTAAGTCTCCTTTCCACATTTTTTCATACCTCATGAAAATATTTTCAACCCTACACAAACCCTTATTGACAATCCAATTCCAATATGCCCAAAATTTCTATCAGGATTGGCGATGACATTCAACAGGAGCTTCTCTACATTCCTCCCTTTCATGATATATCTTTAGTTATACTATTTTTTCCTTTTTTTATTTTTAAGATTTATTTTATTTACTTATACAAGCACTGGGTATAGTCAGAAGCGCGAGAGGGTGAGAGAATTCACCAGAGCCAGAGCGGGGAGCAGAGCAGGCAGAAGGACTGAAGTACACTGCTGAGGGGAGCAGCGGGCGGCAGGAGAGGTCTGCGTGCCATGTGGGACCCTCCTCTGGTGGCCGTGGAGCAGCTAGGGATCGAACCGGCAGTGCAGAGGCTGTGGGCAGCTTTGCAACCCAGCGCTCAACCGCTGCGCCACCGGGGAGGCCCTATACTATTTTTTCTTATCTCAGAAAATTAAATTGATGTTTTGTTTAAATCAGAACACAATACCTATGCGTTTAATCTCATTAGCTTCTCTCCTGCAATAGGACTATAAAATTCTCTTTGTGTTTTTTAGTATTCATTACCAATTTATTCTTTTTCTGTAGCCATAAAATCATGCCAATCTCCCTACAAAATAAAACAAGAAAAACCCTCACATTTCTGAAGTTATTCTCTTTTTTCATGATTAAATAAGAGATTATAAATGCCTGTTTTACTACTACTGCTTAGCTTTTTGTTTTAATTGTATACTTATTTTTTATTTATTCTTGCCTTCATGAGCAGAATTTTATTTTGAACCAATGCTTTTTATTTTTCTATTTGTTTCAATTGTATCTTTTTTTTTTCAATTGATATAACAATGGTTTGTGACACTGCATAGGTTTTAGGGGTATAAATTCACATGTCTTCAGTATGTTACTAAACCACACCCACTGCCTAAGCACCCATAATCCTCTATCATAGTCCACTTGTCCCCGTCCCTTATTTGCTCACCATTTCCTCTTCTCCCCTTCTCATAGCCTCAGTTTGACTGTCAGATTTCTATTATTTCATTATATTCCACGTGAGTGAAAAAATCTAGTATTTGTCATTCTCCCTCACTTGCATAATCCCTTCTAGTTCCATCCATGTTATCACAAATGGTAAGATTTCATTTTTTGTTGAGTATTACTGTACTGTGTGTATATGTGTGCATATTTGTATTGTTTTTAATCTATTCATTTGTCACTGGACACTTGGGTTGGTTTGTTTCCAGACCTTGGATGTTAAAAGCAGTGCTGCATTGAACACAAGTGCATATATCCCTTCAAACTAATGTTTTTATATTCTTGCAATAGATACAAAGGAGTGGAATTGCTGAATCATATGGCAGATTTATTTTTAATATTTCAATAGACCTCCATACTGTTTTTCTCAGGCTGGGCCAGTGTACATTCCCCAAAACAGTTTATGAACATTCTATTTTTTTCCAAACCTTTGCTAATACCTATTGTATCTTGTCTTTTTGAGATGGGTCATTCTCACACTTGTGAGATGTTATCTCACGGTGGTTGAGATTTGCATTTCCCTGGTAAGTGATGAACATTTTTCATGTGCCTGTTGGCCATCTGTGTGTTTCTTTGGAGGGTGCATTTAGTTCTTCTGCCCACTTTTTGATTATTATTTTCTATTTGTTGCTTTGTATGAGTTCCTTGTATATTTTGCATATTAGTCCCTTGATGTAAGATGTATAAATATTTTCTTGCACTCAGAAGGTTGTACTTTACTTTCAATGATAGTTTCTCTCACAGTTGGATATAGTCTCATATATTTTTCCCTTTGTTTACCTTGCTGTTGAAGTCCTATCTCCAAAGACTTCCCTGAAGTCAATGCCATGGGAGGTTTTATGTGCCCTTCTATATATTTTATGGTTTGAGGTCTTACATTAAATCTTTAGAGATCCATTTCGAGTTAATTCTGCATTATGGCAGGAGATAGCTTCATTTTTTTTGCACATGGTTGTCTAGTTGTCTAGTTTTCTTTCTTTTTTTTTAAAGATTTATTTTATTTATTTATACAAGAACTGGGGTACAGTCAGAGGCGTGAGAGGGTGAGAGGATTCACCAGAGACAGACCAGGGAACAGAACAGGCAGGCTGAAATACACTGCTTAGGGGAGCAGCGGGCACAACAGGACAGGTCTGCAGTACATGTTTCATGCAAAAAACCTTTTTTATTATAAATTTTATTTTTTATTCCCCATACAATTGCGACCCCCTTATTTTAACCCCAATCCCTCCCCTCCCCTCACCCCACCTCCCATAGAGTGTCTCTGGTTCATAGTCTTAACAACACTTTTTAAAGATACTTCTCTGTCTCCATTGTGTAATCTTGATTACTTTGTGGTAAATTAACTATCCAGTTAAGTGTGGTCTATTTCTGGACTCTCAATTGTATTCCATTTGGCTGTCTTTTTGTAATTCTAATATCATACTGTTTTAATTAATATAACTTTTTATATAGTCTGAATTATAAGATTAATTTATTTCTGTTTTTCTTTTTTTGTGTGTGAGAATTGCTTTGGATATTCAGGGGCTTTTGTGTTTCCATATACATTCCTACTTGCTATATTTCCTTGAAAAATGCCATTGATACCTCTTAGCTTTTAACTGATCATATTATGACTTATTTTCAGGTTCCTCTATTTCTCTCTTTACTTCCCTTTCACCCATTTCTGTTTTTCTATATTCTTCCTCTCATAAGCTACAATGGCTTTAATTAACATTCCAAATGTTTGTATTTCCTGTATCAAAATGTGCAATAGTAAACTAATATTTTCCTTTTAATTATAACTTATTCAGCTTCCTAAAAATCACTATCATAAAATTCTACAACTGAAACCTAAAATTGGTTATGTTATCTGTGTTCTTACAAAAATATTCTCCAATTATTCTTTTATGCATTTAGGGACAAAGCTACCCCTTTTCTAGTTAAAACTTCAACTGTGATCATGTCTATCATTTATTATATTTCATGTTATTCATAGGGCTATTTATCTAGTGCAGACTTATCTTGCATGAACTGTTATCTTACCCACTCTCCTCACTGTATTTAGGAATTCATCATTTTACAGTTGAATTTTAGACAAATTTCAAAGTTGCTATGTTAATATTTAGTTAACCTAAAGTTGGCTTCACTTTCTGAAAAAACAGTGAAAAATGTTTATTCATAGGGAGTTTTAAATAATATGTTATTGTACAACATGTATAATATACAAAATATAATACATATAATACTTAAATGTGTATATATATCATATGTCTCAGAAAATACACATATGTTTATTTTCATTTCTCTGATGGTTAATGATGAACATTTTTCATGTTTTCACTTGCCATCTATGTATATCCTCTTCAGTGAAATATCTGTGCATGTCTTTTGCCTATTTTCTAATTAAATTGTTCGATTTTTATGTTTTTTTTTAAAGATTTATTTTTTATGCATATAAGAACTGGGGTGTAGGCCAGAGGTGCGGGGGTTGGGGGCAGTGAGAGGATTCACCGAGATAGAGTGGGGAGCAAAACAGGCAGATTGATTGAAATACACTGCTAAGGGAAGCAGTGGATGGGACAGGAGAAGTATGTTGTCCCATGTGTGTCTGCTCCCTGGCCAGGGATGCAACTCGGGCTGCAGTGGCTGCCTATAGCTTCATAGTACAGAGACCTAAGTCCTTGCACCACCAGGGAGGCCCTAAATTGTTTTTTATTTTATTTATTTTTGTTATGTTCAGTTTTGAGAGTTCTTTATATATTCTAGATACTATTCCTTTGTCAGATATATAGTTTGCAAATATTTTCTGACAACCTGAAATTTGTCTTTTCATCCTCCTATCACTCTTCCCATAGAAAAGTTTTTAAATTTGGTGAGACTCATTTTATCAGTTTTCCTATTATTGACCATGCTTTTTAAAATAAACAGTACAGGGCCTCCCCGGTGGCTCAGCGGTTGAGCGCTGGGTTGCGAAGCTGCCCGCGGCCTCTGCAGTGCCGGTTTAATCCCCAGCTGCTCCCCGGCCACCAGAGGAGGGTCCCACATGGCGCAGACCTCTCCTGCCACCCGCTGATCCCCTCAGCAGTATGCTTCGGTCCTTCTGCCTGCTCTGCTCCCCGTTCTGGCTCTGGTGAATTCTCTCACCCTCCCGCGCTTCTGACTGTACCCAGTGCTTGTATAAATAAATAAATAAACAAATAAATAAATAAAAGTACATCTTAAAAAAATAAATAAATAAAAATAAATAAAATAAACAGTCCATCTAATTAAAAAACAAAAAAACCTGAGTAGCTTAATGGGTCAGTGAAAATCCCTAGTTTTTCAGTTTTTCTATGAAGCAGGCTGTGCAATCAATTTGACTTTATTCCTTTCTTTTTGGGGTGCCCCTGGGACCTGATCCCTTACTGCTCAAAATTAATTTCTTTTTATCTCAGTCATACTTCAAGATAAATTTCATGTTTCCCAGTTTCTACTATGTAACTTATGTTTTAGAGGATAATCATTAGTATTTTATCTATGCTTTTACAGTAGATCATTGTTTGTTTTGATATCCATTTTGGCTATTGAGTAATATTACAGATACCCATTAGGTAATTTAAAATGAAGACTGTTAGCTAACCATTGATATGCAATTAATGTACAATAAAATTTTCATAATTGATATTACATTTTCTTCTTCACCTACTACCAAACTATTGCACTGTTGACCTATAAGTTACTAAGATTTTATTCATCTGACATAGCTTTTGGAGTACACAATTCCGCTATGACTTGCTCTTACAGATTTCTGTATGTTATTTTATATTCTTTTCAATACCATAATATGTGTAACTGCTGAGTAATTATTTGTTGATTATTTAATTCTCCAAAGACATATTCCTTGATACATTTTCTTGACATTAATAGAAAATGGTCTACTATTGAATACTCTTATTCAATAATGCATATGATTTTCAAATATGTTTTAAAACACCCATAAATTATGTTGCCAGGCAACAAAGTGTATTTTTATTGCAGAAAAGTTTCCAGTTTTGCTAGTTAGCAAACCTTCTCTTCTTTGGTGTCTCTAGAGAGTATTGAATCTTAGTTCATAATAAAACATAGGGAAAAGATGTTCAACATACCTAGATGCAAGATGTTACTTTTCAAATCTGAATTTTAGACACAAACTGCATACTTATCAGTAGTTTTATCTAAGTTAAGCTATGTTGGAAAGCTAAAGGAAAAATGAAGCTATGAATGAGAGTAGAATGAGGTATGACTGATTGTGGTTTTGAATATGAATTCACCTTTGTGATGAAGATGCTCCCTTTGGCCCTTTGCTATATGACCAACATCTAGGAACTTCTCATATTGGTCCCCTTGGCTTTAAAAAAAAAAAAACTATATATTTTTAAACATCCTTGTTTATTTTTTCACAATATAGGATTTCTTTCCTCAGACTTTTGAAATTCACTTGATTCTGAAGATAGAGATAATCTGGGGGGAAAATCTTGAGAAAATGAAGAAAGGTGTCTGTTTCCCTTTACCCTCTTATGGTGGACATTGGCACATACTTCCTTTGATTAAACATCATGACTTCTGTCTAATAGTTTTTTCCACACAATTCTCTCTTGAGAGTTCTTATAACTGTTCTCTCTTCTAATCTGTTAAGGCCCAGAGGCATATCTTAATTTTGTTTCTTTCACAAAGGCCTGAGTTAAGGACTTCGGTATATATACTTTAATTACAAGTTATCACCAAATTATCAGGACAAGACAGGTCGAAAATTCAATTAAAATATATTATCAAGCTTGTTAAAATTTTGAACAACTAGAGATCCCCTAAGGAACTATGTAGAATGTTTCTGAGTCTCTTTTCTCTGAAGGATGTATAGTATGGTTAATAATACATTGATTCCTACCACAATCAAATTGCTCCTGAAGTGTTAATTCACATACTCTTCCATGTAGTTTCTATCCACACAGGACTTCTGTGGCTTTAGGAAAAATGTTGGAGCACAAAATAAGAATGTTTGGCAGTTTTCCCAAAACTGTCTAATATACCTGAATTGAAATCAAAGGTAGGCAAAGGAGATATAAAACAAGGTGGTACCAAGCACATCTCTAGAGGGTGATAAAGATTCTTATTACCTTTGGGGCATAGTGCTTATTCTGGGGTTTCCTTATTGCCTGCCCACATGTTTAAAACAATATCCTTATTCAACTTTTCTCAAATGACCCAATTGGAGCTGCATTGTCTGTTTTTTTTCAGGATTCCCTTTGTCAGTAATGGCTGGTCATACTATTGCCAAAAATCCAGCAGTTGACTTTGTCTTCCCACACTTTCACCCTGAATTCCTAAATATATTAAATGACACTCAGTACTGAAACCTGCCTCCTAAGTATATCATTGAGAGAATTAGGGTGATTATATTTCAATAAAGTATGTCTGCATTTACCAGGTTTTCTGTCTCTACAAGTAAATAATATAAATGTCTTTGTGGAGGTTTGAAGTGTCTCACTGTTACTCAACAGGTATGTATTCTCTATGAGTTCACTGGCCAGAAAGAACAGACAATGCTGACTTGAGGATATTGAGCTCTCACACTGTACAACTGAGGACATGGAGGTGTAGTACTTTTAAATATATCCTATATGAGAAAACATATAATGTGGTCATTGGAAGTCTAATTTCAATTATTAAAGTATTCCAAAAGTTGAGTAGTTATTAAACATATTAAAGTACCATATATTCCCATTTGGTAAGTTATCTGATCAGATAACTGCTTTTAAGAAAAACTCATAAATTATAATTACCTGAGGATTTTTTTTATTATTAAATGAATTGCAGTGGAGAGGACTATTAATTTTCTAGCATAATTTGTGGCAAAAATGTATAACATATTGAAAACAAATTATTTCTTTCCCTGTTATTTTCACTTTTGTTACTATAGAAATGTGCTATTCACCATTGGTACAATTTATTTGTTTATTTATTTATTTATGTCGTTCATATTTGAACAATATTTGCTTCCCCCCACCCCCTCAGGTGTAGTCCCCATGGAATTTCCTTCCCCAATGCACCACCACCTCAGTCCCTTGTGCTCCTCCTCCCTCCCTCTGATCCCTCTCCCTCCTCCTCCCCTGCAGGATGTCTCTGATTTATAATTGTCTGTTTTTGCTCTGTTGTGTTTTGTACTGTCATTATTTTTTTACACTGATATCTTATTTGGTTCCCCTATATTCCTGCTATAAGTGAAACCATCCAACACATTTCTTTTTCCTTCTGGCTTATTTCACTGAGTGTAATTCCTTCTAGCTCTATCCACATTATTGCGGATGGTGTGAGTTTGTCTTTTTTGATTGCTGAATAATATTCCATTGTGTATATATACCACATCTTCTTGATCCAGTCATCTATTTTGGAGCATTTGGGTTTTTTCCAGGTTTTGACTGTTTGTAAATAGTGCTGCAATAAACATAGGGGTGCAGGTGTTCTTTTTGAATCAATGTTTTTGTGTCCTTTGGGTAGATCCCTAGGAGTGGAATTGCTGGGTCATATGGTAGCTCCATTTTTAGTAAACTGAGGAAACTCCAGACAGCTTTCCATAGTGTTTGGACCAGTTTGCACTACCATCAGCAATCTAGGAGAGTTCCTTTTCCACCACATACTTGCCAACATTTGTTACTGCTATTTTTTTTTTTAATATGTGCCATTCTTACTGGTATAAGGTAGTATCTCAATGTGTTGTTTTTTTTTATTTATTTAATTAATTAATTAATTAATTAATTAATTTAGACAAGCACTGGGTACAGTCAGAAGCCAGAAGCGTGGGAGGGTGAGAGAATTCACCAAGCCAGAGCGGGGAGCAGAGCAGGCACAAGGACCAAAGTACACTGCTGAGGGGAGCAGCGGGCGGCAGGAGAGGTCTGTGCACCATGTGGGACCCTCCTCCAGTGGCCGGGGAGCAGCCGGGGATGGAACGGGCGCTGCAGAGGCTGCGGGCAGCTTCACAACCCAGCGCTCAACAGTACGCCACCGGGGAGGCCCCTCAATGTGGTTTTGATTTGCATTTCCCTGAAGATAAGGGATGTTGAACATTTTTTCATATACCTGGTTAATTTATAAGCAGAATTTCCTTATATATTTTGCAAATAAGATTGGAAATTGTGATTTATAATGATATTTTCCACAGAGATGAAGGACCTGTAGAAAATATTTGTAAATATTATGAGTATGAACACAATCAGCAAAGTTAAGGAAATGTTTTAGTGTTGCATCTTACTTATATTATAGACAAGTGTTCATTTTTCTTTCACAAAAGTTACAGCATTAAGTTGTCTCTAGTAGAGACATAATAACATAACACATACCCCCAAGCTGTGTGTTCTCCCTACTGGGCGTTAATTTGGGGAAAAAAAAATCTAAAATATTTTTTAACATACAAAATTACTTTTACATTTATGCAAAAATAGAAAATATATTTTTAATCAGTGAAATCAATTTATTTTTACTTTTTGTTTTTCTTTAAGCAATTTTGCATTAAAAATGTTTCAATTTATTTCTATATCATAATATCTAAATGGGTACAAAAATCTGAAATAAAATTAATTGGTGAGATTAATTTCATAAATGATTGAAGATTTAGTAAGACTAATGTGGCCACATTTTTAGATATATTTAGGGAAGAAATTTGATCTTCTTTCTTTTTTTTAAGGATTTATTTATTTATGCATAGAGGAACTAGAGTACAGGCCAGAGGTGTGTGGATGTGAGATGATTCACCAGAGACAGAGCGGGGAACAGAACATGCAAACTGGCTGAAATACACTCTGAGGGGAGCAGTGGGTGAGACAGGAGATGTCTGCTACGCCATCTGGGTAGCTCCCTGGGGATCGAACTCATGCTGCAGAGGCTGTGGACAGAGCTTCACAGTGCTGTGCTTAACAGCTATGCCACCAGGGAAGCCCTAATTTTCTTTCATTCAATTTTTTATTACTTTGCATAGTCATTGATTCAAAATATATGAGTACTGACTTTGAACTAAGAACTCTGCTATTTAGATAGAAAAAAAATAATCAAACATTATAAATCTAGTCTCATGGACCTTGTAATTTTTTAGTGAAGAAGACTGATATTAATCAAATAATCACACCACTATTTAATTGCAGGTTAATAATTCCTTTATACATAAAACATAGGACTATAAGAAAGCATGACATGAGAAATTTAAGCAAAAGGAGTGAGGGCAAATGCCCTACGATGAGTAGAATCACTATCACAGTGGTAAGAACACAGAGAGTAATAGAAGGGTCAGTAGATTTGAAGTAGTGCCTGGGAACATTGCTGATTCTTAAAATTCTTAAACTTCTTAAAATTCTTTAAGACTCATGTTCTTTATTTTAAGAAAATAATGGTGGGTTATAACCAATTTTACATTTTCATAATACCTGTCTATGTACAATGTTCAGAATTTTTTTGGATGGACCAAAAGAGGATGAGCATCCTCTATTAAGGTAAAACTTAAGTGCCCATGTTGAAAAGCCACATTCAGAAAGAAAATTTTGACAGAAAACATGATTGGACTTGTGAGATATGGTTCAGAAATTAAACCAAAAAGACCTAATTGAATATATAAGGTAAAATCATCAAATGTAATCCCTATGCTTTCATTTTGAGGAAAAATGAAAGCATAGTACTCCCATATATTAAATTAGAGAACAATTGGGAGAGAATTAAATTTTTGGAAGAGGATAAATTAACACGTTTAATTTAGGTTTTATTGAGTTTGAAATCATTGTTACACTTAAAAAGAGATGTTTAATAGGCAATTGGTTATATGGTCCTTAGTTTAAAGAAAATTCTGGCCCAGATCCATATATTTAGAAAGATACCCATGTAAGTGATGTACTTGTAAGTAAAATTTTCATTAGAGAGTGTATAGAGAGGAAAGACAAACCATCTTGCTCTGTTCCTGGAGATACGTCAACAATAAATTGCTGATAGAAGTAAATGATTCTTAAAAGGAGTCAGAAATTTGAAAAGATAAATAAAAATGCATGGTTTAAATAGGAGCAAATAAAAGAAGTGTTTCAAGGAGGCATAGGTGTTTGACACTGACAATCATTTAATGGAACTTAAATAACAATATTTTAAAACATGATTGAATTTATAAATACCCTGTAATTAATGATCTTGGTGAGAAGTGCTTTAACTACAGTTGAGGAAATGGAATTGCTAAGTACAGATGACATTTCTTACGTTACAATAGGATTGCATCCCTATAAACCCATAGTTAAGTTGAAAATATCATGTCAAAAATGCATTTAATAAAATATAAAATAAAAAGCTGGCAGCACAGTAAATACACTATAGCAATGAATTATTGATGCCTAGGATGGCATGGCTGACTGGGATCTGTAGCACATAGATACTGTCTATCACTCTCCTGCCCCCATCATAAGGGAGATTGCTAGTCCAGGAAAAGATCAAAATTCAACATATAAATATCTATTAACACGTATTACTTTAATGCCATCATAAGTTGGGGGCTATCTGTCAAAAAAATAATATTTTGCCTCTATAAAGGAGATATAATTTTAAGTTATTTGGATAATTAAATTACATTTTGACAACAATATCTAACTAAAACATATCATTAACATTTTATTTTTTAATATAATTTAAATATATATATTTATTTATTTATACAAGAACCAGGGTACAGGCCAGATGCGTGGCAGGGTGAGAGGATTCACCAGAGACAGAGCAGGGAACAGAACAGTCAGATTGACTGAAACACACTGCTTAGTGGAACAGGGGACAAGACAGGAGAGGTCTGCCGCGTCCTGTGTGTTGCTCTGCGGCTGGCGGGGATCAAACCAGCACTGCAGAGGCTGCAGTCAGCTTCACAGCGCTATGCTCAACCACCTATGCCACCAGGGAGGTCCCCAAATCATTACCATTTTAAACACTCTTCTGTAATTGAAAAAAAAAAAATGTAACCAACTCCTCTATTTTTTTTTTTTTTGGGAAAATAAATTAATATTGCAATACTGCAGTTCCAAACTGTGTCTGACATATTAAATGACCCTATATATTTTTCTTTGATCTCACAGCTTTTTCAACCATACACATAACTTATAGCTAAGAAGAATAATACAAGAGATAGAATCAGATATCACACTGATTAAATTTTATATTAAAAAGGACCAGGTACTACCAATGCAACTTTCATAAAAACTAAGACCTGTAAGGAAGATGGGGGTGTTTACAATCATCAGTTTCAGATATATACTTTCAGCCTAGAAAGAAATGGGTTTTCAAGAGACATTTTGTAACTGACTTTTCTTGTCAGTAATGAACCAAAAGATTTAGTTTGTTTAGATGTTATGGAGGTGTCCAACACTGATTTCTCACTTTCCTTTCGAGCGTTACATTTATTTTAGTGTGTTTTTCATAACCATTACTCAGACGCTTTTCAGGCCTCTCTTTTGAGTTAATCTTTAATGTGATTCTCAGTTCTCAGATGAGTGTCATTGCCTTGATTTCTATAATTTTTCATTTTATTTCAGATTATATTCTCTCCCTGACAATTTTTCCTTCTTGAGGTCATAATTTTTCTCTACGAACTATAATTCTTCCCAATTTCATTCTAAGTATTTTGTCTGCTTTATTTTAATTGAAAATCTAAAAGAAAAGAAAGGATACCTTGTAAGTAATTCTTAAGTTTTAAGGGACTTTTTGAAATCTTTTCTCTTTATTTTTTATATATTTTATAACATTCTTCATTTTTGTACAATGTGTGTTTCTCCTCTCAAGTGTAGACTTTTTGAAATATTAAACCATGAAGCATGTATAGTACTTAGACTCTTAAAATAAACACTCTGTCTCTGGTGAATCCTCTCACCCTGCCACGCATCTGGCCTGTACCCTGGTTCTTGTATAAATAAATATATATATATATATATTTAAATTATATTAAAAAATAAAATGTTAATGATATGTTTTAGTTAGATATTGTTGTCAAAATGTAATTTAATTATCCAAATAACTTAAAATTATCTCTGAATTCCATAGCTGACTCCCTGTTATCCAAATCTTAGTTAATACATTACCTTCTTAATGAGATCATCCATCACTGAAAGGCAAACTTATGTCTCTTATATCTTTATAGCACTTATTCTTCATGAAATTACATCACTTTAATTTATTGATATGGCTTAAATTACCCACTGGAAATTAATACCCCATGATTAGAAGTACTTCGCATGTCTTTCCTACTTATGTAAGCTAATCAAGCAGTTAAGCCTCCATAAATATTTGTTAAATGAATGAATCCTACCCTACTATTCTACTTGCACACTGACAAATTGTGAATATATTCACTTATTATTTTACTTTCCACGGTTTTATTTTACTTCACGTTGTAAAACTTTTTAGAATCCATAGTATACAATGGGTTTCTATAATCACTGAGAGGTGATTCCTAGACATCACTGTTGAAAACATTTCAATAATTTCTTTATCTGGAGGATGTGGGAGACAAGTATGGGGTCTCTATGGTGTTACGTAGGAAGCCTCTCCATGCAGTCTGCAAATAGCTGAGTAACTGTGTTAAGAAGTCACCTGAAGATAAGCTTTTTGGATAAGAAGTCCTTTTTAAGTAAAAAAGTATTTTGCAGCTGTAATGATTTTTCAGAAGATACCGGTACCATTTCTTCGTTAATAGAGAGCAGTGAATGAAAATCACAAATGATAAGATTTCAATGTGGTTAATTTGGGTGGAGATAACATACCATCTATTGTTATGGCTTCAAACTTTAGACCAATTTCATATCGAGGTTAAAGGTTTAATTATGGAACTAGAAGACGAGGAAAAGATCAGACTTGAGTGCACGGTCTGGAGATATCTAAGCAGCGGGTATTCCTGTCTTCAATCTCCTGCAGTCAGGAATTCACACACACACACACACACACACACACACACACTATATCAGGATGCTTACATTCTATATTTTAAATGCAGGCATAGTGAAAGACTGAGTGATATCCAAAAAAAACCCAGATTCATTAGTGCTTCAAAAGAAACATGAAATTTTGTGCAGTTTTCTAAGATAGCATTTATTTAAAGGAGTTCATGAACTCAAAATCTGTAATTCTCAGAAACAGATACAAATGAAGCAAAGTATTGACTTATCCATTAAAAGACAATCGTTTTCGCTGTAAACAAAAAGGTAACTTTGGTTGTTAATGAAGAATTGTGTTTCACTCTTTGAACTGAGATGCAACGTTAAATTCAATAATTTTCCTGTTTAGTATTTCAGTAGATATATCTTTTAGTCTTGGAACAAGTGATAAATAACAAGGATCCCTGTAAGTAATATGAAGAATGGTACAACATAAAAAAGTAATTAATACAAAAATTAAAGTGTACATCATAAGGAATCAATTTTGATAATAATTATTGTTAATTTTGTTCATGGTCCCAATAAATGCCAAATATGTGGCTTATGTGAATACTGTCTAACTTCAAAACTGTTAGGATTATTAGATTTCATAAAGCTCAACTTTTGTTGGTGTTAGTTTCATTCCCTCCTCCCTTACTGTTAGGTTAGAAAAAACAAACAAACAAAAAAAAGTCATCTGCTTTTGTTTGTATCTGCTATTCCTTCAGTAGTAGACGCTTCAAACTTTTTTGACTGCACCCTAGTATAATAGAGAAATTTCCCGTATCAACCAACACACACATAAGCATACACAGAGGCACACACAGAGATTTTTTGTGTGCAATTAAAACAAAATTTAAAAAAAAAAAACAATATGTGTCTTTACAACATAAGATGTTTTGTTACATTATATAATAAAGAGTGCTAGGGGGATTACCTGAAGTCAAACAAACAAACCTGTTGTAGATTAAAGAAAGGCTTTCTTTTGCATGTGGGTTTGTGTGGAACTATATTCCTCAGGGATGTTATTTCTGCAATAATAGTATGAATCATGAACAATTTTTATCAAGATCAAGTAAACGTTATAACTGATGGTACCTGGTAATTTTAGTATGCATTAATTTCAGCTGTATACACTTTTCACAAGTCACTTGCTAGATCATGCGCAGCATGATAAAATGAGAGGTGATTCATATCTGTGAAGGGTTAATTGAAGGCCTATGCGCTTCTGTATCCACTATCTTACTTGTTATTAGTGGTGTGATGCTGTTTGTCAAATATCAGATTGTGTTTTAAGAGACTGGGGTTTGGAAAAGTTACCATGACATACTGTTCTTACTGCAGCTAACGGGAATGACTCATAATAAGTCATGTCTCTTTCAAAGACCAAGATGTATCTTCTTCAGACTATAGTAGGAAAAGAGTATAGTGTAGATTATTGAGCAAACATCAATAATATCCAAAGTTATTAATATGTAGTCGAGAGTAAGAGAAAAGTCAATATATGCCTGTGACTCTTTACAGAAAATGATCCAGCTGATCTGAAAACCCTCTTCACAAATTTTACTCAAAGTAGTTCTGATACTGAATTTGTTACTGACTTGTGTCCAGAAGAGTAAAATATCAAGAGAAAATTGTGACTATTGTATTTAAGTGATTTAATTACAATTTTATTCAGAATATGTCAGTGACATATCCATGCCTAAATTACCTGGTTCCTCTACGCTATTGATCTAAGTAGCCCAGATTTGCAAACTTAGTGTTTTAGAAGCTTAAATTATTTAAAATAGACCTTTTATACTTTCAAATCTCTGGCAAATATTCCTTCATTTAATGTAGTGTTTTGTAAATATTGTGGAATCTTTGAGAGTAATTATCACTTTAAATGCCAACATTTTTTGAAACACAAAGTATGTATTTTAAACTAGTAAGAGCATTTTAAATTTTTTTTAAATGTTTTGAATCAGCATCTAGTCTGTTGTATATAGATTTTTATATGACATGTAGTTTTTTTTTAAATATTTTTTAAAGATTCATTTATTTATTTATACAAGAACAGGGTACAGTCAGAAGCACGGGAGGGTGAGAGAATTCACCAGAGCCAGAGCAGGGAACAGAACAGGCAGACCGACGAAATACACTGCTGAGGGGAGCAGCAGGCGGCAGGAGAGGTCTGTTGTGCCATGTGGGACCCTGGCCTTCAGCGGGTGATCTAACCAGTGCTGCAGAGGCTGAGGGCGCTCAACTGCTACGCCACCAGGGGAGGCCCTATCATTTGAGTTTTTAAGGGAGAAATACTAATTTATCTTTTATGACTTTCTATATTTTGAATTTGTATGATTTATTTTTTTCACACAATAGTCATTTTATTACACTATATTGACATATAACATTGTAAATTTTAAGTTTAAAAAATGTTGATTTGATATATTTATATATTGCAATGTGATTGCCATTGTAGAAATAATTAGCACCTTTATCATGTAAAATAATTATTCTTTCTTTATAGTGATCGGGAAAGTTAAAACTAGTTTCTTAGCAAGTCTAATGATCATAATACAACATTGTTGTCTCTCTCCACTCTCTGTGCATATAACTGTAGGGCTTATTTGCTCTTCATAAATGTATATCCTTCACCATTTCTGTCCTGTCTGTTCAACCCCCATTCTGAGGTAACCAACATTTTATATCCCCAGTTGTACAAGTCTGGTAGAATTAATCTTTATTTATTTATTTATTTATATTTATTTAATTTTTTATTACTTAGGTAGCAGTGACTTAAAATTGTGTACATGATTTAGGAGGCTAAGTTTGCACACCACACTGCACCCACCATCAAAGTACCCATATCCCTTTACCATGTACCACTGGGCACCCTACTCCATTGGTTCCCACTTCCACATTCTCCCTCTAGTAGCCTTAACTCTGCAGTCATATTTCTGGGATTTGTTTTGGTTTGGTTTAGACAGTTACTCTGTTTCTTTATATTCCACATGAGCAAAGTCTTTGGTATCTGCCTTTATCCTTCTGGCTTATTTTACTTATCATAATCCCTTCTAGTTCCATCCATGTTGTCTGGAATGGTAAGATTGTTTTCTGGTAGAATTTTTCGACTTGTTCATTTATATCTAGTGTTAGTAAACTATGCCTTTTATGCCATATCTGACCTATGATTTGGTTTTATACATTCTAGCTAAGGATATGTTTTATGTTTGACAGATTATTTTATTTTTTTTTACAAAGATTTATTTATTTATTCATACAAGCACTGGGTATAGTCAGAAGTGCGGTAGGGTGAGAGAATTCACCAGAGACAGAGCGGGGAACGGAACAGGCAGACTGATGAAGGGGAGCAGTGGGCACAGCAGGAGATGTGTGTCATCCCATGTGGGACCCTCTCCAGCGTCCAGGGATTGAACCGGCACTGCAGAGGCTGTGGGCAGCTTCGCAGCCCAGCGCTCAACAGCTGCACCACCAGGGGAGGCCAGACAGATTATTTTAAAAATGAAAAGATAAACAACTAAGAATGTACAAAAAAAAAAAAAAAAGCCTGGAATATTTACTATCTGCTTTTTAAGGTAAAAATTCGCTGACTTATGGCCTCCATGGTGGCGCAAGGTGTTAAGTTTCAGCACTATGAAGTTATCTGCAGCACAAGTTCTATTCCCTGGCAAGGAGATAACCCACATGGAGGAGCCTGTTGCTCCCCTCAGCAGTTTATTTCAATAGTCTGCCTGTTCTGCTCCCCACTCTGTCTCTGGTGAATCCTTCCACCTCTGACCTACACCACAGCTCTTTTATGCATAAATAAATAAAATAGATCTTTAAAAAAATAGCTGACTCCTCTATATACTATAAAACTCATGTAAAACATTTGACAAGATTAGTTTATCAGTTTAAATGGCCCTGCTTAATATATTAGGAAGCAAAGTTGTCCCACTTGGTTATATGTTATTTTTGAGATTTTGATTAAAATGATAATCAAGTAACTTCTGTCTTAAAGCATATTTCCCCTTTCCAACTAGCATCTAATACAGATGGTACTTGCCTGGGCATGTTGGAGATAACTTATTCCCATTTCATGTTTCACACATTGGTTTTAGTGTCCAGTGACTACCCTTGCTTGAATCAATTATTCTATTAGAAGCTTCAAAATGTGATTTTTTAAAAATGCCAGTTGAATAGTAGTTGCGTTTAAATAAATCCTCTTTTTCACAATCTGAAAATAGGAAAATTAATAAATTTGAAAAGACGCATAAATGCCTTTACTAAATTTTATGGTATTTATAAACTGAATAATATTTATACTTTCTATTTTCTAATTTTTTTAAAGTTTTCTTATTATAGAGAAAAGTCATCTTGTCTTTGTATTAGACAGCTGCTGTGTACATGTTAGGATGCTATTATTGTCATCTGAAGTTAATACGACAGATTCACAATTTAAAGATATATACTTGGTATTATGGACTTAACTTCGTAAAAATAAAATTTGTGGTGTGTGTTGCACATTAATAACGAATGACAAAGGGTCGAGTGAAACTAGATTGAGGTAGTAAAATATTCTTTTTTTAAGATTTTTTTTAATTTATACAAGAACTGGGGTACAGTCAGAGGTGCGGGAGGGTGAGAGAATTCACTAGAGAGAATGGGGAACAGAACAGGCAGAAGGACCGAAGACATTGGTGAGGAGAGCAGCGGGCGAGGCTGGAGAGCTCTGCCGCGCTATGTGGGTTTCTCCCTGGCGGGCAGGGAATCAAACCCGCGCTGCAGAGGCTGTGGACAGCTTCACAGTGTGGTGCTCAATCTGCTGGGCCACCGGGGAAGCCCAGTAAAATATTCTTATGAACAAAAAGAAAACAGATTTTTCAAAAACTACTTATTTTAAAATTTTGAAAAGTCTCAACATCTGAGGACTCTCTTTGGGATTTGGTATCATGTTTTTGACATTTAGATTTATAACTCTACTTCTTTGAAGTGAATATAATATAAATAGCAATATAATATAAATAGCAAAATTATATACAAGAGGTAAAATTTCAGATGGAAAAAGTTTCTGGAAAATACTATTTAGAAAATTTGTTTTAGTTGTTGCTGTAAGTTATATGTTCTGATTGTTGAATTTTGTTAGAAAAAGAATAACTGATATTTTATGACTACCACAGATTTTATCTTATTCACTCATAAAATTCAGTATGTTTTAATGCAGATTCTCTCATTTCTGTTTTGTTTTATTAATCTTTCTCTTTACTATAACATTCCTAGCTACATTCAAGTGTGGCTTTTTAAGTCTCAAGCCTCTCTTTCTGTTTTTTTTTCATAGCAAAACTCTTCAAATATATTGTGTGTATTGCTTATTATCATTTTCTTACCTCTGTGTCACTCTTCAGCCATTCAATTCTGGTGTCCATGCCCTTATGCCAGTTGTTTTGTCAAATACAAGAGACACTTTTCTAACTGGAAGTCTCTGCAGATTTTGACATTATTGGTCACACTTTATTTACTTCATTAAATACTGTCCTATAATGACTACCATTATACCAAGTATTTCCCTGTTTTTGATAAAATTTAATAGTCTATATTACCTTAAATATTGGAATTTATCAAGATTCTCTTCTAGACTCTTTTATCTTTTATTCTGTATTGCCTTACTATTCTAGTATTTTTCCCATTCAGACAAATTCACACATACATATCTATCAATTGCTTAATTATTTCATTTCCAGTTCTTAGAAGACGATTTCTTATTCATCTTTGATTAATTTATGTTTATGTGTTATAATATCTTCTACATAATAGAGGCCATTTTCCATGATAGGTTTCTGATTCTTAGGTTGTGGGAAGATTCTTCTTGAAGTCGTTTTGCATTTGCATCAGCAGGGAACAACAGGAATTCATTCAACCAGAACAAGTTTTTATATATATTTCTCAGTTTGGAGTCTGTAAATTTGTACTTTATTCCTTGGAGTCAATCAGGTTTGGAATCCTCCCTGTCTAAACATTGTCCCTCATGCTTTCCTGCATTTCTGGTGTTCAAAGACTCCATTTCACAAGTAGCATAGATAACAGCCAGTCCTTGCCTTATAGTAGATAATTTGGTTCCAATTCTCATGTAAGTTTGTTAAAAGATACTAGTTTTATTTTCATCTCTACTGCTAAACAATTCATATAATTTTAAACAATACTCTTCAACTATTTGACTATTGTTCCAATAAGTATATTGGGAGGTTCAATACATATTCATTGCTACTTCTTGTTTTAATGAAAAATGGCCTATGATTCATATAGACACTAGTATCATTGTGATGAAAAAGCATAAGCCAAGGAAACAGAGAATTCTCATCTACTTGCTTTTTAATTAAGTCTGTGACCCTGTATGCATGAAATTAGTAATTGATTGCAAGGCCCAGAGAATCTTCAATTTCAATTTTTATATCAGCTTACTTTCTATTGATTCATTCAACTAAAAATATTTGATTATATTTAGTAGTCAATATGTCTGACATTTTTTGTTTTGCAATGACCTCTGATTCTAAGACTGAGAAAGAACTTTTCCTCATATAATTACATCTGTTTACTCAGTGAGGGGAATAATATTTTAATTTGAATCCAGTTATCATTGTTAGTTAAATTATGTTGTTGAAGATAAATTAACACCCACTTGTTGATAATAATGTGTGTGTGTGTGTGTGTATACAATGAATTAGCACTCTGAGAAAGAGAGTGACCTATAATATTGATTAAAGAACACATTCACAAATAATTGCCCATGCTGAGCATGCATTCAGTATAAAGTCTTTTCAAGTCATGTTCAATAGCTTTTAAAATGCAAGATAAGTGTACGTAAATTATGACTTCAAAGCAAGAAATAGAAGCTTACAAAGAATATTGCAAAGCTTTGTTATTTCACAAATAATTACTGTTAAGAATTAGATTTTTTCCTTTTAAATTTCATTCAGGAAGTGTTGAATTGTCATAATAGCTAAGAGCAGGCCACTGGAACTACCTAATGTTCCTTCTTCAATTACCACAAAAGAACTAAAACAAAACTGCTATTCCTAAGGGATTTAATTTTCTCTTTCTGTTTAACATTCATATCCAATCATTTGTCATTCATCCAAACTAGAGAACAATCCAGTCTAACACTAAAAGGATGAAGAGAGACTTGAATTCTGTCAGGAACTTTGAACAACTATCTAAAATAGTAACAGATTGGAACATATTACTTGATAGAATGACCAGTGCTGTACACATATTAACTCTTATTAGTCTAACTCTTGTTATCCTCTTTCTTTCCTACTAATTGATTTTCAAATTATTAATTACAGTTTTCTCAGAAAACATTATGTTCTTTTTCATATACTTTATATTCAACTAATACTATTGAATAGTGGGGGGAAGAGAAAGAAAAATGGAAGGGCAATAGGCCAGTCTTGAGATTTTATAAGCCTATGAAAGATTCAAGTGCCCAATCAAAATGCTTGCTTGTAACTATGGAGATAATATAATTAACTGGATTAGAGGTTTACTGTTTTATTTATCCTATGTCAATTTATTATGCTAGCACAGTTCTTTGTGCATAATGGACACTTAGTTTTGTTTTGTTTTGTTTTTAAAGATTTATTTATTCTATACAAGAACTGGGGTACAGGCCAGATGTGGGGAAGAGTGAGAGGATTCACCAGAGACAGAGCGGGGAACAGAACAGGCAGACTAACGAAATACACTGCTGAGGGGAGCAGTGGGCAAGACAGGAGAGGTCTGCTGCACCATGTGGGACCCTCGCCTGCCCGCCAGGATGGAACCAGTGCTGCAGAGGTTGCGGACAGTTTCACAGGGCTGTGCTCAACAGCCTGCGCCACCAGCAGAGGCCCAGGTTTTTTTTTTTTTTTTTTTTTTTTTTCTTTTAAGTGATTAACATTTACTCCATTCTAGAGACTATTTCAAGATAGATTCTTGGATATTAAGAACATTAAATGCCTGTTTAAATGCATTGTTAATAACCCTCTTTTGGGAGTCATTTTGCAGGTATGTCAAAGACATTTACACCTTAAGTTTACACAATTTTATTTTTATTTATTTATTTGTTTGTTTGTTTGTTTGTTTATTTATTTTTTGTGGGACCCTCACTGGTGGCCGGGGATCGAACTGGCGCTGCAGAGGCTGTGGGCAGCCTTGCAACTCAGCACGCAACTGCTGTGCCACCAGGGGAGGCCCAGTTTACACAATTTTATATGTCAATTGTCTCAATAAAGCTGGGGAAATTTAAAAACTAAAATATCATCTTACTAAAGTTATTTTTTTTATGTTGAACATGTGTACTAAGTTATTTGGTATTTAGAAGGAGACTTTCATTTTTGACTCCTTTAGATATTAAATATTCACTATCCCTTATGTTGATTTTAACACTTATGCTTTAGTTTGCAAATAATGTAAGACCTAACAGGTAGGTTTAAAGAGTGGAAGAAGTGCACTGATGCACATAAATGTAAAGATCCAGAATTAGGATAGTTTTTAGACTGATTAAAGCTAACACTCTCTAGTTTTCTGTGTTATTCATTTTCTATGAACTCACTTTTATTCTGTTCCTCTTTCCTATGAGTACAAGAAATGGCAATGATAGTTTGAGTATTATATATGCACCACATTTTAATTATGGCATGAAGAGTGGTGGCATTGGTCCTCATCTTTCCAGCAAAATTCCAAAATGTACTCTAACTGGACTGATGGACATAACATCCCACTGTGGATAATGTGACTGGACAACAGATGAAAATATAGGAAGAGATAAGAATTTTCTTTGTTTACAGAAAATGATTTGATGTTAACTTGGTAGCATGAGATATGAAATAAATAGGATATGGAATATTCTATCTGATAATATTTTTTTCAGAATAAAAGCATAGACTCTTCATTAGTGAATTGAAAGTACATCAAGTAAAATTAGATGTAGATGTATGCAAATGTTATACTTAGAGAATACTAATTGCAGTGTCAAGCATATAAATGTTCCTTTTAAAAGGGATTGCCTGTTGGTATTAAGGTTTCAGATAAATAATGGATGGTCACTGTTCATTGCTCATTTAGAGGGTAAGGAGGGCAATTACAGATGTTCACAAACATTAAATATAGCACAAAATATTGTTGCTATTATCAAAGATGCATTTATCTACACATCTCTTGAACTCTAAATTCTGCAATTTTATATACCATTAACCAAAACTCATCTTAGATTGCTCTTACATTTTAAAATTCATTATTATGTGTTAAAAATATACCTCTTTTTGTTCTAGTCTTTCCTTTTTAGCCATAGGAACTAATCCAGTATCTTTCTCTAGCTATTTAGAGTTTGAAGGCAGCTACCCTTACTTCAGTAATTTTATCTACAAGCTTGATCTCCTTTTGATTATCAGTTCTTTCTGTGACATTATCACCATAAGGAGTCATTCCTGAATGTTTATTTTATCTTTTAAAAATATAGTGTCCTGCTAAAAAGTAGTGACTTTGATGTCAAATAGCTTGTTTCTTATAAGCTATGTGTTTTTGGACTGTTTATTAACCTCAGTTAATTGGGGATGATAATAATAATTTACCTTTTAAAGTTGTTGTGAAGATTAAATAGGTTAACTTTACCATAGCATTCTTGCAAGCATCAGGCATAATTGTCATTAATATAATAAATATCATTAAAAGTTATTTTAATCATCATTATAAATACTGGTTAGGCATTCAAAATTTTTATTCAATAAACTACATAATTGACTCATTGGCTTAATTTCTACCCCCACTTCACATATTGCTAATCTAAGAGACCCCTTTTTGCATATTTTAACTGAGTGATAATTTACTTTATTCTATATTACATTTATCTTTATTATTTTCAGTCTGCTGTACCACCCCAGCAAATTTGGTTGGATTCTGACTTCACCATTCCATGCACTTTGTTTTTTAAAGGATACTTTATCAAAATATTTCACATATGTGATTAATATGCTTCCTAAACTTTAATTCAAGTCATAGGTTTAAAAGAAATTGCAATTACTAGGCAAAGGAGATAGACATTTCTCTGCATATGGAAACTGTATATATACTAGATACTTTTTGATATTGTTCTGAAAATTATTTGAAATAGATGGCATTATCTTAGCTAGCATATGTTCATACAGTTAATCAGATTTCTTTAAGAATTTATCAAATACATTCATAATAAATATACCATTATGAATATCAGATATATGAAGAATACTGTACTCTTCTCATCTTCCATCCCCCTACCCCTATTTAACAAAAATGTGTTTAACCTGTAACATTTTATTCTTATTATAATAGTGTTTGTCCTTAGTGAATATTGTTCTAGACGGCCATTTATTATCCCTTGAGCAAACAATTTAGGGATTGATTTTAAGAACAGATATGATATTTGGGTGTCTATCTTTGAAAGTAATAATACCACTTTCTAGTTTTGTAGCACTTTTATTCTAAATTCCTTAACTCACATGATTGTTATTTACTAAAATCCTAAGAATTATTTTCAAAATTTGAGAAGATGATGACTGGACTTAGAGACTGCTAAATTCAGAGGTATTTTACATAATTTCTGAGTTCTGTGGTGCATATAGGGATGAAAGAAATCATTTTGGGGACACTGAATTATCATTTGTGTCTCACTTCAAGTTAAGGACATTCTTCTTGAAAACTTGAATTCTAAATCCTATAACTGACTACATAAATAGTTTTGTTTATTCAGTTTATTATTAAACAAAGCAATATTTGTTCACATCTGGCATGCCTACTTCCGCAGTAAACAAAGTTCAAAATTTCATGATATAGTCTTACCTTTTTTTTCTATACACTTTCTTTTTTCTTTTTTTTCCTACTTGGTAGTGTTTTCTCAGAATAATTTGAATATTGATTATTAAATATACTTTCAATTCAGTTCTCTTACACATAGCTTCTAACCTATCACACATAGCTGAGACTTTGATACATTTGTGTGTGTGTGTGTGTGTAAATCCCTCCCTTATCTTCACTCTCCATTTAATACTTTACTACCTTCTATTTTCTGATATTTTCATTTGTTTGTATGTGTCATCAAAATATTCGAGCCATGAAGATGAACCATGATTGATATAAACTGTTCAAATCAAGCTACTTCCGCTGATAGAATTTTTTTTGTTTTTTAAAGATTTATTTATTTATTTAAACAAGCACTGGGTACAGTCAGAAGCGCGGGAGGGTGAGGGAATTCACCGGAGCCAGAGCGGGGAGCAGAGCAGGCAGAAGGACCGAAGTACACTGCTGAGGGGAGCAGCGGGTGGCAGGAGAGGTCTGCGCACCATGTGGGACCGGCCTCTGCTGGCCGGGTAGCAGCCGGGGATCCAACCCGCGCTTCAGAAGCTGAGGGCAGCTTCGCAACCCAGCGCTCAACCGCTGCGCCACCGGGGAGGCCCCTCTGATAGATTTTTAATTTCCCAACATTCTATGTCATTAGAGGTGATCATGTAACCATGGGTTACTGATAAATAAAAATAAATTGGCTGGAAGAGGACTTCCTTTGAACAAAATAAATGTAATGTCTAGGTTGAAGTGGACTTTTCTATGGTTATATAAGTGTGAATATGAGAATGAAGATGGAGTGGTGCGATTAATGCTAGGAACCACCAACCCCCAGACTTCTTATTTTGTGAAGAGAAATAAAGTCCTTATGACAATGCAGCTGGATATCTATTGCTGTTCATGAACTAGAACAGAGGGAAGGTATGAACTAGAACTAGATGTAATGAGGGAAGAATGTCTATTTCATATCTTTTCATCATCTAAGGGACTTCTGTGACAGAAAAATACTTAAAAACCATCTGAATTATTCTCACAGGTATTTCCAGGGAATTCTATCTAGCAAGAAAAGCTCCAGACTTTGTAGTCACCACCCTTATGTGTCACTAATGTTGAATGAAAGAATTTATATTGTGCCTATCGAGGTACCTGACACATTCTTAAATTATATACATGGTTGTATTTGGTGTTTGATTTATAGTTATTGTTATACATGCTCATTCATATTTCTATGTGATTTAGCAATTCATCATCCTTATCTCCCAGTGACAGTGGTGTCCTATTCATTGATGAAGTTAATTAATAATGCTATCTCTCCATCACAAAAAACCAATAGCGGGCCTCCCTGGTGGCACAAGGGGTTAAGCCTCAGCACTATAATGCTATCCTCAGCCATTGCAGCATGAGTTGGATCCCTAGCCAGGGAGCCGACCCACATGGTGCAGTGAACCTCTCCTGTCTTGCCACTGCTTCCCTCAGCAGTGTTCGGCTTCCCTACTCTGTCTCTGATGAATCCTCTAACTACCACCCCCCCACCCCGGCCTACATCTCAGCTCTTATATGCATAAATAAATAAATTTAAAACATAAAATCAATAGAGTTTTGGGATCTAGACCAACTGGTCCCAAGTCCTGTTTATCATGAGACTCACATGAAGGAACTAAAAAAAAAAATCCTCAATCGCCTGTATGAATTCTAATAACAAAAATCAGATAAAAAAATCCAAATATAGCATTTTGATTTTGTTTCTAAAGTAGGACCTGTTTCTTACTTTAGGTTTTGCTATTTTATTTTGTTATATATATATATTAAATATTTATTTTTATTTATTTATTTATTTATTTATTTATTTATTTATTTATACAAGTACTGGGTACAGTCAGAAGCGTGGGAGGGTGAGAGAATTCACCAGAGCCAGAGCGGGTTGCAGAGCAGGCAGAAGGACAGAAGCACACTGCTGAGGGGAGCAGCAGGCGGCAGGAGAGGTCTGCACGCCATTTGGGACCCTCCTCTGGTGGCCGGGGAGCAGCTGGGGACTGAACCGGAACTGCAGAGGCCGCAGGCAGCTTCGCAACCCAGCGCTCAACCGCTGCTCCACTGGGGAGGCCCTATTTTGTTATATTTTAATGATTCAAGTCCCCTTTTTACATTCTGCTTTCATATGTTTATTGATTTTATTTGTCATGCCATACTTTTGTTTTTCTGAATTTTATTATATCTTTATTCATCCTTCCATGATTGGATATTTAGGAAGTGTCTAAATCTGGGCTAATAAAAATAAGGTTGCAGTGTCCATAGGAGCATATATATCTTTTGAAACAGTGATGTTATACTCATTATATTAACTTTCACAAGTATTATATTATATGGTATGTCTAGTCTTAAGTTTTTGAGGAATCACCATACTATTTTTCATAGTGTCTGCATTACTTTTCATTCTCAGCAATATTTTTCATGACAGGTATTTAAAATTCTCTGTTCATTAGATAACACACTTCTGTGTATTTAAGTTTGGTTTCTAAAGAATTATTCTGCTTTTGTGATGTCATATTTCCTTGTAGTTTATATTTCTTTTTTCCCTTAAATTTATTTTCTTATATTGTTCTTCCTTTTTGTATAGTAATTGTTTCCTTCCCTCAGGTGCAGTCCCCATAGTTCTCCCACCACCATAGCCTTGTGATCCATCATCAGTCCCCTATGTTCTTTCCTCCCCTATATTTATCCATCTCCCTCCCTCTCCTTTGTTGTTTGCCTCAAGTCTGTGGTCAACATTCAGCTTTTGTCTTTTTTCATCATCTTTTGTTCAGTTTCTTTATGTTCAGAGAAATCGAGTGAAACCATCCAATATTTATCTTTTTTCCTTTTGACTTATTTCACTTAGCATAATCCCTTCTAGCTCTATCGATATTACTACAGATGTCATGAGTATATCCTTTCTGATCACTGAGTAGTATTCCATTGTGCGTGTGTGTGTGTGTGTGTGTGTATTGCATCTGTTTGATTAATTTCTCTGTTTTGGGCATTTAGGTTATTTCTATCTTGGATTTCATAAATTGTGCTGCCATATAGGAGTGCAGGTTTCTTTTCCAATTAATATTTTTTTGTGTTCTATGGGTAGATTCCTAGCAGTGGAATCATTGGATCATATAGTAGAACCATTTTTAGTGTTTATCTTTTAAAGATTTTATTTATTTTTGCATAGAAGAACTGAGGCGTAGGCCAGAGTTGTGAGGGTTTTATAGGATTTACCAGAGACATAGTGGGAAGCAGAGCAAGCAGACTTTCTAAAATATACTGCTAAGGGGAGCAGCAAGAGAGGCAGATGAGGTCTGCTGCACCATATGTAGGTTAACTCCCTGGGCAGGGATCAAACTCAGGCCTATGATGATTGTGCTGAAACTTAATCCCTAGATCACCAGGGAGGCCCCCATTTCCAGTGTTTTGAAAAAGAACCTCTACACCCATAGTACTGGATCATTTTATATTCCCATCAGGAGGGAATCCTGTTGAGGGTTCCTCTTTCTCCACATCCTCTCCAGCATTTGTTGTTTCCATTTTTTTGTTTGCTTGTTTTTTAAACATGGTCCATTCTCACTGGTGTGAGTTGGTATTTCATTGTGGTTTTGATTTGTGTTTCCTTGATAATTAGTGATATTGGACAGTTTTATATGCCTTTTGGCCCTTTGCATGGAACAACAGCAAAAAAAAATAAAAGCTCTCCTGATTAAAAGGGGGGGGGGCAATGGAGGTATTAAACTTCCAGACTTAAAATAATACTAAAAAAGCCATTATAATAAAAATAGCATGGTATTGGAACAACAACAACAAAAGACATATAGACCAATGGAACCAAATTAAGGCCCAGAAATATAATGACACTTTTATGGTTAACTAATCTATGGCAAAGGAGCAAAGAATATACACTAGAACTAGGAAAGTGTCTTCAATAAATAGTTCTGGTAAAACTGTACTGCTACACACAAAATAATAATCTATTTTGATTGCTGAGTAATATTCTATTATGTATATGTACCACATCTTCTTGATCCAGTCATTTATTTTTTGGGCATTTGGATTGTTTCCATAGCTTAGCTATTGTAAATATTAAATAGTGCTGCTATAAACATAGGGGTGCAGATGCCCTTTTAAATTAATGATTCTGTGTCCTTTAGGTAAATACCTAGGAGTGGAATTGCTAGATCAAATGGAAGCTCCATCTTTAGCAGGTTGAGGAATCGTCACACAGTTTTCCATAGTGGTTGGACTAGTTTGTACTCCCACCAGCAGTGTAGGAGAGTTCCTTTTTCTCCACATCCTCACCAACATTTGTAAACTCATGTAATTTGCAGCAACATGGATGGAACTGAAAGGATCATGCTCAGTGAAATAAGCCAGAAAGAAAAAGAAAAATAACAAATGGTCTCACTCATAGCAGGGATTTTGAAAACCTAAATATGGGACCAGGAAAAATTCTAATTCTAATAAAGTGAAAATCAAAATCAATAAAAAATCAACTATAAACCAGAGACACACTACTGGGGCTGGGGAAGAACTGAGTAGGATAAAAACAAGGGTGGTGGGAATTGTATGGGGAATATAATCAAGATGCAATGCATACATTGTGCAAAAATGAAAAAAATGTAAAAATATATAAAATAAAATAAAAATAAACAAAAAATAGCAATGGTGTTTTTCTAAGACCTGTAAAAAAATGAATATAGACTACCATATCATACCATATACACAAATTAACTCAAAATGGATAAAAGAGTTGAATATAATACCATAAATTAATTACAAGAGGACATAGGCAAAACACTCAACATAAATCTCAGAAACATCTTTGAGGACACATCTCCAAAAAGAGAAGAAAAACAGCGGGAACTGCATCAAACTAAGACACTTCTGCTCAGCAAGAGACAGCATCCAAAATGAAGAGACCAACTGACTAGGGGATAATATTTGCCCAGCATATAACTCATAAGGAAGAAATACCAAAGATACACTTTATGGGGGGTGGGGGGCGGGGAGGGAAGGGATTTGGGTCATAATAAGGGGGTTGCAATTGTATGGGGAATATAAAAATAAAATTTATTTAAAAAAAAAGAAAAAAAATATTTGGAAAACAAAACAAAACAAACAAACAAAAAAAGATCTATCAATACAAAGAGCTTTCATATCTTAGCAAAAACAAAGCAAACAACCAAGTCAAATAATGGACAGAAGCACTAAAAAGATACTTTTTGAAAGTAATTTCATGTTTCTTTATGGTATGTTCCTCTCAATGTGTTCTTGGTATATCTAAAATACATTTTTGTTATTCTTCGCTTACTTTAATTCTAGTTAACAGTCTATTAATTGGATGTCTTTTTCCAATGGGTGGTGATATAGCTTCAATTTGGGGTTGCTACTTTCAGCTCAGTTCTGCCCTTGTGTTTCAGCAGTTCTGCCATCAGTGTCTCATCTCCTTTGCCTTTGGATTCACTCGGAATAAAAACATGAGCATCTAAACCATTTATTTCTGCTTTCCCCTTGAAGAGGCTGGAAATCAGCCTGGCAAGCTGGCCTTCCTGTTTCATCTGACTCTCTGTCTCCATGAGACTGAATCTACCTAACTTCAGTCACTCTGATCCACTTCAGTGGATTCATGAGACTGAATACACCTAACTTCAGTCACTCAGTGGCTCTCTCTGGCATGATGAACAGACAAATCCTTATTGACATGTAGGTGATCTATTTACTTTAGACTAGAGGATAGAAATAAGGAAGTTCCTTATGCAGTCGGGATGCTGACATGACTCTAAATTATTATATTTTAAAAGAAAAAATAAAAAGTAGTTCTCAAATGATCAAGATGTGAAATTTCACCACCCTTTGTACTTACTTGTATTTAGTTGCTGAGTAAAAGGCAAATAAATCAAACAAAATTGTATTAGAGACGTTCCTAATTCATTCTTGTATAACCAAAGGAAAATTTTCAGCTTGTAGTAGGGGCTCAAAATATTCTTTGATCAAATTAGTTATTTTTATGGGGATGTCCAAAAGAAAAACTTGCATCTGAGATGTGTGCTTTGCTTGCCTTGTGAGGTTTGGCATCAGGTTTTACTCAGGCACGTAACCTGTAGTCCACTTCTCTCTTTGCATTATGGAAATTAATTCTTATGGTCTCCTATAAAAACAAGAATATTGATTCACCTGCAAATCAAATAAATATGTATGAAAAGATCTCTTAATTTCATATGACCTTAACATTAGAATTAAGAGTAAAACATTATGGTATTCTCGGACATTGTGTTACATGGCAAAGGTACAATGATATTAAAGGGTATATCTCCATGGTGACTTAACATTCTGCACTTATTTAATGTCTGAAGTATTTTGATGAATTCACATGTTTATATTACTTTTTTAAAAGAAACATTTCTTTCAGTATAGAAGGCCGTAACATTTCAATATTATGAAGAAAATGTCGCATGGGAACATAATTTATATACTGTTTTGAGTATAAAATTACTTTTAGGCTATATATTTCAAATCTGTGTCACATAGAGACCTGTGTATTGATAGTTCTAATAGACAAAATATCAAAATAAATGGAGTTTCCCTAGTGGAATGTACTGTGCTGAATTTATAATATTTCCTTAACTAGATTGTATTCACTGACTTTTTTTTTTTTACTGTTTTCTTTAACCTTATTGTTCCTCTCAGATGTAATTCCCGTGGAATTCCCACCAAGTCACCCATGCATGTTCACTGATTTTTACCAAAAACTGTAAAATTAACATGTGTGAGTTTAACTAGAAGAGGTTTGTTTTCATTTCTCAGGCTCTACCATTGTATCTGTTTTGTTTTAATAACTCAGGCTATGCCATTATCCTTTGTTATTTGGGTGGAGGGAGTACATTTGTAATTTAAAAATTTCTCCTAGTATATTTTTATTTCGTCTATTTGATTTATATTCTGATTTAGAACATAAATGTGAAAGTAGCATATTTATTTCATGACTTATTTGGTAACTGATTTTCACTTGAGGTTCTTACAACCTCTGATATAGAGATGCTAATTTTGTCACTAGGTATATTTATCTTGCTCTTACTAATTATGCATATATTTTTTGTGTGTATCCCTCAAGGCACAATTGTGTAGTGTGTGCTGTGTGTGTGTGTTTACCTGTTTGGGCTATGGGCTATTTATACTACTTTCTTAATGCTGTAGCTTGCTGATCTAAAACAGTCAACTCTGTAGATAATTGTAACTGTCATGGTGTCAGTAAGTTTCTATTTCCTTCACATGAGACAAGGCACACTTTTCATTTAAATTAGTCCTAATTCTGTCACTTTAGCAGTCTGCCTGTGTAAGCAATGATGAAGCTTGGATACTCACCCTTTTTTTCTATACTCATAGTGGGCAATTCTGCAACTACTGGCCATAGATATGATTAGAGCCAGCTGACATAGAATCATAAAAATAAAGATTTTTAAGCCCTCAAGAGCTAACTATACAAAATAGTGGCAAGTTATCAGAGTGTTGCTTATGCCACAACTGTAGATGCACATTAAAACAGCCTTGGGTTACAATTCTAATAGTTTCATATGATGTAGAAAAATTTAATATTCAACTATACATAGAAAAGAAGCAAGGCATTTAAGAGATTTCAAAGTGTGAAGACTGATTTCCTATTTCTGCAAATATGACACAAACTAAACAGTTTAAATATGTACATCTGTTAGTTCTTTGTAAATTTGTGTATAGATAATTGCTTACAATCTATGTGTTATTTGATAATATCTTATCAAATCAACTCTTTTCATTATTCTGCATTCAATTCTAATTCTTGTTCATGTACAGATAGTTTAACATAACACCATAGATTTGTTTTCATGTTCTGTATATTTTTACTATTTTATTATTCACAACTTTTTAACCATGTTGCTACTAAACATTCACAATAATTCTAATAATTGAGTACCATTATATCTTAAATTGTTGCCATTTTTTAATTTATTACTGTAACTTAATATTCTATGATTCTATCTTTACTTATCCTTTTAAAATAATACCTTCTTTACTAGATGGAACTAAGTAAGTGCCTTTATAATTATATCAAGTATGCTTAAAAATGGTGTCACATACAGTAATATTATTTTAGCTGCCACAAAATTATGAATTTTATATAAAACTAAGCTTTTATATTTACAATTGTTTTAATTTATTTTTATAATCCTGAATCCACATGGGCAGTAGTTGTCAGGGTGGTTCTAACAGGTGACATTAATGCAGTTCCTCAGAAAACCTACAAAGCTTTCCCTCTTGACTACACTTGGACTTGGGTTTACTTAATGGTATCAAGGACTTAGCAGTGTTTAAGGCGTGATTATTCACTTCACATCTACATCAAATGCAGCCAAGAATAATTTTAACATTTCTTTTTTTAAAAGATTTATTTATTTATGCATACAAGAACTGGGGTGCAGGTCAGAGGTGTAGGTGGTGAGAGGATTCACCAGAGACAGAGTGGGGAACAGAACAAGCAGATCTACTGACATGTACTACTGAGGGGAGCAGTGGGCTAGGCAGAAGAGGTCTGCTGTACCATGTGGGTTAGCTCCCTGGACTGCCAGAGATTGAACTCAGTGCTACAGGGCCTGCAGAGAGCTTCATAGTGCTGTGCACAACCCCTTGTGCCTCCAGGGAGGCCCTTAACATTTCTTAATTACACTAAATTAGTGAACTTAATGACAAGTTATATTTAGTAGTCAACACTAATTTAAAAAGTTAAGCTTATATATCTGTGTGGACACAGCTTTTACTCATAACCATCTTTACATCAATAAGCATTTTTTTTTTTTTTTTTTTTTTTTATGTTTTCTTTCTTTCTTTCTTTATTTGTTTGTTTTTGTTTATACATGCACTGGGTACAGTCAGAAGCGCGGGAGGGTGAGAGAATTCACCAGAGCCAGAGCGGGGAGCAGAGCAGGCAGAAGGACCGAAGTACACTGCTGAGGGGAGCAGCGGGCGGCAGGAGAGGTCTGCGCGCCATGTGGGACCCTCCTCTGGTGGCCGGGGAGCAGCTGGGGATTGAACCGGCGCCGCAGAGGCCGCGGGCAGCTTCGCAACCCAGCACTCAACCGCTGCGCCACCGGGGAGGCCCAAGCATTTTTTTTTTTTAAGATTTTTTTTTTTTTTTAAATAGAGGCATGTTTTATTTATTTATTTATTTGTTTGTTTGTTTGTTTATACATGCACTGGGTACAGTCAGAAGTGCGGGAGGGTGAGAGAATTCACCAGAGGCAGAGCGGGGAGCAGAGCAGGCAGAAGGACCGAAGTACACTGCTGAGGGGAGCAGCGGGCGGCAGGAGAGGTCTGCGCGCCATGTGGGACCCTCCTCTGGTGGCCGGGGAGCAGCCGGGGATTGAACCGGCGACGCAGAGGCCGCGGGCAGCTTCGCAACCCAGCGCTCAACCGCTGCGCCACCGGGGAGGCCCACAATAAGCATTTTTTTAAAGTTGCTTACTATATACAAACTTTGGTCAATTCTGGAGATACAAAATGGAAACACAGTAAATTTCTTGCCCATTAGAAATGTGCATATATGGGCCTCCCTGATGGCGTAAGGGGTTAAGCACCACACTATGAAGCAATCCGAAGCCTCTGCAGCACAAATTTGATCCACGGCTCGCCAGAGAGAAACCCACATGGTGAGGCAGACCTCTCCTGTCTCACCTGCTGTTCCCCTCAGCAGTGTATTTTAGTCAATCTGCCTGTTCTGTTCCCCACTCTGTCTTTGGTGGATCCTCTCACCCCCCACATCTATGGTCTGTACCCCAGGTCTTGTATGCATAGATAAATAAATAAAAAAAAAAATAAGATTGGGAATCTTATTAAAAAAAAATGTGCATGTATTTCAATAACTTACTGTATTTTCTTCATGCTGGAAAATACAATAACTTAGTTATTGAAGTAGGACTAAGACTTTCTGTCCCTTGTCATAATATATTTACATTCAACAGCTTTGTTATTAACTTATTATTTCACTAAAGATTTCATAGGAGAATATGAAATGTTTTACAATGCACTCTCTCTATAAAAATGGTGATTGCTATGGTTCAGTGATAACCCAGGTAATGCTTCACAATGTCCCTTGGTTAGCGAACTAGTAAGACTTAGGTAGTAGAGTTCACAGGAAAGAGTATTAAAAGGAAAAGATATGCATTAAGAGATAGTCCCTGAGTCCTCTCCTAGTCTTAATATGAATATTTATTGGTACAGGCATATGAGGAAACTTCCTGAAATATGTCAAAGTCCTGAAAAGAACAGTGGATATGCCACAGAATTTAAATATGGCCACATAGAATTTGTATTCTATATAACAAAGTGGAAAACTAAAATATCCCATGGTAGACAAAGCTACATTTGCTGGAGTATTCAGAAGAGTACTATCTGATACTGGGAAATAATTAGTTTAAGCACTAGTTTAAGCACTGCTTTGGACATAGCTCAGAAATTAAAAAGCTATTGAAGAAAGGATCACACTGATTATAAGTCATGTGCTTGATTCCTAAATAGTGATCAAGAGTATTTAGAGAAATACAAAAATATCCACGAGACAACAAAGTAAAAATATCCATGAGGCAACAAAGTAAAATTCATAATCTCTGATACCCAGAGAAACATCAATATGTATTCACAAAAATAAGAAATGCAATTCATAATATAGTAACAAAATAAATTAAGAGGAAAAGACCTATAGAATATGGATATGGTTGATATTGTAGACAAGGACACTATACAGTTATTATAATTATATTTGAAATGTACAAGATGGTAGAGGAAAACAAGTCTGATAATTAGAGTGATGGGATATATAAAATGAAGACAATGTTTGAAAAAGGAAAACACACTGAGATGAAACATTGCAGAAGTCTCAAGAAGCTGAATATAGAACAACAGAAATGATCAGAAATGAGACACTGAGGAGAAAAGATTTGAAGATACAGTGAACAAAACATCAGTGAGCTATGGAACAATTTCAAATTATCCTGTGTAATTGGTGTGCTTGAAAAATAAGTGATAGGAAGAAAACTGTACACCGATAGATTAAGAAGCTCAACAAGTCCGAGATATGAGTAGCTTGCAGAAAATGCAAGGCATATCATTAAAAAAAATTCCCAAAACTAAAACTAAAAATAAAGAGCTGAAAGCAGTCAGAATAAAGCAGTCCAAGAGAGAAGAAGATGATAATAGAGCACTCATTTGACACAAACAAGCTAGAAAAGACAATGGCAAAGCAAGGAACAATAGTAACTGTCAATCTATATACTGTCTAAAATATATTTAAAAAATGAAGGTGAGTAAATATTTTCTCATCACCAACAGTCCTGCATTAAAAGAATAAATATTTAAAAACATCTTTTGCGTAGAAGAAAAATACAATTGGAAATGCAAGAAGGAAAATAGAATATGGAAGTCTGGATCTGTTGGAAAGAATAAAGAGCTGCATAAATGAAAGCTATGTGGAAAACTAATTTTTCCTTTTTTAATAAACTCTGTAATTGATAATTCTTGAAATAAAAGTAATAAAATGTACTCTGGCACTCATATGTAGAGGTAAAATATGTGAAAAAATATAATAAAGGCTGGGATGGGGAATTATAAGTATACTATTGCAATATTCTTTTTTGAAAAGATTTATTTTTGTATGCATACAAGAACTGGGATACAAAACAGGTGTGCGAGGGTGGTGAGAGGATTCACCAGAAACAGAGTAGGGAACGGAACAGGTAAACTGACTGTTGAGGGAAGCAGCCTGTGAGGCAGGAGAGATCTGCTGTGCCATGGGGGTATCTCCCTGGCTGGCAGGGGATCAAACTCATGCTGCAGTGGCTGGTGATTGCTTCATAGTGCTGTTTTTAACCCCTGTGTCACCAAGACGGCCCTTGTAATATTCTTATACTATAACTGCATATATACTGTAGCTACCTGGAAGAATCCATTTAAATCTGAAGGCACAAAATATGCTCATAAAAGAATAGAAAAATATGTGTCATGTTAATATTAACCTGAAAAAAACTTAAGGGTTTATCTCAATGTATGATAAACTGGATAAAGAAAACAATATGATCAGAGCTAAGGAGTAATTTCATGACAATGAGTTTAATTCACCTGAAGGTCATACCAATCAACAAATTAAATCCTAACACCCCAAAAAAACCAAAACTTCAAATAATGAAGAAAAATTTAGTAGAACTACAGGGAAAAACAAAGTCACAATTTCTATTGGGAATTTCTTCATCTCTTTAATAATTGATACAATTAGTAGACAGTGGAGTGATGGTAGAAATGGTAAATGATACAATCACTTTGAGATGTAATTTTTCAGTTTCTTAAAAAGTTATATATGCACCATAGAATGCAGCCATTCCAATCCTAGGTATATGTGCAATATTTTAAGGAATAAAGCAGATGCCCACACTCAAAAAATTGTATTATGAGCTGAATTGTGACCCCTCAAAAATTCATACAGTGAAAATGAATGTATCAACCTCTAGTGCTTCAGAATGTGACTGTGTTTAGAAATAGGGTCTTTAAGTGTGATTAAATTAAAAAAAAAAATCATTAGGCTGGGTCCTAATCCAATCTGGCCAGTGCTCTCATGAGCCTGGGATGGGGGGGCATATAAAGAATAAAGTTCATGAATTGAAATATCATAGAAAGAAAGCCTCTATATTCAAACTGAGGAGAGACCTCAAAAGAAACCGAACCTGCTTAAAACTTGATATTGGACTCTTAAGCCTTCAGGACTGTGAGAAAATAAATTTCCATTATAAAACCATCCTGTCTGTAGCATTTTGCTATGGCAACTCTAGGAAAGTAATAAAGCTTATGTATAAAGGTTCATAGAAGTTTTTATTGGGATAGTTTGAAAAAGAATACAACTCAAAAACATACTCTCAAAATCTCAAAACTATTCTACAGTTCCAGAGGGTAGCCCATTGGGGATATGAAGGGAAAGGGGGGTGTAAGTTGTTAAAAAAGAAGGGATTCCAAAAGAGAATAAGGAAATTTTGAAGGTGATGAATAGATTCATTACCTTGTTTGTGGTGATTATGCTTTTATGGGATTATACCCTTTACATTGCAATACCCTATAAGAATATGTAATCAAATGTGTGTCAATTATGTCTCAATAAAGGTGTAAAAGCAAAAAGTAAAAAGCAAACAAAAAACAAAATGCTGTTATTTTTAGATTTTTTTTCTTAGATTGATATTATGTCTTTATCCAATATAACGTAGAGCAAATTTAATTTTTTTTAGTAATCCAAAGAGTTCTTGTTCTCAGCCTGCAATCTCAACTATGCAAATTCAATCTTAGTTACTGATGACAATGTACCACCACAAAATCCATTTATGGTTAGTAATTTCCTTCTCTCTTTCAGTTGTTCATATTTCATACTTTTGATACACATATAATATGCATGATGACATGCTGGTAATAGTTAATATAATTTTAAATATTTAATGTATACTATGTGATATAGATATACATGACATGTAGACAACTATTAGAATACTATATATATGATTGTGTATGTGTGTATATGTGTGTATTATAATCACATACAAATATACACGTAGAGATGTATTCTGTTTGATAGTAATAACTTTTTTCCAATTATTTATTATTTAATTTATGCAAGAACTGGGGTACAGGCCAGAGGCACGAGAGGGTAAGAGAATTTACCAGAGACAGAGCAGAGAGCAGAACAGGCAGATGGACTGAAATACACTGCTGAAGGGAGCAGCAGGAGAGACAGGAGAGGTCTGCTGGGCCATGTGGGTATCTTCCTGACTGGCCGGGAATCAAACCTGTGCTGCAGAGGCTGTGGACAGCTTCACAGCGCTGTGCTCAACCTGCTGTGCCACTGGAGGCCCTGATGGTAATAAATTTGACATTGTTTTTAATAAGTAAGCTACTTAGAGAGTTGATTTATAAAAACACATGTTTATTTTATTGTAGATACACAGGGAAATGACTTTTCATTAGGGCTACCCTAGTGAGGAAAATTTTTAATTGAAATGCAGCTGTGTTATGGAGAAATATGTGTATTTTAAAAAGACACAGCAAACCACTGCCAATATATACAGGTATATATAAGTAAAGCAAAATTCCATGGAATCATACTATGTGAAATGCATGTTCATTATTTCTAGCTAACTGCATAATTTGTTCCAAAATGCAATAAAATGATTATTTGCCCTCTAATGGGTCATGGCCATAGTTAATATGCATGGATTTATTTGTAACTATTTCATATGTGTGCTATAACTAATATTTTATTGTGCCAGGTCTTTAGTACAACCTGAAATGTTACTTCAAATATTCTTAATCTGCAAATTAACAACATCTTTTCCATGTGCTTGCAAAAGCTACAGAAGTTATAGCACATTTTTTTCAGATTTGACTGCTCTTTCTGATTGCTGGGAATAAATTATCATTCATTAATGTCTTCCTGGTAGTCTCTGAGGTTATTAAAGATTTTGTCACCTTGTAGTTAAAGGGAATTGGAATTAAGGCTTTACTGCCTGTCAAAATTTGACCTCAACAGAAAATAACATAATTTTAAGACCCAGGGAAATGACCTATTACTTCTTTAAGTTCCCTTGCTAGCCCTTCCAATGATATTATTATCATGATTTTGTCTTCTGAATCTTTTAAAGCACTTTATATTTTCAGTGTAATAGATTAGAAAAGGAAAAATCTCCATGCTGGAACTTGGTGTGGACACAATAAGGTGACATCCTTTCTACGATTTTTCAAACTTGTGCTTTAGTATGGGAATGTGGAATCAGAAATGTAAACCAATGAAAAACCTGTCATATTTTTTCCAGGTCAACATCACTGTCTTCTACAAAATTGACATGACCATTTCTTGTAATATTGAAGTGGGGAAAAATGTATAAAATGTGATTAAAACCTTTGCTAATTTCTAATTTGTATGTATGGGGGGCATGGAATCAAATATACAGCAACTGTGCAATTAAGCATTTAATCCTAGCAATGCTAGCACTTTATTTTACAAACTCTTTAATGAAGAGTGCAAAAGAGTGCAGCATGACAAAATAAACTGATCTATATAGAAAAACTGGAGGATATTAAATTGGAGAAGGTAATTTTAGCAACCCAACTAGGTTAGTTTCCTTCAGAGAGATGGTGGTGATCTCTTTTAACTGGTAGCTGAAATTATTTTTAAATGTACTATTGCTGAATATTCAGTTTCTTAATGTTTATTGTGCATAACCTGTAAACAAATCCTTCAACTTAAGGTTATAGTCATATGCCTTACATAAGTTGTTTTGGGGAATATTGTGAAAGTGATTCATTTCCAAATAGAGTTGCAGTAGAATCAAACAAAGAAATTATTGTGGAAGGTAAAATGTTAGTGAGATCTAGGAACTCATAGCCAAAGTGGTCATTAACAGCTAATTCTGGTGTGGACATAATAATGCAGACATTTTACTGATGATGTGGGATAGGATGCTCAACCAATATATTTCAGTTAAAGTATTTAAAAAAAAAAAAACACTTCTATATCTGGATTAGTACATGTGAATTTCACTAATTCCTCATACTTCAATGCCTATATACAGCTTTCCAAAATTGCAAAGTTGAAGTGAGAAAAATATATCATCAAAATCCTATCGTTATTTCCTCACAAGGAAGAAGGATGCTACCTCTACCTTAGCTACCACAGACTTCTTGAGTCCAAGGCAAGCTTTATTCCTTTCCCATTCAGTGTCATGATCATCAAGCAGACATTTTATCCTTTTTTTGCCCTTAAAATATTTCCATGAAGAATTTCCTCCACAACTTAGAGCTGGTGGAAATGGAAACTAAATTATAGTGGCAGCTAAAAAACATCAAGGCTGAAAACAAGTCTGAAAATAGCTTTAAAATCCTAATCTCCATAGTTTTTTTCTTTTTCATTTGCTAGTTAGATTTATTCAGCACCGGCAGCCACAATTTAACAAAAGATTCAGAAGATATATTTTTCTAAAACACATGGCAATCACTATGGAGGAGGGGTGTTACTTACCAACCTCCCCCCAACCAACTCAGCCCCATCAGTAAGAAAATTGGAGTTGTCCTTTTACAGGAAAATACCATATTCAATAGTACTTGACCTGAAATTTAATATTCAAAACTCAAATCCAACTCAGACTAAAAAGTGTGAATTTTTCATATACAAATATAAATTTGATTTTTTTTCCTGCAGCTTTAAAAAGAAATGTGTTACCTTCATTTACATTGTTACGATTTGTAACAAAAAGTATCAGGGCTGTTTTAATATTTAGGTGATTGACTTAGGTGTGTTTTATAGGCTACTCTGTGATCTGTTATTCTGTAATTCACCAGACTAGTGATAGATAGATATGTAATAGAGTGAAAGCTTCATAGATGCATTGATATTTTTCTGTACACTGCCAGGAATGTTGGCTCCATATACCTTTTTAATTTTTATGATAGCTAAATTTACTGTGTAGGAGCAAAGTTTATAAAAAAAGCATTTAGTCATGTATTTCTATTGCAAGTACAAGGTTCAATTGTGTCGTTATTTCTCTGAAATTATTTTGCCATTGCAAATATCATTGTCCAAGTGGGTTGCCAAAAGGCATTTCTTTTTTTAATATTTAATTTACTTATGGAAAAAGGGTTGGATATGTCTTGACCCAAACCAGAACCACAAATTGCATGAGGACTCAAGAAAATAGCAATGGCAGCAAATTCAACAGCATTAATTTTGCTTATTGGCTGTCCATGCAGGTAGTTTCCTTTTTGGAAGGTTTGTGAAATAGTGTCTACCTCAGAGAGAGAAATTTATATATCCATATTCCTGAGAGGCCATTGAGTAAATTATTTTAAGTATATTATTTCACATATGTCATATATATTCTTATTAGTTCATTAGAATATATTCACAAGGTAGATTACCCTGGTATTTTTATTCCTACAGTACAGGTATAAATTATTGCCACATAGTCATTGGCAGAGATTATAATTATAATTTAATGATGTTCAGGTGAGTAGTTAAATATATACTACAAAAATGGAGAGTCATTCATATCAAGTAATCAATTATATATAAGAGCAGAGAATTTTCAGAGGAACTGCAATAAAAGTTGTCATAGGTAATAGGACTAGTGAGCAATGTAAAATTTAAGTATATGGCTGCATACCCAGCTAAAGGAAAGCCTGATGCATTCAAAAAAGAGGTCATCACAGTAGAAAATAGCAAAAAAAAAAAAAATCAATAATTAAGCTGTTGATTCAAATACCTTTTATTTAATTCTTTAATGTCTTTGTTTTAGAGGTTTTTTGTTTTTTTTTCTAGTGAAAATTTAAGTTTCATTGTCTACTTTCTTTTGAAGAAGTTTGATATTTTTTTGTCTTACCCAGTTATGTTTCTGTTTGATTTTTCCTTAAATTCCACAGGACATCCTAATATGTTTATCATGTATTTCTCCTTTTTTACTTACATAAAATTAAAGGGGCACCTGATAGTTGGATACTAGAGACATCTAACTAATTCAAATGCTTGCTTCATTGTCTCTGTGTTTCCTGGCCTTCTCCCCAGTGGAGGGAATTCTTTACTACCATTCCACTTGACCCCTGTGTGACAGTGCAGTATTTCCTGCCTTTGTGTTTTGATGATATCCTTCCTGAGATTTCAGTGTTTTGGCTGCTAATGTTACTTTCAGTGTTTTTTCTTATTTATTTCCCCCTGAAATGCTACTCAGTTATTACGCCACTGCTGTAAAATCTGTTCTGTTGAAGAGGAGGAGAAAAAGTTTTGTCTTACTAAACATATTTGTTTGAAAAACTCTGTTTCATATTGAAATCAAAGAAGAGTTCAAGTCTTTTGGGCTTCAAATTTCAAATAAATTGACTGTTACATGAATACCACTCTTTTAATTTCTGCTCGCATTTTCCTCAGAAAGATTCTACTAAATTCCAGTGCCGCCTCTTTTCTTCAGTATGAATCTTCCTTCTACCAGAATTCTTCTCTTTTTCATTTATTCTATGTACCCACTGCTGCTTCATATGCCTATGAAGTAGAGAGCACAGATATAATTATTCCCACATGATATTTGAGAGAACTGGAAATTGCATAAGTTAAATTTGTCCAGGGTTCAGAATTATAACAAAAATTAAGTTAAATATCTTTTGATTCTCACTATGTTGCTTTTTATATTAAATCAACTCTCTTCATCTAAGTGAAGTGAGAATATAGAGCAATGGTTAAGCATTGGAATTATCGAGGTTCTCTTCCTGGCTCCACCATTCTCTATTTTACTTGATATATTACATAAACAATTATGTGTCAGTCTCCTCATTTATGATGCTATAATAATATAATATTTTCACTTAAAGTTTAATTGCAATAGTTATAATTTGAGTGATAAAATCGTAAAGTTCAATTGTTTTTATTCAATATGTGTTCAGTATTTCTAATATCAAATGATCTTGGTTCATTACTGAATGAGACAATTCTAATGCTAAAGACTGTGGGAGTACCACATCTTAGATAAAGAAACTGGGATGAAATGTTATGTAACAGTAATAATTTATATGTTATGTAACAGTAACAGTTTACATATACATGTATTTATCACTATTAAATATAATTCATTCCTCGCCCTTCATTTATTTATTTTAAGGATTTATTTATTTATTTATACAAACACTGGGTACAGTCAGAAGTGCAGGAGGGTGAGAGAATTCACTAGAGCCAGAGCGGAGATCAGAACAGGCAGACTGACGAAATACACTGCTGAGGGGAGCAGTGGGCGCGGCAGGAGAGGTCTGGGCACCATATGGGACCCTCCCCAGCGGCAGGGGATCGAGCTGGCACTGCAGAGCCTGTAGGCAGCTTCACAGCCAAGAGCTCAACAGATGTGCCACTGGGGAGGCCCAACATTGCTCTTCATATAATACTATCTTCTTTGGAAAAGTGAAATTGTTTATTTTTTTTTCACTTCACAAATTGATCTGTGATAATTATCAATATAATCAGTACATTTTATAGTATTTTATTTTAGGTTCTTTAAATGCATTTTGAGTGCAAATTTGAAATACAGATATGAAACTTAATGCATTTTTTATTTGTCAATGTATATGTATCACCCACTCAGAGAAGAATCATTAGTTTTATAATTTATTGCTTCTCATACTATATATTTCAATGATTTGAGCAAAAAAAATTGAAATAGTTAAAACCTGGTCCAAGGAATAATTTCTTATGTGCTTTGTTTTATGTGTAATCCATAAAACAGTTACTGTTTTGCATTTGGGGAAGCATATGACTCTGCCATGGCATTTGGAGAGCAACAAGAACAATTTATTATATTTAACAAGAAGATTTGTGGCTGTTTATTTACCAAAAAATTTCAGTCAGAAACATTTATCACACAGACCATAGTTTGCAAATTCCTGAGCAAAAGGAAAGGATACATTCATGAATGAGTGTTGGTAAAGACATCAGCAATATACTTATGTAGACTGTAAGGTTCAGGAGCGCATGTATGGAAGTAGATAGGTACTTAGGTCAAATGAGTACAAAGGAACAGATTGTCAGTGGAAATACATATATAGCTATGGTCATCCAATCTGGTGAAGGTGAAAGAGCACAGAGTGGCTGAAGGCTTTCAGAAATCATAGTAAACTTCCTATTTAAGAAATTTGCTTGAGTTTTAATTCAGTTTGAGTATGTTACTGACATACTTAAAATATGTAGCTGAAAGCATCATCTATACACTACTCTTCCAAAGTTTCAGATTAAGTTTCTAGAGACATGTAGGAATGACAAAATTGTTTTCATCAGTAACTAACCTATAAAGTTATATCTTGATTATTTTCTTACCAGGTTATATGTTACATAACAAGGAAAATCACAATGATTTATGAATGTATGCCCATACTTTATAAAATGATTCTAAATATTTTATTTTCATTTATCACAGTTAGAATTGGAAACAAAGATGATATGAATGAATATGGTATTACAGATATGGTATTATCAATCTTGTTTATTGATGGTATTAGCAATCTTGTTTATTGATGGTATTATCAATAAATAAAATATGGTATTATCAATCTTGTTTATTGATAGTGTTTTATCTTTTCTTTACTGGAACAATATGAACATTAATATAAAAAAATTGAAAGTGCATAAACTAATCAGTATTTGGAGAAATAATTACAAAAATCTTTGTCTAAGATAATAATTGTAAATATCAGTACATCTTGGAAGAAAAAAGAAAGGAGGGTGAGAGGGTGCAGGAGGGTGAGAGGATTCACCAAAGACAGAGCGGGGAACAGAACAGGCAAACTGACAAAATACACTGCTAAGGGGAGCAGCGGGCACGACAGGAGAGGCCTGCCTCACCATGTGGGACCCTTGCTGGCTGGCTGGGATTGAACCAGCACTGCAGAGACTGCGGACAGCTTCACAGCACAGCGCTCAACGACATGCACCACCAGGGGAGGCCCAAGAACCAGGATTCTTTGATAATTTTACCTCTAAGTTTCAGCCTTCAGGTTTCCCAGCAATTTGTAAAGTATTGTTTTAATTGACCCAAACAGCTATAGTGACAGTGTTTAATTTGGTTTCTGTTGACAAGAAGATTTCTTAAGATAATTAATGCACAAAATTTGCTATTGGGCCTCCCCTGGTGGCACAGGGGGTTGAGCGCAGCGCTATTAAGCTGTCCGCAGCCTCTGCAGTGACGGTTCAATCCCAGCCAGCTGGCGAGGGTCCCACAGGGCTTGGCAGACCTCACTTGCCTCGCCTGCTGCTCCCCTCAGCAGTGTATTTCGTCAATATGCCTGTTCTGTTCCCCACTCTGCCTCTGATGAATCCTCTCACCTTCCCACACCTCTGACCTGCACCCATGTTCTTGTATAAATAAATACATAAATCTTTTAAAAAAATGCTATTGAACACTAAGAAAGATAGGGTGTTAGTAATTTATAAAATTTAAAAATGATCCCAAATCCGTCAAATTTGAATTGACATGATTTTTCCGGAGTACCATTCAGAAATAAAATAAGAAAATTGTTTTTGTGTGAATACATTAACAAAGCCCCTTTACACCTTGTTTGGATGTATTATCCTTTAAACTAGTACTCATTTATTTTCTTCGAAAGATTGTATCAAGAAGCAAACTTATTGGGCCCCCCCCCCCGGTGGCGCAGCGGTTGAGCACTGGGTTGCGAAGCTGCCCGCAGTCCACAGCGCCGGTTCGATCCCCGGCTGCTCCCCGGCCACCAGAGGAGGGTCCCACTTGGCACACAGACCTCTCCTGCTGCCCGCTGCTCCCCTCAGCAGTGTGCTTCGGTCCTGCCTGCTCTGCTCCCCGCTCTGGCTCTGGTGAATTCTCTCACCCTCCCACGCTTCTGACTATACCCAGTGCTTGTATAAATAAATAAAAATAAATCTTTAAAAAAAAAAAGAAGCAAACTTATTTTGTAATCCCTCTAACCTAAACAACTTCTTTCTCTGTAGTGTGGGAAAAAAAAAAAACAAAAAACAAAAAATACCTCAAAACTTAAATGTGATTATGCTTTTGAAATTATTAGCAAAACCTTTCAGTAAATTATGAAACTACAAGTACTGGCAGTATTATAAGCAAAACCTTTATTATTAGCAAAACCTCTCAGAAAATTATGAAACTACAAATACATGCCAGTTGGAAAACCTAATGGTAGGCAAGCTTCTCCCCCCAGTACAATCAGAAAGAGTTAAGAGGTAAATTTACAACAGATATCACAGAAATATGAAGGATCACTAAAGGTTAAAATGAACACCTGGGCCTCCCAGTGGCGCAGCTGTTAAGCACTGGGCTGCAAAGCTGCCTTTGCAGCGCCGGTTTGATTCCTGGCCGCCCGGCGAGGGTCCCACATGGCGCACAGACCTCTCCCGCTGTGCCCGCTGCTCCCCTCAACAGAGGATTTCATCAGTCTGCCTGTTCTGCTTCCCATTCTGGCTCTGCTGAATTATCTCACCCTCGCGCGCTTCTGACTGTACCCAGTGCTTGTATAAATAAATAAATATTTTTTAAAAAAGTAAAATAAAGTGAACACCTATAAGGTGAAAAGTGGACATACATTTATAATCACATGACCTCCCAAGACTGAACCAGGACACTAATGTGACAAAAGCCCAGGAGACCACATGGCCTCATGAATGAATTCTACCAAACTTTGCAAAAAAAAATTTTGTCATCCAACTCTAAAAAGGTAAAATGAAGAGTGGAGAATATACCCAAAGCATTTTCTGAGGTCAGCATTACCCTAATTTTGAAATCAGACCAGTCCAGCACAAAAAAAAAAGGAAAACTTTAGACCAATATTTCTGATGAACACAGATCGAAAAGTCCTCAGCAAAATCTTGGCAAATAGAATAGAGCAATACATTAAGAGACTCATGTACCATGGCCAAATAGAATTCATTCTAGTGATGCAGGAATAGTTCAACATATGCAAATCAATAAATGTATTTCACCATCTCAATGAGAAGATAAAAATCACAGTGTCATATCAATAGATGCTAAAATAACATTTGGCACGATTCACCACCCATTTATGATAAAAACTTTAATAGAGAATAAAACTGAAATAACTCAACATGACTAAAGTTACATATGATAACCCCACAGATAACATCTTACTCAATAGTGAAAAACTGAAAATGTTTCTCTTAGGATAAGGAACAAGACAAAAATGCCCCCTGTCAATACTACTGTTCAACATAGTCTTGAAGATCCTAGCAAGAATAATTTAGCAAGAGAAAAGAATAGAAGGAATCCAAATTGGAAAAACAAGAGGTAAAATTGTTACTATTTGCAGATGACATGATTGTATGCATAGAAAATCCTTACAGGTTTTACCATAATCCTACTGGAAACAATAAAGTAATATAGTAAGTAGCCGGTCAAAAAATCAATATACAAAATTCTATTGTGTTTCAATATGCAAATAATGAATTAGAGAAAAGATAAATTACAAAACCAATACAATTTATAATCACATCAAAATGGATGAAATAGTTGGAATTAAGTCAACAAAAGGCATGAAGTTTCTCTACACTGCAAACTTTGATTCAGTCTTAAAAGAAATAAAAGAAGACAAAAAGAAATGAAAAGATCTCTGTTATGAACTAGAAGAATAAACATTGTTAAATGGCCATGTTACCTAAGCAATTTATAAATTTAATGCAATATGCATCAAAATCCCAAAGTACTTTTCAAGGAAATAGAGCAAGAAATACTAATTTTTTTGTAGTCACAAGAGACCTTGAATAACCAGAGATCATGAGAGAAAAAAAAAGAAATTGAAATATCACAGTCCCATGACTACAAATTAGACTACATGGAAATAGTCAAAACCATACTACTGGGAAAAAACAAAAAACAAAAAACAAAAAAAAAACCAGAAACACCAAACAATGGAATAGAATAAAACAAAACATATAGGGATAGTTAATCTATGACAAAGGGACCAGCACCATACAATGGAGAAACGAAAAGTCTCTTTCACAGATGGTGTTGGAAAACTTAGGTAGCTACATGCAATTAAGTGAAACTACACTAATCATTTAAGATCACACACACAAAATTAATTCAAAAGGCTTTGAGATAAGACCAGATCAAAAAAATGTATATTTAGAAGAAAATATAGATAACAGACCCCTGAACACTGATCTCAGGCAGATATTTGATTAATCAACTCTAATGGCAAATGGAACAAAAGTAAAAATAAACAAATCAGATTACATCAAGTTAAAAAAAAAGATTTTGTTCAGCAAAAGAAAAAATAAAGACTACCTGCAGTCTAGAGAATATATTTGCACATCACATGTTTGACAAGAGATTAATTTACAAAATAAATAATTACACAACTAAACAAAAAATATCAAACTACCCAAACTTTCCCATTTCAAAACATGGGAATAGACCAAAATAGACATTTCAACAAAGAAAACATACAGATGGCCAAAAGGCACATGAATTAACACTTACATTCCAGAAATTACAAATTAAAACCACAGTAAAATACCATCTTCCACCCATGTGTAGTTATTTATAATGCCCATAGCAAAAAAACAAACAAACAAACAAACAAAAAAACAGAAACAACAAGATTTTGCCAGTATGTGGAGAACAATAAAGTGTCATACACTGTTGATTATAATGTGAGTTACTGTTGCCACTATGGAAAATTGCATGGAAATTCCTTGAAAAGCTAAAAATGAAAATACCTTATGATCCAGCAATGTCACTTCCATGTATTTATCTGAAGTGTATGAAGATACAAATACTGAACTATTTATGCATGTATACCTTCATAAGCAGTGTTATTCTCAATAACCAATACCTAGAATCAACTTAAATGTCCATCAATGATGACTAGGTTATGAAATTGTGGTATATATACTCAATAAGATACAACACAGCTATTAAAATGATGAAACTGTGCCCTTTGTGACAGTATAAGTGGAACCTGAGCTGATTATGTAGATAGAATGTAAGAAGATGAAAATCAATTACAGGTTTCACTCTTATGGAATAAAAATATCCAAAGAAAACAAACTGTCAGTATACACACAAATAAACCTCTTAGAATCTGTGAAAATGATGGTGGTTACCAAAGGGGAAGAGGTAAGGGGAGAAAAGAAGGAATAGTGGGATTAAATATGATATAGTGGCAATAGAGGTTTGGTGGTAGGTGAGTGAAGTATGTGCATATGCTAGGTGTGAAGCTAGACGTTCAAAATTGCAATTCTGTAAACAAATTGCAAATCCAAATTTGATTTAAAAATAACATAAGATCCTAACAGAATTAAAAGTGATTTTTTTTTTTGGTGTTAGAAAAATGCAAATCTTAGAGGAGAAAGTGTATGTCTAAATTACCTGGAGATTTCCATGGGAATAGATTTGATCTATTAACAAGATTTTAAGCAATTTGGATTTACTGAGGAATGCTGAGGAATGAGTGTTATGGTTAAGTTATGAAGATATGGAGGAAAATATAAAGCCTTACCATAAAGAAGTTAATAGAGTAATTAATTTTAGTAAGATACCATCATGAAGAGAAAATATTTTAAGATCACTGTAACAAGGACTATGTGAAAGTTAGATGCAGGATAAAACTACCAGCATTCTCTAGAGGTAAGTAGGTGGAATGAAAGACCTGTATGAAGGCATTACAATACAGTTTTAATGTTGCTCATGCTGGAGTTACAACGGATCCAAGAGAAAAGAATTTCTTTTTCTGATACATGAGACGTATATGAAATTTAATAGAGGACTGAGAGGGAGTATAGTGATTCATGGAATGAATAACTGATCAGTTGAGTCAAAATAATAGTATAGTTAATATCTGCATAGTAAATAAGAGGTCTAACTTGTGACACATTGATGACTTTGTAATCGTTTACCTTTGAAATAATGGAACATGGCAGAAATTTTGAAGATGAAATTAGCAAGGTAATGTTACTGGAAAATACTTTCTTTTTTTTTTTACATTACACCCTTTTATTATTTTTAAGATTTTTATTCTCCTTAATCAATTTTTATTATCTTTTCTAATTGAGATAGTATTGGTTTACAATACTGTATGGGATGTAGAGGAATAGGTTCACAATTCTTTAGACCTATGTTAGCACACCACATCAAACACAAAAGCATCCATAGTCCCTTGCCATAGGATATTTGGCCTTCACCCTCTTTCTTCTCAACCCCATACACTTCTCTAGTTGCCTCAATTCTGCATCATAATTCTGTTTATTTTGGTTGATTTTTGTATGATCTTTTGTATTGTCTGTATACACCATATATTAGTGAAGTGACCCAGTATTTTTCTTTCTCCATCTAACTTATTTTGCTTGGCAAAATCACCTCCAATTCCAATGTTGTTGCAAATTGCAAAATTTCATCTCTTTTTATAGCTGAGTAGTATTCTATTGTTTATATATACCACATCTCCTTTATTCACTCATTTTTTGTTGGACATTTAGATTGTTTTCATAAGTTGTAATTGTGAATAATAATGCAATGAACATAAGAGTGAATGTATTTCTTCATAACAGTTTTTGCATTCTTTGGATAAATAATAAGGAATGGACTTGACATATCTGGTACATCTATTTTTATATTTTGAAGAACCTACATACTGTTTTCCCTAAGACTAAATCAAATAAATGGAACTACATCAAACTAAAAACCTTCCACACAGTGAAAGAAATTTCCATTAAAACAAAAGGACATCCTACTGAATGGGAGAAAATATCTGTGCATTATACATCTGACAATGGGTTGATATTCAGGATATAGAAAGAACTCATACAATCAACACAAAGAAAGAACCCAATCAAGAAGTGGGCAAAAGAGCTAAATAGACACTTGCCTAAAGAAGATATTTAGATGACAAACAGGCATATGAAAAAATGTTCAACATTGCTTATCATCAGGAGCATGCAAGTTAAAACCACACTGAGATATTACCTCACTCCTATAAGAATGGTTCATATCAAATTTCCAAAAAAGAATAAATGTTGGTAAGAGTGAGAAGAAAAAGGATCCTTCTATACTGATGTGGGATTGTGGACTGGTTTAGACCAAGGGGCAAGTTTTGAAGATAGTTGAAGAGTTTAATATGAAAATAGTATGTTTCAGTGATGTTCCATTAAAACACACACACACACACATAAACAAAATATAAAACCACATTTTCTAGTTGTGGGAGATGTACCTTTAGACTTTGTATTTTTTAAAATGCTGAGTTCAAAGAATGGTTCTTACACTTCTGCCTGTGTGACATACTAACTATGTCGCCTTGGGTGATGTATTTAAGTAAGATGACTATACCATTTATTATTCAAGAAACATTTTTTGAAAGAGAAAAACAGTGCTATTAATAGTTGCATGAGAATAACAGATATAATTGTCCTGTAAAAATTAGGATTAAAGTTCACCCTATATTTAATTAGGATTCTCTGTATTGCTATTTTTCTTCCATATATACATTGTGGGTAATGCTGAATCAAATTTTGTAGCCTTCAGCAAGAACTGAATGAACTAATTCATGTAAAGTTTAGCATAGTACTGATATATACTTAGTAATCAAGGAACATTAACTAAAATAAAAAATCTTACCACTTACTATTTTTCTCCCTATTGCCTAACTCTGCCTTACACAAAATAGCTATTAAATATCATAGTTGATTAATAAATAGTTTACCTATTATAATACACTTCAAATTACCCCACTTGCCAGGGGAAAAAAATACAATCACCCAGTGTTAACATTTTGATGATTTGTGTTTCAGAGGAAAGTTAGCTGGAAATTGTGAATAGAGCACTGCTAAAATAGATGGATCTCATTATACATGGCAGATAAAGTTCTAAAATAAGTTTTCTTTAATTTTTTTGTCAGTTGGATCATGCAATTTTTGTGTGTAATGAATCATACATTTTTCTTTGTTCCTATTAAAGGAGCACAAGAATTCTGAAATTATATGAGGTTATCAATTAACAGTGATTACTAACACTAGATTTTAAGATCTATCTAATGCATCAAGTAGTAAAATCCCCTATGAGACAGCTGAATTTACTACAGAAAAGTCACTATTTAAAGGTAACCTATAGTGAATCATTCTTCACATTTAGGGATCACTTTTGTCATATAGGCAATCTTCCTGCTAGCTAGCAGTTTAAATTTGGGGTCGGGGGTAAATAAATTGACTTTCCTGATGGCTGGGCACTGCTAAGTTTCTAAAATTACTCTATAATCAAATTTATTTAGTTTGTGTGTGAGTGTGTGTGTGTGTGTGTGAGAGAGAGAGAGAGAGAGAGAGAGAGAGAAAGAGAGAGAGAGAGATATGTAAAGATGCAATATGTTTTTCTTTCTCTGTGTTCCTTGTCAAGGATTCTGTAATGGAGTAAGGACTCTGACACCATTGCTTATTGCTTATCTATACTTATCTAGGGCAAAATAGGACTCCTCTGTCACCACTCCTACTTTCCTTTCCCATACTTTCTTGGCTTTCCATCTACCTTTGATCTGTTAAATTTCTAAGAACAAAGACAAAACAACCTCCTTCATGATTTTGTAATGATGCATACCTTTCGTTTTTTGTTGTTGTTGTTATTGATTTGGTTTCTCCTTCTGACTTATTTAGTTTAGCATAATCCCTTCCAGTTCTTTCCATGTTTGCAAATGATATTGTAACTTAGTGGTAGTCCACTTGTGTATAGAAAACATATCTTCCTAATCTACTCATCTATCTTTTTTTTTAAGATTTATTTATTTACTTATACAAGCACTGAGTACAGTCAGAAGCACAGGAGGGTGAGAGGATTCACCAGAGCCAGAACAGGGAGCAGAACACGCAGACTGACAAAATACACTGTTGAGGGGATCAGCGGGCGTGGCAGAAGAGGTCTGCGCGCCATGTGGGACACTCGCCGGCAGCAGGGGATCAAACCTTCCCTGCAGAGGCTGCAGGCAGCTTCACAGCCCAGCGCTCAACTGCTGCACCACCAGGGAGGTCCCTCATCTATCTTTGAGTACTTAGGTTGTTTCCATAGTTTGGCTATTGTAAATTGTACTGCTATGATCACAGATGTGCACATATCCTTTTGAATAACTGTGTTTTTTTTTTAATTCTTTGGATGTATAACTAGGAGTGAAATTGCTGGATCATGTGGTGGGTCTATTTTTAATATTCTGAGACATCTCCATACAGTTTCCAATAGGGAAGGACAAGTTTACAGGTGTAGTTTTCCATCTGCACATTTTGTAACTTTCTATTTTCATATTTAAGTATCTAAGGGTACAGCATTTCTACTTTTCCAACAGATGTTGCTGTTTTTTTTTTTTGTTTGTTTGTTTTGAAGCTTATTTTGGCTGAGTGTTTCAGTGTGTCATATGTCATGGAGAACAGGTGTGTCCCTGTTCAGTCAAGGGCCAGGGCAGTGGCCTGGAGGTGTTCAGAAACTGGTGAAAGTGGTGTGTAGGCATGGCTTATCTTTGTGGGACTGCCTCCATCTCTCCCCTCTGTGTTTCCAGTTTACAATCTACAGGTCACAATGTCATCTTTCAAAGAATTAGCTCAAAGATTCCTGGATGGACAGAGCAGTGTAGCATGTTTCTGTGCTATTTCCCCTTCTCTAAGGCCAGGCTTCCCTGGGACACCCCAGTTCCTCTGCATGTAATGTCCCTCAGTTAAAGGTATGCCTCCACGCTTCTTAGCTCCCCCCTTCCCAGGGCTGCCCGCCAAAAGGGAGTATAATGCTGAAGTTTCCATCATGGCCTCCAGCTGCTGGCATTTTTCAGGTGCTTCTCTACCCACCTTTTATTGCAGAGTTGAATTTCCTCAGTGTCCATTCTGGTGCAGTCAGTATTGGCTTATGATGTCCAGTAATGTTCTAGTTTTACCCAAAGTCTTAGAATCCTCTGGGTCCAGTGCTCCTCTGGACTACTTTCAGATTATCATCCCAGAAGCAAAGCAGGGAACCTCCTCTCACACCATCTTCTATGTTCTCTCTTGATACATATTTGTTTGTTTGTTTGTTTTAAATTAAAGTTAAATGTGTAGCACAGGAGCAAAAGTTTACATTTAAATTTTCCAATTTCCTGAACAGTGACTAGAACCTCAAAGAGAATTTCTAATCATTATTGAATTTTATTATCAAAGCAGTTTAACAGAATGTCGAGAACAATATATACGTGAAGTAAAGATGCCAATGGAAATATTCCCATCAGCTAATTGCCAGCTGCAAACTTTACTTTGTGAGGTGCATTGAATAGTGCCTTAGATATCCTGTGACAGTGTGTGATGTGATGCTTATTTTGTTAAGTTAAATTGATTCCCTGAGTCACTACTGAGTATACAACAAAGCTTTGGAGGGAGAATAGTGTTCACTGTAATTCATGGTTGTCAGATATATTGTTAGCTTCTTATTGTTACTATTAGAAACAGCAGACATTTAGTTGTTTAAAATATTACATATTTATTATTTTCTACTTCTGTTGGTTAGAAGTCAAATACCAATTTATAGTGACAATTTATATTGTTGGTATGAGTGTCGATGCTCCTTTCTGGATGCTGTTGGGGTAAACCTATATTATTGCCATTTCTAATTTTTACAAACTACCTGTATTTCTAGACTCATGGCAGCACCTTCAAAGTCAGCAATAGTCACCTTCAAAGTCAGATTAAATTCTCCCTGTGTTACATCACTCTAATATTCTCTCCTGCCTCTCTCTTCACTTTTAAATCTCCCAGTGATTCCACTGGTGCCATAATCTTGAGAGTTAGATATTTCTGAAACTAAAATAATTTCACTAAATTCCAAAGAGTTTTCCTTGGCTCAAAAAGAAAAAAAAAAATCACACACGGAATAAAATACTTCCTTATAGGTGTTCATATAGAGAGGATAAATTATATGCTCCAAAGAAAATGCCTGCCTGTAAGAAATAACATCTTCAGTGGGTAACTTATCCAAAAGGAAAGATTCAGAGGAGGATAAATCCAGGGTTAACATTTTGTTTTTGTCTCAGACAAAAACTTATGCCCTCCTGAACCAGGCTAAGGTCCAAAGAGTGAGCTCTGAACCTGGGGATTAAGATCCTATACACATAAAGTAAATGGTTAAAAAAAAATTTGATACTCTGACCTACTAGAATTCCCTAAGACCATATCGAATGATTATGGCAGAATAGAATATGGTGTCATGGGTTTAGACTAGAAGAGTCTTATAAGTTGTCAGCTCTATTCCTTTACAGCATACATATGACAATGACAAAAATCTATCTTTTAGTATGTACACTGTCGGATGACAAGGTCTCAGTGAATTGCAAGTCAACAGATTTGCTAGAGATTTCCTGTGTTGAAGGGTAAATTGAGAATAAGGGTACGGGTAAATTGAGAAAAATAGTAAGTTTGAAAGTGGGAAGCATGGCATCATTGAGATACATGCAATCAGCATAAACCAGTTACCGACTAGTAGATAAACTGTCTAGCTCTATGAGTTAAATAATAGATACTATCCAGGTAGAGGATATAGTTTATAGCAGTTGTGCCTTTTCAGCAGCTAATCCTTGAACACAGAAACTCTTGACTAAAGACCAGGTGACATTTCCAAGGGCATCAGAAGCCAACAAAAATAAGAAAATAAATCTGTTTTAATGGTTCATGTTGTTATATGAGCTCCCCATGGTTTATAAATCAGGTGAGGATGAAATGTTATGTATGTCTTGTGTGTGGGGTTAATACATGTGCATGTATATATGTATTGGGAGATATGGTAGAGGGGACTGTATTGAGAAAAAATAACCATGTTAAACTAGAAATGGAAAAGACTGACATATCTTGAATAAATAAGTTTACTTTTTAGTTTTTTGTTTGTTTGTTTGTTTGTGCACTATTATGCAAATCTGAGGACACTGGAGGCAGATAAGCTCATTCATGGAAAACAAAGTTACTTTTTTTTCAAATCTGTATCAGTGTTAAGTTTGACAAGTAGCTGTATAAAACATGATCCTTCTAATATATTGTTCACAAGTAGAATCTTTCTTGGAATACATATTTAGCTTAATTGAAACATCAAGTCTTACTACATTTTTACTGAAAAGTGTATACATTTGTTTTTCTATATTTCTTGACTTTTAGAGAACTCTGACGATAACAATGAAAGGGTTTCAAGTCAGACTGAGTAATTATCCAAGGAATAAAACACTGCTAAAATGATGGTGTTTGTTGTTTACAAGAACTTCATCTGACTACCAATGATAAACAGAAGCTCAGAATTAAAGGCTGGAAGATAATCCTACCAGAAAAGACAGGAAAACCTGTACTTATACCAGGCAAAATATATTTCCAATTATTAAAATAAAGTAACATGTAAATAGGAATGTTGCATTATGACTAATGGTATAACACATTAAAAAATAGCACCTACAGGGCCTCCCCTGGTGACGCAGGCAGTTGAGCGCCGCACTGTGAAGCTGTCTGCGGCTTCTGTAGCACCGGTTCTATCCCAGCCAGCCTGGGAGGGGCCCACATGGCATGGCAGACCTCTCCTGTCTCGCCTGCTACTCCCCTCAGCAGTGTATTTCAGTCAGTCTGCCTGTTCTGTTCCCCACTCTTTCTCTGGTGAATCTTCTCACCCTCCCGCGAATCTGGCTTGTACCCCAGTTCTTGTGTAAATAAATAAATAAATAAATAAATAAATCTTAAAAAAAGAAATAGCACCTACAAATATATATGCACTAGGTAATGACCACCAAGATACATAAGGGGATATTTATTGGGACTAAGGGAGATAGTGATAATGACAAAATAATGCTTGACAATAATGCAATAATATAAAATAATATGTTAATATTCACTTTCAACTATGGATTGAGGCCAAAAATAAATAAGGAAACAGTAGATTTAAATGAGAAGCTAGACTAAATAATCTTAATAGATATCTACTGAATACATCACTCACAAACTGTAGCATATACATAAAAATTTAAAAAAAAAACATAAATTACTTTGGTGTAAGACCTGGGGCCATAAAATACAAAGTAGAAATAAAATACAGGCAAAATGCACCACAATCTTCTTCCATGAACTCTTTGTGTATTGTCTCAAGAGCAAAAGAAACAAAAAGAACAGAAACAACTTGGATACATCAAACTGAAAAAGCTTCTGCACAGTGAAAGATAAAGCTAAAGCAAAAAGATATTGCACTGAATGAAAGCATACCCTACATCTGACAAGGGAGTGATATCCAAGATCTATAAAGAGCTCATACAACTCAAGAAGAAGACAAATAACCCAATCCACATATATAAAAAGAGCTAAATAGACACTTCACCAAAGAAGACACATAGATGGCCAAAAAACGCTTGAAAATGTAATCATCATCATTTATCATCAATGAAATGTAAGTCAAAACTACAATGAGATGCCCAGTCACACCAGTGAAAATGGCCCATACCAAAAAGACCAGTCACAAATGATGGTGAGGATGTGAAGAAAAAGGCACCCTTTTAAACTGCTGGTAGGAATGAAGATGTGTTGGTCTCACTCATAGCAGGAATTTAGAAAACTGAATATGGGACCAGGAAAAAGACTAATAAATACAAAGTAAAAATCAAAAGCAACTATAAACCAGAGACACACTACGGAGGAGAGGGGTGGGAAGAGGAAGGTTTATGGTCAAAATAAGGGGGGCAATTGTATGGAGAATATAACAAAAATGAAAATGCATACATTGTGCATAAATGAAAAATGATCTAAGAATTATATAAAATATTAAAAAAAGAAAATAAAAAAAAAGAATGAAGATGTGTTCAGCTGCTGGATACATACAGCTATATAAAAACAGTATAGAGCTATATGAAAACATACAGCTATATGAAAACACCATAGAGGTTTCTCAAAATGTTAAAAACAATCTGCCATACAATTCAGTCACCCTACTTGTCTATCCAAACATGTAAAAATTTAGTTTGAAGGGATATATGCATTCCTATGTGTATTTGCAGTGCTATTTACAGGATCTGTTATGGAAACAACATACATCCTCAAAGATAGATGAGTAAATTAAGAAAATAAGGTCTATATACACTGAGATACTACTCAGCTATAAAAAAGATAAACTCTTGCCATTCACAGAAGTATGGGTGGACTGGATGTGGTGGTGGTGGTAATGTTGTTTATATGTGGAATAAGGAAAAACAAAACAAATGGTTAGGTAACATCAAAACCAATGATATATCCTAGAAATCTAAATGTAGAATTGAGGTTACCAGAGAGGAAAAGGGAGAGGGAGACCAAAGTGTGGAGGGGGATTAGTGGACTATAATGGAAGACTATAGGTGCTTTTGTGGCGTGTATGATGTGTTAATATACAACTGTGGGCTTTGATCCTGTATCTCTAAATCATGTACAGTGCTGTAGTCGACTGTTACCTCAGTAGCAAATTTATAATTAAAAAAAAAAAACACTACAATAAAAATGCATACGTCGAAGTCATGGTGATGTCCAAAGCATGATATGTTCAATTAAAACCTAATAGCTAGTCTCAGCATGCTTATAGTATCCAACAGCTATATTGAAAAATATTTGGAATGTATTATAAAAAAAATTCATGAACTGACTGCTAATTGTAATGTGAGGAGTTTCATGGAACTTGGCCCTCAAAAAAAAAAAATGAAAATTATTTAAACTATAACAAAAAAATGACATCCATTTAAATTCTCAGGAAATTGTCCCAAGGACATTCAACAAAGAGAAAAGAGAAATCAAGAGAATCTGTTAAATATTAATGAGCACATTAAACTTTTTTTTCAAAATTATGTTTATTGAGGTAAAGAAGGTTTACATCTTTGTATCTGCTCTGGGGGTTGTAGGGTCAACCTCTACAAATGTATACTTTCATATCCTGCCCACCACTGGTGCCCCACCATGTTCCATTGGACCCCTTCCCTACTCCATTCCCAGCCTGCCACCCTCCCCGTCTGTTACCTCATTTTTTTAGTCAGATGTTAAGATTTTATTATTGGTTTGTTTTTCACTAATCTCTCTAGGTCTATCCATGTAATTACAAATGGCAGGAGTTCATCCATTTTTATAACTGAGTAGTATTCCATTTTGCGTGTGTGTGTGTGTGTGTGTGTGTGTGTGTGTATTTTTTCTTTTTCATTTCTCTGTCCTTGGGTACTTAGTTTCCATATCTTAACTATTGAAGGTAAGACTGCAATGACCATAGGAGTAAATATATCCCTTCAAAATCATATTTTTGATAAGAACATTAAAAGTTTGTGACATTCAGGGTCTCACCTGATGGCGCAGTGGTTGAGCGCTGGGCTGCGAAGCTGCCCGCAGCCTCTGCAGCGCTGGTTCCATGCCAGGCCACCGGTGAGGGTCCCACATGGTGCACAGACCTCTCCTGCCCCGCCCACTGCTCCCCTCAGCAGTGTACTTCATCAGTCTGCCTGTTCTGTTTCCCACTCTGGCTCTGGTGAATTCTGTCACCCTCCCGCGCTTCTGACTGTATCCAGTGCTTGTATAAATAAATAAATAAATCTTTAAAAAAAAAAAAAAGTTTGTGACATTCTGCCACAACCCACATCCATTCCAACATAACAAAGTTCTGATTTGGTACACAAAATAAGGAGTTAGTACTATCTAAAGTACCCATTCTAGGGTGATATTGTATCCCAGGAGTGGCAAATTATCAAATTATATTTCTCTCTTCATTGGTCTCATGTTGAAGAACCTCTGTTCCAAGCAAATGCAATAAGAGAACTATGATTTCCTTCCTCCACCAAGCTAAAATTCTAGGGTGCAAACTTCACCCTAGATGTGAATAGCTGAGAATATTGGGCCCTGATTGTCCTTCTCATCTCCTCGCATGGCAAAGGTTCCATTCTGGGAGATGAAGCTGAACATACCATAGATCATCACCAGGATTCCAGGACATACCACAAGTGAAGCAAATAAATAAATAAACAAATAAAAAGGCAGGAATATCCTTGTTGCAGTTTCTGAGTAGTGACACAGAGATTTGCTCTTAGATTTGTAAAATCAGAGGTATTTGTATATAATCCCAAGGAGACAATTTATTTGAAACAAAATTTGTGGAAATTCAAACCCAAAATCACTGTCAAAACAATGGAAATTTTGGCAGGAGACAAATAAAGAGGAGTTAGTAGCTTCATGAGAGAAATAAGTTACACTATAAAACAACTAGAAATAGGGAAAGAGAAAGTCAGGAAAAGCCTTTCTAGGATCAGAAGAAGTGTGAGAGATTGACCTTTATGGATTATATTTAATGTGACATGAATTTAATTAGATCAAATAGGGAAAGAATATTAGCCCCAGAATATTGTCCAAAAATCAGTGTAATCAGATAGGAATTAGCAGAGGGTAACAGCTGCATGTAATACCCCCTGTGGCAGACAACTTAATAAAGAAATCAGGTAAAGAGACAGTCAAAGACAACCAGACTAAAACACCAACCCCATAGTGACTGTGGGCACTTGCAAGGCTATATCTTGGAAGGTCACTATTAGAGGTAGAATACGGTAGAAGAGATAGAAGCAGCCAATTCAAGTCAGTAAAGCAATAGTTTTTAACAAAATTAGAATAATAAAGTATGACCCAATAATATTTAAAAGAACAGTCATAGAAACTACATTGAGAGGGCTCAGATAAAATGTTTTAAACATCTGTTATAAAGGTACTTAAAGGACTAAAAAGTCCTTTAAAAGTGAGCATGACAGGATAACAATGTCTCATCAAGTAGAGACCATCGGTGAAGAGATGAAATACTTATTTCAAAAAAGAAACAAGCAAAAACTTTGCAATTGAAAAGTACAAAATGAAAATGAAATGTTTATTATAGAGTCTCTGCAGTAGATTGGAGGTGTCAAAATACACAGAGAACCCAAAGATACATTGGTAGAGATTATGTTATGTGGAGAACAGAGAAAATAACAAGAAAATTAGCAGAACCTCATAAAATTGGGGGATACCATTAAAGATAATGCATATATAAGGAAAGTGCCTGAAGAAAAGACAAAGAAAAAAAAAGCAAGAAAATTTTTGAAGAAATCATTATTGAAAACTAATAAAATTTGATGAAAATTTTGATTTATACATCCAAGCAGGATATATTCATAAGGGCAGTGCATTTGTAAATGTGACAATATAACAACAGAAAAGGAAATCTCACAAAACAGTGCAAAAGTTAGATTTCATCAAAAATAAGACTTTTGTACTTCAAAGGGCATTGTAAAGAAAGTGGAAGAGTAACAAATTGTAAAAATATAGCAATTCATATATGTGATGCGGGACTTGTATACTGACTATATAGTACAGACCTCTTACAACTCAATAATAGTATAAAGTAATAAAAATGTGCAAAGAAATAGATGATTCTCCAAAGAAGAAAAATAAGGTGACTAAGAATAAATAAAAATGGCTAATAAGCTCATGAAAAGATGCTTATTTTCAGCTTTTGGAGAAAAGCAAATCAAAACCACAAGAAGTTATAATTTCATATACACTAGGGTAACTATAATCAAAAAGAAGATTGAAAACAGTATCATTGAGGATGTGAGGAAACCGACTCTTAGGCATTGCTGGTGAGATTGCAAAATGGCACAGATACTTTATAAACATTTTCACAATGCCTTAAATTTTTAAACTGTTACCATGTGATCTCACAATTCCACTTAGGTGTAGATGCAAATTAAAAAGGACACTATATCACTTTATTATAACAAAAAATAGAGGCAAATCAAACGTCTTTCTATTGATGAATGGACAAATAAATGTAATATATTCACAAAAAGCTTTATAATATAGGAATAACAAAAATGAATGTCTATACAATATGAATAAATCTTGAAAACATGGTGCTTCGTAGAATAAGTCAGTCATAGGCAGCCTTATATGAGGCATTTATATGCCAAGTCTTGAGTAGGTAAATCTATGGATACAAAAAAGTAGATTTGTGGTTGCCTAACATTGGAGGAGTTAAGGAGAAATATGGAATGAGTTTAGTAGTATTTTTTGGAATTAAAAAATGCTGTAAATTTTATCATGATAATGGCTACCAGTCTCTGAATGTACTAGATAACATTGAACTATACACAATAAATTGGTGACTTCTATGGTAAATTGTGTATCAATTTGTTAAAAATGCTTTGAAAAAAATCAAAGGGATGGTTTCATCTTTTTGGGTACACGTTTCACAGCTATGAAACTTAAGAATAATTTAATTTAACTTGTAAGTTTAATAATAGGTAAATATATGTGAGTAAATGTGAGACAAAAGTGCAGAGAAAATAATGAAAATTAAGTATGTGATAGTGTATAATCCAGATAAGGAAACTTAGGAATTAAGATAGTGAAATGTAAATTGAGTAGAATTTGAAGGATAAAATTGCCAAGTTGAGAGGGTTTATGCTTTATTTATTTATTTATTTGTTTGTTTTAAGATTGATTTATTTATGCATACAAGAACTGGAGTACAGGCCAGAGATGCGGGGATGGGGGTTGTGGTGTATGAGAGGATCCACTAGACAGAGTGGGGAACAGAACAGGCAGACTGACTGAAATACACTGCTGAGGGGAACAGCGGGTGAGACAGGAGAGTTCTCTTCGCCATGTGGGTTTCTCTCTGGCTGGCAGGCGATTGAATTCGTGCTGCAGAGACTGTGGATTGCTTCATAGTGCGGGGCTTAACCCATTATGCCACCAGAGAGACCCGGGTTTATGCTTTATTTTGTCTGTAATTTGGAGCAAGCAAAGCCATCTGAGGAGAGAAAAATGACTTTTAGGATTCAAGTCATTCAAGTCATTCAGTGCATTCAAAGGGGTTATTTTAAGGAACCAAACTCAAAAAATCCATTTTAAAATGTCTTCTTCACATCTGGAAATACAAGTAAATATATGTAATGAATGGGTCACAAAAATTCAGTGATATAATGGCTTGGCATTCATGCATAATTTAGTGTCCTTCCAAAAAGCAGATTGAATATAGCATAGTGCAGAATTTCCATCTGTCTCTGTATAAATATCTGTAATGTGTTAACTTAAAATGATTTCAGTATCTGATTTTTACTGAATGCACTATGGATATAGAATATCCCAAAAAATGAGAGTTCAAAGAATCATTTTCTGCATTTCTAGACTTTATAACTACTCAATTGATAACATATCACAATTCATATAATATATATGTCCACATCACTATTTTATGATCCTCTCTCATGTCATATATTTTTTTTAATTCTTTTGAAATTTGAAAGTCAGTTGAAATTCACATAGCCTGTGGCCGAAGAGACACACAAGAAGACACTAAAGAATAGTTAATGGAATAGATAAGTGATCACAAAATATTAGGTACTAGAAATATCGAATCATACATTTATTTACTAGTGGCAAAATTGATTACCTACAAATCTGATTTGCAATGTATAAATAAAATATTATTTTAAAAATTCAATTACCTTTATTTGTACTTCAATCATGTTTTGACTACATCTCAGTTATTTGGTTTTAGGGTACATTGGAATAAGAAAGCACATAAATGAAACTTAATTTATATTTATAATCTAATTATGATCTAACTTAACCAAGGTACTTTTGAACATAGGAACAAGTACTAAGACACTTGTCCATGGATGATGGTTAGATTTTACTTTATGCAGTTTTCATAGTCATTACAGAGTTAATTTAAAAGTATGAGTGCTACAATATAATCACAGTTGTTCACTGATGAAGCTTGCACATGGAATTCATAATTAAAATATCCAATTGATATTTCTTATAGTGCAAGAGTTTTAAAAAGGCCAACTTTGTGAGGGATTTTTTTTCAAGGTTTCTTTAGCTGGAAGAAGGTGAGATCAAGGGAAGCAAGAAGGTTTGTTAAATTTCAAGTTGGCAATTGTTCTTATGTTGATAAATTTATTTTGTGAGAAAATAAATTAAGCTTGGAATAGTGAGAGTTCTTCTTTTTTCTTTTGCTATTCTGTCCCTGTGTGTGTGTATCAGGTTGTGGGAGATGAATTTGAATATTTCTAATCTACCCCTCAGAAATAGTTGTTTTTTTTTTTTCTTTTCTGTTTCATGCCTGCAATTCTTAGCAATTGTTGGGGAAAATAAAAGGGGAGATTTCAGATCTAGGAGGCAACATAAACCACTTCATTTATAAAGAGTTGCTATTGTCAGAAAATTCATTAAAAACTTTGATTCACAACTACTTGCAATTAGTGAGCTTATTGAGGGTAATTATATACAATTGAAATTGTATAAAGGTAGAGTGATCTTTTACTCTGTTCCCTGTTCCAAGACTTGTGTAGTAACTTCTGATTTTTTTTTTTTCCTGAAAAATTTTGGTCAATGTCATAAGCTTTTCTGAGTTGGGGGTTGGGGGCTGGAAATAAGCAAAGTGATGGAAATGCTTTCTGAAATGACATAGTATATGTTTATGGGATTATGATACTTGCAAAATGGTAAAGCTCATATAATCATCAATCACGTACATATTTCTTTTTCTCTGTCAAACTTCTCAAGATTCAGGGTGGTAACACTGACTTGCTCACTTATAGATTGTGGAGCATATAGATGACATAATAATAATGCCAGTTAAGATAAATGGGTAAGGTAACATTTGCTCTGGGGCAATTGAGAGAATCAACATTTTAGTGCAACCAGAATCCATGTGTGGCCCACTAGTGTGAGACAGAAAACTCTCTTTGAGTTTAGAAAAATACCGGTGATCTTTATTTTATAGGTTTGGAGTAGAGACCAGAAATTTCTGTTTTTAAGTGTTACTCCAAGGGGTTAAATGACACACTTTGAGAGATGCATGTAATGACATAATTTCTCCTTCTCAATTGAACTACAAAGAATAGAGCTCTTTGTACAACCCAACTCTGATAAATATTTCCAGGCTAGTCATTGTTGAGAACAGAAATTTTCTAGTATCAATTAAGAGTGATAGGGCAAAAGGAGTAATGGATTTGACATTCAGAAGACCTATTTTACTCTCAGTTGTGAAAATTATTATGACCCTGAAAAATAATTTAGGCTTTGCATTAGTTTACTTGAACATCACAATGGGGTAATTCAAATCCTTCAAATGTTCTTGCTGAAGATCGAGAGAAAGAATACTTGTGCAAACACATAAACCATTCAGTATTTTACAAATGTCACATATTGTATTGTTACTACTACTACTACTACTACTACTACTACTACTACTAATACTACTACTAATACTACTGTCACTGTGATACATTTGCTTTGGAATATAGAGGTTAATTTCTTATTTGAGTTTCAGTGATTACTTAAAAACTAGCTGAAAAGACACCCAGTGATTTATTTGAAATAAATACCTTGATTCTGCTCAACCAAGTATCTTCCAGAAAATATTTGCAAAATGACAAACAGAAATCTATCAGAGAGACTGTAGTCAGAGGATAATATAGCTCATCACTGTCAACACTTCGTAACTCTTTTAAGTTCACATAAATGTGTTTTTCAAATAATTTTATGTGTCTAAAATAAATATTAAGTTGTGAATTGATAAAGGAGTCTTACAATTTGAAAATAAAATACTCCAGAAACATGGAATGTATTACTAAAGGAGCTTCAGTAAATATATAATTTATCAATGTTGCCGATTGAGTTACTTTTATAAATCTGACAGCAACACATTGCAAGTTGCTCATAAGGGACAGAAAATGCCAAAACCTTTTATTGCTGATTAAAGAATCCATATACAATTAAATTACATTTGTCCTATTACATGCTGTATTGTATTAGACTTTTCCATTCAGTCAAACTAACAATATTAATTGAATTCCTACTCTTTATTTGGTATTTGAAGTATAACAAGGAACTAAAACAATGACCTCAGAAATTCAAGTACACTGACCAAAGAGAAACATAAGAAAATTAATAGGTAAATATAATGTCATAATAGTATTATTGCTAGTGTATCATTTCTATGAGAATGATAAATGAAGCATGAAATGCAGAGTCACAAAGATGATATCTAAACTAAATGAGGAGGGTTCAAGGTAGACTTCTTGGAGTAGTCATTCTTGTGTTGAACTCAGAAATTATAGTAAATGGAAGCCTAAAAGTGGACAAACAGTGGAATGAGCTAGTTATTAGAAACAAATGAGTGCAACAAATGGGTGTAAAGCAGACTTGTTGAAAACTATGGTGAATTGAAGAGTAAGTCCTCATAAAGCTCAGGTAATTTTTCCCAGGTAAGATTGCAAACTGCCTAGAACATATTCTGATATTTTTAGAAAATTCAGATATCTGGACTTGTATGTGAAATTTCCATTCAAAATATTGACAATCTTTTTCTTTGTTAACAATTTTAAAACATTCCTATTGAAGTAATCTTGGTTTAGCATTATGTATGTTTCAGGTGAATAACATTGTAATTTCACATATATTCACAGTAGAAGTCTAGTAATCATACCACAGCACAATTGACCCCTTAAACCCAATTTACCCATCCCATGCCTCACCCCCTTCCACTGTTATAACCCTATTTTGTTCTCATTATATATAAGTTGTTTTTGTTTTCCTTTGTTTGTTTCTTCTTTTTTTTTTAAATTGACTTGTTTATTCAAGAACCGGGGTACAGGCCAGGTACAGGCCAGATGCGCGGGAGGGTGACTGGATTCATCTGAGACAGAGTGGGGAACAGAACAGGCTGATCAACTGAAATACGTTGCTGAGGGGAGCAGCGGTTGAGGCAGAAGAGGTCTGCTGTGCCATGTGGGATACTCCACAGCTGGCTGAGATGGAACCCGCACTGCAGAGGCTATGGACAACTTCACAGTGCGGTGCTCAACCACCTGAGCCACCAGAAAGGCCCTGTTTGTTTCTTCTTCTTTTTTTTTTTTTAATTGGCATGTTTTATTTATTTATTTGTTTGTTTGTTTGTTTGTTTTTTGCTTGTTTGTTTATACATGCACTGGGTACAGTCAGAAGCGCGGGAGGGTGAGAGAATTCACCAGAGCCAGAGCGGGGAGCAGAGCAGGCAGAAGGACCGAAGTACACTGCTGAGGGGAGCAGCGGGCGGCAGGAGAGGTCTGCGCGCCATTTTGGACCCTCCTCCTGTGGTCGGGGAGCAGCTGGGAATCGAACCGGCGCCCCAGAGGCTGCAGGCAGCTTCGCAACCCAGCGCTCAACCGCTGTGCCACCGGGGAGGCCCTGTTTCTTCTTTTGAATTTCAGGGGTACAGCTGTATAATCTGACATATGTATATGCTCAATTAATGCTCACCACTAAAATTCAAGTTTCTATTAACCACCAATTGACTTCACTTACCCATAATACCCACCCATATCACACCTACACACTGATAATCACTACTCTGTTGTCAGAATCTAAGGGTTTATTTTGATTTGTTTTATTTATTCTTTGACTTTGTTCTGTATCTACCGTATCTTTCTTTTTTGCACTTATTTTACTTAACATAATAGTGTCAAGGTCTACCCATTTAGACCTTGGCAAGATTTAATCATTTTGTAACTGTCTAGTATTCCACATATATAGCTACATAATCTTTATCTAATCATCCATTGATGACACTTAGGTTGTTTCCATATCTTGTCTATTTTAAATAATTCTGGAACAACCATACAGGTAAATATGTTTTTCTAATTTCCATTTTCATATTCTTTGGATAAATACCCAGAATTGAACTAACTATATCATATAATTTTTCTATTCTTAACTTTTTGAGAAATCTTCATACTGTTTTCCATAATGACTGAAAAAATTCACATGGCCACCAACTGTGTATAAATGTTTCCTTTTCACTATATTCTTACCAGCATTTGTTTCCTGTTTGTTTGTTTTTTGTTTGTTTGTTTGTTTGTTTTTTAAGTAATAGTGTTTCAAACTGGTATGAGGTGATACCACAGTGTGGTTTTGCTTTACATTTCCTGAAAGATAAGTGATAAGTGATAAGGAGCTTTTTTTTTTTTCATAAGCCTGATGGTCAGCTGTATGTCATATTTGGTGAAATATATATTTTGGCTTTCTTCCCATTTTTATTTTGGTAATTTGGATATTTTAATAATGTTATACTTTCCCAACCATGAAATTGGGATGTATTTCCGTGTGTGTGTGTGTGTGTGTGTGTGTGTGTTTAATAATGTCTTATAAATTTGTTGTACAGGTTTTCCAACTTCTTGTTAAGTTTATTCCTAGGTATTGAGGTTTTTTTGAGTTATTATAAAAGGATTATTTTCTTTATGTCTTTCTCTTCTAGTTCATTGTTTACATAGAGGTACTCTACTGACTTGTATATTCTTATTGTATAACATGTTACTATGCTATACTGATTTATTGTTTTTGATAGTATTCAGTGGCATCTTCAAGGTTATTTTATGAGTGTAATGTTATATGCAAATAGTGATAGTTTTACTCCTTTTACAATAAAATATTTCATTTTCTCTCACCTTATTACTCTTACTAAGAATTCCAATATAATGTGGTTTTTTTTTAAGATTTATTTATTTATTTATACAAGCACTGGGTACAGTCAGAAGCGCGGGAGGGTGAGAGAATTCACCAGAGTCAGAGCAGAGAGCAGAGCAGGCAGACTGGCCAAGTACACTGCTGAGGGGAGCAGGGGGAGGCAGGAGAGGTCTGTGCACCATGTGGGACCCTCCCCCGGTGGCTGGGGGGGATGGAACCGGTGCTGCAGAGGTTGAGGGCAGCTTCACAACCCAGCACTCAACCACTGCGGCACTGAGGAGGCCCCCAATATAAGGTTGAATTACAATGGAGAGAGTGGGACTCCTTGTTTTGTATCTGATCTTAGAGTAAAGGCTTTTAGTTTTTAATCATTGATCATATGTAAGATGTGGATTTTGCCAAATGGCTTTTATTAAGTTGAGGTGTTTTCCTTCTATTCTCATTTTTTTGGAGAATTTTTTGCCTATATAAATGCTTAATCTTGTCAAGAGCTCTCACTGAAACTATCAATAGGAGCCCGTTATACTTTTCTTTCCTTTTTGTTGATATGAATTGCATTGATTGATTTGCAGATGTTAAGCCAAGCTTTCATCACTGAAATCAGTCCCACTAGGTCATGGCGTATCACCTTTTAACATAGTTTGGAATTCTGTTTGCTAAGATATTATTGAGAATTTTGTATCTATGTGCATCAGGAATATTGGTCATCACTTTTCTTCTTAGTGTGATGCCCTTGCCTGCTTTTGGTATCAGAGTATTGTTGACCTAATGGAATGTGTTTGGAAGCCATCCCTCTTTTTCAATTTTTTTGGAAGAGTTTTAGAAAATAAGTATTATTTTGTCTTAGAGTTTTGATAGAGCTCAGTATAGAAAGCATCTGGTCTACCAGTTTTGTTTTTTGGAATAATTATGATTACTATCTCACTTTATTTGCTTGTAACTTTTCTGTTTGTTTGTTTGTTTTCCTACCTGGTATCAGCTTAGGAGGGTGTGTATTTCTAAGAATTTGTCCATTATTTCTAAGTTTTCCATTTTTTTTTATCTTAGTGGATGCTTATAGTAGTTTCTTATATTCCTTTCCAACAGTTGTTGCTAGTTTTTTTTTTTTTTAATATGTGACATTCTCACTGCTGTAAGATAGCATTTCATTGTAGTTTTGACTTGCATTTCCCTGATTACAAGTGATGTTGAACATTTTTTCATATGCCTGTTGGCCATTTGCATTTCCTCTTTGGAGAAGTTCCTTTTTAGATCTTCTGCCCATTTTTTTTTTTTTTTATAGGTAAGTTTTCTTTTTTCTTTTTTTTTTTTTTAAGATTTATTTATTTATTTATTTATTCATACAAGCACTGGGTACAGTCAGAAGCGCGGGAGGGTGAGAGAATACACCAGAGTCAGAGCAGGATGCAGAACAGGCAGACTGACGAAGTACACTGCTGAGGGGAGCAGCGGGCGGCAGGAGAGGTCTGCGCACCATGTGGGACCCTCCTCTGGTGGCCGGGAGCAGCCGGGGATCGAACCGGCACTGCAGAGGCTGCGGGCAGCTTCGCAACCCAGCGCTCAACCGCTGCGCCACCGGGGAAGCCCATTCTGCCCATTTTTTGACTGGATTATTTACTTTGTTTTTGTTGAGTCTCATCAGCTCTTTGTAGATTTTTGTGATCAGTCCTTTATCATTATTGTTGTGTGCAAAAATTTTCTCCCAATCGGTGGGTGTCTCTTTGTTTTGGTTACTGTCTTTTTTGTTGTACAGAAGCTCTTTAATTTGATGTAGTCCCAGCTATTTATCTTTGCCTTCACTATAACTGCTTTGGGTGATGTGTCTTTAAAGATGCTACTGTGGTGTATGTCATGTAGTGTTTTGCCTATATTTCCTTCTATATATTTTATGGTTTAGGGTCTTAGTCTCACTCTTTAATCCATTTTGAATTGGTTTTTGTGCATGGTGTGAGGTAGTAGTCAAGCTTCATTCTTTTGCATGTAGCAACCCAATTTTCTCAGCACCATTTTTTGAACAAACTTTCTTTGTTCCATTGCATAATCTTTGCTCCTTTGTCAAAGATTAGTTAACCGTGAATCTGTGGGTTTATTTCTGAATTTTTCTATTCAGTTCCATTGGTCCATGTGTCTGTTCTTGTGCCAATACCATCTAGTTTTGATTATTATGGCTTTGTAGTATATTGAAGTCTGGGAGTGTGATGCCTCCATTGCCTTCTTTTTTTTTTTTTTTCCCTCAGGAGAGCTTTGGTTATTTGAAGTTTTTGGTGGCTCCATATGAATTTTATCAATATTCTATTTCTTTGAAGAATGTCATTGAAATTTTTATTGGAATATCATTGAATCTGTAAATTGGTTTTGGTAGGTTGGCATTTTGATAATGTTAATTCTTCCAATCCATGAGCAGGGGATGTCTTTCCATTTCTTTGTGTCTTCTTCTATTTCTTTTAACAATGTTTTATCGTTTTCTTTGTATAGGTCCTTTACCTCTTTTTAGTTAGGTTATTCCCAAGTATTAGTATTTTTTGTTTCAATAATAAAAGGGATGGTTTTCTTGATTTCTTCTTCAGATTGATTGTGTATAGGAAGGCTACTGGTTTATGTGTGTTGATTTTGTATACTGCTTCTTTACAAAACTGATTGATTAGTTTGATTGGTTTTTCTGTGGAGTTTTTGGGGTTCTCTATGTATATTACCATATCTGTGAATAGTGATAGTTTAACTTCTTCTTTCCCTATTTGGATTTCTTGTATGTCTTTCTCTTATCTTATTTCTCTGGCTAGGACTTCCAGTATTATATTGAAAAGCAGTGATGAGAGTAGACATCCTTGTCTTGTTCCAGATCTTAATGGAAATGCTTTTAACTTTACACCATTGAGAATGATATTGGCTATGGGCTTGTCATATATGGCCTTTATGATATTGAGGTATGTTCCTTGTATCCCGAGAATTTCAAGGCCTTTATCATAAATGGGTGTTGTACTTTGTCGAAAGCTTTCTCAGCATCTATTGATATTATCATATGGTTTTTATATTTCTTTTTGTTGATGTGTTGGATTACATTGATTGATTTTCGGATGTTGAACCATCCTTGTGTCCCGGGAATAAATCCTACTTGGTCGTGGTGAATTATCTTATGGATACATTGCTGGATTCTATTAGCTAAAATTTATTGAGGATTTTTTCATCAGTGTTCATTAAAGAGATTGGCCTATAGTTTTCTTTTATTGTGTTGTCCTTGTTTGGTTTTGGTATTAGTGTAATGTTGGCATCATAGAACGTATTTGATATTATCCCTTCCTTCTCAATTTGTTGAAAGAGTTTATGAAGGATAGGCACTAGTTCTTTTCTGAATGTTTGGTAGAATTCATTTGTAAATCCATCTCGTCACTATTTAATACAGGCCAGTGTTTCTCAAAATGAGACTCCCAGACCACCTACAAAATAGCACTTGCCAATATCCCAATGAAGTTGCATAATGATTTCACATTTTTGTGCAATCCATAAATTAATGAGTATATTATTTCTTCACATACCCCAGAAGGGATATTTTGTAGGTTCATATAAGATCATTATCTGTGAAAATCCTCCTTTGTCACAAGGACTCCTTTATTCCACATAATTTTGAAGTTTTTTTCTTATACATGTTTTCATTATTAATATCTAAAAGAGTCAAAATGCACACAATTTTTTAACATGTTGTAAATTTTAACATAAAATGTGAAATGGCAATGGAGAAATTCAATTTTTTTTATAATTTTGTGATAAAATTACAGATTGGATGACATGAGTCAAAAGTATTATCACATTCAGCATCATTAAAATCCCAAGAGTCACTTCTACTGCAGTTCTAGTATGTAGTTTTCCAGTAGCTTATTTCTGATGATAAGAATGTTAGGTCTTCACAAAGCAGACAGTTGTATTGTAGTACATGTTAGTTAACATTTATCTTCCTTATATTTAACCTAATTTTACTACATAATATCTAATTTTCTTCTGTAGAGTAACACAAAGTAAGTCTTCTTTATTTTGACAGTAGTTCAGGTATTTGGAAACACCTGTACTATTTTTCACATTATTCTCTCTACCAGCTTCAGTATTCCATGTTTTTACCATTAGTTATATTATAAAAACAAATCAAAAGATCTAAAAGCTGTTTATTCCATAGCTAGTTTTAGGGAAGATAAACAAATATTTATTGATATACTAATAAAACTAGGTAGTGAAAGAACAGGTATAAGAACCTAATTTTAACCTCCCTGGTGGCGTAAGGGTTAAGCACCACCCTATGAAGCAATCAGCAGCCTCTGCAGCACAAATTAGATCCCTGGCCAGCCAAGGAGCAAGCCACATGGTGAAGCAGACCTCTCCTACTTGCCCGCTGCTTCCCTCAGCAGTGTACTTAGGTCAATCTGCCTGTTCTGTTCCCTACTCTGTCTCTGGTGAATCCTCTCACCCCCCGCATCTCTGGCCTGTACCCCAGCTCTTGTATGCATAAATAAATCTTTAAAAAAAACCCTAATTTTAAATGTGTGAAAGAGAATATTAACTACATTAACTACTATGCCTTAAGTATCCTAGAGTAAACAGTTATTAATAATGATTGATAGCTCAATCTGAGTGCTGAAGCCTGCATGAATTTTGTTTTTATTTCACAAATACTTAATGATTGTTGTAACTTCTAAAGTTAAATATACATTTCAGAGAAATAGGAAGTTGAGGGATTTTGACAATGTGAAGAAAATAGACTTACTTAGGAATCCCAAATAAAGGACACGCTTATCATTTTTACTGAAAAATAAAGTTGTGGAATAACTTTACTGGCTACAAAAAGCCAGTAGCATATGCCATAGATTTTTTGAGATCTTACACATAAACCCTATGTATGACAATCTAATTTATTCCTTTTATGTCATGATTTCCAGAATGATAATGAGCCTAGTCACCTGTTTAAATGTATGTAAAATTATAATAAAATATTAATTGACCATTGTGATAGATTTTATGATTGCTTCATATTATTTGATGATTATGCCTTTGATATTGGCCTTGCCTCAGTGTTTTGATTTGATGAGTGATATGGATTCAGGGTAGCGTATATACTTCCAAGAAATGGATCATAAGTTTCATCTTCTTTACCCCTGTAACACCAGAATGGCAGAAGGAGAAATGATCCTTCCGCTTGATCTCCCAGTGAATGCAACAGTTTGAGAAAAGTAATAGCCTGCATCAGTCAACAAGTAATATGAATGGCAAATGAGCCCTTGTCATAATAAGTCACTGAGATTTGAGGAGTTTTAGTCATCACAGCAAACTTGGTCAAAAGTTGTGTATGAACAGCTTAATAATTGTTGCATATAATTTCTAATGTCATTTTCAGCACATATCTATGAATGAAGCCCAGTTTTTATCATTTCTCAGAGAAGGACTAAGACTGAGAGAGATTTATGTATATTTACCAATGTGTCACATTGGACAACTAAGGGACAGGGTCAAAATGTGCAGAATGAGATCTGCCATTCTACTCAGTGTTCTGAATATGAAGGTCCATTAAAATGAGCAACTTTCATCTTGATTATAAATATTTATTAGGGATAGCTCAGATTGAATTTTCTACTATATAATGGACTCAGATGGGATAAAATGAAAATTATCTTGTCTTCGCAACAGAAAAAAATTTCAAGCCATGCCATCATAGTAATATGATAAAAACAATAAATAGCTCTTAAAATAAGATGGAGACAACTATCCTGTGTGCCTGTGACTATGCAGGTGCCTCTCTTTTTCTTCTTTTTTCCTAACAAACTTGTGCTTAATTAAAATGTAACCTTCTGCTTGTATCTGTGCAAGTGTCTTTTCTTCTCCTTTCTTTTTTTTTAATAATAAGACTTTTTTGGATATAAACAAAAAATAAATAAAATTATATGGTATCAATCTCTTTAATTCTTCCCAATATATTTGTAAAATATTTCATTATAAATTTTGAATTTCAGCTCTAAAAGCACTATTTCTTCAATGTATTTTTAAACCAGAATGTGTGCAGATACAAATTTCATAGAAAGCTAATACTAGAGTCATCCATGTATCAGTTCAACAAGAGAAAATTTATATGTACAGTACACTTTAAGAAGAAACATGACTTTCTTGTACTTTACATTCTGTTGGACATACCAAATGTGCCATTGAAATGGCTTCTCACTGTAAAACTAATTTAAATGTAAACATGTTTTTCTGTAAGTTGAATGTTATATTCAAAATTTTGGAAGGCCTTTTTAGGTAAATGGAATAATATCTGAAGTTTCTGAATATGCAATTATCTGTAATTAGTGGAAGAAAGTAAATATAAGTGCTTCAGTGAACTAATATTGATCATGTACTTTTCATTTTTTATTTATTTTTTAAATATTTATTTATTTATGCATACAAGTGCTGGGGTACAGGCCAGAGATATGGGAGGTGAGAGGATTCACCAGAGACAGAGTGGGGAGCAGAACAGGCAGAATGACTGAAATACACTGCTGAGGGAGCAGCGGGCGAGACAGGAAAGGTCTGCTGTGCCATGTGGTTTTCTCTCTGCCTGGCTGGGGATCAAACTCATGCTATAGAGGCTGTATATTTCTTCATAGTGTGGTGCTTAACTCCTTGTGCCAACAGGGAGGCCCTGATCATGTATTTTTTAATGAAATTTAATTTATTGCCTAAATTAGGCTTTTGTGAATAGCATTGACCTCCCACTCCTTCAGCTTTTTCCGTTAATATCTGGTAGTAGAATATGAATCTATTCTAAAGATGGTGATATATATCTTCCGTTTCCAATGATGTACAATTCTCCCACCCAGATTCTATCCCATACTGATTGATTATAGAGTTTCTTACTGAGAGATCCTTTTAAGGATGATGATATGTAAAGGATAATTATAAGCAGGATTCATTAAACAAAATTAAGTCAAGGTCTAAAATTACTCTCATCCTTTGAACAACATTTCCATTTGTAAATTATTTGTATTTATCTTTAACTGCTGTACCTTTTCCTCCCAATGCTTAACTAAATAATAGGACATTCCAGTGATGGTTAAAATTAAGACCATTTAAAAATCAACTGATAAATCTGGGGCCTCCCTGGTGGCACAAGGGTTTAAGATGCAGCACTATGAATCTATTTGCAGCCACTATAGTACGAGTTCAATCCCCAGCCTGGGAGGTGACCCATATGGTGCAGCAGACCTCTCCTGGCTCGCCCTCTGCTCCCCTCAACAGTGTATTTCAATCTGCCATTCAGTTTCCCATTCTGTCTCTGGTGAATCCTTTCACCCCACTGCCCCACACATGTGTCTTGTACCCCAGTTCTTGTACGCATAAATAAATCTTTAAAAAAATAAAAGTAAACTGATAAATCTTTTATAGAGTAGGAAGTTTTTCAAAAGATTCATGTCAATATCTATACTAGCTGATTAGCATTTTTCATGTAGGTATATACAATCTCTCTCTCTCTGTCATACAATCATATACCATTGTGTGAAACCAAAAGGAAGCACATAAAACAGCACAATTTAATTAAAAAAAATGTATAACATCCAGTAGAAATTTAAGAACTCAATTGTTCAAATAACAGGAAAGAGTGTGTAGACAAACAGGCTAAGATGCAAGATAGAATTACATTTTTAAATTTACTCAGATAACAATTTATCCCACCCTATTCTTCATGCCATAGAAAATAGTCTAATAGCTTTAATATTCTCAATGGAGACAATTATTTTTATGATTATAATTGGCAAATATTTTTTTGTGTCTGTAAAATTTTGAATCATTTATGTTGACCTTTATAAGCAAATTTATGTATATTTTTTTCAAATTTATATTTTTACATAAAAACACAAAAACTACATACAACTCATCTTTTCAAAATAACACTTTAATGCAAAATTAAAAAAAACTGAAAATTAATGTATAATTCACAGTGAGCAAAGTATCAAAATTTTAAATAAAGATAGGACTATACTTTTCTCTTTTCCAAGTTGAGGTAACATTGGTTTACAACACTGTGTATGATGTAAGAGTGTAGGTTCACAACTTGGTGTGGCACTGTTTTTGTTTGACTTTTGAGAGTGTATTCGATTTATTTTTGTTATCTGTTCTCCCCTCAAGTTTATTGAAATATAATTGACAAATAATAATGTGTATGTTTAGGTGTATAATGTAAATTCAACTTTTAAAATCATTGGTAATTGTAAGCTTTTATCCAATATGGAATTTCTGTTATATTATCTAAGTATATCAGGATGAGAATTAAAAGTGTACCACTACTTAATGTCACTAGATTGTGAACAAACAAAACATGAAGCCAAAGATTCCAGATAAAAATAGAAATAAATTAAAATTATTAAAACACAGCTGACACATTTTTTTCATCTTGTAATATTAGAATTAATAACTTTTAAAAGCATACTTTGCTGGGCCTCCCTGGCAGCGCAGGCGGTTGAGCGCAGTGCTGTGAATCTTTCCACAGCCTCTGCAGCGCGGGTTCGATCTCAGCCAGCCGGCGAGAATCCCACCCGGCACAGCAGACCTATCCTGCTGCGCCCTCTGCTCCCCTTAGCAGTGTACTTCATCACTCTACCTGTTCAGCTCTCCGCTCTGTCTCTGGTGCATCCTCTCACCCTCCCGTGCATCTGGCCTGTACCCCAGTTCTTGTATAAATAAATAAATAAATCTTTAAAAAATAAAAATAAAAGCATATTTTGCTAGTGTTTAAGACCAATGGATGACTAACAAAGTAAAATCTGACAAAATCTGGAAAAAGGTAAAAAAAAAATTAATTAAATGGTTATTGTTTTTAAATACTACAATTAATTAAATTTTGGAAAATTATACTGTTGCCCTCCAGCTACTGTGCTATTATCATCCTCTTTTAACTGTATTTGAATGATGTTGTGTTTTTTTTTTTTTTAAAGATTTATTTTATTTATACAAGAGCCAGGGTACAGTCCTGATGAGGGTTGCTCATAGGCTGGCCGGGATCGAACCGGCGCTGCAGAGGCTGTGGACAGCTTCACAGCACTGCGCTCAACCGCCTACGCCACCAGAGAGGCCCTGAATTTTGTTCTTCATACTTGCTGCATATATGTTTATCCTTTGTGATTTTTTGGCTTGTGAATCTTCTTTTTTTTTTTTTTCTGCAAGCACATAGCAAATTTATTAAAGATAAGAAAAAAAGGAGAGAGATGTCTGAATAGACACAGGTGGGCACTAGGCTGCCTGGCTTGTAGAAAAAGAAAACTCTTCACTCAAGACAGTTTCCCTAATCTTACTTGAGACTTCAATTACTAAGTGTAGTAAAGCTATCATTGGGCTTTGACTATGGAGATATCATCTTGCTTTACTTTTTTTCCCTCTGACCATTATTCTTGGGATGTTTCCTTTTCTTTGACTCCAAAATTCATTCATCACTTTTCTTTTCCTGTGACTTTTGCCAGGAAGAGAAAATGCATATGTGCTTATGTAGACTTCTACTTATTTAATTTCAATTTGGTAAATTTACTAGCAGTTTCACAGTGGAAGTATATTTGAATTGTGCAGTTAAAATAAAAGTATAAAGGAAATGAAAAGAATAGAAAACAAACTGGCTAAGCACACACAAAAAATGCTCTTAAATTATGTGAATAATATAGTGGTTACCAGACACAAGGGAGAAAGTGATAAAGAAAGTAAGTGTAATAGAATAGTGGCATTGGGGCTTGGGTGGTGGTAGAGTGAAGCATGAGGTCTGAAACTGTACTCTAGAAATTATCTAGTTTTGTAAGAATGGTAAATCAATAGAATCTGAGTATAAAAAAAAAGAAAATAACCAATTTCTGCTGCCTCTTGATAGTGTTGTATTTTAAAAGCACATCCAGCGACTAGACTTCCAGATCCTTCATCACTGATAATTGCTGTGAGGCTTTCGGTGATGTGGAAAATAAGCTGGCACTACTTATAATTTGGTGACTGTATTCTCCTAGGAAAAATCTGAACCACCAGTTTTTTGATTTCTGTCCCCTGTTGCTTAAGGGATATCAAGTTTAGGGAATACCAGGCAGTCTAATACTGCTGGGATGCTTACTCTGCCCTTGGGATGAAGGCAAGGATTTGCCTTTTAGTACTTGGCTTTGTTACAGATTTCCCTCTTTGTAACTGGCTTGTGAATTGTTGAAACATGTGAGTCTCTGAATGGGATTAACCAAATTAGTTCTAATCTGAATATATTTAGAAAGTAAATCTGAGCATATTTAGAAAGTAAATCTGTTAATCTTCTGAGATACACATGACTTATTTTAATCAAAATGAAATGTTAGAAGCAAGAAAATTCTGTTTTCTTACAGTTTTGCTAAAGCAGTTTTGAATGAGTAAGTTCTGCACCCTGTTTCTTCTCACAGGGAAGAATTGAGTACCATAATAATATCAAGAGAGACACTATCCAGTTTTCTAAGGATTACAGCTATACTCTCATTCATGACTAATTTTCTTGAGAATCCTTGTCTCTCAGACTTTCTGTAACTGTCCTAAGATTTGGCATGTCTTATGCTCGCAAATAAGCTGATAATATCTGAACATCGTAAAACTTCAAAAAAATGATCCAGAGATCAGCTGATTAAATTGTTGTATTAGAAATGAAGGATGATATGGACAAATTTATAAATGCATGATTTAAAGCATTTTGGAAACTGCATTAGATGGGTTCATTTCAATTTCTCATCTGAATTCATTGGGTATGCTAGAATTTTATGTATTTTTATGAACACAATACAACACTGAATGTTTTTATGATGATAGAATAATGATAATGATTTCAAAAGAACTTAAGGGATTAAAGCCTGTGTCCAATTTCTGAAGGCAACTTTATGTTAAATCCTTGCTGAGGCAAAGGAAAATAAAGTGTTTTGATATTGTTCTTCTATTTCAGTTTTTCAACCTCTTTATAATGTAGCACTACACAATGAAGAAAAGAACCTGGTCTTCAAGGCATAATCTTGACTATCATTTATTAATATGAGTCCTTGAACAAATTTTATAACTATTATTTTACTCATATGAGTTTGAAAGGGTGATTTCTGCTTCTTAGTGTATTTATGGGATTGAAACAAACATGTTGCCACACAGTGCCCATTATGCATTAAGCAAAAGCTAATTTTTAAACATAAAATTACACTTCACCCCACCCACAACACCATATAATATAGAGGTTCTGATAAAATAATTTTATCCCTCCCATATTTTATCCCACTCCTTTTGTATTTTTCTTTATACACACCCTCTTGTCTCCATATTTTAACTTTTAAACTTCCAATGCATTACAATACACAAAATGGCACTAAGAAATGTATCAGGTATAACAAAAGTGGGATATGATTAGAATAGTATCATAAAATTTGAGGATTGCTATAAAATCAATCAGTTTTTTGTTTGTTTATTCATTTACCTGATTGGTGATTTATTTTTAGCTTTTCCTTATTTTAAGGCACCTAAACCCCATCGTTCACTTGCATTGTTGGCAAGATAATCTATCCCTCGATGCTCTTTAAGATTTACTTTTATTTTATTTATGCATACAAGAACTGGGGGGGAGAGGATTTTCCAGAGACACTGGGGAGCAGAACAGGTAGATCTACTGTGGGTCACCTCCCTGGACAGGGATCAAACTCATGCTGCAGAGGCTGGTGATAAAGTACTGACTTTAAACCCTGTGCTACTAGGGACGCCCTCTTGGAGAACTATTTAGAATACAATGGACATAAAAATTAATTTCAGATTGCTCTTATGGCAGATACAGTTGTAAAAAGTAACCATCTTTCTTGCATTTTTTTGGTGGATCATACATTTATACTAGATGTTTTGTAAAAAGTACAATCTTAAATGAGCCAAAATCAATGAATCATTTCAGTTTCTTTTCAACTTAAGACTTAAGCTTAACATTTAAATTTAAAATGTAATAAAGTTATAACTATTATTTTACTCATATGAGTTTGAAAGGGTGATTTCTGCTTCTTAGTGTATTTATGGGATTGAAACAAACATGTTGCCACACAGTGCCCATTATGCATTAAGCAAAAGCTAATTTTTAAACATAAAATTACACTTCACCCCACCCACAACACCATATAATATAGAGGTTCTGATAAAATAATTTTATCCCTCCCATATTTTATCCCACTCCTTTTGTATAACATTTATAAAATGTAATAAATGTAATAAAGTTAAGATTAAGATAATGTTAATATACTTTGATTACAGATCAGCTAAACATTTTACAAAGCTCAAGTGAAAAAAGTCACAGAGTAATGATTTATACTTTTGCTTCTCTTATATTTAATTTCAGACCATGAAATTATTTTCTTGACATGTAACAAATTCACTAGAAGTGATAAACTGGGGATATCAGTAGTTTGTTAAAAGAAATAAAACAGCATTATAGTTAAAATCAGACAAAACATTTGCTTCAAAAATTGTGAATATTTGTGCCATTTAGTATTACTATTTGTTAGACTAGATACAATGGGAATAAATGGCTCTGGTATTGCCAATTATCCACCTTGATTTGGCATCATTGACATTGTGGGTAGATCAAGCTCTTACTGTCCTGACATATGGACTTCATTTAAATAACTATTGAAACACTTCCATAAAATGAGGACTATGGAATGCTATGTTTATGTAAAAATGACTGCACAAACTCCAGTTTACTTTCATTTTTCAGAGTTCAGATTCATTTCATTTTTCAGAGTTCAGATTCATTTATTTATGCATACAAGAGCTAGGGTATAGGCCAGAGCACAGGGGTGTGGGAGGATTCACCAGAGACAGAGTAGGGAACAGAACAGGCAGATTGACCAAGGTACACTGCTCAGGGGAGCAGCGGGCTAGACGGGAGAGGTCTGCTATGCCATGTGGGTCACCTCCCTGGCCGGGGATTGAACTCATGCTGCACTGGCTGTGGACAGCTTCATAGGTTGGGTATTAATACTTGCACTACCAAGGAGGCCCTCTTTCACACCATCCTTCCTCTTTCTTTGTATCATCCACCAACAACCTTAAAAAAAAACTCTCTTTTTCAACTAGAAATCAAGCATGCAATGAACTTTCCACATATCAAGTGTATATTCTAACCATTGTTTGGGTGCAGGGAATCTACCCTCCTCAGTTTGCTTTTCATTGTATCATTCAAATAAGATAATGAGACTTTTAACTCCATTAATTCTTACATTATGAAAGTTGGTTTGAAGCTTATTCTGTAAATCCAAAGTCATGATATATAATGCATTTCTTGGATACAAATGAGAAGTAATTTTTTTCAGTTACTTTATACTTTAGTTAGTGAATTCATGACTGGGATTTTATCAACAATTTAGAGAATGTGTATTGTCAAAAATTTTTATTTTATCAGTATGACTATCTGGTAAATTTTACTAACAAATAGTCATATAGAAGATTTTCAGACATAATTATAAAATTATAACTCACTGAGGAAAAATTATTGCTTCTAGTGAAACTATTTCTTAATATATTTCTTAATGTAGTACAACCTTTCTAATATATTTATAAGATATTTGCTAAATACATTTTATAAAATTTATACTTAAAACTTATAACTACAAATATTTCACTCTTACTTACTCAAACCAGTTCATTAGAATAATTGATAAAGATGATAATTATGTATTTGACAAATATTACTAGATCTATTTAGAGGGATTTTGCTGAATAAGTAATTGAGGGCCTCCCCTGGTGGCGCAGTGGTAGGGCACTGGGCTGCGAAGTTGCCCGCAGCCTCCGCAGCTCCAGTTCGATCCCCAGCCCCCAGCGAGGGTCCCACATGGTGCACAGACCTCTCCTGCTGCACCCGCTGCTCCCCTCAGCAGTGTATTTCGTCAGTCTGCCTGTTCTGCTCTCCGCTCTGGTTCTGGTGAATTCTCTCATCCTCCCGTGCTTCTGACTGTACCCAGTGCTTGTTTAAATAAATAAATAAATCTTTAAAAAAATTGATTATGTTATCAGTCAAAAGATTTTATAAAATTTCATTGTAGTAGCAGATAAATTATAAGTAGATATCAACACATGATATCTAAGGTAGAAAGAAATATTGGATAAATCAAATTAGTGGCATTACAATAATTAGATGATAAAATGCTTCTCTTCTAGTCAACCATTTGAAAGCAGTACTAAAGACAGTTGATAAAGTATATGTTGGTTGCTGAGGCTCAGTTACCCAAATTTTAACAAACATTTCCAGAAAAATATAGCCTTAATGCTCTGTTGTATTTTAATATATAAGACTACTAATATATAAGACTACTAATATATAAGACTACTAATATATAAGACTACTACCATATGACCCAGCAATTCTACTCCTAAGGATCTACCCAAAGGACACAAAAACAGTGATCCAAAGGAATACCTGTACCCATATGTTTACTGCAGCACTATTGATAATAAGTAGAACCTGGAAACAAACCAAATGCCCCAAAATAGACTACTGAATCAAGAAGATGTGGTATATACACATGCAATAGAATACTATTCAGCAATCAAAAAAGATAAATGCATGCATTTGCAGCAATGTGAATGGAGCTAGAAGGAATTATGCTCAGTGAAATAAGACAGAAGGAAAAAGAAAAATATTCAATGATTTCACTTATAGGAGGAGTATAGGAGAACCAAACAAGGCATCAGGGCAAAAAAAAATAACACTAAAAACACAACAAAACAAAACAAACAAACAGACACCTATAAACCAGAGACATTCTACAGGGGTGGGGGAGGAAGCAGGATAACAACAAGGAGGAGCACAGGGGACTGTGGGGATGGTGCACAGGTGAACTAATGGTGGAAATTCTATGGGGACTACACTTGCAAAAAGAAAGCAAATCTTGTTTAAAAATGAACAATGATATAAAATATATGTAAATAAATTAAAACAAATAAAAATATCTAGTTGAATTTTTTAATCACAAGGCTTAGAACATAAATGGTGTCTTAGTGAATGCTGAAATCTAAAGCTGAGTCTTTTAATAATTTATCTTTAAAGCAGCTATATAAAATGGTGACTATGCTGATTTCCTCATTAAAAGCTAGAGGGGGGCCTCCCCTAGTGGTGCGGCGCTTGAGCACTGGGCTGCGAAGCTGCCTGCAGCCTCTACAGCACCAGTTCGATCCCCAGCCACCAGCGAGGGACCCACATGGTGCAACAGACCTCTCCTGCCACACCTGCTGCTCCACTCAGCATGTACCTTGTAAGTCTGCCTGTTCTGTTCCCAGCTCTGGCTCTGGTGAATTCTCTCTCCCTCCCGCACATCTGACTGTACTCAGTGCTTGTATAAATAAATAAACAAACAAACAAATAAATAAATAAATAATAAAAATAAATAAATAAAATCTTAAAATAAAATAAAAGCTAGAGGGAAGTAATTTTAAGAAATTTAGCTTGGTTATTCTGTGAGCAAAATGTGAGAGGAAATAGCCTACACTGGGATTGACCACACTAAGATAACTTCTGCTCTGTTCTTTTTTTTTTTTTTTTTTAAGATTTATTTGTTTATTTATTTATTTATACAAGTACTGGGTACAGTCAGAAGCACGGGAGGGTAAAAGAATTCACCAGAGCCAGAGCAGGGAGCAGAACAGGCAGACTGACGAAGTACACTGGTGAGGGGAGCAGCGGACGTGGCAGGAGATGTCTGCACGCTATGTGGGACCCTCGCTGGTGGCTGGGGATTGAACTGGCGTAGCAGAGGCTTGCAGGCAGCTTCACAGCCCAGCACTCAACCACTGCACCACCGGGAAGGCCCCTGCTCTGTTCTTATACAGCATGAACTTGATACCCAAAGAAACTTATTATGTTATCCATTACCATATTTTCCCTTTTAAAACACAAATGGGAATATATGTTAGTGATATGTTTATATTGAAATAAAAATGACATTCACTTAAAGTCAGTCTTTAACAATCTACAGAATGCGATGTTCTCTGATGCTTTTCTGTGCAAAAGTAGTAAAACAAAAGTCTTTCCTTGAAATTTAAGCTAGTTTATTTTTTCACTAAATTAGATAGTGCCTTCACTATACTATGTAATTTTATTATAGATTTTTAGATAAATTACACCAAATGTTATTTAAGATTGTATTCAAATTTCCCCCAATCCAAACTATTCAGTATCTTAATCTGTTGCCATTCTACTCACAACCAATCCCATATCCCTACCCTGATCATTTCCACCCTTATACTAAAGAGAAGAGAGAGGGAGTTGAGGAGAGACTAAATGGGGTAATGTGATAGTGGAGTGACAGTGGAGCTTTGAGTGAGTGAAGCATGTATACATATCAAGGTATGATATATATTATATTGTCATGTAAATGAATGACAAATTAATAAGAATTGATTTTATTTATTTATTTTTAAGGATTTATTTATTTATTTATACAAGCACTGGGTCAGTCAGAAGCACGGGAGTGTGAGAGAATTCACCAGAGTCAAAGCAGGAAGCAGAACAGGCAGACTGACTGAAATACACTGCTGATGGGAGCAGTGGGCTGCAGGAGATGTCTGCGCGCCATGCGGGACTCTCGCCAGTGGCCAGGGATCTAACCGGAGCTGCAGAGGCTGCGGGCAGCTTCGCAGCCCAGCACTGAACCGCTGTGCCACCAGGGGAGGCCCGAGAATTGATTTTAAATTGTCACGTTTAGCATTATATATAATTTACTTGTCTTACGTTTATAGTGTATTATTTTCTCTGTAGTGCCAGAATACAAAATTTGAAAAAAATATACCAATATATTCCAGATGCCTAAAAAGTTTCCATTTGTACTCTATAGAGTGATCAATAAGTACATATTAAAATAAAAATAATTTCCTACAATAAGTAGGAAAACCTTAGCATATCTTAAGAGATGCTGAAATTCATTTTCAGAATATACATTTCAAGAATGTTTTCTTTTTTTTTTTTTTTTTTTTTTTTAGAGGCATGTTTTTTTCTTTATTTATTTGTTTGCTTGTTTGTTTTGTTTATACATGCACTGGGTACAGTCAGAAGCGTGGGAGGGTGAGAGAATTCACCAGAGCCAGAGCGGGGAGCAGAGCAGGCAGAAGGACCGAAGTACACTGCTGAGGGGAGCAGCGGGCGGCAGGAGAGGTCTGCGCACCATGTGGGACCCTCCTCCGGTGGCCGGGGAGCAGCCGGGGATTGAACCGGCGCTGCAGAGGCCGCGGGCAGCTTCGCAACCCAGCGCTCTACCGCTGCGCCACCTGGGAGGCCCTCAAGAATGTTTTCTTTAATAAAATGTTACTAGAACATGAATATATATTAAATGTTCTTCAATCATGAACTAAAAGTAAAGCAATTCTGGTGATAGATTTATAAACTTATAAATCTGTTTTTCCTCACTCTTAGTTGTATTTGAAGAAGATATCACTACTGAATCCCAGATAAACACTTATTTTTATGTTCTTGTGGTGAATGATAAAATTGGAAAATATTAAGTTAAAATTTAAATATTTAAAAATGTCTTAATGGGGAAAGATTTCAAAATCAGATCTTTGTATCATCTTAACTTATTAGGACATAACTTAGATCAACTTTATATTCATCTGAATTAGAAAAATACATATTCTAAGTTCAGCAAGTGAATTATTTACAGTAACTTCATACAGTTGAATTTCTTTGCATGTAATACTTTTCCCCCCCTAACTGATAGCAGTTCTTTTTTGATGGGTTCTAATTTTAGTCCTGTTATAAATGTGCTGTGTGACCTTAAATAGGACATTGTCTTTCAGGGCATTATTTTATATCCCTCAAAATGTGGAATGCAATCTCTTTGACCTCCAAATTTCTTTCCTCTCCTGTGACTATGTGCCTGTGACTCTGCTTATCCCACCATAGTTAATTTTGCATTTAAATTAAATTTTTATATTAATAGATATATCTGGATCCTTTTGTAATTTGTCATTACAGTATTTAAAAACAAAACTGAATACATTACATTAAAATTAGTTTTAAAATTAGAATCTCTAATATTATAAATATATATATACTTAATACCATATATGCATTATATTAGTATGGTATATAATGCAAATTATACTACATTATATATGATATAAAATGTTACATTTATGAATATATATTTTATAAATTAAAGTCAGAAAATGTTTCTGTCATGTTTTCTTTGGGAGTATAATTTGAAAAGGAAAATACTGTTATTTATCTGAACCTGCCTTATTCTAAAAACTAAATTTAGGTGTTTACTGCCAATATCTCATTTACATTGGGCGAGAGTTGCCAAAAATCTCGGCAAGTTAAAAGACAATGTATTTTTAATAACACCTTATGTAAGTGAGTTATCATGCCCCCAAATTTAACTTTAGTATCTATCTTAAAGCCAACATCTGACTTTATCAAGATATGAAATATAATGCTAAACAAATTATTGCTATATCAGTTATTTTTCTTAAAAGTTTATTATGATTTCTTTAAAAATCAATAAATTGCAATGTGAAATATACTATACTTGCATTTCTGAAGAAATTAATAAAATTAATTTAATTAATTAAATTAAAATTAATATTAAAATTAATGTATTATATGTCTATATAAAGAAGTAACATTCTTGTGATTTTTTTTATTACTCAGGTGTGATCACTGTATATTTAATATATAATTTAGTTACAGATATTGCTCCATTTTTGTTAAAATACCTCACTAATTAATTCTAATCACCATATTTTTATGTATTATATCCACATTTCCTATGAAATTTTGGAATTAACTTCCCAAATCGCTCAGTATCTGAACCTAAATACACTAGAGTTTTGTCACCACAAAATTTAATCAGAACTGACAAGTTTTGATGTCACAGACACATTACATGTGTTTCCAGTTTTGTTTTGTTTTTTTTTAATACAAGGACTGGGGTACAGGTCAGAGGTGTGGTGTGGGGCGCGGTGAGAGGATTTACCAGAGATGGAGTAGGGAACAGAACAGGCAGACCTATGGAAATACACTGCTGAGGGGAGCAGCGGGCACAACAGGAGAGGTCTGCCACACCATGTGGATATCTCCCGGGGCATCAAACCTGAGCTGCAGAGGCTGTGGATATCTTCACAGCACTGTGCTCAATGTGCTGCACTCCTGGGGAAGCCCTACATGTGTTTCTAGTTTTAACAGCATGAGAAAGTATAAAATTCACTTCTGCATGAAACATTATAGGAAATATTTGATAATAACAAAATAATTTCCTTAATTATATGATCTGTTGCTTAGTTACATAATTAAATCTGTTGCTCAGATTTCAATTTGAAAATAAATTTTACTCATTAATTCTTTTTATTCACAGGAATTTGCAATGTTGAGTTTCTGAATCCTATGCACATGACCTACAAATAAGGTAGAGTGTATTTTATTTCACATTAAATTTTACTCTAAAAGTCATATATCAATAAGTTAGTAGCTAAGAGTTGTATCATCTATGTTGATAATGCCTTTGCTGCTTTTCTTAATATTAGTGGTTGGCAAAAAAGTCAAAATGACTTAATTTCCTGGTCATCCAACAATAACTTGCTTGCTAAATATACATCACTAGGCAATTCTAATATAGCAATTGATTCCCTGATAGAATTTATGTGAAAACATTTGCTCAAATCACGTAGCCAAAAGGATAAAACTGGGGGAGGGGAGGGGTGAAGAATTTATCAGTATCAGGAAAAACAAAATCTAAATTCTATGGAGTGATAGTAAGTAACTAAAAAATGCATATTTTTGAAATACATAGTTCTTTATTCTTAATGTATTATAATTTTGAATAATTAAAATTTAACAATAATCTGAGCCACAGAAACATGACTGATGAGAAATTGAATGTATGTGTTTTCTGAGACTATAAATTAGTGACAGAAATATGGTTTGTTACTTTCTATATTCTGAGGGGGGTGTTTCAAATTTATAATGAAATATATTGACAAGGAATGCATTTATTTATGGTTCTTCTTCTCTCTGAAGAGACTCTAGTTGTCAGTGAACTTCCACCTGAGGGCTTGTTAAAAGGAAGGAAGGATTGGGGAGGGCAGAGATGTTCAAATCTGAAAAGCTAATGATGGTTCTTAAGTCCTGCTAGATTAGGGAGTGGGCCTCTGCAATAGTTTATTATAATGTTCACTTGACGAGTTTTGAATGCATATCTATAATAGGATATAGTAATAAACTTGAAAAGTGAAGGGCAAATAATTTACCTTTATATTCAACTAATTTGTTCAAAAATATCCTTTGGCATTTATACATAATTTCCTATTCATCACTGATGTCACCTAAATTTGAAAAAAAAAAAAAAGTAAAATAATAGGTGGGATTAAAAAAAAATCCTGGATATATCCAACTTGCCTTTTCTGGTGAAATATACTTCAAAATAATAAGAACTACTTATCATTTAATAACAAAAATGATTTAATAACAAAAATAAAAAAAATCTTGCAATTAATCCTAATTTAGCAAAAATAAACATTTGCAGTGGAAATATATTTCCTTAAGTTTCCCCTATGTTGACATAATACTGTTAAATCTTTCAAGTAATTTCACTAGTCTTTGATGAAGTACAGCCAGTAACGCAAAGTGGCAAAATGCTTGTATCTAAGTTTTTATTCAGAGAATAGTAATTATAATAGTACAGTAGTGGTAAAAGAATTGACTCAAATATTGAGCATGTCCCTCGTCTTTGAGGTATTTGAGTGTGCAAGTCAAGCTTACCCAGACAGTCACCTCAAAAATTGCTATGATTTAAAAGTCTTTTTCCTGTATTTGGGCCAGTCATCCCACTACCTGAAAGGCAATGGGGCATGAATAACCTGTGTAAGTATAATAGTTTAGGTAATACATCTAGGATTTTTTTTAATAAATAGACTTTTATTATTGAACTTTAGAAGAAGGAAAGGGATATTACGAATATCCACAACCCAAGATATCAATATGTGCTATTGCCCTATGCTTACCAGGATAAAAAATTATGACTCATTGTTCTTATTATTGCTGTTTATTCAAAGGTGCTCTCTTTGTATGTCTGTTTTTATGTATGTCTCATATGTAAAAGACAAAGCATTGCACATCATGCTTTCTTATATGAATTTTTAAATCTTGATCCTGCTGTCAGAGTGATGAATATGTATAAATAGGCGTATAGCAGAAGAATTTTTGAAACTGATGGAGTTCAGAAAATCTTTACTATGTTTAGTAGCAGATAAATGAAAAGGAAATGTGTTTGTAACATTTGGTATTCAGTTATTTCATTCGGTGCTTGTAAGATAGGCTTATAGAGATTTCTAGAATATTTCATATTCTCTACTTGTTATGTTCAAACCCAAAAGGAGGTTAACAATGCAGAATGTTTGTTAACAAAGCAGACTGTTTTGGCTAATTGCATCTATCTCATTTTTGTAGTGCTTCATTATAAACAGCCTTCCATCATTCAGGTGTTCATATTTTATTTCTTTATGAACCTTGGTTTCTGTTTAATCATTGAGATAACTTGATTTTCAACACAAATAAAAATCACCTTCATCTCATGTGAGTTATAAGTTGTGATAAAGATATTCAATACCATATATTTGACCTTCAGAATGTTTTCACTGTGAAGTTACACTTGTATATTAATCGAAGATACCACTTGATTCTGTGTCTCCTTTTTCCTATGATAAATCTTCCCTTAAGTCTGCCTAGTCTGAATTACCTTTGCTTTGAATTATTTTGTTTATAAGGCAAATTTTATTTTACTCTATACCCACACTGTCCCAGGTTTAGATATATGACAGATAAAATCTTGCACCTATAAATTTTGCCTACTCATTATAAACTTGCCCTTTTCATGTATATTCTATAAATAACCATACAACATAAGATTTTCCCTCTAATTACATTAAATGGCATATAAATTTATTAATGCACATTATTGCCTATATGTATTACTTTGTATTAAATACTTTACATTGTATTAAATGCTAGCTATACGGTAAGTTTTTGGTAGGATTGGCCATTTTTCAAGAGTAGAGAGATGAAACAGAAATGTTCCTGAATCAAAGTAATCAAAATACCATACGGTATGCATATGTTTTATAAAAGTAGGTTTTGTTTTGTACTTTTTATTACAAAAGTTGTTGCTAAGAAATTAATTCACAAGTTACTAAAGGGAATGTCCACTTATAAGAAGCAGGCAAAAAGGCTCTTCTATATGCTTCTTTGCAGTGATAAGACATTCAAGGCTATAGTAGAAGAAATGTTTCATACGTCACAACAAAATAACATCTAAAATTTTTAAATTGGTTTTCCTTTCCACATACTTACGTTCTTACATTCTAAGCATCTGTCAAGAACAAATTTAATTTGACTGCTTGCTTATAGCTGCATCTATATTCAGAATTGGGTAACACTTTTACCTGTCAAATATCAAATATTATATCTTATATAAGCAAAGAAAATTTTATACTTTATTTTGTAAAGCAATGAATATTTACCTAATTCCTTCTTACCATTGTTAATTTGGGGTTATAAACTGTATTGTATTCATTTTTTCTAAAAATTAATGTATTTTACCTAATTCCTTCTTACCATTGTTAATTTGGGGTTATAAACTGTATTGTATTCATTTTTTCTAAAAATTAATGTATTTATATAAATAAACTTTTTCATCAAAATAAACACAAATATACTCAATAATCAAGGGGCAATAATTGTGTTAACAGAGAATTTATTTAATCAGTAAATCATCAGTGAGAATATTGGGATAGAATTAGGGCTAGATATATCCCACACATATGTACAGATTAGCTAGCTTGTTAAAACTAGAGAACTTAACAGAATGTCTGACAATTATTAGTAAGTACTTAATAAATAGTATATTAGATTGACAATCACAGAAACATTAATTGTTAAAATTTTCACTTGATCAAGGTATTATGATACATATTTTCTAATTACTTTTAAATTCTTGATTATTATCTTCCTTGACTTTCATATGAGTTATTTGGAAAAGATGACTTTTCATTTATTTTCTGGGTCTTGTGTATTTCAAAATAAATGCAAGGCTTTCTACTATGGGTATAACAATCTATTTGTGGAAATAGCATTTTTAAGTTGAAGTGTTTTCCCTTTTAAGTTGTCTGTATGTTTGTTGTCTAATATATTCTAGTGTTTAATGATCTTGACAGTTTAGGAACTAATCTAATTCTTATATCTTTGGGTGTTTTTCCCTGTTAAACTTTTATCTATCTTGTCATTAACATTTAAAAATACCAGGAGGATGTGTTTCCTATAACACTTCTCATTAGTTTGTCTGGAAACTTAGTTTTGAAAATGTGATCTTCCTTAAATGAGGAAAATTTTCTTTTGTAATTATTTTTCCATGTCTTATATCCTGCTCCTTTCTCCTTTATTTTCTCTAATTTGAAGATTGGATATTCAATGTCATTGTTTTTTTCTTTATCTATTGGTTTATTCTCTACCATTTTGATTTGAATTTTGGAAATTTTACTTCATTATCTTCTACTTATGCAGATGATCGTGTGCCTTCTTCCAACTGTTCTGCATTGCTTATTATTTTTAATAATATTATTTTTATATATTTTTACATTTTTCTTCATTTTTTGTACAATATATGCTTTCTCATCTCAGTTATAGTCCCCGTGAAATTCCCACCACCAATTCACCTGTGTACCATCACCATAGTCCCTTGTGCTCTTCCCATCCATTTTAATCCTACTCCCTTCTCCCCCTCCTGCAAAATATCTCTGATTTATAGTTGCTTGTTGATTTTGATTTTTACTTTATTATAATAACTTTTTTAATAACTTATAATTTAATGAGTTTGTTTTAACTTCACTATTCCTCATGAATCAAATTACTCTTTTAGCTGGTTCACATGATTTTATTGACAAAATTAAGCTGTGCATCTACAAAGAAAACTGAATTTCTTTTTCTTATCTGTAACTAACCTGACCTGCACCTCAAATCTCTATGTTCATGTTAGAGGAAAGAAAAAAAAATGCAAATGTAATTAGCCAAACTGTGCATTGTCCAATCCCTCTTGGATACAAAAATGCTCAGTGTGTGGTTTTTTTTTTTTTTTTTTGTTAGTCTGGTTTTTTTTTAAAAGTTTTATTTATTTATTTATACAAGCACTGGGTACAGTCAGAAGCGCGGGAGAGTGAGAGAACTCACCAGAGCCAGAGCCGGGAGCAGAGCAGGCAGAAGGACCGAAGTACACTGCTGAGGGGAGCAGTGGGCAGCAGGAGAGGTCTGTGCGCCATGTGGGACCCTCGCCCAGCGGCTGGGGATTGAACCAGCGCTGCAGAGGCTGCGGGCAGCCTCGCAACCCAGCGCTCAACCGCTGCGCCACCAGGGAGGCCCAAAAATGCTCAGTGTTTTTGTGATGTCAATTCCTCTTCCCACTTCTCTGTCATATGAAGTATCTGGAATGGTCTGTTTTTTCTATATACCACATAACAATGAAATACAATGGTATCTGTGTTTCTCTGTCTATTTTATTTCACAATTGATCTAAATATGACAAAAATAAACTTTTGGACTGCAAGATAAATTGATGGTTACCATCAGAGAAAGGGAAAGGGCAGTGGGCAAATCAAAAAATAAGATGTTGTGGTGGGGATACAATTGGATATTTAGCAGTGAACATAAAAGTATTTCATTATACATTTGTCAATCTGTGTCTATTTTTCTTCTCACAAATACCAAAGACTAGAAAATGGGAAGCAGGTTTTAATTCCCCATCTCTGTTAGTCAGTTGTAGAAGCTTTAGTAATATGAAGGGACAAACTAGACGTGAATTACGTAGGTTTAGTCGGTTTTATGCTAAACTGACTGCAAAGACCACAATATTGTCTACCAAAACTGATAAAGGTTACAGACTCACTCTATTGTGCTGGTTTGTATGTTAGAGGGTAAAATTATTTTTGTTCCTTCTCACAACATTCCCTCTAAAATAGACACCAAACTTGCCCTCCCATATAAAATGGTATTTTGAAACTGTACATGTTTTCCTCATACACAGTAATCAGTATAACTGATTATTCACACTATATTCTCTACAGAAATATCGATTTAATATACTTAAAACCTAATATACGCAGTCTCTCATATCTGTTATTCATATTTATCCGGATCATTTTCTATTACCTATATTATTACAGATAATGTATAACAGAGTTTTTAGTCTTTGAGGAGCCCACATTTTCATATTATAATTTAGGTCGACTTTCATTTATGGATTTAACAGTCTCTTCTTTGATGCAGGAAAGGAAAGTTTGAGTGTCTTTGTACTATTGGATTTGGTATATCCAAATCATGACTTACTGGTCTCCACAATTACTTATTTAAGATTCTCTACAATTCACATCTGTCTGATCTTTATTTTTATATGATTTTTTTTTGCTGTGTGTGTTTATATTTAGGGCAGGGATGAATTTTCAATATCATTATCAATATATTATTGATAATAATGAACTCCTTAGTAGGTGGAGTGCTTAAATATATTTTATTAATCTTCCTAGCAACTTGTAAATGAGGCATTAGTTTTTCTCCTACTAATGAGAGGAAAGTAAACAGAATAATGCATTGATTAGCGGAACCAAAATTGCACAAATGTCTGTCTCACATTGAGAACCATTTAACCCCAATTCTCACTTGCCGATAATTAACTGTACTAGTAGTAAAAATATGGGGCTTCATAGATTTTGAGTCATTAAGTTTTCAGTGACTCAGGTCACTGATGCATATTAAATAGAACTTGGTTTCTTTTTATGATATAGTTATATTAATACATATGGCTTAGTGGAAATATCATTTATAACATATTGTGTCAAGTGTATCATCTGAAACATTTAATGAGATAGATCATTGTCTAATCATATTCTCAGAATACGATGAAAAGGATTCAAGTCAAGCCACAGTCTGGAATACATTATTTGCAAATCACCTACCTAGTAAAGGACATGTATATAAATATAAAAAGAACTCTCAAAAGTCAGTAGTGAGAAAAACAACCCATAAAATAAAACCAAAATATTTGAACAAATATTTCAGCTAAAAGGATATACAGATAAAACAATAGAACCATGTAAAGAGTGATTAAGAATGAAGAGAAAAGTGGGGAGGAGGGGTTATATACGGACATGAGGAAACCTCTGTTAGTGATGGATATATTAATTATTTTGGTTGTAATCATCCTTTCATGATGTTTACATATGTTAAATTTGTCAAATTATATGAAATTTATTATGTCAGTTAAAACTCAGTAAATCTGTTTTTAAAATATTCATTGTTGATACTATTTCAAAAATCTGTAACATAAGGAGAAATTCCAAAATGGAAAATGTGTATACCAAATGTTGATCATTTGAAAGCAGAATATGACTTTTACTTTGGAACTTTTTTTTTTCCAATGAAGAAGATAAAGCAAATATTTGTTTTTCATTGTTGAATGGAAATAAGCTATCATTTTGCATGGAGTTTACATAGTTTTATTTTATTTTCCTATAGTTCACTGAAGAAAAAAGTAAGACTGTAACCTAAATAAGAAAATGCCATTCTTCTACTATAGATGAAATCCATTACCTTTAAAGGCATTGCATGACAAGAATTCTAAATATTCAAATGAAACTTCTATTAATTCCCAAAAATGAATGTCTTCCTAGATATGTTTAATATTTAGGTAGCATTTTATAATCTATCCCGTAAAGTTTAAAATCACACTCACTACGTTTATCTGGATTTTATTTATATTCTGTTATTGTTATTGACATGATAATTACTAGACTTGACTGTAATGGACTTACACATGAATCAGTTGGTTGGGGACCAAAGAAGGATAGAGTTAGTAAGAGTTTTCAGCCTATAAGCTTAAAACAAAACATTATTTTATGAAAATCTGTATACGGTAAGAAGTCTAGATCTATATTTTTAAGAAGATACCTCTTCACTATAGACATTTTCATGTGAATTTATTAATAATTGAAAACTCCTATTGATGTGATATGTTCCCAAAAGATCCCAAGGGGAATAGAACAGATAAATGGTTTATCAATTTTAGATAATTTAACAGAAATGGATTCATTCCAGAAGTGTAAATGAGTGGTGTGCTAATTGACTTTCTGTCTGTTTCTAGTTGTTGAGTACCTCTCAGTGATGCACAGTGGTGGGTTAACTCAGCTCTTTCTTTTTTTTTCCTTGTGTAGGCTGTCTGGGGAATTTTGTTAGCACTTTGATGTTCCAAACTAAGTGCAATACAGAGCATACTTGCAATTTCTTATAGAACTTTCAAAAGTCATATTCCAATGGTTGATGAATGTATAGATGTTTATAATTTAAAATAAATAAAAAATGTATGCCTACACATATACAGACTTCGTAATTCCACAGATGAACAGATTTTCCATTCTTCTCTTACTTTAGAAATGTAGACAGAAATAGCAAAATAATGTTTTTTGCCCTGAAAGATTTGTCTTCCCAAAGTAGATAGAATATAGAGGAAAGAAAACTAGCAGGTAGAATAGCTTGATTATTCTTGAGGTAAGTAGGTCACTGGAAGAAATAACTACAAATGGATTATCACTTTTATGATATTTTAATTTTATGACATTTGTGTAAGTTTTACTTATCTTACAAGGTAATAGCTTATCTCTGTTTGCAATATATGAAAACAATGTGAAAGAGTAATTCATTGAGCTGTTTATTCTTAAAACAACTTATTTTTAAAATAAACAAGTGGTTATGAGAGCGAGACAGAAGAGAAAGAGAGAGAGAGAGAGTGTGCATTTGGATGGATGTGTGTGTGTGTTCTTTTTGTGTTGAGTATGTTTAGATAAAGTTGTTTATCTCTCCTAAACACTAAAATGTTGATAATGTATGCATGATATTTCTTTTTTACTATTTATAAGGTAAGCATAACTGGATGATCCAGCCTCACCAGCAAGAGAGAAAAATACATTAACATTTCCTTTAGCTCTGCAACTGTCATGTCCTTGATATATTGTTTTTCTTTCACATAAACACTTAGTCTCCATTGGGGCTACATTACCTGAATTTTTCTCAGAGGACCTTACTGTCTTGCTTCGGAATGTATGCGATAATGAGAAGCAAAACCCACTACCAATAAGAACTCTCTCTCTACCTTACACTTCAAATATGAATATATTTAGTGTCTAGATGTTTTCAATTATTTTTAAATTTGCATATTTATTATCATCTTTATTGTGCAATGTATTCATTATTACAGTTTTGGGGTTGTATTTTCACTCTTTAATATGTGCACATATTCCAATCATACGTCACTAAACTACTTGTGACAACACCCCATCCACATTCCATGCACAGCCTGTCTTCCCTTTCCTTCGTTCCCTCTGGAAACCAGTAAATTGTTTTAGGTCCAAGATTTGTTTTTTGCTGTGTTTTGTCATTGTGTGTTTTTTTATTAATATTCCAAAGATATATGAAACCAGTAGATAGCTGTCTTTTTCTCTCTGATTTATTTCACTTAGCATAATAACCTCCTGGGCCCTCTATTTTGATCCAAAATACACTATCTCATCTGTTGTAATAGCTGTGTAGTATCACACTTAGTGTATATTCCAGTTTCTTTATCAATCCATATGTTATGGGCATGTAGGCTGGTTCCATGAGTTGGTAATTGTGTACATTCCTGCTGTAGACATAAGAGTATATAAAACTTTTCATTTAAGAATTTACATATTTCGGGGGGTAAATACTTAGCAGAAGTATTGCTGGATCATATGGGCTTTCCTTTTTTTTAAGATTTATTTATTTATGTATACAAGAACTAGGGTATAAGCCAGAGGTGCAGGGGGTGAGAAGATTCACTAGAGACAGAGTGGGGAGCAGAACAGGCAGATGACTGAATGGACTGTTGAAGGGAGCCGCAGGTGAAGCAAAAGTCTGCTGCACCATGAGGGTTGCTTCCTGGACCGTGGGGAGATCAAACTCATGCTGCAGTGGCTGCCTATAGCTTGATAGTGATGTTTTACCACCTGCACCACCAGGGAGGTCCTTCATTTTTATTTATTTATTTTTGAAAGATTTATTTATTTATACAAGCACTGTGGTACGAGCCAGAGGGTGAGAGAATTCATCAGAGACATAGCAGGGAGGTGAAAAGGCAGAGTGACTGAAATACACTGGTAAGGGGAACAGCAGGGTAAACATGAGAGGTCTGATGTACCATGTAGGTAGCTCCCTGCCTGGCTGGGAATCCAACCAGTATTGCAGAGGCTGTGGACAGCTTCATAGCAATGCGTTCAACCTGCTGTGCCACTGGGGAGACCCCAATTTTATTTTTTTAAGAAATTTCCATAACATTCTCCACAGAGGCTGCACCAACTTGCATTGTAACCGATAGTGAATGAGAGTTCTTTTTTTCTCCACATCCCCAACAATATTTGTTGATTCCATTCTTTTAGATATGGTCCATTTTCACAGGGATGAATTCTTATATATTATTGTGGTTTTGATTTGTAATTCCATGTTAATATGCAATGTTGAACAATTCTGCACATGTCTATAGGTCATCTGAGTGATTTCTTCAGAAAAAAAAAAAAAGGTCTAATATATCCCTTTGCCCATTTTTTGTTTGGTTAGTTTGTTTTGTTGGTTTTGGATTGTATAATTTGTATAATTTTGAAAAATAGTACCGGTAAAATGTGTATTTTCACCCATTATGGAAGTTGCATTTTTGCTCTGATGGTTTCCTTTGAGGTGTAAAAGCTTTTTAGCTTGGTGTAGTCCCACTTGTATATTTTTGTTTTCTGTTTCCATTGTTACTGGAGTTGTATAGCCAAATACATCTTGCAGTAGATGTCCTATAGTATATCTCTTATGTTTTCTTCTATGTATTTTGTGGTTTTGGTTTATATATCCAGCTCTTTATTTCATTTGGAATTTTTGTGTGTGGAGTTAAGTAGGGTTCTAGTTTCATTTTTTTTTTTTTTTGCAAGAAGTTATTTATGTTTCCCAGCACCATTTGTTAAAAATGTTTTTCTTTCTCCATTGTGTGACTATAGCTCCTTTATGAAAGATTAACCATCCATAATTGTGTGGGATTATCTCTGGGCTTTCTGTTCTATTCCATTGGTCTGATTTTCTGTTTTTATTCTAATATTATGCTGATTTGATTACTGATGCTGCATAGTATAGTTTGAAGTATTTTCTTTTAAGCTTGCTTTTTTTTTTGTTTGTTTGTTTTTAAGATTTACTTATTTATGCATACAAAAGTGGGATGTAGGCAAGAGGTGGGGGGAGGTGAAAGGATTCACCAGAGACAGAGTGGGGAGCAGAACAGGCAGATCTACTGACATACACTGCTGATGGGAGCATTGGGTGCAACAGGAGAGGTCTGCTGCACCGTGGTGGGGCACCTCCCTGGCAGGGGATAGAACTGCTGCTGCAGTAGCAGCAGATAGCTCCATAGTGCTGACACTTAACCCCTTGCACCACCAGGGAGCCCCCCTAGGATTGCTTACTTATTTGTGGCCTCTTATGTTTCAGTACAAATTTTGTTATGGTTCAATTTCCTAGAAAAAAAGTGTTTGGGGTTTTGATAGGTATTGCATTGAATCTATACATTGCTTTAGTTAATATAGTCATTTTAAAGATACTTATATTTCCAATTTATGAGCACAGGCTATTTTTCTAATTTTTTGTCTCTCATTTCCTTTAACAGGATCTTAAAGTTTTCAATGTATAGGTCCTTCAATTCCTTTTTTAAATTTTTTTTCAGTTTTTTTATTGTAAATGGGATTTTTTTCTTTATTTCCCTTTCTTCAGCTGCATTGTTGGCATGTAGAAATACAAGTGATTTTGTGTATTGGTGCATTGGTTTTGTATCCTGTCACCTTACTGTGGTCATTTATTCTATTTTTTGGGAGAGATTTTTGGGTTCTCTATTATACTATAACATCTGCAAAATAGTGATAGTTTCACTTATTTTTCACTTTGGATTTCTTTTATATATTGTTCTTGCACAAATGATTGAGCTAAGACTTCCAATACTATGTTGAACAATAGTGGTGACAGTGGATATCCTTGTCTTCTTCTGATCTTAGTGGAAAAGCTTTCAGTTTTTTACCATTGAGCATGTCATACATAGTTTTTACAATTCTTAAATAAGTTCCATTTATTTCCACTTTAATGTTTTAATCATAAATGGATTTTGAACTCTTTTCAATACCTTTATAGCATGTATAGAAAAATACAATTTTTATCTTCCTTTTTATTAATGTAGTAAATTATATTAATATATTTGCATATGTTGAACCAGCCTTGCATCCCTAGGATGAAACCTACTTGACTGTGGTGTAGGTATCTCTTAATATTTTGCTGTATTCCATTTGCTAGGATTTTTGCATCAAAGTTCATCGTTGATATCAGTAGACAGTTTTATTTATTTATTTTATTGTACTGTCCTGAGTATTATATCCTCTTTGAAGATCTGGTAGAATTCCACTGTAGAATCTATCTCTCCTGGGCTTTTATCTTAGGGAAACTTACCACCCTTCAATTTCTCTGTAATAGGCAGTTTGTCTTATTTGATCCGGTTCAGTCTCAGAAGGTGATATAAATGTAAAAATGTGTCCATTTCTTTAAATTGTCCAGAGTGTTTGCATAAAGACTTCATAGTAGGTTCTCATGATCCTAGGTATTTATGTAACATCTTTTGGAATGTTGCCTCCTTTGTTTCTGACTCTATTTATTTGAGTTTTCTCTTTCCTTAATTACCCTAGATAAGGGCTTATTGATTTTGTTCATTTTTTTTTTTTAAGATTTATTTATTTATTTATTTATTTATTTATGCAAGCACTGGGTACAGTCAGAAGCTCAGGATGGTGAGAGAATTCACTAGAGCCAGAGCGGGGAGCAGAACAGGTGGAAGGACCGAGGCACACTGCTGAGGGGAGCAGCGGGTGGCAGGAGAGGTCTGCGAGCCATGTGGGACCCTCCTCCGGTGGCCGGGGAGCAGCCGGGGATTGAACCGGCACTTCAAAGGCTGCAGGCAGCTTCGCAACCCAGCGCTCAACCGCTGCGCCACTGGGAGGCCCTGTTCATTTTTTTTTTTAAGAACTAATTCTGTCTTCATGTCACTGATCTTTTTGACTTTTTCTCTTTCATTGATTTCTGCTTTTTTTTTTTAATTTTTCTCCTATTGATTTTCAACTTGTTTATTCTTATCTAGTTTCTTAACTAGAGAGTTAATTGATTTTTTGATATTTTTTTTGGTTTTTTTAATGTGAGTATGTTTTGCTATGAACTTCCCTTGTATTACTGTTTTTAGATCACATATAGGGTTTGGTAGCTCATTTCTTCATTTTTATTAGTCTTCAGATAACTTTGATTTCTTCATTGATCCAAGAGTTGTTTAGGACCATTTTGTTTAGTCTTCATATATTTTGATATATTCAGGATTATTTTTGTGGTTAATTTCTAGGATTATACCATTGTGATCTGAGAATGTGTTTGATAAATATTTTCATATATTTTATAAGACCTGTGTTGTGTTCCACTGTACTATCTAGTCTTGAGAAAGTTCCATGTGCACTTAAGAAGAATGTTTAGTCCTTGGGAATGGAAAGCTCTGTAAATATCTGCTAAATCCATCTGGCCCCACATGTCATTTAATTTTCCATCTGGATGATCTGTTCCTTCATGTCAGTGGTGTTGAGACCTCTGACAATAATCACATTTTGTTAAAAAGGTTATCCCACCCCTATTCTGTCATGATGACTTTAATATGTGAATTTTAAACTTTATAAAGTACCTGCAAAGATCTTTACCATTACTTCTCCCATCTTTTCTTCTTTTACTTCATCTCTACTTAGTTCAGTCATCCTCTTCATAAGCAAAGCTAATAAAAATCTGTATTTTCTAAATCCTCAATTTCTTCACTGTGAAGTAGTTATAAAATGAAGAAGTTTTTCTTTCTTTTTTTGCTAATTAGTTTCTTATAACATGATTTTGGTGTGACAATATTACATTGGGACACAATTCAAACATTTTCCAAAGTCTCTGTTTTCCTTATCAAGATTCCAATGATCTCAGGCCTAAGTAGAGCCAAGGGTTCAAACTCTTTTTTTTTTTTTTTTTTTTTCCTATTCCTTGTTCTTGAATCACTTGCAAATAATAAATTTCTCTCTGGCAGCTAACCTTGACCATTACTGATAAGTTCATTCTTCTGCTGTTAGTCCAATAATCATCAATTCTTTGGGGGAAATATTATTTCATGACAAGGAATCAATACCATGGTATTATGTATATGTAATTGTATATAAGGTTTATGTAACAATAACATATACATATTAAAATTCAAATAAACAGAATAAAGCAAATAAAATATAGGGTGATATTTTGTATAAAAATAGGGATAGTCAATACTTCATTTTAAACCAAAGTGTGTAATTAACTTAGGATTTACTTAAATATATATTTAACAACATCAAAATAAAAAAAATGATAAAATAGCTCAACTGATATGCAAATTATAAGATTTAGCTTTAGGTCTCAGAGCAACAGAATACTATTTATTTTATTTTATTTTTTTTTTTTATTTTATTTTTTTTTAAAGATTTATTTATTTATTTATACAAGCACTGGGTACAGTCAGAAGCATGGGAGGGTGAGAGAATTTACAGAGTGGAGAGCAGAACAGGCAGACTGACGAAGTACACTGCTGAGGGGAGCAGCAGGCGGCAGGAGAGGTCTGTGCACCATAAGGGACCCTCGCCCAGAGGCCAGGGATCTAACTGGCACTGCAGAGGCTGCCGGCAGCTTCACAACCCAGCACTCAACCGCTGCACCACCGGGGAAGCCCCAATCTTGAGTTTTAGAAAGGAACTTAATGTATTTTAAGCAAGGTGAATTGAATGTGTTTCTAACATGTTAAACAGACATACTGACACTCTATTCAATCTGTAATTCTGCCCTTAAATGTTGAATCTATTAGGATATACCAGATTATGCTGCAGGAATAAGCAACTCCCAGATTTCAGTGCATAATAAAACAAATTGTCATCTTTCATAGTTTCTTACTTTGCACGAAGAGATGGAATGACTATTATAGAAAGCTCTGAAAATGTTTTGAGCAACAGCAGTTAAAGTAGAGCAAGTGTGATGCCACCAAAGTAGGAATTTCAGATGCTACATTCTGAATGAGATTCAGATTAGTATGAAAATTAGTATCATGAATCCACTGTCATGCCTCAGAAATGCAAACTGCAAAAGTAACAGGCAAGTTTCTTTAAAGAAACAATAATTGTGCTTACTCTAAAAATACAATTTTCATCCACCCTCTTCAATGTCTACTAAATACCAGAAGTAACCCATATAGTACTCATTTGAGTTTAGAGAAATGTCTGATACAGTAGTTTATACACAAACTCCATGAACTTAATTTCTTAGGGATTTTAACATTTCTTAACTGTAATACCAAGTACTAAAGTGAATATCAATTTTTATCTTTTAGTCTGTCATTTATTTTAAATGCATATTACTCTAAGAAAACTATTACTTTAAAGATATTTCAAATAATTTGACTGATCACTTCAGTGTGTCTCTTTGTAGTCCCCCAAATTCTCATTAAAGCCTGTTCCTTTCTTTAAACTGTTTGAAAGCTGGGACTTTTAAACCTTGGCCCATTAATGATTTGCTGCTCTGGAAAGAATTTATACTCTTGAGATTCTAGTCTTGAGGGATTAAATATATCTAAGAACTATTTGATAGAAGTTATAAATATTTATACACATAGATATGCCCATTTAAATATTTGTTCTGTGATGTATCTTTATTTATTTATTTATTTTTTCTGTTCACTCTACCTAGTTTTCAACAAAGTTGTAAAAAATCACTGTTCATTTACTGGTTTTGCTTTTTCTACCCCAAATTATGTTACATAAGAAATCATGTATTAAAATGTTTAATTTAGTGTGTCTTTTTACATACACGACTAATAAAAAGAGGTTTTTAAAACAAGCATTCATGATTTTTTTTTTTTTCTTTCTCTTGGTACACTTAGGATCCTAAAGCTCAAGCTGTAATCATAGCCTTCAAACTTATATGAATGTGTCGTCATATCTTCTAGAGTCACACAGGATAAATCTTATAATGCTACCTCATTTGTAATCCTACTCATAGCTAAACAAATTGTCCGTCCAATTATTTTTAGTTAAGAATAAAGCAGTTGGGCCTCCCTGGTGGCACAGCGGTTGAGCTCTGGGTTGCGAAGCTGCCCGCAGCCTCTGCAGCGCTGGTTTGATCCCCGGCTGCTCCCTGGCCACTGGAGGAGGGTCCCACATGGCGTGCAGACCTCTCCTGCCGCCCGCTGCTCCCCTCAGCAGTGTACTTCGGTCCTTCTGCCTGCTCTGCTCCCCGCTCTGGCTCTGGTGAATTCTCTCACCCTCCCGCGCTTCTGACTGTACCCAGTGCTTGTATGTATAAATAAATAAATAAATCTTTAAAAAAAAAGAATAAAGCAGTTATTCTTGGTGATATGTGAAAGTAAATATAAAATAATTTCCTTCAGTGGGCCTCCCTGGTGGTGCAAGGGGTTTAACACCACACTATGGGGTGGTCTGCAGATCCTTGCCCGGCTAGGGAGCAACCCACATGGCGAGACAGACCTCTCCTGTCTCTCCTGCTACTACCCTCAGCAGTGTATTTCAATCGGTCTGCCTGTTCTGTTCCCAACTGTCTCTGGTCAATCCTTTCACTCCCACCCCCATACCTCTGACCTGTGCCCCAGCTCTTGTGTGCATAGATGGCTAAATCTTAAATAAATAAATAAATAAATAAATAAATGAAATAATTTCATTCAATAAGAACTATTTCTTATACATATTTTGCTTATATAAAATCATTACACATAAAATAAAACTATATTGAGAATATATTTTGTGTTACATCTCAACACACACAAAACTAAACTCAACAATGAATTTTATTGACTGCTGATAAAAAAGCATGGCTCTGTAAAACACCCAGATGTTATATTTTATATATGTGTAACATTTTATTTATTTTTTAATTTTATTTTTATATTCCCCATACAATTGCAACCCCCTTATTTTGACCCCAAACTCTCCTTTCCCCACCCCCCAATACTGTGTCTCTGGTTCATAGTTGTTTGTTGATTTTGATTTCTTCTTATAGTTATTCTTTTTCCTGGTCCCTTATTTAGGTTTTCTAGATTCCTGCTATGAGTGAGACCATCCTGAATTTTTCTTTTTCTTTCTGGCTAATTTCGCTGAGCATGAACCCTTCCAGCTCCATAATATTTTATTTTTTAAATTAATTTATTTTTAATTGAGGTAATATTTGGAGACCCCCATCAGGTATCCCCACCATAGTGTACCTACCAGCAAATCACACATACTCCATCACCATAGATCATTGTGCTTCCTTCTCTCTGTTCTTTTTTTTTTAAATATTTATTTATTTATGCATACAAGAACTGGAGTACTGGCTAGAGGTGTGGGGGTTGAGAGGATTCACCAGAGACAGAGTGGGGAACAGAACAGGTGGATTGACTGAAATACACTGCTGAGGGGAGTAGCGGGCAAGACAGGAGAGGTCTGCTGCGCCATGTGGGTTAGCTCCCTGGCTGGGGATCAAACTTATGCTGCAGTGGCTTGGCTATAGCTTCATAGTGCTAAGACTTAATTCCTTGCACCAACAGGGAGGCTCCCTCACTCTTTTTTCTTACCTTCCACACTTCATCACCTTGTTGCTTTAGTTTTGTAGTCAGCTATCAAGTGTTAGTTTTTAAGTTTGTCTTTATCTGACTCTTAGTTTAATTAATTTATATTCCTCAAAATAGTGTCTCCATAAAGTACCTTTCTCCTTCTGAAATGTTTTAATTAGCATTAACCCTTCTAGCTCCATCCATGTTGTCACAAAGGGTGTGAATTTCTCTCTTTTGAGCACTGAGTAATATTCCACTGCATTTATTTACCACATCTTCTTAATCCACTCATCTGTTTTGTAGTACTTATGTTGTTTTCATAATTTAGCTATTGTAAATAGTGCTACAATACACATGGGAGTACAATTTTTCTCTCAAATCAGTGTTTTTGAATTTTGGGGGTAGATGCCTAGGAGTGGAACTCCTGGGGCAAATGGCAGATCCATTTTTAAAGTTTTGGGGTACCTCCATATTGATTTTCATAAAGGCTGGACCAGTTTTGCATACCCTACAGTAGCATAAGAGGGTTCCCTTTAATCCACACCCTTGCCAGTACTTGCTGGTTATGGTCTTTTTCAATGTGTGCCATTCTCACAGGTGTGAGGTGTTACCATTTTGGTCTTGATTTGTATCTCTCTAGTAATAAGTGATGGTGAACATTTTTTCATGTACCTGTTTGCAGTCTGAAAGTGTTCTTTGGAGATGGGTCTATTTAGTTCTTCTGCCCAGTTTTTGATTGGGTTATTTGTTTTGTTTTGCAAAATTCTAGGTGTTCTTTGTATATCTTTGTTACCATTTCTTTTTCAGATATAGGGTGTGGATATATGTTCTCCCATTCAGTAATATGCCTTCTCACTTTATTTTTTTTAAAGATTTATTTATTTATTTATTTTATACAAGAACTGAGGTACAGATCAGAAGCGTGGGCAAGTGAGAGAATTCACCAGGCCAGAGTGGGGAGCAGAACAGGCAGACAGAGCGAAGCTACTGCAGAGGGGAGCATCAGGCGAGGCAGGAGAGGTCTGCGGCACCATGTGGGGTTCTCCCTGGATGGTGGGAAATCAAACTGGTACTGTAGAGGCTGTGGACAGCTTCCCAGGGTGGTGCTCAACTGCGGGGAGGCCCGCCTTCTCACTTTAGTTGTGGTTTCATTCACTGTGCAGAAGCTTTTTAGTTTGATGTATTCCCAGTTGTTTATGTTCTCTTTTGTTTTCGTTGTTGTTGGGAATGAATTCCTAAAGGCATCACATAAAACTTATGTCATGAAATGTTTTGCCTATGTTTTCTCCTATATACTCCATGGTTTCAGGTTTTCCATTTAAGACTTTGATCCATTTTGAATTGTTTTTTGTGTATTATGAGAGATTGTGGTCTCATTTCATTCTTGTGCATGCAGCTGTCCAGTTTTGCCAACACCATTTATTGTCCTTGTTTCAGTCAGTGTTCTTGGCTCCTTTGTCATAGATTAACTGTCCATTTAGGTGTGGGTTTATTTCTGAGCTCTCAATTCTATTCCGTTGGTCTGTGTTTCTGTTTTTATTCCACTACTAGGCTTTTACAATTATTATGTAACATTCTATTTTAAAACCATTTTCTTTCCAGATTGAGTTCTGTGGTATTATATGATGTGATGAAATGTTAGAACCCATACTTTATACATCACTATTTCTCTTTTCCTGAATTTTTCATAGACATGTATGTGGTTGTATATATAAATATACAGGAGGATGCTTCTTAGTTAACACATTTTCTTCAAGGTATCTCTGCCATGTAAGTATAAATCTGGCGGGAGACATTTTATATGCCTTTCATATTACCTATAGAAATGGGAAATTTAACTAAATTAGATTCCAAGATATTTATGCTAAAATTTAAGATTAAATACATTTACAGTATTATTCATACAAAATAATCTAGTAGAAATTTATTGCAGAATTCCTTTTCTTTAGAATAGCAATACAATATGATAGAAAATCTGAAAATGATTTTGCTTTTATTTGGAGATAATATTTTGAAGCGCATTTATTTATTTTATTCCAAAGCTTTTCACCAAATAAAACTTAAGTACTTTTAAAGGGCTGTAACTCAGTTTTGGAATATAATCCAAAATAAATTCAAGAGGGTTGCTGTTAGCTTTATTATCCTCTAGATAGCTATTTGATAGGAAGGTAGGGTTGATTCCAGAGAGGAAATAGCAAAACACACACTTCCTCATGACCTTAATTTCAAAATATGTCACAGAAAGTCAAAATATGTCACACAATTTTCACTGCCAGAGTAATTTGCAGCTGATTTTTTGTGGGTTCCCTTGCATTTTGTTGTTTATGATTACAAAGAAAATCAATGTGTCATGAATAACATTCACTCTGAAGACACCAGCACTCCAAATCTCATACTCTTTTTAATCATGGAAATACTCTCTTCACTCATTTTCAATTCCATCATCCTTTTAATGCATTAATTACCCAGACTTCAGCAAAAGATCTCTGGGTTGCTTTTTTTTTTTTATTGGTTAGGTCTAATACAATTATCCTGAAAAGGATTGTTTTTTGAGAACTTTGCAGTATGTTTTGACTACAAATCATTACAGTAGAAAACTCAGTAAAGTTACTGAACAACACATTTTTAATCAGGTGTTGCATCTATTTTTTTCGTAAAACAGAATAGTCTTGAAATAAAAATAATATAGATTATAATTATAGATACTATATCATTAAAAATAACAAGATTCTTAATACTCTATTGCTTATATCAAAGTCTAATCATTTTTAGGGTCAGCATGGTGAAATTTTCCTCACTGCCATTTTGAGCCATTTGGAGAAATTAAATTTAATTTGTAGATTTGTAAAATTAAAATTTTGGATCATTTTTTTGTTTTTTAAAAGTCTCAATAAGAACTTTATTGTGTGATATAGACATTTTCCTAGTTCATGAGACTATAGCAAAATTCAGCATTTAAGACATAGCTGCTATTATACTACTTTTAAAGATAAAAATGAGAAAGTATATCATGCTATATGAGGCAATTTTTTATTTTATCTGAAAAGGTAAAATTTGCTGTCCAGTATATATATTCATAACACTAAGCAAAAACAATACTATTACCTTCCCATAATTTAAAGTTGTTACTAATAAAGATGAGACATTTATTCTTCAGTGATAAATTTTATTCTTTGCTAATCCAAAATAAAAATTTGTTTTATAGATTTGGAATCAGAGAATGCATATTCATTCATTCATCCATTTATTCAAGAAGTAAATATTATTAGGGACAAGACACTATTTTAGATTTTGATAGTGTATTCATGAAACAAACAGAAAAGAAACTTGCTTTTGAAGCACTTATATTAAACAATGCTAATATTTTCTAATTTGTACTTATAACTCATTTATCTAATTAAATATATCATCTAGGAATATTTCCGTTAATTATTTTAACATGCATTTAAGCAAATATTTAAGATAATATGCAATATTACTTTTATTTTTTTAAAGATTTATTTTTATTTATACAAGAGTTGGGGTACAGGTCAGAGGTGTAGGAGGGTGAGAGGATTCACCTGTGACAGAGTGGGGAATAGAACAGGCAGACTGACAGAAGTACACTCCTGAGGGGAGCAGCAGGCGAGACAGGAGAGGTCTGCTGTGCCATGTGGGTATCTCTCTGGCCAGCTGGTAGTTGAACACGTGATGCAGAGGCTGCGGACAGCTTCACAGACCTGCATTCAACCTGCTATGCCACCAGGGAGGCCCTATATTACTTTTAAACTTTGTTTTCAAGCAAGAGCTATGGAAAAAACACCACCAATTGAATGATTTAAATTTCATATCATTCTGATAATGAAAATTAATCTTTTAAAATTAAGGTGCACCCTAATCTACTTTCATTATTGGTACAAGTTTCCTGGTTACACTGACTTTCAAGTGGAAATTATCTTCTGTAGCATAATCTATAATTAGCATCATAAGTTTTGGTGCCTCACTTAGTGATATAACTTTAAAGTTTTTACATCAGAAATTGAAATTTGGGAGGTAAGATATAAGAGTAATATTTTGAAAGGAAAAAAATACTTTTTGCGTGTGTGAAACAGTGATTAAGGGAACTTCATGCTATTTCTATACGCTAAAATATGTTAAGATCCAAATTATTTCAGTAAGAAAGAAAAACCCTTTAAACTAATAGCTCAATAACAACATACAGGTCTTTGAATGCATACAGAAACTCAATTAAATATTGCTTCTGAAAACTATATCGAGACCATTTCTTGTGCCTTAAGGCATGGAAGAGGCAGCCCTTACTTCCTTATATTAATCTTCCTAGAAGGTAGTACAAGTCTATATTTCAGTTGTCTTTAATTCCTACTGACTCTCTGAGTTATTTTTTGAAGGGTCCCTACTATGAAACTGCTGACACCACATGGTAATTAAACTCTATTCTCCTTTTACCTGCGAGAAAAAAACAAAAGTATCAAACACAACTGAAATCATCATAAATCACCTGCCTCATTTTTCAAGGGTCCTTTACCAGTCAGAAAATATGCTGGAAGTCAACGCATTATTTAAATTCAACCATGCCTATGTATCTCCATCTAAAATCTCAGTGGGACTTTTATCACAAATACAACATTCTTGGCAAAAACCTAGAGGATTATTCTTTAGCCCTTAGATATAATGCCCTTAAATTGTGTATAGGACAGTAATTTGTGCAGCATCAAAACTAAGTCAGACAAAGATAACGTGTTTTTTTTTTTTATCTGTATTTTATCCCATTAAAGATAAGTTTATTTTATGTCATTTTAACATCAATATTTGTACAATCTTCTGTGTATCACTCTAAATTCTTTATAGGCAAATGTATAATTAAGCATTTTTCCAGATTTAGCACCATCATTAAAAATTTTGGTTATTGTACTAATTTTATATGTGAGATAAGAAATGTCTCCTCATTCCAATGAAAAGTGTGATTTTGAACACTGCTGTCTTAAGTTTCATTGAAAATCAGTTTGTTCCCTGTATCTTAAACATTGTTTTCTTTTTTTTTTTTTTTTTCCCGTTTCCTGTCAGTACTTTTGTAAGGGGCAAATTTTCAGTTTCAGAAAAGGACCATCTGTACATTTTACGTTTTTCTCCTTTGTGGAAGAAAGTTACCTATTTCTCCATCAGGAATGATACTTGTTGAAGCCTTCTGGCATATTTTTATTAGTCTTCCTGATTTAATTAATCTGCCTATAAATATGGGCTAAGAGTCTTTGGTATCTTTTTTTTTTTTTTAAACTTTTTTTTTTTTAAGATTTATTTATTTATTTGTACAAGCACTGGGTACAGTCAGAAGCGCGGGAGGGTGAGAGAATTCACCAGAGCCAGAGCGGGGAGCAGTGCAGGCAGAAGGACCGAAGTACACTGCTGAGGGGAGCAGCGGGCGGCAGGCAGGAGAGGTCTGCGCGCCATGTGGGACCCTCCTCCCGTGGCCGGGGAGCAGCCGGGGATCGAACCGGTGCCGCTGAGGCTGCGGACAGCTTTGCAACCCAGTGCTCAACCGCTGCGCCACCAGGGAGGCCCGTCTTTGGTATCTTTTAAAATTTATTCTGGAGATTAATGTAGCTAGATTTGTTAATTATCAAATCAGAAGCATAAAGGCTGTACACAGAAAGCTGCTTTGTAATACTTGAGGACTTTTGATTAACAAATGAAATAGCTGATCTTAGATCTCTATTCAAGGAGTTCATGACCATGTAAGCAGCAGTTTGAGGGACTTTGTATTACACATTCTAATTTAGCTATTGTTGGTTGATGGTAAGGAGGGGTGTGGTATGTGGGATATTTAATCTGGCATCTGTAACTAAAAGTACTGATTCAGCTTTAGAGCGATATCCTGAAGATACTTTGTTCTACTTATTCCATTATATTCAGGAAAGGAGTAATCACAGGGAAAGGAGATTTCATTGACTATATATATATATATTTTTTTTTTTAAGATTTATTTTTTATTTATTTATACAAGCATTGGGTACAGTCAGAAGCGCGGGAGGGTGAGAGAATTCACCAGAGCCAGAGCGGGGAGCAGAGCAGGCAGAAGGACCGAAGTACACTGCTGAGGGGAGCAGCGGGTGAGACAGGAGAGGTCTGCCTCGCCATATGGGAATGTCCCTGGTGGACTGGGAATTGAACCCTCACTGCAGAGGGTGCAGACAGCTTCACAGCGCTGCGCTCAACCCACTACGCCATCAGGGAGGCCTTTTTTTTATTTTTATTTTTAATGAGACATGAAGACAAATTATAAAGTGATAACACTAACATGATTATAACATTAATAGCGAAACTTTTGCCAAAAAGTAATTGAAACTCCATAACTATAAAATTAAAATCAATGTATTGACTTTCATTAATGGTTTTATACAAGTATATATTAGCTATATTGGTTATCTATAGTATGACTATGCATTCCTTTGTGAATTATATTTATGGACTAAAATATTAATGTTATAATGAAATTATTTTATATTTAAAAAGTCCAAATTTAGTTGGCTATTTAATTTTTTCCATTATCACCTTATGTAAATTATGTCTCCCACTACACTCCAAAAGCGATTTTTTATTATAGACTATTTTTTTTAAGATTTTTTTTATTTATTTGTACAAGCACTGGGTACAGTCAGAAGCACAGGAGGGTGAGAGAATTCACCAGAGCAGAGAGCAGAACTGGCAGACTGATGAAGTACACTGTTGAGGGGAGCAATGGGCGGCAGGAGACGCTGAGTGCCATGTGGAACCCTCACCTGGCGACCTGGGATTGAGCCGGCGCTGCAGAGGCTGCGGGCAGCTTCACAACCCAGCGCTCAACCGCTGTGCCAGCGGGCAGGCCCTATAGACTATTTTATTACAGTTTTGTGTATTTATGATTTATCAAACAGAACATCTCTTTAAAAATGAGACAGTATTTCATTTAAACCCAGTTTTTATTACTTTCTAATCATGTGTCATAGTAAAGGTCAATTTACCGTGGTGTGTTTCAGTTTTTTTCAGGAGTACGATGGGATATAGTTATATGCACCAGAATTTTTTTTTTGTGCAAATGCTTCTGAGCATATTCTAAAAATAATAAGTAAATATTTTGTATTTTTCATATACTTTGAAAAATGAAGAATTAGTACTACTGTTTCTAATGGATGTTCCCGTTATACCTGAATACAAACTAAACACACACACACACACACACACACACACACACACACACACGATCTATGCTTTTACTTTGTAATCCTTATACATGAAGTTGTTTAATTACTTTTGAATCTATTTTTTAATCAGATATCATTTCATTGCAGTTGTTATGAAGTACTGATGTAAATTTATAATTGGTTTGCTTTCCTCACGGTCACCTGCCATTTTGATAGCAGGGTATAGTTTTATAATAAAAATAAATTTTGATTCAGAGTAAAATAATAGAAACACATATTGGACACTTAATATATGTGAGGCTTAATAATTTTAAATACATTATTTTATCGGTAGCGCATCTTTTTTTATGATGTGGGTGAATCCTATTATCATAAACATTTTAGAAAACAAATCTAAGAAAGAGACAGAGTTTGAGTAATTTTGTCAAAGCTAAACATTCCCCAAAATGGTCTAATGGCTTGAGGGTTCCTTTAATTTCCCCAAATGTTGAAACAATGAACTCTATAGAATTGGGAAAGACTTGGGCCTCCCCTGGTGGCGCTGCAGTTGAGCACTGGGCTGCAAAGCTGCCCGCAGCCTCTGCAGCCGGTTGGATCCCTGGCCACCGGCGGGGGTCCCACATGGTGCGCAGACCTCTCCTGCCATGCCTGCTACTCCCGTCAGCAGTGTATTTTCTCGGTCTGCCTGTTCTGTTCCCTGCTGTGTCTCTGGTGAATCCTCTCACCCTCTCACTCTTCTGACTGTACCTAGTGCTTGTATAAATAAATAAATAAATAAATCTTTAAAAAAAAAGAATTGGGAAAGTCTTGCTTTGATCAAGTCATGTGGTTTCTGACTCTGTGAGTAATATTTGTAGTTGTAAATAGTAATAGACAGCTGTGCTCTGTACAATTTATAAGGAAATGATTCTAGATATTAAACATTTTATAAATTATAATGTCCCATAATTGCTTGATTATAAGCTCTTTGAAGTAAAGATTCAGATTCAGCATCTTATTTCATTGGTTTATCCCTCACATAAAATATAAATGATGTTCAATATATTTTGATTCCCATATAATGCTTACAAATTGTTAGTATAATTCAGAAGAAAATATTAACAATGATTGCTTTTGATGAAAGGACTAGTGATGGAAAGAATGTGAACTATTTTCTCTATTAATCAAAATATAGCTGTCCAAATATTTCTCACACAAACTCTGTTTTTGAATTAGAAATGCATATATTTCATGCATACCAATTTGTATGTGTCTATGTACACATCTTTTGTAATACATTTCATGTTTCTTTGAGATGCTTAATGCTTAACAGTGCAGAAAATTGTTATTGAAAATTTCAGTCATACTTTAGGGATATAATTCATCAGGCAGAAGGTGTTTAGCAGCAAGTAAATCAGCTAAATCATGCTAAAAATAGCATGCATAAAATCCATGGGCCAACATCATGGAACTTTTATTTATTTTATGGAACTTGGATAATTGTAACTTTAATCTGTAGATAGTTATTTTCGTCAGGTGTTGAACCTGAAAAATATGTAGCCTATACATTAACTTTACTAACAATTAACTATTTGAAAATCTAACCATAGTATCAAGATGAGTACAGAAAATTCCAAGTCTCTTTCAATAAACCATGAGATTTCTTATACCTGTGGTTTTCTTGGAAGAATAAAGCTTAAATTATATGAATATATTATATCAAACTGTAAAACATCAGTTGATAAGTGGTTTAAGTTGTACATAAATTGTTTAGGTAAAATACAATATTGGAACTTGAGGATGATCATTATTTCTTTTGGTTTTTATTATTTTATCTCCTAAGATATTTTGATTTGAATTCTAAATCTTAATTAGAATTTCAGGTAACTTTATTCCCATAGAATTTATTAGCTCTAGCATTTTTATTTAAATACAACTGAAAGCATTTCAGTGTTTCCAAAACTATTTATTTTCTGAATGTGTGTAGATGTTCCATTTATTAGCATGTAGAATGCCCAGTCAATTAACTATTTTTTTTAACATATATCAGCAGAGCCAGCTTATATAAGTGGGGGGAAAAAAGAGGATTTATTTACTTTTCTCTCACAAAACTGTTACCTCAGGATAATTTGCAGGAAATATATGGGAAGATTTTGCATTTTGTAGAAGCTACTTAACACAATTACATTTAGTCCTTCTAGCAATTTACCAAATTGTATTTCACAAAATAACCTTTGTTTAAGCAGACTGTAGAACAATTGATATCAACTCAGTGTCTAATGAACAATGAAGAGCTCTTCCTTTTTCTTCTACCATAAGATCTCTGAGTGATGCTAGGTTGTAGATCTTAATTTTATGTAGATCTTCCTTATTTGACAGAATATTGAAATTCAACTATTTGCAAGGTGATATATTCACTCCGCAGATATACAGGACAGGAAAATACATAAGTCTCGTGAATTCTTATGGTGTTTGGCAATGGTGAAAAAAGTTACTAATTTACCTCTAATGCCATTCACATATGATATATTTTGGAACTCTATTTTCAAGAGGATGAATGTTATTAGAGAAAAATATTTGCATCTAGGCACTATGGAAATTCTGGCATTGGGTGGCTTCATGTAAAAAAAATGTGTCAATGTGTAGAACAGATTGCTTATATGGGAGGGTCTAGCTCTTCTGTGATAGAGAACAAAGAGACTTCTTGATTATATCTTACATTCTAAGTGTCATTTCACAGAATATTACTCTCACCTTCAGGGTCATTCTTATAAGATCATTATTTTTAAATAAATATATAGTTAAAACCTATAGATCTCTTATAATATTCCTGACAATGTGATGTGTGTTTTATGTGCATTCTTATTTTTTATGGTACATGTCATGAAGAAATTACATTTTTTTCCCATTTTCCATAAAGGACATTGACGTGAAGAGGTTAAATACTTCAAATACTCATAGCCACAATACTTAGTTTGAGTGCTGAGGCTTAAGCCCATCTTTTTCGTTTTGAATGTGAGCCTTTTTTTATTATCACTAATTTTATTAGGTATAATAATTGCATTTTGCTTAATGTCCTTATTTATGAGATACTGACCTTTTAAATTTTATTTATATATTTTATATCATATTTCATTTTTGCACAATATATGCATTTTCATCTTGGTTATAGTCCCATACAATTCCTACCACTCTTGTTTTGATCCTACTCCCTTCTCCCCCACCCACCACCCCCATAGTGTGTCTCTGGTTTATAGTTGCTTGATTTTGATCATTAATTCAAAAGAGCACCTGCACCCCTATGTTTATAGCAGCACTATTTGTAATAGGTAAGCTAGGCAAACAACACAAATGCCCAAAAATAGGTGACTCTATCAAGAAGATGTGGTGCATATACACAATAAAATATTACTCAGCAATCAAAAAATATAAACTCATGCAATTTGCAACAAATGGATGGAGCTGGAAGGGATCATGCTCAGCGAAATAAGCCAGAAAGAAAAAAGAAAAATACTAGATGGTCTCACTCATAGAAGAAGGAATTTAGAAAACCTAAATAAGGGACCAGGAAAAAGACTAATTATAATAAAGTAAAAATCAAAATCAATGAACTTTTTTTTAAAGACCTTATCCTTTAGATATGCTAATAAATACTCCAGTATAATATCACTCAATGACATTTGTATTAGTGACCTAGGACTGCTGTAGCATACCAGGTGACTTGAAACCATAGAAACTTATTCTGTTATGGATCTGGAGAATAGAAGTTTGAGATTATTAGTAGCAAAGCTATGTCTTTTTGGAAACTGCAGGGGAGGATTCTAGTTGCTTCTTAGAGATTTTGGTGATTTGCTGGTAATCTTGACATTCCTTGTTTTGTAGCTACATGACTGTGATCTCTGCCTTTGTTGTTGCATGATATTTTTTCTGTGTTTCTGTGTCAAATTTTCCTCTTATTATAATAAACCATCAGTCATTGTATTAGGACCCATTCTAATCCTATATGAGCAGATTGTAATTTGGTTACATGTGCAGATAGACTACTTCTAAATAAGGTCATATTTAAACTTTCAGGTAAATAAGCCTTTTTTTTTTTTTTTTTTTTTTTTAGGTACCATTCAACCAAGTAGAACTTTATCAATGCCTTGTGGAAACTCTGAAGTCATCTAATACCACAGTTTGAATTGATCATGATAAATAGGCTTACTTATTTCCTACTCACCATTAACTCCAATTTCAGATTTCCACTGAAATACTAATCTTTTCTCAATGCCATGTTACCTCTGATTTCTGTAACTTTGTCTAGGGAATGTGAAAAGGGAGTAAGCACTGTATATTAGAATATATCTCAATTCCTTTATATCTTATAGATCTATCAAAGCAAGGAAGTTTTGTGTGGTAATATCTCATAACAATTCTGATTAATAGTATAGACAGTAACTTAATATCTTATAGATCTATCAAAGCAAGGAAGTTTTGTGTGGTAATATTCCCTAACAATTCTGATTAATAGTATAGACAGTAACTTAATATTAATTGTTGCATAGAATTTCCAAAGTCCAATCTCAAGTTCTTTCCACTAAGCTATGCTGTGTCTGTGATGCACTAGTAAGAATATAGGAAACAATTTCCCTGGGTAAGAGCTTTGAAGAAAGGGTTTCTTGACTTATTGTATAAAGGAAAACTAGAAGACCAGATTTGCAGTTTTAGATGGGGAATAGAAAGATGGCAAAGTGAAGTAGGGCAGTAATCAAAATACTTTAAAGTTAGCCTAGAATGTGGATTGATAACAAGAGTTGTAACAACATAAGGGAAAAGAAGTAGAAAGGTTATAACTTTTTTGTGGGGCCAGGGTTTAGAAGAAGGGAATGGGAATTCAAGGATGGCAGTCCTCAACAACTTAGGATGCCAAGAAAATTCTAATATTGCTAGGTAGTTAGTTATGTTAGAAAATACTAAAATAACTTCTGTGTATAATTAAGAACTGTAAACTTTGGAGAAGATAGATGAAAGCAACTGTAACCAGCATGCATCATGTTCTTGAGCTACAAAACAAGTATATTGTATAGCCAGAATACAAATATTGCAGTGAAAAACTATGGAAAAAGTAGCTTAGTTTTTTTTTTTTTTTTATCTCTCTCTCTCTCTCTCTATATATATATATATATATAGAGAGAGAGAGAGAGAGGGGGGGGAGAGGTAATAACGGTTGACAAAATGCCTGTGATTTACAGGTATAAGAGCACCTGATCTGGGATACGTTATTGAACTGAATCCACCACACAGGCACCTATAGTTCTCTGTCATAATCCATTGTGTCCCTTCTGCCTTTAGTAGTTTGATTCTACAGTGAGATTTCTAGTGTCTGTTATTGGTTTGGTTTTATTTGACCCTTTGTTTTGCTTCTCTATATTCCACATATATGTGAAGCTAATCAGTATTTATCTTTATCATTCTGAATTATTTCTCTTAGCATAATCCCCTCCAGCCCACCCATGTAGTCACAAATGGCAAGACATTATTTTGTTTTTGTTTTGTTTTGTTTTGTTTTGTTTTGTTTTTATGGCTGAGTATAGATACCTCACCTTTGTAATCCACTCCTCTCTTTGAACACTTACAGTCCTTTCATAACTTGGTGATTGTAAATAGTCCTGCAATTAATATAGTAGTGCACATATCCCTTTGGGCTAATGTTTTCTCATTCGTTGGATAGATACCTATGGAAGGAATTGCAGGAGCATATGATTTATTTATTTTTAATATTTTGAGAAATCTCCATACTGTTTTTCAAAGCAGCTAGACTAGTCTACATTCCTACCAACTGTGTACTGGAGTCTTTTTATTCCACATCTTCACCATCACTTGTTGTTTCTGGTCTTTTTGATAACGGGCCTTTCTTAAAAGTGTGAGTGGTGTCTCACTGTGGTTTAGATTTAAATGTTCCTGATAAGTGATGATGAGCATTTTTTCATGTTCCTATTGGCAACCTGTATATATCTTCTTTACAGAAGTGCCTATTAAATCTTCCTGCCTACTCTTTGATTGGGTTATTTGTTCTGTCTGTTGAGTTTTATGAGTTCTTTGTAAATCTTGGATATCAGGTCCTTATCAGATGTAGTATATACAAATATATTCTCCCATTGAGTTGAGTCACAAAACAAGTATCAGTAAATTCATGAATATTGAAATTGCATCAAGTATATTCTCTGATCACACTGATATCAAAATAGAAATCAGAGAGAAAGAAAAACGTCTAATATGTGTAGAGAGAACACTAAGATACCAAATGGCTAATGGGTTAATGGGGAAATCAAAGCAGAAATTAAAAAAAAAATACCTTGAGACAAATGAAAATGAACACAGAATTATGGGACATAGAAAAATAGTGCTAAGAGTGAATTTATAATGAAATAGGCCCACATCAAGAAATAAGAAATAAATAATCCTACCTCTTACATTTAAGAAATAGAAAAAGACCAACAGTCAAAATTAAAAGCAGGTAGAAGGAAGGAAAAAATAAAAATTAGAGCAGAAATAAATTAAATAGAAATTTAAAAGATGATGAAATGTTATTGACTCAAATCCAGTTCATTGAAAAAGATAAACTAGATATATAAGTCTGTAGTTAGGCTAACAAAGAGAAAATAAAATGAGATCAATTTCAAATAAATAAATTTAGAAACAAAAGAGAAGTTGCAACAGACATCTCAAAAATTCAGAGGCTCATGAGATTACTATGAATAATTATATGCCAATATGTTGAATAACTTAGAGGAAATGGCAATATATAATCATCTGAAACTAATTCAGGAAGAAACAGAAAATTTGAACAGATCATTTTTTCCTTTTTTTTTTAACCTTAATTATTCCCCAGTCTAGGATGTTTGGTCAGGAATAATATGGATGAGAGAACTATATGTCATATTTTCATTGCAAAATTGCATTACTATCAAAATTGCCCAATAATTTTTCAGCTCAGTGTTTTACCTCTAATACTAATACTCACTAATTAGTGGTGGGCAGCTACAGTTGTTATTTGATGCTATATTATACCCCCACAATTTGTTTCTGATAAGCAGAGTGTCTGACCATTGAAGATATCACAATTAGTAAAATGATTGTTTGTTTTTTTCTTTCTGCAAATGGAAAGTAAAATGATACTGTGTTCATTTCTTGTCAAATAAGAACTATTCCTAAGAGAGACTTTTCCTTGTTCATTGAAAGTCTAATAAAATTTGACAGCAAAGAATGTTTTTCTTTGAGTAAATATTTGGCAGTAAGTAGATATCTGCTACAGATGCCAAATTTTTAATTTCATTCCACCCAGCTACTATATTTGCATGTTTGCTTTCTCTCTCTGTTTGGAAGTTAAAGGGATGTATTACTGGACAGGGTGAGGGGCACCCCAGAACTCCCAAACCTGCCTTCTCTAATAGGTTCTGCCATCTGCTATATCATGACAAAACATACTCTAGTGCATAAGACCTTAATGGAAAGGAACTTTAATATAATTTGTGTGCAAGAAAGAGAATATAAGTGCAAAAAAGATAGTTTCTACATGAAACTTTTCCCTTATAGGCAAATGCCCAACCAAACATGGTTGGTCCAAAGCAGGCCCAAATGCTTGCCACAAGCCTAAGGCACCTTCTGGTGAGGACCCATAGGAAAAGAGCATAAGGGGCCAGATAAGTATGGAGGAAAAGAGCAAAATTAATGTTAACATAAATGTTTCTATTGTTAACCTCCCCATGGGTCTCTAACTCATGTCTGTGTCAAATGACTTCTTCCATGTCTCCAAGTCTTGGTACAAGTCCAAGACCGAGAAGCAAGTGCAGTTTCTTCACATGTCTGTCTGCTTCCATGTGTCTCCTCCAGGTCTCCTTCTTGCTCTCCATCCTTCTTCCTTCCTGATCTCCATCTCCTCTCCAGACTCACCTTCTCCCTGCTCAGTTCCACCCTTCCTTGGGTGGGGCAGGGAACCTGGAACTTCCCTTTTCCTTGGAGACCACCCTGTTACAAATGTAACATAATTTTCTTGTTTTACAGAAAAATAGAAGGAAATTTTAATACATCTTGGATTCTTTCAATAATATTCATCCTGGAATAAGTTTAAAAAACAAAGGAAAACCATAATTAAAAAAAACTTTTGACAAAATTGAGAATTCTCAGTATTTTCATCTTGCAATGAGATTATTAAAGTACTACAATAATAGCATTAATAATCACAAAATATTTGTCATCTCTGCTATTGACTTCATCCTTTGATTAGTATATTATATGTTTTCTACCAGATTAGATCCAAACATGACAAAGGTTAGGGGTATAAAAACATCTTGTCTTTCCCACTGGTTCTCTCTTAACATAGAAAAGATCTGTTTCAGATTACTACAGTTGACTTCTCACAAGTCATTCTTCAAAATCTATCATAACAAAGTCCTGAACTATACTCATCAGTAGAGGGACTGGAGTTACAATCATTTATTTAAGTTAATCTACTGGTTTAATAGCAAAGTGTTAAGAAATGAACACCCTGCTTATATAAATTCCTAACACTTTGCTATTAAACCAGTAGATTAACTTAAATAAATGATTGTAACTCCAGTCCCTCTACTGATGAGTACAGTTCAGGACTTTGTTATGATAGATTTTGAGGAATGACTTGTGAGAAGTCAACTGTAGTAATCTGAAACAGATCTTTTCTATGTTAAGAGAGAACCAGTGGGAAAGACAAGATGTTTTTATACCCCTAACCTTTGTCATGTTTGGATCTAATCTGGTAGAAAAACATAAAATATACTAATCAAAGGATGAAGTCTAATTAAATGGAGAATGAAAATATTCAAAACTACTCCTGGACTGATCGTTAGGGCTTACTGCATGGCTGATATTATTGAAAGTGTCCTTTGATTCCCCAAACTCATATCCATTTGACTATCAAATTCTGTTTTATTGACTTGCATCTTTGATGAAAGTTCCTTATCTATCAGAATATTTATAAAATTTGTGTTTATTTCTAATTCATATTAGAGTTCTTGGGTCTCCCGTGTGGTGCAGCAGTTGGGCGCTGGGCTGCGAAGCTGCCCGCGGCCTCTGCAGCAGTACTGGTTCAATCCCCGGCCACCAGGCAAGGGTCCCACATGGTGCTACAGACCTCTCCTGCTGCCCGCTGCTCCCCTCAGCAGTGTATTTTGTCAATCTGCCTGTTCTGTTCCCCGCTCTGGCTCTCGTGGATTCTCTCACCCTCCTGCGCTTCTGACTGTACCCAGTGCTTGTATAAATAAATAAATTTTAAAAAATAGAGTTCTTGATCCACTATATTTGCATTTTATTTTTAAAGACTTATTTCATTAAACAGAAATTCATTTTTTCCTGCCAAAAGTATTTTTCTTGATGGATTTAACTACACAATGAAATTATACGTGATTAGTTACTTTAAAATAGCACTAAATTTTCTTCTCTCCTTATCTCAGTGGTCCAAACAATCACACAATTGGATTAAATAAACTTAGCTTTCTCTGTATTATTCCACTTTCACATTCACTTTTCTCTCATATGCTACTCACGTTAATATAGTCATTTCCTTCCTCTAGCTTTGGTTTTCCTCTTAAGGGGAATAGATTGCTTGTAGCACAATTCAAAGATATTTACTAATATCTAATCATGAACAGTAGTTCAGTGATGGCCTGCTATGAATAACCTCCTCCCCACCCCAGTACATATTCCATATTTAACCCCCTCTTCTTGCATGTGGACTGGACATATTGAGTTTTTTCTGATGAACTGAAGTGATGGAATATCTCTTCTGAGATGAGTTTGTGAAAGGACCATGGTATCTGTCCTGGCCAGATTGTCTCTTTCATGTTCTCTCCTAAAGTGCTCACTCTGAAAGAAGCTGGCTGACTTCTTGTGAAGCTCAGATGGAGATGTTCTGATGGCACGAAACTGAGATTGTGTTAGTCAGTTTGGAAGCATTTCCACTATCACTTCCAGCCAAATATTCAGTTGAGGCCACAGACATTATCAACACCATGACTAGAACTTCCTAAGCAATTTTGATGTAGATTTGCCTAAATAGCCCCTCATCCACAGAAATTGTGAGAATATAAACGTTTGTGATTTTTAAACCACTAAGTTTTTGGTATTCATTAACAGCAATAGACTATTAATACATCTTTCCATGATGTAGAGTTTCTCTCTATTTTGCTATAACATCTCTGTATTTTGACAAATGTACTTTCATTTCTCATTATGTAATTCTTAGAATTGAACAACACAATGTAGTTTCCTTCAATAATTTTATATATAACATTTTGTATGAAAATATTAGAATAAAATTACTTAGATTTATTTGTTTTTATCATCATTGATCCACCATCTCCTAATTTCAGCTTCACACTGCCATCACATATATCTTCTATTTGTAAGATGTGGGCTATTAGTTTGTTGTTATTGCTTTTCTTTTCTGGTGTATTTACTCTGTATATGCATTAACTAAGCATGCATATTAAAGTATCACAGAAAAGTCATTTCTATTTCAAAATAGCCTCATATACATTACTGAATTTATAAAATATTCAAAAAATCTTTTTTTCTGGATTTATGATGATCTACAGGCATGATTGATCTTTAAATAAATTTTCATTAGGACAGCTATAATAGAAAACCTTATTTACTGATTAAGTCTAATTAGACCAGTATTCAAACTTATGTGTTACATTTTTGACATCATTAAAAATTATTACAGTTGAGCTGTATTTCAAAACTTAGAAATATCCTGCCTGCAGCTTACCCCAAGCAACTTAACCACTTTCCTTTTGACTGGAGGTTCATTACCAATCCTGACCCTGAATTAGACATAGCCCATCAAAAAAAAAAAAAAATGGAGCTTGACAAATACTGCTTTAAATCTCCCTCTTCTTCTCCCACAGTATTTACACTCCTGATAATTCAATCTCCTCTAGATATAAACAACAGCTATTTCTGATTTTGGCTCTTACTTTCTGGTTTTAGAAGTACATGGTCAAATTGTATGCTTGACAACTTCAAGGAAACAAGATATTTTTATAAAAAATAAATCCTAGAAGTCTGAGGGCCCACTTCAATGCCAGCTGTTGATCATGTATAGAAAAACTATATAATCAGGGCCTCCCCTGGTGGGCAGCGGTTGAGCGCTGGGCTGTGAAGCTGCCCGCAGTCTCTGCAGCGCCGGTTCAATCCCCGGCGGCTGGTGAGGGTCCCACATGGCGCACAGACCTCTCCTGCTGCCCGCTGCTCCCCTCAGCAGTGTATTTCGTCAGTCTGCCTGTTCTGCTCCCCGCTCTGCCTCTGGTGATTTCTCTCACCCTCCCGCACTTCTGACTGTACCCAGTGCTGGTATACATAAATAAATAAATCTTTTTAAAAAAGAAAGAACAACTATAATCATAAAATTAATCAGAGAAATGTAACTTCAGCCATCTATAAAACAAGGCAATTATTGAGCATATCTTGATAAACATTAATGATACAAAAATGGGAAATTAGAATATAGTGAAGTACTTTAGTATTTCTATTATAATGTGGGTAATTACTATAATTAATAAACAGCCCTTTTCAAAATTGACTGACTAATCATAGTGGGCATAAAATTACACACACCTCCTCATCTAAAATAAAAATTTTCTTCCTTATGCCTTTCACTCCTTTCTACTGACAAGTGTATGCACTTAAAATTTCTACTTTATATATTATGTTATTTTAAGCCTTTTTATAATTTATAAACTTTAAATTATTTTAATGTTTACAATTTGACTCACTCAAAAATACAAACAAACCCTGAATCACATTTTTTGGCCACAATTAAAATGTTGATCCCAATACTTTCATTTTTACTGAATTTGTCTGTAATTAAACCTTTTTCTTTAACTTTTTGTTTTAAGATTTATTTATTTATGCATACAAGAGCTGGGTTACAGGCCAGAGGTGTGCGGGGCTGGGTGGGTGAGAGGATTCACCAGAGACAGAGTGGAGAACAGCACGGGCAGATTGACCAAAGTACACTGCTGAGGGGAGCAGCAGGGGAGTCAGAAGAGGTCTGCTGTGCCATGTGGGTTGCTCCCTGACCGGCTAGGGATCGAACTCATGCTGTAGAGGTTTCTGATAGCTTCATAGGTTGTTTCTTAACCCCTTGCGCCACCAGAGAGGCCCTTCTTTGACCTTTTGTATTTCATTGAGGTAACAGTTTACAACACTGTATATGATTTAAGTGAATAGGTTTGTGCTCTTCAAGTATATTTCACAGCACCACATCCACCAACAAAGCACCTTTAACCCTCCACCATGTTATACTTAGCCCCTCTCCTGCTTCTCATCCCTTCTTCCCCCACCCCATAGTAGCCTCAATTCCACAATTTTATTTCTAGGGATTTAAAATAATTGTTTAAAACTTATTTTCGGGCCTCCCCGGTGGCGCAGCAGTTGAGTGCTGGGTTGCAAAGCTGCCCGCAGCCTCTGCAACACCGGTTCAATCCCCGGCTGCTCCCCAACCACCGGAGGAGGGTCCCGCATGGCGCGCAGACCTCTCCTGCCGCCCGCTGCTCCCCTCAGCAGTGTACTTCGGTCCTTCTGCCTGCTCTGCTCCCCGCTCTGGCTCTGGTGAATTCTCTCACCCTCCCGCGCTTCTGACTGTACCCAGTGCTTGTATAAATAAATAAATAAACAAATCTTTAAAAAAAAAGTACTGGAAAAATTATATTAAAAAAATAAATAAATAAAACTTATTTTCATCAAAAGCAGACACGTTATATAAATACGTATTGTTATAACAGAATGTCATACATGGTATATTTCTGAATATTCTTTAAAAGTTGTTACATATTTAGATTTTAAGCAAATGACTTCCTAAGCTACTTGGCATGCATATAACAATGTCATGTAACCAGTCCTATCAGGGTTACCCTAAAACTTTACTAAGAGTGTATTTGCCTAGCAGTACAATATACTATCCTAAGGACCCATATTAAAATCTCCTCTGGGCCTCCCCGGTGGCGCAGCGGTTGAGCTCTGGGTTGTGAAGCTGCTCACGGCCTCTGCAGCGTCGGTTCGATCCCCGGCTGCTCCCCGGCCACCGGAGGAGGGTCCCACATGGCACGCAGACCTCTCCTGCCGCCCGCTGCTCCCCTCAGCAGTGTACTTCGGTCCTTCTGCCTGCTCTGCTCCCCGCTCTGGCTCTGGTGAATTCTCTCACCCTCCTGCGATTCTGACTGTACCTAGTGCTTGTATAAATTATAAAAAAAATCAAAAAACAAAACTCCTCTTATGAGATAAGCAACTACAAAGAATATTTAAGCCCACCTTTACATCAGTTTCCTATATTTATTCTCCAGAAGACCAGATGAGAGGTATAGGAGAGAAGGAATTTCAAATCTTTTATGAAAAAATGGCATTGCAATTGCAATTATTCCAATGATATCTCTCTACATTAAAGAGAAGAGACAAGCAGAATTATGAATAATATCAAAAAATAAATAAATAAATCAGGCAGAATGATTAATTGAATTAAATTGTAGGAATATAACTGCTAAATTGAAAGATATCATTCAATATATGACACTGTTAAGATATTTGAATTTATCGGTTCTATATGGGAAAAGACGGAAGAGAATTGTTGTAATAATCATTTCAAGTGATAAAAGTACCCAGGAAATTCAGTTACTCAAAAGATAAATCAAAACGAACTATTTTCTGAGTCTGAAAATAATCAACTTTTTAGACAAAATGCCAATCTATTGACAAAATAATCAAGGCAAAATTAATAAAATCTGTCTCAAATCTTCAGTGGAGTAAGAAAAATGGTAAATATTTAAATAAATGAATACTGTCTAGAACTAACAAAAAAAACAGATTATTTTTGCCTTCGATCAGATCATAGCAGGGGTCATGTATCATATGTGAAGGTATCATATTGAATTACATTGATATCATTTATTAGTTAATCCATTATTAACTTACAAGAATACATGCCTAAGAGTGTGAGCAGTTTAGAGAAGCACATTATTTGAGACATAAAAACCAGAGACCTATTAATACATTCAGCATTAAGCATTGTTGGTCTTGTATACTTGAGCAAAACCTTTCTGAGATTTTGAATTACTTGTCTTTGTTTTTGTGAAATGGAAATGTCTACATCACAAATACATGAAAGACATGAGTTTTAGCTCAATAAATGACACTTTACTATTATAGTTGACTAAAAAATTGAATCCATGTGATTGAGAACTAGAAAAGACAGAGCAATGCATTGTTCCAGAACTTGGCAAATCGTTCTTCAGTTAAATTCACACGTAGAATAAGATGAATTTTAACTGAAAAGTTTTAAGGAAAAAAATCAAATCTTACTATAAGGAATAGAAAAACGTTTTCAGAAAGAAAATCGGAGTCTTGTAATAAGAATTTTAAACTCTGTTTCTGGGGACATGTATACAGAGGGAATGGTAAGGTAAAAGAAAATACTTAAAGGGTGGGTGAGAAGGACAAATATGAAAAGATTATGCTCATTGTAATGGAAATGAACTATAAGATGTTAGATTTGGGTTTTATGAATACTAATTTGAAGGGAAGTAAGATATATAAATGAGTTATTAAAGTGACTTCATGAACAGAAGCAGTTTCACATTTCTTCCAATGTAAGAAAAATGAGGCAGCTATGGTAAGTCACAGAGAGAAAATGTGGTGACATGAATTCAGTTGAGATGGAATTAGAAGAAAATAATTTACAAAAAAGGCTTTACTCTAAGAACAATGATATACCTCTAAACTATTTTGATTAAACTATCAATAATATCACATAATACATACAGCTCAGAGGAAAACCTTAATGAAGGAAGTATCCCCTTAAAGTCCTGTCATTTTCACTTTTTTTTTTTTTTTTTTTTTTTTATACAAGCACTGGGTACAGTCAGAAGCGCAGGGAGAGTGAGAGAATTCACCAGAGCCAGAGCAGGGAGCAGAACAGGCAGAAGGACCAACGTACACTGCTGAGGGGAGCAGCGGGCGGCAGGAGAGGTCTGCACGCCATGCGGGACCCTCCTCTGGTGGCCGGGGAGCAGTCGGGGATGGAACAGGCGCTGCAGAGGCTGCGGGCAGCTTCGCAACCTAGCGCTCAACCACTGCCCCACCTGGGAGGCCTTAAACTTTTAACTTTTAAAAGAAATAAAATAACCAATGTTTTCTGAGGAATCACTAGATTTAAGTTGGAGGCATTTTTTTATTATAACTGATTCAGTTATTATTAAGTGCAGGACCTTCTGCACATCTTTTAATATATATATTTTTGTTATCTGTGAAAATCAGGGTTTAGATTAGTTTATACCTGTAAATTCACTTGACTTCAAAGTTTATGGTTCTAAAAGCAATGCGTTTGTAACTTCCTGCTCACTTAGTAAATATCTGAATGTGTATTTGACAGATGCTAATGTTGTGTTGATTCATAGAGGGGTTCACTGCCCACCAACCCCACAGTGCAGAGACATGGAGTAGATAACAAGCACTATGCAGAAAATGTACTTCAGATCTTCAGGTTAGTTTTGACACCTCTGCCCTAGTAGAGTCTCAGATGGTTATGTCAGCACTTTTCTTCAGATTTAAGAGGAAGCTGGGGGAAACATGTAGATGAACATTTGAGGGATAAAACGTTCTATATGCCACTCAAAACCATTAGGATAAAGTCCAGCATCTGCCACTGTGGTTGTTATCACTAGACTTCCTGTGATGCTAATTGTTCACGTGATAGAGACATGAAGAATTTGTGGCACATCTGAAAGTCAGTTCTTTCAGTATTGCTGTGTTGATGAGATTATATGTAGTATCAGCAAACGGGCATTTAACAGGACTGGTATCAGACCCAGAGGTAAGAATCAGAATTCTGGAGTCTGAGCTTTAGGAGGTTGTTAGGGATAAAAGTAAAGAAAAAGCTGGTGTGGCAGTAAGAGTCAATGCAGAAATCAGTAAGGATCATGGTATAAACTGGAGGGTAATTATGTTTTCAAGTTGCAGTGGGCTGAAGCTTTTTTTTTTTTTTTTTTTTTTAATGCATATCTAGGATAAAGCAGGTAGGCTGTAAACAAAGCCATGGTTCCTGCAGGGCTGGATTAAAATAGGGACTAAGACAGAATTTTCTATAACTTTCAATTTTAATCATATTGTTTTAAAATAGATTTTTAAGCTAAAGAAAACACATCTGGGGCTGAATCTTTGGGGTATTTTGTATACAGTGATGAATTATTTTGATCATGCCTTAAGCAAACTGTCTTCTGTGCCATTTTACAATATATGGGTGGCTGCCCTCTATTGTTTCCCGAGTTAGCGAAAGAGTTGATGTTTTTGTATTTACCCACTAAAAATGTTTGTGTCAAAAGACCTTTCTTCCCCAAATCTCCATAAAACAAAAATCCCCAAATCAGTGTGTGTGAATATCCTGCTTCATACAAAAAAGAGAATAATGAATGTGCAGATAAAAATATTTCAATTCATGAAGCAAGTTGTCTATGCAAGAAACCACTCTTCCAGAGGAGCAGTTTTTACAGAAAATAGTTTATGTTGATATACCCACATCCAATGTACCCACAGTTCATGCCTTTTGCTTTCAAGAGCTACAAATTAAATCTGATATTGAGACATGTATATAAACCAGCTATACAGTAAACAAAGGGGAAAAGACCTAGAAAGTCTTAGTTAAATTTTCATACTAATGTTCTGAACCTGTCTCAGCTGAGCATTATTTTTCAGTGTGGGAGATTTATTTTTATAATAAACTTTTAATTTTTTTTATATCTCTTACTGTACAGTCACAATGTAGGTTTAATGATTTGCAATAATAAAATCTACTAATATAATATTTGTCATAGTACATTTGAATTAGTCTCGGTGTAATTTAGGAATTCTATGAACTGGAAACATAGTTGATATCATCATGCTTTAGTTCGTTTGAGAAAATGTTCTGGTAGAGGATAAAAATGGCAAATGTTGCTGTGAAACAGGATACCATGGTATCACACAAGTCGACAATCTCTTGTCTTAGGAATTTCCTGTCAAATCTCAGACTTAAAAGAAAATACAAAATATAAAATTAATATGACAAATATCTAATAAATTATGTAATAGCCTTAGTGGTTCTAGAAGAAATATTCCATCATTAGATGTTTATATTTTTCCCATGAACATATTTTGCTACCAAATGAATTTAGACCAAGCTTAGTAAAAAATAAAATAAATAAAAACAACTTTCAAATTTTCTCACAGACTTTTAGAATTTAGGAATATAGATAAGGTATTGCTATTTTGGTGACTTCTTAAGATGTTTATTAATTTGCTTCTATGGTGTTTTCTAAAACATAAAAATCTAAAAGATGTATTCTGAATATTTTATTACTTGATTTTCATTTTTATAGGCATTATAATGGAGAACAAAAGCATATTTTTCCTTCTAGAAAGCTTCCCTATAACATCAGGTAGCCTGGTCTAATTTACCTCCTACATGTCCTTATATCCATTGTACCTTTTACTGTAGCAGTGTCTATGTTTCAGTCTCTCTAAGCTGTGTGTTTATTATGTAAACTGGCCAAACCACTATGGAGAGCTGTATGGAGTTTTCTCACACTAATAAAAATGAAGTTTCTAATGACCCAGCAATTCTACTGCTAGGAATCGACCCAAAGGACACCAAAAATTCTAATTCTAAAGAATACCTGTACTATGTTTATGGCAGCGCTATTTACTATAGGTAAGATATGAAAACAACCCAAATGCCCCAAAACAGATGACTGGATTAAGAAGATGTGGTATATATACACAGTGGAATAATACTCAGTAATCAGAAAAAATAAACTCATGCCATTTGCAGCAACATAGATGGAGCTAGAAGGGATTATGATCAGTGCAATATGTCTGAAGGAAAAAGAAAAACACTGGGTGGTTTCACTTATAGGATGAATGTTGGGGAACAAATAAGGGGTCAGGAAAAAAGTAATTATAATAAAGAAAGAAAATTAGCAGCCAACTATAACTTAGAAACATTCTGCAGGGAAGGGGGAGGGAAAAGGATCAAAACAGGGGAGGGAAGAGCATAAGGGACTATGGTGATGGTGCACAGGTGACTTGGTGGTAGGAATTCTATGGGGACTACACCTGAGAGGAGAAAGGACATATTGTACAAAAAGGAAGAATGGTGTAAAATATATATAAAATTAAAAAAATCCCGGAAGAGGATGAGCCATCACTATGCCTTTCAATGGATAAAAATTTCTATGAGTATTACTCAGCAAAAGTAGAACTTTGGGAAAGAATTTAGTTAATACAGATGTTATGCTTTTTCATTCATTCCCTGTGACCTCACTAGAAGACAAAAGAAATCATTTTTATTATCATGATTTTGGTTAAATATATATAATACTCAGGAAATAACTATTTTATAATCAGTAATAAAATGTTTCAGAATTCATAAGGGAACATTTTAGTCTACATTGATTATTGTTAGTCTCTAAAAACAGTTTCTGAAATTCCATTTTTTTTTTTTTTTTTTTTTTATAGAGGCATGTTTTTATTTATTTATTTGTTTGTTTGTTCGTTCGTTTTGTTTATACATGCACTGGGTACAGTCAGAAGCGCGGGAGGGTGAGAGAATTCACCAGAGCCAGAGCGGGGAGCAGAGCAGGCAGAAGGACCGAGGTACACTGCTGAGGGGAGCAGCGGGCGGCAGGAGAGGTCTGCGCGCCATGTGGGACCCTCCTCCGGTGGCCGGGGAGCAGCCGGGGATCGAACCGGCGCCGCAGAGGTCGCCGGCAGCTTTGCAACCCAGCGCTCAACCGCTGCGCCACCGGGGAGGCCCTGAAATTCCATTTTTATACTTTTTTCCAATTATCTCAAGGATTCTTTTCTAAATCATGATAAATGACTTTTTTTAGTGTTTTCAGCATTTTAGTGTAATTAATTTTTGATCCTTTTTTCATAAAACTGTATTTGTGGACATTACATATCTTGATACTAATCACAGAGATCATTATGTAATAATTTCTAGGTTTTCTCACTTCTTTGTTCTCCTTTGATCACCTTACCCTTTCATGTTAAAGCTTTCTGCAGTCAGTTACCAAGGAAATATATTTCAATTCTTCCTTGCTAGCAATAAATGTTTCCCTATTCACCTGACATAGGGTTATTTCAGCCACTCTTTTTTTTTTTTTCCTGATGATTTTAAATATCATTTTCTTGTAACCTAAGTGGAACCATTTACATTGTAATTTGCTTGTAGACCAAGTAAAGAAAATCCTCCATTTTTTTTTTTTTTTTCCTCAGTTGAAAAATTCCTGCTTGTAACCTGACTGGGCCACCTCAAGAGGTTGAAGTCAGTAGAACAATAATTCTTGTTCACTGTGTGAAGAAAGAATCTTGAGGCAAGAAACAAAGGAACATCCAAAAAGTCCACAGCCCTCCCTCCATGAGATAATGGCCTGGCTATGCCCTAAATTCCTTTCCAGACACGGATAGCTCTGACTGAATTAGCTCTGTAAGATCAGAAGTTACGAAGTGTTTCTCTTTGCTCAATTAACTAATTTTGTTAAAAATCAATCTCCTTCAGTTAATTGAAAATATTAAAATTAACTAGATGTCTTCTTCCCATTATTTGTATGTATTTATTTTTATTTATGCATACAAGAGCTGGGGCACATGCCAGAGGTGCAGGGGGTGAGGATCCACCAGAGACAGAATGGGGAACCTGTGGAAGCACACTGCAGAGGAGCAGCGGGTGAGTCAGGAGAGATCTGCTGAACCATGTGGGCTGCTCCCTGTGTTTGATCCTGCTGGGGATCAAACTCAAGCTGCAGAGTTTGCGGACTGCTTCATAGGTTGTGTCTCAACCCCTTGTGCCGCCAGGGAGGTCCCCATTATCTTTTAAAAATTTATTTATGCATATAAGTACTGGGGTGCAACATGACCTGAGGTGTGGGGGGTGAGAGGATTCACCAGAGACTGAGTGGGGAGCAGATTAGTTGGATCTATTGAAATACACTACTGAGGGGAGCAGCTGGCGAGACAGGAGAGGTCTGCTGTGCCATGTGGGTTTTGTCCGTGGCTGGGGATCAAACTCATGTTGCCGTAGCTGGTGATAGTTTGATAGTGCTGTGTCTTTAACCCCTGCACCACCAGGGAGGGCCCTCTTCTTTCCATTTTTAAGAAAAATAATCCATTCTTTTTGTGTATATAATTTACTCATATAAATGGAAGTTAAAAACTCCAAGGGTAGAGACCAGTCACTCCAAGAAATCTGATATTGATTTCCTATGCTTGGTTCCTCAGCTTCACTCTGAATGACCTTTTAATAATTTCTCCTTTAATAAACTTTAAGTTCTCTTCACAGCAGTATTCATTTCAGTTGACATGCCAAATCTTCTTATAGCATATTTGCCTTAATCTTACCTTTTCAGTGATGAGTAGCTGACACTACTGCCATTTAAATTTAATGTGCTGGTGTTGGAGCCTTTTTCTTTGAGATTTTATATTTATGTTTTCTTATTTTTTAATCTTTCTGTTGAAATCCTCATATTGTTCACACGTTGATCTGACATTTGTGAGCATCTTTATCACCATGACAGTATTTATGTTTAAAAAAAAAAACTTTTTTTTTTTTAATTTCATTGATACAAGAACCAGGGTACATGCAAGATGTGTGGGAGGGTGAGAGGATTCACCAGAGACAGAGTGGAGAACAGAACAGGCAGACTGACTGAAATACACAGCTGAGGGGAGCAGCAGGCGAGACAGGAGAGGTCTGCCCGGCCATGTGGGTCGCTCCGCAGCCGGCGGGGATCTAACTGGCAATGCAGAGGCTGCGGACAGCTTCGCAGCACTGGGCTCAACAGCCTGCACCACCAGGGGAGGCCCAGACAGTATTTATCTTTATCAAATTCATTAGAAGAGATTTCTTTATCAAATAAATCAGTTATCAACATTTCATTAAAATCTATTTCTGGAGTTTGATTATTCTTTTGTTTGGGACACAGTCTTCCGTGTGTTCATTTTTCTTGACTCTGTGTGTCAGTTTATGTGCTTCAGATAAACTCGCCTTATCTACCAGTCATGACAGTGTATTTTCAATAGAAGAACCTTGTTGGTCAGGTCAGTCTGAGTTGCTGATTCTGTCTCAAACCTTCATCATTTCCTAAACCAACTTCTTTGTTTTGAGTGGTACCCAGAAGTTGAGGGTGTTCCAGGATCTGTTAGAATCTCAGAGGAAAGAGGCTCAGCTGCAGATTAATTGAAAATAGATCCATAGGCTGCATAGAATGCATGCAGAGGGCCTCCCTTCATGCGCAGGCAGTTGAGCACCGTGCTGTGAAGCTGTCCGCAGCCTCTGCAGCGTCGGTTCCATCCAGGCCAGCCGCGAGGTTCCCACATGGCACAGCAGTCTTCTCCTGTTTCGCCTGCTGCACCCCTCAGCAGTGTATTTCATCAGTCTGCCTGTTCTGTTTCCCGCTCTGTCTCTGGTGAATCCTCTCACCCTCCCTCACATCTGGCCTGTACCCTGGTTCTTGTATAAATAAATAAAATAAATAAAAAAAAAAAGTAATGCATGTGGACTCTTTTGCAGAGAGTGGGAACTGTGAACTTCTGTCTGTTCCCTGAGCACTGAGCATTGGAGGGTGCCAGGTGCAAGGTGGTAGCCATAGTGAATCCCCTTGTTGATGTTAGCTGTGGTCATGGAGGTCTCATGGAGATCAGATCCATTAGCCTTCAGGGTTAGGTGTTTTGAAGGATGTTCCCTCAGGTGGAATCTTAACTGGTAGGGTACTAGATTTTGTATCCAAGCTTTCCTTCCTCAAGGAGATATTGGCAGTTGAAAGTTTACATTCTATTGTCCCTCTCATTAGGAGTGGTGTGTAAGGTTAGTATGTCTCAGTGTTTCCTCTCTGTTTCACTGTGGATCTTTTATCATTCACTGGGTATGTGGGAATCACTTCATCTGGTTTCTGGACTTTTTTTGCAGAGGGATTGCTTTGTATGAGGCTATAAATTCAGTGGGTTCATGGACTTTACTGAATTCAATGTATCTCATCCAGATATTTTGGGACACATATATTATGAAACATTAAATATATTAATACAAACCAACACCTTATGATATCTTATCATTCTTCAAATATAAATTCCTGTAAATTCTGCCAAGAATAAATAAAATTTTATTAATAATTGATAGCTAATATTAAAAACTTTAAACTTATTTTCATTGAAATGACAATGAAGTATAACATTATGTAAATTTCAGGTGTGCAGCCTTAAAATTCTACATCAATATAATATATATATCAATCAATAATGTATATACTACATTATGTTCAACTGTAAGTCCAGTGCTATCTTTCAATGTAGAATTGATCCCTTTTATATTTTTGACTCGCCTTATTTTCCCTTTTATATGATAATTATGGATTAGTCTTATAATCTAAAAGTTTATTTTTATTTTATTTAGTCCCTATAGTTTAGTTTCTCTATATGGCACATATGAGTGAACCTTTATGGTGTTCATGGCGTTTGTCTGACTTATTTCTATAAACATAATACCCTCAAGATTCACCTGTGTTATTGTAAATGGCAGTATTTCACTTTTTAATTTTTTAATAATTGAGTATTAATCATATGTATAGCACATCCTCCTTATCCAATCATCTATGATGAGTCTTTGGGCTCTTTCCAGTTTATGGCTCTTGTAAATAATGATGCAGTGAACATGGGTGTGCAAATCTCTCTTCAAATTCATGTTTTTTAATTTCTGGGTAAATATTCAGAAGCAGAATAACTAGATCATATGGAATTCATATTTTTTAAGTTTTTGAAGACTCTCCATATGCTTTCTAAAATGACTAAAACAATTTATAGTTCCACTAACAGTGAATAACAGTAGGTAAGTATTCCCTTCCCTCCACATCATCTCAAATATTTTTAGTTTCTTATCTTTTGAATTAATAGGCATTCTCACAATTGTGGACTACAAATTCATTGTTTGGACTTGATTTTTGCTAATAATAAGAGATGATGAACACATGTTCATGTGTCTATTGGTCATTTGTATCTCTTCCTTGGAGAAGTGTCACTTCAGATCCTCTGCCTATTTTTTTAAATTAGGTTTTGTTCACTTTTATGAATTCTTCATTAATTGGGATATTAATCCTTTGTCATATATATGATGTCTAAATATCTTTACCCATTCTGTAGGATATATTTTTATGTGGTCATAATTTCTTTTGCTAGATAGATGATTTCTATTTTATTATTTATGTATTTTTTACATAATTCTTCATTTTTGTACAATGTATGCTTTTTCATCTCTGCTGTAGTCTCCATGTAATTCCTACAACCAGTTCACCTGTGCACTGTCACCATAGTCCCTTCTGCTCTTCCCTCCTATTTTGATCCCTCTCCCTTACCCTCATCTGCAGAATTTCTCTGATTTACAGTTGCCTATTATTTTTGTTCTTTAATTCATTGTAATTATTTTTCCCGATCTGTATTACTCCTACAAGTGAAACTATCCAATATTTTTCTTTTTCCTTCTGACTTGTTTCACTGAGCATGAGCCCCTCTAGCTCCATCCATGTTGTTGTGAATGGCATGGGTTTATCTTCTCTGATTGCTGAGTAATATTCTATTGTGTATATATTCTACATCTTAATCCAGTCATCTATTTGGGGGCATTTGGTATGTTTCCATGTCTTGCCTATTGTAAATAGTGCTGCAATAAGCATAAGGGTGCAGGTATCCTTTTGAAGAAATGTTTTTGTGTCCTTTTGGTAGATTCCTTGGAATGAAATTGCTGGGTCATATAGAAGCTCCATTTTTAGTAGACTGAGGAACCTCCACACATAGTGGTAGGAACTCCCACCAGCAGTGTAGGAGAGTTCCTTTTTCTCTACATTGGGCAGAAGATTTTTAGTTTGATGCAATCCCAATTGTTTATTTTTGCTTTTGTTTCCTCTGATGTTGAAACCAAGTGCCCAAACATATCTCTAAAGTATCAATATTTCTCAAATATGTCATCTTCTATGTATTTCATGGTTTCACGTCTAACATTTAATCTTTTACCCATTTTGAGCTAATTTTTGTATATAGTCTGACAGTGTTCTAGATTCTTTATTTTGAATGCAGCTGTCCAGTTTTCCCAACACCATTTTTGGGGGAAAAAATAAAAAATCAAAAAAACAAGCAAACAAAAACTTCCTTTCTCTAATATATACTCTTAGCTCCTTTGAAGTAAATTAGTTGTCCATATATGAGTGGGTTTGCTTCTGGGCTCTCAATTCTGCTCCATTGATCTGTGTGTCTGTTTTTATTTTAATACCATGCCACAAAACCATTTTAGATCACATGAATTGGTTTACATTTTAAACATTTTATATTGTTTGAAACTTGGTAAACTTTGAAAATCTGTAGAGTTTATGCATACAACTTTTTAGTACATTGGTCTAGAATTCCTAAAAATATTTTTATTCTGTCTTGACACTTGATACCTTTTTTATTTAGATTTATTTATTTATGCCTACAAGAGGTGTGGGGGAGGGGGTGAGAGGATTCACCAGAGACAGAGTGGAGAACAGAACAGGTGGATTGACTGAAATACATTGCTGAGGGGAGCGGCATGTGAGTCAGGAGAGGTCTGCTGTGCCATGTGGGCAACTCCCTGGCGGGGGACTGAACTTGTGCTGCAGTGGCTGTGGACAGCATCGTAGGTTGCGCCTAAACCTCTTGTGCCACCAGGGAGGCCCTTGATACCTTTCTTAATCCTACCATTTCTTTATCCTAACATAGACCATCTCATAATGTGCCCTATAAATAATAATATAATTATAGTATACCCTATAAATAAATAGCAATTATTGATATAAATTTATATTAACAGAAATAAGAATAGGCATTGGGCCAATTAAATTATAAATATTCATAAATGTTAGAGATGCAAAAAGACAGGACTCAAGATTCCTAATATTTTTTTTCTTAAATCATTGTTCATTTTTGTGTAGAAATTGTTTTCTTTCCTTAGGTGTAGTCCCTGTAGTTCTCATGGTTCCTACTTTTGAGGAAATTATAGTGAACTTCATTTCATTTCTTTTTTTAAAGATTTATTTATTTATGCATACAAGAGCTGGGGTATAGGCCAGAGATGCAGGGGATGAGAGGATTCACCAGAGACAGAGTGGGGAACAGAACAGGCAAAATGATTGAAATACACTGCTGAGGGGAGCAGTGGGTGAGTCAGGAGAGGTCTGCTGCACCATTTGGGTTGCTTTCTGGCCGGCCTGGGATCAAACTCATGCTGCAGAGGCTGAGGATTGCTTCATAGTGCGGTGCTTAACCCCTTGCTCCACCAGGGAGGCCCCAAATTTCGTTTCATTTCTACCCCAGTCTAGTATGATTTGGGAATTAGCTAACATAAAGTGATAATCAAAACATCTGTAATCAATGCATAAATTAAAAAGTTGTTTTTACTTTTAATTGTATATGACTCATCAGTGAATAAAAATCCAGCTGAAACAGTACATTTTGGGAGGAAAATAGTCAACTGGAGAAAGGGCATACATTTTGGAGCAATAAGTGAAGAATTAGCAGTAGGTGTTTTGAATATTACTAATAGTCTAAATTAAAGCTTCCTATTTAGTCACATAAGGAACAGAGAGTACAGTCAGGAGACTTGGACAGAGGTTAGAATGAAAAAAATAAAAAAAAGAAGAAGTAGGTAAGATAATTAAGCCATCATTTCATATAAAGAATTGACTCAAACAGTTCACATCCCAGGGCTCAAGAGTAAGCAGAAGAAGAAATAGAATGCTCTCTGTGAGGATTTAATAACTTGCTAAAGACCAAGATGGGCAGAAATTAGCAAGTGGAAATTTTCCTCATTAAAAAAAAAAGTAAAATTTTGGGCCTCCCCTGGTGGTGCAGTGGTTGAGCACTAGGTTACGAAGCTGCCCGCAGCCTCTGCAGCGCTGGTTCGATCCCCGGCCGCCGGCGAGGGTCCCACATGGAGCGACAGACCTCTCCTGCCACACCTGCTGCTCCCCTCAGCAGTGTGTTTCGTCACTCTGCCTGTTCTGTTCCCCGCTCTGGCTCTGGTGAATTCTCTCACCCTCCAGCACTTCTGACTGTACCCAGTGCGTGTATAAATAAATAAATAAATCTTTAGGGAAAAAAAAGTAAAATTTAGCAAGCATTGATATCCTTTTCACTGATCATCATATTAAAAACAAACCTTACCATACATATTAACACAAAGAAAAGGCATCTGATTTTGCAATAACCAAAATTATTTGTCTTCACTTTTTTTTTTTAATTTTACAGTTAACAGTAAATTAGGATATGTAGGACAATAAAAAAGTTTGTGATCTGGCTGTGTTAATGCCTCATGGATAGCTAAATAGTTTTAGCATTTTCTCACTGGACTATATTTTTATCATTTTTCTTCAGTCTTCATTTGGCTAAATTCTGATAAATTTTAGGACTCAGGTTAAATATTAGCTTTTCAGCAAAACCTCATCTTACCTCTCTATCTAAATTAATATTATAGTCTCAGTTTGTACATAAGATTTCTGAAGATGGGCCAAGGAAAATGTATAAAGTGTGTGGCATCACGCAGGCACATACTGAATACCAAAACAGTTTCATTAGTACTAAAACTATTTTATAAGGTCATATTAATTAGAAAATTTTGGCTACCAGACAGAAGTATATTCAAATACTGACTAACATGGGATAATATTCTGCCATTTGAGCAAATTTATAAATTTCTAAACATCAATTTTCTCATCTGTAAAGCAATAAGGAAAATTATATTTTACATGGTTCAAAGTGAAAAACATATATGTGGGTACTTAATAACTACTTCATCATACAGTGTCTTCCCTTAACCCCTTCTCTTAACCCTCTTGCCATTTTATCACTCATTTACTTGAGAGGTTTAGTTTGTTATAGAAGAGTAAAAATTAGTACAATTTCAGTGTGCTTGTTACCAAGCAGTAAAAATAAGAATGCCCTGGAGTATACTGTGCAGTTTAAATTTATAAGCACATTGTTACTCAATTTATTTTCATGTTATTATTCCAATTTAAGTTAATATATTCCTCAGATTTTAGGTAATGGGTATGGACTTGTAGGAATGGGTAACTCTGAGTGCAGTTAGAGTGAAACAAAACTAAGTAAGGAAAGATTACTTAGTGGAAAAAAAAAAGACATAAACTTGATAAAATAACTCAATATAATCTTAGAAAACTTTAAAATGAGAGACAAATTTGACATTAAGTCTAAAATATACATGTGAAATTATATATCAAAATAATTTTATTTATTTTTATTTTTAAAGATTTATTTATTTATACAAGAACTGGGGTACAGGCCTGAGGCGTGGGAGGGTGAAAGAATTCACCAGAGACAGAACAGGGAGCAGAACAGGCAGATGGACCAAAAACACCACTGAGGGGAGCAGTGGGCCAAACAGGAGTGGTTTGCCGCACTATGTGGGTATCTCCCTGGTTGGCCAGGAATCGAACCTACACTGCAGAGGCTGCGGACACCTTCACAGCACTGCTTTCAACCCACTGCACCACCCAGGAAGGCCCCAAAGTAATTTTAAAGGAATTTGCAAAACTCTCCCTAAGACTGCATTTAGTGAATGTGAAATTTCAGTTTCTATCTTTTAGCACAGCTATTCTTAGACTAAAAGGCATATCAGAAGACAAACACATTGTTTTAGTTTTCATGATTATGTATCATGAAGATCAGATAAGGCAATTATGAAGATCAGATAAGGCTTTGCATTTTTAACTACCAAGAAGAATCAGAGTATGGAACAGTTAGTAAAATTCTGAAAGAGAGGGCTAATGGCATATCTGCAATATACAGGGATATTCCTTAACTTGAAGCTGAGACTTAATTCTAAGCAATAAACTTTACACATTTTCTTCAAATGGTAAGGTTTAATGTAGAGTAGGATAACTATATGGTTGAAAACTTAAGTAAACTAATAATATGTGGGTAGAACATATGCTGAGTATGTCATACATGAATGATATGTAACACCCACATCCATTCTAGTAGTTCTTAATTTCAGTCCTAGTTTTTTAATGAAGAGATAGTTTAGGCAAGGTTCACTTACCAGACCTAACACAAAAAGCAATTAGTTTATTGGCAGGCATGGGTTTTGGCTTAAAATTCAAATACAGGTGGAAGAAAAGTAATGCCAAGATTGATTCATTAGCAGTGATAACATATCTTGGTGTAGCTCTTCTTTATTTGCAACCTCACATTTAAAAGAAAGAAAAAAGCTTCATTGTTAGAAACCAAATGATGAGCAAAAGCAAACGTTTCCCATTTTGAAAATGAAGTTGAATTTAGCATGATGATCTGGTATCAGAAATTGCTGGAGATTACTTTGTTGATAATTCTCCCCCTTCTGCTTCAATGACCCACCTCACAAACAAAGTCTTCCAAAATGTAGAAGAATCGGATCTTACATGAGTGAGGTACAAAGTTATCTTCAATCTTGAACAGAAAAATTCTTCCTTTCAAAATTCATTTATTCCACAAAGACTTAGAAAAAAAAAATACTGAGTAAGCTGCAACTGAACAAGTTACACATATTTTGAATAGTTGGCCTTTTTTTACCTTTTGAAATGGTCCTTATTATAAGTGATACAGTTAATAGTAGCAACGTCTGCAATCAAGTTAGGAAAAGAACATTATCATCTATTCTTAGGTTTTGCTCTGATGTTATCACTTAAATTTCTGTAAAAGTAAATGATTAAAGTATAATGAACAGAACCATTCCAATTTTTAAAAATATATTTATTTTTGATAGAAGAACTGGGTATAAGTCAGAGGTGCGGGGGTTGGGGGGTAAGAGGATTCACTAGAGACAGAGTGGGGAGAAGAAAAGGTGAATTTACTAAAATATCCTGCTAGGAGAAGCAGTGGGCAAAATAGGAAGGTCTGCTTAACCGTATATGGGTTAGCTTCCTGGCTGGGGATTGAACTCAGGCAGTGATAGCACTGAGAATTAACCCCCCTACGTCACCAGGAAGGTCCCATTCAGAATTTTTTTAGGAAAATTAATTATGTACTTGATTGTTTGTGTAAATATTGCAATTACTAATTCCCAAATAGATTTCAGGTCAGATTTCTATAGACTTAAAAAAATCCTATTTTTTTTTTTAATTTTTAATTATTATGACTTGAAGGTAACACTGATTTCAACACTATGTTTTAGCGTATAGGTGTATAGTCCTACAAACATATTTTATTACACCAAACCCACTGCCAAAAATATTTCATTATAGTCCATTGAGTCCTCTCCCTCCACTCTTCTAACTTTTCTTTCTGTAGTGTCATTTCTGCAGGGGATGTTTTGGCTTTTGTTTATTCCTTTGCTTTTTTTTTTTTTTATATTACACATAGGAAAGAAATCATCCACTATTTGTTTTTCTCATTCTGTTGTATTTCATTTAGCACAATTCCCTTGTATTCTATGTTGTCACAAATGGCAAAATAGCTTTTTAATAGCTGAGTAGTATTCCATGGTATACATTACCTTTTCTTATTCCACTCATTGCTTACCAGACATTTAAGTTGTTTCCAGATCTTGGCTATTGTAAACAGTGCTATAATGAACATAGGAGTGCATATATTCCTTCAAATTAATGTTTTTGTATTCTTCAAGTAGATATTAGGCAAGGAATTGCTGGATCATATTATGAGAAGCCTCCATACTGTTTCCATAGAAAGTAGGCCATTCTGTATTCTCACCATCATTATAAGAGGGTTCCTTTGTTTCCACACTCTGATCAACACTTGTTTCTGGTCTTTTTATATGGAACTTTCTCACTGGTGTGAAGAGAGACCCCAAGCTAATTCAGTTTCAGTCTGTTTTTCAAGTTGCACATAGGGTATGTGGACAATGGAAATGATTAAAATAAATATTGGACCTCCCCTGTGGCACAGTGGGTTGGGCACATCACTGTGAAGCTATTTACAACCTCTGCATCACAGGTTCCATTCAGCCGGCCAGGGAGATACCCATATGGCATGGCAGACCTCTCCTGTCTCTCCCGCTGCTCCCCTCAGCTGTGTTTTCAGTCTGTCTGCCTGTTTTGCTCCCAGGTCTGTCTCTGGTGAATTCTCAGCATCCCATGCCTTTGGCCTGTACCCCAGCTCTTGTATAAATAAATAAATCTTTAAATCTTTAAATCTTCAAATAAATAAATAAATAAATAAATAAAATATTGGTGATATTTCCCTTGTGTGGATAAATTTTACCACATCCTTCAGTATAATAATTAGCATCAACTCATTTTTAGTTAAATTTCCAAAAATCAGCCTTTGGATGGACCAAAATATAAAACCTTTCTATCATCTAATTTAACATAGCCTTGATTCAGGGAGCAAGCTCTAGGGAGTGAATCTTCATTTAGATTTCAGTATACATTTGCTTTCTCAGCCAGAGTCCTTATATGCTGATTTAGAAATATCTACTTCATTATGTGTCCATGCTATTTTCTTGCCACAAAATAAAACTAATTAAAACTAAAGGGATTGAAAATATTTATTAAATGTGATTTTCTGTTTTTTCCTTTTTTTAAAGATTTATTTTATTTATACAAAAACCAGGGTATAGGCCAGATGCGTGGGAGGGTGAGAGGATTCACCAGAGACAGAGCTGGGAACAGAACAGGCAGACTGAGGAAATATACTACTGAGGGGAGCCAGCGGGCGAGACAGGAGATGTCTGCTCGCTATGTGGGTTGCTCCAAGGCCGGCGGCAATAGAACAGGCACTGCAGAGGCTGTAGACAGCTTCACAGCGCTGCGCTCAACCCCCTGTGCCACCAGGGAGGCCCTTAAATGTGATTTTAAATTGAAATAATAAATTATTACCCAAACATGCTTTTAATGAAAATATTACACAGAAACAAGAAAAACATAAATCAGTGGTAATTTGTACCCCACTTAATTTCTGTTCTTTTACCTAAAACTAAATAATTGCTTTGACAGACTTAAATTAGGCTAAGTTGAAAAAAAAATTAGCACAACGTTTTGTAATACCTCAAGTGCATAAAATGATAGTTATTGACTCTTAGTGGATTTTTATTAAAACATTCCTTATTATAAAAAACATTAGGAAACCCTTCTCTAGTCATAGATGTTTCCTCTAGAATCAGGGAAATTAAAGTTTTGTTGGCTGTTTAAGGCATGGTTAGGAATTCTTGTTTAAGGAATGTGGTGAGTAGTGTTATATAAAAAGAGTAGGGCCCTAGGTTGCAAGAGATGTTGCTTTTGAGTTTCATTATCTCCTTAAACTTTATCTTAACATACTGACTTCAACAAAACAGTTTTCTCTCTCCCTCTCTCCCTCCCCGCCCCTCTGCCTCTGTCTCTCTCTCTCTCTCTCACACACACACACTCACATTCACCCTACCACTTTCTACACGCACATACCTCTCTGCACACAAATACACACATAGTTCATGATAATAGTATTTCTGACAATATTATTATAGCTTTCTAAGACATCTAAATCATAATGTAGCACTCCCCTAATGTCAGTCCATCAGCATATGTGCCACATGGAGCTGGCTCTTTAGATACCACACTGCATCATCTATCACTACTTCCTCATGACAAATAGTTAAATACATAGCATAGGCCTAATATTTACTTCATTATTTTTTTAACTCTGTTATTATTTATTGAGATAGCTTTGATTTACAACACTGTATTTAGGAATATAGGCTCACACCTCTTCAGATCCTCTTCAGATGTATGTTACATCTACACTACATCTACCACTAAGGTAACACCACAGGCCATGGGCCCCTCACCCTTCTCACCAACCCACTCTCCACTCTCCACTCTCCCTCTCTGGTAACCTCAATTCTGCAGTCATTTCAAGGGACTGTTTTGGCTTAATTTTGTCTGTTCATTTGTTTTGTTTCTTTTGTCCCACCTGAGTGAAACCCTCTGGTATTTGTATTTTTTCCTCTTCCTGACTTTTTCACTTGCATAATTTTCTCCAGTTGCATCCATGTTGTTGTAAATGGCAAAACTTCATATAAAAAAAGTATTTGTATGTGTGTGTATATATAAGCACACACATATGTGTGTGCATATTTACCACACCTTTATCCACTCATCTGTTTTTTTTTTTACTTTTTCTAAATCGTATCTTATCTCAGTGAAGTATCATCAAAGTTATGCCAGTAATGTTATTTTATTATGAAATAAGAATACTAGATCTGAACTAAAAATATTTTCTTATTTTTACATCATGAAATATATAAAATCATTTTATTATCCACCCTTGCTTTATATGTATTTTCAACTCAAGGACTCATGTCCCTGATCCACATGTTTGAGTCTTTGAGACTTTCAAGAATATTTTTGAAACTTTAATTATTTATCTAATAATTTATTGTACTTACCAAAGCAAACCCATATAATATTTGTCCCTTCAACAATATTCAAAATGTTTCAATGAAATTTACTCTATGGTATAGAAATCTTTCAATCTAAAGATTGAGTGAAAGTAAGGTCCATAAATAGAATAGCTAAGTAACAGTGTAGAGTGAGTAAGAAATCCTGCATTTGAGATATATCTCCCAGAACATAAAAAGAGTGTTAAGCCAGTAAAGGAATAAGTAAAGATCAAACGTCAGCCTGTCAGACACCCATAAATCACAATTAGGTTGTTTCCTAATTATAAATGCGCTCCTTGGCATTCTACACACTCTAGCATGTCAGGAAGAAATGTTAATATTCTGACCCAGAGGTCTGACAGCAGTAGACTTGCCTGATTGTTAAACTTACATATTAATATAAGATGTACCTTTGGTTGGCTCAAATCTGCCCCCCTTGAAGCAAGATGCCAATTATTTTCCTTGCCAGTTTTCAACTGGCAGGGCAGAGCTTTACTTGTTCTGTTCTCCCTGAAGTTCATGAAGCCAAATGATGAAAAATGATGAAAGGAATGCTTTATTTAGACTCTTTTTTTTTTTTTTTGGCCAGGCTTTTCTGGAAATTGTAGAAGAGATAGTACCACATTTCAAAACTATTTGAAATATTTATTAATTTTCCCTGACTCTTTAAGGCTTACAAAAACTGGTAATGGACTATCAACTTCTAAACAACTTGCATATATTTACATGTCATGCACTTTTTTCGAATTATATATGCCTTCCTCTGTCTTTAGCAATATCATGCCTATTTGTTCAAGTATTTCTGGACAACAACAGTTTGCTATAAAACATTTAAAATAGTCTGCATCCTCTGGGTTCATTTGGTATCAAGATAAGTGAAAGTTTTAATATTTACAAAAGGTGCTTCACTCTGTTTCAAAAAGATTTGTTTAAATGAGATAAAATACAATAATATATTAATAATAATAAAATCGTATTGTTTAATTTTACTGATTGTATGCAAACATAAACAAGAGACTCTTTGATGTAGTTATATAAATTGAGCCAGGGATTGTAAGCAAATTCACAATTACAAGTCCACACATATATTGAGGTCAGTTTGACTTTATATACGGTTTTAGGACTTAATTTTATTCCTAATCTATGCCTATCTCGTGAATCAACAAAGAGATATCTTAGTAGAAGTTCATAACATATATTTTAAAACTAAAACGTGGGCCTCCCCAGGTGGTGCAGCGGTTGAGCGCTGGGCTGCAAAGCTGCCCACAGCCTCTGCAGCTCTGGTTCGAACCCTGGCCGCCCAGCGAGGGTCCCACATGGCGTGCAGACCTATCCTGCCATGCCCGCCGCTCCTCTCAGCAGTGTACTTCATCAGTCTGCCTGTTTTTTCCCCACTCTGGCTCTGGTGAATTCTCTCACCCTCCTGCGCTTCTGACTGTACCCAGTGCTTGTATAAATAAATAAAAATAAATCTTTAAAAAAAATAAAGCTAAAATGTTAGATGAGACCTTTTATGACTTAATCACTTAATCACAGGGCTTGAACTTAATGTGTTCACAAAAACCCACTGCACTGCTATAAAAATGGAAATAAAATGCACATTACAAATTATGGAGTGTGAGTTACTAGGAGAGAAAATTATTTTCAGAAGCACACCTGAGAAAAGATAACTTGTAAGAGGAGAGAGTAATAATAATAGTATTAAAAATTGTCTGGATGAAGAGAAACTGTTAAAGACTCCAAGGACACTCCCTATTATCATTCTCATTTGCTCATTCTCCTCTAAGAGTCTCTCTTTGTATCTCTTTGCCCATTGGTGCCTCCCTCTTCCCTTTCTTCTGCCTCTCTCCCCTATCCCTTTTCTGCTGCAGTGCAGATTTAAAGTTAATCTAAATATTCAGTAACTCTGTTGTAAAGTAAACACTAAGTCCAAATTCCTTAAAGTTCTTTACTATGGTATTATTTATTCTCCTAATTCTAATCCTCTTCTTTCTGTAGTAATAATTATATATACTAATTAAAATGAGGTCAAGCAAGACAGAACTATTATACCATCATATCAAATAAATATGATTTATATCAGATAATTATGAGTGTAGACATCTCCATAGTCATATAGCAGTTAGAGAAAGACATTGCTATAGATTTTGAAGGCTACTAGAAAGATAAATGTGTTTATGAAAATATGATAATGGACTATAATATGCATACTGTATTTAATAAATGAAATTTATTTTTTTATTTAAGAAGATAAGTGGAAATTGAAGCATGATATACTTCAGATTAGTATTTTTTAGAGAATTATTTAAGAAATAAAAAAAAGAGTGTAAAAATATTATTAAATTAAAGCCACTATGTTTAATCTACATTTTAATACTACATTGTATAGACTGACTTCCTGGTATGAATATTTGAGATGATGGTCAATTATTTCACTCTCCTTCCAAATTTTTGGCATTATGTCAATTAAAAATTTGTGTAACCATTTATAATAATACAATTAGGGCCTCCCCGGTGGCACAGCGGTTGAGCACTGCGTTGTGAAGCTGCCGCAGCTTCTGCAGCGCAGGTTCGATTCCTGGCTGCTCCCCGGCCACCAGAGAAGGGTCCCACATGACACGCAGACCTCTCCTGCCACCCGCTGCTCCCCTCAGCAGTGTACTTTGACCCTTCTGCCTGCTCTGCTCCCTGCTCTGGCTCTGGTGAATTCTCTCACCCTCTCGCGCTTCTGACTGTACCCAGTGCTTGTATAAATAAATAAATAAATAAAAAAATAATAATACAAAAAAAATAATAATACAAAAAAAATAATAATACAATTAGTTTTTCAGTCACAATTCTTTATTTTTATCCTTATTTAATGCACTCATTTAATTTATATAATTGCATTACATTATTTACTGCAGTATTATCAACAATAATTAAGATATGGAATCAACCTAAGTGTTCATTGATAAATGATGGATAACAAATATGTGGTGTATATACAAAATGGAATATTATTCAGCCATCAGGGCAGATTAAAAAAAAACAAAATATGTGTCTTCAATGTCTGTTAGTTTATTTTTTTTTTGTTTTGTCAATTTATGTGCTTATTTTTCTTATAGTGTATATATAGTTCAAATAATACAATATCATTCTTTTTCTGACTTATTTTGCTTTCCACAATTCCCTCAAATTCCTTTTATTTTGCTGTAAATGAGAAAATATCTTTTTATGGCTGAATAAAATAATATTCCATTGTGTATAGCACCGCATCTTCGTTATCCAATCATGTATGATTCTTATAAAGCATTGTTGAATTTGGATTACTAGTGCTGTTATTTTTTCTTTTAATAATTTTTAATAATAGTGTTCATCAAGGTATTGGTGAGTCATTAAAATTTTTGTGATGTGCTTTTCTGGTTTTAGTGTTGAGGTAATTTGTTAAGAAGTAATTTTCTTTGATTTTTGGGAAAAAAATTGAGTAATAGAGACTTAAGTCCTTTGAAAATTTATTAAAATTCTCTTAGAAAACCCTTCTCATCCTTTAAAAATGATTTTTCTGATATTACCTGAGTTTATTTTCTTAATTTTTAATCAGTTCAATCTATGTTTGGGTGCTTGTGTTTGTGTAAAAGAGTCATGGTAGATTATTAGGTTAGTTTTTCCACATTTAGCAATGTTCTCATTGTTTTGGTTTACATATAAACATTATCTGATTGGGTATAGTATATTTAGGGTATACTCTGTATTGTAGAAATTTTTAGACATTACCTGGTAACTTTTGATTGTCACTTTGGAAAGCGCTCAAGCTGGTAAAATTTCTCATTTTTAAGAAATTTGACTTTTTTTTTGCCTGAGTAACTAAGGTAAAATTATTCTGTATCATTGATATCCAATATTATAATGTACATATGTTGTTGTACTTGTCACTTATATCTGATTTTTCTAGAATGTTTACTCTTTCAAACATTATATTTTCTTCATTCTTTTCAGAAAATTTTCCTTGAAATGTTTTGACTGTCTTTATATTACATTCTTTAGAGTTTTTAACCTCAATTATAGCAATATTTTTATGTTGACCTATCTTATACATATTATACTCATTTTTTACTATTTTATTTGCCTTCACTTTAACTATCTTAAATGTTCCCTCTCTGTAATTTAATTTTCAGTTTTGGGCCTCCCAGGTGGCGCAGCGGTTGAGCGCTGGGTTGCGAAGCTGCCCACGGCCTCCGTGGTGCCGGTTCAATCCCCAGCTGCTCCCTGGCCACCAGAGGAGGGTCCCACAAGGCGTGCAGACCTCTCCTGACGCCCACTGCTCCCCTCAGCAGTGTACTTCAGTCCTTCTGCCTGCTCTGCTCCCCGCTCTGGCTCTGGTGAATTCTCTCACCCTCCCGTGCTTCTGACTGTACCCAGTGCATGTATAAACAAAACAAACAAACAAACAAATAAATAAAACATGCCTCTATTTAAAAAAAAATAAAAATAATAATAATTTTCAGTTTTTCATTCTGTTCGTTAATCATTTGTTCTACAAAGGTATACTTTTAAACCTCTTTTTAGCTCTGTAATCTACCCTTCATGCCTATCTATTGTTATCATCTCTTTTTTTTTCCATACATCTTTCTTGAGATATCTATGTCATTTTCAAGGCTCTTATTTCGTTGTTTATATATGACAACTAACTGTTCTTGTATGTGTTGGATTACTTTTCCTGTTCACAAATATGTTTTTCTCTATTTTAAAGAAAAAGCTCAATGCAGTTTATGCAGCTTTGTGCTTGTGTATGTTTACGTGTGTATGTGTGTGTGTGTGAGAGAGAGAGAGAGAGGAGCGCTAAATCATGTTTCAGTTGTTTCTCTTAAGATTTTATTAATGTACTATAAAGTGTTTCATTTAGCCATGATATTTATCTATTCCAGCAAAAATGCCCTACATTTTTGCTCAGTCAACTGAATTTGAAACCATGGAATTCTTATTCTGTGAGATTCAGTCTACCTCTGTTCTTCAATTCTTATTAATAATCCTCCTCATGAAATATATACTATCTATGCATATCTGAAGATGTGTATGTGAAAAGCTGTGTGTGTGAGCGAGAGAGAGAGCAAGAGAGCGAGAGCTAGAGAGAGAAAAAATATGTATTTGTGAATGGACATTGACATAGAGCTGTCAGAATAATAGAAAAGTAAGTAAAAATTGAGAAGTAAACTGATCATATCCATTGAAATTCTTAATTGTGTTGTCTCTGTTCAACATAACATCTTAATTTATTGGTTCACTAAGCCCTCATTCCCATTTGCTTTTTAGACTGCAGTAGTACTGAGTCTCACCAAAATCACTATTCACTCCCATTTATATTTTGGTTTTCTTTAGTAAGAATTCATGAAACATGAACAATATAGTTAATTCACCCTTAACTCTCACTTCATGTTTTTCATAAAATGAAGGTCATCAGCAGATTTTTTAAGTTAAAAATATAATGGCTGTTGTATCAGCATGAATAAAAGGTTGAAATGAGTCAAAAGTTTAGGTAGGCTAGGGAAAAAAAAAAAAAACTTGTACAACCAATATTGCAACTTAGAAAGTTTATTTGAATATATAGGCAGTGTCATTGTAATGCTTCAGTCATTATCGATAACTAAATACTAAACAGATCATATAGGTTATATATCTTATGCGTACATTCGAGAAAGAGAGAGCGGAGTATAACTAACATAATCATAGAGACTAGCAAGTTCAAAATAAATAAGGTAGGTCAGTAGGTTGGAAATTCAATTAAGAGTCCATGTTTATATTTTGGGTCTTAAAACAACAGTGAAGGCCATAGTAAAACATTGTAATATCTGCATCTTAATGATGTAATATTGAGACAGTAATATAACTTTTATGAAATTATTTTCTATTAGTATGTGGTTAATGACATGTATAGCTTCATATGTATATGTAATGTTTATACGTTATTAACAGTACATCTTTTATATGTCTGTTATATAGTATTTTTGTTTATCTCTTTGTCCCCTTTCCTTGCATGAATAGAGGACTTCCATTCACTACAGCTGTGCAGTACCTGTAATTTCTCCCTTGTGTCTTCAGTTGCCTCACGTGTAAATGTAACATATTGGTGGAAAAGTCCTTGAAATTTTTTTTTCAGGTGTAATGTTTAATAATTCTGTGATGTCTCTACTTCAGTGACATCAGTTTTTCTCATCATTCATAGAATTCCTAATTGATCTCTATATTTATCTGTTACGGAATGAATGTTGTCATTATATGACACTAATAATATGGCAAAAATGATTCTATTTTTTCTATTAGTGGGAATAATTCAAACCAGACCATCTACATTTTTCTTGTCTGGTTACCCTGGTGACCAAGGTCATACATTATGGGAAATGAGGTCAGTATCCAGGGAACACATTTTTTTTATTTCAGTACAAATGTACTGCCTAGGATTATGATTGAATAGCATATTAACTCTTCTGGATAGGCTGGGCATCACCATAGAAATAGCTGAATAACAGGAAAGCAAGCTAAACCTTTCATATCTCTTTTTATACAGCAAATGCAATTGTTTACCACTTCTGGTGTCTTTAACTTTGCTGGTTAAAACACACACACACACACACACACACGAACATACGCACAAAATAAATAAATAAAACACATCCACACAATCTCTCCATGTTTGTGTGCTTCAATAAAATTGGCATTTAAAATAGACATGTTACAAAAAATGCCAACTGGTGCTTAATTTGCATCTTCCATTGATTATTTGAGCTCAGAGTTAATTCAAGTCTGACTAGTCTACTGTGACTGATTCAGATGGGCAGTAATGGAATATCATTGCCAAAGCTTCTCCTGGGGTTTCTTGGCCTGTTCCAAATCAGTCTTTTTATGTTAACAGCCAACAGGGACATCAACTGTGCAAACAGGTTTTTCATGAGCCCATTTTGGCATCCAGTTAGAGAATGGGAACTCAGAAGCATTAGAAATGCATGGACTTCAATCACACCAAAAATTAAAAAAAAAAATCTGTAAATAAGGTTATATTTCTTGGGTTAAGAGTATTTACATTCCAAGGGGAAAAAAAAAAAAACCCTAAGTAAACAAATAAATAAATATCAACTCTTCAGGTTGCGTATAAGGAATTTAGGAATTTTTTTTTTTAATTTTCTTTTTTTTTTTTTTTTGTTCTCACTCATAGCAGGAATTTAGAAAACCTAAATAAGGGACCAGGAAAAAGACTAATTAATACAAAGGAAAAATTTTTTTTATTGTATTCCCCTACTACCTTCATTGACTTGAAGGTCTCTGGGAAAGTTCTTGTATTATGTATTTTTTCTGTTTCCAGGGCCTAGTGAAATGCCATACCTGGTTGAACACATAATAAAATAAATGTTTTTGATGACTGAATTGTAAACTCTTCCAGAGGTAAAGCATTTAATCACATTTACCTTCTTTCAAATGCATTCTGTGCCAGGAAGTGAAAACATATTCATTTATATGTAGAGTTCATGACCTCTAGTGTGACTTTGTTTTTGATTATGATGCTGCATTCCCAGATACTATTTTTTTTTTCTTTTTTGTATGATATTTTATTGAGGAAACATTGGTTTATAGCACTGTCTATGATTCTGAGGTATAAAGTCACACCTCTTCAGATGTATGTATGTTAACAAAACACATCCACCACCAAAGCACCAATAATCTTCTACTCCTCCTTCACTTCTGGGAGTCTCATTTTTACATTCAGATTTCTAGAATTTGTTTTGGTTTGGTTTGTCTGCGTATTTGTTTAGTTTTTCTGTATTCCACCTAAGAGTGATGTTCTGGTGTTTGTCTTTCTCATTCGCTTTTAATTGACTTCACATAATCCTCTCTAGTTCTATCCATACCACAAATGGCAAGATGTCAACTTTGGTTTTAGGTGAATAGTATCCCATTGTATAAATACTTACACATTTTAATCTAGTCACTTCCTGGTGGACTCTTAGGTTGTTTCCTAATCTTGGCTATTGTAAATAGTGCATTCTTCACTATGGGCTGTTGTGAACATCACATCTTTCTAATGTAACAGTTTACACTCCCACAACAGGGTGTGAAGTTTCCTTTTACTCCAGATCCTCACCAACACTTGTTATTTCTGGACTTTTTATAGAGACCATTCTCACAGGCATGAGAAGGTTTCTGATTTTAATTTTGATTTGCATTTATATAGCAAGAGAAATATGACAAGAAGTAATGAGAAACATTTTTTTCAGTGCATGTTTGCCACCTGCAAGTTTTCTTTGGAGAACTGTCTATTTAGCACCTCTTCATTTTTTCATTTTGTTATTTATATTCATTTTCATTGAGTTACATGAGTTCTTTGTGGATCTTGGATATTAGCCCCTTATTATTTGCGTGACATGGGAATATTGTGTCTCATTCAGCAGGATGTCTTTTCATTTTAACAATAGTTTCTTTCACTGTGCAAAAGTTTTTAGATTGATGTGGTTCCATTTGTTTACTTTTTCTTTTGCTCCCTTGCTGTTAGAATCAATTCCCAAAAGATATCACTGGATCTAGTTTTGTAGAATGTTTTAGTTAAGTTTTCTTCCATGTAATTTATGGTTTCAGGTCTCTCATCTAAGACTTTAATTTTAGGTGCTTTTTTGTGTATGATATAAGATAATGGTATCTTTTCATTCTTTTGCATGTGGTTGCGTACTTTTCCCATTACCATTTGTTGAAAATTCTTTCCGGGCTCGATTGTATAATTTTGGCTCCTTCATCAAATAGTATATCAATAAATACATAATATTAGTGTGGTTTACTTCTGGACTCTCAATTGTATTCCATTGTGTGTGTATTTTTTATTATAGTAACATATTATTTTCATTACCAAGACTTTGTAGTATTGTTTGAAGTTTGGAAGAGTATTTCCATATTTCTTTTTAATTATTTTTTAGGATTGCTTTTTCTAGCTGGAGTTTTTAGTGATTCCCTATGAATTCCAGTAATGTTAGTTCTATTTCTCTGAAAGATGAAATTGATGCTTTAATAGAGGTTGCATTGAATCTGAATATTGCTTTGGGTAAAATGATCATGAATTATTTCAAAGGTTGAAGGAATGTCTTCTATTTATATGTGCCCTTTTCTATTTATTTTAACAATGTTTAATAGTTTTGGTTGAATGGGTTCTTCACCTCCTTTATTAAGTTTACTCCTAATTATTATTGCCATCCCATAACTTGTTCATTTATTTTGTGTTTCTATAAGTCACAAAAATAAAATTTAATAGCATGAGAATATTCAACATAATGGGCTTCCATGGTGGAGCAAGAGTTAAGACGCAACCTTTGAAGCATTCCACAGCCGCTACAGCATGAGTTCAATTTCTGTCCAGTCAGGGAGCAGCCCACATGGTACAGCAGACCTCTCTTGACTCACCCGCTGCTCCCCTCAGTTGTGTATTTCAGTCAGTCTGCCTGTTCTGTTCCCCACTCTGTCTCTGGTGAATCCTCTCACCCCCCACCCCGCATATCTCTGGTCTGTACCCCAGCTCTTGTATGCATGAATAAATATTTAAAAAAAACAATATTCAGCATAAATAAATGTTGTTACCTTAGGAATTAAAAAAAAAAAAAAACCTTCATCTTTTATCCCCAATCTCTACTTTTAAGAATTCAAATAAGGGCCTCCCTGGTGTCCTAGGTGTCACATCTTAGTGCTGTCACTTCTAGGGCCTGAGTTTGATTGCTAGCAAAGGAGCTAACCCATGTAAGGTGAAGCAGAACTCTCCTGTCTCATCTGCTGCTCCCCTTAGCAGTATATTTTAGCAACTCTGCCCGTTCTGGGCCCCACTCTGTCTCTGGTGAATCCTCTCACCCTCTGCATATCTTGCCTACACCCCAGTTCTGCACAAAAATAAATAAAAAAATAAAAAATAATTCAAATAAAAGTGAGTCTATTATTGATTATATTTACTAAAACTTACTAATTAAAGTATATATGCTATTGTATAATGTATTTCTAAGAAATAATGTGATAATGTATTTCTAAGAAAAACATTCACATTCTATAAAGAAAATTAGCCTCTGCTAAAGTGTATAGTTAATTTCGTGTTTGTGCGTATTGTATTGATTTTTTTTAATTGTTTTTTTTTATTTTTTTTAATTGTTAACTGCATTATTACCCAATCCTTGCTTGTTCATTTTGAGTACTAGAAGTTGAAGAAAAATGGACAATTTATTTGCTGATTTTTTTCAATTATTAGAGATTACTTCTAATGTGTGTTGATATATGCATGGCATAATTTGCTGTAATTCCCCTCCTGGATCCACTGTTTACTAGATGTTCAACTTTAGGCTAATTATTTAATATCTTTGTACTTCAAACTTCTCACTGAATATTGGGGATAAAAATGGAACCCATCTTCTGGCATTTTGAGGTAATTGCAGAAGATTTTACACTAATGTGCTTAGGATAGTGCAAAACATTAAATATTCAATCAACAATATTTACTTATACCATGATAATTTTCTTAGTGGTAGTATTATTGTTGGTTGCATTTCTGTAATTAGAACTTTAGAATGACAATTTAGAATCATAACAAGAATCAAACCTCATAATACTTTCTTTGCTTTTATTTTTGCCACTATTACAATTCTGCTATTGTCCGCTAGGAATATTTACTCATTATTAAACAGCTAGATTGATTGCTTCAGGACTTTTTTTTAAGATTTGTTTATTTATGCATACAAGAACTGGGGTACAGGCCACAGGTACAGGGGGTGAGAGGATTCACCAGAGATAGAGTGGGGAACAGAACAGGCAAACAGACTGAAATACACTGCTGAGGGGTGCAGCAGCGAGACAGGAGAGGTCTGCTACTCCATGTATATTAGGTCCCTGGCCAGGAATCAAACTCCTGGGGCAGTGAATGCGGATAGCTTCACAGGTTGCATCTTAACCCCCTGTGCCACCAAGGAGGCCCCTGCTTCAAGACCTTTTAATGCCTATTTATCATACTTGTTAAAATTCAAATATTTATTACAAGGTTGGTGTACAAAAGTTGGACTTGGATATCTGATTTTTTTATTTTTCTTTCCATACCTCATCTATGTACAGAGTACTTTGTGTTTGTGCTGTTTTTTAAACATTCTAAATTTGCAGACCTGCAAAGCCTTTCTGCTGGAATCTCTCTTATACTGATACCTTCTATCAGATCCCAAACTGGTCATTACATTTAAAACACTGCTTATTCCCAAATTGGAGGGATCTCCCTGATTCACTTTTTATCACTCCCTATTCCTTTACCCTGACTCATTTACATGGAACTATGTCAGGTACATAGGAGCTACCAGAAATAATATCTGTATGACTGTTGGAAAATAAAGAATGAGATAATTGAATGAATGCTTGCATTCAGAAGAGTATTTATGTTTAAACAAACAGATGGAGCTGATAGAAAATACATTTCAACAGCAGTTTTATTGATGACTAGATTATATTCTGAGGGAAAACAAATACATACACACACACACAGATGTGGATGCAGATACTTATACGTGTACATATATACACACGTACATATATACACACATATAGTCACACATAATTGTACAATAAGTTTTGGTAGAATGGTTTTAACTTGAAAAGAAAATTTTTGAACTATAATCTTTTATTTTATTTTAGTAGAAGTGTATTGCTAAAGGACAAAATGAAGGAAAAATGCAGTAAAACTTATGACATCCATAAACTGAAGAATAATAATACTTAAAAAAAAACTTTGCTGTATAGATTATAAAAATCCCAAATTCTAGATCTGGCATTCCTTGTTTTCAGTGCTCCTCTAAGGTTATCTAGTATTTGTTTAAATCAACTCAACCATGAAATAATTAAACTTTGATATTTTACACACTTTATGAATATTATGAACCCAATATTGATTTTAATGTTTCTCATATACTGAATATTTTATTGAGAACTATATCTAAACATACACTTCCCTCTTAGGTGATATATAATGTATATGTGTATATGTGTGTATACACATACCTATATTTTCCCCAAAACATAGCTAATTTGAGGGAAGTACAATTGAGATATATATATATATCTATATATATATATATATATGAAAATTTCTTTCAGTATTTACAGCAAAAGTTTTTTGAACTTGCATTTCAAGTCACTCTGAAAACTTGCTATTCCATACATTGCTGAGCATCATGTTTAGAGAATTAGGAACATGGTTTATACAATAAATATCTGTTGTCTTTGCCAACTAAATGAAAATGGCGATTAACTCTACAATAATTTTAAAGGTTTCAATAAGCCCAGCAGGCAATTTAATAAGATACAGTTGTTTTCTGCCAGGTCTTCTGTGTTCAAAATAAGGACTGTGATCCCAGTGGAGGGAAAAGGAATGAAATGTAGTTGATTTAAATGATTATGTACTGAAAATTGCTTTTCCTCTTACTGTCTATCTTGCAGACTTAAGGAAAAAATAATTAAAACTAAAAAGTACAATATTGCATATTTAGCACAATGAAGACACTCAAGACCAGACTCATGAGGCTAATAAAAAGATTTTCAATGGATTATCATCTAGTCACTGGCTCAAACATTGCCCAATTTAGTACTCTTGGATGCTACCATCTGTTATTTGTTTGATAGGTTATGAAAAAGGGAGAATTCACTCCAGTATTTCTTGAACAAACATTTGAAAACCATTATAAATATTTGCATTCTGGCTAAAGAATGCAAAAGAGACTTCAGCACTATATACTGAATAGCTGTTTATTTTTTCAGAGAACACTTGAGTCTTGTCAATGACATTGCTAGTGGAGACATCACTCTCCTGCTAGAGAAGCCACTCTCATTCGCAGTGAACCAGCCATCTACTGCCATGAGACACTTCCTGGCTTCTCTTCCCTATATCACATGTAATCCCATATGTGCACTTGGAACCCTGTTCCTGTCAGAAGTCCAACCAGAGTCTTATGTGTTTTCAATAGGAAAAGCAAATCTTTCATAGCAAGAAAGAAGTCTTAATGATTGTTATGGTTGAATAGATTTTGTGAGTGTATTCCAAGTCTATGTCCACATCAATAGGAAAAAATGTTAACTCACATAGTTACATAGGAAGAAATAATAACTTATACTAGTTTCATATCTATTTTTCTGATATTATTCTATATCTCCCTTGCCTTATAATACTATTTTATATTTTATGATTTAGAAAATGGAAGGGGAAGGACGTTCTGTATGGCATATTGAAAATTATGACTCATTGCTTACTTGAAGATTTTACCACACCATAGTAATTCTATGTTTAAACAAAAACCAATATGATTTTACAATTCTTCTTCCAAAATTTCACACTATAGCCATAGATTTGGTAAAGTGTTTCAATAGATCCATAAATAATTTTTGTGGAATATGCTAATCTTTTTAAATTTTATTCTTTCAATTGTTTCTTGTCATCCTACATACTTTACACATCTACCATTTTAAGTCTATGTTGAACATAATTAACTGTGATTAACCATATTCTTATTAAATTCTCTTAATGTTTGAATGAATTTCTAGAAACGAATCTAGAGTGATGTAGTTTCTCAGATACCAGACCTACAGATTAACTGCTTACCTTATTCAATCTATATGCATTGGTTCTCTAATAAGGAAATTAGACCTTTTGCTAGGATTCTGTGATGTAAATATAAAAAGATAATGTCTCTAGCATGTAAGGGGTAAATACTTCAAACAATAACAGATTATACTAAAAACTCAGTCTGTATGAAGACAATGGTCAGTGTTCTCTATAGAAGGATACTCTGGTATGGGATAGAATTTTCATTTAAAAATTTAAAATTTCACAGAAAAAAATTTTAAACTGATGCCAAGATAGACTTACATGTTCAAATAATCAATCAAGATTAGTGACTATATTATACAGAATATGATGCTTCATACTGTTTGTATATTCTGTGTATTACATACTATGTTCATAATATCAATTATTAGTTCCATATTCTAGTACAAAAGTGAATGTTATCTGAGTACCAGTTAATATGACTGTTGTTAGGATATAATTTGACATGCAGAACATTTAAATTTTATAGAATATTTTTTTCTTTGAAGATAGGAGACTATATTTTGTTTGTGTGTGTATATATAACACAAATGCAATTTAATTTTGTTTTAGTTACATTTTTGTTTGTTTTTAATTAATTTATTTATAATTGAGGTAATATTTGGATACTCCCATAGCTATTGCCACTGTATCTCCATAAATTCTGCTCAAGTTTATATGATTTTAACCTAAAAACTGCTCTAAAAAATGTCTATTTAGAGCAAAATCAGAATCAATAGAAAAGAAAAAAAGAAAAATAGAAAAATCAAAACATAATATTTTCCCTTTTTGGTGGGAAAATGGGTAATAAAATTTTTACTTGTTTACTTTGTGGATTTTCTTTGAAATTTGAATTTCCCATGTAGAAAAATAAGAGCACGCATTTGGATTGCTGGAGTATATTCAGCCATATCCAGAAGGTCTATTGAGTAACGCAGATCTCTTACTTTTTTGTCTCCAACTTTTCCTTTCACATTTTCTCCTGTACTAGGAACTTTTAGTTGGCACACATGATAAGGAATAGTTGAGACCTTTGGGCCTTGTTCTTCAGACCAGATCTCAGAAATAGGTGGACAACTCTTTCTGAGGTATCATGAGGCCCGATTAGTTTCGCTTTTTCTTCAGAACAGTTAAGTGGGGAAAAACCAAACCTAACCACATTAGGCACTTGTCTGGTTTACATCTTTTCCACAGTTGTTGCTTTTCTTTTTCTTCTCTGCTGAAACTTGAAAAATGACAGTACCTTGGGATAAGCAGGCCCTTTTTCTTGCTAATTACGTTAATTACAGTATAATAATCTCTGCAATACTGGACTTCAATATGCATATCTGTATACACACATTTAAATCCTGCAGTAGTAATTTGGAATCCCTAACCATGTGATAAATTTATACAGGGACCAAGAAAACTAAAAAAAAAGAAATAAAGCCTCTTAAGTTCTGCAATGGTACCCTTGTGGAAAATTCCACAGGCATTTAGACAGAAGATGTAAGACTTTCCTAGGAATCCTGGGAACAATCAAGAGATAGTGCTAATATACTTTGAATAGTAAGAATATGGCAAGATTTGATAGTAAGCTTGGCAAGTTGTAGATGTACAAGTATTGAAAATAAGTTCTTCTGTCTTTTCTGTTGTAACCCTGAGAATGCAAAGAAGAAAAATTGCAGACACTATTCAAAGAAACTTTAACAAAAATCTAAATCAAGTGTCATTTCTTGCAATGTAATAAGCTTTTCATAATCAATTTGTGTTTAATCTTTTCTTTTTCTGAGACATAAACAATTTTTTAGGTTTCATAATTTTAAAATGATATGAAGAAGTAAGATTGCACTGCACAAAATGAGGCAGAAAAGTACAATTTGGCGTACAGTTTGTTATCAAGTGGCTTACTTTTTACAAAAAAAAAAAAAGATAATTATTAGACATCAGGATACTACAGCCATTAGTTCCTCAAGTTTTAAGATTAAAGAAACCTGAATTCATATCTTATACTTCCTATGATTATTCATTCCCCTCTATGATTCATTTAATTTCACTTATAAAAAATTGAGTGTTAGACACTTCACAGGATTGTGGAAAGTACTTGCAAACCAGCTCTGAAATGTTCAGAACAGGGCTGGAATGTTTCCAATGTTATTAGCTCTTACCGTTACTTAACCACAGTGAGTTTATTTCCTCAGCTATGAAATAAAAATAGTTATATTATCTTTTAAGTGGTACATTTAACACAATGCTACCCAAGTTGAAATTTCAGATCCTCTTACTCTCAGACAGTGCCTTTACAAACTATATTGTATTCTGAGGGAAAGTAAATTTATTTATGTGTGTATGTGTGTTCTCAGAATATTGCATTAAATATTATTTATCTCATTACTTCTCTTGGTTAGTGAGTTATATAGGGATTCCCGACTTTTGTGCTCAAGGTTAGTGCTTCACTTACTACACCTAATCCTGGCCCTAATTTCATAGACTATAGCAAAGTGAGTGATAAATGTCTTAAATCAAAGAATATTTAAGATAAGTCACCATGTACCATCACCACCAATAACAAAAAAAAACTTCAAATTCCCTAGAATCTTACAGTTTCAACAAAATAGCAACTTTAAAGAGAACTGACCAACTTTTACAATACTCTAATTTATAGCTGTAAAGTTAAGGAAATTTCTGAACTATAAAAAACAATAGCAAAAAGCTCTATTATAGTAGCTGAAGACTATTTGCTCTTCCTGTTATCATTAGATATATTAATATTCTGAAATTGTTGTCCAATTGATAAGCAATCAAAGATGATGAAGCCAAAAATGTAAGAAAATAATAATTATAGATCATACATGTTATTTAGAAAATATTTAGAATTTTTTTTTCTGGATATTATGATGCTACTGGTATATGCCAACCATTAAATGATGTAATTAGCAATGATTTTCTTATGTTAAATGAATATACCATCCGCTTTTAATTATTGATTGAGAAAAGGGAACTCTTAATACTGCGCAATAGAATGTAGACTACCTTTACCTAATGAGCTCTGTACTTTTACTGAAATTGTATAGGAAAATAATATCCAAAGTCATGAACATTATAGGTCTAGAAGTCCTCTACAACAGGCAGAAAATGTATAAGCTTTGATTTTTTTTCAATAAATGATATAAAATGAAAACAAAGTATAAGTCATAAGAGTGAAAAAATAAATTTAATTACAAAAATTTAAACTCATATGACATATTTGGATATTAAGGAGCATCCTGAATAGTGACCTAAAATATCAGCAAGGGTGGTAAGGTATACTAATTAGACAGATCTGTAATTTTTGCATAGATAATTTTGAGTGTTACTTTTCCTTACCATGTTAGTCATCATGAATTTAAAATGTCATTTCTAACATATATTTTTAATGTTATTTATATTAAAATTATAAATATTAATTAAAGTATTAAATACACTGTATGTGCAAATTCAAATGGATGTGATCAAGTCATCAGCAAATATATTTTTAGAAATTGTGGTACTTCATAGTATCCCTAGATGCTCTTCTGGAAAAAAATATATATATATATGTATATATTCTAGAAATATCAGTATTCCAGTTGGTCTAGTTGCTTAACAAATCAGCTGAAAATTTATGACTTAAAGCAACAATAAACAATAGTTTATCATCTCTCATGGTTTCTGTGAGTCATGGAATTGGGACAGTCTCATCTAGTAGTTTCAGCTAGGGTTTCTAACACAGTTGTATCTCTTTGGCGGTAACACAGGTTGTAGATAAAGCTAAAATATTGGAAGCAGTTGAGGTACCTGATGGAGGTATCTGGACATATCTTTATCTTCAGGTATTCTCACAGATATTTAATATGGTCTGTCAGTCTAATTTTGACTTTCTCACAGCATGGTGGTATTAAAACTACTTATTGGGCACTTCATTATTCAAGGTAAGCATCTCAAGAATACTGGATGTGAATTGTATAACCTTTTACTTCCTAGTTCAGAAATCACATAGTGTATCTTCCACTGGAACCAGAATAACAAACCATCAGAATTCAGGGTAAAGGTCTTATAATCTATCCCTTAATAGAAAAAAATGGCAAACATACTGTAAAAGGAACATGGGCATCTCTGGAAATCACAATTTTCTACCATTGGTAACCATTAATACTGAACAGATACTAGACTTGTCTTTACTGAACAGACACTTGTTAACTTGTCAACCATATGGATACTTTTCTAAATAAATAAGAGTCCTCCCCTTAAAAATATTCTATTCTAAATGGATATTTGTCACATTAACTTCTTAAGCTAAAATTAATTAATGTATTATCATTAATACATAGATTAAGCTAATTAAAAATCTAGACTACGTTAGAAAAATGGAGAAGAAAAATATTATGAGATGTGAATATATTTTGAGATATTAAACCCTGGTGTCCTAACTTGTATACTAGAAAATAGAGGATAAAAATAAGAATGGATTGTTGTTCTTCCTTAATATAGTTTAGTAAACTTGAAGGTATTCAGACATGCAATAACTATAATTCAAGAGAGAAAAATATATGCTTTTAATATATTTGTAAATATAAAGTAGATATGGCCTACTTAATCATAGATTTAGATAGGCTAGTAAAATGAAGAGGACTTGCTGGTAGTAGCGCATTGTGATATCAGTAGCTCTTAGAGTTTTAGTGCTCTTGTATCTTTAACATTTCATGTATGGAAATGGGATGATTAACATGGTTTATGAGACTATACTGTGTTAATGATATATGTGGGCCTTGCAGTAACCCCAAATGCACAGTGTGTAATTCATTACAAGATGGATTCAATGCAAATGATTCATTAAAATTATCATAAGTTTCTCATCATAGTACTATTTCACTTATAATTTACTATTAAAATTATCTCAATGGTAAAGATCCAGGGTAGCAATCTTGAAGTGATGTGCTAGGCCACAGGAATTCTCTTTTTCTTTTTGAAGAATGGATATTCATTTTGAACTTTTTTAACATTAAAGCAATTGATAGAGATGAATACGAATGTGGGTTTTGGAGACAGACAGTTTGATTATCTTGCTCTACCTTTAAGTGGTGATGCAATCCCAGGAAATTAACTTAATTAAGTCTCAATTTCTTCATCATTAAAATGGAAATTATAATATTTATTTTAAAAGATTCGTGGCAATTGTTCTATAGACAGTAGTTATGCTATTATTATTATTATTATAGCTTCTAAGGCTATTCTTCAAATGTAGTATATACCATGAACATTTTCACGCAAAAAAAGTTTTATTATAGTCTCAGATTTATTGTTCTGGAAATTTCTTTTAATACCTATATATTCAACTTTAGGATGTTAATACTATTTCTTAGTATATTAAGTAGTCTTAATGAGAAAAATCACAATAAAATGTGGTTTTGATTCAAAGATTAGCATGAATGATAGCTAGATTACGTTGCTTCTACTTCAATTGAGTGCAGAATAGTCAGCAAGTTAATTTGAATAATATAAAGACTAGAAATAAGTTTAAGATACAATTACATTTATGAGCTTCCCCTGGGTAGTCACTGCAGCCCATGAAGCAAGAAGAGGGATCTGTAAGTTCAGAGTAGCTTGGAACCATAAAATTACTGCATTGTATTGTTTTCATTGTGCTAACATTGATTTACAACTCTGTACATGATTCAGAGTTATAGATTCACACCTCTTCAGATGTACATTATCACACCACACCCTCCACCAGCGCATCCACAATCCTCCTCCATCGGCAATTGGACCTTCTCTCAATTTAGCTCTCTACCTTCCCCCAGTCCCCTTTGGTAACTTCAATTTTGAAGTCAGATTATTAGTGTTTTTTCTCTGTATAGTGTTGTCTGACGCTTCTTCTATATTGTACATATTAATGAAATCATCTGTATTTATTTTTCTCTGATTGGCTTATTTCAGTCTTAGCTAGCCTAACCCCTTCCAGTTCTACCATGTCACAAATAACAATAGTTCATTTTATAGCCAAGTAAGATTCTATTATATATATATATATATATATATATATATATATATATCTCACATCTCCTTAATCCACTTAACTGCCCGTTTGCTCTTAGATTGCTTCCATAACTTGGCTATTATAAATAGTGCTACAGTGTACATTAGAGTGCATATATCTTTTTGAATTAATATTGCATACTAATTGAATTATTGCATACTTTCAGTAGATAGATAGGAGTGGAACTGATGAATTATGTGTTATATCTCTTTTTAATATTTTGAGAAACATCCATACTGTTTTCCATAGGCCCTGGGTAAGTCTATATACCCAGGCTATGAGGTTTCCTCTTTCTCCACACCCTCACCAACCTTGTTGCTTCTAATCTTTTGGATATAGACTATTCACACAAGTGTAAAATAGTATCTCATTGAGGTTTTGATTAGCATTTCTCTGATGATAAGTGATGTTAGCATTTTTATTCAGTTGCCTGTTGGCTATCGGCATGTGTTCTTTGGTGAAGTATCTATTTAGCCTCCTGCTCGTTTTATGACTGAGTTTTTTAGTCTTTTGTCATCATCATTTTTGAGGTATATAACTTCTTTCTATATCTTGGTGCTATATCTATACCCCTTGTCAGATGTATGATTTGCAAATATATTCTCCATTCAATAGGAAGTTTTCTCCTTTTAGTGATAGTTTTTTCTGATATACAGAAGATGTAGTTTGATATAGTCTCATTTATTACCACATTTTAAATTATTAGATAGGCAAGTCACGTAGGGACAAAAACATTTATGTTGGAATTCATCCTGTGACCATAAGAGCATTTCTGGGCTTTTTTTTCATATATTTTTAAATTTTTATTTTTTTTTTTTTTTTTTTTTTAATAGAGGCATGTTTATTTATTTATTTATTTGTTTGTTTGTTTGTTTGTTTTGTTTATACATGCACTGGGTACAGTCAGAAGTGCGGGAGGGTGAGAGAATTCACCAGAGCCAGAGCGGGGAGCAGAGCAGGCAGAAGGACCGAAGTACACTGCTGAGGGGAGCAGCGGGCGGCAGGAGAGGTCTGCGCGCCATGTGGGACCCTCCTCCGGTGGCCGGGGAGCAGCCGGGGATCGAACCGGCGCCGCAGAGGCCGCGGGCAGCTTCGCAACCCAGCGCACAACCGCTGCGCCACCGGGGAGGCCCAAATTTTTATTTTTTTTAAAGATTTATTTATACATATAAGAGGTGGGGTACAGGCCAGAGGTGGGGGTGGTGAGATGATTCACCAGAGACAGAGTGGGGAACAGAACAGGCAGATCTACTGAAATACACTGCTAAGGGGAACAGCAGACAAAAATAGGAGAGGTCTGCTATGCCGTGCAGATTAGCTCCCTGGCCAGGATCGAACTCATACATTGTGGTGGTAGTGCTGAGACTTAATCCCTAGGCCACCAGGGAGGCCCTGTTTTATATTTCTAATACAGTTTTACTGTAGCATTGGACTACACCAGATCAGCTTAAGTCTATCCTGTGGGGAGGTGTTCAAATTCATTTAATACTAATTTGATGTATTACTTTTTATTTCATTAATTTTGGATCCATAAAAGTGAATTCTTCTAGTTTTTGTTTATTCTCTCAGGATGACTAAATAGACTGTTGATTTAAAAAGTTATTATTCTACCCACATTATCAAAGAGCATAAAAATACCTTAGTATCTCATTTCCCTGTGGAAAAGCATTATGTCCACAGGCATATCTGATGTTTTGACACAGTGATTTATGCTGGCTTCTGGTACTGTGAAGTAGCTGCTTCCCAAACAACTAATAAAGTACCTTGAAATGTTTCTAACTTAATAATTGTGTCTTTCTTCCTTTTCTTATTAAGCATCATGTATAATATTGAATGGTCCATTATCACTACCAATTGTTCTCCATGTATTATAAAGTCAAGAAATGGACAGATCTGATTTTAAGTACTAGCTCTTGTATCTTATATTTATTTAATATTACCTATTGTAGAATGCTGACTCATGTATCTTATACGTATTTAATATTATCTAGATATATATTGTGCATCTCCCATATGTCAGGTGTTTCCTTGGATGCCAGAAGTATAATGCTAAAGAATACATATTCTGGCCTCTAGGAGTTTATGAAGAAGAAAAATATTTACTATGTACTGATGCTTGCTAAGATAAAAGTGAGCATGGTTCTTCTGTTACTCTGAGGAGCATTTAACTTAGAATTGATGGATAAAGAAACTTTCACAATATTGACTCTAGCAAAGATATAAGAATTACAAGGAGTACACACATTTTTCAATGTCTATGGATTGAAGAGAGGAAATGCTATCTAAGACTGTATACCTGAGTGAGTGCTATTATCTCTCATATTATTATAGAGAGATGATCAGAGACTTTTTTTTTGATGAATAAAGTGTTAGTCAGATAAGAAAAAGGTATGTGATTATAAGGACTTTCACATTTATTATTTGCAAGGCATTACAAAATTATTTAATTTCTCTGAACTCAGCCTTCTCATATCTGCTTGTGGAAATAATGTATACTATCAAGTGAATATTTGTCTTCACCAACAATTCGTTTTAGTGCTAAACTCCATATTGATAGTATTTGGAGGTGGGGGCAAACATAATTTGGGTTTTGCTGTGATCATGTGAGTAGAGCCCCATGATTAGATTGACACTCCAATAAGTGGAGTGAACAGAACTTCATTCCATTATGTGAGAATACAGAAGAACCCTACTATAATAGGTCCCTGATCTTGGACTTTAATTTCTATAATTTAAGGTATTTAGTCTATGGTATTTTTGTTATAGCATCTCAGACTGACTAGTTACATTGAAAGGTTATTATAAGAACTTTTTTTTTTAAATCATGCACAAATACTTTTGCACAATGTCTATCACATTATACACACATTTATGCACTGACATTTCTGTATACATAGTCAAGAAGAGAGTGGAGGGCCTCCCTGGAGGCACAGTGGTTGAGCGCTAGGTTGCAAGGCTGCCTGCAGCCTCTGCAGCACCGGTTCTATCCCCAGCAGCCGGCGATGGTCCCACATGGTGCGCAGACCTCTCCTGCCACCCGCTGCTCCCCTCAGCAGTGTGTTTCGTCACTCTGCCTGTTCTGCTCCCGCTCTGTCTCTAGTGAGTTCTCTCACCCTCCCATGCTTCTGATTGTGTCCAGTGCTTGTATAAATAAATAAATAAATAAATAAATAAATAAATAAATCTTTAAAAAAATGTATAATAAAAAAAGAAGAGAGTGGAATGAAATAAATATGGAAGAGAAAAATAAAACAAAATTCTCAAGATATCAAGAAAATTAAGTAATTCTAAATGTAATATTTATCAGAAATGATGTTGAGATGTCACTTTTTTAAAAAAGATATAATTATTTATGCATACGAGAACTGGGGTACAGGCCAGAGGTGCAGGGAGTGAGAGGATTCACCAGAGACAGAGTGGGGAACAGAGCAGGCAGATTGAAATACACTGCAGAGGGGAGCAGCGGCTGAGAACAGGAGAGGTGTGCTGCTCCATGTGGGTAGCTCCCAGGTTCACAGGGCAGTGCTTAACCCCTTGCACCACCAGGGAGGCCCCAGATGTTACTTTGATTGTAATATGTAAAATGGATTTAAGGAAGGCAAGAATGAAAATAGAGCCTGCACCGGTGGTGCAGGTGTTAATGTCTCAGCATTATGAAACTATTGCCAGCCACTGAGTTAGACCCCTGGCCTGGGACCTAACCCACATGGCACAGCAGACCTCTCCTGTCTTGCTTGCTGCTCCTCTCAGCAGTGTATTTCAGGAGATCTGCCTGTTCTGCTCCCCACTCTGTCTCTGGTGAATCCGCTCATCCTTCCACAACTCTACCCTAAAACCCCAGTTCTTGTATGTATACATAAATCAAATAAATATTTTTTGAAAAAGAATGAAAATGTAGAATTAAGAAAATTTTACTCTAGTCATGAATAGTGATTATTTTGTTACAAAGGGTTGAATAATTAGAATAGATTTGATATGAGTTTAGGAGTTACAGTTAACAATATTGATGTTAGGATTTCCCATGTGGTGCAGTGGGTTGAGCGTAATGCTGTGAAGCTGTCTGCAGCCTCTGCAGTATGGGTTTGATGCCTGGCCGGCCAGGGAGATATCCACATGGTGTGGCAGACCTCACCTGTCTAGCCCGCTGCTTCCCTCAGCAGTGTATTTCAGTCAATGTGCCAGTTCTGCTACCCACTCTGTCCCTGGTGAATTCTCTCACCCCACTGAGCCTCTGGCCTATACCCCAGTCCTTGTATAAATAATCTTTAAAAACAGAACAAAACAATATTGATGTTAATTGATTGGAAGTAAGGTGAACAAATACAAGGAATAAGGAACAAATTTCAGGTGTATGATTTAAGAGATAATATAAAGGTAAATGTTTTTTGTGTGAGATAAAGGGGAGTTATACAATAAGCTTTCCAGGCCTGAGCCTCTGTAGACTGCATGCTGTCAGTGAGCTCCACAACTTCAATACTAGTCCTAAGGGAGGGGAACACAGCCCATGCACTGTCCTTCCTTTCACCATGAACTTGGTCAACTGGGAGTATTCCAGTTCCTCTAATTGTATCTCCAGCCAATGGTTTCTGCTAATTTTATAACTATCTTTGCATTATTGTTGAATCCACTGTCTCAAAAGATTGGCAACCTAGCAAATATTGAAACAGAACTGCAAAGATTAAGAAACTTATAATATTTCATGGAATCAACTAAGACAAAATTTTAGTCAATGCTTGGACCACAAAACAATTTCTATGTTTTTGTTTCCATCAGAAGTTTTTCACAGGTGAAAATATATCATTAACTGTGAGAAAATGCTGTTAGAAATAAATAAATACCCGGTGGAGCAGGGGTTGATATATCAGTGCTATCAAGCTATCACCAGTCACTACAGTATGAGTTCTATCCTCAGCCAGGGGGCTGACTTAGATGGCACAGCAGACCTCTCCTGTCTCACCTGCTGCTCCCCTCAGCAGTGTATTTCTGTAGTTGTCTGTTCTGCTCCCCACTCTGTCTCTGGTGAATCCTCTCACCCCCTGAATCTCTGACCTGGACCCTAGTTCTTGTATGCATAAAAATTAATTTAAAAAAAGAAAAGAAAAAGAAACAAATGCTAAAGAAAATGTTAAGATTTGTTCGTGTTGCCAAGATTATGTTGCATTTATTCTTTATATACTTTATATGTTGAATAGCTTCAGTGTATTTTATAAACTCATTTAAAAATATAGAAAAACTATGAGGAAAAATTAATATTCAAAGTTGCAACTATGAACGAATATAGAACACTCCTGCTTATGTGTCAGTACAGAGAGTTTTTGTTATATTATTCTTTATTGCACTTTGCCACAGAGTTAATCTTACAAGTGTGGCCAGTCTATTTTTAGATTGTCCTTAAATTTAAAATTTAAATTTTTTAAAGATTTATTTATTTATTCATACAAGAACTGGGGCACAGGCCAGAGTTGGGGGGATGTGAGAGGATTCACCAGAGACAGAGTGGGGAACAGAACAGGCAGACTGACTGAAGTACACTGTTAACGGGAGCAGTGGGCAAAACAGGATCGGTCTGCTGCGCCATGTAGGTACCTCCCTGGCTGGCCAGCGATTGAACCTGTGCTGCAGAGGGTGCAGATAGCCTTACAGTGCTGTGCCCAAACCCTTGCGCCTCCAGGGAGGCCCTAAAATTTAAATTCTCTAGATAGATTGTTCTTAAATTTAAATTAAAAATTAGATAGATACCATACATTGCTTATTTAATTTGATCAGTTTTCTTAATAATTGGCCAGTATTTTGAAAAAGATGTTTTAGAATTTAGTTAGTTTGAAAAAAAAAAATCTATTTCTACTATTACAGTTCTGTTTTCAGTGCCAAAATAAAATCTTCTCCTTTCCTATTTTCACATTGTGTTTTCTTATTAATCAATTAGCCAGATATCCTCATTGCCATTCTTGGGTTTAAGCATTAATTATTGCTATGTTTTTGTTTTTGTTTTTTTTTTTTACTTGATTTAGTGTGAAATCTAAAGTACAAAATGTTAGGATCAATTCAAGAGATTCGGTTACCAACAAGTTAAAAAAATATATGATTTCTTGTGAAACATTTTAATATTTGAATCTGGAACATAAATGTATATTTGGTCTTTCATAACAGAAAATTGCATAAGTATAAAGCTCTTCTAATATCATAAAGTACTGATCAAATATTTTCAACAAGTCTGCATGTTCATGTCTGATCAATAAATAGCCAAACCATCGAAACACAGTGACACAGAAGACATACACTCCGTTACAGAAGTCTAGGATAGTACATTCCACACCTCAGGTAAGGAAACATCTAAAATATGTACTAGATTTATGAAAACAGGCTGAATTGGTCTTTGTATATGAAGAGGCAAATAAAAAATAATAACAATAACAATTCAGAGATAAAGAATGAGAATGTGAGACTTATTTTACCTCAATATTGCACACAGCTCTTGTGACAGAAGGTCCCAATGGTGACAATGAAGGGAACACAGAACTCTGTTTATGGTTGATTTTTGAAAATTTACTAAATGATATTTAGTGTCCTTTCTTGGAGGGAACATTTTGAGACTGTTTAAAATGTATAGATTGCTTGAGAAAACAATTAGCAAATCATTACTTTTCAGTAGCTAGTATGTTAAATGTTTAATCTGACTGAATGTGTGAAATAGATCTTTGCTGATTAAATGTCGTTCCCCAAAAGTTGTATAAAACTACTTATGGTTAAAGTTGACGTAGTCTAACAACAGAAGTCACTGATTAAAAAATCATCTAATTTAGTTATCCTTATTAAATGGGAGAATTCTCCTTGAATCAACAAACACTATCATTAACTTCATTCAAATCACAACACTCCTCCCTTTTCAAAAAATAGATCACAGGTAATGGACACATTTTGTGGAATAGTTCACCTTTTACATATTTCATCATGGCCAATCTTATTTACTACGGTGTTGCCAAATCCTTAGAGTTTTGGCTGGCATATTTTTTAAATTTATTTTTATACAAGAACTGGGGTACAGATGGGCCTCAGTTTTGACTAAATCTGAGAGCTTAAAGAAAAACACAGCTGAAACCACTGTCTAGTGGCTTAACTCACAGCCCCAAATGATAGACCTCCAACAGAACCCTGCAGGCTTTCAGCATAAAGGCTTATGGCTTGAGGTCATTTTGGAAAAGGAAACATGATAACAAAAGAAAAGAAGACTTCACCATTGCTGTCTTAGGAGATTTTGCATAACCCTACTAAAAAGAAACAAAATAGATGATAAGAGGTTGACTAGCACACAAGCAGAATCACAGAATGCATCTCCTAAGCAAAGGAAGCAGAGTGTGTACACACCATCCGCCATGAAAGGGGTGAAGCATCTGAAAGGCCAGAATGAATCAGCATTCCCTGAAGAAGAAGAAGAAGAAGAAGAAGAAGAAGAAGAAGGTGTAAATGAAAGAGAGGAACAGTGGGACCATTAGTTATGGGTCCCCAGAAAGAAGGCTTCTTGGGAATAAATGAACTATTAACTTTTCTGCATATGGAGCATCACAGAGCACTGCTGCGTGATTCCAGAAGCATTCTCCATCTCTGCTCTCCACACACATACAGTAGCAGTACACATCTGGGAAGCCCTCTTTGATTGAACTTTAGAACTAAGTAAAGTGGTTCCATATTAATTAATTAAAGAATAAGAATTTATTTTATGGTGATTTTTCTTTTTAATGACGTAGAAATTTGCAAACATGTGAGTGTTCTAACTTTAATAATGCAGAGCTTAATCCCTGTTGTCCTACTCATATGATTGCCTTCTAAGGTCAATTGTAAATACTATTATCACTTTAAGAATAAAAAATATAAATGCATTTAGTCATGAAAAAAAAAAGAACTGGGGTACAGGGTAGAGGCACAGGAGGGTGAGAGGATTCACCAGAGACAGAGCAGGGAGCAGAACAGGCAGACGGACTGAAGTACACTGCTGAGGGGAGGGGAGCTGCAGGGGAGGCAGGAGAGGTCTGTCCCACCATGTGGGTATCTCCCTGGCCAGCCAGGAATTGAACCCATGCTGCAGAGGCTGCAGACAGCTTCATAGTGCTGTGCTCAACCGACTGTGCCACCAGGGAGGCCCTGGCTGGCATATTTTTGGCATCCAATATTGAGTGACTAAATGTGCAGTTCTCATCCTTCAGATAGAGTATCTCTGGATTCAGAGGATATCAGAGTTTTGCAAATCAAATATGCCATGCAAATATGGTGTGTAATAAATGTAACTTGATACAGGAGAATGAATTATCACTATAAATTTATTCAAATGTGTTTGCTGAGTTCATAATTTCTTCAGACTATGTTGCCATTTAACTTAGCACTGGTTAGTATTGAAGCATTTGTAAATTTTCATTGCTTGACAGATATCTTTTATGAACAGATATATGCTATGTTAAGAATAAAGTAGAGTCATATCTAAAAAAAAATATTATCAACAGAGAATGTTGATAAGAGCTTGATTAAGATTACAGCAATCTTTGACAATTCTAAAGCCTAACAGCTTTTCAAACATGCTTGAGCAAGATAATCTGTGGTAAATAACTTACAAATAATATTCACACCTTAACAACATTCATAAAGTATTCCTTAGTATAATTTATACTTTTACTATAGCCATACTTACATCAATTTTTATCATCTTGATTAGGAAGAAAAGTGTTTCTCAGACTAACACAGTTAGTATAGCTTTTTAATGCAATCGGTTGGCTTGTTTTTCAATCACTTAAATTCTCTTTAGAGCTAAATCAACATAAAAATGTATATGAGTATATTTAATGGAATGTGTGCCATGGAAGGTATTCCTGTTTCCATTTTCTTCATGTTTCCATTACTGAAGAATTATCCTGTCATGTCATGTGAGTCAGGAATGGAAATTGACCTTGTTCCAAAGTTGAGACATGGTAATCTGTTAAATGAAGTTATAGAGCAGTATGAATTCCTCCACTCCATTATGATATGGATTTGCACTTACAATGTACACTTTGGAGACATCTGAATAATTGTCAAGAAATAAATCAACTCTCCAGAATCTTTTAAATTTCAGGAGCCAGGGCTGTCTCTAAAAATCTACAAAACTAAAACTTGAGACTGCCTTGGTTATTGATTTGCATGATGTACAATGAGCAAAATTAAATTTGACTGCATCCCTTCTGCAGGTATTAGCTAACTTCAATCTGCTCTGCCACTGCAGAAGCTCACAGAGTTCAAAAGTTACTCAGATTTTTTTGTTCTTTTGTTTGTTAATTGTATTATTTCTTTTAAGGAAGGTCATTTTAATTCCCTAATCTCTATATGATTCAGTGGTGTATGTTCATATTACTTCAGATACACATTACATTACCATACCTGTAATCCAAGCACCCATCATCCTCTACCATAGTCCACTGAACTTGCTCCTTCTCCTCCCCATGACTTCTATTTTGGTAGCATTATCCTCTTTTGTTTCTTTATAGTCCATATAATAGTGAATCACTCTCTGTCTGGAGTTTTCTTTGGGAAAGTCTGGTAGATATGCCCTCTGCTTGAATTGATGACAGTGTTTTTCTTTAATACTCATGTATATGATAGCTTTCAGAGGCAGCAAGAGATAGAAAGGTTGAATAAATTTATTCACAAACTTGGGAGACAAATATGTCCCAAATTTTGTTCTTTGAAATGGACTACATAGTGATTATCTAGTCATGGAGAAACCAAACACTATAAATCTAAAAGTAAAATAATGTAAACCTCAGTTATTTTAAAGTTAGTGTTTTCTTATTCCATTTAATAATAGTATTTATAGACTCCAGCAAGATGGCAGAGAGTAAAGGCATCAGGCTTTCCTTCTTCACCTAAAAACTTAAAGCAACAGGGCAAATTTAACAATCCCTGAAGATAAACAGGAAACTACTGTACACATCAGGAGAAATGCTTAGGAAAAACTGTAACTGAACTGTGTTTGCAGTGATACTGAAGCAACACAACCCACAAGAGGGAGAATTAGTTGCTTAACAGAGGCCTTCTTTTTGTTTTTTTTAAGATTTATTTATTTATTTATATAAGCACTGGGTACAGTCAGAAGTGCGGGAGGATGATAGAATTCACCAGAGCCAGAGCAGGGAGCAGAACAGGCAGACTGGCGAAGTACACTGCTGAGGGGAGCAGCAGGCACGGCAGGGGAGATCAGCATGCCTTGAGATTTGCACTGGTGCCCGGGGATCGAACTGGCACTGCAGAGGCTGCAGAGGCTGCGGGCAGCTTCACAACCCAGCGCTCAACCACTGCGCCACCAGGGAGTCCCGGCCTTTTGTTTTTAATTCAGGGGCCTAGGTCATGTCAGAGACTCTAGATATCCTAACTGCATTGGAGAAGGCAATGCACGGAGTTGGTATGCAAGACAGGAGACACACTACTGGAGAATCAGAGAAACTGGAATGTAGACTGTTTCTAGCTCAATTTAATGCTACCAATCTATTACAATTAGAGCCCAAACCAGAGAGGATAGCTAGTTCAGGCCACCTCTGTCTCTTCATAGATGAACTTTTTATTTGTAGCCTGAGACTGTGATATTTGAAACACCTGCATTATTCCCATAGAGGTACAAAAGAGACAATTGAATGTTCTTATTAACCTGAGTTTAAGCACCTGGAACTCTAGAGTAGGAGCAATTCCCCCAGGTGAGGATCTCCACTTGGGAAGCAAAGAGAATCACTACCAATTATGGCCCTGTGTCAACTATAACCCTCACCCAATGATACTTAGTGCCCGATCACAGACTAGGGGTTGAGGATGACATGAGATTGTAAAATATGTTTTGGCTAAGGAATAGCTAATAGGAGGGGATAACTGTATTTCTCAATATCAACTCTAATACATGCAGTACAGTAGGAAACTGGAAACCTTGAGGCTCACTTGGGGCAACCCCTCAATGCTAACCTATCCCAGTTCCTTTCCACCTATTATGCCTTGCCAACACCAGTAGCCCTGTCATCTGTGTAGATACAGAGATAGCAGTCTGAGCAGTAGGACACACCTAAAGACACTGGGCAAAAACCTAGGATAGTTCACATCATAAAAGAGGGGTATAAAGATATTTTACTAAGATAGGAAAACATAGTCCTTATTACAACCTGTAAAAATTGAAAATGAAGAGATAAAAGACCATATCACAAATGTTTGAGCAAAAAAAAAAAAAAAAATCCCAGAGAAGTCTCAACCCAGCAGAACTGCAGAATATACCTGAACAAGAGTTTAAGGTAACAATTAAAACAATAGTACTGAATTAAGAAAAAAAACAATGGCGGATGTAGAACAGGAGCACAATAATGTGTCCAGAAAATATGACTGCTACAACTAAAACTAATGTATTTTAAAAATTACCATAATCAGTGAGTTTGGAAGCAAAGTGATGAAAAACACACAAGTAGAATAACACAAATGAAAAATAATTTTAAAAAATGAAAGCAGTATAAGAATTATTTTTGATAAACTAAAGGGTATATATATATATATATATATATATATATATATAAAGGTATATGTGTGTGTGTGTATATATATATATATAAAGGTATATGTGTGTGTATATATATATATATATATATATATAATGGGTGTTTCAGAAGGTGAACAGAAATAGATAGGCATAGAAAATTTACTTAAGGAATTTTTCCTTCAACCTGGGAAATGAACTAGATGTCCTGATTTAAGAGGCTCAAAGAGCTCCAAACAAAATAACACCAGACAAGAAAAGTCACATTATAATAGAACTGTTGAAAGCCAATGACAAGAGCAGAATACTGAGAGAAAATGACTAACCTATAAGAGAACAATTTGACATTCACTAGAAACTTTTGAAGAAGAAGGAAATTACAGAAGATATTTAAAATAGAAAAGGAAAAGATTTCTAGCCTATTATCCTTCACCATGGACGGTTATCTTTCAAGATAAAAGGGGAAGAAGCTTCACTGAAAAGCAAAAACTGAAATAATTTATCAAGAAAATGCATGTGTAAAAAGCACTGAAAGTATTATTATAAAGCAAGAATAATATTTGGAGGTAATAGAAAAATTATCAACATATAACAAAGAGGAGCATATGGTCCATTAGAATGAGTTTGGAAAATTCATTGTTCAGACAATCCAATGGGTAAAAAAAAAATAATAGTTCAGCTTGTAGTAACTTCAGTCTATCCTTCAAACAAAAATCAATAGAAGTAAGAGATCAGAGAATGGAAACTGAACTTAAATACACAAAATGAAGTCCTTATAAAGAAAAAAGAGAATCTAAAATTAAAAAGAACAAAATGTCAATAAGCACTTACGTATCAATAAACATCCTAAATGTAAATGGCTTGAGTTCATGTGTTGAAAGTTATAGAGTGACGTAGAGGATTTCAGAACAAAATCCAACATTCTGTTGTTTACAGAAAATCAATCTAACCAACAAAGAGAAACACAGAATTGGAATTAAAAGCTGGAAGACAATGCAAGTAAATGGTGGTAAAAAAAAAATAAAAAAGAAGGAAAGAAAGAAGGAAAGGAAGGAAGGAAGGAAGGAAGGAAGGAAGGAAGGAAGGAAGGAAGGAAGGAAGGAAGGAAGGAAGGAAGGAAGGAAGGAAGGAAGGAAGATCTGTACTTATATCAAATAAAATAGATTTCCAATTTAAAAAGGTAATAAGAGACAGGACAGACATTAAATTATGATTAAGGTCCTAGTATAAAAGAAAAAAAAATAACATATATATGACCAAATGATGGAGGACTGAGATAGATAAGACAATTATTAATAGAACTAAAAAGAGATGTTGATTACAGCACAATAATACTGAGGAATTTAATTGCCCCACTTACAACTATGGATTGATCAACAAAATAGAGAATAAGAAGGGAAACAATAGCCTTAAATGAAGAGTTAGACCAAAGATGCTTAATAGACATGTACAGAACACTAGCCCAAACCCACTGCATATGCATTGTTTTCCAAGCTCACATGGAATATTTTCAAGAATATACCATATGTTGGGACACAAGCCAATTGTCAATGAAACTATGAAGATTGAAATTATACCAAGTACTTTCTGACAATAATGTCATAAAACTAGAGATCAAATATATATTTTTTAAAAACAGGGAAAAGCATAAGTATATGGAAACTAAACAATTTGATGTCTAATATCTATTGAATTAAAGAACTTAAAGCAGAACTTAAAAATACCTCAAGATTAATGAAAACAAGTATACAAACTATGCAAATAGTAAAAGTGGCCTTAAGGAGGAAAATAATTACAATACAGGCTCGCACTAAGGATTAAGAAAAATCCCAAATTAAGAACTTTATATTTTACCTAAGGCTATGTGTAAAATAGGAGCAAATAGGATGCAAAGTTAGTAGAAATAAGCTAATGACAAAATTAAGAGTAGAAATAAATAAAATGGATATCAACAGATCATACAAAAGGTAAATAAAACTAGGTGTTGGCTCTCAGGAAAATAAACAAGATTGATAAATTTCTAGTTAGGCTAACAAAGAAAAGAGGAGAAAAAAACATGATAAAACAGAATTAGAAATGAATAAACTACTACAAATGGATAAACTACTACAAATGGATAAACTACTACAAATGGATAAACTACTATGGAGGATAAACTACTACAAATGGCATAGACAAAAAGAATCACAAGACATTATTGTAAACCACAATATGTCAATAATTCTGATAGCCTTAAGAAACCAATGACCTAGGACAATTTGGTTTACTAAGACAACCAGATAGAATAAACTGATGACAAACATGGAAATTGAAACCTGTACCAAAAATCTTCCCCAAAACAAAAGTTCATGGTATTGTGGCTTTGAATTATATCTAAACTTTAGAAAGGATTCATGCATTTATGCCCATTTTGCTCATATTATTTGTAAAAATCCAAGAAGACATAGTGTTATAGCACTAATACTATACCAATACAAAAAAAAAAAAAAAAAGACAATATAAGAAAGTTAAACTTGGGCCTCCCCTGGTGGCACAGCGGTTGAGCGCTGGGCTGCAAAGTTGCCCGCAGCCTCTGCAGTGCTGGTTCAATCCCCAGCCACCCGCAAAGGTCCCACATGGTGCGACAGAACTCTCCTGCCGCGCCCACTGCTCCCCTCAGCAGTGTATTTCATCAGTCTGCCTGTTCTGTTCCCCGCTCTGGCTCTGGTGAATTCTCTCACCCTCCCGCACTTTTGAATGTACCCAGTACTTGTATAAATAAATAAAAATAAGTCTTTAAAAAAAAAAGTTAAACTTTCCTACCAATATATACCTTATATATGTTGATGCAAAAATCTTCAACTTCAAAGTCAAGTAAGATTTATCTCAGGGATGCTAGTTTGGTTTAATATAAAAATTGATTAATATAATGAATTATATCACCAAAAATAAAATTATATGATTATAATAGTAGATGAGAGAAATAATCCGATAAGATTCAGTATCCATCTATGGATACTAAATAAAATGGTAATAGAAGGAGTCTACCTCAACAATATATCACAAGCCTATAGCCAACATGATACTTCATGGCAAAAAACAGTTCTTCATTTAAAATCAGAAACAAGAGGGCCTCCCTGGTGGCGCAGCAGTTGAGCGCTGGGCTGCGAAGCTGCCCGCAGCCTCTGCAGCGCCTGTTCGATCCCCGGCCGCAGGGCGCAGGTACCACATGGTGTGCAGACCTCTCCTGCCCCCGCTGCTCCCCTCAGCAGTGTATTTTGTCTGTCTGCCTGTTCTGCTCCCTGCTTTGGCTCTGGTGAATTCTCTCACCCTCCCGCACTTCTGACTGTACCCAGTGTGTGTATAAATAAATAAATCTTAAAAAAAAAAAAAAATCAGAAACAAGAAAAAGATGCCCACTGTCACCAACCATTTCTGTTTAATTTAGTATTACAGTTTTTAACTAGAGCAGCTAGACAAATTAGGAAATAAAAGGAATCTAATAGGAAAAGTGAAACTATCATTATTTGTGTTGATATTATACTATATTTAGAAAAACCAAAAGGCTCCACCAAATAGTTATTTGCAGAAATAAATGAATACAGCAAGATGGCAGGTTAAAAAATCAATATACAAAAAACATGTTGCTTTTATATATACAAATATGAGTGATAAGAAACTGAAATTAAGACACCATGTTGTGTCAGCAACACCACACTGATAAAGAAACTGGAGTTGTGGAGCAGGCTGCACAATGCAGGATGGTGCTGAAGAGGAAGATTCTGGCCTTTTTACTGATAAAATAATTTTACAGCATCAGTTGTGAGGGGAAGGAGGACAAAAAGAAAGAGTGGGTGTGAAACTAGAAAATGTGCTCTGTCATCTATAGTATCAGGGGTTGTAAGTCTGCCCTCTAGGCACTTTTCATCTGCTTGATGACTTGGTATTCTAATTAAAATCCAGCTCTAGATTCCCAGCTATGGTTTAATCTTATCAATAAGACATTCCACTGATCAGCTTCTGGGGTCACTTATCAATATGTAGGGCAGCATTCCCCATCATACCTCAAGATGCATACCCTTCCCAGGGTGATCAAGCTTTCCGCTCTTGCTTGATTTGAAAGGCACCTTGTAAGTTTTATCTATGACTGATTGACCTGGTAGTTCTGACCTTGTATAGGAACACAGAACTGCAGATAACAAAAAAATGGTGGCCAAACAGGCCACTTAAGATTATTAGCAGGGGGTGGGGGATGGAAAAAAAAAAAAGATTATTAGCAGACCCACAGCAACACGTTCTACTCACAATGCTTCTAAAAGAAATGCATACTTAGTCCAACCAAGTAATTGAAAGACATATAATGAAAAATACAAGATGTTAATACAAGGATTTAGATTGGGACATTAGGAGACAAAAATATTTCAAACTTATAGATGGAAAGAATCAAATATAATAAAATGACTTTTCTAAAAAAGCTGTATATAATTTAACAATCCCCATCAAAATGCCAATAATATGCATTAAATTAATTTTTTAAAAATATTAAAATTTATATGGTACCATAAAAAACTTTGAAATAGCAAATGCAATCCTGAGAAATAGAGGCATCATGTGACATGACTTTAAACAATAAGACATCAGTAATTAAAATGATATGGCAATGACATAAAATAGACCCATGGATCAATGGAACACAATTGAAAACCTAGAAATAAATCCATGTATATGTCAATACTTAATCATGATGAATGTGTCATAGTACAATAGCTGAATCACTCTGTAACTACATTCACAAAAACAAATTCAGAATTGACAAAGTACTTACATATAAGGCATACAACAATAAAATTTGTAAGAAAACATTTTCAGTATGTTTCAGGACATCATTGATAAAGTTTTTGGATTACAACCCTTCAGTAAGGAAGATTAAAGCAAAAACAATTATAATTACTTCAAACTAAAAAGCTTTTAAACAGCAAAAGGATATATAGGAAGATTAAAGATACATCCCAAGAACTGGAGAAAATATTTATATGTGACATCAGCAAGGGATCAACATCCAAAATTTATAAAAAACATACAATTTAACAATTAAAAGAACAACCCAATTATCTAGAATGACAATTCACTTCACCAAAGAGGCTATCTAGAAGGCCAGTAGATAGAAGAAAAAAAAAAATGGTTCTTCATTACACTAAATAAAGGAGATGTAGGTCAAAACCACTATGAAATATCATCTCACACCCATGAGAATGGCACATATTAAAAAGACTCCCAATACCAAGTACTAGAAAGGACATGGAGGAAAAGTAACCATATTACACAGTCAGTAGGAATGTAAATTAGTGCATCCATAGTGGAAAGCCATCTGGATTTATCTTTTTTTTTTAAGATTTATTTATTTATTTATACAAGCATGGGGTACAGTCAGAAACGTGGGAGGGTGAGAGAATTCACCAGAGACACTTTGGGAACAGAACAGGCAGACTGACTAAATACACTGCTGAGGGGAGCAGCGGGCAGTAGGATAGGTCTGCTGCGCCTTGTGGGACCCTCGCTGGTGGCCGGGGATGGAACCGGCGTTGCAGAGGCTTCAGGCAGCTTTGCAGCCCAGTGCTCAACTGCTTTGCCACCATGGGAGGCCCTCTGGGATTCTCTATTAAAGACAGAGAGACAAAACAAAGCTGACAGTTTTATTTTACTCATTAATAATAAAAATTCTCCAGCCCTTTGAAAATTATATAAAAGTACAGTTTATGATTATTGACATAATCATACAATACTCCCTATCCTACAATATGCACCTCTGTTGTGTTCAATTTAAGGTTATATTGAAATATTTTAAATATTTTTTATTTACTTTTGATACTTTTGAAACATTTATATTTACTTTTAGATAATATCAACTAGTTAATTTTCAATGCTTGCAGCTGACTTGGATTTTATATTGTTTTTCACTGATAAAATAATGCATAATTTTGCATATTAAAAAGTCATATAGGTTTTAGACACACAAAAGCAAGGCTTGATTATTCAGAAAACTCAATTATTGTCTTTTATTAAATTATTACTCATATAGAGAAATACAATTTGGTGTCGAACTAAAAATATCAGATAAATTAAGAGTTAGTACAATGTGGTCGGCAGAATTCTAAGATGGGCCCAACATCTCCACCACCTGAAGTCATGTCCTACACAGTCTCCTCTCCTTGAATGTAAGAGAAAACTATAATTTGATTATAATTGATAAGATAGCAAAGGTTATTGGGGTATCAGTGTTGTGATGGTGTTGCAAGAGAAATGTATGTTTTAGTTTATCCTGCCAGTACACATACAGGATTTCTTCTACCTTGAAGAGACCAACAGCTATGTTGTTAATTAAGAAGCAGGTGATATGGCACATGTGAAGGTGAATTCTAGCCAATAGTTCCTGAAGTCAAACCAGGGCTCCCAATCCTATATTCACAACCAAAGGCAGTCAGCCAAGCCACCTGAATGAGCTGGAAACATTTTGGGGTCAGGTTTCCAGAAGAGAACTCCCACTGGCAACACCTTCATTACAGCTTTGCTGGACCCTGACCTATACTTATAACCCATAACAAATATGTGATAATAAATGTGTGTTGTTTTAAGTTGTTAAATTTGTGGTGATTTTGTAGCAATAGAGCAGTGCTTTTGTAACCAGTATATAAGAATTTACAGTTGAGAAGAGGTAGCATAAGTGATATTTTTTTCCCCTTTTAAACTAGTTTGTAATGTCTACATTTCTCTCTTTACAAAAGAAAAATAAAGTATCCCTAAAGCAAGTAAGAAGTAGCTAAAATATAAGTTTGGCATTTAGAAAATATTTTATGATGATTATTATGTATGCCATTAGTCTTATTTTCCTGGATTCCAAAGATTTTAGTTTTTATGAAACAATCAAATAATTTGACTTCATAATGTCTAATCTCATCCAACATTAAAAATAGTTCTAATATTTTAAGTTTATCAGATGCACATGAATACAAATTTCTCATTCTAAGTTCAATATTCCTTTATAAATGAGATTTTTTTAAATTATATGAATAGTTCAGCATCTTCACTTTTTACTTAGTTACATTGTATATGTGTACACAACTATATCTTTATGCAATTATTAATTCCTTTCACCATTGTGTCTGAACTATTGTATTATATCCTTAAATTGCTCTTGTGAATAATAACTTGCCTGTTGGAAACCTTAGCACAGCTAAGCATTAAATGAAGATTATACTGTTTCTAATTCCTCAAGCTGTCACTGTAAAACTGGCAAGGACTGGCTTAAAAAAGAAAGACACATCGCTAGCCAAAGACTATATTAACTACAGCTACTTTGAATCCTGGCAATAAAGAGGTGTCAGAATAAAAAATAAAGTTGTACAGTATGAAATCATAGTAAAGGCTTATTCATGTGAATACAACTCACTCCCAGCCCCCAAGTCCCTGATTGAGGTTTTGTTGCATGGTTATTCGCAACGGCTTTGAATCTCAACCATAAATGGCCACTGAAGATAACAAACCTAGAATGACTTGATCTAGGCAACTTGGTAAGACACTGCTTGTAATGAGCACAGCTATTATGATAATACTGCAGAAGATTTTGTTCACAAAAGCTCTAATGTGGGTTTAAAAAAATTGCCTTATCTACTATTCTTTAGTTTGTGGTTGCTATTGACTCAATTACTCAGTCCTCCTTCTGGAAGGATCTACAAAATCTTCTTATATCTTGCTTTCTCAGTGAGATATAGTTGAGAATAATATGTGCATTAGTATTGGTTTGCTTAACTCTGAAATTCTCCCTACTTTTAAAGTCTCTTGATAACAATGCTTAGGCATTGTAATAATATAATATAAACCTACTGTTTATCGGCATAATAAAAACCTGCAAAAACAAGCAAATATTCCAGAAAATTAAATACAGATCATAAAATTTGTATCTTTGACCAGCTATTTACTTTTTATTATTCATTAAATATTAGTGCACAGATGAACTGGCATGGATGCAAAAGTTTATGGTATTTTTCACAGCTCTGTGTAGGACGTAGCTGATTTTTGGCGTACAGCTAGAGCATTATGTGGGGTATTTCACTGCTCTGTAAAATACATTTTTATTAAAAAGTTTTATGCAAATACCATTAGTTTTATGGATGTTTAGAATAACACATAAAAGATACATTTTTCAAAAATACATGTTAAACATAAGCAATTGCATAAAGATTGTCAATGGAAAGGGTGGTGAATGAAAATAAGTTTGTGAACGGAATTTAAGAAATAAAAATTAAAGGAGGCAATAGGGAGGAAAAATCCACCATAAACTTTCGCAATAATAATCATTGAATTTATATTAACCATAATATTGTCAATGCCTGTGTATAACTACACATGGACTGCAACATTGAAGAGAGGGTAACAACTATTTTTCTTCTACTGTAATATCTGGCAATTAATTTTGCCAAAATTTTAACAAATTTCATGATTAATATTTTAAAGGCATAATTATCATTAAAGTATGTAATATAATTTGCACATCAACCACTCTATTGTTTATATTCAAAGATTCATTTTAATTATATGACTTTATTTTCTAGGAAAGTGAAATCCTACTTTTCAATATTGAAATGTTAAAGATGCTTTCAATGTTTATAAGGTTTTTTTTTATTTTTTAAATTAAAAACAAACAGAAAAACAAAACAAAACACCCACTTCCACATTTCATACTCCCTCTAGCCTTGCTCCCAACACCCCATTCTCCTCACCTCTACCAACCTAAGTTCAGTATTAAGTGCCCGCTAGCTTATGTTTATTTTGGTTTGTACATTCATCCAATTATTTTCATTATATTACACATACAGTTGAAATTATCCAATATTTATCATTGTCTTTCTAATTTGCTTTACTTTATCCTCTGTAGTTCCTTCCATTTTGCTGCAAATGCAAAATTTTATCTTTCCTTATAGCTGAATAGTGTTCCATCGTCTTTATCCAATTATCTATCTGTAAGCACTTGGATTACTTCCATATCTTAATATCACCATGCCATCATAAGCATTGTGATGCATATTAACTCTGAATTGATGATTTCATATTCTATTGCTCTACATTTTTTTTTAATTTGATGTAGTACGATTGTTTATTTTGCTCACTATAATTTGGTGTCAAGCCCTCAAATATATCTTTAATGCTGATATCATGGGATATATCACGTATGTTTTCTTCTGTGTATTTTATGATTTCAGGTTTGACAACCAGATCTTTATTTTGGATTTATTTTTGTAGGTGGAGATAGAAAGTGATCCAATTTCATTAATTTATATGTGACTTTCTAGTTTTCCCAATACTACATGTTGAAAAGAGTTTCCTTTCTCTATTTTGAAGTCATGGCTCCTTTGTCATAATTGAGGTGTCTATGTATGTATGGTTTGATGTCTCAGTTTTCAACTCTGCCCCATTGATCCATGTGTCTGTTTATATTCCAATACCATGCTATTCTAACTATTATTGTTTTATAATAGGATATAATTTAAAAAATAGTGACATGTTTCCTCCATTTTTCTTGAAATTGCTTTAGCCAGTCAGGCTTTTTTTTTTTTAAAGATTTATTTATTTTTATGCATATAAGAACTGGGGTGTAAGCCAGAGTTGCGGGGTGGGGGTGAGAGGATTCACCAGAGAGAGTGGGGAGCAGAACAGACAAATGTACTGAAATGGACTGCTGAGGGTCAGCTCTCTGGCCAGCCAGGGGATTGAACTCCTGCTGCAGTGTCTCATGCTGCAGTGGTTGGTAGTAGCTTGATAGTGCTGTCTTTAACCCCTGTGCCAACAGGGATGCCCCTAGACTTTTTTTATAGAGTTATTTATGCATAAAAGAACTGGGGTGTAGGCCAGAGATGTGGGGTGGGTTGTGAAAGCATTCACTAGAGACAGTGGGGAGCAGAACAAGCAGATCTGCTGAGATACACTGCTAAGTGAACAGCAGGAGAGATGGGCGAGATGGGCATGGTCTGATGGACCACGTGGGGATGGAAATCAGGCTACAGCAGTGATAGCTGAGACTTAACCTCTATGCCACCAGCTAGTCCCACAGGTTAGTTTGATTATCCACATACACTTTAATTTTTTCCTACATTTCATTGAAATATATCATTAGAGTTTTGATAGAGATGATCTTGAATCTGTATGTTACATTTGGTAGGATGGTCATTTTTGCTATTTTATTTCTCTCCACCCATGAATATAGGGAAACTTTCCATCTATTTTTGTCTTGTTCTATAACATTTAACTGGGTCTTAGAGGTATCACAGAGCAGATATTTCACCTAGGCATTTCATTCTTTTTGATGTGTTTTAAATGAGATTGTTTTCTTAATTTTCTTTATTCTTCATCATCATTGGCCCTTAAGAATGCAACAGATCGTTATATATTAAATTTGTAGCTTGCCACTTTATTGTACTATTTAATGTTACTAATTTTTTGGTGGAATCTAGGGTTTCATGATACATTATCATATATTCAGATAATGGTAATTTATCTTCTTTTCCAATCTCAATACATTTTATTTATTATAGTCTTATTGCTCTGTTGAAGATTACTAATATTAGAATATTAGTAGTAATTAAATAGAAATGGTGAAATTGGACTTCCCTGCCTTCCTCCTGATCTTAAAGGAAATACTTTCAGTTTTTTACCAATAAGTATGCTATTAGGGGTATGAGTGATGTATTTCAGTGTACTGACCGCATTGATCTCAGGGTTGATTTGGCTGATTTGGCTGGCTAAGCAGATATCCTTTCTCTCCCTTACTGATTCATGTATGTGTATCCCCCCTGCCCCAAAGCTGCACACTTTGTTGAAGAGGATCACCTTCCCCGAATAAAGGTAGGCCATTCTGCAGTCAAGGGTACCTATGTGATTAAAAACTGAACTTGAAAATAGTGCATCACATGTTTACTTTATCTGGGTTTTGCCTACATATGTTAGCTTTCTTTTATCTAAATCTATAAACTAATAAACTAGATTTCATTTTAAAACTAAACTATAATACTAATATCTAAAATTTACCTTGGGCCTCCCTGATGGCACAGTGGGTTGAGCGCAATGCTGTGAAGCCGTCTGCAGCCTCTGCAGCACAGGTTCTACTCCCTGCCAGCCAGGGAGTTACCCACATGGTGTGGCAGACCTCTCCTGTCTTGCCCACTGCTCCCCTCAGCAATGCTTTCAGTCTGTCTGTCTGTTCTGTTCCCTGGTGAATTCTCTGGTGAATTCTCTCACCCTCCCGCACCTCTGGCCTGTTCCCCAGTTCTTGTATAAATTAATAAATCTTAAAAAAGTAAATTTTACCTATATTTATAGTATTCCACTCATTGTTATAAGTCTGTCAAATATGCACATTCAAATATCTTAATAAGCCTGAACTATTACTATTAATAAAATATTACTATTTTAATATCCACATTAAAAATTGGAATCTCAAAGAGTTTAAGGAGTTAGATCAAGTCGATACAATGCAACCATTAGCTCTCAGGCACTTGCATGTCAGTCTCAACATTTTTGTACTGATGCTTGTATGTATTATAGACAGCAAGCTCCAGTAATTCAATGAAACAGCTTTTTCAATACTCTATGATTTCTTTACTAAAATATCCTGAATGAGGTTACCTGCACAAATTACTATCTTCTAACTAACTTTTAGTTATCTAGAAGAATCAGCATCAAAAACCAAATCCAAATCCAATTCTTTTTTTTTTAAAAGATTTATTTATTTGTTTGTTTATTTACTCATTTATTTATTTATTTATACAAGCACTGGGTACAGTCAGAAGCGCAGGAGTGTGAGAGAATTCACCAGAGCCAGAGCTGGGAGCAGAGCAGGCAGAAGGACTGAAGTACACTGTTGAGGGGAGCACCGGGAGGCAGGAGAGGTCTGCACGCCAAGTGGGACCCTCACTCGGTGGCCGGGGATCGAACCGGCGCTGCAGAGGCTGCGGGCAGCCACGCAACCCAGCGCTAAACCCCTGTGGCACCAGGGAGGCCCCTCCAGATCCAATTCTTACCTTTTCACTGCTCTGACACTCTCTTATGCATGTTCTCCACTTAGCATGTTGCCACTCAACGCCCTTTGCTGGAATGCCCCATTTTTAGTTAGTTTTATATTATCAGTGTGTTTCCAGTATAGAGTACACCACAGCTAAATTGTAATTAATATATTTATCTGGAACAAAAGTATTTTCACTTTTTGTTCTCTTAATTCTCTTAGTAGTGATAGGTACTTGATCCATAATGGTTCTTGTTTCCACATGCATCTGTCACTACATCTTAATTTTCACAAAGTTTCCTGTTTGATTTCCTGTTTGGTAATGTGGGAAGTATGTCTGATCTTCTCTTGTTTGTACTTGATTGTTGTTCCTGGCCTTTTAAAATTCTTCCTTCACCATCCGACCACCATGAACTCCACCACTCTTAAATATTGATAAGTGAGGGATAGGAAGGTGTCATATTCTTTAATATGGAAGGAATGTTTTATAGTGTTTAAAATTAATTTCTAGGGCATATTAGATAAATAATTTTAGGCCCATTGCTAATAAAATAATTCAATTAATTAAACATTGAATTTATATTTTAGACATTTGGCTAGAGGCAGTGAGTCACACAAACATAAAGTAACTACATACGTGGAATATTTAATTATTATGCATGTACTGAAGTATACACCAATATCATTATGTCATCTATTAGAGTTTAATCAATAATAAATGATCAGCTCCTTAGAGCAATAATTTATATTCCTAGAAAAGTATGCTAGTGATAATCAGAATAGAATAAATACATTTCTACAGACACATTAAAATTAGAAAGTGCCATATTTCAAAACATAAATATTTTGTTAAATAAATTATATATAGTAGTATTGTTTATTACATGTGTATATAATCTCTATTACATGTGTTTATGCACACATGTAATGAAATATCATTGATAGTAATAATTTAAATCTATATTTCTTTACAAAAGGATAGCCCATGAAATGTTAAAAGAAAAAGAGAAGCTGGATTAAATTTGACTTTAAATGTGTCTTAAAAATAAAAAAGAAAATAAAATATGTCTGTGTGTGACAAAGAGAGCGATAGAGATACTCTAATACTCTAGAAAGAGATATAGAGAAGTCTAGAATATTATACACCATATTTCTAACAGAAATTATCAGTAAGTAGTGGTTTTTCAGTTACTTTTCACCTTTTTCTTATTGTGCTTTTAAGCTATTTTCCTAAAATCCACCTATACTTTAGTATATACTATTTTATATAAGTGCATTTTTGCATTTTATTAAATATATTTTCTCAAATCTAAATTTACTTATTAAAATAAAACATCAGTCAGTTGTTATCAGCCTTAAGATTTCAATAGCTAGTAGTTTAATACTGATGCATCATCAAACATATAATTGATCATCACCAAAAATGAGGCTGACTTTCTCATTTATAAATATTCACTTACTAATTCCTATTGTCACTGAAACTGTCTTGATAATACCAGCTGCTTTATTTAACCAATGAAGGCTGTGGCTCCCCGAGATGTGCAGAACAGGCCATTCCAAGATGTATCACTCTGGCAAGAGAATTATTTCAGTCTTCTTTAACTACTTAGAGAATGAAAACCAGGACATTACCCAGATTTAGTGTCCTCTCCCAAAATGACATTTTTATCAGAAAACTTATTTATATGACAGGTCAAACTTGTAATCATGGAGCATCTCACCCATTCCTTATGTCAGTCTCATCCACCACACCTTAAAGCACTAAGCTCCTATCCCATTCTATAGCTTAAGATAAAAAAAAAAATCATCATTTTGATGACATTTACTTTAGAATTTATATCCTTGTAGATCCTCCATATAAATGCAACTAATTTTTTCCTTTTCCCCTATTAATCTGTCTGATTTAATTTGATTGTTCAACCAACCTGAGCAGAACAAAGAGAGGTAGAGGAAAATTTCCTCTCCTTCCCCTGTACCAACAATATCGACATACAGATAATTCTACTTCTGTGATGTTTCACTTAATGAAGAAAGTCTTCTTAAGCAAAATAAACACAACTTTGTTTGACATTTTCAGATTAAGCTTGTGCTGTTAAAACATCCATTTTAAGTCTTTTTATTTAGATAACAATGGTTCACAAAACTATATTTGAGTCAGAAATATAGGTTCACATCTCTTCAGGTATATGTTATCACAACACACTCACCCCACAAGTCACCCATAAATCCTCTCCCATTGTGCTTTGGACCCATTCTCTCCTTTGCTCTCCCCACTTCCCTCCCCTTCTTACTAGAACTCTGTAGTCAGATTTCTAGCATTTATTTTGGCTTGTTTTGTCTGAACCATGTTATATTTCTCTGTATCACATATGAGTGAATCCCTTGGTGTTTGTCTTTCACCTGACTTATTTTACTTAGCATAATCCCCTCATGTTGTAACAAACAGCAATATTTCATTTTTTATAGCTGAATAGTATCTCATTGTGTGGGGATCCACTTACATATCTTTGGGCTCTTAGGCTATTTCCATAATTTATTTGTTGAAAATAGTGCTACAATAGACATAGTAGTGCATGATCCCTTGGAATTACTGGGTTTTTTTTGGTGTGTTTGTTGTTGTTGTTGTTGTTTATTTGACATTCTTCTGTTAGAAACCTAGGGATGCAAGTGCAGGATCTTATCATTTTATGTGTTTAATCATCACCTTTTGCAACAGTAGAAGGTATGATTTTACAAGTCTTCACCAGTGTGTGTCCCTCACTCCACCCCATAGTTTGTGTTTCGATGGAAGCAAATAATTCATTTTCTGTGAATTTTATATTAAACTAGAGTAACTAATTTCTGTCTGGGATCTCTAAATGTTCACCTATGTTTTATCTATGATTTACTCATACACATTTTACTGAGCTTGCAAAATAGTGAATTCTGTATTAAATGAGATGTTACTCTCTGCCAATGTTTGAGACACATTATGTGTTTTCTACTTTTTTTTAATTGAACTAGTCTATCATCAAGCATAATAATCCACCTTGTGTATGAAGAAAACCTATGTTGTGGGGGATTTTGTCTGTCTGCTGTTTTTCTTGTCTTTTTTAACCAACTTCAGGATATTTGTTCTTGCAGTACCACTACTATAAAACATTCTGAAATTGATTGTATTTTTATATCCTTCCTTCACAGAGACTCAGATGAATATGTGGGTGAACTTTGATATGAACATGAATAAATCCTGGACATGTATATTACTTTAGAAATGTATACCTGCTTTAAATAACAGAATACATATTATTTTCACTAGTTTAAAAGTCTATTTTCAAAACTTCATTGCAGAGATCACAATATTTAAGAAATATGTTGTCATTTTACTTGTATGTTTCTCTATAAATCTTATATGAGTCATATGTGCCTGTAAACCCCCCAAAAAAACAAAAACAAAAAAGTCTATTTTTAGCCCCTCTATAGTGTGTGACATAGAGACATGAAAGAAGATTAAGAGATTATTCTGACTTGTCCATAATATTGTCTTTGAATTAAGCTGCTAAACTTCCCAGTACTGATGAGGTAAATAGTAAAAACAACCATACAAAAGAAACAGAATCACCAGACAGGCTGCCAGGACACCATACAATAAAGCAGCCAACAGGGATGATCTGTGGGACATCCATTTGTCTTTTGGGCTGTAGCACCTGCTACTAATTGGTGCTAAGGACGACCAGTCACTGTGTGGTTTAGCACACTCAGATCTCCTCGGTATGTGCTGTGAAAAGCAGGACAGCTAATTGCTGTTGCTTCTGTGCCAGTGAATCAACGTGCTGAGCAAATAGCGACAGATAGAGGGCAGACAGATTCCTGCTAGGAGCTTAGAGTTAGTTGCTTGTGATAACTAAGGCATTTGGCATTTATCTCCGAACGGGGAGAGAGATAATATGCCTTCTGGGTTAATATGTTGAGGTTTTGTTTTTTGTTTTTTTTGTTTGTTTGTTTTTTTCCAGGGGGGGGGGTTGTTGCTTTATTAGCTCTAGCAACATTTTCTTGATGAAGCGAGACTGGATATTAATGCCTCACAGAAACATGAAGTGTAATGTGTGAACGAATCGTCTGGACCTAGATTATGAGCATTGGTTGTTTTGAAAGGGATGAACAGGAGGCAGCCTTGGCAAGAAAACTTGCTGCCTAATCTTACGTGGGCTAAAGATGGAACTTTAAACAGGCAAGTAAGTTCTTTATTCCCCTCCTTTTTCTTAATCTTTCAAGTTTAATGCAGTAGTGAAGTCAGAGAAAGTTAAGACTTTGTTTCAGTGCAATGGATCTCTAGCATGATATCACTTTCTGTCATGTTTGGCTAAAGAATAATGTAATAATGATACACAAATAATTACCTGCTGGAAGAGCAAACACAACTCCTTGTTTTCCATTCTTCCTGGATACTGCATGTTATTGTAATTTTGTTGAGATGCCATGTAATATTTTTAAAGACACAAGCTTTAGAATTTTGACTGTGTGGTTTGTCATTAAAAAAAAATCCTCAGCGACTTTTTTTTTTGCTTCTCTCTAACCCTCTCAATATATATATATATATATATATGTATGTACCCACATATTTGTATTAACATGTTATACATTTGGGTTTTTGTGTGTTCATCTGTGCATGTGTGATGTTTTGTTTTGCGTATGGGGTTGCTTGAGGCTTTAGTTAGTGGGTAAGTTGAAGTGGCTAACTTGCCTCACAATTAACAGTATGTTGTGTTTTGTTCTAATGTAGAATATTCTGATGCTTTTCATTATATGTGTTTCAGTGTATTTGAAATTATGTTCTTTTATCCAGAAGTATTAACCATCTAGAATCCACCCTTACAATACAAAACTAGCAGCTTTCCCACTTTGTGGTGGGGCCTTTACTTAAAAAACATACTTTGGTAGCTCAAGGGAACATGGACACTGAGTAAAAAAGTTTCAGGCCCACTTTGCCGGTACTCTAGTATATGTCTCTAATATGCACAGATGGTCATCGTATTTGATGAACTTGTAGCATGTATACGGAGAACTACTGTTAGCTAGGGTATAATGTGACAGCCTGGGGTAAAGTTAATTCCAAGTCTATACTTGTTTGTTTCACAAATAAAGCTAATTGTTAAATCTAGTACAAAATACTTAAGAGGTAGTTATTGTGTTGCTTAACAACAGAAATAACAGAGGCATATTTTAAGCAAAGAGTGTTTCCCTGCAGTTTTCACAAGTTTGAAGATTTTAATATATGCTCATGTGAACTTTTCACTGCAAATTGGCTCTTCTATTAGTTTCTTTAATTCTTTAGCAGTGGCTAGTGTGGGTCAATGTGATTATTAGTAGATCTGAATCTTCAGTTTTCAGAATTCAGTTCCTTTAAATGTGGACTTATTTCCCTCTGAAATAAAAGTTACAATTTAATGGGCACTCAATTGCACTGAGTGGGAAACTCCTCACTCAGCTCTCAGTTATTACAATGACATGCTGAGTAGAGAAAGTGAATCCCTATCACTTTGCCACAAAATGACCCCTGAATATTAACCATGAAGGGATCTAAGCAGGTCAGAGTTTGGGCTATCTTACTGTTAGCTGCTTGTCTTACTGTTAGCTGCTTAACTTTCTTCAAGAAAGAGGTTTAAATTAATCCTTTCATTTTCTAAGTTTTTTTTAATTATAATGTATCAATTAATGATATATTTGATGCACTTAGTGAGTATCTGAATGATAAAAGTGGTAAAAAGAAAACCACTGAGTTATTATTTGAAGAAAAGAACTCAGTTCCAAGTCAAAAGTCTATTACAAAGTTTGTTTCTTAGTCTTTTCACATTTAAATTTTGCATGTTGTCTTTTTATCTTCCATATTAATGTCAGACAAGCAGATATAAACTGAAGCTATTTGAAAAAAAAATTCCAAGTGTTGTGGTACACAGCTTACATTTGAAGCTAAATGCAAATGATAATTATTGTTTTTCTTGTCAAAGGAAATCTATTTTTCTTTGATCACAAAATGTGTGTCAAGCAAACGTATGTTGAGTAATTTATGATTCCTTTCTGTAATCACTTGATCATGTGGGTTTTACTTCCTGAATAAGTAATGAGGCTTTACAATAATAATAAAGAACAATCTACATATAAATGCTTTTTGAGATAGATGAGCTTACTCCCCATTGTTGTAATTCAGACAATAGGAACTTTAATTTTAGACAATAGGGGCTTTTGTTTCTGCTACACATAAAGTAATACAAAACTTCTCCCATAAACCAACTGTCACCTCAACTTATTTCTAGTATAGTAGCTCCTTATATACATTCACATTTTATTGTAGCCTTTACAGTGGGATGAAATATGTGGTTTTAAGCTTTACTCAGGGTCCCAACCTTTGAATAAATTCAAAGAAATAAGCTCAACAAAGAAACCACATTGCATTTAAATGGAGTAGAAATATTTGTTGCTTAAAGTTTAATTTTGCTTGGAATTCCAGAGGTCCGTTTTGATGGTGGTCATCTTTTTTTTTTTTTTAATGAGTTGTTTATATTATTGGGATTATTAGCAAACATGAACCATTTTGTCATTTTATATTTCTGTGTAAAATAAGGCTATGTGATTGAAATATCAAAAAAAAATGTTTTACCTTACAGAGTGGCTTTCAAATTTTTTTTTTATACTCCCAACTAAACCAATATTTTGATATAGATATGTTTTCTTCTGCAATAAAATGTTATGTGTTGTCACTCTGTAATCTGGAAGAATGTAGGTTCAAACTAATGATCACATAGGGGGCTTCATATTTTAGTTTTAGGCTCAAATATCACTGGGTTGCCTGAGGAGATGTTGGAAAGAACTATGGGAATTATTTTACTACACATAGTCAATCTCAGGTGAGAATAATAACTACTATGAGTAATTTATAGCAAGATTATGTTCTCTCAGTTGTGTCTGTGTACAAATTCCAAAGTTTTAAAGCTCCCAGTAACTTAACATGTAATATTCACTTACATTGAATATTGGAGTCATTTAGATTAAAATGGTTACAGAACCAAAAAATGTGCTCAGAAATTCCAAATGTAACAATTATTTCCTTGCACATATGAATAAAGGCAGGTGAAGAGGTAATTTTGAATGTTTGAATAGTATGACCTTGAAGTAGAATTACTACCCATGATGTATAAGCCAAAGTGTCAGAATTGCAGGACTATGAAAATAAATATGACTTGATATCAGCCTGAAAATAAGTCACACATTAATGAGCATAATAGACACACATGCACACTATTCCTTTATATAATAAGCACAGAAACCTTAGATTCTATTACAAAGACAGTTGTATTCCTTGTAAGCCTCGGCACATTCCTTAAATGTTTTTGCCTTAGTATCCACATCTATAAACTCAGACTATCAGAGATTTTTTTTAAGCATCAGTCAAAACAATGAATAAGAAATCTGTAAATTGCTACATAATCTAAAATACAATTAATAGATTTAATCTTTTAGTGATTACTTTTCAAGATGATTGTGTATGTGCATGTGAACCAACAAAATAACAAGAAAATAATTTCCACTCTACAGAATAAAGTTTCTACCTGAGCACTCTAATGGACAAATTTCCTTTTATCTCACAAGTTGTTTAAAGGTTGCACTCAACCTTAAATATTAGATCATGGCTATTGAGGCTATAAATGTAAGGGGGCAAAGCAATCATTTATTGGAAAAAAAACTAAAGAAAATGAAGTATTTCTTTCCTTTAGACTGGTTAATGGAAAAATTCAATGCTTGTTTATTGTGTTCCTTGATGGATAGGAAATTGACAGGAGGTGTAACTTTCTTTCTGGCTTTTAGAGTGTAAGCATTCTCAGGCCATGGCGGATGTGTAGTTCCTATTACTTTGAAAAGTCATTCATTTTAATGCCTAGTGAAAGGGCGGGTTTTAGACAGAATTAAGCACTGTTTCCTGAACTGGGAGGACAGCGGTGTGTGCAATGAAGTGCATCATTCAAAAGGGAGACCAGCTAATGAAAGCTCTCCCTGTCGTTTTCATGGAGGTGTCAGAATGAGCCTTTTCTGATTCTGCATCACTGGATGCTTATGGAAATGCAAATTGTTTATCCAAGGACAGTGACTTTCCTTTTTGCTTTATCATTTAAGGGGCTGATTTTTCTTTGACTTTTCAGAACACCACTGGAATCTAGAGAAGGTTCATTAAAACTAGATGAGAGGTTGCTTTGGAAGCTAAAGTCACTGTCTGAAAGACAGAGACACAGAGAAATTACAGAGAAATGCTCACAGAGATACATCCTCAAAGGGAGACTGAGAGAGTCATGAATAACAAGAGAAATACTCACCAAAAAAGAGGTAAATAAAATTGGAGACACAAGGTGAAAGAATGGCAAAATAAAAATGAGGGGAGAGGAGAATCGTGATCATAAAAAGAAAAGGAGAGAGAGAGAGAACATAAGTATCTGAGAGAGAAAAGTGGTCAGAGAAAGACAGACTGGCAGAAAGAAAAATGCTTAAGACAAAAGAGATAGGAAAAGGGGAATAGAGACAAAGTCTTTAAAGATAGCGACAGAAAGGGAGACTCAGACAGACTGATCAGAGAGTGAGAGAAAGAGACAGGTATACAGATAAAGGAGAGTACCTGTTATCTAGAGATGGGGAGAGAGAGAGAAAGAGAAAGAGAGGATGGAGGGGTTCATTGTGCTTCATTCAGTCCCTAATTGGTGAGGAGTTTAGGGTCTAACCACTCAGGCCTAGTTTCTGTGTTTAAACCATTGACAGAGGATGTCCTTCACATACATAAAGCACTGAGTGCAGGGCCTGCAACCAACCAAGGGATATCTCAGTAAATGGGAATTGATATTCAACATCTTCCTCATTATCATTTAGTTAAACTTTCAGCAGTTAGCCTGAGTCAAATCCTTGTTTTACCCCATAGTCTTACCCCTTGGGACATAGTAAATAATTTAACATTGATATTACAGTTTCTTCATCTGTGAAACTTAGATATTATTTTCTACCTCATGGTTTTGCCCTATAAAATAAATGAAAGAGCATATTTCATTTGGGGCTTTGTACAATGTATTTTAGTAGTCCCACTAACTAGCTCAGTGTCCAGAATTTAGTAAGTACTTGATAAATATTTAATCGATGAATGCATATTTGCTCTGAATATTAGTTTCCATGGAATAAGGAAAAGCTGAAATGATGTTTTGGTGTTTTAATGTGAAACACTAATGGAATCGTTTCCTATCTGCTTAGCAAATTTATGATTTGCGGAATTTCTCTAGCAGAGGTCTGTCTCCCTGCTGTCCATTCTATCTTCTAAAGAACAACATAAAATATTTGTAACCATAAGCTTTTATCTAGGCCTGGTAGTGACTTTGGGTCATTTTTATTTATTTATTTATTTATTTACTTTAATATAGGGACATGTTCTTAACACAGAACAGAATGGTGGTAGGAATTTGGGGAAAAAGTGAATGTTTAATTAAGAAGAGTGAAGATGGACTAGGTAAAGAAAATCAAATGGACTACTAACTTAGAAAAAAGGTATAGAACTTAAGTGAGAGACAATTTTATAAAAAAAATGATGTAAGTGTGTGTTCTGTTGAATTCCAAAAAGAAATGGGAGAAAGGAGCAGAAAATAGAAGGTGTATGACTTATGAAAGAAAATAAAAACATAAATTATAAAATCTCTAAAGTTTATTCCTGGTCATAAAGTAAATTATGAGAAAATAAACATTTAGCTTGAAAATAAGTGAAGTGCTCAATTTTTATTTGAACTTTTTTTAAAGATTTATTTTTTATGCATACAAGTGCTGGGGTACAGGCCAGAGGTGTAGGGGGTGAGAGGATTTACCAGAAACAGAGTGGGGAGCACAACAGGAAGATTGACCTAAGAACACTGCTGAGGTGAGCATCGGGCGAGTCAGGAGAGGTCTGCTGCTCCATGTGGTTTGTTCCCTTGCTGGCCGGGGATTGAACTCATGCTGCAGAGGCTGCAGACTGCCTCATAGGTTGAGTCTTAACTGGTTGCGTCACCAGGGAGGCCCTTATTTGAACTTTTAATTATTGAATATTGAAATATTGAGCCCCCTCGCTAAATTCATTCCTTATCTATGGGCTATGTTTGGAGGAAATCAGGCTAAGAATGTGTGCAAAACTTTGATTTAAATGCTTTATCTTTGTTTTCTCTGGTCTGTGGATGAATCTGCATAATAAATGGAAAGACTAAATACTGAGTATTTGCTGTATGCCATGAGCTATTCGTAGTGTTTTTAAATTTATCATCCATTTAACCTCTGCAATGTAGGTGATGTAGAACAGATCTCCCCTCCCTAGCTAATTTTATTTCTGAATATCTCTGTAAGAGTCCCTTCATCTAAGATGTGTTGACAGTCTCTCATACAATTTTACTTTCTATCTGATGTTATGAACATAGACTACTCTTTTAGAACATTAACTATTGTTACATTGATGTGCTAAAACTCGATCAAAAATGACAGCAAAAAATTTAGGCCCTTTTACAAGTTTTATTTTTAAATTTTCATTCAGGATATACTTAATTCTGAATACCATGCATTATATTAATTCTTATTTTGTATTCATAAGTCAAGTTGAAGAATAAACTAAAACTCAACGAAGCTTCAGATAATAAAGCTTCACTTTTTTATAGTAGCAAATACTTTTTCAAATGATGGTAACTTCAATGGAAAATGTGTGAATGAGGAAATGCTAAAACAAAGATCTTTCTAATATTTATAGAAGACTATAATTCATACATAGTAAATAATTGCCATTTCAATTTCAATTATTTTCCTCCTCAGTCTCTGTCTCTCTCTGTCTCTGTCTCTCTCTCCCTCACACACACACTAGTTATAGCACATGCATAAAGCCATTCCTTAAAACTTTATTTGAAGCATAGCACTAGATGTGAGGGGGTAAAAAAATCAAATTGTGCATCTAATTAAATATATACTACTTTCTGTTTCTCTAAGTCCCTTTGTTCATTATGTTTCAGTATTTCTTCTGTACTTATGTCTATGCATCTAAATTTTTGCTATGATGTTTTCTCTTGATTTTTTAATCAAAGTATTATTTCCTATCACAATACATAAGTATTTTATTATTAAAATATTAACAACTTATTCCTTCATTGCTCTCTGTTGTATCCTGCCCCAAGTTACAAGCACACTAATATATCATAAATCATGTTTTCTTTAATATATTGATGTTATACAGAACTGTAGTTTTTCTTTCCAGTGTTTGTCTTTCCATTATGAATAAATTTTATGTGCTTATTTTTTCTGAATATCTATATTTCCTGTTTTCCAAAACAGTCTTCTGGTAATACCCACCAGTAAATTTCCCCAAATTCTCAGAAATTTTGACCTTTCACTCCCATTGTTTTCCCAAGATAGCAGTCTTCCTTTCAGTAATATTGGGATGCAGAATTATCTCTGAGTTGGTGAAAGATCAGTTTCCCACTGGGGCCACTGGAGTGTGGGGGGAGAAAATAGAAAGCTGACCACAGGCAAAAAGCAGGCACTTGCACTGCTCCCCTATTTAAGTCTGCCTGGTTCTGAGTTGCAGTGGAAACTCTTCTGGATCACCTGGTGGAGGATCCTTCTGGCACCACACTGGGTGATAGGAGAATCACAACTCCCACTTCTTAGTGGTGGTAAATGGAAGATTCCTCAGCATTCCACCAGAACTGAATGTAACTAACATTACTGTATTAGTAATTGTTCTCCAGAGAAGCAGAACTAATAGGTTGTGTGTGTGTGTGTGTGTGTGTTTGTATCAGATAGGAAAAAAAAAAAAAAAAAGGTAGTTTGTAAGGAATTAGCTCATATGATTACATAGCCTGGGAAGTCCCAAGATTTGCAGTCAGCCAGCCAGAGACCGAGGAGACTCAATGGAGTAAATTCTATTTCCAGTCTGAATTAAAAAGTAGAAGAAGAATGCATCAGTGTAAAGGTAGTCAGGCAAAGAGAGCAAATTCTTCCTCACCTATTCTTTTTCTATTCAGGCTTTGAGAAAATTGGATGAGGACTGTACATATTAGTGTGGGTGATTTTACTTAATATGTAAATCTACATATTAATTTAATCTAGAAAATATGGTATAGGCATATTCAGAGTCATGTTTGACCAAAAATCCACTGGATACTCCATGTCCAGTCAAGTTGTCTCATAAAATTAATCATCACTATTACCTTAGTTAGGAAATTAGATAATGACAACCTGTTTCACTGAGGTTATTCATGGTTTAAAATCACCCATGTACCGTCATCATAGTCCCTTGTGCTCTTCCCTCCCCCCTTTTTTTATATAATTTATTTATATAAATTTTACATCATTGTTCATTTTTGTGCATTGTTTGCTTTCTCCTCTCTGGTGTAGAACCCATAGAATTCCCATCACCAATTTATCCCTGCACAATCACCATGGTCCCTTGTGCTCTTCCCTTCCCTGTTTTGGTCCCTCTCCCTCCTCCTCCCCTGCAGAATATCTCTGATTTATAGTTGCCTGTTAATTTTTTGATGTTAAAAATCAAAATCAGGGCCTCCCTTGTGGCACAGTGGGTTGAGCACAGCACTGTGAAACTATTCGCAGCCTCTGCAGTGCGGGTTCTATTCCCGGCTGGCCAGGGAGATACCCACATGGCATGGCAGACCCCTCCTGTCTTGCCTGCTGCTCCCCTCAGCAGTGCTTTTGGTCAGTCTGCCTGTTCTGCTCCCTGCTCTGTCTCTGGTGAATTATCTCACCCTCTTGTTCCTCTGACCTGTACCCCAGCTCTTGTATAAATAAACAAATCTTTAAAATAAATCAAAATCAATGGGCAACTCTGAACCAGAGACATTCTGCAGGGGTGGGAGAAGGGAGTTGGATAAAGGCAGGGGTATAAAAGCACAAGGGATGGTACACAGGTGAATTGGTGGTGGGAATTTCACAGAGACTATACCCGAGATGATAGAGCATGCATTGTATAAAAATGAAGAATGATGTAAAAAAATAAATATTAAAAAATCAACTTCTTACTTGATCCCACTGAAACCTGTAGGGGGAAGGAAAAGTTGCAATTATTCCTTTGCTGTTTTCCCTGAGCAGGTCAGGTGCTATCAAAAGGTGTGTGTGTTGTTAGACCACTCTTTTCCTGGTCCCTTGCATAGGAAGATGAGACTTTTCTTGGCGCTCTATGGTTTGTCTGTTTTCAGTTCCATGTGGGAAGTTCCAGATGCATTATATGTTAATAGGGAAACCCAGAAATAGATACTATGTTGATGTGGTTCAATTTACTGCCTTGAGAATGTTCTGTGAAAACTACCTATCGGTAAATAAGATATGAAGCAAGGTATTAAGGAGCCAAGGCAATATTTCAGGCAGGAGAAAAAGTCCCAACCTAAGTCATTAGCAGTGCAGGTGATCAGAAGTGATTTTATTCTGGATGCCTTGTAAAGATAGGACAAACAAACTGCATTAATGACTGAAATGTAGGATATAAGAGAAAGACATCTTCAGTGACTGCATTTTTAGGAATTATTACTGTGATTGAGGAGCCTGAGATATATTTAGAAAGACAAATCAAAATTTGATTTTTTTTCTTTCTTCTTTTTTTTTTTTAAAGATTTATTTATTTATTTATACAAACACTGGTACAGTCAGAAGCGGCGAAGGGTGAGAGAATTCACCAGAGCCAGAGCGGGAAGCAGAACAGGCAGAAGGACCGAAGTGCACTGCTGAGGGGAGCAGTGTGCGCGGCAGGAGAGGTCTGTCGCACCATGTGGGACCCTCTCCAGTGGCCAGGGATCGAACCAGTGCTGCAGAGGTTGCAGGCAGCTTCACAGCCCAGCGTTCAACCGCTGTGCCACTGGGGAGGCCCTGATTTTTTTTTTTTTTAATTGCCATTCTGACATTTTTTAAATTAATTTCTTTGTTAAGGTAATATTGGTTGAAAACACTGTATATGACTCAGGTAGAATCTCACTTCTTCATATGTATGTTAGCATACCACAACCATGTCTAAAACTTCTGTACTATTTCACTATATTTGTATACACTGTATTTTAGGTGAATATAGTGTATACAAATTAGATGATTCTTAAAGTTTAGCTATCACAGGACTGGTTGGAACTGAATATAAGTGTATAAGGAGAAGTCTGAGGATTGAAACTGGAGTCTTGGCAAGTATAGAAGATGTATATTATTATTATTATTGTTATTATTTTGGTTCATTTACACTTTGAAGAACTCCTTCTTGTTTACTGCTACTCCATTTGCTTTTTTAATAAACACATTATGTTATTTTTGTGAAGCTATTCATTGCAGACAATTTTATTTATTTAATGAAGTTTTGTTTGAATCCCTCACTAAACATATCCTCTCCCCACGCCCACCCTTAGTTATGTGTGTTGCTTTGTTCTCCTTTTTTTAGTTTCCAGGTTTTCCTCAAAGAAACTAATTGATTATTCATGCCCCTCTATTTATATTTAAGAACTTGTTAGTTAGTTTATGTAGGCTATAGAAACAAATATACACTTTTATGGAATTGTTCAATATTTGTATTTTGTTCATGTTACCATCTGCAAGTGGTTTTTGTGTCAGCAAAAATTGGGGGTCTGGGAACTGAATTTTAATACACAGCCTCCAAATTTTCTCTCAGGTCTTGTCATTCAGATAGCCTTTTGCGAAGAATCCAAAGAAGGATTTATGGGGCCTCCCTGGTGGCGCAGGGGGTTAAGCACCGCGCTATGAAGCAATCCGCAGCCTCTGCAGCAGGAGTTCAATCCCCTGCCGGCCAGAGAGAAACCCACATGGCGAAGCAGACCTCTCCTGTCTTGCTTGCTGCTCCCCTCAGCAGTGTGATTCAGTCAGTCTGCCTGTGATTCACCACTCTGTCTCAGGTGAATCCTCTCTGACACACACACACCCGTTCTTTGGCTTGTGCCCCAGCTCTTGTATGCATAAATTAATAAATCTTAAAAAAAAACAACAAGGATTTATGGGTGAAGAATGAACTGGACAAGGCACATGGCCTCTCACATTCCTTTGCTCCAAAGCTCAGTCACATGACCACATGAACTACAAGAGAGGTTCAAAAATGTAATCTTGCTGTGTCTCTAGACAGATGGGTGACTGTGTCATTATGTATAAGAAGGACTAGCCAACAGGTGGGCTTTATTATGATGTATTCAGGCAAAGAGATGGCCTTCTGTTTGATGGCTCAGTGTTTGGGGACTCTGTGACAATGTCTGAAGGAAACGCTCTAATCTCTAAACTATGGACCAAGAGACAGTTTAAGGAAAGATTGCACAGAAATCTGGGAGGGATTCTAATAATTTAACGAATGCCCTTGTTTAAGATGTCTCAGCTGAAATCGCTATTCTCCCCTGCCTTTCACAATACTCCCACTTGCTAATCTTCTTAGGTCCTGTAGCCAAATTGACTGATTTATATTACCATTGCCATTTATCATTGCCATTGTCAATGTAATTTTATGAACTCAGTTATATAAGTTTCTGATCTTCCATTTTCAAACTTCAACAAATTTGTTGAAATCAAAAATTTTCTTTTATCACTGATCTGTCTTCATGGTTTAGCACTTCGTTTTATTCTTATTGTGAGCTGACTTGTGGGGGATGGCAAAAAAATATTTTTGATCAATCAAGATATAGATATAGTTCCATCAAGTGCCACGATTCACCATAATATCACATATTTGCATTTCATAATTAAGAATGGAATGATTGGTTTTAAAAAGTTACCTTTAGACATGGAATCTAAAAATTAAAATGTTCATTAAAGAGTGTTTTCTTGGTGACAAGATAACAGAAATATATCAATTGTGCTCTGTAAAATCTAGATTATAATAATTGCTTCTTTGGAAAAATTTGGTATTGAACCTCCTTAATTTTATGGTAATTTGTTGCCAATGAATTATAATTGCTGATACTAAGTCACCCTGAGCGTTATCTTTTGCTTAAAAGACACACAAATGCACGTGCATACACACACACACACACACACACACGTCAGGCTTCCTATTTGTAGGGTAAAGAAAATATCAGGCTTTTCTGCCCTTCCGCCATCAGGATAGATGATGGATCCTTGTCCTGAATGCATGCCTGATGGTGGGCACCTGGAATAGGGTGTGGGCATAGGTAGATGGGATTCAGCTGAGCTAAGACTGTGCTTTTAAGGGCGGCGTCACGGGGGGACGCCAGCAGCACCAGCACCAGCAGCAGCAGCAGCCGCAGCCGAAGCCGAGAAGCAGCAGAACGAACGCTAGAGAGCCCAGATAGAGTGAGGACTTGCTGGGGGCTGGGAGGCCTGCCAGCCTCCCAGCCCCCCAGCCAGCACCCCTGCCTGCCATATGCCTGGTGAACCCCAAATGAAAAACCTGCAAAACTACTGAGGACTCTGACTCCTCCTTTACCCGGTCTGCATGGGATCAGAAAACCTGCACTGTGCCCAGTCCGGCCCTTACACTATTATACTTACTTATACTGCAGATTAATTGAATGTTGAACATGGATACTGAAGACAAAGAAAGTAGAAGGAATAAGCTGTTACACAGTTCATCAGGAAATTCTCTTGCAGCTTTACCATAATAAGTCACAGGGTGAGAATTTAACAAGGGACAGAATTGAAACAAAAATTTTGGATAAAGTATAGCATTCATACAAAGAAAATATTTTAGAATATTTTGGTAACATAAAAGATATTTAGATTTTTTTAAAAAATATTTAATATGTTTTTAAAATCAATCTTAAGTTGGGAATGCTTTTAAAAACACCCACTGTGTTAGAGGTGCTTATTTTGTAATGTAGGAAAAATCAGGCAAAATTTGAGATAGTCAGTGTTGCCTAATATCCTGTGTAGTTTAGTATTCTTTTTATGAGTAAAGAGATATTGTCTCTTGTGAGTCTAATATATATATATATATATATATATAAAGTCCAGGTATCCAGAGGTCCTTGCTTCTATAAATAATTTGATTCAAAAGTTCAAATTCAATGTCAAATTCAATGATCCATTCAGTGAATTATTAAAGTAGTTTCACTCTTTCCATTGCAGTCTGACTTCCACCCCCAGCATTTATCTGACATGCTTAATACTAATATCACAAATGACCTTGTACTTGCTGAATTCACTGGAAGATTTCATCTGTTTTATTCTGAACCATCTGCATTATTCAATATTTGCTGACTATTTGATCTTTGAACCTCTCTCCTCTTTTCATGGCACAACATTCTCCTTTTTTATTATTTCTATTTGTTTATTGAATCTTATTTTGCAAGATTAAATTCAGGTTCACTTTCAGGCTTCCTTCCTTTGTATAGGTCTTACAAGTTAATGTGCTCTGATAAAGTTTCTTACTTCTCTTCCCTTCTTTCATATTTCTTTGGACTTATTCTATCTACTGTTTAAGTCTTAACTAATTTCTGTATGCAAGTGGCAGCTAAAATCATATCTTAATATCTCCAAGTTTTATTACACAACTCAGAATAACTGCATAACCTACTTCCACTTGGAGCTTTCTTTTGATACCCCAAGGATAATTCAAATATGTGTGAAACTAGTTTCACCATCTCTTCCACTCAACTTCTTCCCTCCCTGTATTCTAAACTCAAACTCAACTTTTTCCCGCCCTATATTCTAAAGTCAGTGACTAATGGAAATCAACATGAACTTGCAGGAGTAAAACCAGTATACCAGTCGTTGATTTCTTCCTCTTACTTTCCACTTGTATTTCATCAAGTACCACAATTTTCCTATTAATTCAACCTCCTTAAGAGATTTAGAATCCTACCATTCTTCCCTTAAAGCCCTCATCAATTCTCGCTAGATATTAAGCTCACCTGTACTGCCTTTCATGAGTTTCTCTTTTCCCTTTAGCCACTTTTTTTTCCCTCTACAATACTTCCATTTTCATTATAACACTGTCTTGATAACTTATTTCTATGTTTTCTCATCCAGACTTTCCTTTGTATGACCTCTTTCTACCTAATCAAATTTATTCAAAAGAAAAAACAAGCAAAATTTAATTTTAATTTTCTATGTAACTTGAAATGTGAAGTTGTAGATATAGTTTGCTACAGGATTTATGCTTAAATAATGACATTGGGATGCATCTATTCATTTGCTTCCTTTGCTAATTTGTTCTAAAATTAATATGTTGATTATTGGCATATTTGAGCTCATACCATTACAGCCCCTAATCCAAGAGAAAATAAGAAAAGTATGAGCTGTGAAAATTCAACCAAAACACTTTTATATTGGGTCTGTTTGGTTCTGATTCACATGAATTGGTTCATTTGCCCTATGAGAGGATGATGAAAAATATAAATTGACTCCTTCAAAATCATATGATACACTGTTGCTCTGTAGAGAAAGGTCAGATCGAAATGATATAGTATGACTTGCTATATAAAAGACAATCCTTTAAACACCTGAAATAGAAACTTGTCAGGTGACTCTTAATTTAAGCCAAATTGCCTATTATTTTATGCTGATATTAACTATCACGTAGTGGTACAGGAATTCTTATTCTTTGCAAAAATTCAAAAATATGTACTTTTTAAGCAAATGATATAACATGTATTAAGTACACTTTTTGATTTAAGTCACTGATAGCATACAATAAACAACAAATATTGGCAAGAATGTAGAGAAAAGGGACCCTCCTACATTCATCATAGTAATATAGAGTAGTGCAACCTGTATGGAAACTCTATAGATGTTTCTTAAAATATGAAATATAGACTTACTACATGATCCAACAATTCTACTCATAGGTATCTACCCAAAGAATTCAAAATACTAATTTGAAGGAATATATGTACTCCTACATTCATTGCAGCACTATTTACAATAGCCAAGTACAACAGGAAACAATCTGAGCCCAATAACAGATGAGAAGATAAAGTAGACAGTACATGGCAGTATACAATAGAATACTACTCAGCTATTAAAGAAAAAAGATGAAATATTACCATTTTCAACAACATGAAATTGGAAGGGAGTTTGCTAAGTGAAGTAAGTCAGTAGGAGAAAGACAAACGCCACATGATTTATCTCACATATGGGATATATGGAAACAAAGCAAAGAAACAAGCTAAACTAAAACAAACCCTAGAAATCTGACTGTGGAATCAAGGCCATCAGAAGTGAGGAATTGGGGTGGGGACCAAGAGGGTAGGTAGTTCATCTACCATGTACTGTGGTAGATGATTATGAGTGCTTTGTTGGTAGGTGTCATGTGGGGATGTGGGGATGAACCTATACCTCTAAACTATGTACTTTTGTTAACCAATGTTATCTCAATTAAAAAAAAAAATCTGTTCATAAAATACAGTTTTCAAATTAAAAGAAAGAACTACATAATAGATTGTCATGCTTAATCAAATTCTTCTGATTTTGGATTTTTATGTTTTTTTTTTTTTTTTTTTTGTGGGACCCTCGCCGGTGGCCGGGGATCAAACTGGCACTGCAGAGGCTGTGGGCAGCCTCGCAACCCAGTGCTCAACCACTGCGCCACCAGGGGAGGCCCTATGCTTTTCTCTTTATGCAAAATATTTTTAAAGTCTTCTACACTTTGGTTTATAATTTCTTTTTTTTTTTTTAAGATTTATTTATTTATTTATACAAGCACTGGTTACAGTCAGAAGCATGGGAGAGTGAGAGAATTCATCAGAGCCAGAGAGGGGAACAGAACAGGCAGACTGACAAAATACACTGCTGAGTGGAGCAGCGGGCACAGCAGGAGAGGTCTGAGCACCATGTGGGACCCTCCTGGCGGCCGGTGATCAAACCGGTGCTGCAGAGGCTGCAGGCAGCCTCATAGCCCAGCCCTCAACCGCTATGCCACCAGCAGAGGCCCTGGTCTATAATTTCTAACCTGATTTTTGCATGTATTTTCTTTAATTATTTAGAGGCATTTTTCTCCTTTTGAAAATCCTCAATGTAAGCAATTAATATTGTATAATTTTCTTATAAAATGAGGATCAAGTATTACTTTTTCATTAAAATTACCATATTCTCTGAAGGCAGTTAAGGACACCAGTTTTTGATATTAGTTTTTGATATTAGTATTATTTCAGGTTAGCTAATCTAATACTGAGCAAACAACTCCAGCTGATTTTACATAACAATATAAATATCTTTACAGCATTACCTGGCAAGGAATTAGCAAAGATCATTGTGAAGGATAAACATGTAAAGGAACAATTATAATGGACATATTAAATAAGAGACTGACTTTTCATGTTAGATTTTATTCTTATTGTCTTAAAATAATGAGAACTATTATATTACATGTATGCATATATAATTCAACTATAACTTAGTAACAGTTATAGTTACTAAGGGGAGTTATATAGGGAAGAAAACCCCAGAGACGCATGGCAAAGATTAAATAATAAGACACTAGCTTATCATTCCATTGTATTGACATGGATTTGTGACTCTTTAACTCATCATATTCCAGAAAGCATTGTCCTCATTAGAAATTCTGCTACTGTATTTATATTTTTCATATTTATACTGCCATTAGCAGTGACCTGTGTGGTGCCAATAATTGTTTATTAAATAAATAAATCAGATTTGTTTTTTAGGATAGCTGTTTCTTGTGACTAATGTACACTTAATATCTTTTACTTTTATGGACGGAAAATTATTATAGACATTTGGAATCTTCTTTACCTAAGTTCTTGGTATTCTTGTTGAGAGTATTTTTCCTATATTTTTTCTTATTACCTTTTGAAGGATTCTTATACTCTGCAAGATATTTTCAAGAAACTCTTACTTTAATTTATTGCACAGAGTTAAGTAATATCATAACCAATTGCCTATTCTTGGTGGTTGTGCACGTCATATATGAACCATTCAAAGGCTACATTAGAGGGTTTAATGTGGACTGCCAAAATGATGTGATTCTCTTAAGATATAACAAAGGGCCTCCCTGGTGGTACTGCGGGTTGAGTGCAGCACTGTGAAGCTGTCTACAGCCTCTGCAGCGGGGATTCGATTCCTGGCCAGCCAGTGAGATTCCCACATAGCATGGCAGACCTCTCCTGTAGTGCCTGCTGCTCCCCTCAGAAATGTATTTCAGTTTGTCTGCCTGTTCTGCTTCCCACTCTGTCTCTGGTGAATCCTCTCACCCTCCTGCACCTCTGGCCTGTACCCCAGCTCTTGTATAAAAATAAATAAATCTTTAAAAAAAAGATATGACATAATATAATAATAATGACGTAGAAGTTATGTTCTTCTCTAGTTGCCAGTTGTGCTTCATACATTTTGAAGTCACAGCGATGACTGATGGAAATGAGATTTTCACTTCCAGTAATCCCCAAAATTGTTATTTTTTTAAAAAGATTTATTAATTTATTTATACAAGCACTGGTACAGTCAGAAGCACAGGAGGGTGAGAGAATTCACCAGAGCCAGAGCAGGGACCAGGGAGAAGAACAGGCAGAAGGACCGAAGTACACTGCTGAGGGGAGCAGGGGGCGGCAGGAGAGGTCTGCACGCCATGTGGGACCCTCACCCGGTGGCTGGGGATCGAACTCGTGCTGCAGAGGCTGCGGGCAGCTTCGCAACCCAGCGCTCAACCACTGAGCCACCGGGGAGGCCCAAAATTGTTATTTTTTTAATGGAAGTTAAACAGTACATTATGTCATGAGTATAGACACTTAACATTTGTTGAATGAGTATATTAAAAAATGTAGAATCCATCATCAACATTTCAGTCTACATCTCTAAGAATTCAAATTAAAGAAGGAACTCTTTATCAAAAACATTTTCCTAAATTATTTTGATATTATATATTTTTTGTTTCAATTAAATTTTGATATAATACAATTTCAGTATTTGTAGTCTAATTTTTTAAATATTAACAATATCCTTTTTGGTGTCTGTGAATCAAAAACTATATGATAGATATTTAAATTCTATATAAATTTCTGAAAACATTAGAATATTTGCTGTTTGTATAGTCTTAAGGATTTTGTATAGATGGGCAGATCTAAGGTAAAATTCTTTTCTTATACAGTAGTACTTTAAAAATGATTCTCATTAGAAAGACAAAATAATTATTTTGTTTCTGAGTTTTCAGGGTTTCTAATTGAGTAAATCTGATATTGGAACCACAAAAAATTGGTAATACATTTGAACTAGAATACTATTATTGTCCTTTCCTCTTTATTTTGCACTTTTACCAACCATAGCTTCACTTAAACTCAGAGCAGACTTGGGGTTAAAACTTCTCAAAGAAAAACTGGATTTGTCTTTGTGTACCCTACTAATGATCATGTTGTAGAAAAGAGAAAATTAAGTATAAATAATATACATCCCTATGTAATGAGAAATATTTATATTTATTGTTGTCAATTATTAAAACCACTAGCAATTATTAAAACTACTGGCATTTTGGTTAGCATTCACATATGAAATGTTGGGGAAAAAAGTAAACACTTTGCCATAAGTATGTGATTTCTTTAGCCTAGTGTACAGAGTAATAATACCTGGCCTACTTTACAAGAAATGGCTTCAGTTACAGTTATTTTTGTCTTTATACAATTCATCATGATGCTCTTATTTTCCAGTTTATTCATATTAGTTATATTTAGATGGATTATTGCACTCAATACCTGAGTGTAAATCAGCTGGGACTTTATATTGTATTTTCAAGTAATTTATGGAACTTCTGATTTGACATGATAATCAATTATCATTTTAAGGAATGTAAACACTGAAGTGATTGGATGAATAGATATCAAAAATTAGTGTATAACTGATGTATCAGCCATCTATTGCTTAAGTAACAGTGTGTAGCAAATAATCTCAAAAACTCAGTGGCATGAAACAAAAGGCTCATCGTAGTATGGTACTGTGTTCATTTGACTGGGCTTACTATCATCTGAGGACTGGCTGGCTGTTGAATGATCTAGACTGGCTTTAGTTGAGAATATTGGAGATACTTGATTTTGTTTAAAATATCACCAGTCCTCTAAGACACCTGGTATGTTATCATGCTGAGGGGAAATGGTACTACACATAAGGCAAACTCAAATACTCTTGCTTTTCAAGCTTTTCATCTGTTAAAGCAATCATGTAGCAGACCTTTGTCAGAGTGACAGGATACTGCAAAACCACGTGGCATAAGGAGAGTATACTGGAAAATGTGCAGACCTGAAGCCATGTTTGTAGTGTTGTTTTTTTTATTTATTTTTTATTTTTTTATCATTGTTCAATTTTAAACAATATGTGCTTCCCCCACTCCCTCATGTGTAGTTCCTGTAAAATTTCCTTCACCAATGCACCCATGCACCATCACCACAGTCCCCTGTGCTTCTCCCTCCCTCCCTCTGATCCCTCTCCCTCCTCCTCCCCTGCAGGATGTCTCTGATTTATAGTTGTCTGTTTTTTTCTTTGTTGTGTTTTGAATTATTATTTTTTACACTGATGTCTTATTTGGTTCCCCTATATTCCTGCTGTAAATGAAACCATCTGATATTTTTCTGTTTCCTTCTGACTTATTTCACTGAGCATAATTCCTTCTAGCTCCATCCACATTGCTGCAAATGGCATGAATTTATCTTTTTCATTGCTGAATAATATTCCACTGTATATATATTCCTGTACCCCTATGTTTATTGCAGCACTATTTATAATAGGTAAAACCTGGAAACAACCCAAATGCCCAAAAATAGATGACTGGATTTTTTTTTTTCTTTTAAATATAGCTCATCATCTCAAAATATTCCTTTTAAAAGAATATTAGAAAATAAGAGAATATTAGGAAAATGTTTTAGGTGCATATATATCATTTTTGGTAGTGAAAGTAAAAAATCAAATTTAAATTATTTTATAGTCAGGATTCACTTGTGTTAAAAATGCTGAGAAATCACTTCTTGGGTGGAAGGACAGGGGTTTTCCTCTGCAGTGCAGGGACTGGCATGTTCTATATGGCACTCGATAGCAGATTAGGTGTCAGAGACCAATCAGCATTCTAGTACTCCACACTAGGTCCCCACGGATTGAAGGATATGGACAAGTATATGTGGATTGCCAGAAACTACTCACTGCTAGTGCCATGAGATCCAATTTTAGCCAGGAAAACTGAGGTGGGGGCAGGAATTAAGCACCTCCTGAGTTCTGACATCAGAGTCTGGAACAGAAAGACAAATTGATTTATATACCCTGAGAAATGAGAGGCCTAAGACTTTTTATGGTGGTAGTTTAATTGTAGAATAATGATGAAAAATATAGGACCCATTTCCAGACTGAAAAGTAGAATTAGAATTGGGATGAGGTAGATGGCAACTTATGAATAGGACAGTAGGATTCCTTCAGGCTTTTGTCACTAAGTGTTTCCAGTTAAATAACTTTTAGGTCCTTAGACATAGAGGGGAAACATCTGATGTCTCCACTTGAAATGGAGACAGTATATAAAGAAGATAGAATTGAACTCAGAATGTTTTCTAAGACATTTATTTTCCCCTGAAGATGATAGTACAATGGAGGTAGTTCTTAGACTTGATACCAAGATTTAAGATTCCCCCAAAGTTGTTGTTGTTGTTTTGTTTTTACTTGCCTCAGGCTCAGGGCTGGCATATAGGGGCTTAAAAGATAAGCAGCCATTTCCATTTATGTTGATACACAAGCTTATTACACAGGAATTGTTAAAATTCTGCCTTGTTGGGGAATCAGTCCTCCCTTAGGACCCAGAGAGACTCTTCACACTATGCAAGGAGTTACCCAGTCAATTGTTTCTTAAAACACCCTGTAAGAGTATAATGTGCTTATTAGGTGTTACCCTAAATGGGAGGTTTGGCAGGGGGTCAAACCTGGTTTGGCAGGTTTGGCAGGGGTGGAGTGAGAGAAGGGGATACAAAATGAAGATATAGAATAGAAAGAGGTTTTTGGGAGAAAAGCAAAACAGATTTATTGCAACTGAATTCTGAGGTATGTTACAGGACCAAGTAGAATAATAAGAAAAAAGAAGTTGGGGCAGATTCCTGTGGATCAAAAAAGATTAAACAGTTCTTTTACCAAGCACTGAAATTCTAGAATAAGCAGTTATTTTCCAAGAGGAATATGTAAGAAAGACACTGTTACACAATAAAAGTGACTTTATGGTGTCCTTATTTGTACTTTATCCCTTCTCTGTGTCTTTCTCTAATCTGATTTTTGAATCACATTTAGTGGCTGATGGTTTATTCTGTTATGAATACAGTCATGTTTCTTTTCTTGGTCAGAGTTTTCTCAGAATTGATGGCTGGTATAAGAGACAAAAAGCCATCAATGAGTTCAGTTTTGTTTGTGATGGTAATGGGGAGAGCTTGGTAAAATCAGAGGCAGGAAAATTAAAATAATATTGTATATAGAAATGAATTATCCTATATTCAGGTTTTAATTTCTCAAGATCAAAATCAGTATAGTAAATGTATAAAAGGAAAGTAACAAGTAATAACATGTGCTAGCCTATTTTTGCACACATTTTACATTACTATCAACAGATTTTGGGCTGAATCCATTTTTCTTCCTGGGAAGAACACCCAGTTTTTCTGAAGGAAATACCCCTCCTCCACCATTATTTCTAACTCATAGAGTTTTAATGATGGTATCACCAATTGTAGTAGTTTGGTCTCCATTGTTCTATGTGGGACACAGGATCTAGGATGATAAATCAGGAGCGCAATGATTAGTCTACACGGGAATACTAATCCTAAAGAGAACCAATATGTATCACACTTGAGAATTTTGTTATGGTTCTCAGGAGAATTCCATTCTATTTCTGTTGAATGTATGTGTACATGTAGCTGTATATATCAGAGTTTCAAAAAAATGAGTGCATTTTCTGTATAGTTATTTATTGTATCAGGTAAGGTTAAATTTATTGGTTAAATATAGGACAACCAAGGTCAGTATTGTAAATTCAATATTCATAGCCTATATTTCTATATGTTTACTTCAATGTTACTTTTTTTTCTTTTGCTTTATATCAAGTAGAATATGAGTCAGAGTTCATAAAATTGGATCTAGTTTTTCCCAGCTCACCCAAGACTCCCAATGTCCTTAGGCATGACTGAGTGTGAATCTGAAAGAGAAGCACTAAGAATTACAATAGTGTCCAAGAAGAAACCCTCTGGAGAGGAAAAAATGAAACTGAAAAAACAGGCTCTTTTTCTCTCAGAGCAACCTGGAGATCCTTCAGGAAATTAGACTGTGAAACATTTGCTAGGTAAGCAGTATCATCTTATCAGACCAAAGTGCCTTCTCTGCTTGGATGTGGGAATTAGTTGAGTTCTCTTCAATTACCTGAAAGTCCAAGAAATTAGGAAAAATTCAGCAGGCAGAGAGATACTAAGGGATACCTAACTTCCTTGTTACAAAGGTTGGTGGGTTCTTCTGTAACTAATTGGATATAGAAGAAATTTGGTGTTTAGTACTTTCTCATTTTACTTTGACATATATTATTTGGACAGTGTACTTGGCGAAATGATAGAAAAACAATGGAGCTCATAGCTCTGATTTCAGAAAACTTGCCTTGCATTATTAGCCTAATTTTAAAGATGTAGAAACACATACTAATAGAGTTTAAGAAAGGAAAATGCACTATAGTGAATTGTGAAGTCAGAATTTTGACTCTAGCTGTTTATTTGCAGAATCCCTGCTTTTCTACAGTATCATACTACCACACCATGAATTATTGACACCCTCAAAATTGAAACTTCCATTGATTATCTTATTAGTATTGAATGAATGCCAACAGTTCTTTTCACAGAAGATACCTAAGTCATTTCTAATATACATAATATGTCCAAAGTTGGTCAATTCTGTTTTATATTTGTTCCCTTTCCTCACTGATTAAAGATTGCATTTCATTTTTAAAATTCTTTATCTCTTAGCTTAAACGTATATTTGAATTACTTGTCAGTGTGTGTTCCTTGCACTGTGGCAAATCTAAATTTCTTCAAGTTGCACAGTATGTCTTTGTAAGGTTTCTTCTGTCTAAATGTAAACACACAACACCAGCTGTTGAAGTAATTGAAAGTAGGAACCTTGTGTTTGAAATATTTCTTCATGTGGGTATTAGTCTTTCAAAGTACGGTCTTCCTACAGAAGAAAGGATATGTTTAGAGGAAGCAGATGGTAAGGATGTTTAGGAAGCTCCATATTTAAATCCAGTGGGAAGTATAAAGATTTAGAGAACTGAAATCTAGTAGTGCAGATATAGAAAGACGAGAAAATCCATTTGAAAAATAACTGATTTTTATTTAAAATATACTTTCTAATAGACTCTAATTCTTATTACATGTATTAGAAAATATGTTAATGCAATCAATCCATAGAATTGCTTCATTTCAATGATTATTTTTGTATTAGTTGTAAAACGCAGCATCTACTTAATAATTACATACCGACGAAAATAGACTTGTATTAGATGTAGATGTACTTTGATAAAAAGTACTTCATTTCAAGGTATATGAAAGGGAACATTTTATTACAAGAAATATGGTAAATATCTTTCTATAGCTGACAGCTATATACATAGACCTGTTAATTTTGTAAGTGAAGCACATGTCATGTAAGAGTTCTTTGCAATTTGCCATATGACCTAAATCCAAAATATAATAAGTTGTAAGTTGATGATGGTATTTATTTTAAAAGAACCTTAGTTAGAGTGAGATATAAAATAGGATTTGAGCTGATTTTCCCATATTTACCTTTATACTTTATCAATGATAGTGCATATCAACTTTTCTCCTACAGAACTAGGGTGTAAGCCAGAGGTATGTGGGGTGAGAGGATTCACCAGAGAGGGTGGGGAGCAGAACAGGCAGATCTACTGAAATACACTGCTGAGAGGAGCAGCAGGTGAGGCAGTAGAGGTCTGCTGTGCCATGTGGGTAGCTCCCTGGCCAGCCAGGGATTGAACTCGTGCTGCAGTGGCTGTGGATAGCTTCACAGTGCTGTGCTTAATCCCTTGTGCTGCCAGGGATGCCCTCCTATACTTCTATATTTAGGATATGTAGCAATGCTATTTTTCTAAACGGATCCATTTTATGGGGCAATTTATGTTTCTGTTTATTTTTGTTGTCAATGAAGAATATCTTTCACTGCTAATGTGATTAACCAGTTACCAAATTTATGTCCAGCACATATGGTTCTCATTTGTTCAAAAATAATTCGCATAATACATTTTCCTTATTTTATTTTGTAATTACTTTAGTAGCTGATAAGTACAAATTGGTGTTTTATTCCAGCTTTATTCAGATATAATTGATATATAACGTTGTATAAATTAAAGTATACAATGTGTTGATTTAGTGCATGTTGCAAATGAATTAATTTACATAGCTTTAATTAACACCTCCACCCATCACATAAATATTTCTTTTTTGTGATGAGAACATTTAAGACCTACTTTCTTATAAACTTTCAAGTATATTTAGTGTCGTTAGCTGTAATCACCATGCTATATGTTACATTCCCAAAGTATAAAATCTTACAATTCTATGACCAGTATCTTCCTACTTTCCCTACCTCCCCAGCCTCTAGTAACCAGCATGAATTTTTTTTAAGATTTATGTATTTATGCATACAGTATTTATGCATACAGTGTAAGCCAGAGGTGCAGGTGGGGAGGGAGTGGAAGGATTCATCAGAGACAGAGTGGGGAGCAGAACAGGTGGATGTACTGAAATACACTGCTGAGAAGAGAGCAGGCAAGACAGGAGAGGTTTGCTGTGCCATGTGGGTTAGCTCCCTGGCTGGGCGTTGAACTTGTGCTGCAGTGCCTGTGGATAGCTTCATAGTGCTGAGACAACCCTTTCCACCACCAGGGAGGCCCTAACCACCACTAATTCTGTTCATCTGAGTTTGACTATTTTATTTTTTACTCCACATGTATGTGATTATTTCAGTTAATATAATACCCTCAAATTCATCCAAGTTGTCACAAATGGCAAATTTTATTTTCTTTGTCAAGGTTAATAATATTTCACTGTTTTATATGAAATGGTATTTTGATGTGATCACAGAAGAAACTTTTGTTATAAATTATATATGCGCATGTTACTCATAAATCTCATCTTTCTTATCCATTAAATCCATGGTGATGTGCACAAAAAGATAACTGCATACCCACATTCATTGCAGCGTTATTCACAATAGTCAAGCTGTTGTATAAAAGTCATTACATTTATAATCACATCTCAAGTCCTGGTATGTTAAAACTGTATCCTTGGCTAGGTTCTTGATAGTGTTTTGCAGTTTTACTTCTTCAAATGTTTCTAAGATTATCTTGATATTATGAGATACAACTTGATATTATGAGAACAACTTGAAATCATGTTGAGGGAGAACCACCAAATCAAATGAATGAAACCATTAATTTTTCTCATTCTTGTATCTTTGCACTCACAATTCAAATTACTGCAAAGGTACGACGATTCACTTATGTTCCTCTCATGTCCTGTTGTGTCAACCTTTAGGGTAAATGACAGCAGGTCTCTTGGTTTAGATGATAGCCAGAACATGACATGGCTGGGAGAGCCAGATTAATATACTGCCATCAGCTGAAATGTAAAGAAATATTGAGGTTGAATAAAAAAAAGTAAAGATAAATTGAAATATGTTTATAACCAAATCCTGATTCTCATTGCTACCAACCCTGGCAGAGATGAGATTATAAAGTATATGATTTTTTTCTAAGGCCAGGTTAAGAATAGTTGTCTTATCTCATTGCACTAAGTTTTGACTCTAAAATATATTGTACTGTGCAAGAAACTAACCTTAGGAAGATGCCATAAGGCCGATTTCATTTTTATAGTCCTTTTATTTAAAAAAGAACATTAGAATTCTCTGTCTCCTGTGTTAGAAGTTATAATTAGGTAAATAAATGGGAAAGTCTTTCTACCACCAGTTGCATCTAAGTCCCTTAAAGCCAACAGGTAATCTGGAGGCAAGGGAATGATAAAACCGAAGTATAACTCTGGTGAGCACCATCAGCACCACCATTATGACCTTTATGTGCAGTTTTCACTCTGATATGATATCTCAACTTAATCTGAATTAACTATTATAGTCTTTGACCTCTTTATAAATAGAGACAATTGTGCCTATATATTTGGTTTAAATCATCAAGTACTTTAAAACTCATTTCAGTGATGAATATGAAATTCAATGTGACCAATCAAGAGAAGTATTAAGAAGAGTTTCTTTTAGGATTGTATATTATGAATCCTGACATGGTTGATACCCTTAACAACATCCTTCTTTTAAGGAGAATTTTATATATTCTTAAATTAGGGGAAACTCTCAAATCAGAAATGAAATGGAAACCTGACCTTATCAGTTTTCATAAAGTAAGCAAAAAAAAAAAAAAAAGCTATTCATTTACTTTGAGGTTTATTTATTCTATGGTGCTCCTATATAAGATAAAATATTTAATGATTTTATTCAGAAAGATAGTAACTATTAAACCTCCATAAAATATTAATGGATTTTTGACAGACATTTAATGGAGCCTAAAAATTCTCAAAATACTTGACTAATGTGGTGTAAATAGGGACTCAGCCAAAAAAACAAAAAACAAAACAAACAAACAAAAAAAAATCCTGGCTCCCAACACTAAAAATATATGCAATGCAAATAAGTAACAGTTGTGTTAGGACTGTTTTCACTAGATTTGCAAGTGTCAGTGATCACTGAAAAATCTGGGAAGGAAAAACATCTTACAATTGAGATATGTGAAATGACCTTTTTCTTGTTTCACAATGCCTTAGTCAATTTCTTCTGAGCCTATGTGCACACAGTATGCACATACTTAACTCTTTTTGGGTTTTCATTCCTTTGCTAGCTCAATTCTACTGATCTCCTGAACTGACTCCTGATTTCCAGTAGAACTGATTGCAATAAAGAAAATATCTAAAACCCCATGCTAATAGCTGACATACTTTGGAAAACTCCAGCTTTGCTATAAACTACCCATATTTTTTGTTAGCAAAAATAAATGTTTTAATTTTCTCATTTCTTTCCTTTTCAATTATTCTTCAAATAAGTACAAAAGAGAGTTACAATGATCATTTGAAGTAAAATCTGAATGCAATTTTATGCTGAAATAAAATAATAAAAGAAAAAGAGAACTTTGAAACTACAAAAAGAATAAGTACCCTTAAATTTGATTGAAGCTTAAACTGAAACAACTCAAGATTTCAAAAGTCCACATTTTCTTTATATCTGCTTTATTGTGAGAAGTCCCTTATCCTTGAAATTCCCCCTTTAATCCAGATTAACTGATGCTCATTATGGCTGTTGCTTCAATGTCTCCCTGAGTTTCTGTTTTACCTTTTGCAATGTAAGGGATACATCCAAGTTTGCTCATTTTCATGCTTAAAATATATTTGACACATAACATTGTGTAGGTTTAAGGTATACAATATGTTGATTTGATGCATTATATATTGTGGTGTGATTACCATTATAGCAGTAACATAGTACCTCTATCTTATCCCATTTCATTTGTGGTAGCATATTTTTAATATCTAGTATCCTCCCCATCTCCCTTATAATGAGCATTCTACTCTCTGTGTTATAAGTTTAGTTTTTCTAGATTACACGTTAAGTGATATAATACAATACTTATCTTTCTCTACCTGACATCTCATTTAGAAAAATGTATATAAGGTCCATCCAGGCTATTAGCCTTTCTCATGATTGAATAATATTCCATTGTATGTGTGTGTACTACTATCTTTTTTATCTGTTCATTTGTTGATGGGTACTTAATTTATTTAATGAAAACATAGACCAAAGAAGAGAATATGGTCTTGTGCCACTTAATGATATGGATATGTTCTGAGAAATGTATCATGATATTCTCCATCATTTGTGAACACATTAGTAGTGTATTTTGTATACTTTGAGACCATGATGAACAACACAACATGAGATGAAATCTAGCACAATGGAAAACAATGCTAACAAGAGAGGCAAGAAACACAAGATGCATGAGGCTGCGGCCAGAATAGAATGATATGATGTGATGGATACATGTATAGGTAGTAGGAATTTGCGGACTATTACCATTGGCTGACAAATTATATGGCACATGACTGTAAAGAATCCAGAATAAAACCCCTACATATAAAGTCAACTACTGTTACAAAGGAGGAAAAGGCAGTACTTCAATAAATGGTTTTGAAAAACCGGTAACCACATAAAGAAAAAAATATATTGGAAGACTATCTTATACCACTGAGGAATAAAAAAAAAAAAAATCCCAAAATGCGTTGAAGAATTATACATAAGACCTAACACACACACTAAAACTCATAGAAGAAATTGTATGGGTGAAGCTTCTCAGCATTGGTCTTGACAACAATTTTTTTTTTTCTTTTTTGATGGGACACCAAAAAACCAGAAAACAAAAGCAAAAGTAATAAGTGTGACTATAGCAAATTTAAAAGCTTCTGCACTGTAAGAGAAACAATCAGCAAGACCATCCTTTCATTCCCCTTAATTTTCAAGTGTTGACTGCTGACAACTCTCAACTCAAGAAACTATCTTCAGTTGAAGGGAGCAGCATCCCACATGCTCTTAAGAAGGCAGCATCCAGTGATTAATCTGGTGATAATGCTGGGATGTGGCAGAAGGTCATAGTTATATAAAGACCTAAAACTATTGTATCAAGGTGAAAAAATTTGTAGGATTTCATTCTGATATGATTGTATGCAAATAGTTATCTTAAAGTCTATTTCCAGGGCAACCACGCTGTCATAGTTCAAGGTATGAGTTAAAACAAATCTGACATAACAATTGATACTTTAATGAGATTTGAGCAAAAAAGATAATTTATCATTACAAATCTTGATTTTTAGAAAAACTTCTTTTAAAATATATTTCTTCTCTGTTTTTCTCCCCTCAACCTCCTTTTGACACTTGTACTTCTCGTTTCTAGTCTCCTCCTTTTATTGTATTGCCCCTCACACCTCCACATGCCTATCTGTGGCCTCACTTATCTCATCCACAGGAGACATCTGAAACAAAACAAAACCTAAAAAGTAGAGTCTGACATTTAACAAAAGCAAATCTTTTGAAATAGCATTCTGCTTGTAGGAATTTTTTTTTTTTCAAAGATTTATTTATTTATTTGTTTGTTTATTTGTTTATTTATTTAGACAAGCACAGTCAGAAGTGCAGGAGGGTGAGAGAATTCACCAGAGCCAGAGCAGGGAACAGAACAGGCAGACTGATGAAACACACTGCTGAGGGGATGAAGCGGGCGCGGCAGGAGAGGTCTGCGAGCCATGTGGGACCCTCACCCAGTGGCCAGAGATTGAACTGGCGCTGCAGAGGCTGCGGGCAGCTTCTCAGCTCAGCGCTCAACTGCTGCGCCACCAGGGGAGGCCCTGTAGGAATATTTTAGATACCTTCTTTGCCTTTTTGTTTAACCTGAACTGAAAAACAAAAGCTTTCTATAACGCTTCCTCTCATGAATGACCTATACCAGAGGTTGTTCTTCTTCCCTATATACCCACCACTATCAGTGTTTACTTCCGCTAAATACTTTATAAAATATTATTAGAAAATCACTGTCCTAATTTTAATTAGGGCTACTCTAAATGAAATCTCTTCTGCATGATTTCCCCCTTGTTTTGATCATACATTTGTAATCTTGTCTAACAGTAGGTAAATGAATTGTGCTTTTACATCCCACACAACTGAAGTTTGGACTGTCAATATTATCAATCAGTTTGGCAAATCATCTCCTTGAATTAAAATGTCAGTTGAGAACCTATAGACTGAAATTGCAATAAAGCCTCACTACATAAAGTCTCTAATCTTGTTAGAATCAAAATATAATCATGATAGTAAATCATTTATTTCCAGGATTACTTTTCTGCCAATATTTTTTTCAGTTATTTATTATACACTTTTGAGGCATTTATCTCCATCAGATTCCTAGTAGGTAAAATGAAGTATATTTTAGTAGACTGTAACAACATCAGTATATTTCACATATAATTAGATCACATGTTTTTTTGTTGTTGTACTAAATTACATTCAGAGTTTAGTAATACATTGAATTAATATTGTCCAATTTTCAGAGAGGGTATGTTACAAAGGTGATGTTTAAGTAACCTCAAAGGAAAAAAAAAAAAAAACACTTTTGTCCTCCTTTATTACGTACATAATTGTCAAAGCAGGATATTTAATAAGAAATAGAATTAATATTAAAAAAAGAAGCAAATGTCAGATACTGAAAGTAGTAAGCTCCTAATAATGACTTACCTAAGATTTCAAGATCTGTGGATTGTAATATTCATCCACTCATTAAACACTATGCTAGTTTTGACATTTAGATTTTGCCTACTAGTAAAATTTAAATAAAAATAATGGTCTCTGAGGCTTAGTAGGTAATACTATCTGGAATAACTAAACATTGTGAATTTAAACATGTGGGGTTTGCTAAAAATAGGTTTCACTTTACATTAATTTATATGTTTATGTATGTAAACATGTCTGTTTATATGTGTGCATGTGTATGTGTTTATTCTTGGAGAAATATGTATTTAAATTATGTGAAGATTTTCCTGTTTTCAGTTTCATGATATAATATATTCATATAACCTCATTCATTCTAGATTTCAATGTCAGTTTATTGTAAACCATCATTATTTTTAATGTCTTTAATGACTGAGACATAGATGTATTTGTAATACTGAAGAATTTATTTTATATTGAATTTATTGAATTTATTTTATATTGGATTTATATAATTTATTTTATATTAAATTTTATTTATATTGAAGCTATATTTGTAATACTGAAGTATACTAATAACTAGTTCATCTAAACTTGACTTATAAAGTGTTAAGCATCAATGTAGCACAATAGATTAACTGAGATCAGATCATGTAGTTTCCTCAAAATATTAAAAATAGATATGTCAAATGATCTGGCAATTCTACTCTTTAGTGTCTATCCAAAGAATGCAAAAAACAATAACTTGAAGAAATATGCACACTTCTATGTTCATTGCAGCACTATTTACAATAACCAACCTATGGAAAGCACCTAAGTACCCAAGGAAATGTGACTGGATAAACAAAATGCATACACACACACACACACACACACACTCAGTGGAATACTACGAGCTAGGAAAAGAGATGAGTTTTTGCATTTGTGACAATACAGATGGAATTGGAGAAGATTATGTTAACTGAAATAAGTGAGAATAATAAAGTAAATACTGTATGATTTCACTCATATAGAATATAAAGAAACAAAACAAATGAACTGACAAAATTAAACTAAAACAAACCCCAGAAATATTTCCCCCTCATAGAGGAGGATTTAGTCTAAGAGAGTGGGAAGGGAACAAATGGAAGAAATTTCCCAGTGGTCTGTAGTAGATTGAGGTTGTGTATGCGAATAACATGTACAGTGTTGAAAACCAATGTTAACCTCAATTTTATTTTATTTATTTATTTTTTTTTGTGGGACCCTCGCAGGCGACCGGGGAACAAACAGGCCCAGCTCAACCGTTGTGCCACCAGAGGAGCCCCTAACCTCAATTTTAAAAAAAAGTTATAGAAAAAAATTTTAAAAATCACAAAATAAAATCTTTTGAAGATGGAATGAGTACAATTCAGATTCATTAGGGGAAGAAGCTACAAATTAAGAGAGTTGAGTATTTATGTACATATTTATTTTATTTGTAATTCATGACTCATTTAAATCTAGTGTCTCCCTCTAAGAATCTTACACAGTTACAAAGCTTACTTCATAAACATCAAATTATTTTTACTATATGATGTTGTTAGTTTTTTTAATATTTATTTATGCATGCATGCAAGAGCTGGGGTACAGGTCATAGGTGGGGGCGGTGAGAGGATTCACCAGAGACAGAGTGGGGAACAGAACAGGAAGATTGATTGAAATACACTGCTGAGGGGAGCAGCGGGCGAGTCAGGAGAGGTCTCCTGCACCTTGTGTCTGACCACCCTAGCTGGGTGGATTGAACTCATGCTGCAGAGGCTGCGGATATCTTCATAGGTTGCCTCTTAACCCCTTGAGCCATCAGGGAGGCCCTGTTGTTAGTTTTTTTTTTAATCCATAGATCTTTTGACAGCATTTATCATTTTAAAAGTGATAAAAATTAAGATAGCTAGAAAAATGTCAATAAGGAACTTTGCAAAAAACAGTGTTTCTAGTCAGAGGTGAGAAGGGCAAGTTTTTGGCCTATTTATGATGATCAAAACGTATATAAGAATCAAGAAATGCTAGAATCAATATGTTTCCATATGACAATTATCTTTGCCACCTCCAAAGCATTCATAGTTAAAAATGTTTAGATCCCTCCTAAAACTAATATGACACCAAAATGATTAGGATTAAAGACTGCATCTGCAGATATGGTGATTAATGACAAAATCTAGTGAGGAGCTACAGCCAAGTGTCAGAGACAGGCATTCTGGCTGTGCTGCATTTTGAAGGTGGAATAAAGACAATTCAGATTCATTAGGGGAAGATGCTACAAATGAGGAGAATTGAGCATTTGTGCAGATATTTATTTCAGTTGTAATTTGTGGCTCATTGAAATGTGGTTTCTTCCTCTAAGACAATATTTCTAAGCTATAATTGTATAATGCATTCTGAATGTAGTTATAATATGAGGGATGTCTTTATTTCAGGAAGTAAATATTTCACTATTGGAAAATATGCTTAAACATGGACATTGCAAAGAGTAAATTGTGCTGCAGAATATATATTTAATGTTTTTTCTTCAATACTTGTTTAAGTAGTGAACTATAGCTGAAAATTCTATACATAAGTAGTAACTACTTAAATTCATGTATGTAGCTATAAAACACATTATATGTTTTATTGATCTCAAATAGTTCAACTAATTTTTCTTCCTTATTGTCCTCAATCATCTCTTATAAAACAGGGAGAAGAAAACACACTATGTAAGTAAACTGAAGGGTGAGTTTTTCTGTTAGCTATTTTGCATTTAATAGTTGACACTCATAGCATATTTGGATTGTGACAGTTTTCTCAGCTACTTAAATTTGCAGAATTCAGACTCTTTCTCTCTTGCAAAGTGGTGCCTGATAGAAGTTTTTCAGATGTGACTTTGCCTGAATTTAGAAATATACAGATTTTAATTTATATTGAAATGTTGATACAGACTATATGTGCAAGAAAATATATAGCACGTTTTGTAAATCATTTAGAATAGGTATGTGCATTTAAATAAAATCTCTGTCTTTTTTATTCTAAGTATAAACATAATTATAGCTAATATTTATAATTATGCTTAATTTTTATTTTTCAAAGTAGATATCTATTTGATTAATATAACATTGCACTGGCAGTTTTGTTACACTCCATACCATTTTGAGCTTGTGAAATTGTTTTTAGAATACCAAATAATTCAGTGTCTGAGCAAATTCTACTCTATTGGTAAAATTTACTAGTTTCATCATTCAATTCCATCTAGCTTGAACCACTAGGTTTTAAGGTAATTTATTTGTTTTATGATGAGAACCTTGAAAAGATAGTTCAGCAAAATAACTTACCCTATCTGATGTCTAACTTAAAGGTATTGGATAGCATGCTGAAACTGAAAATAAGAGTTAAAAATGTTTTCTTGAAATTAATCACTTTGATACATCATTTCTGTAGTATCTCCAGTAGATTTAATAATGTGAAATCACTCTAAAATAGTTTTTCTTCCTTCCTTCTCTTTGCCAACATCTCTCCTAACATAAATGATGGATGTCTGATATACAGTAGAATTAACAATTGTGGGAGAGAATAAAGCAATAATAATGCAAAAGTAGGCAGAACCATGGTACTCAAATACCTTGGCATTTGAAATCAAAGTATCCAGCTGGGCCAAAAAGGGTGTATCAACTGTGTATGAAATATCATGAGCGAGGACAGGAGGGTGAAAAATGGCATTTAGCAGAGTCAAACAAATATCTCAAGAAGATTTCATAATGGATATGTTACCATATATTTAGAACTCCCTCTAGCCCTGATACTTTCCCATAAACTAATTGGCTATCTTAAGAGGTTTTTTTTTTTTTTTTTTAAATCACTAAATGTTCACAGTAGGACACACTTCAAAGGAAAAGTAAAACAATTAAATTTCAGGAAAAATAATGAGAGCAGCTCAGTGGGAGTATCTAGAGAAGATGAACCACTGAGGACATGTTTCCTGTACCTGCTATTATTATGACTTGATTCCATTTAATTGTACCCCCCCCTTTTTTAAAAGATTTATTTATTTTTATTTATACAAGCACTGGGTACAGTCAGAAGCGCAGAAGGGTGAGAGAATTCACCAGAGCCAGAGCGGGGAGCAGAGCAGGCAGAAGGACCCAAGTACACTGCTGAGGGGAGCAGCAGGAGGCAGGAGAGGTCTGCGCACCATGTGGGACCCTCCTCTGGTGGCCGGGGAGCAGCCGGGGATCGAACTGGCGCAGCAGAGGCTGCGGGCAGCTTTGCAACCCAGCCCTCAACCGCTGCGCCACTGGGGAGGCCCCAAATTGTACCCACTTTTGTACATTCTTGCAGTATAATCCAATTGGTAAATTTGTTTTAAAGTCAAAACTAGAGTAGGAAGATTGCCTTTATTGACAAAAGTACCACAGTTGATATATTTGAGGAGATTTGAAAAATTTGAGCATCAACAAAAGAAGTGTAAATTAGGCAGGTATAAATGACAAATGCTCACCTCACAGACTATATTTCAGGTATCATTAAAGTAAAATGAACACTCAAGCATAAGTAGGACATATTTTCCTAAAACTATGAGTGTGTTAGTGTCAACCTTTAAATCTTTCTATTAGAGTTTAATATCATTTGTGAGGAGGGAACCATGTGGAAATATTCAATGTTTGGTAGAGTGTTAACAAGATTTGATTTTTTTTTTTTTTTTACTCCAAACTGAAGTGAGCTATGTATTGAATTTAATCACTTGTAACTTTAGTAGCAAAATCAAATAGAATAGGGCATCCCTGGCGGCGCAAGGGGTTAAGCACAGCGCTATGAAGTTATCTGGAAGCCTCTGCTGCATAAGTTCGATCCCCAGCCCGTCAGGGAACAACCCACAAGGCACAGCAGACCTCTCCTGACTCCCCACTGCTCCCCTCAGCAGTGATTTTCAGTCAGTCTGCCTGTTCTGCTCCCCACTCTGTCTCTGGTGAATCCTCTCACCTTCCTGCACCTCTGGCCTATATCCCAGTTCTTGTATGCATAAATAAACAAATCTTTAAAAAAATCAAATAGAGTAACAGAGTAAAAGATGAATGTAGTATCACATGGTATCAAGGTTAAAATTTAAACTGTTATCATAATCCATCCATTAAGAAGCTTATCTAATCTAAACACTGTCATATATATCCTAGTTGTCTCTGCCCTAGAGCAGTACTGTCCAATAAATGTCTCTGCAATGATGTAAGCATCTGTATCTGCATTGTTCACATGTAGCTATTCAGCTGTTAAACCTAATGTGACTGAGATATTCATTTTTATTTTATTTTAGCTAATTTAATTTTAATAGTTTCAAAGTATATTGACTACAGTATTGTAATTCAAATACTTTTTAGTTGTGGTAGAGGTGGTAACATTGGTTTGCATCATTTGTGTATTCAAAGTACAGGATATACCCTCCCAGGTTTGTTATCATGCTACACTCACCACCAAGACACCCAGTGTCCACCACCAGAGTCCTTTGTGCTCTCTCCCAATTTGCTGGTGACCCTCTCCTTCCCTTTCTGCTAGCCTCAGTTCAATAGTTAGCTTTGTAGAATTAGTTCTTAGTTTGGCTTTATCTGACCTTATGTTTGGCTTCTCTATATTCCACATATAAACAACATCATCCAGTATTTGTATTTCTCCTGACTTATTATGCTTTACATAATCCCTTTAACACAACCCCCTTGACTTTTGTTGCAAAAGTTTATTTTTTTTATAGCTAAGTAATATCTCAGTGTGTGTGTGTGTGTGTGTGTGTGTGTGTGTGTGTGTGTGTTACATCTTCTCAATCCACTCATCTGTATTGGGGCATTTATGTTTTTTCCAACATATATATTATAAATTGTGCTGCAATAGTATTACATGTTTCCAAACTTGGAGTGTTTATTTTCATCTGATGAACAAATCAACAGTATACCCATATAAGGGAAAAAAAAAGTATTTTCTAAGATTTTGAGAAATATTGCAAGAATAAGTGATGGATATTATCTGTTTTGAGTTGCATCCAATAGATTCCACACTAACAAGATTTTACAGAACAAAATATTAAGGGATACAAATATCATAGCTTGTCTCTGATTCTTAGGCACTGGATTCTAGAAACTTTGTTACAATTCCTTCCAAAGAGGGATCCCTGACTGTCACCTTCACCTTAACGAATTCTGTACAGATCCTGCATTTTTATGTCATTTTGTAATAATCTTTCCTGTGAATATCCTGCCTTTGTGAATGCTAAACTGCATGATAACATCCCAGTCATAAGTAAATGTAGGTGATAGGGGTTTCTGTGTTCTATTATGGAAGGCACAGATACATAAGATGAGTATTAAAAAGTTGACACATTCCTTCAAATCACTAAAGTTCTCAAAATATGAGAGCAAGTAGAATTTCTTATAGCATCAGATATATCCAGACAAACATTCCGATAGGTATGCAAACATCTTTTAACTTACAAAAGCTCAATTACATATATTTTGTAAAAAAGAGAGAGTAATGGGAAATTTTTAAAATGTACTACATGTTCTGCTGACAAATTTACTTGCAGTTCTATTCAATAAGTGTATGTCCTGGACTGGCAGGCTATATGAATCCTTCCTGATAGTATCTCTGATTGTTTCCAGTAGCTCTCAATATGAAGTGTCTTACAACTGTGATTACCACTACTGTTTAAAGATAAGTATTTTATTCTATTTTGTTCCTATATAGGAGTTAACTACACAGAGACATTTGATTTTTTTCTTACAGACATTTCATTTGTCTTCAAATTATTTTGTTGATTGAGAGAAATTTTGTCATTTCTGCAGACTCAGATGATGCAGATAATCTGGTGTATTAAAATTAACAAGTTTCAAAGTTTTGGCTCTTTCCAGTCAAGGTTCTGTCTTTGGTATATACTACATCTAGTTTTAAAATGTAAAATTTAATGGCATTCTGGATTAATTAAAATTAAATCCTAGTCATGTTCTTTAGCTTTCCCTGCTTTCTGACTGCAGGAGATGAGCTCTTCTTTATATGCTACCTGGAGACTATTTCACATGGTCTTTGGTCTTAAGTGGATAATTAATCATCCTCATTCTGTCATTGTATTTTCAAATCATTAGTTATCCCTACCAAAACCCATCACATTGCATCATTCTTAAAATCACTATTCTCACATAATTTCCAAACATTTGGTACATACCAACTCCCAGGATAGTTTTCTTCCCCTAGAACTCTATTTCAGTTTACTCTTACTAGAGAAAATTTTACTGTTACATGAGTTATTTGTAATCTACCACACTCCAAGGATGGGGATTTTCATTGTCTGGAATGCAGCAAGTAACCCAGCTCCAGAATCTCACTATTTTGTCAATTTTCTCAGGCCATTTGTGACACCAGTAATTGTACTTCTGTTACCCCTAAAGCAGACTCTAATATAGATTATCTTGGAGAATATGTATTAGAAAGTGCCTCCAGAACCAATATATGTTCATGTATGTATGTTGTCTTCTCATATGCCTATATTCTTCCTCTGTGTGAGTGTGTGTGTGTGTTGTGTATATGCTTGTTTGTAGAGATAATTTGTGGCTTGAGAATATTATATTTGACTCCAGAGAATATGTAAACTTTTAACAAGAAAATGAGGGCACTAGCAATTCAGAATCATATCAATCCAATTTCTATAATTGACAGAATTAACAACTGAGCAGTGAACTGTGTAGAGTACTTTATACCTCAGTTCATTCTACATTGTGGGTGGGGATTTTCAAATTCCCTGCTGAAAGTAGAGTTCATCAGTTCCTATTTGTCAGGCTATGGAGGCTATGGCCTACAAATTTTTTTTTTTTTCCTCTCTGGATCCACAAGAATGATAAATATCTTACTTCAACCTCTCACACTGTCAATGTCTTCTGTGGAATATGGAAATGTCTTCAGGTGTGAAATATACCCAAATGTTTAGCTCACTTCTCTAGATTTCTACTTTACCTTCTGATCCCCAAATAATGGCCTGGTAATTCCTTTCTTTTTTTTTTTTTAACTCTATGAGGTCTTCAAGCTCATTTTTCATGTTTTGTCCAACTTTCCTGATAATTTTCAGAAAATAGTTTTATGCAAATTATTTAATCCACTATTAACAGAAGTTAAAATTGGTATCTTTCAAAGCTTATATTATAAATATCTTTGCAGGCACTAATCATAACAACTTTTAGATGAAAATGTTTTTGAAAACATAAACATTTTAATGAAAGTACAGATGTGACAGAATACATATTTTGAAGATTATAATCTGCAATGTACATACTAAGATTTCTCCTGAAATTTTATGTATATATTTAGCATATATCCAAACAGAAAAAAAAATGTTACAAGTAACATACATTTTTATTGTATTTATTTTTATTAAGGTAAATTGAGTTGCAACATTGTATGCAAATCAAATTCACAGCATCAAACTCCTTAGATGCATGTTACCAGATCACTTATACCAACAAAGTACCCTACCCCCAGTTTTCCAATGTATTGTGTTGTGTCCCCTCCCTTTATTGTTTCCCCTCTCTCTCCCTATTTTGTAGCCCCAAATCCACAGTCAGATTTCTAGGGTTTGTTATTGGTTTGATATTTTCTGACCTTTTGTTTTGTGTCTCTACATCCCACATGTAAGTAAAATTATCCCGTATTTGTCATTCTTCTTCTGACTTATTTTGCTTAGCATTATCCCCTCTACTTCCACTTATGTTGCAAATGGCAAGCGTTTATCATTTTTTATAGCTAAGTAATATTCTATTGTGTTTATATCCCACATGTTTCTAATCAACTCTTCTGCCCTTGGCCATTTAGACTTTTTTCCTATTTGCTATTGTAAATGGTGCTGCAATGAGCAAAACAGTGTATGTTTCCCTTTTAATTAATGTTTTTCTACCCTTCATATGCTGCTGAATCATATGGTAGTTATATTTTTAACATATTCAGAAATCTCTATGCTGTTTTCCATACAGTCTGGATCAGTCTACATTCCGCAGTCTGTGTGGTTTCCTATTTTGCCACATCCTCATCAAACTTCTTGTTTCTAATCGATATTATTATATGAGCCACTTACACAGGTGTGAAATGGTATCTCATTGAGATTTTGATTTGCATTTCCCTGATGATAAGTGATGAGCATTTTTTCACGTGCCTGTTAGCCTTCTGTATGTCACCTTGAATTAGTGTCTATTTAGATCTTCTGTACATTTATTCATTAGGTTCTTTTTTTTCTTCTTGTTATTGTTGATTCACATAACAGCTTTATACATTATTTGTCTTGAATGTCAGCCCCTTGTCAGATATATAAGGTTCAAATATTTTCTTCCATTCACAATGGTGTCTTTTGGTTGTACTACAGTTTCTTCCACTGTTCAAGAGCTTTTCAGTTTGATAGTCTTATTTGTTTATATTTACTTTTGTATCTCTTTCATTGTGACAAGTTCACAGACATAATTGAAACTAATGTGGTGCACTGTTTTGTGTATGTTTTCTTCAATTATTTTATTGTTTTGATTTTTTAAGACTTATTTATTTTATGCATACAAGAACTGGGGTACAGGCCAGAGGTGCAGACAGTGAGCAGAGACAGCGTGGGAGACAGAACAGGAGGACTGACTGAAATACACTGCTGAGGGGAGCAGCGAGCAAGAAGTCTGCTGCGCCATGTGGATAACTCACTGGCCAGCCAGGGATGAAACTCCTGCTGCAGTGGCTGCAGATAGCTTCACAGTGCTGTGCTTAACCCCTTGTGCCCCCAGGGAAGCCCTATTGTTTTGATTTTACTTCCATGTTTTAAATACATTTTAATTACATGTTTTTAGTTAATTTTTGTGTAAGGTTCATGATGATGATCTAGTGTTGATTTTTTGCATGTAACACTCCAGTTTTCCCAGTACTACTTTTTTTCTTTTTCACTTGAAATTTCACCTTTTTTATTTTATATTTTTTATTTTATTTTATATATATTTTACATCATTTTTTCATTTTTGCACAATGTATGCATTTTCATCTTGGTTATATTCCCCAAACAATTCTCACCCAATGCTTTCAAGCCTACACTTCTGTTGATTCCCCAAGGCAGGCACAAAAACAAAACACAACAAAAGAAGCACAAACAAACATCCAAAACACATCCTGGACAGACTGAGTTCACTGTGGCTATTCACAATTTTTTTCAATGCACTGTAAGCATGGGGTCAGCGTTTGCACAGCCAAGAAGGGTCTCTGTGTCAACTCTCTGATGCCCATGGACTAGGGCTCTGCTGAAAGAGGCTACTGGTGATAATATTACCGGAGGCTCTGCACTCTCCCACTGAGGAGGAAATAGGGCACCATAAATCACTACAGATCCAGGCCTGTACTTTTCTTGACTTCCCAAGGTCCACACAAAAATTCCCACCGGGGCAGACTGAGCTCACTGTGGCCATTTGAAGTTTCTTTTTATGCCCTCTAAGCACAGGCTGGAGGTTGCATAGGGGAGAAGAGACAGGTAGTTTCCCCAGTTCCCAGGATGGGTACAGACAATCCTCGTTGCTCAGAGATGGCCCAGCAGATAAACAAGTGGCTCTGTACTGCTGAAACCAGCCACCAGCCACTGGTGGCCTTTATTGAATGGTTTAATAGGACATGATCTTGCTGAAATGTGTGTACTCTCCCTTTTAGGCTACTCTTGATTTACTGTTGCTCAGTCTTTGCTGCCCTTTTTTATGGTTTCTGACTGTCCTTCTTGCTAAGACACTGGTCCTCATGTCTCCAGTACTGCTCCAATTGTGGCTATTCCCTGTAGACACTTATCTTCATTGTCCCTATAGGAATGATGACACAGGGTCCTGTCTGTCTGCTGCCTTCCCCAAGCCCCCTTGGAATGGACATTTTGTATGGTTGAAAGCTAACTATTCTATAGCTATAATTTCCTATATATAAAGTTAAATTTCATTTTCATAACAAATTTTGAAAAAGTTTCAAGTAAATAATAAAAAGAGGTTGTAAGGAAATAACACTCTGATGTAATGATTTTCTCTGTTAGAAAGAGATAAAGATATTTTTTAAACTTTTTAAAATTTTTAGAAGATTTATTTATTTATATAAGAACTGGGGTACAGGTCAGAGGTGCGGGAGGGTGAGAGGATTCACCAGAGACAGAGCAGGGAGTAGAACAGGCAGACAGACCAAAGACACTGCTGAGGGGAGCAGCGGGTGAGACAGGAGAGGTCTGCAGCACCATGTGGGAATCTCCCTGACTGACAGGGAATCGAACATGCATTGCAGAGGCTGCAGACAGCTTTACATCATGGTGTTCAAACCACTGCACCACTGGGGAGGCCTCAGAAAGAGATATATTTCTTTCCTGAGATTGTTGTAGAATATAGTGTCTATAAAAGTAATACAGGGATACAGGGGATAGTCTCTGACATTTTTGTCTTCCTGTGGTGCATAAGGAAAAAAAAATTGCTGACTTACAGGCAAGTTTTTGTTGTCAACTAATATGCCTTACCTAAGTTCAAAAACACTACCATTTAAAGGGATTAAAATGCAAGTAGTAAAAAAAATGCAAGTGGCTCATCAGTTTCAGGAAACAAAATGTTAATGAAAGCATAACTTTTGAAGGAGAATAAAGCAACAAAGAAAACACACAATTGTTGCTTAAAACATCTGAGGTATTTGCTGATTCTTGTAAAGTGAAGGAACTTTATATATGCCATGTAAGTTACTTGACTTTGATGCTGTAGATGATGAAGTTTTTAGGGTTTTGAAGAAACAGGTAATCTCTGTTACACCTGAAACTGAAATACAATGAGAAATTAATGTAAGAATCATATTCCACATAATTTCAGAGGCAGGGTACCTCATTCCATCCATATTCCTCATTTTTTCGTAGTGGTCTTTCAATATTATCTGCTTCAAAATCCTTTTATAAAGCTGCTCAGATTCTCTGGAGACCTCAGAATAGAAACCCAGAACATATCCACTGACCTTTTAGCCCTATTCCTAAATTTATTTTGTTTTGTTTCAATTTGGGAGAATATACTTTTCTTACATAGATCATGATCTCTCTGAGGGTTACATCTTCTTATAGATAATTCAGTAGGATAAAAGAGCTAAAATGCAGTTATCTCATTCATTTCATAACCTACTGGGAACCAGCAAGACTAAATGATATATCTAAACAGCACACGCAGCCTGTGGCAGAACGAGAAGAGAATAACTGACTGAAAAGTTCATTCGACTGTGTACTTTGTACTCTCCATGGGGACATGGTTTTGCCACTAATACTCGCACATAACCACACTCACATTTGGTATCTTCTGTTAATTTTAATTTTTTTTATTAATAGATACATTTTTCTTTTTTTAAAGATTTATTTATTTATGCATACAAGAACTGGGGTACAAGCCAGAGGTATGGGGGGTGAGAGGATTCACCAGAAACAGAGTGGGAAACAGAACAGGCAGACTGACTGAAACAAACTGCTGAGGGGAGCAGTGGGTGAGTCAGGAGAGGTCTGCTGTGCCATGTGGGTAGCTCCCTGGCTGGGGATTAAACCCATGCTGCAGTGGCTCTGGACAGCCCCTGGACAACCCCATAGGCTGCATCTCAACCCTTGCACTACCAGGGGAGGTCCTTAATAGATACTTTTAAGAACAAATTCAGATGTATGGAAAAATAAACCAAATTGTACAGAGAATTTCCTTAGCCCCCCTCCCACATACACAGATTCATCCATTATTACCATCTTACGTTACTATAGTACGTTTGTTATAATTAATGGGCCGATATTTAGACATTACTATTATTAAAATTTATAGTATAGTCATGCTTAGTTGTTACTTAATATCTTTTATCTGATTCAAAAGGCTGGTGAGGATACCACATTCCATTAGTTCCGTGTGCCTTAATTTCCTTATGGCTGTTAAAGTTTCTCAGGCCTTCTCTGTTTTAAGTTTATTTATTTATATATATTTTGCATCACTGTTCCTTTTTATTTTTTTTAATAAAATTTCACTTTATTTTTATACAAGAACTGGGGTGCAGGCCAGAGGAGCGGGAGGGTGAGAGGATTCACCAGAGACAGAGTGGGGAGCAGAACAGGCAGAAGGACCGAAATACACTGCTGAGGGGAGCAGCAAGGGAGGCAGGAGAGGTCTGTTGTGCCATGTGGGTACCTCCCTGGCCAGCCAGGAATCGAACCTGTGCTGAAGAGGCTGTGGTCAGTCTCACAGCTCTGCGCTCAACCCACTGCAACAGAGGGGAGGCCTGCACTGTTCCTTTTTAAACAATGTTTGCTCCCCCCCCACCCCCCAGGTGTAGGTCCCACAGAATTTCCACTACCAGTTCACCCGTGCACCATCACCACAGTCCCCTGTGCTCCTCCCTCCCTCCCTCCCTCAGTCTTTCCAATTCCTCTCCCTACCTCTCACTTGCAGGATGTCTCTGGTTTATAATTGTCTGTTTGTTTTTGTTTTGTTATGTTGTGTTTTGTATTTTTATTAATTTTCCACCGATGTCTTATTTGGTTCCCTTATATTCCTCCTATAAGTGAAACCATCCGATATTTTTCTTTTTTTCCTTCTGACTTATTTCACTTAGCATAATTCCTTCTCTGTCTTTTGATGACCCTCACAGTTTTGATTACTTGTTAGAGCTATGATAAGATAGTCCTTTATTGATGATATTTTTTTTCTCATGATAAGACAGATATGTTTGTGGGGTTGTTGAGGGGGTGGTGGGGATGAGAATCTTATACAGCTAAAGTATTGTTTTTGTCACATCATATCAAGGCTAAATTCTAACTAACTAATTTATGGCAACTCATTTGACCTTGGTCACTTGGCTGAAGTATTTTTTGCCAAATATGCTTGTTAAAGTCACTCTTTTTTTTTTTTTTTTCCCACCCATATCCGAAATGTACTCTTTGGAAGGAAGTGAAAATACAAGTACACAACTAATAACTGGAGGGTTATGTTCTTCAACCAAGGAGTATCTGCAGTGGGTGAGTGGGTGAGAGGATTCACCAGAGAGAGAGGAGAGCAGAACAGGCAGACCTACTGAAATACACTGCTGAGGGGAGCAGCGGGCCAGACAAGAGAGGTCTGCTGTGCCATGTGGGTTAGCTCCCTTGCGAGGGCCGGTGGGGGGGGGTAGTCAAACTCAGGCCACGGTGATGATAATGATGGGACTTAACCCCTAGGCTACCAGGGAAGCCTGATTGCATAATTATTAAGTTTATTGTTGAGTCTAAGTGAATGAAAGTGAAATCCCAAGGGCTCAAAGATAAATTTCAAGATCCAGGGTAAATTACAGAGAATCCAAATACAAAACTTGAGTTTAAAATGGGTATGGGGCCTCCCTGGTAGTGCAGTGGGTTGAACACAGAGCTGTGAAGCTGTCTGCAGCCTCTGCAGCACAGGTTTGATTCCTGGCTGGCCAAGGAGATACCCATATGGTGCAGCAGACCTCTTCTGCCTCACCCGCTGTTCTCCTCAGCAGGGTCTTCGGTCTGTTTGCCTGTTCTGCTCCCGCTCTGCCTCTGGTGAATTCTCTAACCCTCCTGCACCTCTGGCCCATACCCTAGTTCTTGTATAAATGAATAAATCTTTAAAAAAAATTTAAAAAATTAAAATAAAATGGTTACATTAATGGGAATGTTTGGAAAAATTCCTTCTTTCTAAGTTTTTTGGAAGAGTTTGAGAAGGATAGTATTAATTCATCTTTAAAGATTTTGTAGAACTCACTAATAAAACTCTGTTCTTTGATTGTTAATTTTTGACAGAATTTTGATTCTTGTTTCAATTTTCCTTGCTTGAAGTTTGTTGTTCATGTTTTCTATTCCTTATTCAGCCTCAGAAGATTATACACCTCTAAGAAATGGCCCATTTCTTCTTAGGTTATTCAATTTATTGGCATGTAGATGTTTTGGGAACTCTTTTATGATCCTCTGTATTTTTTAAGATGTCTGTTACTGCTTCTCTTTTATATGATTCTATTAGAATTTTCTCCCTCTTTTTCTTTGTGAGCTAGCTAGAAATTTTTCATTTTTTCTCATTATTCTTTTTTTTTTTTTTTTTAATAGAGGCATGTTTTTATTTATTTGTTTGTTTGTTTGTTTTGTTTATACATGCACCGGGTACAGTCAGAAGCGCGGGAGGGTGAGAGAATTCACCAGAGCCAGAGCGGGGAGCAGAGCAGGCGGAGGGACCGAAGCACACTGCTGAGGGGAGCAGCGGGCGGCAGGAAAGGTCTGCACGCCATGTGGGACCCTCCTCCGGTGGCCGGGGAGCAGCCGGGGATCAAACCGGCGGCGCAGAGGCCTCGGGCAGCTTCGCAACCCAACGCTCAACCGCTGCGCCACCGGGGAGGCCCTCTCATTATTCTTAAGAACTATCTTGTGATATCACTAGCCACTGCTGCATGAGTTCGATCCCTGTCCCGGGAGCAACCCACATGGTACAGTAGACCTCTCCTGACTAGTCTGCTGCTCCCCTCAACAGTGTATTTCAGTAAATCCACCTGTTCAGCTCTCCGCTGTGTCTTTGGTGAATCCTCTCACCCCCTGCACCTCTGGCCTGCATCCCAGTTCCTATATGCATAAATAAATAAAATAAACCTATAATTTTTATTACTTTCTTCCTTCTACTGGATTTTGGTTTTGTGTGTTGTCCCTTGTGTAGTTGTTTAAGATATAAGGTCATATTATTTATTTATTTGAGTTCTTTCTTGTTTTTAGTGTGGATGTGCATTACTATATTCTTCCCTCTTAATACTGCCTTTGCTCTGTCCCATATGTTCTGATAATTTGAATCTTCATTTTCATTGTCTCCAGTTGTTTTGAAACTCTTATGATTTTATTATTAATCCCATCGTCATTCAGTAGGATGCTGTTGAGTCCCCACATACAAAAGGTTTTTACTTCTTTCTTTTTGTGGTTGTTGTTTTAATTTGATACCATTATGATACTTGTAATTTCAATCTCCATGCACTTATAAACTTCCCAAGATGGTCTAATAGGCATCCCCAATATGTCCTTCCTGTACTTATTGTGTGACTTTATGTGTTGTCTACCATGCATCCTTGAGAAGAATATCTACACAACATTTTGGGGGCATGCAGAGAATTAACATTGTTAAAATAGCCATTCTAGTCAAAGCATCATACAGATTCAGTGCAGTCCATATCAAAGATCATTCTTCAAGTAAATAGAACAAATATTACTAAAACTTAAAGGTAACAAAAAAGGCAGCAAATAACCAAAACAATCCTGATTAAAAATGTGGAAGACCCTATAGCCTTAAATTATATACTGTGTTATAAACCAATGCTGCCACAAGTAAGTAAAAAAAAAAAAACAAGATAAAATTAAATTAGTGAATAAATATTGAACACTGTAAAAGGAGTTGGAGTCAAGGATAAAAATTATTTTGGTAACTTACTTAACTGCAGGTGTCTGTATAACAAAGAAACAGAAATTATCCACTGTAATTGGTACATTTTATTTTGAGGTTCGGAAACTTGTCCCTATATCTCAAATGGATTTAAAGTTCAAGAGTGAAAGCGTTTAAAAACCTGATTTTCATTTTATTTGTTAGCTTGTATAATATTTGATAGCTATAAACATGTTCTGTCTTCCTTATAGAGGTTTTGGATGAATTGTTAAATGGTTTGTCTCCAGTGATACAAATACCAATTATGGAACACAAATATTATAATAGTGTAGTGCTGGCTTTCCACAACAGTTAGTAATAACTGACAAACCTTTACTCAGAGTACCCATATGCATTCATGAATTTTCCTCATAAAATCCAGTTTCACTTTAGCAACAATATATTAACTCTACATTCAACTTTCACAAAAAAAAAAAAAAAAAAACACTAAAAAATTTGAGTGGCACTTATAAAGAAATTCTAACAGAATTAGTTAGTCCTATTTTTATTAATTAAGGTTATTTATTATGTTATACTCCATCCAAGATGTTCAGATAGCCATCCCCAAGATGTCCTTCCTGAGATGTGTCACTTTATATTTGGATTATTTGAAGTTGAGCTCATTTGAGTTTCTCTCACAAGTAACACTTACCCCCCCATAGGAATTAATATTGGAATATTAACATTAACTCCTATAGGAATTAATATTGGAAGTATTATCCGGAATTTGTCTTTGACCAGAAATAACCTTTTTATCAGAAAACTCAATTCAGGGCCTCCCCGGTGGCGCAGCCGTTGAGCGCTGGGTTGCGAAGCTGCCCTCAGCCTCTGAAGCACCAGTTAGATCCCGGCCACGGGCGAGGGTCCCACATGGCGCACAAACCTCTCCTGCCGCCCGCTGCTCCCCTCAGGAGTGTACTTCGGTCCTTCTGCCTGCTCTGCTCCCCGCTCTGGCTCTGGTGAATTCTCTCACCCTCCTGCGCTTCTGACTGTACCCAGTGCTTGTGTAAATAAATAAATAAATCTTTAAAAAAAAAAAGAAAGGGAAAAAAAAGAAAACTCAATTTAAATGTCAGGACTAACATCTCATTACTGAGCATCTGTGGAATGTAAAAACAACAAAGCCAAGGAACAGATGAAAACAAATCAGAATGAATCTTTAAAACTGAATGCAGAACTGAAGTTATCAGAAAGGAGGGGATGGGGAGTGGTGACAGAGGGGAGGGGTGACCCAATTGACTATTAAGGAGCATTGCTGTGGCTTTGCTAGAGGGGGTGGTGTGGTAACATACATTTGTGGAGGTATAAACTTATATCCTTAAAACATATGCAATGTTGTAAACCAATATCACTTCAATAAGCATAAATTAAAAAAAAAATACTTCTCTAAAAGGAAATTGTTTACACAACTAATTAGTTGCCTTATTAATTTAGGTGATAATTGCATTCCTTATATCAATACAAGTGCAAATTCTTATACAAGCACCACTGTATTTTAATGAAAGAACTTTTAGAAATTGCTCTGATTCCTTAGCTTCTCTTCGTTAATTTATTGATATCATGGAGAAAAATGGAGTAAAGCCTAAGAGTTAAAATCTAAGGCTCTCTTTTCCTCTTCTTCCCAGTTCATTTGATGACCTTTACGTATATAAGTTTCTCCATCATAAATAATGGTAATAAAAATAGTTTACTAATCTTTAAAACTTATCATACCTTAAGCAATGCATTAAATATTTTACATTTAAACAATTTAATACTATAATGAATAAAATGCTATTATTTCTCCATTTTACGATTACAAACCCTGAAGCCCAGTGAAGTTAGGTAACAACATCAAGTTAATTCACTTGATAAGTAGGAAAGCTGTCACTCTGAATCACAAATATATAAAGAAAAAATAATTTTAATAATATTCTATTATGCTTTCAAGTTAGCCCTAATTATTTAACTCTTTATACAATGATAGAATAGTAAAGTAAATCTTATGTTAACACTAACAAAAAAGCAATTCATCCTAAAGGGTTCTGTTGTAGATTCATTATTGTATTTATAAAAACAGAATAACGCCAAGTATTTCTGCCTTGTATACAGTCTATGAAAAGCTGTTCTTTTTTTATACACAATATTTACTCTGCATCTCTTGTAGACAGGTACTATTTTAAATCTGAGCATATAGCAGTGAAAAAATGTATAAAAATAGCCTGCACATCTGGGGTAAAATAATAGTTAAGCAAATTAATCAGTGAAACATAGTAGATGATTTTGTAGTAGGTGGTAAAAAGAAAAGTGGTAAAAATGAAATGTGTGGTGAATAATGGTAAATTTTAAAATGGTAACTTCAGGTGCGATTACTAATGAGGTGACATTTAAGCAGAAACTTTAGGAGTGAGGTGTGGTATTGAGGCATGTGATTGGATCAAAAACTTTCCATGAAAAAGGGAACAGTAAATGTATGAGTCCTGATTTACGAGTGTACATGGATATTTGGAAAATATCAAAAAGAGAGTATGATTATGTTAGCATGATTGAGAGAAAGAGACATATACTATATGGGCATAGAGTTTATAAGGATCCATGTTCTGGTGTGTAGATCTCAGTTAGTTGGAGATAGGTGATCTAATTTGTTTGGACAGAATTTTTATGGATACTCTGAGTAACCTCTAATAAGAAAGATAGGAGGTCATGTATTTTGGAAAAAGGTGGAAGTGGTGGTAGAAGTGATGAGATGTGTTAAATTCATTACACTTACAATTATATTTATTGAAATTAAAGAATTGGGCCTCCCCTGGTGGCACAACTGTTGAGCGCTGGGCTGCGAAGCTGCTCGCAGTCTGCAGTGCCGGTTGGATCCCCGGCCACCGGCGAGGATCCCACATGGCCAGGCAGACCTCTCCTGCAGCTCCCGCTGCTCCCCTCAGTAGTGTATTTCGTCTCTCTGCCTGTTCTGCTCCCCACTCTGTCTCTGGTGAATTTGCGCACCCTCCCGTGCTTCTGACTATACCCAGTGCTTGCATAAATAAATAAATAAATCTATTTAAAAAAAATAAAAAAAAGAAAGTAAAGAATCAACAGTATGTCTTTAAAGATGGAATATAAGGTAAAGGAAGGAAAAGTTAGGGATGACTCCAGGATTTTCAGTGCTAGCAACTTGAAGAATGTTGTTACCTTTGAATGGAGAATCTTATAGAAAGATCTGATTTGAAGGAGATGAGAAGAATTTTGATTTGGGCCATTATAAATAGAGGGAATGCATACATATAAAGACAAGAGAAAATATAAGCACTAAATTCTTTCGACCCACACATCAGAGACAAGAAAAATTATCTGCAAAGGAGACTGAAAAGTTTAGTTACAAGAAAACCTGGAATATGAGACTTAGAAATAAAATGAAGATATTATTTCATTAAGGAGAGATTAAATCGAGTCTATCAAATGTTGCTAATATTTCAAGTAAGATGAGTATAGAGAATTGACCATTGGTTATAGTAATCTGGTCATTGATAATGCAACTTCAGAAGTGTGATAGGGATAAGATACTCTTAGAATGAGTCAAGTTGAATGAGAGTAGATAAATATAAAAGAGAATATAGAGAGCTCTTGAAAAATGTTTAAGCTATGATGATGTACAGATTGTTATAAATGAATCCTATGATGTTTTCATAGAACTAAAGAGATCAAAAGGCTGTGTGCCAATAATTATACATACAAAGAATATAATGAATTTAAGAGAGAGGAATGATTGCTTGAGTAATAGCCTTGAAAATATAAAATCAAAGTTAATTAGGGAATCATCTGGAATGACTATACAAAAAATAGTAAAAGACCAGAAAATTCCCTATTCCTTCTTACCAATTTTTTGTCCACTGTAAATTTCACAGAAAGGAAATATTTTCATTCATCTCAATCTGAATTGGAATAAATCCATCTTCTTATTTTACTTAGTTCATGATTAGTTTGGATATTTCCAAAAGAACAAGAGCAAATTATTTTAACTCAGTCTATTTGTAATGTATGAAAATTTTTTATCACTGTGATTCATTTGTGTAAAAGAGCATATTTTTGCTTGATTAGTAATGTCATAGGTCATAATTTGCATTAATCTCACTGACCTCAATGATAGAAATTTATATTTAGCTTTTATTCTTGATAAGATGCTAACAAATCAATGATTTATAAATTAACTGTTGATAAATTTTAAAAGGTAGTTAAGCCTTGAAATAACCTATAACAGAATCAAGTCCGAACTGAATTTAGCATTCTTTCTACCTCTTTAGTATAATACAGAGTATTGCACCAAATGCAATTTTCTAAAATGAAACTCATTCTTTACCTTTACTCTTATTCCAGGTATAATGCATAATTATTTTCCTTCAACTAGGAAACATACATGGTATACATAATGTGGTTCACACATAATGCACACAACATTGCAGAAAAAAAATGTAATGATTCTTGAATTACTGCTACTTAGACAACAAAGCATAGTCTTACCATAAAGTAATGAATCCTAAGAGTGAAGATCAGAATTTCCTTATCACATGAAGCATGAATAGTAATGTGCTTGTGCTTTTCTACTGTCTTCTATTCAATCATGCATTTCCATTAACTATATTTTTTCAGTACCAGGACCATGTTCCACAAAGAAAGAGTCTGTATTTGCCAATATGGCTTTGGACAAGTTACTTAACATATCTGAAACAGAAATTTCTATTCTATACAATAAGGATAATATCACCTTTCTTAGAAGTTTTCTAAGTGATTACACAGGGTAATCTGGCTACAGTACTTGCTACAGGGAATGGCTCTGGTAAAATGTCATGAAATAATTCATTTTCAGTCTTATACAAGTAATATTTTTGATTTTAAGAAATGTATTACATGTTGAGCACTTAGCATGTGCACAAATATTCTGATTATAGGGTTACGTTACAGTTAAAAAAACAAAATTCTGCTCATGAAGTTTATATGCCCATTTTCTTACATAATTTTACATTTTCCCTTCTATTCTATTTGTGATTATAATCTCCAACCTTTCATTTTCATCTTTGTTATCCCTCTTCGTAAAACAGGTTTAACAATGGTGCATAGGAATCATTATCTCTTGGGGATATATATGCAAAGATTTTGAAAGGAAAAGGATGATAAAAGCATGCCAGTGTATTTAATATACTATCTAGTCTTTTACTACTTACTCAGTTCTTCTACTTTGGAATCTCAAAAGTTATATGTCTGGCCTGTCAAGCTCATTCAATGCACCATTTTTATCGAACTGCCTGTGGCTGTAAGAAAGCTAGACACATGGATAACAAAGTTTATGGGATGCTTAGGAACCAGTGGATACATATGTATTTTCCTCTGCCTTATTTTCTTTTTTTTAAGATTTATTTATTTTTGTGTACAAGAACTGGGATACAGGGCTTAGGTTTGAGAGGTAAGAGGATTCACCAGAGACAGAGTGGAGAACAGAACAGGCGATTGACTGAAATACACTGCTGGGAGAGCAGCCGTGAGACAGGAGAGGTCTGCTGCGCCATGTGAGTAGCTCCCTGGCAGGGGATCAAACTCGTGCTGCAGAGGCTGCAGATAGATTCATAGGTTGCATCTTAACCCCTTGCACCACCAGGGAGACCCTTCCTCTGCCTTATTTTCCACTTCATTTTGGTTTAATTATTAGGTGTTGAATTCATGACAAGGAAATCTTGGTAAAGGTTCTGACTGTTCTTCATGTTGACTGAAAAATCTTTTCACCTTCTAAAATTGAGCCTAGTAGATCATATTTGCATGTTAATAAGAAACTATCAAGTTTTCAAAAAAAATCATAAGTTTCTCTTCAAACATGGAAAAAAGAGTTAATTGTTTCAAAATTTTTATTTAAATGCCTCCCATCCATTCATTCCCATACTTACTCCTGGGGGCTCTTTTCTTCCAGGTAGCAATACAAGTATCAGTGCTTTAGGAAAGGGAGCATTTCATGGCAGTATTAGAGTCTGCCCTTAATTGAATTTTGAAACTTCCTTACATCTGTGCTTTTAGCCTGTGGAATCTGAGCTACAAAATGTGAATCATATTCTACTTTTGTAGACATACATGACATAGGGATCTTAGTGGTTGCCACCTGTTGTAGTGCACAGCAATATTGTAAAGGTTTAATGGCAAAGCCCTGGGGTATTTTCCTCCAGTACTATTCTTTGTGCTTATCTGTACCAACCACCTGGCACCCTCCTGCTTCAACAAAAAGCCAAGGTGGGGCCTTTCTCAAAATGAGTCTCTCTATTATCTGAAAGACAGATGAAATAATGCCCTCTCACAGATGGTCCGCAGTGTATGCCTTGGTTGAATATCTAATCATGACAAGCAGTCAAGATGTAACAGCATGATGCTATAATCAACCTACACAGAGACATATATTTATGTGTTAAAAACATAGCAAAAGAGATTATTTCAAGATGACAACAATATTGGCAACTATCCTCTATTTAAAATGTGTTTGGCAGTTGAATTTCACTTTATACAACATATCTAAACAGTTTAAATGTGTGACTTAATTAAAAAATATTCCTCTTCCATTATAAAAATGGTTGTCTTAATTATATATATTTGTAAAAATACTAGTTACAATGCTAATATTTTCATAAATGTTTACACTAAGATGGACATTTTTACTACTATGATGACTTAATAAAATTGAATTTTTCAAGGAATTTTTGTTTTAGATGAGACAAACTAATATCTAAGATCTCAACAGTATAGTTTTTGACTAATTGATCCCCAAAAGCTTTTGTTTGTTTTCTTTTACTGAATGATCCATCAGATATGCCATATTAAGGGTCTTCCTGGTGGCGCAATGAGTTGAGCGCAGCGCTGTGGAGTTGTCCTCACCCTCCACAGTGCGGGTTTGATTCCTGGACAGCCAGGGAGATACCCACATGGCATGGTAGACCTCTCCTTACTCGCCCGCTGCTCCCCTCAGCAGTGTTTTCAGTCCGTCTGCCTGTTCTGCCCCCTGCTCTTTCTCTGGTGAATCCTCTCTCCCTCTGGCCTGTATCCCAATTCTTATATAAATAAATATAATAATAATAAATAAATTAAAAAAACAGATATGCCATATTAAGAGCATATCAACTGTTGGATTTATAATGGGGGGGAACTCTTTCCTGGACTTTTTTTTTTATAAAGTAATCTTTTTTTTTTTTTTTAAAGATTTATTTATTTATTTATATAAGCACTGGGAACAGTCAGAAGCATGGGGGGTGAGAGAATTCACCAGAGCCAGAGCAGGGAGCAGAGCAGGCAGAAGGACCAAAGTACATTGCTGAGGGGAGCAGCGGGCGGCAGGAGAGGTCTCCGCACCTTGTGGGACCCTCCTCGGGTGGCGGGGAACAGCCGGGGATCGAACCAGCGCTGCAGAGGCTGCGGGCAACTTCGCAACCCAGTGCTCAACTGCTGCGCCACCTGGGAGGCCCTTTCCTGGACTCTCTTAGGGTCTCTGGTTGGGTTTGAAAATTAAACTGACAAGACATATTTACACCAGAAATGTTCACAGATATACTTGTTTTTTGCATGACATTGGAGGCTACATAGAAGATCTGGCAAAAAATAGAACTGAGCATTTTTATGCTATGTTTGATATAAATTGAGGTTGCTGAGGAATATGATAGGCCTGAGGGTATGAGATAAATGTAGTAAACTGAGGGAAACTTAGCAAGTCCTGTCTGTTAAGATACTTTTCTATGCAGAGATAAGGATAATCTGGGTATACAGGGGCCACCTCCCACAGAAGGGTTTTTTGAGCTGTTAGAGAAGGGAAGTAGGAAGATCAGAGTGCTCTTCCTGTATTTGTCATTTTCTCATACACCTTTAGCTTAAAATATTCAACATCCCAAGGTGCTATATTTTGGAATCGTGTGTCATAAAGCCCCATGAATGATGATATAACCTTTGAATGTCATCCTTGAGCATGAGATACTGCTCAAGAGATATTAGACTACATTTTCCTTCAAATGTCCACTTAGATCATAACCATAATTATCCTCTCTTAAACAAAATGTTGTAATTATTTTACTTTTCAAAATTACAGTGTGCTGTACTAAATCTCCAGCAATAACTTTTCTTGAAGTAATTTACATGTAGACTTTTTCAACTAACTGCTTACTTAGCAAGCTAAAAACAATGTGCTATGATAATGTCTCTGTGTGATATTCTTTCCATATGATTATGAGTAAATATTCTCCTGACATTATAACTCAGAAGTCAGTAAAATGTGATTAAGGTCAAACTAATCTAACAAATTGTCAAGTCTTTCCTTTACTACTAATGAGATTGGCATCCTCACCACAGTTAATACCTGTTGTCAATCGTATGGACACTGTATTTGTACTGTATTTACACTGTAGATAGATAGATAGATAAATACATAGATACATAGATACATATATAGATACATAGATAGTTATAGCAACCTGACCTTCTATTTCCTTAACTCTACTACCATCTTGCTCTTGAAGAATGGTATATATTAAAGACTTTCTGTAATGTTTGCATTTTTTTATTATAAACACCACTTGGTTTTTACTGAACAGAATTCTTCTGTTATTATTTTGGTAAAAGAATGCTAGTTTTCCTTTGAAGACTTACCTTTTGCCTGTCATTTTCAAAACCTGACTCCCTAGCTCCAGAGTTTGTTATATAACACTGGCCATTGTGTTCTCTGACAACTGTGACTAGATAACATACCATAAACAAGACACAAATTAGACACAGAATCAATTTAGAAGAACTTCTTTTCTAGAAAGGTCATGTGGAAAGCAGCAGGGATATAGCCGATGGGAGCTTATGATGATCATTTTGCCACGATTATTGGGAATACCAATCTCAAAACTATATTCCAATTGTATTTTATGACATATCCTGGCATTGGATCCCCAAACATGAAAGAAGTATAATTATTACTCTCTTATCATTCATAAATTTCAATGCTGTTTCTCATGTTTTCCCAACACTTAATAAAAGAAAACTTTTATTAACAAAGAGATGATAGATTCATGAGAATCATGCTTATCAGTTTTACTTAACTTTGCATTTTTCTAGCACCTAAATTCAACATTTAATACTAAGCATCTTAAATAGCTTATAATGTTCCAGTCCTGATAAAAAATGCAATGGATGGATCATTGAATTCAGTAACTTCAAAGATGGGAAAATGATCAAGAGTGCAAACATCATCAAACTCTGCTAATAAAAACACAGACTCCAGCAGCAGTTTGTGCATTGCATGGATACTTCCACATTTAACTCGAGTTAATTTGAATAAGATATTTACTAGCTACTTCTCCTGTTTTCATTATCCAAACTTAACACATTAGATGAGGAATGAGTGTTATGTGTTTGAGAAGTTCCTCACATCATTGAAGTTACTAACAGAAAACAAGCTATGTGTGTGTGTGTGTGTGTGTACATGTAGATGTATATACAAATACATGTGCACATATTTCTTTATTACAGATATTTATCTCATCTGCTTTAAAGCATTTTCTCAAAGAGGCAATTGTGAACAAACATCAAAGTACTAGCAAGGTAAACTCATTAAGAAATATGCTGTTATCTACTTTGGTAATTAAAAGATATTCTGGGGAAACATATCAAGGTATTATTCTCTTACTAAATTGTGTTGTATTAGCACAGATCATGATCAATCTTTTCAAAACCTTATGTAGATACTCATGAAACCCCCTGAAAGTAAATATAGGCAAATTTCATTAATTATTTTTGAAACATTTTTAAGTAAATATAATTTTTATGTGAATATGAAAGTCAAGTTTTCTATGTTCATTATGAATTGACTGTTCTTCCTTGTCCCAACATATAAGGAAGTTATGAAATTATTATCTCTATCTAAAATAGGAGTAGAAGAGAAGGTATTTATGCATTCCTATAAGACAGGCTGTCATTGATTGTATATGGTAGGGAAGACCTCACTCTGGGATGCAACTATACAGAGATATAACATCAAGAAATTCAACACCCAAATGAAGTAAGTGTAAGACAGATGAGAGAAACTAAACATAAATCCCTAGAGATTCCCTAGAGAAAACTGTAGCATATCTCAAAAAGTCAGAAAATATCTGGTATTGGTGATTCACATTACTGCTTAAAGTTGAGCATAGATCTTAGATAGGATGCTGTTAATTTCAATTTCTCCACAGAGATTTTTAGTTTCAGTTTTTATGGCTGTTTGGTTCCACCCTTCTACCACCAATTATGTTAATTGAGGTAAAGCTGGTTTATAATGCTATAGGTTCAAAAGTCTACAATTATATGTTTTCACACCATGCCCACCAGTAAAGTCCGAAAATCTCCCACCATGCTCCATTGGGCTCCTCCCTCCTCACACCTACCCTTCCATCCACTTGTTCTCATTGCCTTAGCTTTACAGTCAGATGTCAAGGGTTCACAGAGCTTAAAAAACAAAACACTTCTAAGAAACACATGATATTCTGATTTTAGTTTTCCAGGCATGGCCTTGATATTTTATAAATTAAGGTAGGAGGAGAATGGGGTCATCTATGGTAAAGGAGCTTAAGTATACACAAGCAGTTTGCGTCTATATAAAGAAAAAGAAAGATATATCAAAGGGAAATATGGAAATGGAAATTTCTTTAGGATATATATATATGTTTTATCAAAGGTTTCCATCTTTATTCTTTAATGTTATTTTACCAGACTAATTCATATTATTAACTTGCATTAAATTGGTCGTTCATATTTTGAAAATTGTGTTCTGCTTTAATGCTGAATTTATAGCAAATTTTGTAAACTCACATTTTTATGTCAAACAAAGGGAAATTCATTATTTGCTTGGTAGTTTTTGTATGTAAGTGAACACTTCTAGAAATGATCTGCTTGCATATCACAAGCCATTCTGCATTATAAAGAAAAGGACAATAATATCTTTCAGATACCTACCTAAAACCTAATTTGTTGTATCAAGTGATGTGTATGTGTGTGTGTGTGTGTGTGTGCGCGCGCGCGCGTGCATGCGCGCCCACCACTTGGAAGTGCATACAGGGCCCTGATAAGAACTAAGTTAAATGGAAGGAGAGGGAAGAAATGGCATAAACAGAAGTAAAAGGAAAATGATAGGCAGTGAAAAAGATGCCTAAGGGCACATGCCATGGAGATAAGAGAAGAGGAGAGTCAGTGGGATACCAGAAAATGAAAGGCTGAAGAAGTCAGACCTATTGGAGGCCAGGATAAAAGAAAATTCAGATACAAGTCAGGGAACTTAAAGGATAAAGTCATGCGGAGAACTAAAATAACTAGGATAGACTGCAGAAGAGAATATTTAAATAATATAATTTAATATTTACTAAATTATATATATGTAAAAAATTTATTGAAAAGTCTGCAGATTTGTTGAGACTTCACAACTCGAACCAAAATTTCAATGGTTAGATTTTTATTTGGCTTTCCTTTGTGTTAATATTATCCAAGCTTTTCTCCCATCTGACTCAATCAAGTATTCTCATTGATCTGGATGTGCTTCCTTTTCACAACTAACAAAGCAGCTACAATTGAAGTATGAATGAAATATGAAGATACTCAAAATTGAGTGATTTGGCATAGTTATCCAATAAGTCATATTAGTTTGAGGAAGTATTGATTGTTGATTATATTTAATGAACTATTTAGTATATAACTGATAGGTTGAGTAAATTTGAAAGCATATTCTTGGTTTTATTTTTCACATAAATCAATACTCTACTTGACTGGTATTTGTTAGAGCTCTTTTGGTTGTAAGGGAAAGAAAGCCAGTTTTAATAAGCAAAGCAGTAAAATAAATTGCAGGGTATTCTTCAGATGTGGATACATCTAGGAACTCACAAAGACATCTCTTTTTATTTATTATTTTGTGTGTTCTGTTTCCTATTCTTAGCCAGGGTTTGTCCATGCAACTGTATGTTAAGGTTGCTGATGGCTCAATACTTAAGCTTACAACAACAGTTAATACGGAAAAGTTGGCCTTCTCTTTCCAAACATGCATGAGGGAAACTTTAGGGAAAAATTCAGTTCACCCAAGTTAGAGTCTTTTGTTGTCTCTAGGGATGGGCATAGTACTGTGACTGCCACAAAGAAGGCAAAAAAAGTGATTTATCAATGGAAAACCAATTAAAGGATAAAATAAGTTATTTAAGTGGGGAAAAAGCAACATGTAGTATATACATCTCAATTCATGACAATTTAGAATACATGTACATGTTTATAAAAGACACAATTTCAAATTGCTCCCATATAATATAATACACTTTTCCCAACTGCAGCTTTAATTTATTGTCTCTATCCTTCATGTTATCAAAAAGACATGTTTATTGAGATACATGGTGATTCTATTGAGTGACAGTTGCTTAATAAAGTCAGTACTTTTTTATCTTCAAAGAAAATAAAAGGAAGTCTAAATACTAAAGACATTAAAACACCCCTTCAAACTATTTATAATTTTCCTTTGTTAGTGACATAAGTTTCAGGATGCAAATGTGAATGACTCAGAGACTAATTATAACTCTCACTATTTATTCATATGTATATGTGCGGAAGCTGACCATGAAGTTTTCTTTGGTCTTGATCAAAGGCAATGCCAGAATTTATCAAGACAAAGTCCAAAAAGTTTCACTCAAAAGTGACTTGTGTGTTTCATAAATAATTCATTTGTTAGATGGGTAGATAGGTTGCAGTAGAGTCCTTCACTGTATAAGCTCTTTAGTGTTCCACCAAATCTATTAAATTTATATTTCTTTCTGAGACCTGTCTGAACCCAACCTTTAAACATAGATTTTTTTTTTTTTCATTTAGCAGCTACATACATATACATGTGTGGTTACTTTTTCAGCTTGTAGCAGGATGGTACAAACTGGATCAGAGAGCAAACACACATGAAATCCAGTAATGCAATCACATTAACAAATTTTAAAAATGACTGTTTCTGCTCTCTTGTAATATACCTAACACTATGAAAGGGGTGGGGCTTAATAAGTAATGCAATAGCTTCTGTTCTTGCACCAATGGTGCTTAGCTAGCAGGAAGACAGCAAGTAACATTTATTTAACATTCACAAGTTCTATACACTGTACTAAGTTAACACTTTAAATGCATTTATTATTATGAATTTTACCTATAATAACCCAGTGAGGGAAGTTCTGCACGACTCTGATGTGACCACAGGTACTTTTAGTTCATTTGTATTAATATTATTCAATATGTTATATAACTGACTTAAATAGATTAAAATGAAAAATCCACAGCTACATTTTAATGTATGGAGCTATATTTAGATTGATTCATAATTTCTACATGTGTCTAATAATGGGTCAATGCAACTTGTATTATCTTACCTTATTTATATCCCAAGACCACAAATCTTTTCTTCCCTGGGCTTCTATTTAATTTATTTTTCTAAAACACTTCTGGGATTCTCACATTAGTAAAACTGGCAGTAATGTATAACAAACTAATAGTTATGACTGAATTAGAAGTTTAAGCATTTTAAGAATGGAACATATTAATTTAAATTCATACAGTATTTTAGTATTTGTTTTAGATGACAAATATAACATCAAGCTATGTTTTTATAAAAATATTAATCATTTTTGTTATTGCATAAAAAATAGACAGTATAAGCATGAACAAACAAGGTAAATAATTTTACTTTAATTTACCTAAAATAGTTAAAGTTTGTAGCTTGAATCTGGGAAGAAAATACATATGTGAAACAGCTGCATAATTTTTTCCTGAAATATTTAGAATCAATGATCTGAGAAATAATATGCTATAAATTGTTATTTCCATCAACTTGTTTCTTTATATTAAGAAAAGCATTTTCAATAGTTTGGCTCGATAATGTCAGAGTAAAAGATGTCAGGCTTGCCGCCTCCATATACTTACAACTATTCAATAAATTGCAGCAGAACAAAGCCGATAACCCCTGAAAGATAAACGGACAACCATTGTACACATTAGGTGTAATAGTCAAGAGAAAAGGGAAGAAAAACTTTAATTGAACTGTGTTTATCATGATACAGACAACTTAAGAGAGGGAAGGGGGTCTTCTGTGTGGAACATCCCTGAATTTGTTGGCTCAGGGGTACATACCCACAGTGGGGACTTTACAAGGTCCCACAGGGCAACAGATGAAGAGATGTATGTTTTGGTGTCCAAGACAGACAGTACACTATTGGAGAACTATGAGAATAGGAATGCCGAGTGATGATTATTAACTTGAACCTGAAACCCTTAATATAGAACAGTCAGAGGCCTAACCAGTGGGGGAGAACCAGGTGGGATCATCCTTATCTTCTCAGAAATGACTGCTACTTGCAGCCAGAGATTAAAATATTCAAAGCTCCTCATAACTCCAAACCCCACCCTCTTCCACAAACACACCCAGTCAAAATTGAAACAATTGAATGTTTTCACTAACCAGGGTTTAAGCACCTGTTAGCAAGTAAACACAACAAGATAAGGCTCTGTGCTGGAAAGTAAAAAAGAACATCTCCCAGCCCCTGACCCTATCTCAACTACAATATGTGCTGAGTGTTGCAAACAAATATTCAGCCTAGAGGCAGAATATGAGAGAAGCTGATCTAGAGGAGGGAATCCTTGTAGATCCTCACAACAAATCTTGTACTGCACACAGTGGGAAGCTTGATTTCAGACACTCACTGGAGATGACCCTTCAGCACCTGACTGCCCTGTCAGCAGATGCGGAGGCAGGAGTCTGAAAGTCTATCTCTACTGCAATTCGTAAAAACTAAATATGAAGAGACAGAATTATCACAAATGCTTGAGCAAAAATATTTCAAAAGAACTACTGAATATGTATGAAGGGGAGTTCAAGGTAAAGGTGATAACAATGCTCATGGACTCAAAAAAGCAATGGTTAATAAAATAGGAATAGAATAAAGATTGGGACAATAGGAGCCAATTACAATCAGAGCTAACAGATTTTAAAATTACTATAAATGAATTAAAAACCAAAATAAAGTACTTCAACTGCAGGAAATCATATGCAGTGGAGATAATTAGTGGGTTTGATGTCACAGTGTTGGTGAACACATAAAAAGAGCAACAAAGAGAAAACAAATAGTATAAGATCCCTTGGGGGAAACCAGAAAGAAACAATATCCATATCAGTGTCCCAGAAATGGAAGAAGGAAAGGACAAAAGTATAGAAAATTAATGTAAATATAATTATTTAATTATCAATTAATATTATAAACTTGACAAAATTGACTAATTTTAGATCAATATTGTTTACCAAGACTAAACCAGAAGGGAGATTTTGCAAGAAGAGAGCATCAGAAGATGTTCCCTGAATTTTTGTGGAGAGAATAAACTGAGAAATACATTTAGACTTCTAACCAAGATGATCCCACAACCATGGCACTGGCGTACCTCATGATCACCAGAGACCGGAAATCCAACTCTGTAGAGAATGGGAGGGTGAGAGGAGCAGGGGCTGCCACTGAGGCAGAAAACTTGGATCATACCTGTGCTTCTGGAGCACATGGCTGAGTACTGGTGACTTAGCATAGGGGAATAAAGGCATGAGTGCTGTGGTAAGCTGGACAGATTGGCCTCACTGAAGACAGCAAAGCTTATGGAGGTGAGAATCACGCCACCCATTTCCCCATGTTAGCAGGCAAATTCAGAGACAAAGCAGATTCAATGAGGCCATTTTGGAGCATACTGGTGCTTCAACAGGTGCAAGACGCACAGACTGTGGAATGTGTACACAGGTCAAAGATTTAGAGAGAAGGACATAGTCATAAGCAAAACCCACATACAGCCTTCTCATAGGTGAGAGAGGCTGCCAGCCCATCCCTATTAATTGAAGACCCAGCTACAGATTATTTCTTTCTGACATACAGCACCATCTACTGGAAAAGTAGAAGCTCTTACACTTACTATTTGCAAATAAATAAAAGGGAGAAAAAAAAAAAATACAACAAAGGACAACCTGAGCCCTCTGGGGAATGTTATACCACAAAGAGAGATAAAATCTCCAGAACCCAACCACAAAGACATGGAGGGTTTCTTCTTCTTATCATAGAAAATTCAAAATTACCATGATAAAGAAAATTCAAAGAAATAGAGGAAAAAACAGAAAAGCTGTGTAGAGATACACAAGAAAACTTGGAAAAATAAATAACTGTCCTGAGAAATATAATTAATGAACAGAAGATAGAAACTGAAGCTTTAAATAAGAAAATGATGAAGATGCTGGATATAAAATGATCAGCAGAGGAAATTGTAAAAATTCTGGAAAACACTATGGAAATAGAAAATATTAATTAGAAGATAAAATCAGTGACCTTGAAGATGATAAAGCACAAAGATTTCAGGTAGAAAAAAGAAGGATAGGAAGGGGAAAAATTGAAGAAACAATTCTTGGGCTTTCTGACTCCATGAGGAAAGGCAATGTAATAATAATGGGTATCCATAATGGATACCCATAATGGATACCCATTATTATTACATAGAGAGGGAAGGGAACGGGAAAACGTATTTAAATAAATAATAAGTTACTTATTACTTCTCCAAAGGAGAAGTAACTAAGCATACATGTCTATGAATATAAAAGACACTGGATTACATAAAAGGATATGACCCACACCAAGACTCACAGAAGTGAAACTTGAAAGAATTCAAGACAAAGAAAGAATGTTGAAGCTAACTAGAGAAAAGAAACAACCTATAATGTATCTTCAGTCATGTTTACATCTGATTTCTCTGAAGAAACACAACAGGCAAGGAGAGAATGTACCATGTGATCACTATCCTTAAAGATAGAAACTGCCAGTAATGTTTACTCTAGCCTGTAAGGTTTTCCTCCATATATAAGTAAGAAAAAAAGGACTTCTCAGGCAGAGACTGAAGGAGTTTGCAAACACTAGACTTCCATTGCAAGAAATGTTGAAAGGATCTCTCATATTTAAATTGAAAAGAAGAGAAAGAACTGAACGAAGAATTCAACAAGGGAGTAGATAGAAATTAAGCACAAAATGGCAGTAGCAGACCTTCATGTATTAATAATTATGCTAATTGTAAACTGACTGAACTCACCAAATAAAAGATATAATTAAAAAAGAGAATATGACATTCTGTTGATACCAGGAACACATCAGAGACCAAAGATAGCATAGGCTCAGATTAAAGTCCTACAAACAAATGTAAACCAAAGGAAGGGACCACCATACTTTTATATGATAAAATAGATTTATAACTAAAAAAGGTAAAAAGAACCAGGGGAAGACATTATAGAATGATTAAGGGATAATTCACCAGGAAGTTGTAACACCTGTAAATATATATATATATATGTATATATATATATATATATATGCCCAAATAAAGGAACATTGAAATATGAAGAAATGGTTAGCAATTCTGAAAATAGGCATTTGGTAATCATTATTTGTGGCAAGGGATTTCAACATTCACTTTCACCAATGTTCAGATCAGTCAGACAGTAATCCAAAAAATTAATAAAACCAAAAACTCGTTCTTGGAACAAATAAAATCAACTAAAATCACAAGGAAAAGAAAGGAGAAAACTCAGATAAGTAGGATCAGAAACAAGAAAAGTTAAAATAGATATTTCAGAAATTCAGAGGATTATAAAAGATTGTATGAACATTTGTATGCCAGTAAGTTGAATAACCTAGAAGAGATGTGAAAATTGTTAGAAATATACAACCATCTGGGACTGGAAGAAATAGAAAACCTGAAAAGACCAATTGAAAGTGATAAAATTAAAATATTTGTCAAAAGTTTCCTAAAACACAAAGTGCCAGGATAAGAGTTATTCACAAGTCAGTTCTATGAAACCTTCAAAGATGTGCTAATACCTATGTTATGATGCTAATATTACCCTAACATGAAACCAACAGACAAAACAACCAAAGAAAACTACAGATCAATTTCCCTAATGAACATAAATGTAAAAATCCTCAACAAAATCTTATCAAACCAAATTCAACAATGTTTTAAGTTTATGCACCGTGACCAACTAGGATTTTTAACAGGGACACAAGAATGGTTCAACATTTGAAAATCAATAATACAATTTAGCATGTCAATAAAAGGAAATATAAAAGCCACATGATCATATCAGTAGATTCCAAGAATGGATTTGATAAGATTCAACATTCATTTATAATGAAAAAATTCCCATGTATCTATGGATACCTGGGAAATACTACAACATAATTAAGGTCATATATAATATACTCACTGCTAACATCATTCTGAAAGTTTTTCCATTAGGGTCTCATAAAAGACAAGGCCACTATTAATGAATATATTATTTAAAAGTTACATCAATCTTCTGTTATATTAGAAATTTTATGTTAAAATATTTTGGTTGAAATTACACAGAAATTGCTATCACCTAATAAAACTTGAATTTAAGGGCCTCCCCTGGTGGCGCAGTGGTTGAGTGCTGGCCTGCAAAGCTGCCTGCAGCCTCTGCAGTGCTGGTTTGAGCCCCGGCTGCCGGGCGAGGGTCCCACATGGTGCTACAGACCTCTCCTGCCACGCCCTCTGCTCCCCTCAGAAGTGTATTTCGTAAGTCTGCCTGTTCTGTTCCCCTCTCTGACTCTGGTGAATTCTCTCACCCTCCCACACTTCTGACTGTACCCAGTGCTTGCATAAATAAATAAATAAATCTTTTAAAAAACAAAAACAAAAAACTTGAGTTTAAAAGACTAATTCTAATGGATTGAGATGGTGCAATCAACAAACAATAAGTTAAAGATAACTAGTCTTCTCCAAAACCACTAGGTTATTACTCAAACTACCACTTTACTTGGCAGTAATGTCTGGGTAACAAACTTCAAGTGCAACCTATATCTAAAGAAGCCACCAATACTCTGTCATGCTGAGGTCATCTTTCTTTGCCCAGAAACATGCTACCAAAAGAGACTGTTTTAGCTTATTCTTACTCTGAAGTATTTTTGTATAATGTTTCCTGCTTTTCAGAGAGTGTTTACAAATAGTATGACATTTTATCTTTAGAGAGTTAGAGAAGGAAGTTAAGACAAATATAACACCTCACATACCTGAGATGTCACATATTGAAAAGACAGAAATAACAAGTGTTGGCAAATGTGTGGAGAAAGAGCAACATTTATGCACTATTGGTGGGAATGTATTTTGGATTGCACCAGCCCTTATGGAAAACAATATTCAGGTTTCTCAAAACACCTGCATAAATATTAATCTATCATATTAGCAACTTTACTCCTAGTTATCTATACGAAGAATGCAGCAACACATTCAAATGGATATATGCACTCTCATGTTCACTGCAGCACAATTTACAATAGTCAAGTATGGAAACAATCTACATGCCCAAGACCAAATGAGTGGATTAAAATGATGGAGTGTATAGACATATACACAAAGGAATTCTACTTAGCTATAAAGAAAGAAGGACTCTTGCATTTTGCTATGATGTGGATGAAGTTAGAGGGCATTATGCTAAACAGAATGAGTCAGAAGGAGAGAATAAAACACTGGGTAATTTCACCCTTATGTGGGATACAAAGAAAAGGAACAGACAAAACTAAACTAAAACAAACCCTAGAAATCTAACTGTAGAAATGAGGCCGCCACACAAGGGAGGGTAGAAGATGAGGAGGAAAGGGGAAAGGAGTCTGATTGGACCATCGTAGATGATTATGGGCACTTTGGTCATCAGTGTGAATGGTAACATACATCTGAATAAAATAATTGAAAAATTGAAACAGGGGGCCTCCCCGGTGGCGCAGCGGTTGAGCGCTGGGTTGCGAAGCTGCCCGCAGCCTCCGCGGCGCCGGTTCGATCCCCGGCTGCTCCCCGGCCACCAGAGGAGGGTCCCACATGGCGCGCAGACCTCTCCTGCCGCCCGCTGCTCCCCTCAGCAGTGTACTTCGGTCCTTCTGCCTGCTCTGCTCCCCGCTCTGGCTCTGGTGAATTCTCTCACCCTCCCGCGCTTCTGACTGTACCCAGTGCGTGTATAAACAAAACAAACAAATAAAATAAATAAATAAAAGCATGCCTCTATTTAAAAAAAAAAAAAAAAAAAAAAAAAAAGAAAAATTGAAACAGATTAACGTCTTGCTAAAATCCAATAGATAATTGTGGTGATAATGTAATTCAAATAATGTTTTAATTCATATAATTCATACCTCCTTTTGTTAATGCACACCTACTGTCACTGGTGCTAGATGTATATTTATGATAGTTATTCTATGTATTTAACATACATCTATGGGATACTTTTATGAGAGTCAACTCCTTATCCTTATATCTACTCTGTGATAAATTTTGACAGTGTATGGATACAGAATTAAAAACTAATCTTTGACAGAGAATTATATTGCTAGTATATCTAGGTGATGGGTTTTCAAAGATTCTTCTTTTTTCCTATACAATATGTCAGTTGCTAATTTATTTGAACAAAAATAGTGGGTTTATTTCTATGTGGAATACTCACTGTCATGCTGTTTTTCATATTTAGATTATGCATTATCACTTGTGTATTTCAACCATGTATGCCATTGATTGCAAGGGATGATAGATAGCAGAATATGAATGGATGAGTGAACATCCCTCTTGACTGCTTATAAGCCAGTAGTACACCAATACTTTCCTGAAAATTGGCTACCTAACATTTTCATGGCATACAAATTCGCAACTTTGGGTGAATTTTTATATTTATAGCATACATGACATCAAATATGTAATAGAATCAAGTCACTCAATATGTTCATTCAGATATGTATATGTCCCATATAGCCAAAATGATTTGTATGGCATATACAAAAGTTTGTTTTATTCTTTGAGGTCTTTAAAGTGGTATTAGCTTCATATAACTTCTGTGACAATTGTTAGAGCTTATACATGTTCTTGGTGATAAGATTGTAACTTGCAAAGCTAATTAGCGGTTCTAGAAATATACTTTAATTTCTAATTCTCTGAATAAAGTATTTTGTATAATAGTTTCATAATAATGCAAGCCTTTTCTAGGCATGTTATTAAATTATAGATTTTGAAAGAGAACCTGAGATGTATTGATACTAGGCGTTGTTTTCTTAACAGCACTGACTTGAAAAACATCATGATATTGTTCTTAAAATGCTGGAAAGCCTTTTAGGGGAACAATTTTATAAGTAAATATTGACACTTCTTGAAACTTTTGCTAATATGAGGGGACATGATAAAGATAGTGAATAATTCTGAGTTGTTTCTTTTTATTATTGAGAATTAACATCTTCATGGATTGGGAAGAAAACATTATAAATATTACAGCCACATTTGCAGCCTTGATATAATATGGAAAACTTTAGAAAGGGATTAAAGTCTAATCTCAAGTCTAGACTTTGAAGTTTTCTAGATTAGTTAAATTATTTAATGCTCTTTGTCTCAGTTTTCTTAAACGTGAAATATTAGACTAGTTTTTAAGGATTTTACTAGGTGCAATATATTATGTTGCAAATTTTTCAATATCTTTCTTTGTGCTGGATACCCTTGAGTATTTGAAATATCAGGATATTATTGTCAGTTATATGTTTAGCAGGTGCCATCTGTTTGTGCATATTTTATAAGCCATTTTAAAAGCACACCTGCTTGAGCAGTAGCAAGATATACTGGAACAATCACCGATTTAGGATTATATAAACCTAATTAGGTGTCCTAGCCCTCCTGCCATGCAGTTAAATATATAAGGCAGATTTCAACCACTGTGTTTGAAATAGTAGGGATAATAACTGTTATATATCATGGTTGCAAAGAATAAATGAACTGCTTTACATAGTACTTATGGATGACATATTTCCTGCTAATTCTGAATGGTACTTTGAATACAACATGATATAAATATATTTTAATATTGCTAGCATTCAGTCTTAAAAATATTGTAGTATAAGAGAAATTGTATGTTTACTAAATATTTCTTTTCAATGTGGTTTTAACTCATTTGTTTATTATTAATACATTGATTTATTTTTATCATTACTGGCAATGTATATAGAGCTGCTATTTCTATGAAGATATAAATTACATATAGCCACCATCAAAAAATTGAGAAATCACTAATTTTTTTGAAGATTTATTTATTTATGCATACAATACCTGGGGTCCAGGCCAGAGGTGCAGGGTGGGGCAGAGGTTGAGAGCATTCACCAGATACAGAAGGAGGAACAGAATAGGCAGACTGACTGAAATACACTGCTGAGGGGAGCAGCAGGCGAGACATTCACAGTGTGGCTTTTAATCCTCTGTGCCACCAAGGAGGCCCCATCACTAAATTTTTATTGTGGTGATGTTTGAGTTAAGAACATTTTGAATTTTAGGTATCATTTCATTTGCTACTGAAAATTCTCAATTTTTTTTTTTCATGTGAACAGACAAAAATGTAGGTATTATTGGTTGTAAAATAAATGTCTATAAATATTATTTTAACCAAATAATTTATTATGCATTTGTCCCTTATTCTGAATACATTAGTATGCAATTTGCATCAAGTACAGAAAAACAAATTTATTATTATTTTAATGTAACCTTCAAAAGATGGTAATTCAAAATAAAGTATGTTTGAATTATTACAAATATTCTTTTCAAATAATGTTAAAGCATATAGTCAAGTAAATTCTTTAATATTTGATTCACCACAGTAAAAAACAATTGTGTATTCTCACTATGGAATGTGTGCCCTAATTAACATGTATTCATTAAGGAAATTGTTTTCTATTACTTCTCAACTAAAGTGTTTAAAGAGGAAAATCCATATCTGTGATTAGTTATTTGTTATATTTTTGATTTTACAAGTATAATTAATGTGAAACTTTTCACATTGACAATAGGAGTTACCTTTCTCAAATTTACCAAAGGCAATGAGTTTTTAAAAAGTGAAAAAATAGGGCCTCCCCGGTGGCGCAGCGGTTGAGCGCTGGGTTGCGAAGCTGCCCGCAGGCACTGCAGCGACGGTTCGATCCCCGGCTGCTCCCCGGCCACTGGAGGAGGGTCCCACCTGGCGCGCAGACCTCTCCTGCTGCCCGCTGCTCCCCTCAGCAGTGTACTTCCTCACTCTGCCTGCTCTGCTCCCCACTCTGGCTCTGGTGAATTCTCTCACCCTCCCGCGCTTCTGACTGTACCCAGTGCTTGTATAAATAAATAAATAAATCTTAAAAAAAAATATTTAAAAAAAAAAAAAGTGAAAAAATATAATTATTAAAATTATAAAATATTCAAATTATTTAAAATTTGATAAAATTAGATTTAGAAAAACAATGAAATTATTTTTTTTCCATGTAGTTTCAACTTCAAATAAAGGAAGGCAGGGCCTCCACGGTGGCACAGCGGTTGAGTGCTGGGCTGCAAAGCTGCCTGCAGCCTCTGCAGCTGTGGTTCGATCCCTGGCTCCAACAAGGGTCCCACATGGCACACAGACCTCTCCTGTCGCGCCTGCTGCTCCCCTCAGCAGCGTCCTCAGTCTGTCTGCCTGTTCTGCTCCCCACTCTGGCTCTGGTGAATTCTCTCACTCTCCTGCGCTTCTGACTGTACCCAGTGCTTGTATAAATAAATAAATAAATATTTAAAAAAAAAAACAAATAAAGGAAGGCAGGAAAAAATCAATGGAGGCAAGAAGAAAAGAAAGAGAGAGGGCATGTTTCTCTTTGGGAAGTAGTATTCTTTTTTTTTTTCCCCCAAAGATTGATTTATTTATTTATACAAGCACTGGGTACAGTCAGAAACGCAGGAGGGTGAGAGAATTCACCAGAGCCAGAGTGGGGAACAGAACAGGTAGATTGATGAAATACATTGCTAGGGGGAACAATGGGCACGGCAGGAGAGGTCTGTCGTGGCATGTGTGACCCTCGCCGTGGGCCGGGGATTGAACTGGCGCTTCAGAGGCTGCAGGCAGCTTGGCAGCCCGCGCTCAACCGCTGCGCCACCAGGGGAGGCCTGGAAGTAGTATTCTTGATAATGATGTAAGATATTATATTTATTACTAATGAGTACTAACCACTCTACATAGACATAAAAATCTCTTTAATGTATTGGGAAACTATGATTAGAGATTTTTCAAAAAATATTATAGTCACTGGTCAAGATAGGGGCAAAACCTGAATTTCAACCCAGATGTGTTTTACTGCAGAGTCCAGGCTCTTAACTGCACAGTCAGACTGGGCAATAATCATTTACTCAAGAAAAATAAAACCAAAACAAACACCTAGGTTTTAAGCTTTACACTCTACTAGCACACATTTAACATTGTCGATGGATTGGTCTTTGCCACCTTTAATAAAAGTTCAATTATATTGAATAATAAGCAAAGTACTTGAGAGGAAGTAACTGGTTGATTTCTGGATATATCTAAGAAGAATGAATGAGCCAACTGGAATAACTTGCAAAAAAGTATAGCCATTAAACTGAGTAAATGGAGCTCTGAATTTTACAAAAGGAGCTGGAGATGCTATAATATTAAAATATTTCACATATAAATTTTCTTCCTGTAATCAGGCCAAAGAATAGTCTGAGTTTTTAATTCTTCTAATATTCTCTTTAGTGTTAATGGGGTGAATTTTTAACATAATTTAGGATCTAGGAAATAGTTTGTTGAAAACCAACTACTTTATCACATATTGTTCTTGTTCTAAAAGTAAGTTTCTACAAATTTGTAATACTTGATCTAAGTGATACTTCAGGCTTATTATTTTATTATTGTCTGCTCAGTATCCCTCCTCCACCCTCAGTGTAATCTTTCATAGTTGCGGGATCTTGTTTTGTCTTGTGTTTCCCCTCATCTTATTCTTCCTAGTATATAACACATTACAAGGATGATGGTATTTAACAATTATTTGTTAGAAGATAATTTAAAATAAAAGCTTATAGAGGTCACGGAGTCCATGCGTCCCAAGGATATTTCAGATCCTCAGTTTTAATGTAAATAGAATATTAAAAATAACAACAATGTGTAATGAAGACAATACTGAATGCCTTATGGGATTTTCCCCTTGATTCTAAGATGTACTGAAAATGGGTCTCACCTAAAGACTTAATGCCTTTAGGGTATGGTGAGACCTTTGGTTGCCAAAAACACCTAATTTGGCATCTCAGACATAAAGAAGCACAAGTATTTTCCATAGTATGCCTTACAGATATTGCCATCTTCCTGTTTAGAAAGCATTCATTAGATTAAAAATTGTCTTGTGAACCCTAACACAGGGAGGACAAAATAATATATAAAATTACTGTGATCAGTAAGATCATGGTCTTATTTGAACTCCAAATCTTTTAGATCAGTGATTCTCAACCAACAGCATTTTTGCCCAAAAAGAAACATTTGACATAATCTAGAGACATTGTGATTGACAAAACTGTGGAAGGGGGAGCTATCCAGTAAGGAGAGAGAGGCTAAAGATACTGTTGTACATCCTGCAATGTGTAGGACATCCTCCACTATAAATAATTATCTAGTCCAAATTTTAGTAGCTCTGTGCTTGATAACTGTCTCTTTTATAAGCACAAAGGATACTATTCAATGAAATATCAAAACAAAGGTTGTAGATAATAAGTACTAAAGTAGAGTACACAAAAAGGAAATAATTCCATCTGAATTGGAATTGCTACCATGCCTATACCTTCTTAGAATATTATGAAATCATGGAGCCATAAATATCTATATCCCTGTAGAATAGTTTGTAGTATAGCTAATCCCCAGCATTAACCAATAAAATGTTTGAATAAAGAATATTATTTTCAATAGGAATGGCACCAGGGTTTGTTTCTTCCAATATGTGTATAATTCCTAAATCCTTTATATATCTTAAATGTACAATATGTAAATATTGCACATATATCACACTGTCACTAACAGGAAACACATTGGAGGCACAGAATTTTAATTATCTATTATCTCTGCTTCAAGTCTGCCAGTAGATCTACAAATTATACTCCTAGATTAGCTGTAAGTGGACAATGATTTCCTCATATTGTTCTTTCTCTTCTTTAAACAAACTCTTACATTCTGTGAAAGTATTATAAATTATAATGGTTGGGTTTGAGGTTCAAAAAATAAATACATAGATGAAAATCATTTAAACTTAAGCTTTGCCCACAAATGAGACTATTTTCAACATATACAAATGGTGATTTTAAGAGAATAAAATAAGGAAATATTTTTAGTTGCTTCCAGTTCAGTGAGAAATTAGTCTCCATTGGAAAGTTGTATATCAGAAAAAATCTTTAAAAAATTGGGAGAAGATAGGAATGTCTGGATTCAACAGAGGTTATTCCCAAATATTGATATATAATGTCTGTAACCATTTTGGTAGAGAGAAATCCAGAAATTATATTGTGTATAATTTTTTGGTGATAGTTCAGGATGAACTTTGGAGTCAGACAGTATTCCTTCTTACTGACTGTGTGATTTGTAATAAATTATTTAACTTTACTGATTCTTCATCACATTGAGTCTTGTTAGTTTGGAAAATTGCAGTGTGATTATGAGGGCTAAATAAATAAGCTTGGTATGAGTTCAAAGTAAGTGCTGAATCTTATATGTATTTCTTTTCTCACGGTGAATTTTTCTTCAAATACACTGGATGAAGGGAAGTGTGAAATAGACTCTCTGCTTCCTGGGAAACTGTGTTAGATCATTCATTTCTATGTACACCTGGGGAGATAAGCACATGGGATACACTGCATAAGGGGAACAGAAATTGACAAAGTTATAGAGATGTGAGGTTACCCCAAACACTGTCTGGGGTTGATTCCACACCAAGAGCGATGCCTTGAAACAATCAAAAGTATGTTGGAATTGTTGGTTCCAGAATCACTGTTTTCAGTGATTAAAAGCAGCATAGTGCACACCATGGCTGGACATTAAGGATTCTATAAAATATTCCTGGGGTCTCCTTGGTGGCACAAGGGGTCAAGTCTCAACACTATCAAGCTATCATCAGCCACAGAAGCATATGTTTGATCCCCTCCCCTGCCAGGGAGATGACCTACATGGTGCAGAAGACCTCCCCTGACTTGCCCGCTGCTCCCCTCAGCAGTGTATTTCAGTAGATCTGCCTGTTCTATTCCCCACTCTATCTCTGGTGAATCCTCTCACCACCACCCCCCACCTCTGGCCTACACTCTAGCTCTTGGATGCATAAATAAATAAAATTCAAAAAAATAATAAAATATTCCTGGAAGTAAGATTCTTTTTTTCTAAAAGATTTATTTATTTATGCATATAAGAACTGGGGTGTAGGCAGCGGTGTGGGGGGTGAGAGGATTCACCAGAGACAGAATGGGGAGCAAAAAAGGCAGATTGACTGAAATACACTGTTGAGAGGAGCAGCGGACGAGTCAGGAGAGGTCTGTTTCACCATGTGGGTCACCTCCCTGACTGTGGATTGAACTTGTGCTGCAGTGGCTGCAGATAGCTTCACAGTGCTGCACCTTAACCCCTTGCTGCAAGGGGTTAAGGGAGGTCCCAAGTATTCTTTCATGTTAGTGTTAACTGGTTTATTATAGAGTTAACTAGCTTATAGTTTGAAGTTAAATTGCTGAAAGGACAATTTAAATCCTAAAATGTAGAAAACTCTGAAAGTTTGTAGTTGGATCGTATGTTAAAAAGTAATGCTAACGTAATAGTGAAGAGGAGGTTTAAGTGAATTTGGAAACATTTATCTCACTATTCAGAGAAGAGAATATTCTATATACTAAACAAGTCATTTTAATTACCTAAAATAATTCCTTATTCAACTACCACAACTCCAAAAAAGTAGCCCGTGAAACTATTTTATTTTCTATAAACCAGACTCACTCAGTAATATTGTAACTAGTAATTATGCTTCCAGGCATTTAGAAACTTAAATAAATGTGTTGACCAATATTTGAAACCCCTTGAGCCTTCACTATGGACTGATTTTGTATTTGTTTTCTGTATTAGCCATTAATACATCAGCACATTTTGATCCCCTCCCTTCCTTTTCTTAAAACATAATTATGCCTGCTTAACTGATAAAAAAAAAATAGTTTTGAAGCCTGCCTAACTCATGGAAGTAGCCTGAAAACCCTTGCCACTCTGTTTCAAGTTCAAGGCCAGATTTGTCATGTTTTTAAAGCAACACATAAATTCAACACAGGTCAATAGACACATGCCTACTTGAAGAGAGAAACCGTTTACCCTTAAGAGAGGTACTGTAGACTTGTTGATTCTTTTTGTCTATTTTGTGCAATGCTACTGATTATATCACCTCCTTTCCTTTTTATATTTTTTCCACTGTGTACCTAAAAGAATTTAGTTTTCATTATCTCTTTCTTTGAATAGTATTTCCTGTGGTTAGAGGCAATCAGCAATCTAGGTTTCATTGGAGCTCCAATCATATGCAATTTATAAAATCTTAGAAGAACACAGGTAGGTGCTAAGTAGTAATCAACTTAGCTTAGAAGGACAATTTAATTTTTTATTATCTGCAACAGTCATAAGCCTAGTGAGTTGATTTAAATCATCGAGGTATGATTACTTTTGAAAGGCTTTTGATTTCCCCCCTTCTCATTTAAGTACTTATTAACAAAATGAAAAAAAAAAGTCTATATTCAAAGTGTTAACATGATTTCATGTAATGAAGGAAAATTTGCTTATTCAGTTATGATTTAAAAAAAACTTTGTTAAAAATACAGACTTTTGCAATTTGTTGGAAATATCCACTGAAGAAACATTTGTAAGCAAAACCAAAATGTTTATACTGAAATAGGGAATTGTCATTTATTTGCATTGTTGATATAGTTTTTTAAGATAGCATTGGTTTATAATACTGTATATAATTCAGAATTATTGGTTCACACCTCTTCAGATGTTTGTGACCACACCGCACACAACACCAGTACAATTGTAATCCTCCACCACAATCCAACTGGCCACCTTTCTGTTTCTTCATTGAAGGATTATTCACCTGAATTATTGCTTAGGCCTGCCACAAATTTGTTACTCAGAAATTTATTTTATTTATTTTTAAAAAGATTTATTTGTTTATACAAGCACTGGGTATATTCAGAAGCACAGGATGGTGAGAGAATTCACCAGAGCCAGTGCGGGGAACAGAACAGGCAGACTGACACAGTACACTGCTGAGGGGAGCAGCAGGCATGGCAGGAGGGGTCTGCGCATAATGTGGGACCCTCGCTGGAGGCCGGGGATCAAACCGGTGCTGCAGAGGCTGGGGGCAGCTTCGCAGCCCAGCATTCAACCGCTGTGCCACCGAGGAGGCCCTCAGAGATTGATTTATTGCAAAATGATACCAGAATAATAATTACTGTCAGGCTTTTTTTTTTGAAATTCTTTGTATTTTCCCTCAAATATAAATTCTGACCTTGAATCTTTTTTTTTAAGATTTATTTATTTATTTATTTATTTATTTATTTTTTTATTTATACAAGCACTGGGTACAGTCGGAAGCGTGGGAGGGTGAGAGAATTCACCAGATTCAGAGCGGGAAGCAGAGCAGGCAGAAGGACCTAAGTACACCGCTGAGGGGAGCAGTGGGCGGCAGGAGAGGTCTGCGCGCCATGTGGGACCCTCCTCTGGGGGCCGGGGAGCAGCTGGGGATGGAACAAGCGCTGCAGAGGCTGCGGGCAGCTTCACAACCCAGTGCTCAACCAATGCACCACCGGGGAGGCCCTGACCTTGAATCTTTTAATAATATTTATAACTATATCTTATAAACTGTTTTCTGTATCATTCTTAACTTCACACTACAGATTTCTGCAGCATTCTAGTTTTTTTATTTGCCTGTTTAAGAAAATTATAAGAAAAGACTTTTTTACATGTCATAATCAAAGATGTTGAGCTTGGATAGTTTATGGCAATTGCATCAAGTTGCTGCATCTGTTTTATTTTGTCAAAAATTATATTATTGTGTGCTTTTGTATTAGTTATGTATTTCTAAGAGTTATCCCAAATCTTAGTCACCAAAATGGCAAATATTCATCTCAGTTTCAGTAGAAAAAAGTGCAGACAATGCTTAACTGGGTCTACTAGTTCTACATATCTGACAAAGTTGTCATCAAAGTCTCACAGCTTCTAGAGTGATCCTAACGCTCAACCAGGGGATGGTTGAATCCACTTCTACTACCCCTGAAGTGATGATGACAGGAATCAGTTCTTCCTGTGCTACTGGACTGAGGGTGTCAGTTCCTTACTATTAGGCAGACTTCCCTCATATCTTATCACATGAATAGATTTTCTCCATAATGCAACACACAAAGCAGAATTTGACTTCAAAAGAATAAGCAAGTAAGAAGGAAAATATGTGACCAAAAATAAAGTTCATAGCCTCTTGTTATTTAATCTGGAAGTGATTAATCTTATACATGATTAATCTCAAACCCACTTTCAAGGGGAGGGTTAAGGCCATGAATACTAAGAGGTGGGAATCACTAAAAGCCATTGAACCAAACCATAAGGATGAAGACAAATTTTAGCATATACCATGTCTCCTTAATGTTTAAAAGCTATATGTAGGAGTACAGTATAATCTGCTTTTTTAAATCTTTTTAAAGATTTATTTACTTATGCATACAAGAACTGGGGTACAGGCCAGAGGTGTGGGGGTAAGAGGATTCACTAGAGACAGAGTGGGGAACAAAACAGGCAGATTGACTGAAGTACACTGCTGAGGGGAGCAGCAGGCAAGACAGGAGAGTTCTGCTGTGCCATGTGGGTAGCTCCCTGCCTGGGGATTAAACTGGTGCTACAGAGGAGCACAGTATAATCTGTATTATTTTTGCTGAATGTCATGTTGAAAAGAATATATTCATTCCTTACTCTGTATCTCTCAAGGGGTAGTGATTCATAATGACAAGATGAAAACATACTTAGAAACCTAATTAAGAAATGTACTTTAGGGTATTAGTATAAACTTATTAAAGTATGACTAAGTGGTCCTTTGTGTATTTTCATAACCTCCATTTCTTTTCCATTGTGCTACTATTTTTTATATTTTCCTGAACAAAATTTGGCTTTTGAAATATAAACATTTGGTTTAAAAAAATCAATAGCATAAATAGTAATTTATAGTAGTGTGGCACTATGAAGAAGCCATATAGCAAAATATAATGAGAAAGAAAATTTTGTGGCCCAGGGGTTAAGTCTCAGCAATATCACAACTAGGTGCCTAAGTTCAATACCATTCAGGGAGTTAACCCACATGGCCCAGCAGAGCTCTCCTGTCTTGACAGTTGCTCCCCTTAGCAGTATATTTCAGTAATCTATCTGTTCCACTCCTCACGCTGTCTCTGGCCAATCCTCTCTCAACCTCCAAACCTCTGGCCTATTCCCCAGTTCTTCTATGCAAAAATAAATAAATATATATATTTTTTAAAAGTCAAGCCTTACTAAACTTCTAAGTTTCTCCAAAGTAGTCTACATTTTCCTCTTGTAAGCAATATGTATGTCTCAGATTTCACTAAGAAGAGAGAACATCCATTTTCCTTACTATATCCTAATAAAAAGCTTGACCCCAGTCTTCTTTGATTATGTGTAATAATTTAATCACTTATAGGTAACCAGAGATTTCCAAGAAGTGGTATCTTTTTCAAAATATCTTCTCTTTTCCACTTGTCAATTTCATTTACCATCTGGTTCCATCAAAATCTCTAACCACTTTTCTACAAATTACCCAATCTGGGTTTCTTCATGCTCATGTTGTTCTTCTCTAAACACTTCAAATGAGTTGTAGTCATAGATCCATCCCTTCTGAACCTTCAGTGATAATAAAGGAAAGTTTGTTATTTTTAACAACAAAACAACTCTGAATATTAAGCCAGTGATGAAAACGATTGTTCTCAAATGTTCTCAATTGTTTGATTGTTCTCAAATACATAATTTCCTAAATTTGTACAGTTGTCCACTACTGAGTAATTCATTCATTACCCATGAAAAGTGTACACTTCTTATGTAACCTCTCATGCCTACAGAAGAAACAAAATCTTGGCAACATTTTAATGTGAGGAATATTTTCTACTCTACACCTCCAGAACTATGATAGACATATGCTCTTTTAAGCCACTGATTTTGTAGTGCTGTTTTATTCTTTTTTACATTATTTTTCATTTTTGCACAATGTATGCAATTTTATCTTGGTTATAGTCCCCATACAATCCCACCCACCTTGTTTTGATCCTACTCCCCCCGCCACAGTGTGTTTCTGTTTTATAGTTGCTTGTTGATTTTGATTTTTACTTTATTATAATTAGTCTTTACAGCAGCAATAGGAAACCATGCACCATTCTTAATATTTCTCTGCCACCAACGATTATCCCTCCATCAATATATAAAACCTCCCCTTACAATTTCTGTGTGATGCTGAGCTAAGCATGTAACCTCATATGTCAATAGGGACATTAATGATCTCTTGATAGTGTGAGGAACGCACAACATAATACCATTCACTTCCATATCCCGGCTTACATATTTTCTCATCATAATCTATTCTACTACAGCAACTAAAGTGATTCTTTTAAAAGCCTATATTAAGCCACATTATTTCTCTGCTCAATATACTCAATAATTCTCATCTTGGTCAGAGTAAAAGACACATACCTTAAATGTCAAATGGGTGCTACATGCTCTGACCTCTTAAATCTCTGGCATCTGCTCCATAATACTGTCACAGACCCTAAGAAAGTCTACTGTCTGGTGATTGTTAGCCAATTAGTTACAATAACCAAGTTTAGTAAAGCAAAGAAATAACTTGATTGCTTGCCAACAGAGAAGGGTGTTGAGAGACAACTACTTTTAAATGACACAAAGGGGCAGAGTTTTCTGGTTGAGAAAAAGAAAGAAAAACCTGCTTGAGCCAAGAATGGGCCATTTTAGTTACTTGTTTGTCCCTTTTAGATAGGTTGTACAAATTCAATTGGTTGGGCTGGTTAGACAGATCGACCTTTAAACAGTTGTTTTTGGCTGGTTGTGTGGTTTGACCTTTAAGCTCCCATACCTAGAAAAGAACAAAACTGGAAGAATAGTGCTTACTCAAATGTTAAATGTTTCAACTTTGTATTGGATAAAGTCTTGCACCAGATAACAATAGTTTCTATTTCCTACACTTGCTTCAAGTCACAAAGTTCTTTATCATTTTTCCAGAACATCTTTCTTCTACTCCCTTCTCAGTATATCTGCCTGTGCTCTTTGCCTGAAATGGTCCTCCCACAAGTATCCAACTGATTGGATCACAAATCTCTGCTTTATAGTGAGGTACACTCTGATGATCTACTTCATATTGCAACTCATCCCTCTGGCCTCGCTTACACCTTTCCTTCTTTTTCTCTATAACCGATCACCTTTTAACATGCTGTACATTTATTTATTTTGCTTTGTTGCTCTCCATACTAGGATTAAATTTCCAGTAGGGCTGCCTCTATGTCTGTTTTGTTCACTACGGTGTCCTTAGCCAAAAGAAAAGGGTCAGACACATGAATTGTATGAATTAATATTAATGCTTATGAATTATTTGTTTGTCATAGATTCAAGACCTTAAACATATCATTATAAGAGTTTGGGAAAAATCATAAATATCATGGAATTCAAGTCTCTGACTTAATAGATAGGAGAAATGAGAATGAGAAATAAAATATTGCTATTTTCACCAAAAGTTGAATGAGAAGCTCTCCTTACTTTAACTCTTTAATGAACATAAGACACTTTAAGCTCATAGTAGTAGCAATCTAAAATTCCAATCTTAAACATTTAGAACTTACCATTCTGTTGTATTCTTATTTTATTCTTAATGGGATTATTTACTTGTAATGTGACATTCGTTCTTAACCTTTCCATTATATTTTCTTAACACAGTCACTTATTATTTTAATAACTATGATGCCTAAAATGCACCTGTGGCCTACGAATGTTTCAAAGTTGGATTTCAGCTTAATGACGACAGCTTTATGACACATATGTACCAATCAGACATCTCTTATGTGCCATCTCAGATCCGCTCAGTCTCATCTGTCTCCCAGCAGAGAGCCAGACTTTTCAGTTCATATCTATTACTGTACTCAATTATATATTCTGCCCTAACCACTGGGCAACAAGTCTGGGTGGTCTCTGACCCATTTCACAGGTGACCACCTGCCAGGAGCTTGTCTGACATCCTTCCTGTGCTCTGTAACTTCGCATGCAGGGCTTCAATGTTGCCACTGAGGCTTGTGAAGCCTTATGACCCTCTTAGCATCCTTGTGTATACAACCAAATTGAACAAATTAATGCTCCATTGGTTAAGCATTTGATCAGTGGGAAATAAGCTGGTGTATGATTTTGTTCCTTGAAAGAGTTTGACCTCTTTGCAGACAGCCCTTCAAAAATTAGTGATTCAGCAGTTACCAGCTAAATGTCACCCTGTTATGTGGACTCTGCTCCCTTCCCTGCCTCCCTCCCTCCCGCTTCACCCCTGCTTCTTTGAGACTGCCGTAACACAATTGTGGGATATGAACTTTTTCTTCAATTTCTGATGTCTGAAAAGACTGAGCCACTACGTCTTCAAATCTAGTAAGAGAAAGTATAGTCAGACATGTCTGAGCACTATAAACAACCTTGCAGTGTATCTGACTAATACCATACAGGACTACAGAAGTTTAGAGGAAAGAGAGTTCTTTTTCCACTAAAATGAAATGTTTTTATTCAGAAGGTGAAATTCATTAGATATTAAAAAGTGAGATGGCATTTATACGAGAGATAGAGATAGGACATTGAAATATGCAGTATGGTGATGGTCATAGCATGTCCAGACTTTGAACATGGGGTACAGAAGATAAGTCTGATCACATTTCTAAATATAGATTTCCAAATACAGAGGGCTGTGCGTGGATGTGCACACTAGAAAAATATCTTGATTGAAATAATATTTTAAAATCTCCTTTCTAGAAAGTAATTCTAATAACTATTAATCATTTGAAACTTCAGGTTGACAAAACAAAGTTATGTACCTTACTCTGAAATGTGAATTTTATCTTCTACTAAATTAGGGATTACAACATTTATCAAGAAAATAAATAGCCGTACACTTTTGAAATAATGCAGTGACACATTTGCAGTTGTTTCTGTCCTACAGAACTAAGTTCAATCCCTAGAAGTTCAGTGTCTGATATTGTGGTTTCTATAAAATCAAGGGACATCATGTTTAGATGGAGTTTGACTTAAGGAAGTAAGTTCCTGATATTCAGGAAACATGGGTTCTGAATTTTAAGTTCATTTCTGTTACAATACTCAATTGTATATTCAGTACTTTAAACATATTTTAAAAAGGAAAATGAAAATAAGCAAACTTGAGAGTCACTAACTCAGATAAACTCTGTAACAAACTCCAATCAAATCGAGCTGATTGCCACTCTCATATCTTTCTGTGGTTGACAATCCCAAATCAAGAATTGATTTTAACGAATCTGAGTTCTGATGAATGAATCACTATACTAGGAAGTAGGAGTAGGTTTTCCTTTTCTTTTTTTTTTTTTTTTCTCAAAGATTTATTTATTTATTTATACAAGCACTGGGTACAGTCAGAAGAGCGGGAGGGTGAGAGAATTCACCAGAGCCAGAGCAGAGAGTAAAACAGGCAGAGTGACAAAATACACTGCGGAGGGGAGCAGCGGGCCTGGCAGGAGAGGTCTGTCGCGCCATATGATATTCTTGCCAGTGGCCTGGGATCAAACCCGCGCTGCAGAGGCTGCAGGCAGCTTCTCAGCCCAGCCCTCAACTGCTGCGCCACCAGGGGAGGCCCAGGAGTAGGTTTTCTTAATTAAATATGTTTAGAAAGTCTACATGTATTTTCTTAAGAGATAGCTGAACTGATACCTCGATGCTCATTTATGGTTTGCATGGTTAGCAAAGCAACTTAGGTTTTTGTGTTTTTGTTTAATTTGATGCTTTGCTTCATCAATCTCTTATCTTTTCATTAGTCAACATTAAATTGAATATGCTACATCCTAATTTAAAAAAACAGTTACTTTACAGACTTTACATTTTTACTTTATATTTTTGTCTGAAGTTTTAAAGTTTGAATCCAATTTTGATGAATGAATACTTTGTGGGGAAAAGTCTCAGGAGAACTTTCAATCTATGTCATTTAAGCTGAAATATTTGAATTATTTAATGAACAGACAAGGATCAAAATGCTTGACCAAATACATAGTTTTAAGAAAATGACAAATAAGTGTGTATGTCAGTTAACAACCTGTTTTTAAGATGTATTTATTTATGCATACAAGAACTGGGATACAGGCCAGAGGTCTGGGGGTAAGAAGATTCACCAGTGAGAGAGTGGAGAATGGAACAGGCAGATTGAAATACACTGCTGAGGGGGCCAGCGGGAGAGCCAAAAGACATCTGCTGAGCCATGTGGGTAGCTCCCTGGCCAGGCGGGGATCGAACTTGTGCTGCAGAGTCTGCGGATAGAGTCACAGTGCTCTGCTTAATGCCTTGCACCACCAAGGAGGCCCAACAATGTTTAGAATGGTATTAAAATTAAAATGGTCTCTCAAAATCTAGTCAGGAATTTTGATCTTTTTTTTTAAGATTTATTTTTATTTATACAAGAGCTGGGGTACAGGCCAGCGTCGTGGGAGGGTGAGAGGATGCACCAGGGACAGAATGGGTTACAGAACAGGCAGACTGACTGAAATACACTGCTGAGGGGAGCAACCCATGAGACAGGAGAGATCTGCCTTGCCTTGTGGGATTCTCCCAGGCCGGCTGGGAATCGAATTGGCGCTGTGGAGGCTGCGGACAGCTTCACAGCATGGTGCTCAATCTGCTGCACAACCCACCGGGGAGGCCCTCAGGAATTTTGAATTACAAGTCATCTAATATATTCCCTCTTAACCCCCTTCATGCCAAAGTCTTTCTCCATAAGTTGAGAGTATTTCGATAAATAAAACCAATGGTGGATGAGAAAGTGATAATTTGTATGCTGCTTGTTCTACTGTTACAAACAAATTACATTTCACGTTATAGGACTGGGAACAAGGTAAGAATGGTAGTACATTATTTTGTGTTTTACTAATACAAAATGTCTACCACCTATTCATTGCGTATATCCCACCCAATGTATTTACTTCACACTCCTCAGTTTTAATTACTCAAAATATTTAAATAATTTAAATATAAAAAAAAAAGTCTTCCTCATTATGTCAGTGATATCTGCCCACAGTGGCTGTGAGTGGAAAAGTACTGATGACATAGTTTGTTAGAAGGATACTTATAATTTTGTTAAATACAACCAGAAAAATAATTTCATATCCTGAAGATTAGAAAATATTTTTTTCCAAAAATTCAGGTGATAATAAAATATGCACATAATAAAGGCACAGAACATCCGTGAGTGGCTTTCATGCATTAGGTTGCTATTAGTTCCTTTATTCATGTGATCTCATGCAATACCCACCTCAATTCTTTACAATGTATGATATTATTAGTATTTTATAGATCCTTTGCTGACTATGAGAAAGCTAAGTCCAATGACTTGTTAAAGATAATTAATCAATAAATGGCACAATAGCTTTAGGCCTAAGTAAATCTGAAGACAGTTTTTCTTCACAATGTGAAAATCAAAACTTGGAAGAAAAAGCAACTTTTCTTATGTTTTGAGATTCTAACATATTTAATTTTAACACAAAAAATCCACATAGAGGGATTAAATTAAGGCATCCAATAATGCACATATCCTTTATATATATTTTGATTCTCTTTTTAATGTCAGTTTTATTGAGGTGTCACATATATAATTATTCTTCTATGAAGTACAACTTGATATGTTTCTGTACTTTGCATTTTTAATATTCCTATAAAATTTACATTTTGTGTGTGAAATGTCATGAAGCTTAACAAACACATGAATTTTGTACCTACCACAACACTAAAGGTAATAAAACTGCCACTCTTTCCAAAGCTAGTGGATCATTTTATATTTTCACCAGCAGAGCAGAAAAGTTTTGTTTTTCTGTTACCATTTATTGAAATTTAATTCTTTCCCTTGTTAATTACCTTTAAAGAGTCTTGGTCAAAAAAAATTATTCTTTTGGCAATAACACATTGTTCTGATCACTATATCTTTATTTTATTTTATTTTTTTATTTATTTGTTTTGTGTGGGACCCTCCCCGGCAGCCGGGGAATGAACTAGCGCTGCAGAAGCTGCGGGCAGCCTCTCAGCCCAGCACTCAACTGCTGCACCACCAGGGGAGGCCCAATCACTATATCTTTATAATGATTCTTAAAATTATTTAAGAGTGAAGTCTTGAAATAAATTACTTTTCAAATATTCTGATGGTTTTATTTTTCTTTCTAGGACTTCAATTGGGAATATGTACAATAGATCATTTAGGGAAAAATTGGTCTTAATAATTTGTCTTCTAATCCACAAACAATATATAAAACCATTTTTTATGACTTCAAAGTTATAGTAACTCTTCCACCCTGAACTTTGACTTTTTTTCCATAACTTCTATTTTTTTAATTGTGGTAACATTGATTACATCACGTATATTACTTAAGGGAATAGGTTCACACTTCTTCAGTTGTGTGGCAACACACCACACCCATCACAGAAGCACCAATCTTTTAGTATACAGATCATAGCAGATCATACACATAGATATAAATAATTTATTGTTATTATTTCTGCTATAGTTTTTTTTTTGATTTAGGGCCTCCCCTGGTGGAGCAGGCGGTTGAGCACAGAGCTGTGAAGCTGCCCTCAGCCTCTGCAGCGCTAGTTCAATTCTGGCCTGCCAGCGAGGGTACTGCATGATGCAGCAGACCTCTCCTGTCTTGCCCATTGCTCCCCTCAGCAGTGTATTTCAGCCTGTTAGTCAGCCTGTTCTACTTCCTGCTCTGTCTCTAGTGAATTCTCTCACCCTCCTGCGCATCGGCCTGTACCCCGGTTCCTGCATAAATAAATAAATAAATCTAAAAAATATATATTTTTTGATTTATAGACATTTGTTGCTACCATACATAGATCATTTAAATTTAGTATATTTTGTCTCTTTCACTTTATTATAATCTCAATATTTTAGGAGATTTTTAAATATATATTTTTTTTAATTCCAAGGAATTTTCTAAGTAGACAATGATGTGTTCTTTGAGTTTTTTTCTTTTTTTTTTAAAGATTTATTCATTTATACAAGAACTAGGGTGCAGACCAGTGGTGTGTGTGTGTGTGGGGGGGCGTGACAGGATTCACCAGAGACAGAGTGGGGAAGAGAACAGGCAGACTGACCGAAATATACTGCTGAGCCGAGCAGCGGATGAGACAGGAGTGGTCTGCTGCACCATGTGGGCCAGGAATGGAACCTGTACTGCAGAGGCTGTGGACGGCTTCACAGTGCTGAGCTCAACCCGCGGCACCACCAGGGAGGCCCTCTTTCTTTATTTCTAATCTAGGAACTTCTTACTGATTTCTCTTGCCTTATTTTACTGACTAGTACTTCCAATACAATGTCAAAGGGTAGTGGAAAGAAATGACATATTTAGGGCATCCCCTGGTGGCGCAGTGGTTGAGCGCTGGGCTGCGAAGCTGCCTGCAGCCTCTACAGCACCAGTTCAATCCCACATGGCACAGCAGACCTCGCCTGCCATGCCCGCTGCTCCCCTCAGCAGTGTATTTCGTCTGCTTGTTCTGCTCACCGCTCTGGCTTTGGGGAATTCTCTCACCCTTCCTCGCTTCTGACTGTACCAAGTGCTTGTATAAATAAATAAATAAATCTTAAAAAAAATTGACATATTTGTCATTCACTCTCCATTGTAGTATCGTCTATACATTTTATAGGTGTTCTTTGTCAAGTAAAATAAATATTTCAGTTTGCTGTAAGTTTGTCATAAATTAGTGCTGAATATTTTCAACACTTTTTTTTCCTAATCTACTGACTTTTTTCTTATTTAGGTAATATCAATAATTATGTAGATTAGTTTCTAATGTTAAAATAGGTTCACATTATTGAAATGAAGTCCACCTGACTATGATTTATTGAGCTTTGCATATGTTCCTGGATTCAATGTATTGATATGTTTTTATTAACTTGTATATCTATGTTCATGAGGTATATTAATTTTATGTTTTCTTTTCTCATTATATCTTTTCCTGATTTTGGATTCAGGATGCACTGGTCTTACAAAATCAGGTGTTCCTTCCTCTTCTATGTTATGAAAGAGTTTGTGTAAAATTGTCACACAAATGCTTTGTGAATTTCTTTGGTAGAATTCCCTAGTGAATCAATCCTAACTAAATTTCTATTTGTCAGAAAGATTTCTAAAGCTAAATCAGTTTTGATGAAATGTTGAACATATCTTAAGTTTTCTATTTTTTTCTTGAAAGAGTTTGGCAGCTTTGTGTCTTTTAAGAAATTAGTTGATTTTATATTTTTGTTGCATTTATGGCTGTAGGGTTGTTATAGTACTAGTTTGTTATACTTTTAGTATTTGTTTGTTGCATACTATGAAGGTTTTTTTTTTCCATGATGCCAATAGTTTATTATTATTTTTTTGACATAACGTACTCCAGATACCTTAGGTAGATATCAGACAGTAGGAATTTAAGTTTCTCTGCTACTCAGTGCTTGCTCTCTGGAGCGTACTGTGTTGCTTTGATTACTTTAAATGTAAATGATGTGACTCATGCTCTCTCATCACTTTTTTACTTGAATTCTTATTTTCTTATCACGTTATTTCCATAGCTATTCACTCTGTTAAACACACACACACACACCCTTATGTGTATACAACAATTAGATTTGGAGGCATGACTTATACAATAGGCTCATTGTTTAAAGGAAAAATGTGTATCATATTTATTTCTTTTCACATTATTATTTATCTATAATAATACTATTTTCTTTGGGAGATCAAACTAAGTTGTTGAATGGAATTTACTTTCGTACACTTATAATTGTTCCTAGATAATTGTGAATTTTTTTTTATTTTTTACAAAATAATGTGAAAAGCATGTTTAATATTGCCATTTCTCCTGATCATACAAAAAAAGAAAAATAAAAAGGAGCTAAAATGTAGATTAACTAGTAAGCCCTCATCAGTAGACTGATTTTAGACAAATTCTTTGGAAAAAGGGACAGGTAAGCTCTGAGGTTTGCACAATTCTATCATTTACTGCCGCCTCCATAGTTTCAGACAGCTTTCTTTTTTAATCTCCCTTAGTTCACAAGCTGACCTGTGACAAACAAGTCAGTGTATATCAGAGTATTTGTCACCAGAACTGAAGTGTGACCTGTAACTCCTCCACTGAAATCAGTTTTTTCCAGAATTCTGGACCCAACCTTTGTACTCGTCTTTACTGCCAACTGTTATTAAGCTCAGTCTCTCTCATGGAAGCTATTATTCCCTCTTTTTCAGTTTTAGCTTGAGACTGATCTTTTGTGCCAGAAATGAGAGTGAGAGCTGTACAAATAGAATTTTGAATCTCCTAAATAAGTTCTTGACTTTGAGTGAAATATAGGCTATGGAGTATTTCTTTTTGAAGACTGTAGTAACAGTGTCTTCTTAATTACAATTTTCCTTATGTCAAAGAAATGAGTTGCTAAATTGTAACTTCAAATCAATCAAACTTAAATCTCTAGCTTTCTTAGAGTCCATCTGGATCATACATTTATACCTTTATAATTTAAACCTTCATTCTTTCTCTAGCATTGTAGACATCCTCTCCAATGGTTTTCAGCTTGATAGTATTTTCCTGCCCTGTTGGCGAGCATGCAATCTGGTTTAATTTTTTATTAAAATTATGAAATTAGGGGCCTCCCTGGTGGCGCAGGCGGTTGAGCACCGCGCTGTGAAGCTGCCCGCAGCCTCTGCAGCGCGGGTTCGATCCCAGCCAGCCAGCAAGAATCCCACATGGCTAAGCAGACCTCTCCTGTCTCGCCCGCTGCTCCCCTCAGCAGTGTATTTTGTCAGTCTGCCTATTCTGTTCCCCGCTCTGTCTCTGGTGATTCCTCTCACCCTCCCGCACTTCTGGCCTGTACTCTGGTTCTTGCATAAAAATAAATAAATCTTTAAAAAAATAAAATTATGAAATTAGTAGTATCTGTTATTGATATCATGTAGTTTTCAAGATGACACATGAACCCAAACTGTTGGAATGTCACATGACTCTGTGATATATACATAGTGTGTTTATATATATACACATACATATATGTATATATATATATAGCATGTGTGTGTTTTTTTTTGCAGCTATTAGGAACATAATAGGTAGGTAATTGGATAGACAGGTAGATATATAGATAACTGGTGGATATATATATTCTTGTGACTCTTCCTTTTCTCTCATTGAGTACATTTTTTCAGAAACCATTTTAAGAAGGAAATATTTACAATTGCTATTTCTACTATTCTATATTCTGGTGAACCACATAAATTTTAAGCATAAACTTTTGTAAAAGCATAAATAAAAAATAATAATAAAAAGCATATATATTCTTTACAGAGTAAAGTATTAATAGTAAAGTATTAATGAGTAAGAAAGTCAAATTCTATTCAAATAATTTAGGTAGTCACTATTACAAAAGATAATTATTTAAATTCAAATTCATATCAAGAAATTTACTGAAGAGAAAATGGTGAACTAAAACAGATATATTTCTTTTCCTTGTGAGATTCACTATAACTTCCTGACATTTTTATTTGAAGGAAAAAACAAAAATGTGGTAGAAATTAACACTCTTAATATTTTTTAAATAAAAATGTACCAGTACTTTTGATTCGCTTTATAATGAAAAACATGGGGTTTAGCTTTTTAAAACATGCCTTCTCTCAAAAAACTGAATATTAAAAGAATATATTACAGAAGATGATGTTAACAACTTTTGGACTTAATTGTATTTGCTCATATCACAAACTCAGATCTATTAGTAAGTGAACAGAAAATATGAAGACATAAAAAGTCACCTATGTGACCACAGAGTTTATGGCTTGGGAGTAAGAGGAATACTTGTACTCAGTTTAGCAAGTACTTTGTACTTCAGTTTCCCAGAAAATCCAAGTAGCTCATCACAAGTCAATGTCAGATACTCGTCAATGAAACTACACAGTGTTGTGGACAGAATAGACATCGCAAAATTGAAAATGTTGCTATTTGAAGAGATGTCAAACATTCACCTTGAAATTTAACCCCCTTAGACATAGTCTTGAAGAATTTAGCTTCCAAAATCCTAAAGCCACTTTTAATGAAGTCCATTAATTATGAGATGATGTGCTGCCTAATGCATTTTTATGTTATTTATAAACTCTACATGATCCTTTTCTTATATAATTTAGAAAAAATATATCAGTCATATGCATTTTTCAAAAGTTATTTATCCTATTCTGGAATTAGATCATAATGCTGTTGAATTCATGATTAAATATTTTTAAAACAACTTTATTGAGTCTCAGAAAAAGTGAGGCTTATTGCAGGACATATGTATATCATATATACACATTTGAAACTGTACATAGCACTGTGGGAAACAAACACAATAGGAGTATGTGCTCTGTATTCCATTGTTTTCTATGCCTTTGTCTCTCTGCTTGCTTCCATGTCACTGAGAGAGTCTGCCCTTTGCCTGTGCTTGAAGAAGCTATTTGCAGAAACTGGTGATATTTGCGATAGACAGTGAACCTCACAAGATATCTGACACCTTCTCAAAAAGAGATCTCCTTCTCTGATTACAGTGCTGTGTCCCACTTTAGTCTGTCTGGCATTGTTCTTTCTAAGGAGTTTATAGCTGTAAAGCTGTGAAAAAAATATAACCAAAGAAAAGAAGGGCTGCTAAATGGTCAATGTTTCTGATGCGAAAATTGAAGCTCTGAGAGGTTAAGTACCTTCTGTCAAAGACCTTTTCAACTTTGCAATGTCTATTCTGTCCACAACACTGTGTAGTTTCATTGACGCATATCTGACATTGAATTGTGATGAGCTACTTGGATTTTCTGGGAAACTGAAGTACAAAATATTAATCTAAAGTTCATCCAATCAAAAATCAATTGGGAAGTGTTAGGAAATAAACTTTCTGATAATCTTGTTTATTTCTTTGAATCTAGAAAAATAAATTTGTTTGATGATTTTTTTCTAGTTAATTTTTCTAACAATAAATGATACAAACTAGAATACAACAGATCAGCTATATGGTCAAATAAATATGTCAATGTTTTATAATAAAGTTTTTAGACATTGATATATTTTGCAAACTCTAATTATGTTCATTAACTAGAATATATACTAGGTTCTAAAATCTTCCATCTATAGAATTCTGAATAATCAATTCAGATTGTATCTACACTGTCACATTTTAAGGTTTTTTTGAAAGTTGCAGCTAAGCATATAGAAAAAATATATATTAGCAATTTGAACAAGAGTTATTATGCTTGTGTACAAAACAAGGTATATTATCTACCCCAAACTAGTTTTATTTTTTAATTTATTTAGGCATATAAGAACTGGGGAACAGGCCAGAAATGCAGGGGTTGAAAGGATTCACTAAATTCAGAGTGGGGAACAAAACAGGCAGATCTACTGAAATACACTGCTGGCGGGAGAAGTGAACGAGACAGAAGAGGTCTGCTGCACCTTGTGGGTTAGCTCCCTGACCAGGATAGAACTTATGCTGCAGTGGCTGTGTATAGCTTTTTAGTGCTGAGACTTAACCCTTTGTGCCAACAGGGAGTCCTAAGACCAGTTTTATTTCATAAAATATGCTAGTCTTATGTGCGTAGTGTTAAATTACAGAATGATTTGTGTAAGTAGTTTTGAAATATAATTGTGTTGTGTTGTTTTATTTGATGTGATTTATTTGTTATTAATTGAATCTTTTGTATTGTTGTAAAAATGGTTTACAACTTATAAAATAAAAGGGTATAGCTTTTTACGTCTTGAGATGTATGTTCACACCCACCACCACCAAAGCATCAATAATCTTCCATCATAATCCATTGATTACCTTTCTCCTTTTCTTTCCCAAACACTACCCTCCCCTTCTGGTATCCTCATTTCTGGAGTCAGATACCTGGATTTGTTTTGGTTTAGTTTTGTCTGTTACTTTGTCTTTTCACTCTATATTTCACATGTGTGTGCAATGATCCATTATTTGTCTCTCCTGACTTACTTTGCTTAGCATAACCCCCTCCAGTTCAATCAATGTTGTTGCAAATGACAAGTTATTATTGGTTTTACACCTGACCAGTATTCTATTGTGTATACACACCACACCTTCTTTGTCCACTCTTCTGTCATTGAGCCTTATTGTAAATAATGCCGTAATGAACATAGGAGCTCACATATCTGTTTGAATACTGCTTTTGTATTATTTGAAACAATAACCTAGGAATGGAATTGCTGGTTCATAAAGCAGATCTATTTTTAATGTTTTGAGAAACCACATTATTTTCCACAGGACTAGACTATTAAGAACAAGCAAATATAAATCATTCCTTCTTTTTTTGTGAAACTTTTTCAGTTGTAAGCATCTCTATCTAAGCACATAAATCAAAATGAGTGAATTCTTTAAAACAAAAATTTAATCATGTTGGATTTACCCCAGTGCATCAAGTTCAAATATATATGCTTTGATGTTGCTGATTTATATTCCCCACTAACTAGGAGCATACCCAGATAATCTCTTTACATTTTGAAGTAGGGACTGGATACTATTTTTTCAGATCTCATCCTTGTCAACCTCTTCTATCATGTATTTATGATATCTCTATTTTAAACATCATCTATTATAAGATTATTAATTCTGTGCAGTTTTTCAGTTTAGACCTCTGTTAAACTCCAACTAAACTGATCAACTATTTGTATCTATTTCCACCATTTAATGGGTACTAAATGGAGCCTACAATTCTAGTTAAAAATGTTATTCTCACAGCTAAATGAATGTTAAATCACTTGCTGTCTGGTGGTATAACCACAAATACCAACCTCTCCATCCATGCAACAGTCTCCACTCATCAGCCTTGTTTTTCTTTTTTCTCCAGTGACACAGGGAGCTTTTTTGCCTTCATTATAAATAAAAACTAGTTTATAAGATATTGTTTATAGCACTTGAAGTATTTCAAATCATCACTGTTTATCACAAGCTTTCTTAAAATGCATTTTTACCTGTCATTGTCTCTTCATCAGAGAAGAATTTCTTAATATGTCTCTTCCACAGCTTTTTGTGTTCTATATGCTCTAATTTTATAATCACTTTAATTTTGCTATCCTGAATTGATATTTAAAACATTAACTTTCAGATTTTTTTTTTGAAGTTAGAGTACAGATCTTTGTTCTTAACTTAAATGTCCAAAAATATTTTAGTCTTTTTGCCCATTTTCCTCCTGGCAGGATATGTGTTGTGCAGATATAATTATTTTCTATGTCTCATTGAAACATATGTATCGAAATGAAAACTAAGTCAAACACACCAGATTATTTCATATTATCTTGTACAAAATAAGAATAAATCCTATTCTCCCAACATTCAAATTTAGAAGCATCTGAGAAGATTAAATTACTTTGATAGCATATAAAGCAAGCATCCATAGGTATTTGAAAATGAAATAATTCTAATACATAGTTCATAATCATAGAATGAAAAATCCAGAAGCAGTTAAAAATCATAAAAATCTAAGGACTATTGGGTCTGAAAAAATATGGAAAGTAAACTATGAGAAATGATTAGAAGCAGAGGGTATTATACATAAAAATACATTTTATTGCCAATTGGTTCTTCCTAAACTTTCTTATTTTTAATTAACTAATTAATTAAATTGTAATATTTTCTCTGAGGTAGTATTGGTTCACAACATCATGTGATTTAGGATAATAAATTCATACCTCTTCAGATTTATTGGTGCTTTAGTGATAGGTGTGATATGGTGGCAGATTTTTATTTCTTAAAGGTTAGTTTTTTGTAATTATGTAAGCCCTACCACATTTATATTTTATATATAAGATACATATAAATTTTATATATAATATATCTCATATATATTTTATTATGGAACATTGGTTTATAAAACTGTGTATGATTTAAGAAGTAAAGAGTTACACAGTCCAGGTGTATCTTACCACATCACATCCACCACCAAGGCACCCATAGCCCTACATCATCAAGAGTGTGCCCCTTCCCAACTATGTTCTACCCTTTTCCCTGTAATATCAAATCCACAGTCATATTTCTAGGGTTATTGGTTTGGAGTGTCATACCTTTTGTTTCTCTACATTCTACATTTAAGTGACACCATCCAATATCAAAGATCTCGGATGATAACAAAGATCTACAAAGAGCTTACAGAACTCAACAAAAAGAAAACAAACAGTCCAATCAAAAAAAATGGGCAAAAGAACTGAAAGGACACTTGTTCTACACAAATACATATGGCCAGCAAGCGTATGAAAATATGTTCAACACCATTAATTATTAGGGAAATGCAATTCAAAATCACAATGACTACCATTTCACTTCAGTAAGAATGGCCCACATTAAAAAATAATAATAAAAATAAAAGGAAACAACAAATGCTGGAGAGGATGTGGAGATAAAGGAACCCTCTGACATAGCTGGTAGGAAAGTAAACTGGTCCAGCCACTATGGAAAGCAGTGTGGAGTTTCCTCAGAACACTAAAAATGGATCTACTATATGACCAATGATTATACTCCCAGGAATCTATCCAAAGGATGCAAAAAACACTAAAGGAAAAAAAACTTCACTCCTATGCTTATTGCACTACTATTTACAATACAGATATGAAAACACCCAGAATGTCCCAAAATAGATGAATGGATCAAAAAGATGTGGTATATTTACACAAAGGAATATTTCTCAGGAATCAAAAAAGACAAACTTATGCCATTTGCTGCAACATATTTGGAACTGAGGGATTTATGCTAGCTGAAATAAGCCAGAAGGAAAAGGAAATATGTATCAGATGGTCTCACTTATGTGTGGAATATAGAGAAATCAAACAAAAGGTCATGAAAAAGTTAAAATTAGAAAGCTCATCATAAATATGAGGCATACAGTAAAGGAGGGAGAAAGGTCAAAACATGGGAGGGAAAACACAGCAGGATATATGTTGATGGTTCCTGGGTGATCTGGCAGTGGGAGAACTATGGGCACCACAATGATGTAAGGAAAAAATAATTAAAAGCAAAAAAAAAAAAAAAAGTGATCCTATCTGGTGTATGACTTTCCTCTTCTGACTTATTTCACTTAGTGTAATTCTTTGTGGTTGTATCCTTGTTGTTCTTGTTGTTGCAAGAGCTGATAGGTTTTTTTGCAAAGAAGACATTTAGATGACCAAAAAGCATGAAAAAAATGCTAGTCATCATTTAACATCAGGGAAATGCAAGTATAAAACACAATTAGATACCACCTCACACCTGTGAGCAGGTTGGCATCAATACAGACCACAAACAATCTGGGTTGGTAAGAATTGGAGAAAAAGGTACTCTCATATACTATTGGTGGGAATGTAGAGTGGTCCAGCCCTAGGGGAAACATGGAGATTTCTCAGAATACCAAAAATACATCTACCATGTGATCCAGAATTTTCACTCTAAGGCATCTACCTGAAAGAGTACAAAAACACTAATTTGAAGATCTGTAAACACTTGATGTTCATGACAGTACTATTTATAGTAGATAAATTATAGAAACAACCTAGGTGCCTGAAGACAGATGCATCTAAGAAGATGCAGTATATATGCAAAATGGAATACTACAAAGTTATGAAAAACGTATGTTTTTAACTAATATTCTTTTAAGGAACTGATTTGCCATTCTGGACATTTATAAGCAGAGACAAGCTTACAAGAAATCATGGACATTGTATAAGCTACTTTTTTTTTCATGTAATGTTGGACCACATAATGGACTCTAAAATCTGTAATTCTTAAGTTCTTTATTTTCCATCCATGTAATGGCTCAGAATTTCTTATTCTTTGTGTTTTCCTTATTGTATTGTTTTGGGACTGGATATCTGTTGCTTTAAGAATTCCATGTGAGTTCAAGGAACTCATGGTGACAATTTATTTAAGTAATGAAGGCCACCAGTTTCCATGTGTTAAATGTGCAAATGGAATATCAATAGAATAAGTCACACTATCATTATTCTAAAGAAAGTTATTACATACTCCCTATATTGTTTCAATAGCATGTTCTAACGATTTGACATATCAAAGGAAAGGCATTTTCTTTCTATAAGATGATAAATACATTAATCGATAGCAACTGAACTCTTCTTGACTTTTAAAGTGCAATGTGTTAATAGCTGAGTTGTGACAGCAGGTGGCCTCTTATCTGTTAGGAAATGCAATAATCAGGCAGATCAAGTAAGTGAACTTTTAATGAATCCTAAGACACTTCTAAATATGTGATTAGCACACTACCAAAATGTTGTTATTTATATTCAGGTATTCCAGTGTCTCAGTCAATCCCAATTTATGCCTGCCCTGCCATATTAACGACATCCCCTTTAATTGTCAAAATTATTCTGTTTTGGAGCACATATTACACAGTCATCCTACTGTTAACTATGAAATTGAAAATAATTAGAAAGTAGAAAGAAAACATGGGGGGTGGGGGAGGTCAGTAAGGAAGAGAATATAATTAAAACTGTTTGCTCTTTGTTATTTATTGTTTTTTTTTCTTGTTCACATATATGAAAGATTCATTTTGTTATAGACTACGTATTTCTTGCACTCCCAATTAGAAGAACGCTTCTGTTTCTTATACTTTGTGGCAACAGTTTATGGTAGGATGGGAGCAGGAACTAGAAGGGGAGTATAATTCAAAATCCATGTGACACAAACAACCTGAAATCAAGTCGGTGGCCATAATAGAGACTGTTATTTTCTATAGCAGTCAGTGGATAATGAGCAGGCTAATAATAGCATAATATATTGCTATTCCAAAGCTCTGTGTGGTAGGTAAGATGATTGAGAAAGGAATGTTTCACTGGGAACTTAACCAACAGTGAGTATCAAATCATCAATATTATTAAATAAATTTAAACTTAACATGATTAATTTTGAAACTATCAATATCCATCACTATAATTTTCCAGTGTTACTTATTGATTTCTAGGTGTTTATAATCCTTAGAGACAGGCTCTTGTCACTAGTTAACTGATGTTTCCTGTTTTATCAAAAAAAAAAAAAAAACAATAAAACCTCATGATCCTCCTCTGGAATGGGGACTATGGCATATATTGGAAAAAGGATAATCAGAAGAAGTAACAATCACATTTTTGCTAGGTGGGATCACATCACTATCTTTGTGACTTGCCATTTTATACATACAATGTTTCATATGTTATATTATATGCATATAATATACAATTGTTAGTAATTGCTAAGACTTATGGTTTCCTCCAGTCAGGCATATAACTGAGAACTTTCTCACTTATTCCACATATTAACAATAAAATGTAGGTACTATTATTTTTATCACTGTTATTATTAAGATTGTTATCCTTATATCCATTTTACAAAGAATAAAATAACCCAAAAGACATTAAGCAATGTATCTTTTGAAGGAAATATTTATTTACTAATATATACTAACATAAACAGTTATTTAAATTTATTTCACACTTTCCTCAGTCCATCCAAGGGTAAATGCAGAATATTGGAGCCAAACATACTTCACTTACTAGATTCCTTTATTGGTGTACATAGGAGGACTATAACTGACATAGTTTTTTTTTTTTAATTTTTAACAAGTAATTTATTTAGTTAGTTTTATTTTTGCATAGAAGAACTGGGGTGTAGGCCAGAGGTGTGGAGATGAGAGGATTCACCATAGAGAGAGTGGAGAGCAAAACAGGCTGATTTACTGAAATGCCTGGCTAAGGGAGCATTGGGTGAGAGAAGAAAGGTCTGCTGTGCGATATGTGGGTCAGCTCTCTGGTTAGATTGGAACTCAGGCCATAGTGGTGTTATCTGATAGTGCTGAGACTTAAACCCTAGGCCACCAGGGAGGCCCACTGAAGTACTGTTGAAATGAGGAGGAAGCCAACACTGTGAGACTTAGTAAATTAAGTGCTGAGAAACAATCTGGATGCTCAAGTAATATCCTTGTTGTGGAAAAAATAAAAAGAAGATTGAAATTAAAGTCAATAGCAAAATTCAGAAAACTTGCAAAATCAGAAAGTAGAGGCAATAAGAATGAACAGCAAGTGGATTAGTGGTAAGGAGGAAAATTAGTTTTATATCTGAAAATTCCATAAAAATAGTTTAGATCTGTATTTTTTAAAAGGGGTTTTCCCTTAATCTAATTAAATATAAAATATATACTGTTAGAGGCCTCCCTGGTGGTGCAAGGAGTTAAGACACAGCCTATGAGACTGTCTGCAGCCTCTGCAGCACAAGTTCTATCCCCAGCCAGGGAGCTACCCACATGGTGCATCAGACCTCTCCTGGCTCACCCACTGCTCCCCTCAGCAGTGTGTTTCAGTAAGCCTGCCTGTTCTGTTCCCCACTCTATCTTTTGTGGGTCCTCTCACCCCCGCACCTCTGGCCTATACCCTAGTTCTTGTATGCATAAATAAATAAATATTTTAATATATATATATATATATACTGTCATTTTTTATTGTATAAATAAATTAAATAGACCACTTTTCAAATATGTTAAAAGCTACTTTAGTTCAAAATTACAGATATTTTACTTTCACATCTTATTACCCTGATTTTTTCATGGTTTAATTTATTTACAAAATAATGTTAATTGTTACAAGTGTGCTTAATTTTCTCTGAAGTTCTTAACTATGGTACAAATAAAAATTCTTTCTCATGAGGTAAAACTATTCCCCAGTAAGTTCCCTTGCCCAAGGAAATTCTAGTCCAAGCAAAAGGGTGTAATACCACACACACACACACACACACACTCACACAGGGAGAAAAAAATCATAGAAATTTGATTGAAATACAAACCTGAGGTCTACAATCATTTGCTGTTGTTGTGTTGAATGTTCTTTTTCACACCAAAACTGAAATCATTCAAAACATAATATGTATTTACATAGTATGTCATTTAATAAGGCACATATATTATCTGGATGAAAACTACTCAACTTTTCAAGATTCAGCATTTATCATATGGGAACTTGGGCTTGCCTGCTTTACCAATGAAAATTGAATGGCAAATATACGCCAAGCCCATTTTCTATATATTTTGTGCCCCTGAAATCCATCCTCTGCATTGTTGACATAGTGATTTATGAAGCATGTATAAAATGATACTAAACATATCACCCTTCCATTTAGTGGGAACGTGGCTCCATTAAAATCATTCCTCTGTATCTGGGTCTTGGTCTGATTTCCTGTTTTTATTCTCCGGAGTAAGAACTTCCAATTGATGTTTATGCTACAGTAATATAGAATTCTTTATTGTTCTTCAACACATTTATGTCTTTTTTTTAAAGATTTTATTTATTTTTGTGTAGAACTGGAGTGTAGGCCTGAGGTAACAGGATTCACCAGAGACAGAGTGGGGACCAGGACAGGCAGATTTACTGGAATATACTGCTAAGGGGAGCAGCAGGTGAAACAGGAGAGGTCTGCTGTGGGTTAGCTACCTGGCTGGGGATTGAACTCTGGCCACCACAGATGGCAGTTGCAGTGGTTACACTGAGACTTAACCCCTAGGCCACCAGTGAAACCCAACACACCCATGTCTTTTATAATTACCTGCTTTTGCTCATGATTTTCCCTTTTCTTAAAACATGATAGTACCTAATATTTACTTAACTCATGACTTGCATTTAATGTTTATGTTAGATATTGTGTCCTCCAAAATATATATTTTTGATGTAATGGACTGATACAATAAAAACAGCTAAAATATTATCAAAGAGCAATGCCAGGTTGGGGGAGAGATCACTGTTTGGGGGTCCTCACACAGTTGCAACATCATGCAGGCTCAGGGTACTGCTCTGATGGGGTTTACTTAACAAACAGGAGATTGGAGAATTAGTTTCTAAGGCCACAAGTGGCTGTCTGTCTGAACCCAGATAGTGTCTGCAATATCCAGTAGTCACAAACAAAGGCCACTCATTCAACATGGCACTGTCCCATCACTTATTATCTATGTGTGTATTTGTAAACAACCTAATACTCATTATAGAAAATGCTAGACAAATAACTCATTTCTAGTATAAGAATTATTTCACCTTAGAACTAAGAATAATGAAACCTTGGATCACATTCTGTGCAAATAAAATTCATCTTTAATGTCATTTTTAATGGCTACAGAATTCTTTATAGAATACTTTGCGCTATCCTTGAATATAGAAAATTCCAGACAGATCACTAATTTGTAGTATGATGATAATTATTTCTAGTTTTTATTTCTAAAGCTAATTCTCTTACATTCTTTTCCTTTCACCTCTTCCCTTATTTTGCCGTTGCGGTAGGTACATCGGAATACCAGATAAGTGCTGAACTCTAGTTTCACAGGTGAAATAGGACTGCAAAGTTATCATTAATCACAATACAATAAAAATCATTTAATAACCACACCGAAACATGCAGAAATCTTTTCTTCCATATCACTCACTCACTATATTCACTTAAGATAAGGTCATATGATGAAATTTATAGGACATTCACTTCATAGCACCTTGATTATTTTTTATTCCAAAATGTGTCAACCTTTCTCTTTTGTGACCTTTGAACTAAAAATTTGATGCAAATATGCATTACTATTTCTTTTACATTAAACCTGTGTTTCAGAAGCAGTTCTTATTTCAAAACTCTCATTTTTTAAAGGTAGCTACATCACTGATAAAGATTTTGTCTGTGAATGTTTTACATTATAATATATTATCTACAGTTTAGTTTATTCTTTGTCAAAATGTTATTACCACTTCAGACAGGTCTTTGTCTTAGAAACAGATTTTGGAATAGTTTGGGCTAGTTTTTTTTTTTTTTTTTTTTTGCCCCCCTTCCTGAAGAGGAGATTATTACTTCTTTGAATTCATCACCATTAGCTTTTCTTTTTAAGTGTGAAAGAGGAAGACATATTTTCTGTTTAATCTTTAGTCAAGGAGCTTTATTTTTGTGGCTTTGGAAAAATCGTAGTAATTATTAAAGGTAGGTTCAGTAAGAAATTTTTACACAAACACTAGAAATAATTATAGAATGATTGCTTTTTATATGCAAAAGAAAAGTGGTTCAATTGGTAATGGAATTACTTGGCAAATGGAACTTGGGCTGCATGTTAGAATATTTACTTTTGTGTGGTTTCTTAATTCACTGTAGCTAATCAGGGTAGCTATTATCATTTTCCTAGTTATATAATTGAGAGTAAAGAATTAGATTAGGTAATTGATTATAGTTATGCAGATTTTAAGTAACTCAGGTAAGATTTATACCATGTTCTACCAGGAATCACAACTAAGAATATTTGTATTACCCTATAGATGACAAACACCTGATTTAATCCTCTGTCCTTGGCAGATGCAACATATAATTCAGTTCTTGTTTCTGTGCAGAAATATACTCTTTTTTAAAAAGATTTATTTATTTATGCATACAAAAACTGGGGTGAGAGGTGTGGGGGGTGAGAGGATTCAGAGACAGAGTGGGGAACAGAACAGGCAGATTGACTGAAATACACTGCTGAAGAGAGCAGCAGGCAAGTCAGGAGAGATCTGCCGCACCATGTGGGTAGCTCCCTGGTTGGGAATCAAACTCGTGCTGCAGTGGCTTTGGATAGCTTCACAAGTTGTGTCTTAACCTTTTGCACCACCAGGGAGGCCCCAAAAATATACTCTTTTATATTCCTTCTAAACACAGAATCTAAAACATTTACCTATTGACTAAATTTGACGTAATTGATAAAACCTAAGGCAGCAGTCTGTCAAAACAGTCTTAAAGCATAGACACAACTAAATTTACATTTATGCACTTAAATGTGTTTCTTGGAGAAAATGAGCTCTTATTTATTTTCTTGCCTTTCTAGTCCAATCTCTCATTACCATAGATATCTTACTCCATAAATGGGTCATGCTAACTGATAATCACTGAAGTATGAGATTACGTGCAGTAATTAACTTAGTATTAACACCTATGTTGGGTGGACATAGCCTCTCTTCCAAACAAGACTTTTGAATCTGGTCATTTCTAGATCTCAAACCTGTATTACACAATCTTTCTTTATGTTCTTTCTCATTCTTTTTCAACTGAAATTTGAAACATAAATGATATAAAAAAACAGATTTAGCTGAAAGTTACTGTGAAAGCGATATACTTTTAGATTATTTTTATTGGTTCCTATTCAAAAGACTAAGAAAACCAGACCTCAAAAATATTGTCAGTTTAGAATATTATCCTTTGCTTTAAAAAATGGAATTAACATACAGTATTTTTCCATAGTGGTAATCATGTAGAATTTGAACTGAATATCTTATATCAAAAGCTCATTTACCTATATAAAGTTTAACTGACTATAGGGAAGGAAATATAAAAAGTACACTAATTATCAAGGATTTAATGTTTCCCATTGCCTAAAAGGAGGAAAAATGTCGTAAGAAACGTTCTCAGTTTTTTGAATACTTTTTTTTTCCTGTGTTTATTCTAGGTGTGCATTCCCATTATCTTTTTAAATCTTTATCATTTTTATCTTATTAGTTGTGTATTTGGTTGTAGCTTCTCTGCAATTGGTAAAATTATTATTTTAAGTTATTAATCAGAGATATTTGCAATTATTCAGCTTTAGGTCTTAAGGTAAGTTTGAGCCTATTACTATGTTTATAATTTATGAAACATATTTTTAGATCTTATGTAAGCTGAAACCATAAGATTTGACCATTTCTTATTTGTGGGCTATTTTCTATGTAAAAGCTGGTTAAGGAAAGGTTAAGTCATGGGCCAATAAGAATGTTTAACCTCAGTAAATTTTATCTACAAAATATTTTCTGCTATTCAGTGTTAGAATCTGCCGTACACTCTCCTAACTTTCTTGTTTTTATTTCCACCAAATTATATGCGGTTTATCTTGGGACCATTTACAAACCATAAGTGTAAGCTCCCTGCTTCTGCCCAGAGAAACTACTTTTTCTCATGGACAGTAACTTGAGGGGGGAAAACAAACAAACAAACAAACAAACAAACAAACAAACAAACAAAAAACTGACATTTTTCTCAGTGATTTTTGACAAGGACTATTCTCAGTTTCTAGAAAGGGTGACATATTATGTGCCTCAATCAATACTTATTTTTCTAGAGAAACTGAAAATAAGTAGGGCTACAGATATAATAGATGGTTGTAAAAATTAGTGAGTGGGAGCCCATGCACCCAATTCATATACAGTATTGTAGACCAATGTTATCTCAAATAAATAACAAAATGAAAAATAAGTTAGTGAATATATTAATTGGATTAAATCGCTTTACCTGATTTATGTTATTATATGTATTATATTTTTAAAAGATTTATTTTATGTATTTATGCATACAAGAACTGGGGTATAGGCCAGAGGTATGAAGGTGGGAGGATTCACTAGAGACAGCATGGGGAGCAGAACAAGTAGATGTACCGAAATACACTGCTGAGGGAAGCAGCAGGAGAGGCAGGAGAGATCTCCTGTGCCATGAGGGTTAGCTCCCTGGCCAGGGATTAAACTCATCCTGAAGTGGCCTGAGATAGCTTGATAATGCTGAGACATAACCCCTGAGCCAAAGAGAGGCCCTTTTATTATAGTAGTAGTGGTAGTACTAGTAGCAGTAATTGTTCAGAGACTTATAAAATTTTAAAATGCAAATTTTAAATATTTTGTCTTAGTACCTGAGACATTGGTATTAGATCCCACCACCATCTTCCATGTTACTGTCCCACAATATCAGACTTACACACATGCACAAATTCCAGTACAATCTATTAACAAAGATGTTTCAGGACTGCTTTTGATCATTTTTTTTCAATTTTGCTGTGTATAAATTTCCCTAAACATAACAGTGTAAACAACAGACACATACTCTTAGGTTCCAGGAGTGACCTAACTGGCTGGTTCTGACTCAATGTTCCTATTGACACTGCAGAAAAAAAATCTTATGTCATTGGGGTAGGATCAGCTTATATATCACTCAAGTCCCTGTTGACGGGACTCAGAAAATTTCTTCCAGTCTCCCTTGACAGTAGAGCAAGGCCCCTGTTCCTGTCCATGTGGGCCTTTCCGTAAGATGCCTCAGGGCATAGTATGTGGCTTGAACATAGTTTTTAAAATGAATTTAGTATTTTGAGAAATTTTTCAATGTCTTATTACTCTTGATACCAACTTCTTAAACATGAAGGTCCATTTGCCCGGTGATTAAAAGTCAATGACACAACAACCAGAGCCAAAGTGACATGTTTATTTCCTGGCTAAGAATGTACATAGGGAGAACTCATGGTTCAAAGCATCCTCCTCCCAGGAATGTGGTGAGGTGAGCTTATAAAGGTTTGTAGCAAGTGATGTTTCCATGTTCCTCACATGAAGAGTAAGTTGCCCATGTGCTTTCCCAGCAGCTGCCTGTACACAGATCCCATGTCCCCTTACAATGTTAAATCTCCACCCCTGTGTAAGTTTTAGTATTGTAATGAAGCAAAGATCACCTTTAGGTTACTTCCATCCCTTTTTTTCTTGAGAGAGCTAACTTGGGCCAGTTTTTTTTTTTTTTTTTTTTTCATAGTTTCTGCCGTTTTAACTGTCACTCTTCCTTTTCCTGTGAGAGAACATAATTGGAAACAGTGTATTTTCCATTAACACCTCCCTTGCTCTATTCACTTGCATGCTCAAGAGAGGTCTGCTGCGCCATGTGTATTGCTCCCTGGCTGGGGATCGAACTCATGCTGCAGAGGCTACGGTTAGCTTCATAGGTTGCATCTTAACCCCTTGTGCCACCAAGGAGACCCAGTTGCTTGTTGATTTTGATTTTCACTTTATTATAATTAGTTTGTCTTCCCGACCCATTATTTGGATCCTCAACATTCCTCCTAAAAGTGAAACCATCCACTATTTTTCTTCTTGTTAATGGCATATTTTGCTGAGCATGATCCCTTCTAGCTCCATCCATGTTGCTGCAAATTGCATGAGTTTATCCTTTTTGAATGCTGAGTAATATTCCATATTATATATATATATATATATTATATATATAATATATATATACACACACACACACACCACATTAAAGATGTTTGTTTAACACTGTTAGGATTCTTTTTAATATTTAGTAGGCAAGATTTTTTCAAGTTTATTTAAAGTAAATTAAATGTGAAAATAAAAAAAAAAGTTTAGGTAGCTTACTCTAATTCTACATTCAGAGAGCTCAAGGTAGAGAAAAAAAGTCAAGTGAATTGTCAGTCCTGTACAGTAGCTATATTATAACTTACTCAATTTATTCATGTCATTATTTTCCAAATCAATACTTCCTTTTCTTTTTCTGAGAACATTTGCCACACCTTGATCATCCCCCAACTTCCACAAACCCTGTGTTCTTTCTAGAAATAATGCATGAACTATGGATGTCCAATGGAACTCATTTCCTTATACCAGCCTAAGGACTTCTCGCTTGCAATCATGTCCATTCTCTCTCTCTCATCTGTGCTTTCCCCATTACTCTTCCCCACGAATTATCCCCATTAAAAATAGTTGTATTGTAAAACACACACATGTATACCCAATTTCTTGACTCCCTCCCTGTTCCCAATTTTTGCTGCTCTCTTATATAGCAAAAAACACCAAAGTGTTATCTAAATGATCTATCTTGAAAGCCTCCAGGGAGGTTTTTGTTCCTTTGCTCTGTTGAAATCACTTCTGTTCAGGATACCAGTGACTTTTGTTTTGCCAAATAGCTTATGGTCAATTTTCAATCCTTCCTGGTATTAACAGTAATACTTGAAACATTCACATCCTCTGCTATTTGAAAGCCTTTCTTCACTTGGCTTTAGGGGCTCCTCTCTTATTCCCATTTGCTTTAGCTGAGTTGCATTTGTTTTTTTCTGACCTCCAAATGTTTACATGATCCATCTCTTGTCCCTTTATACTTATTCCATAGATATTCTGCTATCAGTTTCAAGATCATTCCTTGACTGCCATCCCTGAATGTCTCCAGATTTCCAAACTCATTGAAATCAATTTGTCAGATGTTTTATGTGGAAATTTTGCATTTCTATTAAAATATATTGTAGATATTCCAGGCTTAATTTTACAGACCAAACTCACAATTTCTTCTCCAAATTTGTTTCACCCCCAACACAACACCCCCCAGGGAGCAGCACTGGTCATTTTACTTGACTTTTTCTCTTTCTCATCCAGTACTAACTCCTTCTCATTAAGTGTTCTTTTGTGAAACTGGTATATTTGTTGTTTCTCACCCATGCCTGGCTCCAAATTAAGAAGCTTTGAACCTAGTATTCCTGCTTCCCACGGATGAACTTCTCTAAAACATTTCGTGTTTTACCTGGGTCTCAGGTCAAATCCTTTTTTAGGGCTCCTTCCCTGTATATCCTACATAACTAGTAACTCCTTCCCTACTCCGTTTTTTTTTTCCCCTTAAGACTTTCTTTATGTACTAATGCTACCTACATTAATTTATATATTGTGTCTTTTCTCAAAAAATATAACTTTCATAAAGACCTTGTTCAATGCTTTTTAAATGTGGTTTAAGCAGTTAACAATATGTTGGATCGCTGTATTTTTTTAATACTTAATATGAGAAGATATAAACCTCAGCATGAAATGGAGAGTATACTATTCAAATTTGCTTCCACAATTATAGAATTTCATTGTGAAAAGGAGGAAAAATAAGCACAACAACTGACTGAAAGAATGTCTCTACAGGCATACTGTTGAATTATTGATCTTTTTAGTTCTATTTGGTTAGGGACTTTTTTTTTCTTCTTCTTCTACCACTAATTTACCAGACTATAATACAAGAGTTTCAAGAAAAATAGATAATGTATCACTGTTTCTGAAGAAGGAAACCTAAGTTGGTCTTATAAATGGCCAAAATCTGTAAAGAAATGGATATCTTTAATGAAAATTCATAATGCATTTTGATTAGTTTTCATCTTTACAGTTTAACATTTGTCAAACTATCAAGTTTACTAATAAATATAACAGATATTTTAGAAAAAAATGTTCTTAAAAAAAGAAAAATGTTATTTTAGCTTTTCATATCTTGTTCACATTCATCAAATATGTATGTGGTACATGTCATCAAATAAATGTAACACATTTGATTCACTAAGATTTTACCATAAATTAAAAGTATGCTTGGGCCTCCACTGTGGTGCAGCGGTTGAGCGCTGGGTTGCGAAGCTGCCCACAGCTTCTGCAGCGCTGGTTCGATCTCCGGGTGCTCCCCGGTCACTGGAGGAGGGCCCCGCATGACGCGCAGACCTCTCCTGCCGCCCGCTGCTCCCCTCAGCAGTGTACTTTGGTCCTTCTGCCTGCTCTGCTCCCCGCTCTGGCTCTGGTGAATTCTCTCACCCTCCCTCGCTTCTGACTGTACCCAGTGCTTGTATAAATAAATAAATAAATCTTAAAAAAAAAAGTATGCTCACAATATACACGTTTGAATAATACTGAAAAGTGATTTTTCTTTTTTTAGTTTATAATGTTTTAACAATAACCAAAAAGAATTTCATATGAAATAACATTTCATTCACACTGTTTTACTTTTATATGGAAGTTTAAACAAAACTTTCCTTATCAGTTTAAGTATTTCATTCTTGTTGTTTTTGTTTGTTCTTTAAACAAATCACTATGCCAGACTTGTACCTCCTCTGTAATTACTGTTGTTTAAGAAAGCTCACTTCAGAATGAGATTACAAGAAAATTATAGACATCAGCCACACTTAAAGTTGTTTAATATGACAATACAATAGCTTTCATTCTGCATGTATTTCTTTCCTGCTAAAAGATAAGGCATGAAACATTTTTACTTCTAATTCATAATTTTAGTATTAAAATCATTCTACTTTTCATGTGTTTTTATCAAAAGCAATGTTTAGATACTAATCTCCTGGACAATATTTCCCAGTTAATTAACAATGCCTCATGAAACAGAGTGTGTATTGTTTGTTTTCTTGTTTATCTAAAACCCCTTTTGGTAAGCATCATGAAATACTAATGATTTTTTTTTTCCAATACAGTAATATCTAGGGAAACTTTCTTAGGTTTACTAACAAATTCTACTATACCATATGCATTTTGTAACTATTATATGACTTGAAATTCATATTTACCACAAAACTGTTATGTAAATATTTCTTCAATGCCAACTACACTGTCAGACTTTTATTGTTCTATTCAGTCCCATACTGTTATTATTCACTGCTATCTGTGGATAGTTTACTTCTTAAAAGTTGTAGCTTCTCAATTCAAAAACATTAATTTGAGGAGAAATATGCTTCCCCATAATATTTGCAACATTGTTTATTCGAAAGCTAGAAATAAATCAAAATACCCATTGATAAAATAATGTGTAACAAAGATGTGGTATGGATACACAATGACATACTATACAGATATAAAAAGATGAAGATGAAATCTTATCATTTTCAGCAGCATGGATGGACATAGATGATATTATGCTTAGTTTTGATAGACCCTTAGTTATGTTTTTCTATATTCTGCATATAAGTGAAAGCATCCAGTATGTGTCTTTCTCCTTCTGATTTATTCCTTTTCTCCAGTTCCACTCATGTTGTCACAAACAGCAAGAGTTCTAGCCCATATTAAATAAGAAAGAAGAATTTTTGATAGCATGTTGGGGAAAAGGAACTTGTACACAATTGGTGGGAATGTAGACTGCTAGAGCCCCTATGAAAAAGTGTGCAGGTTCCTTAAAGTATTTAATTAGACCTACTATATAACATAGCAACTCCATTCTTAGGTGTCATCCTAAAGAATGCAAAAACCCTAATTCACAGGAATATATGTTTTCCTAGGCCCATTACAGCTTTGCTTACAGTAGGCAAAGTTATGTAAACAACCTAAGTGCTGAAGGATAGAGGAGTGTATCCGAAAAATGTGATACATTTATATATGCATGCACACAAACATAATTACACAAGCACACACGTAGATTAATATCTACACATGGAATATGTATGCACATGCATGTACGTGTGTATGTATATATGCATGTATGCATGTATGTATGCATATGCAGTGTGAGGACAGGCCACAGAGCAGGCTATCTATGACTCTAGCAGACCGGGTAAAGGAGAGTCATGGAGCCCTGGTGACTTTCTCAGGGTTTTATTGCACTTTTACACGTATTGTGGCAACCAGATACATGGCAGGCAGGGGCCAGGAGGCAGGCCTCCAAGCCCCTGGCATTCTTCACTCTGGGCTTTTCTCTCTCTCCTTCTCTCTCCTGCCTCTGCTTTTCTTAGTATCTCAATACCGCTGCCATGGCCCACAGAAGTAAACAACATAACTTATAACAATATAACAAAATGCAGGTGCACCATTAGGCAGGGCAATCCTAATTGCAGGAAGGCAGAAAAGCCTGAAAATCATTTACCCTACAGCATATCAGCATGTGGAACACTACCCGGCAATATAAAGGGATGGACTCTTACCAAAATAAACTTTTGGACTATAACATCAATTAGTGGTTACTAGAAAGGATGGTGGGCGATGTTGAGTAAATGTGGACACGGGACAATGGTATGGTGAAGGATAGAATTAGACATTTAGACATCTGAAAGTTTTAAAGTTATAATGCAAAGGTACATCAATAAAAACAAAAAGTTGTATTTTCTTCAAATATAAAGCTGTATATGCCCACTAGTTCCATAGTTCCATCTTTATGGTTATATTCCAGAGATAGCCTTCAGGCAGTTTTTTTTTTTTGTGTGTGTGGGACCCTCGCCTGTGGCCAGGGATCGAATTGGCGCTGCAGAGGCTGCGGGCAGCCTAGCAACCCAGCGCTCAACCGCTGCTGCGCCACCAGGGGAGGCCCCTTTAGGCAGTTTTATAACAGTCTAAAACTCATTTAAGCAGACTTCTTTTTAATACAATTAAAAATTAGGAAACACGTAAAGAACAAGTCTTGTGATTGTGATTATTTATTTATCTTTTTGGGTGGGGAGGTTGTAGATGCAGTATGCATAATGTTAGAATGAAATAAAAGTTCTAATTGGAAACTAGAATGTGAATCAGCAATTCTGCAAAAAAGATAAAAACTGAACACAAAATACTAGTTTAAACCATCTTTAAACCGTAAAAAGATTAGAAAAATGCATAGGTAAATGTCATTGATATGAGTTTAACTTAAAATTTTGTATTATTTTAAAAATTACTCCTGTTAGGGCCTCCCCAGTGGTGCAGCGGTTGAGCTCTGGGCTGCGAAGCTGCCCGCAGCCTCTACAGCGCCGGTTTGAACCAGGCCGCCGGGCGAGGGTCCCACATGGCGCGCAGACCTCTCCTGCCATGCCCGCTGCTTCCCTCAGCAGTGTACTTCGGTCCTTCTGCCTGCTCTGCTCCCTGCTCTGGCTCTGGTGAATTCCCACACCCTCCCGTGCTTCTGACTGTATCAAGTGCTTGTATAAATAAATCTTTTAAAAAAAAATTATTCCTATTAGCAAACTTTTGAGCATAAATCAATACTTGAGGCAAGAATAAAATGTCATAAATGCATACTTACTTTGGTAAGGTAGTTGTGTACAAATAAAACCTTTTGAAAATATATGTATCATATATGCGTATTATTTTACATACCTGTATTATTTTTAAAAAGGAACCACATGGCGTTTTCAACAACATCTTGAAGAATTTCTGATAATAATAGTACTGAAACTTCCACCTTGAATTCTGTAGGTACTACACACATTATCTTTATAACTATTGTATATATTACAAAGGTGAGGTTTTTTTCCAGGTGAAGTTACTTTAGGAAGAAACTTCAGAGTAATATAATGTTAAAAGAAGTGACTGTGAAAGAAGGATTTATGGATATGATGCTAGTTCTGTGGACTTATATGTACAAAGAGAGCTGTAACTATGTATTTGCCAGTCCATGACCAGAGGTTTCGAACTGGTGCCATGTGCTGGACAGCACAAGCAGGTATAGTTTTATTTTAACAATTTAATAGCACATAATTCATATTAACATCTTAACATTCTGCTTTATCAAAAAAATCCAAAGATAGGAAAAAATGGGTTTGTATTTCCATAAAGAAGCTAATATTTAAATTTGGCAAAATCTGCAGCTACTTTCTCTCTGCCATCTTTATTTGTTTGTAATATCTTCCTGAAACTTTAGTCTTATGCATTGTGAACTTTTTTAAACAACTCTGGCTATTTACACTTAATAATGCATGTTATCTGACACACACATATCATCCCAATTTTTTCTTTTCTGCATCTAAAGATCATTTTTCTCCCCTCACATTATATCTAATTAAAAATGTATTTATACAACCCTCTGCTTATAAACTATTAATAAAATATAAGTTTGAAATTCTTGGGAGTTTGGTGAGTGTAGAGAGTGGAAGAAATATGTTTCTTTTTCACTTCTCCCTTTTACTCTACCCTTATCATTATTAAAATTGCAACTTCAAAATCATCCATAAATCTGATTTCTTCTTTGCCCACAGGCATCACATTAATAAGTTTCTAATCTTAAGACTTCTGTTTCTTTTCATCCACAAAAGATTCCTGATTCTGATTTATTCATCCTTCTGAAACTGGAAAACAGGGAGGAAAAGTTTCTAGCCATTAATTTGCATCAAAGTTAGGACTCTTTAATGATATTTTTTTTTCTAAGAGGAATATCTTGCTGAATCATGTAGAATAGATTTTCAGATTTTTGAAAGTTAATCTGCATGCTTTATGAGTAGTAATTAAAAACTTGAACATTTGAACTTAAGCAATAATTCTGAGGTAAAAAGTGTAGATTTTAAACTGATTATTTCTTAATTGGACAAGAATGCAAATTAAGTAGGAAAAAAAGTATAAGTCATATGTCCGTGTATGCTTTGAGACTTTGGTTTTGTTTTCAGAAAATTCTTTTTAAAGAAAGTAATTCTTTGTCACTTTACATTATTTTGCCATTTCAACAATAATATAAAAATATTATTATAGGTTTTATAGTCACATCTTTTAGGTTATTTTATTATAAAAGACTTATATTAAAAATAGACTTTATCCTAGGCTGAAATGTGGGTCTAGTGATACTGTTAGGAGTTGGCGCCTTAACTCTGTCCGAGGTTCCCTAAAACCACACCAAGCCAGAGATGCAAAAGCAAAAGGCCTTATTGCGAGCTTAAGCTAGGGTCCGATTCCGGTGTACTGACACAGCAGTCTCATCAGGTTGAGAGAGGGACCCCCTCCCAGAGCAGCCAGCTATTTTTGTACTTTGTTGACAGGATGCGGGGCTTTTCACACCTGGGGCAGGGTCCAACCTGATTGGATAGCTCTCATGGTGCCAGCTAGGTTTCCTTTCTCCTTATGTTGTGGTTTCTGCCCAGAAACGAAACCTAGCTGTTCCCTTTTGAGATGGCAGTTATTTCTCAAAACGGTTGCAGTCTTGCTATCTTCCCAAAATGGCTGCTATCCAATCCTATAACATCCTACAATATGAGTGCCTAAGAATTAAGGGGGGGGGGAATGTGATTATTTTATTACTTGTAAAGCATAACCTGTATGAGTAAGATAAATTTATTTTAATTGTTCTTTCCCTGCAAACATAAATAATCTGATAATTGTATTGAATTACTGTTGTTAGGACAGTATTTTGCAAATATAATATTGCTATATAATATAAAGGAAGGTCTCAAACCAGTTAATGTTGTTCTTGTGTTATCTGTCCTATAAATATTAATCCATTAAACAAAGACTGTAACTGAAATAATTATAGCATGCAATAGCACTTAATCTGCCTATTATTCAGCCTTAATTTCCTCTCAAATACATTCTATATATTTCTACCAATTATTTATATATCATCTTCTTCATGAATCCTTTTTTTAAGCATGATTATGGATCACTATTACTCTTAAAAAATTGCTAGCCTAAATATTCTAGCCTTATATAATTTGATTAGTACATATATACATATTTTTAAATTTGTCACCTTCTAGTCCTCTAAGTATACCTTATCTCTAGATAGTTTTTTAAACCCCTTCCCTTTATTTTCAAACATTATTTGATTTACCCATGTGATTTTGCCTCTTTCCTTTCCCCCATCTGGATCTTACTCAGCCTTCATTACCCTGTAGAATTCTATTATATTTATGAAATAATTTTTGGCACCCCAGTTGTCACTGACACTGTTATCATACTTCTGTTCAAGAACTATCTTCTCTTCTTTCCTGAGCTGAAGACTGTTATGTTTTGATTCACTTATTTTTCAAGCTAGTAAATTATAAATGTCTATTTTTTAAGTCTATCTAAGTGCCTTACAGATTGTCAAATAACTGAATGTACTGATTGACTGAAAAAACAATATTATATCCTTTTTATAGTCTTTTCCTACCATAATTTAATTTGTAATTATTTAGCTTTGATTCAAAACTTTACCTCCACTATTCAATGTTATAAACATCCAAATTTTCAAGATGTTTTAAATATCTCTTCAGTCGCATATAAATGATGTATTGTCTGATACAAAACTTCATTATGATCATTTTTCTAGTACACAGAGAGTAGCTGCCTCCATAAATATTTCATTATAAAATGCTTTCTTAGATAAGAAAGATGTCTTTCCCTGTCAAGCTATTATTTGAGTTAATGTTTTTGCAAATGTTTATTTAAATCTCCCAGACTCTAAATTTCACTTATAATTTCTAAGTATAACTAAGGAAAGTACAAAGTGAAATTAAATACAACAGAGTACCTTTTGATTATGAAAAAGAGTAAAACATAATAATAATACCTATATTGTACTCAAAATCTTATAGACTATATAGTTTCTATATCTTTATTGATACAGTATGCAATTTTACAATCCCTGGGTAGCATGAATAAAGATTAGAAAAAGTACAATTTGGGGGTTTGATAAGATAGCAAAGAAGTGGCACAATGGAAGATTAATTTGTTGTGCTTATATCAACAAAGTATTCAAAGTACACAGATCTAATCTATTCACGTTAATAAAAGTTATAAATAGGGCCTCTCCTGTGGTGCAGCGGTTGAGCGCTGGGTTGTGAGGCTGCCCGCGGCCTCTGCGGCGCCGGTTCGATCCCCGGCTGCTCCCTGGCCACAGGCGGAGGGTTCCACATTGGCGCGCAGACCTCTCTTGCTGCCCGCTGCTCCCCTCAGCAGTGTACTTTGGTCCTTCTGCCTGCTCTGCTCCCCTCTCTGGCTCTGGTGAATTCTCTCACCCTCCTGCGCTTCTGACTGTACCCAGTGCTTGTATAAATAAATAAATAAACAAACAAATAAATAAATAAATCTTTAAAAAAATAAATAAAAGTTATAAATAAATTTAATAAAGCATATATTGAAACTACATTCTAAATAAACTTTTTTTTTTATTAATTAAAAGATCTATTTCCCAGTCAGTGTTTATTTTTTTTTTTAATTTATTTATTTTTATGTATACAAGAACCAGGGTACAGGCCAGATGCAAGGGAGCGTGAGGGGATTCACCAGAGACAGAGCGTGGAGCAGAACAAGAAGATTGATGATATACATAGCTGAGGGGAGCAGCAGGCATGAGAGGAGAGGTCTGCCGCGCCATGTGTGACCCTCGCAGCAGGCCAGGATTGAACCGGCGCTGCAGAGGCTGCGAACAGCTTCACAGCGCTGCACTCAACCATCTCGCCACCAGGGGAGGCCCCTCCCAGTCAGTGTTTATTCTCATATTTATTACATACATTTTAATATTCAAGACACATTAAAAACTATGTTTTCTAAAAATTATTATCAAATATAAGTAATACAAGTAATGTTTTATTAATTGATTTCCCAAGTTTTTATTGCATGCAGGTTTACCAGAACTAATGAAAAATCTAAAGTCTATTTGACATATCATTAAACACTGTAATTATTTCTTAAAATTATAAGTTACGAATCTTTCATCCTAAATTTGCCACTTACTTAAATGACTATTATTTAAAACTCTATTTCCTGCCAACACTTAGCAGTGGCAAAAGCAAGCAAAATATGTGCCAGAATTCTATAATATATTATTTTCAATGAAGAAAGCAAGACGGAAAATAAGGAAATTGCCCAGAAAAATAAATTTTCTCACTTTAATTGTGTTCAATATATCCTACCTTCATTTTCATAAACAACCATAATGTAAAAATTTAGGAGCAGGGACCTATCAATATTTTATAGATACGTTTTTCATCAGTTTCTCCCATGTACTCATTTTGTGTTACATACAAATCACCACATATACACATCATGTCTTGAAACAGCCCATGGTGACTGCTTTAAAGTTTCCATGAGTCAGGCGTCCAGCCACTTATTAGCTGGGTCTTTTCCTCAGTGGCTTACAAAGCTGTAATCACGTACCAATCAATCAGCATTCTTTTTTTTTTTTAAGATTTATTTATGTATGCATACAATAGCTGGGGTACAGGCCAGAAGGACAGGGTGGTGAGCAGATTCACCAGAGACAGAGTGGGGAGTAGAACAGACAGATCTACTGAAATACACTGCTGAGGGGAGCAGTGGGCAAGACAGGAGAGCTCTGCTGCACCACGTGGGTCACTGCCCCAGCTGAGGATTCAACTAGTGGCTGCCAGTAGTGATATCTCCATAGTTTTGACACTTAACCCCTTGTGCCACCAGGGACGCCCCCCAATCAGCATTCTTAATGATGCTACTGATTTAGGAATGGTCTACTAAAAAGTTCACTTTGATCAGTGGTAGAATTAATTTCCTTTTGGTTATGTAGCTGTGGACTGTGGTTACCTGTATTTCCCTGACATATGTGCCCCTTCATAGACAGTTTAAAACATACTTATTTGCCCACTTAAAAAGTCTCTCTCCAGTGTGCGCAGATTGAATCTTGTGTAACTTAACCAAATCAAGAGAATAATATCTCATTATGATATAATATATAATGTATATTATTATACAATAATATCTCATTATATTACTAACTTCTAATTGTTGGGAGCAAGTCCCAGATGGTGTAACTTCTAGATACTCAGTAGATGGAAACCTCCACATAAACCATTATTTATTTAGTCATGATTCATCCATCTTATTTTGTTCTTAAGATATCTTATGTAGTGCACCGCCCAGAATTAGCACTCAATAACACTAATGCAATACAATTTAAAATATGATTCTTTTTGTTTTCAAATTTTCATTTGTCACCTATGCAAGATAGAATGGACTTTATTAATTTTACACTGAGTCTCACAAGATTTCACTGTTACCATTCATGTGATAAGAAGTGGTGAGCTAGATATGTAACATGAGGCACTTACCCCTGACATCACTTTGCATTGTATATAGTGACTTATACATAGACATCACTAGTATTTTCACATTTTCAACTTTAATCTTTCTTTACTGATTAGGATATTTTGATTTTTTTTATAATAGATTTGTTCCAATAGAATAACTTATTCATTAATTTATTGATTTTTCTTGAGATGTTTAACAGTATTAAACAGGGAAAATAGAGAATGACATTAAACAGAACTCTTTTTCAAGCTTTCTTTCAAAATCATGCATGTACTTCCCCAAACTTTTAATCTTAGTTCTAAATTTCCTTGGTTATATTTTGAATTTAAATTCCCTTTAGATAAAATAATCATTGGGCTTCACATTTGAGTGCTCTCTCCTTTCATACTAAACTTTTTAAGTTATTTTTCTAAGAAATTGGGTGAAATATATTTATGTTTTTAGGAAAGATGGTAATCACCCTCTACCACTCTAGGTTCTATCAGCTGAAAAAATAATTAAGTTGACTCAAGATAAATTAACAGAAGAAAAAAAGGACCTAACTTAATATCTTGAACAGGGAGGTGTCATTATGAATATGAGAGTAACTAAGATTAGTGAAAAAGTAAAACCAATTTGTATAGAGTTCAGAAAAAGAAGCAATAAATCTGTTAAGAACACAGAGGACAAAAACATTCTTGAAAATTTTGGTTTGGACAACTGATTTAGTGAACTCAACAGAATTTGTGGGCAAAAACATTCTTAAAATTTTTTGTTTGGACAACTGATTTAGTGAACTCAACAGAATTTGTTTACAGAGTTTCCAGTCCCTGTCTTAAATGATAAATGTGTTTCTCCATCTCTCTCTGTGGGGAGAGTACCTTTCAAATGCTGATTATTTCCGGCTTTTCACAGGGTACACAGAGCAGGAGGGTCAGAGAAGCACTTATGAGAACCCTTTCATATTTAGGGCTTTATTCATTGGCTGGTTAATTAAAAAAATTCAATATGTCACTTTGTCACATCTTGGGGAGGCTTGATCTGGAACCATCAATGTTGACGACTAGTGTTTATATACTAGTTCAGAAAACAATGAATAAAAAATCCTTTAAAATTGGAAGTGAAAATTTAATTTCCTAATTGGAAGAACAAAATTTAGTGTTTCCCTCATTTTTACTAAAATACTTTGAAATGATATGTTAAGGGAAATATATGAAATATGGTGTTTGCTAAATAACAAAGTCACTGTGAGGCAACTAAAATGATTTATTTCTGCAGCAGAGGCAGAATACCCAACAAAAAGTATACAATATCCTTACTAAGTGCATGAATAAACACTAAAAAAGAATATCCAGCATGATAAACATATTGGCCATAAATATTGGATTTCTTCTCTTTTTAAAATTTTGACTTATTCACATTTGTTAACCAAGTGGTACAGCTAGATAATTACAACATATGGTTCATATTTGTTATTGACTATGTTAAATATTGGATTTTCTAATAAGGCACAGTATTTAAAAGATAGTTCAATGTTCTAATATTTTTTTCAGTAATGTTTGTACTTGATAGGAGAGTATTTACAAAATAAAAAAAAAAAAAGTCCTCACTTTTATTTAGAGTTTTTATGATTAAATCTACCATTTTAAAAATGACAGACTCATGTCAAGGTACTGATCTGATTTTTCCAAAAGTTCTGTAGAAGAGTATATATAGGGCTTCCCTGGTGGCGCAAGGGGTTAGTTAAGGTGCAGCACTATGAAGCTGTCTGCAGGAGTTTGATCCCGGGCCAGGTAGCTAACACATAGGGCGCAGCGGACCTCTCCTGGCTGCCTGCTGCTCCCGTCAGCAGTGTGTTTCAGTAGATCTGCCTATTCTTCTTTCCACTCTGTCCCTGGTAAATCCTCTCACTCCCGCACCTCTGGCCTGTACCCCAAATCTTGTAAGCATAAATCATAAAATAAATCTTTTTTTTTAAGATTTATTTATTCATTTATACAAGAATCGGGGTACTGGCCGGATGCGCAGGAGGGTGAGAGTATTCACCAGAGACAGAGCAGGGGGCAGAATAGGCAAATGGACCGAAATACACTGTTGAGGGGAGCAGCGGGCTAGACAGAAGAGGTCTGCTCGCCATGTGGGTGGCTCGGAGGCCAGCGGGATCAAACCGGCACTGCAGAGGCTGAGGACAGCTTCACAGCACTGTGCTCAACCCCCTGCGCCACTAGGGAGGCCCCTAAATAAAATAAATCTTAAAAAAAAAAAAGAAGAGTGTATAAATTTGGACTTTCCTTATGTGTGCCATGTTCTGATGGTAGATATGTTTTGATTAAAGGAGAGAGAAAATTATATATATATATATGAATACATATATATGTACATAGATATGTGTGTGTGCGTGTGTGTGTGTGTGTGTGTATAATGAGAGAGAAAGAGAGAAAACATTAGCATGCATTCTTAACTAGACATCCAAGGTGCTCTGACACTGGAGCGAGTCCACAAGCTGTAAGCTCCAGCAAAGATCAGGAAAACATGGTTTGGCTTTTCAGCCTCTTAGATATTACAGTGCCGTGGACTTATAGAGCTATAAACTGCTTTGTTGCCCTTAACTAGAATTAGCTACTGCCCATCCAATTCTGTCCTTAAAACCAAAATCAGCTATGATTAAAAAAATAAATAAATATGGGTGATAATTTCAACATCTTTTTGTAAAATAGGAGTTTAGATAAAATATAAATGCATTTCCTCACAGAGACATTTTATTTGTAAAAATGTGATGTAAAGTTATATAAACAAAATATATATTCAGTGTGTTTTATTTTATTAACATTTAAAATATATTCTATGTCACATATTTCATTAAACATTATATATTTTATAAGTACAGTTTATTTTATTTATAATATGCAGCATGCAGTTTTCTGAAAATGTAAATGTATTTTTCTACACTAATATTTAATATAAATTTATATGTAAATTAGAGAAAGAGAAAGATATAAAATGATCTAGAAAGGACAATATTGAAAGAATATCTGATTTTTTGGGGGGACATTCCTTCTACTAAGAACAAAGGAAAAGATGATTCATCAGCTTTGGCTTATTAGTGATAGTTGTCTGAGTGATAACTAATGTGTGATGTTTCTCCCCAAGTCTATGTAATAGAAAGGTTTCCAATCATTTAATTAAGAAAATGTATACTTGGTATTATAAGATGCTGTGACATTAGAAGCCTCATACTTTCAATTTAACAACTGAGAATGTTTTGAAGCCAAGTTTATTTTAGAAAGTAGATCGTGTGTATTTATTGTAAGGAATACAGAGCAGTGGGGTGTTTAATTTTTATAGCTCTATATAAATGTTGTCATATAGGAAGTGTGTGAGTTTGACAAAAAAGATTGCTGAAGTATATGTGCAGCTCAAATTTCACTGAGAGATTCCAATTTCCCTCCTGACATAGTCATGATAACGGATTTCTCATCACACCTATGGCAATGGGCTCTAAAGATTGCCATATCAATGATATTAGTAGCTTTTCCCATACCAGTCAGGATTAGAGTCCCCCCCCCAAAAAAATAGTTGGCACTGTCAACATGTACCAGAGGGAAGAGTGTCATGATGTCAACTTTGGCTTATTTGCCTGTGAATCCACAACCAACCTGGACTAAGATAGCAGGGATAAACTCCTCAAGGGCAGAGTTTTGTATATGACCCAGCTTTGATTTATACTTGAAAGTAAAAGTCAATGAGATGCCATTAGTCTCTTCCAAGGAATGAATAGCAATCTGTACCCAGGTCAACAGGTGTCTTCAAGGGTGCTTTCAGCTCTGGTTTTCATAATAGTTACACTTTAATTGTAAAGTTCTTCAGCTGTTTTAGCAGAAAGCATTTTGGTCGCTTTGTGTAATCATCTTCTGAGTGAAAATTACATGCAAAGTCATAGTAAAAAATTTGAAAATGCAGGCTTGTATTTTCATGCCACTTATAACTTTTAACATGTTGATGTTTGTTATTTGTCTTTTTTCAAGTTGCTAGACTGTAAGATTTCTGAGAATAGAGATATGAGTGGGTTTTTTTCAGTGTATGTTCCAACTGCCTAGATGACTGAGTAGTACTCAGTAGACCTCCATAAGTGCTTGTTTAAAAAATTGATTATGTGGGGCATCCTTGGTGGCTCAAGGGGTTAAGATGCAGCACGATGAAGCTACCTGCAGCCACTGCAGTACCAGTTCAATCCCCAGGGAGGGAGCTAACCCATATGGTGCAGCAGACCTCTCCTGTCTCGCCTGCTACTCCCCTCAGCAGCATATTTCAGTAAACCCACCTGTTCTGTTCCCCACTCTGTCTCTAGTGAATCCTCTTACCCCCACCCCCACACCTCTGGTCTGCACCCCAGTTCTTATAGGCATAACTAAATAAATCTTAAAAACATAAAATAAAATAGGGCCTCCCTGGTGGTGCAAGGGGTTAAGATGCAACCTATGAAGCTATCAGTAACCACTGCAGCACGAGTTCAATCCCCGGTCGGCCAGGGAGCTACCCACAGAGTGCAGCAGACCTCTCCTGACTTGTCCATTGCTCCCCTCAACAGTTTATTTCAGTTAGTCCGCCTGTTCTGTTCCCCACTCTGTCTCTGGTGTATCCTTTCACCCCCCACGCCTCTGGCCTGTACCCCAGTTCTTGTATGCATAAATAAATATTTAAAAAATAAAATAAATGGATTATGAGAGCATTAAATGCCAGAGAAATGAAAATGAGCTTTATGTGGTAGTGTATACAAATGATGTGAATTTTAAAATCAGTATATGGTGTTTTCAGTAATTATAAAATATTATTAAGCCTGTGGAAAATATATCATAAATAACATGAAGCTTTAATTACTTGCATGTATTATTGTAACATAATAGGAAAAGCCATTCATTCCCCATTATTTCTGAAAAAAAAAGTATTTCCAAATAATTATTGCAAAACCATAATTTATTAACTATACCAGAATTGTGAATATGCCAATTAAATGCTCTCCTGAAAAGCAAGTAAAATTAACTTACTTATTGATTAGTTTTACATTCATTTCTAGAAATCGGCATACTCTAATCAGCTAGAGCATAACATTGTTAGCTAAGAAGATGTGAAAGAAAAGTCATTCTCAGAGTATATCACAGAGTTCTATGTAGACTTTATAATAAAAGTAAAGCATGCTGTTGGAGATATTATTTGACATGTCTTTCATTTACGTACAACCATCTAACAAGATCTCCAGTATGATCATTGCCTACAGTTGTATAGATTGTTAAACTAATGAGGAAAATGATCTCTTGCCTAAAGTGTTTGTTCTGTTTCCACGTATTTGATAACAGAAGTGCCACCATAGGCTATCAGATTGGAATAATAAGTGTATTAAACATTCTGGACTTTAGTCATTTGACTGGAGAAGTACAACCTTTTTCAGGATTTATCATCTCATTATGTTCATATTAAATATCTGAGCTTTTCCTTCTATTTTAATTTATTTATTGTCATTGAAGTACCATTGTTCCATATTCTTGCCAGTGTTTTCACAGTACAGGATTTCACACTGTAGGACTGTAGGACTGTAGTCATTGTAGGACTCCCACCACCAAGGCACCATTGTATTCTCCTCCCATTCTCTCCCTCCCTCTCTGAAAGCAACAGATATATAGTCAGATATCAAGGGTGGTTTTAAAGTTTGCCTGTCTGATCCTTTGTTTTTTCTATTTTCCAGCTATACTCTCCATTATTTATCTTTCTGGCTTATTTCGCTTAGCATAATCCTTTCCAGCTCCATCCATGTTGTTGTAAATAGCATGCAATTATATTTTTTGAATACTGAGTAGTATTTCATTGTGCATATATACACCAAATTTTAATGGTTTTCTTTCGTGGGCATTTAGGTTATTTACACGGTTTTGTTATTATAAATAATGCCGTGATAGACATAGGCATGGAGGTTTCCTTTTGAATCAGTGTTTTTGTGTTCTATTTTTTAAAGATTGATTTATTTATGCATACAAGAACTGGGGTATAGGCCAGAGGTGCAGGGTGTGAGAGGATTCACCAGAGACAGAGTGGGGAGCAAAACAGGCAGATCTACTAAAATGCACTGCTGAGGGGAGCAGTGGGTGAGGCTGGAGAGGACTGCTGCGCCCTGTGGGTTTCTTCTGGCTGGCCAGGGATCAAACTCATACAGTGGCTGGTGATAGCTTGATAGCACTGTCTTTAACCCCTGCACCACCAGGGAGGTCTTGTTTTTGTATTCTATGGGTAGATACTTAAGGGTGGAATTGCTGCTTTGTATGAAAGACCCATTTGCAGCCTTTTGAGAAACAGCCACACTGCTTTACATAGGGGCTGGATGAGTCTACATTCCTACTAACACTATCAGAGGTTTCTTTTTTTTACACACATTTGCCAGCTCTTATTTCCGTACTTTTGCTATGGGCCATTCTTACAGGTGTGAGGTGATCTCATTGTGGTTTTGATTGGCATTTCCCTTATGATAAATGGTGATGAACATTTTTTCCTTGTGCCTATTGGCCATCTGTATGTCTTTGGAGAAGTGCCTATTTAGTTCCTCTGCCCAAATTTTGATTGGGTTATTTTGTTTTCTTTTTTGCTTATGTATGAGCTCTTTGTAAATTGTTGATATCAGCCCTTTTCAGATGTGTAATATGCAAATGCTTCCCTCCATTCAGTGGGGTGTCTCTTCATTTTAGTTATGGGCTCTTTTACAATGTAGACGCTTTTAAATTTTACTCAGTGTTTGAGTATCTGATGACTCATAAATTTGAGGTTGCTTCAAATATTGAGTCCATTTAAATTATTAAAAATTCGATGAAATAATGAAGATATAAAAGGAATAGTAAAATAAAAAATGTATAACCTTTCTTACAAAAAACAAACAAACTTAACATATTTCCCAAATATTTTTACTCCTCCAAGTGGTACGAACTATATCTATTATAAATAAATTTTATCAATGTTTTTATTGTTATGTTTCCAATATTCTATAACATCCTCTAACAAAAAACTTCTCAATCACAGATCTTCTGATTGCATATCTGGAGACGTAATAATAGCAGTGACTTAAATGATTTTAAAAGAGTGATCCACCATGTTTTCATCTTAAAAGCTATTAAATAAAACCAAAAATTTTAGAGTCAAAAGCAAAAGAAAATAGTATCATTTGTCCGAGCCTAATACTAACAACTGAGTTCATACGAGGAAAGTCAAGTGTAGATTAAAGAATCCAAAAAAATACAACTTTGTCCATTTGTCAGTAGTACTTTTTTTAGCTTTTTCTCCTAAGAAATATCATTCAAGTGATTTAAAAAAAATAGCATTTTGATCATTAATACTGTCATATTTGTGAAAAAAGTTAACATCATTATTTGTATAAATATTTTATAAGGCTATATTGCTATTTTCAGTTTTGGGATAGGATATGGATTATCTCTCCGATAAGGTACAGAGGAATAATGCAAAAGGCAGCTCTAGACTTCACACCCCTTAAAACATATTTGGCTGTCTGTTCCTTTGGAAATTTTTGTATCGTTTTCTGAAGTGGAATAAGTAGAGGTGTCATACTTACAAACCTCACCACCCACTCACTTTGAGCCAGTGAGGCTGACCTTTTTTCACAGAATGGAGATAACACCAGCATTTAAAGCAGTGTAAATGTAGCTTTATGCAGTATGAAGAGAACTCAGATGATGGGTCAAATTACTCAGATTAATCTTTTTTTTTTAAGATTGATTTTTTATTTATACAAGCACTGGGTACAGTCAGAAGCGCAGGGGGGTGAGAAAATTCACCAGAGCCAGAGCGGGGAGCAGAACAGGCAGAAGAACTGAAGTTCACTGCTGAGGGGAGCAGCGGGCATGGCAGGAGAGGTCCGCGCACCATGTGGGACCCTCGCTGGTGGCTGGGGATGGAACTGGCACTGCAGAGGCTGCGGCAGCTTTGCAGCCCAGCACTCAACCACTGCGCCACCAAGGGAGGCCCACTCAGATTAATCTTTATGGAATTTTGCTCTGAACTACTACTCTAAGTATATTTTATAGTCATAAACATACTTAATCCTCAGAACAAACTTAGGAGGTAGATTATTATATTTCATATTAATGATGTGGAAATTGAGACAGATACTATTTAATTTGCTCAAAGTTATGTAACTAATGAGTTGAAGAACCTGAATTTAAAAAGTAGCCTGAATTTTATTAATAGCTCAATAAAACTACTAAAATTGATCAAATTTTATTTTTCTTTTTCCTACAAGTAAGCATGTATTGTTTTGTTCTCTTGGTATTTAAAGATTACCACTTTGATCTATCTGTGCCTAGAAATTATAAAAACAAAGGCCACACCCTTTATCAGTTAGGAAAAAAAATATGTATAGGCCAGATTTAGGAAATAAAAAAGCTTTTTTATTCTTTTAGAAAGAGAAATACAAGAATAGTTTCCATTTTAAATTGTGTATGATCTAGTACAATGATCTTTGAAATTTAAGACCTGTGTATCCTATAGGTAAGCAAAAATTAACTTGTGCTTTTAATATTACTTTAAAATACATAGAGTCACATATGCTGTTGGACATATACCTTTTATAAAACTCAAAAATAAAACAGTAAGAAGGATGACATAAAATGTATCTAAAGAGAGACTGAAAATATCTCCTTTGTGTGTCCTGATGAACCTTATACACAGCACAGTGGAAGGAATCCTGGTGAGGAGTTAAAAACTAGACAATCTCAGAACAATTGGCCTGCCAGAAGCATTTAGTCTATAAAGAGGTTGGACAATCATTTAAACACTGAGCAAATACACATGGAAATTTGGATTTCTACCATTTTCTAGAAAATCAAAAGACCTGGCAACACTGGCTTACATATCCATGTGACAACCATTGACAGAACTTGAGCACCATCTGGTCTCTTTAGACAAGCCCTGCACCACATAATTTATCACAGCCTTTGCCATCACCACTATTGTCTCCTTAGGCTAATTAGCTCCCTTTTTTTGTGCTTGCCCCCCACGGAAGCTCTGAATTAAAGACTCAGAGTCCCTATCCCTATTCTACCATGATCCATAAGAGGGTCATTTTTAGTAATTCCATATGAATAATTTCTTTGGTTTAAAAAAGAAACTGAGCACATTATTCTTTCAATAATTCTTGCGTGCTCCCTGGTCACCAATATCTCATTCAAATTCTTCACCTACTGGAAGCTTAGGAATTGAAATGTTATCCATCCAAATGTTTCAAAGGACATAAGTGGTAAACATTAATGGTTTATCCTTACTCTTATTTGGGAAAATTAAGTCAAAATCATCATTCTACAAGAAAATAATTAGCATTTTAATGATAGGTTCCTTCTTATTCATTGTGACACAAATACCTATTGAAATTTTCATGTAGAATGTTAACAATGAGGTACCATCTTCAATTGTTATAGAATAACTTATACTTTATATCTGAATTGTGCTATAGACAAGATACATTTAATAACATAAACTGATGCACAGGATTCATTGATGTAGTGTCAGGTTTTTAAAGGGTGCATGTAATTCTGATATCAGTATTGTAACTTCTCAATGAACTGAATTACAAATTAAATAACAGAAAAGATATTTCTCTTAGAGATTGCTTGTCTACAAATTTATGTAGATAAACAGTTTCAGTGCATTAAACAGGCATATTACTTCATGAATGGATTGTTGGCACAGGTAATTAACTATGAAGTTATTAGGCTTTTCTGTTCTATGACAGTTGACTGCAGATTAATGAACTTGTCAAATGTTTCTTTCTCTTATTATTTCAGATCTGTCCTGAGTGGAATTTGATAAAAGATGTTTAAAAAATTTTACCCCTGGAAATGTACCCCTGCAGGGATTGTCCTGAGCATTTTCTTCGCAATCTGCATGGGACAGTATGATGATGGTAAGTCTGCTTTTAGTCTGACCTTAAGAGTTTGCCAGGATTCCTGTAATAAATGGAAAACAAACACCAGAGAAATGAATAATGATAATTTGTAGTTCATTTTTAAAGATTATTAGCACCATACAATAATTTACCTTCATTGAAATTATTTTACAGAAGTGGCATTCAATATATTTTATTCCTTAAAAAGGTCTACAGTATGGTAGAAAATACAAAATGAGTCTTATTTGAATACTTTCTCATTCTTACTAAGCAAATGTTAAATTGATATAAGAAACATAGTAAATTATATTTACTAGTCCTTGAATAAACAGAAACAATATTCTCAAATAAGGTTTAGGGATAGAAAACATTCTGACATTTCCTGTGAGAAAAGATCTCAAAAGGGGTCAAAAGTAGACTGTGTAAGTGATTTTAATATTAGAACTTGAATTGGGTATTATATAATCCCTCACTATTTTATTTGGAAAGAGTGGGGAAAATGTAAATATCTGAAATGAGAAATTGCAAGTTATTTCCTGACATGAAGTCATTCACTCTAGCGCTCTAGTCATCAAGCTCCTAAGGAACCATTCAACATGTTAAATACAGTGACCCAAATATTCCTATATTAGATATTTTCATATTGAAGGATGCTTGCTTTGAATACCATATAATGAGGGTTGGGATGTATATACTACCTTAAGTTTCATGAGAGTAAAGCATGGATAAAATTCTCCATCCTATGTTTGCTATTCAAGAAAACTGAGTTTTGTCCTTTTAAGAATTTTTACTGTATTTTTTTTTTGTTTTCTTTTTACTTTTCATTATATTTATTGACATTTGTTTGGCATTCAGCGTACATAGGCAAGTAACCATCTCCTCACCCTTGTTGCCTGTTATATAGTTGTTCTTAGTAGCAGTAAAGAATCTGAGTTTGTTTTATGCTTTGCGTATAGATTGAATGATCTGAAGATAAGATGAATTAATGTGAAACTATCCCAAACAGTGTTCAAATGGTACACATTTTAGGACTTTCTCTGTCCTCTAAAGTCAGAAAAATATATGCTTATTTTGGAATTTGCAGAAAAATTCACAATAGCAACTATTTTCATAAAGTCAGCAGCCTATTTCTCTGAAAAACTGTGCTGATTAGCAGAGTGTTTACTTCAAGTGCATTTGAAGTTAATGTTCATGGTATTATTTATAAATATTGTGAATATCTAGTGAAAATACAAATTTTAAATAGTAATGATAAATACATAATGTATATGCTACTTTGAAACAAACAAGAACCAATGAAATTTAAAAAAAAAATGTCTTTACATTAAAAGGATGTTTTAATTTTATCCCCCAGAATAGATCTTAAATCAGTGTGTCAATATTTATTTATGTTATAAATCATTTTTAAAATTAATATTTTGTGTTCATACTGAGCAGGAAAGAATTTATTGCCATTGTTCACATTTAACGTTTACAAACCCAGTGCTTTTTAGGAGTATGATTTAAGTTGTCATAGAACATCACTCTTGGTTTAACCTGTAATGTTATATAAATTGGTTTCATTAATAAATACATTATAGCTCTGGTCTTTCTAAATGTACTCTTCTAACCTCCAAAGTAAGATTACCAGGTCACTTCTGGCCATTATGTAGTCTGATTTTTGAAGCTGAGTGAAAATTCACACTACCAAGTGATAGCATTGTGTTCAGTAGGGTTATCCTCTAAAGTTGGGGATGATTCCCTAACAGTCACAGTTAGATTCCCTAAGAGCCACCTCAATTGTCTCTTTCTGGAAATAATTCCTAGGAAAGTTTAAGGGACAGATACTGCTGCAGAAAAATATGCATTTTATGCAATGTTTTATATGGATTTCTTAACTTGCTATGCTCTCCATCATTGCTTGCATACTTGCAAACTTCAGTGCTTCCCACAGTGGTAACATATTCTTTTCTCTAAGGTCTTGCTCCAAGTATTTACCTCTCTCTGATCTCCCTCAATTAAGGGTTCTTTGACATCACTTTCATTCAATTATTCAGTTATTTATGTCTGTGAACAGTTAATGTTTTTTAAAAATTCATATAAAATTGGAGTCCGTGCTATGCAGAATTAAAATCAGATCTTGGAAAAGAATAGCTAATACATAAAAGAACACTAAACTAAAATATGTAACATGGATTTCTTGAAACTTTTTATCTAAATGTGTGGGTATGCAGGTGCTTGGTTAGATTGAAGATGAAATAAAATTGAAGGAGTGATGGTCATAAACATGAGAGACATGAAAGAAAAAGTAAAAATGAAAAGTATAATTTTTTGATTGATAAGCTGCTGGTTAGATTACCCCATTATGATATCTGATAACTAATTAACACACAAAGTAAGTTAACATAAAGATAAGTGGAGAAAATGTTTACATTACGAAAAGGCTATTTGCATAATAGGCTAGTTTTTCTTTAAAAACTAGGATTCGTGGGCCTCCCCAGTGGTGCAACAGGTTGAGCGCAGTGCTGTGAAGCTGTCTGCAGGCAGGTTTGAACCCGGGCTGCCAGGGAGATGCCCACATGGCGCAGCAGACCTCTCCTGTCTCGCCCGTTGCTCCCCTCAGCGTGCTTTCGTCCATCTGCCTGTTCTGTTCCCTGCTCTGTCTCTGGTGAATCCTCTCACCCTCTCGCATCTCTGGCCTGTACCCCAGCTCTTGTATAAATAGAATAAATCTTTTTTTTTAAAGATTTATTTATTTATTTCTACAAGCACTGGGTACAGTCAGAAGCACGGGAGGAATTCTCATGAATTCACCAGAGTCAGAGCGGAGAGCAGAACAGGCAGAAGGACAGAAGTACACTGCAGAGGGGAGCAGTGGGCAGCAGGAGAGGTCTGCGCACCATGTGGGACCCTCCCTCGGTGGCCGGGGATTGAACCGGCACTGCAGAGGCTGTGGGCAGCTTCGCAACCCATCGCTCAACTGCTGCGATACCAGGGAGGCCCTAAATAGAATAAATCTTAAAAAAAAAAAAAAATAAATAAAAACTAGGACTAGGATTCTTCTCAACTTTTAATTAAAATATTTCCTGTGTTTTGCTGTGCATTTTCTTACTTAGTTATATGGGAGTTGAAAGAAAAAAATATTATATTGTTTATTTAATGAATACTTTATCCTGAAATGAAATAGTCTAGTGTCACCCAACTCTATAAAACTGCTTCCTAGAAAAAATATATAATTATTATTTCTAATATTTTATAACAAAATTTTTACTTAAAGCTTTGTCTAAGTGGGCCTCCCTGGTGGTGCAGCTGTTAAGTGCTGGGTTGCGTAGCTGCCCGCAGCCTCTGCAGTCCTGGTTCACGATCCCCTGCCCCGGGGCTGGGGTCCCACATGGTGCACAGACCTCTCCTGCCGCCCGCTGCTCCCCTCAGCAGTGTATTTCCTCAGTCTGCCTGTTCTGCTCTCCGCTCTGGCTCTGGTGAATTCTCTCACCCTCCCTTACTTCTGACTATACCCAGTGCTTGTATAAATAAATAAATAAATCTTACACAAACAAACAAACCAAAAAAAAAAACTCTGACTAAGTTTTGAGTTGTTTTTATATTTCTTATTTGAATTGCTGGTTAAATCTTTAGATTTAGTAATAAAATATATAGATGACCTATTCCGTAATGAAAATTTAATGTGTTTGGTGACTATATTGTATCTAAAGATGAATTAGTAACGTAAGTGATCTTAATAACATTGCACTGAAAAAAAAAAATAGTCAGTATTTACCTAAGTAATAGAAGACTAGAAAAATGATAGATTTTTAATATGGTGTTTTATTATCCACCACCTTATAATAGGAGAACATTGGGGTTAATATTTTAGTTTATATTTTAATGCGTTACCAAGCATCAGAATTTTATTGAATGGGCACATATGCTCTGCCCTAAAGGGAATATATGCCCTGGCCCCAAATATACTGTGGGGTACCTGGAAAGGATTCAGGTCCATCTTCTCTTTTATATAATTTTTAAAGATTTATTTGATTTATTTATGCATAAATAAACTGGTGCATAAATAAATAAGCATGGCTCTCATGTTTATGACCATTACTCCTACAAGAACTGGTGTGTAGGTCAGAGGTGCATGGAGTGAAAGATTCACCAGAGTCAGAGTAGCAAACAGAACAGGCAGATCTACTGAAATACACTGCTGAGGGGAGCAGTGGGCAAGACAGGAGAGGTCTGCTGCACCATGTCGGTTAGCTCCTTGGGTGGGGATCGAGCTCATGCCAGAGTGGCTGGCAATAGCTTGATAGTACTGAGACTTAACCCCTGTGCCACCAGGGAGGCCCTTCTCTTTTATGTCTTATGTGAAGTAAAAAATGTGTAAAACCTAGCCTTTGTTCACACATATTATTTTTACAGTGAGGTAAATAGACCAAGATGCCTATATGTCTATAAGGTCTGTGTTTTTATTATTTTCACTTTGATTTTGATTTCATAAATGAATGATAAAAGAAAGATGAGCGAGGATAAAGAAATGATGATATATCCCGGCATATATGTATGTGTGTGGTGTGTGTGTGTGTGTGTGTCTATACACACGCACACACATACCCCAGTATATGTGTGTGTTAGAGAGATTCCCTAAATGTGCACAGGAAATATATATATATATATATATATATATATATATATATATGTATGTATATATACATATATATATATATCTCATTCCATATTATTTTCATATTATATATATGGTATGTTTTATTTTTACTTTATGTTATTTTCTCTGCATTTTCAAGTTGCCCATATAAATACATATCACCTCTATATTCAGATAGGAAAAGTATTTAAAAAATATACATGTGTCATAATATCAAGCAGTTTGAAAGGTATTTTAAAATGTGTGTGTGTGTGTGAGTGTGTGTGTGTGTTAGAGAAACAAAGAGAGAGAGACAGAGATATACCCTAAATGTGTGCAGACCATCAAAGCCAACATGACTTTATTAAGGAAAGGGTTCTCCCTGGCTGCTCAAGCATTTAGCCCAAAAGTCAAGTCTCCCAACTTGCCTCTGAATTTTTGCATATATTAACATGTATCTATGAAGTGAATGCATCCCTTATATAGAGCATAATCAGAACAACTGTGAAGAGACCATGTTTACAACCTCAGAAAGTCACAACACTTCCTGAGACTCAGTTCTCTTATAATAATAACTCCCAAAAACTCAAATTCATATAGTTTAGCACAGTACCTGGTATAAGACCTATGCTCACAAATATTTTATTGCTATTCTCGTTATTTGTATGTAATTATGATATTTTTTATAAACTTGAATGCTTATTTATAAACAGTCCTTCATGCTTCTTTGCACTATGTGTATATTCTTTTTATATGTCTGCCCAGAATTGCCAAACACTTGAAGACTAAACTTTAATAAATTTCATTTCATTCTTGAAAGTATTAAGTTATATCCCTTCCTTGGAGAGCTTATTGATGCATGAGAGACTTTAAGTGAAGTTTGTAGAATGCATCCATGTTTATTTTTAGGCTTGAATTTACATAATACTTAGAAGGTCAATGATGAGATAGATATGTCAGTTAATTAAGGGTGTAACTGTATCTTCCTAATGACTGATTCTAAATCTCGGAGACAATTTTTATAACATGTGCAGATGTCATAAAGTAGTGCATGCCACTGGCATATATTGATTAAAATTAGAAGAGAATGGCATACAAATAAAAATAAACTGCTAATTCTATTATACAGATTACAATAAAATTGTAAGGGAACTATAACTACCAAGCAGATATACCACTGTTTCTGAATAAAAGGTGTCATCATTTCGATGCCTCAAGGAGAGATAGTTAAATAAATTAAGCTCTGTAAAAAGAGTTAAATGATCGTAATGATTCTTGCTTTTAGGCCATTATAGATGCTTTTATAACATTCTGGAATGTTGTAGTAATTTCCCTGCCTCATCAACTGCAACACTTCCTGTGGGACATACACCGTCTTCCTAGGATTGTGCTGGAAATGCTTTTAAAACATTTTCTTTGATTTCAGTTTTTCTAAGCTTAATGCAGGATACTTCCCTCTTGATAACATCATGATTCTCTGAACATAGTACAATAAAATAGTTGATTTGAGTCTGTTTTAGTTAAAATTAATACGATTATTGGAGGCCATACGTAAGTAATTTACAGTGAACATTAATGTCTCACCTTCTTAAATACATGGTATGATTTCTGAAGGTAGCTTACATAGAGAATGAGCAAACATATATATGCACACGCAGAGACATGATAATACGTAGTTTTAGGAAAACAAAGATATGTGTGGTGTATGTTGTCATTCAATTTCATTTATCTTAATATAAGATCAATATCATTCTTTGCCTACCCATCTCACTTATTCCATTTTATTGATTGCATTTTTGAGAGCTTAATACATTTTAATAGAAACTGTTTTTTTCCTGCAGACTGAGAGTCCTGAATTTCAGTCTTCAAAATTTGAAGCTTTTGAAACTTAGATTTATCTATCAAGATTACATGATTAGGTGTTATTTTGAAGGAGATGACAAGAACAAACATTGAAACTTTTAATTGTTAGTCCAATAAAACTTTCTTAAATAACCTCAATAAAAGCTTTGCTATGTCCATTTAGTAGGTTGTACGAACTCTTATATTTCTTATCTCTTTTATTTTCTGAAGATGAGTACTCTTGTGGATCTTACACCTCCTCTAAAATGCACTTAGCTTTAGAGGAAAGATTTGAAGCATTCCTTACCTGTTTCAGTAACATGCAAGGTCAAAAAATATAAACTTACTGGGAGGGCGGAGCAACATGGCGGTGAGGAGACGCTGCGAGTAAGATCTCCCATTAAAAAAAAGTTAACAGGGAGGAAAAGCGGCAGGTCCCAGTGAGAACTGGGGCACGTAAGATAAACGGAGGACTCCAGCAAACTACCCTAAGAAGAAAGTTGCCATAAAAGAGGACTAGAAGGCAGGAAAGCGCAGAAACCTGCTCCCCTCCCCCACCCACAGAGTCTGCACTCTCCGACCAGCAGAGAGGAGGAAAACAACAAACTAAAACGACCAACAAGAACAAACTACGCAGCAAGCGGGAATGGGAGTGGAAAGAAACTGTCTCAGCCACCACACCCCGTGAGCTGGAGCTGTGGAGAACCCTTCAGGATTCGCCACAGCGGTGAGCGAACGGCTCCGGGCACCATTAGAGAACAGCAGAGACCTTCGGAGGACACCCGCACACAGCCCCAGGCCAGCTGGTAAGCTTGCGCGTGAAAAGCAGCGCGCTTGAAAAGCAAACGCGGATTGGGATCCTGGCTGCCCAGGTCCCCGCGCCTGTGACCTAGGCTTGTGGGGAGACGCGCGTGGACCCTCACTGAGGTGAAAGCCCCTCACTGAGTAATCAGGAACCAGGCACCCAGGCACTCAGGCACGGGAGCCGTGTGCAAAAGACTCCATTTTTGTGGTTACTGAACTGGGCTACAGCCCGCGTCCTGGACCTGAGGGCTTTGGAACTGAGACCTGGGGCACGAAATTCAGGGCGTGGATTCTCCACGACGGTGGGGCACAAGGCAGACACAGCACCCCAAAGCCGTTGAGGTGTACCCTACCATTCCTGCTCTGTTCCCTGTCCCACTGGGTGGAAAAATCAGCTCCCCAAGGGCTCTAGGAGAGATCTCTGGCACCACCTAGTGACTTGAAACCAGCAGGAGCCAGTGGCCAGCTGGGAAGTTAGCCCACGCCAGGCCCCTTCCAACCAGTAGTCTGAGGCCACAGAGGGAGTGGGCACCCACGGCCAGGGCAGACCGGGCGCGAGAAGAGTGTGCCCGAGACGGGGCGCGCAGGGAGTGCGCCCCACATTGCCATTTTAGAACAGGGACATTTCTTCAGTAAAGACTGCCTGCAGAAGGCTCCCTCAGGAGCCAGAGGTGAGCGGGGAAGATTGCCCACGCCAGGCCCCTTCTGGCCTGCAGTCCAAACCCAGAGGGTGAACGGGAACCCACCGCCGGGGCAGACCAAGCGCACAGGGGAGTGTGTCCCCACATCAACATTTTAGAATAGGGACCTTTCTTCAGTAAAGACTGCTTGAAATAGACAGATGGCCCCTGCAGGAGCCAGAGGGGAGTGGAGAAGCTCACCCAAGATGCCGGCCAGTCCCAGCAACACAGTGTCCCAATGCATACGACAAATTAGAAAACAGACAGTAGGGAGTAGAAGAACCACACACAACCTAACAACTCCTCAGGAAAAAAGCACACCACAAAAAGAAAACCACCCCCCAGATTGCAACGACAGTAACTTGGAAGAACATCTGAGCCTTCCAGAAAGAGAATTTAAAATTGCCATGATTAAAAAAATGACAGAACTCATAAAGGAAAACAATGATCAGAAGAAGGAAATTGAGTCCCTAAAGAGGGAAGCAAAAAAAACGCAGGAGATCAAAGAATTAATGGAGGAACTAAAGAACTCTGGGGAAAGCAATGAAAGCAGAATAGATGAAATGGAAGAACGAATAAGTACTCTTGAAGACACAGAAATAAAAAGAAGCAAAACAGAAAAGGAAAGAGAAGTACGAAGGAAAAAGAACGAAGAAAGACTTCGGGAACTATCTGACTCCATGAGGAAAGGAAATATAAGAGTTATAGGAATACCAGAAGGAGAGGAGAGAGATGGAGGAACAGAGAAAATATTCAAAGAGATAATTGAAGAGAACTTCCCAAATGTGAAGAAGGAGCTGAAAATTGATATAAAAGAAGCAAGAATAACACCAAACTTCCACGACAAAAGGAAAAATACAGCAAGACACATAATAGTAAAGCACCCAAGAATCCAGGACAAGGAAAAAATAATGAAGCTGGCAAGAGGGAAGAAACAGATAACATTCAAAGGAAAACCAATCAGGCTGACATCGGACTTCTCCAAAGAAACACTATGGGCAAGGAGAGAGTGTGGGGACATAGTCAACAGACTGCAAGAAAACAGATGCCAACCAAGAATACTCTATCCCGCAAAGCTCTCCTTCCTCTATGAAGAAAGAATAAGGACCTTCCCAGACAAACAGAAACTCTGGAATTTCATTACAACTAAACCCCCACTCCAAAAAATACTACAAGGAATCCTAAAGCCAGAACCTCAGAGGGAAGAATAACAAGCAAAGAAGGCCAAAAAAAAAAAAGTTATTAAAAGAATAAATATATAAAATCAAAGGAAAGACAAACACAATGGCAAATACAGATGCTAACATATCAATATTAACTCTAAATGTAAATGGACTAATCTCTTCAATAAAAAGACACAGAGTTGCAGCCTGGATTAAGAAACAAAACCCATCCTTTTGCTGTCTCCAGGAAACACATTTAGCTACAAAAGATAAAAATAGACTCAAAGTTAAAGGTTGGAAAACAATCCTACAAGCAAATGGACCAAAAAAGAAAGCAGGAACAGCTATACTTATATCAGATAAAACAGATTTCAAACTCAAAAAGATAAAAAGAGACCCCAATGGTCACTACATTATGATCAAGGGGACAATACTTCAAGAAGAAATAACACTCATTAACATGTACTCACCAAATGAAGGAACACCAAAATATATCAGACAACTGTTGTCCTCTCTGAAAACAGACATCAGAGAAAACACATACGTAGTGGGAGACTTCAACACACCACTATCAACAATGGACAGATCAACAAGACAAACAATAAGTAAAGAAACTAAAGCTCTAAATAAGGACCTAAAGCATTTGGGCTTAACAGACATCTATAGAACACTAAACCCCAAAAAAGCAGTGTACACATTTTTCTCAAGCGCACACGGATCATTCTCCAGGATCGATCACATACTGGGGCACAAGACAAACATCAACAGATACACCAAGATTGAAATCATACCAACCATCTTTTCTGACCATGAAGGCATCAAACTAGAAATAAACCATAAAAAGAAGGCAAGGAACTTTCCTACCTCATGGAGATTAAAAACCACACTACTGGAAGACCACTGGACTAATGAGGAGATCAAAGAAGAAATTAAAAAATTCTTTGAATTGAATGACAAGGAGGACACCAATATCCTAAATGTATGGGATGCAGCAAAAGCAGTAATAAGAGGAAAATATATAGCAATAGAAGCTCACATCAAGAAACAAGAAAGAACTCAAAGAAACAACCTAATCTCGAAGCTCAAAGATCTAGAAAAAGAACAACAAAAAAACCCCAAAACCAGTAGAAGAAAAGAAATAATAAAAACCAAAGCAGAAATAAATGAAATCGAAACTAAAAAAACAATCCAAAAGATCAATGAAACCAAGAGCTGGTTCTTCAAAAAAATCAATAAAATAGACAAACCCCTAGCCCGGCTCACAAAGGATAAAAGGGAGAAAGCACAAATAAACAGGATCATAAATGAAAGGAGAAATCACAACGGAAACAGCAGTAATCAAAAGAATAATCAGTAACTACTATGAACAGTTATATGGAAACAAGTTCAACAATCTAGAGGAGATGGACAAATTACTACAACTCTACAATCACCCAAAGCTAGATAAAGAAGAAATAGAACACCTAAACAGACCAATTACAAGCAGCAAAATTGAAATGGTAATCAAAAACCTCCCCAAAAACAAAAGCCCAGGACCCGATTGATTTACAAATGAATTCTACCAAACATTCAGAGATGAATTAGTGCCTATCCTTCACAAACTCTTCCAAAAAATTGAGAAGGAAGGGACAATACCAATCACGTTCTATGAAGCCAACATTACACTAATACCAAAACCAAACAAGGACAACGCAAAAAAAGGAAAACTACAGGCCAATCTCCCTAATGAACACTGATGCAAAAATCCTCAATAAAATTTTAGCTATCAGAATCCAACAATGTATCCATAAGATAATTCACCACGACCAAGTAGGATTCATTCCAGGGACACAAGGATGGTTTAACATCCGAAAATCAATCAACGTTATCCAACACATCAACAAAAAGAAATATAAAAACCAAATGATAATATCAATAGATGCTGAGAAATCTTTCGACAAAGTGCAACACCTGTTCATGATAAAAGCACTTGAAATTCTTGGGATACAAGGAACGTACCTCAACATCATAAAGACCATCTATGACAAGCCAACAGCTAGTATCATTCTCAATGGTGAAAAGCTGAAAGCAATTCCATTAAGATCTGGAACAAGACAAGGATGTCCACTCTCACCACTGCTTTTCAAAATAATACTGGAAGTCCTAGCCAGAGCAATAAGACAAGAGAAAGACATCCAAGGAATCCAAATAGGAAAAGAAGAAGTCAAACTATCACTATTTGCAGATGATATGATAATATACATAGAGAACCCCAAAAACTCCACAGAAAAACTAATTCAACTCATCAATCAGTTCAGGAAAGTGGCAGGATAGAAAATCAACACGCAAAAGTCAGTAGCCTTCCTATACACAAACAATAAATCTGAAGAAGAAGAAATTAAAAAAAAATCCCTTTTTATTATCGAGACAAAAAAAATCAAATATTTGGGAATAAATCTAACAAAAGAGGTAAAGGACCTATACAAAGAAAACTATAAAACACTGTTAAAAGAAATAGAAGAAGACACAAAGAAATGGAAAGACATCCCCTGCTCATGGATTGGAAGAATAAACATTATTAAAATGGCCATCCTACCAAAAGCAATATACAGATTCAATGCTATTCCAATCAAAATTTCAATGTCATTCTTCAAAGAAATAGAACAATTATTGATGAAATTCATATGGAATCACCAAAAACCCCGAATAGCCAAAGCTCTCCTGAAAAAAAAAAAAAAAAAAAAGAAGGGAATAGAGGCATCACACTCCCAGACTTCAAACTATACTACAAAGCCATAATCATCAAAATTGCATGGTATTGGAACCTGAACAGACACACAGACCAATGGAATCGAATAGAAAATCCAGAAATAAACCCACAGATTTATGGTCAACTAATCTTTGACAAAGGAGCAAAGACTATGCATTGGAGCAAAGAAAGTCTGTTTAATAAATGGTGCTGGGAAAACTGGGTCGCTACATGCAAAAGAATGAAGCTTGACCACTACCTCACACCATACACAAAAATCAACTCAAAATGGATTAAAGAACTAGACATAAGACCTGAAACCATAAAATACATAGAAGGAAATATAGGCGAAACACTACGGGATTTGCATATCAAAGACATCTTTACAGACACATCACCCAAAGCAGTGATAGTGAAGGCAAAGATAAACAACTGGGACTACATCAAATTAAAGAGCTTCTGCACAGCAAAAGAGACAATAACCAAAACAAAGAGAAACCCCACCGACTGGGAGAACATTTTTGCACACAACGCTAATGATAAAGGACTGATCACAAAAATCTGCCAAGAGTTGATGAGACTCAACAACAACAAAGAAAATAATCCAGTGAAAAAATGGGCAAAAGAGCTAAAAAGAAACTTCTCTGAAGAGGAAATACAAATGGCCAACAGGCATATGAAAAAATGTTCAACATCACTTGTAATCAGGGAAATGCAAATCAAAACTACCATGACCTACCATATTACACCAGTGAGAATGGCACATATTAAAAAAAACTAGCAACAACAAATGTTGGCGAGGGTGTAGAAAAAAAGGAACTCTTCTGCACTGTTGGTGGGAGTGCAAAGTGGTCCAACCACTATGGAGAGCTGTGTGGATATTTCTGGACGTACTAAACATAGAGCTTCCATATGATCCAGCAATTCCACTCCTAGGTATTTACCCAAAGGACACAGAAACATCATTTCCAAAGAGCACTTGCACCCCTATGTTTATAGCAGCTCTATTTACAATAGCTAAGCTTTGGAAACAGCCCAAATACCCAAAAATAGATGACTGGATCAAGAAGATGTGGTACATATATACCATGGAATATTACTCAGCATTAAAAAAAGATAAACACATGCAATTTGCAGCAACATGGATGGTGCTGGAAGGGATCATGCTCAGTGAAATAAGCCAGAAAGAAATAGAAAAATACCGGATGGTCTCACTCATAGCAGGAATCTAGAGAACTTAAATAAGGGACCAGGGAAAATGAATAACTATAAGATAGTGAAAATCAAAATCAACAAAAAACTATGAACCAGTGACACTTTTTGGGGAGTGGGGGGGCGGGAGGGGAGGGATTGGGGTCAGAATGGGGGGTTGCAAATGTATGGGGGATATAAAAATAAAATTTATTATAAAAAATATATAAACTTACTACACTAAACTATGACCTTAGTCCTGAAAAGATTATTTCAGTAGATTTTATATATCCTGGCAATAGGTGCACTAAGATCCCATCTGTACATCCTTGAAGGCCAGAGAGCTAAAAAGCCAGAAAGATAATAAACTGATTAACAGAAAACCAGTTGCTGAACTTAAAAAATTCTTTCTCTGCTTACATACCCATTGTGTACACTCTCACACAATAGTCATTTCCAAGGCATCTTAGAATAGCTAAAGTTTGATACACATTTACTTCCATTTGTCCTTGTTGAGACAGGAAAAAGAAGTAAAATTTCTAATTCAGTGCCCATATAATGCAGATAATATTAATAACAGGTAAATTAGCGCTTCCATTTGTTGTTTCAACAACATGAAATTTTTGGATTTATTGAAGAATAAAATGCTCACATTCCATTTGTGTGAAAAAGCAGAAGTCATTTTAAAAGTCTTAATAGAAATGCAAATTGAGAAAAATGTAATTGTAACTTTTCTGGGTTCTAAGTCATTAGAGAGTGACTTTTCTTAGTTGGGCATTTTCCTGTAAAAATGTTGTACCAGTTACCACATTACTTCACCTATTCCCTTAAGCTCTGCAATTTGGTTTTTCTCACAACTCTCCTAAAACTGTAGTCTCTAAGGCCTCCAATGACTACTTTTTTGGGACAAATCCTACAATTTTCTAGCATTTTGGCAAATAGTATTATCGATCTACCCTCTGCAACTTTCTTTTGCTCAGAGGTCTTTACAGTGAATTTTTCACATTGTCTACATATGATATATTTTTCTCTATCCTTGTAATGAATATTCTATCTTTTTTTTACTCTGTGATTTAAAGGTTGAATTCTGGGACCTCCTTGGTGCCACAGGGGTTAAAGTCTCAGTGCTATCAAGCCATCACCAGTCACTGCAGCATGAGTTCCATCCCCAGCCAGGGTGCTAACCCACATGGCACAGCAGACCTTTCCTGTTTCACTCTCTGCTCACCCTTGGCAGTAGATCTGCCTGTTTTTTTGTTTTTTTTTAAAGATTTATTTTTATTTATTTATACAAGCACTGGGTACAGTCAGAAGCGCAGGAGGGTGAGAGAATTCACCGGAGCCAGAGCGGGGAGCAGAGCAGGCAGAAAGACCAAAGTACACTGCTGAGGGGAGCAGCAGGCGGCAGGAGAGGTCTGCATGCCATCTGGGACCCTCCTCCAGTGGCCAGGGAGCAGCTGGAGATTGAACTGGCTCTGCAGAGGCTGCGGGCAGCTTCGCAACCCAGTGCTCAACCGCTGCGCCACCGGGGAGGCCCAGATCTGCCTCTTTTGCTCCCCACTATGTATTTGGTGAATCCTCTCAACCCCCCATCTCTGACCTACACCCCAATTCTTGTATGCATAAATCAGTAAAATAAATCTTTAAAAGTTGAGTTGTCTAAATTTGTTTATATTTCTATGAGGAGTTATATAATGAACAAATTTGGGTATTTGCTGTTTGTTAAATGTCTTCTCCTTGCTCATAACGAGTCCCTCTAGCTTCCCTTACACAAAATATTTATTCAATTGTATATCCATGCTACATATAATTAATTTTTTTCTAGTCCACATTTTATCCTCTGCAGAACATTTATTTAGTGAACATTTTATTGAATATCAACTCTGGGAAAAATATTAAAGGAATAAGAATGAGGAAGTCCCTTCATTCAAGTGTAATAACTAACAAGATAGTCAACACAATGTGATGATCTCTCTAGTCTTTGTTTTTTTTTTTTTTTTTGTCTCTTTCTCCCATTTGCCCATCTCTCTCTGTCTCTTAACTCTTTCTGCTAAAAGCTATTGTTTGACTGCTTGTAGTGCTTATTTTTGCAATTTATTGTACTTAATGTCTGATATGAAATCAAGACATGTGCCTTTGCATCCCATACATGTTCAAAAATGTCTTGAAGTACAAATTATATAATTAATTATTATATGTGCAAACAGAATTGTTTTATAATAACCACTATCACTTATTTAGCATTAAGTCCTTCATCTTGGTAACTGTATTTAATTGTTGCAAGAGATATGCAAGTTCCTTGTGATTGTAATAATCACATATCTCACTAGTTTACACCTTGTTTACACATCTGGAAAGCTTAGAGACACAGAAAGATTTGTTGTTTTCAGAGAGTGTTATTACCCCACTAGTAAGTGGAAAAGCTGAGGCTAAACCTGTTATCTCAGCTCCACATGCAGTAACCACATATTGTGTCATAACATCAAAATCTTAACCTTGCATTCCAGATTTTACTCAAATTCTAAATATTATTTGATGCTAATGTATTCATTATTCTTTGATTTTGTTACTAATAACACTCAAAATTAAATGAGAGAAGTTGGTCAAGAAGTACAAACATCTAGATATGAGATGAGTTCTGGGGACCTAATGTACCATGTGGTGGCTCTAGTTAATGCTGTACTGTATATTTGACTCTTGCTAAGTATGTAGATCTTAAATGTTTGCATCACATTAAAAAACAGTGTTAATTACCTTGATTTTGGCAGTGACTTCACAGTATTAAGTAACAAATCATCATGTTGCATATTTTAAAAATATACAATTTTTATTTGTAAATCAACCTAGAAGAAATAATTTCCATCTTCCCCTTATATTGTAACATGTTATATCATGTTTACTTTTATATTTAGATTATAAATTAATGAAGGCTGAGATGGTTTCATTTACTGTCATTTCCCTCAGATCCTAGCAGAATGACCCCATGAGTGGTTATTGAAATAAACAATTGTTGAGTAAGAACAATTGACTGAGAGATGAAAGTCTCTTTTAACAATAGAGGAGCAAGCTCACCAGAGCTTCAAGGATAGAAAATAGAGTTTAAATGATGAATCAGAAAAATATTTAATGGTAGTTTGATTTATAGCACATTGATCAACATTGACAAAAAAATCAATAATTACTTGTGATGTGGAAATATTATGCATTGTATATATGAAATGCATATATACTTTTTAGTGATTCAGTTAGCATTTATCTTATGATAAATTATCATTTATAAAAACTTAATAGAATATGGTGGATGATTTTTGGTGCTTTGGTGCTTTGGTGGTGGGTGTGGTGTGGTAATACACATCTGAAGAAGTGCAAACCTATATCCCTGAATCATACACTGTGATAAGCCTTAGTTACTGCAATAAAAATAATGCAGTTGAAAAAAAAGTCTTTGTGTAAACCTCAAACTGAATCTGTCCTTTTTCCTAATGTGTTTCCTGTCTTCCTTCATCTTTGATTATCAGCTGTTCTTTAGGCATTTGTTCATAATGTCGGCCGAACACACACAGCAGTTGTTTCTTAGACCAGCAGCCCAATTCATGCCACTAGTTTTCCCTACTCTTATACAATCCTGTACCACTCATCAGGGCTGCTCAATTAGACTGCATAGTGATGATCTGTACTCTAAGTTTATTATGTGTCATTTATGAACTATTAGACTACTGATGAGACAGGTCAGGCTTATAGTTAAATAATATATTAAAAAGACAATTCTAAGTCATCAATATTTTCTGTGGTTATAACCAGGATTTGGCACAGGTGGTCTATTGGTTACAGGGAATGCAATTCTGATGACACTTTCATAGGGGAGAAATATAACATTTTAAAGGCATATTAATAATACATTATACTTATAATTTCATTTCATTCATTCACCCAGGTGTAGCAAACATATATAACATGTGTTATGTACAAATCAGTTTTCTAGTTACAATAACTAATATTTATTGTGTGACTTCTTTGTGCCAAACACCTTAAAAATACTGCACACTCATTTCTACTCACATTGCATATGTATTTATGATAAACATAATGTGTATTATTATATTTCAGTTACACATGTTTACATAGTTTTATACAAATAGCTTTAAGTGGCTACTGGGAGCTAATCCCTGTTTCAGGTCCTGTAAATAATATAGTAAGAGACAAAATAGATGGAAATCCTCATCTTTGTGAGATTACCTTTATGTTGGAGGGAGACAGGAAAAAATCTAAATCCATATGAAAATTATGTAGTGTGTTAGTAGGTGAGAGGGCTTATAGAAAAAAAAAAACAGCTGGTAAACAGGAGAAATGATATTTGGGGGAAATATTTTAAATAAGACAATTTATTGAGAGTTACCCTTTGAGCAAACATTTGAAAGTAAAAAGACACATAGGAGAATCTCCATGTAGATTCTTACAAGAAGAACACTGAAAACAGTGGAAACAGTGAATAAATAGGCCTTGAATTGGGGACATGCCTAGCATGCTTGAAAAACACAATTGCAATCAAGCTATGGTGGGTGTAATGTTGAACTCAGTGAGTGAAAGAAAGGAAAGAGATAAAATCAGAGGTGGTAGAGGAAGCAGATTATGTAAGACCTTGTAAGGAATTGTTAGGACACTCTTTTCTTTTCTTTTTTTTTTTTTTTTTCCTGAGACGGGAAACTACTAGAGTGTTTCAAGCAGAGATATGGAATGATTTCACTCAAGTTTTAACAATTTGCTTTTGCGCTTGTATTGAGAATCAGCAGTTAAGATCAGGGTGAGTAGTGAGAAATGTATTATCAGGATTCCAGTCAGAAAATAAAGTAGTTTATGTCAGGTCTCCATGACAGAGGTGGTAAAAAATAGATGGTAAAGGATGTTTTAAAAATATATTAATTAAAGTAGTATTATTTTATATGCAGGTATAGCCAACAGGTTTTACTGTTTTTTGGGGTATAAAGAAGGTATAAAGATAGGATTAAGATTTGATATTAATACATTTGACCTAGCTACTAAGAAAGACTGAGTGACCATTATCACAGATGAATAAATGTAGCTATAATTGAGTCATAGTAACATTAATCATAAGAGTCCAAAAATATGAGATAGAATATAAAACAGGATATTCATAAATAGAGATTGCTAATAAGAGGGACATGAGAAGATAGCAGTTTAATAAATGCCAAATGAAGAAGACATCTCAAGGAGAAAAGGATCATCTGTGTGAAGTCAGATTAAGTGTGAGAAGTGAATATCAAATTAGTAAAGGAGTATTCTTTCATCATATTTACAGGAATAGTAGTGGTGGAATGTTGAGAGTGGACTCTCTGAGTGGCTTCAAGATAGTGGAGGAAGAGGGTTTCCCCTGGTGGCACAGCGGTTGAGCGCTGGGCTGCGAAGCTGCCCGCCGCCTCTTCAGTGCAGGTTCGATCCCCGGCCACCAGGCGAGGGTCCCACATGGCACGCAGACCTCTCCTGCCACCCGCTGCTCCCCTCAGAAGTGTATTTCGTCCATCTGCCTGTCTGTTTCCCACTCTGGCTCTGGTGAATTCTCTCACCCTCCTGCACTTCTGACTGTACCCAGTGCTTGTATAAAAAAAATCTTAAAAAAAAAAAAATGAAGCTTTAAAAAAAAAAAGAGAGAGAGAGTGGAGGAAGACAAAATGTGACAGCATGGAGATATAATACATTTAATGTTTATTTTTTAAAGATTTATTTATTTATGCATACAAGAACTGTGGTACAGGCCAAAGATGTGACAGGGGGTGAGAGGATTCACCAGAGACAGTGTGGGGAGCAGAACAGGAGGATCTACTGAAACACGCTGCTGAGGGGAGCAGCGGGCAAGTAAGGAGAGGTCTGCTGTGCCATGTGGGTAGCACCCTGGCTGGGAATCGAACTTGTCCTGCAGTGGCTGCAGACAGCTTCATAGGTTGCATCTTAAGCTCTTGCACCACTAGGGAGGCCACATTTAATGTTTATATATACTCTCTCTCTCCCTTCTGTTCTCCTTCCCTCCCTCCCCACCTACCTTTCCCTCACTCCCTCCCACTGACTTCCTCCCTTTTTTCTTTCAAGTAGAGAGAGAGACAGTAGCAATAGGAAAGCAGTAGTAAGGAGTAAGAACACAAATTTCACATCTCAGGTATAGTGTCATCTGAGAAACACCAGTTTTCTAGTAGAGCAAGATGGAAAAAATAAATGTTTAGTGAAGTTTATATAATCTTATTAGTGGAGGAAGAGGGTTTCTCCTGGTGGCACAGCAGTTGAGCGCTGGGCTGCAAAGCTGCCCGCCGCCTCTGCAGTGCAGGTTCGATCCCCGGCCACCAGGCGAGGGTCCCACATGGCACGCAGACCTCTCCTGCCGCCCGCTGCTCCCCTCAGAAGTGTATTTCGTCCATCTGCCTGTCTGAGAGACAAGTTATATTCTTTATGTTTTTCAGATGTGAATTCTGAGGCTTTAGATAACAGACCATCTAGCTTAAGGTCACATAGCACCTACATCTGAGAGCTATGATTCTAGTTTAGACAATCTAGCTCAAACTAGTCCATTCATATAGCCCACTTCATATAGTCTCAGTATGAAGTGCTATAGGACTTGTGAAAGCATGATTATATGGACTTCTGATCTATGGAAACTTAGAAGACTGAGGGAAACTTCGATTATTTATACATACACAAATGTACCTGTATATTTCATACAGGTAAATATATATATTTCATACATATAAATGTACCTGTATATTTCACATATATATACAATTTGGTAAGTTGAATATATATATATATATATAATTGCATATAAATTCACCTGCCATATTTCAACTTGTGCTAAGTTATGGTAATAAATTATATAAATATTTCTCTACCTTGTGAATGTTACTATTTACTTGATATGAATCATTTGCAAAATAGATGAATAGATATTACAAATATAAATAAATACACTGTAAATAAGAGGGGCTGCAGTTAAAAGGATGACATTTCTGCTGCCTGAGATTGTGCTAAAGTCTATGCCAGCTGAAATTATTGTTAGAAATATTTTTAGGATAAGATAATTTTAAATTACTTGGTAAAATATGAGGCACTAGATTAGATTTAAATCTGGTGCATTATAAATTCATATGTTCAAATCAAAAGGTAACATGAGATTAATAAATGATAAAACATTGGTAGTATGTGTGTGGTATGAACAATTATCTATGGTATAGTAGTTGCAATATGAGCTTAGAGATTACAGACCTTTTTCAAATCTTAGTAAAATAAATATAATTTTTTGATGAATTGTATAATCTCTTTAAAACTCAAACCCTCATCTGTTAAACAATGATAATACCAACTATTGATTAAATTGCAATTAGGATTAGCTGATTTTATGCTTATGTAACTTACCTAGCATGCTTTCTAGCTTATAGGAAATGATAAATGTATGTTCGTTGGTATAATAATTATCACTATTTTCAAATTAAATTAAGGTAGACAATATAGTGGAAAAAAACAAAGGGTCAAAGACAGCCAAACTAATAACAAACTAGAAATCTGAACAGTAGAACTAGGCCTTGCAGAGGGGTAAGGAGCAGGGGAGGGTGAGAACTAAGTAGGAGGGAGAACTAAATATGAGGGACTATAATGTTGGACTACGTGTACTGTAGTGGTGGGTGTGGTGTAGTAACAACACCTATAGGAGGAGATCCTACACCTTTCAAAATCAACTTTGTAAACCAGTTACTTCAGTAAAAAACAAAAACAGCTGTGTCTTGTTAAAATAATATCTATTTAGTTCTTCTGGCACTTTTAAAATATTTTTATTGTATGATATTAGCTCTTTATATATTTTGGATAGTAACTTATTCTATAGGTGATTTGCAAATATTGTATTCCCTTCTGTAGGTTGCCTTTGCAGTTTGTTGATTATTTTATTTCTGTGATGAAGCTTTTGTGTTTGATACCCCTCATGTTAATTTTTCCTTTTGTTTGTGCTTTTGGCGTTTTATGCAAAAAGCCTTTGCCAAGATCAATGTCAAGAAGCTTTTTCCCTACCTTTCCATTTAGGATATATTTGGTATTAGATCTTGCTTTAAGATGATTTATTTTGAGTTATTTTGTATGAATGTTATAGGATATTCATTAAAATTATTGGAGAGTTTTCTGAGTACAGTGCCCCTGGTAATATTAAAGATGCATTAAATAAAACTTCTTGCAAAGAAATTTTAATTCTAGAATGTCTGCTATTGCTCTCCCATCATCGAAAAGACTGATGGAAATAACAACTGGTTAATGATGGAATCACTAATAGAAATATCTAGAAAGGATATTGAAAGCAGAAGATATTCAACCCCACCCTTCAAGACAGGGACAGGTCAACTTGTAATATTCCTTGTTGACCTTGGACCAATGCATTATGATATGAAATGCTGCAATTTAAGATTGCTGACATTTTTCTAGAATAAACAAACAATGGATGATGTTTTTGTGAATCTCAATTAATTAGAATATGAAGATCACATTCAATAGGATTTGAAATTGACTAAAACTCATTCAGAATTAATGTTTATGAAATTCCTACCCCCAAATACAAATGAAAGTTTTTTGCATGTATATAGATTACAAAGGCTTATTGCTCAAACAGAAAACAAAAGTCTCTCCATTTTTTTAAATATGCGACATAGTCTAGTAAAATATACGTAGGAACAAGTGAATATCAAAAGCATGTACAAAGGTAAAATAATATTTCTACCTCAGAGAATCTAAAAAATGTGCTCTTCTCTTGATGCTATCTATATGCCAACTTTGGCAGAACATGCATTTGAATATATTAGCAAATAGATCAGTTGGATTCTATTGAAGATTTTCATTATATGCAGCTATGAAAAAAATACCCTTAGGCACTTCCAGAATGTACTTCTTAAGTATTTGGTGAATATCCATTCAGATTTGAGTTTTGGAAATCATTTTGAACAGTTATAAAATGAAAAGTTATTTGAAGAGCTGCTCCTAAAATAAATGAAAGTACATATGTCAAAATAGGTTTATCAAACTGTATCACTAATCCTTCTCTTTCTCTACATGGAAGGTTACAAAAGGCATTTACAAGAAATAAATTTGGTCAAAGTCAATTAATGAAGACGTTTTCATATAAAATATATGTGGGGTATTTATTTCCAAATCTTTACTCTGGGGGTTTTGTTTATTTTCAATGAATTTTACATATGGGAAACCCTCGCAGTAAATGAAACTGCAAACAACTTGATAACAGGGCTTCCAGGGATGGTGTGTGTTTCACGCTGAGACCGATTCCTGCCTCAGATGACGTGGGGCTGGCCGTAGGAAGCCCGTGTCACCACAGACACCTTCCTTTTGCTCCCCCGTCCCTTCCCGTCAGCTCCAGATGGTGACATTGACGGGATTCTTGTTGATCTGAAGCATCTAAAGGCAGTATTTTCCTGTCGGGCTATTCCAGGCATCATTTGAAATTCCTATTTATTCTTGGTGTATCTCTAAGATACAGTGTATGATATTTGTGTCATTACTGTTTATGAATAATAAACAATACATTCTGAGGTAAAAAAAAATAAGAAAAGAAGAATAAAGTGAAGTGTCACCTCTAAACTGACTCATGATTATTTTAAAAGCCATTTATTCTTTTAAGAAGAAATTTGGAATAGTTGATATAATTGGTCATCCCACTTAAATTATTCATTTGTTCTTTTATTTACTCATTCATTCATTCATCCCTTTCATTGTTCACTCATTCAATGTTTGTGAACTTGCTCTGTGCCAGATGCACTGGGATCTTAGATTGTATGGTAGGTTCTTGTTCCTAATGGTAACCAGTCTGATCTAATTTTCCTTTGAGTTTGATTTACATTACTACTGACGCATAAAGATATGCATCTTTTCACAGACCAGTGAGGAAAATCGCTTGATGCCTGAGAGATTAAACATGATAAATGAAAAAAATGCAAACTTCTAATGAGAAAACTATGAAGTAGGATTATTTCAATGGTATTTATTTCTTATGGAATTCTGGTGGGGGACATACAGCGGTATGTTTTGTTTCTGAGGAAAGATGTTCTCTCACTCAAAACTTGTTTTATTTTTTATTATTATTTTTATTTATTTTCTCTTTTTTTAATTTTTCCCACTACCCTCTTTTATATCCCATTGTTCCTTTCTGCCTGCCTCCCCCCTTGTCTTCAGTGCTCTCAAGTTATTTATGAATATCCACTTGTTTGTTTTTATTATTATTATTTTACTTTGTCAAATCACCTGCTATTTAAATATCAAACTGTTATCTTTTTTTTAAGATTTATTTATTTATGCATACAAGAACTGGGGTACAAGGCCAGAGGTGTGGGGGGTAAGAGGACTCACCAGAGACAGAGTGGGAAACAGAACAGGCAGACTGACTGAAATACACTGATGAAGGGTGCAGCGGACAAGACAGGAGAGGTCTGCTGTGCTATGTGGGTAGCTCCCTGATTGGCCGGGGATCAAACCCATGCTTCAGATAGCAGGATTTGTCTTTCTCATGCTGACCTATTTCTCTAATCATCACTTGTGCTTCAGATAGCTTTATAGTGCTGTGCTCAACCCCTTGCACCACCAGGGAGGCCCAACAAATTATTAGCTTTGTAATCTTGCCTTGTTTTACTAAATACAATTCCCTTGAATGTCCTCCATTTTTCTGTGAATGACTGCATTTCATTTTTCCTTATTAAATTAATAGTATTCCATATGTGAAAATTCCACATCTATTTGATCCAGACATCTCTTGGGTATTGAGACTGCTTCTATGTCCTACTATTATAAATTGTGTGGCAACAAATATTGTTCAATATATAGGTTTTTGTTCTGATGGGTACATGGTCTTTGATTAGGTTCCCAGGAATGGCATTGTTTGGTCATATTGTATTTCCATTATTAGTTATTTGAGATAAATCCAGATGATTTTCCATAATAGCTGCAAAAATTTACAATCCCAACAAAAGTATAACAGGGTTTCTCTTTCTCCACATTCTCTCCATCACTTGTTAATGGTGATGTATGTTATATAATACAGTGGACTGTGGTGGAGGACTATGGGTGTCTTGATGTTGAGTGTGGTGAGGTATCAACAACTTAAAGGGGAGCTCCTATGTCTCTAAACAATATACAACCTCGTAAACCAGTGTTGCCTCTATTTTACTTATTTATTTATTTATCAAAGATTTATTTGTTTGTTTGTTTGTTTGTTTATTTATACAAGAACTGGGGTACAGGCCAGATGAGAGGGAGGGTGAGAGGATCCACCAGAGACAGAGCGGGGAACTGAACAGGCAGACTGACAAAATACATTGCTGAGGGGAGCAGCAGGCGAGGCAGGAGAGGTCTGCTCGCCATGTGGGACCCTCGCTGGCCGGCCAGGATTCAATCTGTGCTGCAGAAGCTGCAGACAGCTTTACAGTGTGGCGCTTAACTGCCTGTGCCACCAGGGGAGGCCCTATTGCCTCTATTTTAATAAATAGATAAATAAATCATCAACAATTCTTACACATATGTGTGATGAAATGTCATTGTGTTTTTAACTTTCCTCTCTTATTGGATGCGATAATGAGCATTTTTTCATGTCCATTAACCTTATAGATGTCCTTTTTGGTGAATTGCTTCTTCAGATATGATGCTCATTTATTAATTGGGTTGTTTGTTTTGCTATTCAATTGTATGAGTTTTTTAATATATGTCTTGGATATTAAATCCTCATTAGTTATATATTGTGTGGCTGTTGTTTCCTATTCAATAGAATCTTTTTGATCTTCTTATATGTTCTTTAACTGTGTAAAAACTTTTCAAATGTAAATTTTAGTGAGGTAGCAGTGATTTACTGCACTACATAATATTTAGAAGGATAAGCTAACACACTTCACATATGTTACCACACCACATCCACTACCAATGCATCATAGTTCTTTGCTATAATCCATTTGACCTCTCCCCACTTTACTCTTTCCCCTTCAATTCCCCACCTTGGTAATTTCAATTCTATGGTCAGATTTCTATGGTTTTTTATTGGTTTTATTTTATCTGACTCTTTATTTTGTTTCTCTGTATTCCATATGTAAGATGCCATCCAGGATTTGTGTTTCTCATGCTGACTTATTTCTCTAATAATGAAATCTTTTTTAATTGAAATTATTTATACATATATGTATATTATGTATTTATTTAGTGGAAAGAATAAGGAAGTAGAATAAAGGGAAGTAAAGGTAGGCATGCATAGTTACAGAGTAGGAGTATTTACTGAAACAAAAACCATAAAAGGAAACATATTAGAGGTAAAACCATGAGTTTATCTGTGAAAACTTCACATTTGAGTCAGTGAGTAGTTATTTCAGAATGATGTTGAATTTTTACAACAAATGCAATAAGTATTCCTTAATGCTATACCTCAATTTTCTTTTAAAAAAATCATCAATACGGTTGAAAGTTGCTATTTTTTACATTTGTTCTGATTTCAATTTTCTTGAAAGAAAATTTGTTTAATTATGATTACTCTCTTCATCCTTTACTCAATGTTCTGCATTTCATTTTCCAAATGAATTGCACTTCTTTGCTATCATGTCCAATATATAGTTAGTAAGATAAGTATATATTGGACATTCCTACAAAAATATAATTAAATATAGTAATTCCCTCAAGAAAAAGTGACAGCAATATTTTGTTTTTACTTAATTTGTTAAAATAATAATTTAAAACCAAAATCAAAGAGAAAAAAGGGTATGTTAATCTAACATTCTAGAGTGTAGAATTATCCTCTAAAATAATGCATTTCCATTCCTTTTTTCTTTAATATTATAAAATTAGTAAATTTAGATACTGCTTCAAGAAATACCTTTTAATTTTTAACCACCAATCAAATGATATTTAAAAAAAAAATCTATAGGCAAAGTATATGTACTCCTCCTCATAGAGTCTTCTTCTTCTGATGGATTTGTTTGAATCAATATCCATGATTACAAACTATGAGAAACTTAAAATAATTTTAAATTCTCAATAGATACACTGAAAATAAAATAAATTTGAATTTATAATTTATTCATAAGCAATATTTTTGTTCTTGATTCTGAAAACAAACTTAAGGAAAATGATCGTGCATTATTTACCACACCCACTTATAATTGTTTGAAAATATCAAATACACCTATTAATTTTGGAATACTAAGAGTAATATGCATCTGAAAATTTTTCCCTTTCTCAAGAGAAATGGAAGAGAGATGATGGAGAAGCAGTCTTTTAATTTTAGGGTACAAAAAAGATAAATGGAGGTTAATCACTATCCTAATTCCATTATCTATCCCATTTTTCCTTTTTATTCATTATTTTTATCTAGTTATAATTGTGCCTAAGAAATGTATCATTTTAATCATTATTATGGGCATTCACAGTATGAATCCAAATTTATCTAGGTAAATCAATAGTCTAGGAAGATTCCTGATGGAAATTTCTTTCTCTGTATGCCAACTTTAAATTTTTAAATTAATAATTTCAACTGTAAATCTGACAACTATTTGGTAACTATGTCCTACTTTCCTTAATATATTACTGTCAGAATGTATAGGTTGAATGCATAGAGCTTCTTGCAGCAATTAGTAGCCCAGTCTAGTCTCATAATGTGTGCCTAAATCATAAAGTTCTAAGACTAGAAAAATATCATTTTAAGTGTTCTACCTGAAGTCATAAAAATTTAAGTAGCTCTTTATGTTGTGCAAGTTACAAAATGTGATGGAAATGGCAGAATGGAGTAGTCTCCTTATTACCGTAAAGAACACAGTGTGACTTAGGCATTTCAGGCACTTTAGTGAAGACAGTATTACTTTGATCCTTGAGGAGCTTGCAAATTTGATAGCAGTGAGAGACAGAATCTTGACATGGACATTAGTGACTCACACTGCTTCCTGACAATCATACTATTGAGGTGCTATCTTCAAGTGACTTTGAGAGCAGAGCATCAATAAGTGAAGCCACTTACATAAGACTGTTAAAGAAACAGTCAAGAAGTACCAGAGCTAGAATTTGAGAGTAAATCAGTTTAAAGCTTCATATATTTCACAAATTAACTAAATGACTTTGAGAAAAATCACTCCCCCTATCTGGGGCTGAGTTTTTTCAGATGTTACATGAAGAGATTAAAGTGTTTAATATGAGACTCTTGCATTAAAGCAATTAATCATTAATGCTGGGCATTTTCCAAGTGCAAGGTCATCATTGGCTTCAGACTTCAAAAATTTAGTAGTCCGCCCCTCATCACTATATTCTCCATGGTGCTGAGCAGAACCAGCTAAATATATCCTGAAACTAAAATACTTCAATATTGTATTTATTGAACTCATGAAATACATGAGATATTTCATTGTACCTTTGGGATAAACAGAATAATAACTCCTAAAATGATTCCCAATTCTTAGTTCCTGGAATCTATAAATATAGTACACTGCATACCAAAGGACAATTAAGATTTCAGATAGTCTTTTTAGTTAATAAATTGACTTTAAATTAAAGATGTGATCCTGGATTATTCAGAGAAGCAAATTTAATCCATAAATTCTGTAAAGGTGTAAAAGTAAGACAGACAAATTCAGAGTGGGAGAGAAATAGGACTATTTTAGAAGTGATAGTGATGTGCTGTGAGAACTCATAGAGCAGTTACTAACTTTGAAGACTGATGAAAGACCAAGAGCCAATGAAAAGGGGCAGCTTCTAGAATCTAGAAATGACAATAAAATGGATTATCTTTTAGCTCTCAGGAAAAGAACACAATGTATGCTCATTCCTTGTTTTTAGGTCAAGGAGAAGGTGTCTTTCAGAAATTCAAGATAATAAATTTGTGTTGTTTTAAGTCGCATACATAGTCTGTGAGATTTGTTAGAACAGTCATAGAAAACTAACATCCCTTAATTTTACCATATAGTTAGGAATAGACAAAAACCTCATGAATATGTGAAAAATAGCATTCACAGCATATTATGGGAATATAGCATAACAAATTAAATCATTCTGGATGTAGCCCCAGTGAGCTGGTTTTTAAAGAATGATAAGTTGATTACTAAGGTGTAAGAACAGGTAAGTGGTAGAAGGAAGATGTAAATTATGATGTAAATTTTGATGTAAATTTTGAAAGACTTTAATTTACTTGAAAGAATTATGTCTTCGTTCCTCTGTGCTGATATTTCATAACCGATATAGCAATGGTTTTCCCTTAATTTTGGAATATTAAGAGTAACACTCACTAAGAGTTTTTGTCTTTATCAAGAGACATGGGAAATAAAGGGGCAGTATACTCAATATAGTCATGGTGTTTCCCTTACAAGATTTTGGATGAAACAATCAAAAATTTAGTGCTATTTTCTGGTGCTAAAAAATAGGACTATAATATTTGGAGACTTAGTTTCTATTCATAAATTATAAAATTAAAGGATTTTAAGAGATTATATCTTACAGATTTGAGTCTCAGTCTCTTTCTATCATTCCATTTATTAAGTCTATAAAATTGAATAATAGTGGTAGACAGTGACCTGACATCTTTACCAGATCTTTTTATCAATTTTACTTTTTCCTCTTCTGTATGTTTCGTACATTTCAGAGACGTAATCTAAAACCTTAAGGCATACTTTATTTGCTACTATCTGTAGCTTCTTGAAAATACACTCTTTTACATAATTTTATGGTTAGTCACCATTATTCATGACAGCTATACATTTCAAATCCATAGGGTGAATGTGATATTCCCAAATTAAATTCATATTATACAGTGTACAGAATATAAATCAACTGCTGTCCCTTAGGAAGGTCTTCTTACAGGTATAGTCATGGCTTCTGGGAAATTGATTACTTTTGGGTATGAAGAGTCAGGGATATGAGAGTCTAGAGACTATGTAGATGCATAGCAATTGCAAACTTGTGGTACATGGGTTAGGCAAGTTTACATAATCATTATATTAAATAAATAATTTAAAAATTATTATAATATACTGGTTTCCAACTACATATAAGTTTCAGGTGTAAAGCATTATAATTCTACATCTTTATATGTTACATCATTTTCTCCTCAAAGTCTATTTTCCATCTACCACCAAAAACTGATGCCTTTTACCTGTTTTATACATCCCCCATTCTCTTCCCTTCTGGTCGCTATTAAGCTTTTGTCAAATCTAAAGATGTTTGTTGTTTGTTTGTTCATTTGTTTAATTTATCTTCCACATAGTTGAAAACATACTATATGAGCCTTTCTGTGTCTAACTTATTTCAATTAGCATAATCCCATCAAGTACTGAGCATCTTTTTACAAATGGTAACCCCCCTTTTTTGTGAGTAGTAATACATTGTGCATATATAAGAAATCTTTTTTATGAATTCATCAGCTCATAGGCACTTAGATTGTTTCCATATCTTGGCTATTGTAAGAATGCTGCAATGAACATAAGGTTAATATATATCTTGTGTGGGAAGGATATAATGCCGACAGGATGTTCTCTGTCACTCTGCTTTTCCGCACACAGAAATTATCAGTGGATGATGAGGTGTATATAGTCTTTCTTTACTTTTCACAGCTTCTTCCTCCTTTTCCTGTCCCTTGACAACTTTATGAAGAAAAGAAATCACAGCAACATTAATTGAGCAAAAGCTAATATAGTATTTACTTAGCCACTCTTAACCTGTTAACCCATTTTTTTTTAAGATTTCTTCATTTATTTATACAAGAACGGGGGTACAGGCCAGATGCACGGGAGGGTGAGAGGATTCACCAGTGACAGAGCGGGGAACAGAATAGGCAGACTGACGAAATACACTGTTGAGGGGAGCAGCGGGCATGACAGGAGAGGTCTACCGAGCCATGTGGGACCTACGCTGGTTGTCCGGGATCGAACCAGCGCTGCCGAGGCTGCGGACAGCCTTACAGTGCTGTGCTCAACTGCCTGTGCCATCAGGGGAGGCCCTAACCTGTTAACTCATTTCTAATGAAGATAGTAATCATAAAATATTATTTAGAGAAGCAGAAGATTAAAAATAATGCTGTTAACTATTAACCCAGCACTTGATGCCTAGTTATCCATAGCTATTAGCTATTGTTTTTACTATTTTGTGAAAAAGATTCTCTCCTTAACCAAAATTTAGTCAAGATCCTCTGGGTTCTCTTTCAACTAGACCTCAGTCTTCACCAATAAGAAATTTGGACTTAGTTAAATCATTTTATGTGTCCCATACACTTAGAGACTTGAAAAAAAATGCTGTTTCCAATCGCTTAAAACTCATTTGGGTGACTAACCCAGTCCTCTTCGGTGTCTATCTGGAAAAGCTTGGCACTGCCCAAAGAATTTACCATTTGTTCCAGCTTGTAGCTGACAAAGACCTTGACCCACCTATTCTTAGAGCAATTACATTAGAAAACTTGAAATTGTACATTTTTCTGTGTCTTTTTTAGATGTATTTTGTATAACCTAAGAATATCATTCTGAAGGGCCTTAGACTTATTCCTTTCAAATTTAATCATGGAGAATGATATGTCTCTAGATCTGAGTTACTTGGGGGTTGGAGGGTAGGAGCCTAACTTCAATAAGTTCCAGTCAGCAACCCTAGCTACCTTGATCACACAGACCACATTCCTGACAGTCCTTTAGCTTATCCCATTATTTTTTTTTCATTTTTCCCATTTTCTTTTATATATATTTTACATCATTTTTCATTTATGTACAATGTATACATTTTTATCTTGGTTATTGTCCCTGTAAAATTCCCACCACCCTTGTTTTGATCCTATTCTCTCCTCCCCTCCATAGTGTGTCTCTGGTTTATAGTTGCTTGTTGATTTTGATTTTTACTTTATTATAATTCATCTTTTTCCTGCTCCCTTATTTACGTTTTCTAAATTCCTGCTATAAGTGAGACCATCTGGTATTTTTCTTTTTCTTTCTGGCTTATTTCACTGAGCATGAGCCCTTCCAGCTCCATCCATGTTGCTGCAAATGGCATGAGTTTATGAGCATCCGGATATATTATCCTGTTATTTTAAAAGCCTCCTTCCTTGTTTTTGTTTTTTGAGGATTTTCTCCCTTACTGCAGTAGTCTAGGTAAAATATCTTACTTTATTCCAGAGTCCAACTTTCTCTTTCACACTTGTATTGTCTATATTGGAGATTAGATAAATTTAAAGCTATTAGCAACTTACTATTTTATAAAATTTTAATACTTAGCCTCTCAAAATTTCAAGTAAACCACAGAAAAACATTTCAAAAATTTTTACCATTCCATTTTTGTTCTACCATATTTGCAAGGTAGCATATTTGTAAGGTAGCATATGCCATTATCTTTAGGAAATCATAACTATCTTATTGTGTTTTAAGTAGCAAAACACATATACAAATATCTCTATAGAGAAATACTATTATAAAAACAAGTATTTCCAGCATGAATTAAAAAAGGCTTATTACAGGGTCTCCCCGGTGGTGCAGCGGTTGAGCGCTGGGTTGCGAAGCTGCCCGCAGCCTCTGAAGCACCGGTTCGATCCCTGGCTGCTCCGCGGCCACCGGAGGAGAGTCCCACATGGCGTGCAGACCTCTCCTGCCGCCCGCTGCTCCCCTCAGCAGTGTACTTCGGTCCTTCTGCCTGCTCTGCTCCCCGCTCTGGCTCTGATGAATTCTCTCACCCTCCCGCGCTTCTGACTGTACCCAGTGCTTGTACAAATAATAAATAAATAAATCTTAAAAAAAAAGGCTTATTACATATGACTTTATAATCTAAATATTTTCTTTCCCTTTTGTTTTTTAAAATGACTTTATATATCTCAAACAAGCAATCACTTCAATTTTTTTATAGCAAACAAATAATCCACTAATAGTTTCCAGTCTTCTTGTGTTTATAACAGCAAATATCAGAACAGGTGTCTAATGGAGCCAATATATAACTATTAATCAGTAATGCCAACAATAAATGCTTCACAGAGAAATTTTTAAATGGTTTAAAAATCAAAATATCTCAACTTCATCTTGAATAGTAAGATGTATTTTTAACTAATCAGATTCAACTAATGCAATTTAAATGTCTAGAAAATAGAAGCTTGGACTTAATAGCCCAAAATACTACTTTATATAACTAAAGAAATGGTGATACAACAGTTTCCCCACAAATGTTACAAGAATTGATAATAGTAAAATTGCATGACTTTTATCTAAGATGTATTACATATTCAATTTGAGAATAAGTGAGCGAAAAAATGAAATGACTTTATATTTAATGTGCTTCTTCAGGTTAGAGTAAGAGAAATGAATAATGGGAAAAGTAAAGAAATAAATAATGGAAGAATTCATGTCAAATGAATTTATGTGTGCAAGAAGAAAATGTGTGAATCCTCAAAAGGGATTTCCATTTAGCTTTTTCTCTTTATTACTTATATATGTATACTTAAAATCCCTTTTAAAGGTTGGTATGGATAGCACTCAATTATTGAGATGAAAAAATAGCCAATTTCAAATACTCATAGCTCATATATAGTGCTGTGATAGATGGGGAAACCATTAATAATTGTATGAGAGCCACCAGCAAAATTAGCAAAAAAATGGACTTTTAGTTTATGTTCTAAAAAGAATATTGAAAGTAATATCATAAATATATCTATCTAACTATTTTAGGTTGTTGAAATTCAGCTGTATTGAATTTTCAAGTGACTTTTGACTATCTGTTTTTTAATGGAAAGCACATATAACAATTGATAAAGTGATATGGTGCATAACATTTTTAGTTGCTTTCTTAGAAAAGGTGATATGAAGCTATTCACTCTAGTGATAGTTTCAACTTCTTTAAGTCAAAACATTATAAATGATGACAGAAAATTGAAGAAACATGAAAATTGAGGGAATATAACCAGAATTGATAGACAATCCCCTGAAAGACTTCATGATTGGAGTGCATTAGTTTTTTCAGTGTGAAATTATTTTGTTTTTTTTGTAAATCATTGACCGTTTATGCCATAGTTATTCATCTTACCTGTAAATTTTGTTTATCTTTCCTCCTTCCCATTCCTTTAGCTACATAATTTCCTGTCTAGTTGTGCATGTCACAAGTTTATGAAATGACTTATATTTCCTTTCATCATCACCTCTCATATATGTATACTCACTGGACATATTAGTTCTATTGAGTCAACTTGTTAATTATATCAGTCTCTTGTTCCACACACCTTCATATTTCATTAGTTAAGACTCCTATAGTTTGTTGTTTTGACAATTTTAGTGGTTTCCTAAATGGGTTCATTGCCTCATTGAACTTGCATTTTTTGTTAGGTTACTCTTATTTTTTTGCTTGTAAAGATTTATTTATTTATGCATACAAGAGCTGGGGTACAAGACAAAGGTATGAGGGGTCAGAGTATTCACCAGAGACAGAGTGGGGAACAGAAAAGGCAGATCAACTAAAATACACTGCTGAGGGGAGCAGTGGAAGAGTCAGAATAGGTCTGCTGCACCATGTGGGCTGCTCCCTGGCCTGCCAGGGATCAGCAGCTGCAGAAGCTGCTGATAGCTTCATAGTGCTGTGCTTAACCCCTTGCACCACCAGGGAGGCCCAGGTTATTCTTTTTGAAAAATAAGCACTAAAAAGGGTTTTAAAAGGTTAACTATTTATCTTCCTCAAATGAAAAATTGCAGAAACACACTTTCTAAAAGAAACATCCTTTTGTTACTTTGCCAGCTACTTTGCAGCACAATAAAACCAACTCACCTAAAGCAAAAATATGTTTAGTGAGTGTCTGAGGAAATATTTTCAGCAGTGTGAAATAATTTGTTATCTTATATTAGCACTATTATGCATTAAAAATTCTGCAGCGTAGGAAAATTTGTATCATCCTATTAAGTATGGTAGTCATATGGCTGTTGAACACACAAAATGTGCACAGTATGATTAAGAATTGATTTTTTTAATTCAACTAGCCACTCTAGGGGATTTTATCAGAATGAACTTTAGCCTTTTTTTTTTTTTAACCTTAGTGGGAAATTCTATTTTGTTACTTATGTAGAACCAGTTTTTTCTTTCACATAGTATTTCCCTGAACTAAAATAATTTTGTCTTCAAAAAAGACCTAGGTTAAATTTATCCATAACTTATGTATGTATCACATGAAGTTCACTTTCCAACCTGGTAGTTAACCTTTTAGAATCAATTAAATTCTCCATGGGGTTGACTGTTACCCCTCTATTGATTTTAAGTATTCCTTCCTCCTGTTTCTGCCTATATTTCCACTGTTGAAATCATGAAACTGCTTGCTTTTTGTCCATGTTGTATAGAGCGAACACTTCAACTTGAATCCAGTTCTCGTTCCTGGTGTGCCCTCCTGGGCATGGCTATTTAGACTGTCTCTTTCTCTTGAAACTTCCAGTATTCAGCATTGCCAACAAGATCCCATACATCCATTTGTGGGCCAAAAATGAATTTTGAGGCCAAAAATTCATCACTTGAGTCTCATAACTTTGCAAGATTTCTAATTTGCTCATTAATAAGTATGCCAATAAAAATGTAATTTATAAGCTGACAAATTAACAGAAATAAACTAATGCTACATAGATTATTTTAATGTCTGATCATTCTCTCTGATTCAGGACCCTATTATTTTTATCATTTAAATAATTATTTTCATTCAATATACTAAAATGCAAATCATTTAAACTCTTGTTTATATTTGTAGACATTCCTTTAAGAGAAAAAGGTACAAATCTAAAATCTTCAGTTTCACCTTCTAAACATGCTTTATGACATCACAACATTGAGAACAGATAACAAACAATAATAATTAATCAAGTTAATTTTAGTTGCCTGAAGCATTATCTGTAAGAAAAATGGTAGGGTAAATGTTCTCATAAAAATATGTTGCTATGTGCGATTGAAATGCAGTGATAAAACAAAAGATTAAGGATTTCTCTTCATATATCTGCTGCTTTAGCTGTTTAGTTTGATTGATGTACCCAGATTTTGAGTTTATTTTTCCCACAAGTACTTCTACTGTTATTTGGAATAGAGAAAGGACAAACCTAATTTCATTTAAAGCAATTCTATATTTTTTATCTCTACAGGATTCAAAGAAAACACTACAATATATTTTGCTTTTGAGTTGTTTTATCTTGTCACTTGTTTTGTTTGTGGGTCTTCAAGCAAAAGTAGAACAGGTAATGGGATATAGTTATTACCAGAAAAAAGACAAAGTAGATTAAAAGGTAATATTGGGGTAACCTCATCAGGTATTACCACCATAGTGCACCCACCACTCACTCACCCATATTTCACCTCCTTCTCTCTTTGTTTTTCCCCTCTCTAGCCCCTCCCTTCATGGTGCTTCAGTTCTGTAGTAAGCTAGCAATGATTAGTTTATAAGCTTGCTTTATATGACTATTAATTTGTTGCTTTATGTTACACATATTAGTGACACCATCTGGTATTTATCTTTTCTCCTTCTGACTTATTTCACTTAGCATTATCCTTTCAAGTTCCATCCATGTTGCCACAAATGCCATGAGTTTATCTTTATTGATCACTTTATTTCATTGTGTATATATACCGCCTCCTTTTTTTTAAAGATTTATTTAGTTATGGGCCTCCCCTGGTGGCGCAGTGGTTGAGCGCTGGGTTGCGAGGCTGCCCACAGCCTCTGCAGCGCCAGTTAGATCCCCGGCCACCGGCGAGGGTCCCACAAAAAAGATTTATTTAGTTATGCATACAAGAACTGGGGTGTAGACCCGAGGTGTGTGGTTGTGTGAGAGGATTCACCAGAGAGAGCAGGGAGCAGAACAAACAGATCTACTGAAATACACTTCTAAGGGGAGCAGTGGGCACCATAGGAGAGGTCTGGTGCACCATGTGGGTCACCTCCCTGGCCTGGAATCGAACTCTAGCTGCAGTGGCTGGAGTTAGCTTGATAGAGCTGTTTTTAAACCCTGCACCACCAGGGAGGCCTTATATATACTGCCTCTTTATCCATTCAGCTTTTCTGGATTACTTAGGTTGTTTACATAGTTTAGCTATAGTAAATAATGCTGCAACGAACATGGAAGTGCATGTTTCCTTTCAAATTAGTGCTTTTGACTTTTTAGATAGATGCTTAGGAGTGCAATTACTGGGTCAAATGGCAGATCCATGATTAATGTTTTGAGACACTTCCTTACTGCTTTCCATAAGGGCAGTGTGCATTCTCCCAAGCAGAATGGGGAGGATCCATTTTTTCCACATTCTCACCAGAACTTGTTGTTTCTCATCTTTTTGATATGGGATATTTTCACAATGTGAAATGTCATCCCATCTTGGTCTTGACTTGCATTTCTCTAGTGATAAGTGATTGTGAACATTTTTTCAAGTGCCTGCTGGTCACTTTAATTTCTTCTTTGGAGAGATGTCTATTTAGTTCTTTTGTCCACGTTTTAAATGGCTTATTTGTTTTTGTAATGTTTATGATACCTTTGGTATCCATCCTTTGTCAGACATATGGTATGCAAATATTTACCCCCATTCAATGGAGGGTTTTTTTTTTTTTTTTCCCATTTTAGTTATGGCTCCTTTAACTGTACTGAAGCTTTTTAATTTGATGTAGTCCCAGCTGTTTATGATCTCTTTTGTTTTCCTTGCTGTTGGGGACGAATTTCTAAAAGGCATCAGTAAAGCTTATGTTATGAAATATTTTGCCTGTGTTTTCTTCTGTGCATTTTATGGCTTCAGGTTTTACATCCAAGTCTTTGATCCATTTTGAATTGATTGTTTGGGACTCTTTTTAGACATGATTTTTAAATATAATTTCTTTTTGTAAGAAATACTTAATAAAAGAAGCCGCTAGAATGTATTCCAAAATGGCTGCTGATCTACTTAGAACTTACAGCAGGCAAACCCAGAAAATGGGTGGATGGATTTGTGAGTCCTCACCACATGCTTAAGAACAAAGACCCACAAAGAGAAATAAAAATACAATTTTTAAGGTTTATTTTTTATGCATAGGAGAACCAGGGTACAGGCCAAAAGCGTGGAGGGTGAAAGGATTCACCAGAGACAGAATGGGGAACAGAAAAGGCAAACTGACTGAGATACACTGCTGAGGGGAGCAGAGGGCAAGACAGGAGAGGTCTGCTGTGCCATGTAGGTAGCTCCCTGGCTGGCCGGGTATTGAACTCATGCTGTAGAGGTGCAGATAGCTTCACAGTACTGTGCATAAACTCACACGCCACCAGGGAGCCACCCCCCAAAAAAAAAGACATTTAATAAATGGATTTATTTACATAGATAGTATGAGGAGAGAAAAATAAGACTTGATAGGCATATGATATGTCAGTGACACAGAAGTAGGGGTAGGGGAGATGGCCTTGGTAAGTACTCTTCCCCCTGCCAAAGAGATACACCCTTTAAAAAAATTTACCCCATTTTTTGGTCACATTTCTATGATGAAAGTCAAATGCATGCAATGTACTGGAGGTGTGACCTGAGAACACTTTCTTTTCTAGGAATCCAGAGTGTGCAGAGGAGATAACAATCAGTCATTAAGGTATCATCCTTGCATAGGCAGTGTGGGAAAGTTCTGCATTTCTAAAATAGTCAATAATTTAAGTCAAAAACAGATAACAAAAAGCTAGAGACATTTGTCAAATAGCAAACTGAACATCATAAATAGCCACAGAGAAAAAATAAGAAAAGTATCAAAAAATGATACTAGTATTAAAATTATCTTTCTCTCCTCCTCATTTTGATTCTCAGCTCATAAAGCAAAATTCATTTGTAAACTACATCACATCTAATTTCAATCCATTTGATCTATTTTTGTATGAACTCTTAGGACAGAATAAAGGGGAAGAATCTGTCGATTTTGTTGCAATTTTCCATAAGGGACCTTGAATTGAACTCATTTTTGTAAGCAAACCCACACCTCTATGAGACTACAACTGAGATTTCCTCTTCTCAACATTCCCAAAGCTTTTTTCTCTGCTATCTCCTATCCTGCCCATGGAGGCAAGTTTCCCCATCTTCCTTGGAAGTCGCTGGAACACTACAGGCAAAGTGGCAGCCTCTCTTCCTCACAGCTATGCTCAATTTCAACACCCAGAAGTCATTCCAATCAAAACTTGACAAAGAAACATTTTTTCCCCAATTTTCTAATTTAATGGTATATAGGAGAGGGAAATGTCATCACTATTTAATTCTGCTTTGAAGTGCAATTTTGCTTTGCTGCAGATCATGTTCAGCTGAAAGAAAAAAGAATCTTTGAATATAACAAAGAAAACACCCAAATTAGTATGATCTCAAGCAAGAGTTATTAAAATTTTGTTCATCACTAGTATTCCAGTGTGTAAAGTATTCACTCTCAAGTTCCATCAGTTAATATAGGTATTTAGATGTGGTAAAACTCTGAAATAAAATTAAAACGTAATTGATAAAGAAATTGCTTAAATATTATAGCTTAAAGCAATAATCAAAATAGACAAGTGATATTATATCAGAATGCATCAGACATATAAAAGGTTTTACCTAAATTATAGAAAATCAACATTGATATTTATTAATATTTATCAATATTAATATTCACATAAATTTTAGAAAATCAATGTATTTTTAAATATTTATTTATTTATACAGCGCTGGGTACAGTCAGAAGTGCAGGAGGGTGAGAGAATTCACCAGAGCCAGAGCAGGGAACAGAACAGGCAGACCGACTAAGTACACTGCTGAGGGGAGCAGCGGGAGGCAGGAGAGGTCTGCGCGCCATGTGGTACCCTCCTCCATTGGCCGGGGTGCACCAGTGCTGCAGAGGCTGCGGGCAGCTTCGCAACCCAGCGCTCAACCGCGGCGCCACCGGGGAGGCCCTCACCTAATGTCTTTTTCATGAAGAAAAGGGGAATTTTTATGGAGTATCTTAGGAGCTCTGCTGAAATTCCCTAAAATTTCCTCTGACCATTCAAATAAAAGATTACCAGTTTTTCCTTATTTAGATTTATGGAAGTTTTATCATAAATATTAGGAAAAAACATTGCATCACCCAACAGTAACAGTCAATGTTCCAGTTATACTATAATAGCATAATGCTGACAGCCAAATCTTAAACTATTATTTAATTGAATAATTGGAATAATTGGAATTTTTAACTTTTAAAAAAACCTTAATTTTCAAACATCTATTTTACCCAACATTTCAAGATAACCAATTTACCGTATACTGCTTCTTCTGTTCAGCATATACTCAACACCAATGACCCAGGGAGAAGAGAAAAAAAATTATACCCCATACACAAATTTATAGGCATTACTTCAAACTTGCCCATTACATTTTATTTTTTTAATTTTTTTTTTTAATAGAGACATGTTTTTATTTATTTATTTGTTTGTTTGTTTGTTTATACATGCACTGGGTACAGTCAGAAGCGCGGGAGGGTGAGAGAATTCACCAGAGCCAGAGCAGGGAGCAGAGCAGGCAGAAGAACCGAAGTACACTGCTGAGGGGAGCAATGGGCAGCAGGAGAGGTCTGCGCGCCATGTGGGACCCTCCTCCGGTGGCCGGGGAGCAGCCGGGGATCGAACCGGTGCTGCAGAGGCCGCGGGCAGCTTCGCAACCCAACGCTCAACCGCTGCGCCACCGGGGAGGCCCGCCCATTACATTTTAAATTGTTTCTCATTAACCAAAAATTATTCCAGACCATGCTTTCTGGAAGCTTTTGTACCAGTTTCCATTATATCTAAGCCTAGACACTCTATAGGCAGCCATCAAACCAAGTTTTGTACTCTGGAGGCCACAATAATTACACACAAAGGGAAAATATACAGACATAAAACATATGGACATAGATGACCCCCTTCCTTTTAATTTAGCCACATGGGATATCTTATGCAACAGCAATTTTACTCGCATTGAAGTAGCCAGGCTGTTTGTTCACCTGCACTGCACATGTACTTGCAAAGATACAAAAGGGGAAAAATCAAATATAGACTCTTAAAAAAATTCTCAAAAATCAAAATTCTCAAAAATCAAGTTTCAAAGGGCAAAAATCAAAGTCAATTTCTTTCTTTGAAGTCAATATATAAAAAAAAAATAACAGCTGGGGATTGATGACAACAGCAGCCACATAGTTCCAGATTCCATTCTAGTATATACCTTGGGCATTGGAATTAAAAAAAAAAAAATATTTAGCTAGATAAGTTACCAAGGAGGGCTCATTCACTATCTCAGGGTTTTCTGTGTTCATCAAGAAGTTTATCCTGGGGTATCCCACTATAGAAGCTAAAACTACAACAACAACAAATATTTTAGGGTTTTTTGTTTTGTTTTCTTAAACTAATATCTCAGATCTTCAGCAGGATCATATTACTGCAGATTTTGGTATCTAGGTCATACCCTTTCAGGACTTTCTTCAATATAGAGTAATGCATCCAGAGTTTTATGCCTGCAAGCTTCAAAAAAGTGGTTATCAAAAGATTATATGAACCAGACCATTTCTCCAGCAATTGAGGTAGGGCATCTCCACTTTGCAGGTCTTGAGTATGACACATTTACTAGATATGAAAGGATTTAATGGTATTTCTGGAGGCATGGAAATCCTAAAGAGACAAGTTACTGTTATAGCTAATTTTTTCCAGATGCATTTTACACACTGTTTGACTCAATGTTCTTATTCTATATCTGGTATAGCATTTAAAATTGAAACTTGGAATGGTCTTCATAAGACAATTTCGTAGGGCTTAAATGAAGTACCCTTCTAGAAGCTACATGTAGATGAAGGAGGATGATAGACAATACTTGATCCCACTGCAGGAGAGTTTCTTGGCATAAATTCACCAAGATCTCCGTTAGGATGTGATTCCCTTTCTCAGTTTGTCCTTTCTGAGGATTACATCCTCCAAGTAGCATGCAAATTCCAAGCAATCTGTAAGGCAGTATTTACTTTCTGAGTGACTACTGAAATAAACATGTGTTCATTGTCACTGTGTACAGACTGGTGCAATCTAAAGCAAGGGATTATTTCCTTCAACAATTATTTTACAACTGTGAAGCTTTTTGTAAACCCGTCAGGAATGCTTCTAACCATTCCAAGAAGGTAAACACAAAGAACAAAAGATATTTGTCATTACCAGTGGTTATGGGAATTTGGTCAGTTTTGGGTGGTTCTTAGTGAATGAAGGGCAATTTTGGGTGATCCATTGAGTCACCTTATGCAAACGGGGACCCTTAAAATATGGACTCACAGCTTCTAGCAAAGCATGTCTCCCATAGTGAGGTCTCTCATGTAGATGTTTCAATGCTGGGTATACTATCTACTGAGAGTAGTGTCATTATATATGTTAATTTTTCAAGAGGCGCTGGGATCAAGGTAAATACCAATTCATAGGATCTTTCCTCCTCCCAGTCGCATATTCGGGAGCAAATGTAGATAAGTCCTTGAGAGGGACAAGTGACCCATGGAATGAGCCAAGTCCTCAGGTTCACTTTCAACTGCTCTGTTGCTTTCTGCAATTTCTGATCCATCTCATTGGTGACTAGGACAATGCATCATCACCAGAGCTAAGGACAAAGCTACTGCTTTCAGCAAGGTCAAGATCCCTTGCAGGTGATTAATGTCTTTATTGCTAATTGTAAGAAGTTATCTTTCTTTTCGTATGGACTCATTAGCTTCCTGGACCATGAATGAATACTGAGCCAGAGTATGTATTTGCCATCTTACTTTAAGAGTATTTCTTAAGGCTTAGGACAAGGCTATCAATTTAACCTTTTGTCCTGACATTCCTGCTACAGAGGGGCAGGGGAGAGTTAGTTTTTGTGGTGTTCTGAAGTATCATCACTGAATTTTCTGCACATTGGTGACTTTATTCCATAAAACTGTGTCCATTTGTAAACAGTTTCCTCTCTAGATCTGGTAAGACTATCTGGTCATCTAGCATTGGTTTCTCGACCATTATGGTTTAATACTGCATCCTCAATGCTCCATATTGCTTGACAGCAAGGTAGCTGGAATTAAAGAGCTGATAACTCACAGATGCATATTAATATTATCTCATAGAGCGACTTGATATTTTTCACATTCTAATTGTCAGTTATTTTGATCTAACAATGTCAATACCTGGAATGGTATATATACAAAAATGTGCTGATACAAAGTAATTTTTTTTTCTGCTTTGTGCAGAAGGTCACAGCAAGTACAACCTTGCAGCATGGAGGCTGTTCCTGTGTGATGTGGTGCAGTTTTTTGGACCAGTATGCAATGGGTTGCATTTATGATCCTAATATCTGGATTAGCACTCACAGATTAGTTCCCTGTCTCTCATGCACATAGAAGCGAAAAGGTCTCCTGGGTTCTGGCAGCCCTAAGACTGGGGCTGAGAATAGAAATTCCTGTATTTCATCAAAGGTGTGATGACATTCAGAGTTCCAAAACAGAGATTCAGAGTCTGGGCTTTGAGTGCTTCATATGAAGGCTTTTCTATAAGCCTGAAGTTGGGGATCCAAATTCTACAATACTAAGCCTTTCCTTAAAGCTCAGGTAATTGCCTTTGATAGCTGTGTACTTTGATAGCTGAAATCACCTTCTTCCAGTAGGGATAGCATTGTCGTTGACCCTTAAGCACATGCTATGAACATAAAGTGATCTGTCTGTTGTGCCCACGTCGACCAGTGCAGCCCCCAAGGACACAGACAACTGATGCAAGGGCACAAAGGAGTTTATTACGGGCTCAAGACCAGGCCCTCGACATGCACCGATGCAACGGCAGAGGTCGAGAGCCCCAAACAGAGAAAGCTGGGATATCTTATAGGGTCGTGAGTGGCACGAACTTTGAAAGAAGCTGGCAATTACTCATTGGCTACTACAAAGGCATTTTGGCGCGCGCGGTTACAGTTTCAAACTGATTGGACTGTTAGAGATGCTGTCCCGTTTATGGACAGGACTGCCCTCATTGGCGGCTGGGGTGGTCTGCTTTTTCGTCACCAAGTGGAGTGAGGGTTGTGACTGCTGAAACTATCTCCGGAATGCGCCTGGACAAGGACTAACATATCAAGGTGGAGGATATACGAAATGGCGAACCTCAGCTAAGCTTGGTTCCACACTGTCTATTTCCAACAAGGAAATAACCATATAATAATTTCTTATTTCATCTTCATATATCACCTAACCATCCACAGAGAATGCCACTCATTTTTAGCCAAAAATCACCCACCTTTTGAGAATGACGTGTGATTCAGTAAACAGTAAACACATAATCACATCGATAGATATTCTTAATCCTCATCCCTAAGTAATGACTTTAAAAGTTTAAAAGTGATTCTTTATACTAATGGAAACACAATACCCATCTTTCTCCTTTCCTTAGAGCATTCCACACTGTCAACTAATGTGTATCATTCCACACATTCCTCACTGTCAACTAATCTTGTTCTCCAGCTTTAATTCTTTATGGCAGTACCCATGTAAAACATCCAGTTTTCTTTCCTTTTCTGAAGATTATAAATTTCCTTCTCTTTCTTTTCCTCCACTCTTTACTGTTCATTTAGTTCATTATAACTGCAGGCATACGTTTCTATGTGAGTTCATTATGTCGGCAGGCATAAGTTTCATTTATTGAGTTACTAGTCTTTCTTATAAGTTAAGCTATTCCAGCTAAATGTGAATGTTATTATGCAAAGAAGACTGGGATTTGAGGAAATTTGGAAATAAAAACAATGCCAAAGTATATTTTTATAAAAAGGGACAATTTTACTATCTATCTATTTATTTATTTATTTATTTAATCCTTTCTTTAGTTTTATAGAAGACTGGGGTGTAGGCCAGAGGTGCAGGGCAGTGAGAAGATTCACCAGAGACAGAGTGAGTAGCAGAATAGGAGGATTTACTGAATACACTGCTAAGGGAAGTGGTGGGCAAGAGAGGAGAAGTCTGCTGTGCCATACATGGGTTAGCTCCCTGGCTGGGGATGGATATCAAGCCATTGCAGTGACTTAACCCCTAGGGAGAACAATATGTTATGCACACAGATTGTTTGGATCCAAAGTCCTGGAGGTTTCTATAAGTCTATGATAGACTCTTACTCTCTAATTAGACATGTGTGTTTGGTACCTTTTAATTGGTGTGTTCAATGGATTGGTGTGTTACATTCTGCATAGTTATTGATAAATGAAAGTCTGCTATTGCCCTTGTCTTTTAATTTTGTGTTTCTATTTCCTTATTCAGTTCTTTGTGTATGTTCCTCACTTTTGTTTAGATATGAGAAGTCCTTTCAACATTTATTGGAAGGGGGGTGGTCTAGTTTATGCAAACTCCTTCAGCTTCTTTTGGTCTGAGAAGAAATTTATTTTTCCCTAATTGAAGAAGAGACTTGATTGGCAGTTTTTATATTTAAGAACTTTAATCACGTCATTCCATTTTCTTCTTGCCTACCTATACTTTTAACTTAGAAATGTTAGATGTAAGCCTGACTGGTGTTCCGTTAGTTTGTCTACTTCTTCCCTAACCAACTTCAATATTCTTCTTCACCTTGAACTCTTGGAAATTTCACTAGTATGTGTTGCTATAATTCTCAATACATTTGAGCAAACAAGTGTTTTTATAGCTTCATGGATTTGTATATTTAGTTGATGGTCCAGGTTTGGGAAGTTTTTTTTTTTAATCATTTCTTAAAATAAGTCTTGTGTTCCATTCTCTCTTCTTCTTCTGGGATACTCTTCATTATATTGCCTTTCCTCCTGAAATTTGATAATTCTCTATGTGTTTCTTCATTGTTTCGCTATGTATTTCTCTTTATTCTTCTACCTGGATTATTTGTGCATTACCATCTTTGAGGTCACTGTTTTGATTTTCCATTTGGTCTACTCCATTTCCATATCTCTCTCCAAAGTTTATCTCTTCTATTGAAAGATTTTATTCTGCATCATGTTATTATCTTATTCAAAGTTTCAATTTCAATCGTCTATTCATTTATTTCTCAGGACATTTATTTGGGGTTTCTTTGTGTGTTTTCTTATATATCTTTGATCAGCTTTACTGTATCTTCTTTCATTTCTTTGAATTTCTCTATCATAGCAATTTTCTATACTTATCTTCTAGGAAGAAGAGATCTTCTGTCTATGTGGGCGAGTTCTGGAGATTTGTTCTCTCTGTGGTGTAATGCACTGATGACTCAAGTTGCCCTCCGTTGTGTTTTTCCATCTTCACATTTTGGTTTTCTAAATATTAAGGGTGCAGAACTTCCACTTTTCCAGTAGATGGCACTGAATGTCAGTGGGAACTGATTTGAAGTGACTTCTGGGATGGCAGAAGGGTTCTAAGGTGAGTCATTCTGGTGAGCATAGTGGGTGGGCACCCATCTTGCTTTTGGCACTGCTGATAGCCACCCTCTTTGGACGTCACACCCATTTTTCTACCATCTGCAGCTGAACTTTTCCTCACAGCTTCCTGTTACTTTCTGCTTTTTCACTGCATCTACTACATCCCTATATCTGCCCAATCTGGAGGAAGTGGATGAGAGTATTCAGACCTTGCTGAACTTTATCTTCCTCACTGGGGACTATGTCCACTTAGCTCACCCCAGTATTCTGAGGTATATCTCCCTGTAGATCCACAACTAGGAGCTTTGCCAGGCTCCGTGGTTTCAGTCTTGGGTGATGCCTCTCCTCACTTGCCCTTTGTTACCCAATGTTGGATTTTCTCAGGATCTCTTCTGTTGGTATCTTATCAGCACCGGTCTCAATGTCCAGGAAGTGCACTTGCTTTTTCCCAAGTCTATTATGGGTTACCTGCCTTAGTTACCCTAGTTTATTGTCTTTGGAGCCAAGCAGCAAACTTCTGAAATGATGTTCCTTGGCAGCCTCTTTTATGTTTCATTGGCAGTATGATTAGAATAACCCCTTGTTATCTTTTCCTATTTTATTTTTTCAAATTGATTTATTTATGCATATGAGAACTGGGGTACAGGTCAGAGTTGTGGGGTTGAGAGGATTCACCAGAGACAGAGTGGGGAACAGAACAGGCTGATCAACTGAAATACACTGCTGAGGGGAGCAGCGGTCAAGACAGGAGAGGTCTGCTGCACCATGTGGGTCAGCTCCCTGGCTGGGGATCGAACTCCTGCTGCACTGGCTGCGGATACCTTCATAGTGCTGCAACTTAACCCCTTGCGCCACCAGGGAGGCCCTCTTTTCCTATTTTAAAAAAGTTAGTCTCTGTCAACCTGCTGAAATATTAAAATTATCACAAATTTTCAGAATTAGCTATCAGATTACTTCAGAGAAAGAAAAACTGGAGCTTTACATTTCATATTGAAATTGTGATGGCACATGCTTTCCTGTTACTTCTTTCCCAAAGTGAATCTCATTTGCTTTGTAATACAGTTATTCCAGCAACGACTTCCCAGGAAAAATAGTCCTTCTTTTTCCTCTTCACATTTTCCACATATTTTAAATGTTGCTTTAGGCAATAATAAAGTTCCTTTACTTTCTTGAACTTATTATACTTTAGGGACACAGCAATACTATATCTAAAATAAGCAGTACAAAATAAAAATATTGAGTCAGTCCTCATCAGTATTTTCATTTAATCATCTATATTTCCTTATTTTCTAAATGTTGAGGCTTCTTTAAATTAAAATGTTAAATTATACTGTGCCTCTTACATGTTTCAAGTATAAAAGTGAGTATGTATACTTTTTTGTTCAACAGTGATATCTTCATGCCACTGAGAAACATTAAAAGAAAATGGATTCATTTTAAGAATCTTCTATTAAAATAAGTAGTAAATTAAATATTATCTTCAGGTGATTTTATTTATAGCAAAGTGCAATTAAATTCTGAACAATGAAATCTGATCATTTGCATAGAATAAATATTCTATTTAAAGAATAAATAAATGCATCATCCTTAATTCAAATGTATAACTAGCATTATTCTAGGTATTAGAGATACAGCAGTTAATCAGATAAAACCCACTTTGCTCTTTTAGTTTTATTCTACAGAGAGCCAGAATTCATTTATTATTGTTCAATATGTTCATTCACTCATAATATTACCTTTGTGGTCAAGAAATTAATTAGAGGGCCTCCCCAGGTGGCGCAGAGTTTGAGCGCTGGGCTGCAAAGCTGCCCACAGCCTCTGAAGCGCCAGTTCAATCCCTGGTCATTGGCAAGGGTCCCACATGGTGCGACAGACCTCTCCTGCTGCGCCCGCTACTCCCCTCAGCAGTATATTTCATCAGTCTGCCTGTTCTGTTCCTGCTCTGGCTCTGATCAATTCTCTCACCCTCCCATGCTTCTGACTGTACCCAGTGCTTATATAAATAAATAAATAAATCTTTTTTTAAAGAAATTAATTAGAAAAAGAAATATTAAAAACAAATATCAAAATAGGCAGTGCAAATTAAATCTAAGTAATGGCAATAAAATTTTTCTTAGAAATAAGAATATATTCAGGGCCTCCCCTGGTGGTGCAGACAGTTGAGCACAGTGCTTTGAAGCTGTCCACAGCCTCTGCAGTGCCAGTTCGATCCTGTCCGGCCAGTGAGGGTCCCACATGGAAAGCAGACCTCTCCTGACTCGCCCGCTGCTCCCCTCAGCAGTGTATTTCGTCGGACTTCCTGTTCTGTTCCCCACTCTGTCTCCTGTGAATCCTCTCACCATCCCACATATCTGGCCTATACCGCGGTTCTTGTATAATAAATAAATAAGTCTTAAAAAAAAAAAAGAAATCAGAATATATTCAAATAGGCTTCTATGTTTTATAAATTAACACTTTCTATCTCAATTTTGTATTGCTTTTGCCCATATGTTAGACCACAAAAGACATAATATTTAAGTAAATATTAAATCATAGAAGTTGTATATATGTAAAATTTTACTTCATTGTTTAGGACACTAAAAATCACAAAAATATATCTCATTGTTTTCTAAATTTTTCAATCAATGACATTCCTCTGAAAATTGCCATCTTTACTTTGTGTAGTATATCTAGAAGAAAGTATAGTTTATCTTCGCAACTCAACTGTATCTAAAATGTTTGTAGGTAAATGAAAATTTGTAATTTTATTTAATGGAAGAAAATTATTCCATGTTTAACAATGTGAAGATAATAGTTTTCATTTTCTTCTGATGGCAGTAGAGTTTTGTGTTAGTGAATCACTGAGCTTAAGTAATTCAGTTTCCCATGCCACTCTCTAATATTAATTTATTTTATTTTATTTATTTATTTTTAAAGATTCATTTATTTACGCACAGAAGAACCCAGAGGTGCTGGGTGAGGGGATTCACAGAGACAGAGTGGGGAGCAGACCAGGTGGCTTGACTGAAATACACTGCAGAGGGAAGCAGCGGGTGAGACAGGAGAGGTCTGCTGTCCATGTGGGTAACTCCCTGGCTGGGAGAGAACTCATGCTGCAGGGGCTGCTGATAGCTTCGTGGTACTGAGACTTAACCCTTTGCACCACCAGGGAGGCCCTCCACCAATTTATATTAATAAATGTATTTGTGTAGTGTTTTAGAAAGTTGTTTTCTTGTAACAATAACCTTTTTCTTATATCTGTGGCATTACAGCCCACTTAGCTATTTTAATAAAGTGTCATCTACAACAAATTACAAAATCAAGGACCTATGTTTTTATATCCTGGAAATAAAGATGAATGACAGAAAGAAAAAAATAATCTTACCTTTTATTCATGCATTATTTTAATATTAACAGCAATGACTTGTCCTAGAACATACCTTTTTCCTTTCTGTCATTTCTGTCTTCCAATACAGAGACTCCTCCCTTAATCCATTCTCTTCCATCCAAAGCATCTTCAGAAAATCTTCTTTCAGGATCCCGAACAGGCAAAGCTCTTCTTCTCTCATCCCTATTTCTTGCTGAATTATTATTTAAAAGCCCAAAAGAATCAGTACAGTAAAACAAAACTCTATCCAAAAGTCAAGAGATTAGAAATATTATTTAAGTGAAGTTTGAATATTTTACAAAGACAGAAAGGAAATTCTGAGAGCACTCTGGGCTAAAGAGACTGAAAAATCAGGGTAGGGCATGTTTTCAGTTAATGACATGGAGTTTGGAATCAATACAGTCCTGAACTTGAATCACATTCTGTAACAGAGTAGCTTTGTGACTTGGAGGATCTAGTCAATCATTTTTTAATTAATCATTCTTTTAACTTTACAGTGGTAAAAAGCATCTCATGGAATTGGTATGAAATATAATACAGAAATGATAATAAAATCTTTAGACAGTGTCTTGTGTAAACATTAATATAAGAAAGTGTATTTGAGGGGCCTCCCTGGTAGTGCAGGTGGTTGAGCGCCACTCTATGAAGCTGTCCGCAGCCTCTGCAGTGCAGGTTCAATCCTGGCTGGCCAGAGTATCCCGCATGGTGAGGTAGACCTCTCCTGTCTCACCCGCTGCTCCCCTCAGCAGTGTATTTCATCAGTCTGCCTGTTCTGTTCCCCACTCTGTCTCTGGTGAATCTTCTCACCCTCCCGTACATCTGGCCTGCACCCTGGTTCTTGTATAAAAATAAATGAATCTTAAAAAAAAAAAAAGTGTTTTTGAGATGCTAAGTGTTTTAAAAACAAATTCAAGAATTAAGACCCTAGCACAAATGCAAAGTCGTTGTTTTTAAGGCATAAGAGCTAACACATGAGATTTATTTGAAAGAATTGGGACCTGCCACAGTGGACAGAACCCCTGAGTTCCTAAGGCTTTGGCCTGATCAGGTAATAATTAAATTCCCTAAAAGGAGGAGTAGTGACAATAATGGTTATGATACTAACAAAACCAATAGAATAGGAGCAACATAAAAGTTAATAATTAATAATTTCTTATGACTATTTTGCCAATGACACCCCTCAGAATCACTGTTAGAATTATTAGTAAATTCAAATGAAAATATTCTTCAACAACATTTAGAGAAACGATTTTAGTAACTGCACATAAATTAATTGAACTGCATAAGAAACATAGTATCAATGTTTAGCTATATAATCTATTATAAATAACTGCCTTTATAAATATATCTCTAGAGAGCAAATAGTTATTTACTTTCTACAGATATTCAGTCTTCAAATGTCTGTCTTATAAAAATGCTAAATTAATTGGGGGGTGAGAGGGAGATGGTTAAGAAAACACACTGTTTTATTCCAGCACATATAACTATGTGATTTATATAATAAATTCAACCACAGTGGCAGTATATTTTCTGAATGTTAATAGCCTGGATTTCCCTTCAGTGCCAGCATTAATCAGTCAAGGATGGGTTATTTTATAGTCTTTAATGGCCTTTGTTGATAGATGAAGATTTTGTTTACAGATTATTCTTCATTGAACCACCATACATTGAAGCTATGATTCTAAAGAGATGTTCTCAACATACAAATTGTGTTACTGAGAAATCTGTTCACAGTTAAATTAAATTAGATAGCTGCATTCTTTAGGAAGCATAGGTAATGGAGCAGTATGCTTTTCCTGAGATATTAGTGTGGGATGTCGTAAACATACATTTTTCTTTAGGAAATGATTCTCTGTTGTGTGCAAGTTTATGAGCCTACTTGTTGTTGCTCCCACATAATTTATGTAGAATATAAAGTACTTGAATTTTACTTTATGATGTTTGACTATTATAATAAATATCTGCCTTCAGGTCAAACATTACCAACAATTTTCATTTTTTAAAAATGAACAAAAACAGAAGTGCCCATTTATATTTTCCAAATGTTTTAATAATGTTGAACATACTGAGAATGCAGTGGCAGGAGTTTTAATAATTGTAGCAGTCAATGTTTTGTTTCACAGAGAATAATTGTTTATTGTACCTTTGAGGGTAACATTATTCATATGCTTGTAATACATGATTATCATTCATCTTGATTCTAGGAATATTTTATACACCTAAGTCTTTTGCATGGAGTACAGAGTCTAAAAGTTTGGTTATAATTATATTATTTCAAAAGTACATTTTTATTTTTATTACTGACTTTTAAAATCTCTACCTAGTAATTTAACAGGGTTTTCTTTTGTTGTCTTATTCACCTGTTTTAAAAAAAATGGTGTGTGTAACCAAGTTACCCTTAATTTAATTCAGCGTAAAAGTTTGACTTAAAGGGATTTATTTATTTTTTTAAAGATTTATTTATTAATGCAGGCAACAACTGGGGTACAGGCCAGAGGTGTAGGGGGTGAGAGGATTCACCAGAGACAGAGTGGGGAACAGAACAGGCAGTTTGACTGAAATACACTGTTGAGGGGAGCAGCGGGCAAGGCAGGAGAGGTGCCATATGGGTAGCTCCCTGGCCAGGATCTAACTTGTGCTGTAGTGGCTGCGGAGAGCTTCATAGTGCTGTGTCTTTTTTTGTTTGTTTGTTTTGTTTTGTTTGTTTGTTTTATTTTTTTAAACAATATTTTCTTCCCCCCATGCCCTCAGGTTGAGTCCCCATAGAATTTCCTTCCCCAGTGCACCCGTGCACCATCACCACAGTCTCCTGTTCTCCTCCCTCCCTACCTCCCTCTGATCCCTCTCCCTCCTCTGCAGGATGTCTGATTTGTAATTGTCTGTTTTTGCTTTGTTGTGTTTTGTACTGTTATTATTTTTTTTTACACTGATGTCTTATTTGGTTCCCCTATATTCCTGTTACATGTGAAACCATCGATATTTTTCTTTTTCCTTTTTCCTTCTGGCTTATTTCACTCAGCATAGTGTTGTGTCTTAACCCCTTGTGCCACCAGGGAGGCCCTATAAAGGAATTTAACTGTCTGGCATCCTATGGATGCCATTTTACTAGATGACATTATCTAATTTATGACTCTCTCCTTTTATTTTGAATAAGATTAACATAGAAATCCTCTCAGAGGCCAGAGCTCTGCTTATTTCTATTTTCATCTCTATCATGTTTACATTATTTGTCAAAAAATATTCAAAGTAAAATTGTATTGTAACTGAATTGAGGCTACCAGAGGGTGGGCAAGATGAGAGTGAAGAGAGAGCACAGTGGATTTAGTGGGAAAATGTGGGTGCATGGTGGTGGTTGTGGTGGGTTAACAACATACATCTGAGGAGATATGATTCTTTATCTTTAAATCATGCACTTTGCTATAAACCAGTATTGCCTTGATTAGAAAAATAAATATTTCAATATTTTTGTAAATCTTATCACAGTAATTATTTTTATTTAAATATTTTATTTTATATAATTCTTACATATTTTTTCATTTTTGCACAATGCATGTACTTTCATTTTGGTTATATTCCCCATACAATTGCACCTTCCCCCTTATTTTGACTCTAGTCCTTCCTTGCCCTGCCGCTCCCTCCCCCATACCCCCTGTAGTGAATCTCTGGTTTATAGTTGCTTGTTGATTTTCATTTTTATTTTGTATTGATTAGTCTTTTTCCTGGTCTCTTATTTAGGTTTTCTAAATTCCTGCTATGAGTGAGACCATCCGGTGTTTTTCTTTTTCTTTCTGACTTATTTCGCTGAGCATGATCCCTTCCAATTCCATCCATGTTGCTGCAAACTGCATGTGTTTATCTTTTTTGATTGCTGAGTAATATTCCATTGTTATCACAGTAATTAAACTGATATTTGCAAAAATCTTTCCAGACAGCTTTAGAGCAGAAATAGTAATAATAGTTTCTTGCTTCGTTTATTCCATAGAATTTACAGTAATGCTTTTTTCCCAACTATCATTTCTAAATATCTCTAATGATTCTTTTGCCCTAAATAGTAAAAACTTTTCAATGTTGCTTTTGATGTATTGATATAATCTAATATTATGTATATATAAAGATAAATTATGAAATCTCTATAACTTTCTGCTGTACTGTAATTTCCTTACTGAATGAAGGGTTTTTTTGTTGTTTGGGTTTTTTGCTAAGGCAATTTTTTTTTAAGATTTATTTATTCAAGCACTGGGTACAGTCAGAAGCGCAGGAGGGTGAAAGAATCCACCAGAGCCAAAGGGGAGAACAGAGCAGGCAGACTGACGAAGTACACTGCTGAGGGGAGCAGCGGGCCACTGGAGAGGTCTGCGCACCATGTGGGACCCTCGTCCAGTGGCTGGGGATAGAACGGCGCTGCAGAGGTTTCAGGCAGCTTGGAAACCCAGCACTCAACTACTGCGCCACCGGGGAGGCCCTCTGCTAACGCAATTTTAATGCTAGGGACCAGAGCTTTTATTTTTATTTTTTTTTTACTCTGAACCTGAAATGAGAATTAATTTGGCATGTAGACAAATTGGCATAATGCACAATAAATCAACATATGCTAAGAATTGAGAAGTTCCTGAAGATATGTACTGTATTTCATCTATGCCATCCTCCCATACATTTTTTTCATATTTAATGAACTATCACATATTAGATGGGGTAGAAATACAGGATGGTCAGAAATTTTACCCCAGAATCCTCAGTCAAGTAAAGATTAAATTTAGGAAAATTATAGAGTTATATTCCATTATAAATGTTATACAACATGTCATTCACAGAAATTCTGTAATTAAATCCTGTAATCCTCATAATTTGTTATATATAAAATGTGTTAATTCATTAATTATAAACATTTAAATCGATCCATTATTTAAAAAATATTTTTTCAGAATTATTTTCATTTTTAATACTTATACCAATCTTAAAAATATAAATCATCTCAACAGCTAGAAGACCCTAGTAACTCGTATTGGTATAAAATATCTTTTTGTATTTATTTAATCCACTGTCATTTTATAGGTATTTGCAACCACCTACCATTTGGCCTTAGGGCAATGAACTAAAGAATTGTGAATTAAAAGCTTTAGACTAGTAAGACTGTAACAGAGGACAGCTTTTTATGTGTTTCTTGCATATCTCTATTCCTCTTTCATCCTCCCCTTAGGAATTCTACTGTTCTTCAGTACTCCTGGTTTCTAATTGGCTTTGATGTGACCTTGCATTAAGTTTTCACCATCTTTTCAATTATCTTTCTGTATTCCCTGCACATACTTTCTGTTCTCTAATTTCTGATACCATCTCCCCTAAATAGGAAAGATTTCCTGAATTTCCTTTGTTAGGTCTAAACTGGTCTTTCCTAGCAATCTTGGCCTTGACCTGTTGCCTCCATATCTAAGGCAGCATACTGGCAAAAACCAAACCAAACTAAAACAAAATTAAAACAACTTTAGTTTCCTTCTGTTTCCTGATTAGCAAGGAACATAGTGACTCTGGCTGTGTTCCCTCTATTAGGGAAGACTCTCTAGACACTATATGAGTGCTGTCACAGAAAGTTATAATTATTATGTATCTCAGAATTGAACATGGCTCTTGCCCTCAATGAAGGGTTTCTTATGGTTGCTTTTCATAGCTCTGTTTGTCTTCCTCTGTCTCTAAATCCATGGCACTCACTTTGTGGCAGCAGTCTCCACCTTGAAGGAATAATTGTTATCACACGTATGAATAACTCCAGCAGACAAGCTAGAGTACATTTAAAATAAATGCCCAAAGAAACATGCTCTATAAAATGAAACAAACATTTCTTTTTATGTGTTTATACATTTAAATTTCACTTCTGTATTGATATTCTAAATATATTTTATGACATTTATGTATCATTCCTTCCTATCAACAACAGAAGAAAAATTTTTTGTATAGCTTTGTATTGTATATATACACTATATTTACAAATGTAAATGTTTCTAGGATGATTTGCTCCTTCTTGGAAGAGGATAAAGTTCAAGTCATAACTCTTGTTTGAACATTCATTGTCATTTTACATTGTGAGGTGTCTGCTGTAAGATTTAAATTGGTTTCTGATGAAACTGAGTAGTGTTAAGTGTCACTGGTACTGACTGAGACATACTGGTATCATTTTTTATAAGAAAATAATGACAGGTTACAAAAGTTGCTTTCAGGTGAATGTTGACTGGATAAGTTATTATTTTCTCATGTTTCTGAGGGCAAAATATTACCTTTCAAAACATTTTAAGATAATTGAAAATTCTTAAAGAGATACCATAGAAACATACTAAGTTCCATTTTACCTTTTACATCATAGTTTTGTTTTCTATATGTCAGACTTGGACATGATGTATGCATTATTTTATTTTTTTATTTTTAAAAGATTTATTTATTTATGCATACAATAACTGGGGTACAGGCCAGAAGTGTGGGGTGTGAGATGATTCACCACAGACAAAGTGGGGAGCAGAGCAGGCAGATCGACTGAAGTACACTGCTGAGGGGAGCAACGGGCAAGTCAGGAGAGTTCTACTGCGCCATGCGGGTAGTTCCCTAGCTGGGCATCAAACTTATACTGCAGTGGCTGCAGATATCTTCATAGGTTGTATCTTAACCCTTGAGTCACCAGGGAGGCCCTGTATGCATTATTTTAAACTATTCCCTAGCTGTATTAGTTATCTACTGTTGCTACAATAAATGGCCACAAATTTAATGATTCAAAACAATGCAAATATGTTAATCTTACAGGTCTGTCAGTCACATGATTGACATAGATTTTTACTGGGCTAACATCAAAATGTTAATCAGGCTGTATTATTTACTAGCAGCTCTAGGGAGACTCTCTTTCTTGGATTTTCCAGCTTGCAGCTTCCGTAGGTCACCTCCATTCATTGACTCCTGCCCTCCTCCCCTGATTTTTTTTTTTTTTAAATCAGCAATATTAGATTTGCCTGATTATTCTTCTACAGTAACATCTCTCTCTTTGCCCACAGCCAGGGTGTGTTTACTACTTTTATGGGGTTAGATGTGCCCACCCAGAACATCCAGGATAATCATTCCATATTAAGCTTCTTAATCTGGTCACACATGAAAATTCTTATTTACATGTGAGGTGACATATTCACAGGATCCAGGGATTAAGGAATGATTATTGGGGACACTGTTAATCTGCCTACTGTATTATGGCTTGGGTCCAGAGAGGTTTAGATATTTGCCAACAGACTCACTCCCAAGTCTGAAATAGAGAAGAATCCACTGTGTAGTACTGGTATGTTTATATCCCCTCTATCGATGAGATTTAAAAATATCCACTCTTTGATATTAAATACTTAAAAATTATGTATATATTCTTTTAGAAATTTTAACTATCTCTCAAATGCAGTGAAAAAAAAAGATGCTTGGTTTGACTTTATTTTTATTTTTTTAAAGATTTAGTTATTTATGCATACAATAGCTGGGGTATAGACCAGAGATGTGGGGGTGGGGTGAGAGGACTCAGCAGAGACAGAGTGGGGAACAGAACAGGCAGAATGACTGAAATACTCTGCTGAGAAAAGCAGCAGGCGAATCAGGAGAGGTCTGCTGTGCCATGTGGGTTGCTCCCTTGCCAACTGGGGATTGAACTCGTGCTGCAGAGTCTGCAAATTGCTTCATAGTGTGGTGCTTAACCCCTTGTGCCACCAGAGAGGCCCCCCTTCTTTTTATTTTAGTTTTGTCTTTGTGTTTTAGTACTGAGTAGTCACATGGAAATGGTTGTACAGATTGCAAAGTGCTTTCAGGCAAATTAGATTATCAGGCTTACAACAACCCCTGAAGGTAAGCAAAGCACATTATAGTGTGTTCTCCTTTCTATTTTAACAGAGCAGAATCTGTAGCAGATATTTAAAAAAACAGGAAATCTGATCTGTTAGTCAGGTAGAATATAATGTTGTGGGACTTTTCACTGTTATTGGTATAACCTGTCTCTTTAAATTTCCTGAAAAAGAAAACTCTCCAAAAATGATGTTTGGCTGCCAGAAACATTTAAACCACTTTCGTACTATTGGCTCTGAATATCTGTATACCTCTATACCCAAAAGGGTCATTTGCATATCAGAGCTAATAAATTACGGAACCCATAAAATTACCGAAGTCATCCATATCACTTCACTCAAGCAGGAGGGCAGTTTGGCTTCAATATAGTACATCTAACAAATATTGTGGAATGATGGAATCTCCCCAAGTTTTGGAGTTAGGCAACTATACTTCACCTTACAGTTCTATCATTTATTTAAGTGACTTTGAGCAACTCAATTATATGTTTTGTACTTATAAAATTGGTATGATAATTCTTGATTTTTTTAATAAGGGTGCAAAATGACATAAGTAAAGGCATTTGTTTAAAAAAAATGTGTGTTCTATATGGAAAAACTATAAAAATATATTGTTCAATAGCGCTTAATGACACTTTTATCTAGAATAAATAATAACCAAACCAAATCAAAAGAATGAATAATCCCCCTTTCAGCCTATTTCAGGGCTTTCCCCATTGTTTAGGAATGTGAAACTGGCAAAGGAAATCATAATAAATGGTCATTGCCATGGTGTAAGTATTATGATTATACACAGAATTTCCCCTCAAAAGCATGCTCCTTTGTTCTGTAATTTCATACTTACTCTTACTGAGTTTGCTACATGACAGGCATTTTTCTGTAATTCTGGAATATCAGCGAATAAAACTGGAAATAAATCTGTCTTCCTAGTGTCCATATTCTTTCTTGAGAGATGTGGAATAGACAATGAAGAATAAAGATAATAAAACAAATAATAAATAAAAACCTAATATAAAGTGCTAACAGATGATATATGCAATTATTTAAACAAAAAGGAGTCATCAGTGAAGATTGCAAGAAGGGGTAAGGCAAATTGGAACATTAAGTGTGGGTTGTCAATTAGAATGAGATGTCTAAGTACTGACTTGAAGAAACTTCAGAAATTACCGAATTTACCTAATTTCATTTCTTGCAGAAGTGTTTTTCAGGGAAACGGAGCAGCAGTTTAAAGTTCTTAAAATATTCAATATGCTTGATGAAGAACAAATAATTAAGCATGACTAGAGTAGAGTAAGTGAAGACTAGACAATTAGGAGATGAAATCTAAAAAAAATGGAAGGTAAAGATTTTAGGATAGTGAGAGAATACATATCCCACTTTCAAACTATTCATTAAAAACAAAGTAAACATGTATTGAGTAGCTGAGTTTGGAATATATCAGTAAAAAAAAACAGACAAAATTAAGTTACTTTCTTAAAATATTGAAATGCATCTGAAAATAAATCCATGTGTATAATATCACCATTTTCTCCCACTGGCAAGCAGTTAATGTTTTGTTTTTTTCCTAAAGTATGGCATATTACTGATTCTTTTTTTTAAGATTTATTTATTTATGTACACAAGAACTGGGGTACAGACCAAAGGTGTGAGAGGGTGAGAGGATTCGCCAGAGGCAGAGTGGGGAGCAGAACAGGCAGACTGACCGAAAACACTGCTGAGGGGACCAGCGGGTGAGTCAGGAGAGGTCTGCTCTGCCATGTGGGTAACTGCCTGGCCGGCTGGGGATCAAACTGGCGCTACAGAGGCTATGGACAGCTGCACAGTGCTGTGCTCAACACACTGCGCCACTGGGGAGGCCCAGCACTGATTCTTAAAGACATACCATATACTGTCTTACAAATGCCATACAATTTTAAATCTCTGTGTAATGGAAAATGTGTATATCACTTGTACTAATTAATATAAAATTTGTCTTAATATATATTTGCAACAAGATATCGGTAAGATGACTTTTATCATGTAAGTGGACAATGTAGCCCTGCATAACATATTTTAGTATTTTTAAGTGACTAATAAATACACAAAATAGTTATTTTTACTAACTTTGATTATATCACAGTAGGATGCCTTTTCCATGAATAGATCTACCACTATGATAGAAAAACATATTTTAAACTATCTTAATTTAAAATTAATTTATTATTTTCCCTTGAAGAATATTTCAGGGAAAACTGAACTGTGTGTCTTTCACTGTAAACAAACATAAAATTAATTCTGGCATTTCTTGCTTTGTGTGGTTATGTAGTACACCAAAAATGACAATGTAGGCCTCCCTGGTGGTGCAAGTGGGTAAGACACAACCTATGAAGCTATCTGCAGCCACTGCAGCACGAGATCAATCCCTGGTCTTCAGCAGTGTATTTCAGTCACTCTGCTTTTTCTGTTCCCCACTGTCTCTGGTGAATCCTTTTCACCCACCACACCTCTGGCCTGTACCCCAGTTCTTGTATGCATAAATAAATCAATCTGTAAAAAAATGACGGGCCTCCCCGGTGGTGCAGCGGGTTGAGCGCAGTGCTGTGAAGCTGTCCGCAGCCTCTGCAGAGCCGGTTCGATTCCTGGCTGGCCAGGGAGATTCCCATATGGCGGGGGCAGACCTATAATGCCTCCTCCACTGCTCCCCTCAGCAGTGTACTTCGGTCCTTCTGTCTGTTCTGCTTCCTGCTCTGTCTCTAGTGAATTCTCTCACCCTCCCGCGCCTCTGGCCTGTACCCCAGCTCTTGTATAAATAAATAAAATCTTTAAAAAATAAATAAATCAATTAAATAAAAAAATGACAATGTAAGTTAAAACCATGTGAAGCAATGTTAATAATTAATGGAAAAATATGATTGTTCCATGACCTTTTAATTGCTGAAAAAATTAACAATTCTTTATGTTATGGATTTATGTTATAGGAATTTTTTTCAATTAATATTTATTTTGCATACTATGCTTTACACATTATATGTTCAACTCAAATTTTACTTCAAGCATTATTATAGCATTACCATTTTTCATTTTTCTTCTGTGCATTCAGATTTGATGGGCAATAGTTTCTTTTGATTACATTTCAATTAAAGAGTTAAAATCTATAAAAATTTATTGAGAGCACTTGCTTTCTTATCATCTTACAGGTTATTAGAAGTAGGAAGTGACTTTTCTATGCCTTGATAAATTGTCATCTTCCGAAATTGGGGTCACCTTCTTAAACTTATGTTTTGTATTCTAAATGTTATATGAAGTATCACTTGAGTACTTTTAATTTTTTTGAGGGGTTGCTTGCATTACTTTATCCAGTATATCTTTATTCTTTTCATCATAATCACTGTATTAACTTATGTTGATCATCAGTAAGTTTCTCTGCCTGCAAATTTTTTAAAGATTTATTTATTTATGCATACAAGAACTGGGGTACAGGCCAGAGGTGTGGGTGGTGAGAGGATTCACCAGAGACAGAGTGGGGAACAGAACAGGCAGATTGACTGAAATCCACTGCTGAGAGGAGCAGCGGGCAAGACAGGAGAGGTCTGCTGCGTCATGTGGGTCAGCTCCCTGACCAGGGATCAAACTGGTGTTGCAGAGGCTGCAGATAGCTTTATATTGCTGTGAATTAACACCTTGCGCCACCAGGGAGGCCCTCTGCCTGCAAATTTAGGGTTTCTAGAATAACAGAAGTGTCAATATCCCCATAGTTATTTCTTCTGTAACTCCATTTTATTCCATGCAAATTTTACACCCTTAATTATAATTTTATCTGTCTTTTCTATAGTTTCATCTTTTCTGTCCTATTCTCTCAATTATCCATTTTTTCAAAGATTTATTTATTCATGCATACAAGAGCTGGGGTATAGGCCAGAGATGTGGGAGGGTGGGAGGATTCACGAGAGACAGAACAGGAAGATTGACTGAAACACACTGCTGAGGGGAGCAATGAGCGAGACAGGAGAGGTCTGCTTTACCATGTGGGTTGCTCCCTGGCCAGCCAGGGATCAAACTCGTGCTGCAGAAGCTGTGGATTGCTTCGTAGTGCAGTCCTCAACCCCTTGTGCCACTAGGGAAGCCCTCAATTATCCATTTTTAACACTGTCACTTAGGTGTATCATAAAAGATAAAGTAATAATATCTACTGCACACTTTTCTCTCTGTGCATGTACTGAATAATAGAGACATAATGATCAGTCATTAAAACACTGAAAGAAAGAGAATGATTGGCCACTGATCAGGTGGTATATGATTTTAAGCTTAAAAGCAAAAAGCAAAGGTTATATATTATATAAGCACTCATAATTATCATACTGTGATACCTGAAATTTAAACTGTTATTAGGGAACTATGTAATTGAATTAACCACACACAGGATGCCATGACATAATTTTTTCACTGCTGTAGAGACTAGAAGTTCAAAATAAAGGTGTCAATGGTGCCAGCCTTGCCAGTGGTGTCAGTGTCAGATGAAAGCTGTCTTGGATTACAGATAGTTGCCTTCTTGCTATATCCTCACATTAACCTTACTCTGTACTCTGAAGGGGAGACAGGGAGAGGGAAGAAAAGCAAGTTACCTGATGCTTCTTATAAGAAGAGATATACATTCTATTGTGAGGGTCTCATCCTTATTATCTAATGTATACCTTATTACCCACAAAGGCTGCTTTCCATATATCATCACAATGGGAACCATGACTTCAACAAATGAATTTTGAGAGGACACAATTCAATCTGTAATACATAGTAAAAGGGCTAGGCTATAAGGGGCACACACTCAAGCTATTTTAAGTAAATGAAACTTAGTTTCTCTACTCTCAAATAATGCCAAAAATAAATGGAAGTGCTTGGCTTTTTTTTTCCTTGCCTTATCAACATTTATTTGCAGGAAAATTTCAAGATTTATTGTTCTTCCCTTTCCCTACATCAAATATGCAAGTGAAAATTATATAACATCTATGAGCATAATAAATACTACACAACTGTGTCTAATTTTCCTGAAATTTAGCCATAAAGGAAAAACAGGGAGTAATTTTGTTTCTAACTTCATTTAGCAATCAATTTTATTAATCCTATTCTCCCTTTTTGGAATAGGACAATCTTTACACAAAGCTATTGGGCTTTTCCTGATAATATCCGATTAACTCATTTGTGCCTTTGAGGCACAAATGAAGTGGCTATTTTTCAAATCTCAAGTGCTCTATCCACAGGAAAGCAGTATTATTTTTCATTTAATGAGCTTTAACACATGAACAATTAAGAAGACATAATCAAATGAAGTTAATCAGCAAAAAGTAAGAGCTTGCCTCTGGGAAACTGTTGAACTTGATTGCAGCTCTTATCTGTGGTGTTATCTGTTAGACTAATATAATAGCACCAGTGGGTAGAAAGGAACTGACTAGTAATTGTACAGCCTCAGTACCCCTATGTTCTAAAATTACTTTTAAAAAATACATATTGCATATTGCTAGAACTAATGATGCTGATAATAAAAGAATCAAGCTACCAGTTCACCAAGAGCTGTCAGATACCTACTAAGGAAGGCAAGCCTTTTTTTTTTTTGTGGGACCCTTACCGTGGCCGGGGAATGAACCGGTGCTACAGAGGCTGCGGGCAGCCTCACAGCCCAGTGCTCAACCACTGCGCCACCAGGGGAGGCCCAAGAAGGCAAACCTTTTTAAAAAATATTTGTTTCTTTATCTTGTTATTATTAACTGCTTCTGCATTGATTACTGTAAGTACAATTCCTTATTCTAAGGAACAGGGTAAGGCATTTGATGAAGTATAGATTGATTAGAACTTTTGTTCAAAATTTTAATAAAGGTCATATTTCATAATATCTTTCCCCTTAAAAAACTGCAAACGCCTTTCTTTCTTAGTTAGGAAATGATAATTCCTAGAAAATTGCTATGTTTGAGGTACCAAAGTCAAGAACTGCAAAATCTCAAAGGATTGCTATCCTGATTAAATTGGCTTATCTAGCAGTTGGTATGTGCATTGGGTTACTTATTGAAACTAAACTTGAGGGAAACCAATTGTTTGGGTCATTTATATCTTTTAAAGAATTTCAAAAACCTGTAATCTAGGGTTCCTGAAAGTGGTTAGCTTTAACCAGATGTTAAAGTGCATTAGTTGCATATAGTTCTTATAACATTTATGTATTTGAAATAACTTTGTTTATTTTTTCACAGTATAGGATTCCTCCCCTCAAGTTTAGTCACAACAGTTTTCCCACGACAGTCCTTCACCACACTCTAATCCCTCCCCCACCTTCTCTTCTCACCCCCTCCCTCCTCCACCCCACCTGAATGTCTCAGATCTATGTCGGTGTTCAAGGGTCAGTCTTACAGATTGTCCTTGATCCTTACTTTGATTTCTCGAGATCCCACGATCCCACATATAAGTGAGACCATCCTGTATTTATCTTTCTCATTCTGGTTTACTCACTTAGAATAATCCCATCCATTTTCATCTATGTTGTCACAATTGTTATGAGTTTATCTGTTATGAATTCCATTGTGTGTATACATACATACCACATCTTCTTGATCTAATATTCAGTTATACAATTTAGCATATATTTTGATACTATCAAAATATATTTGATGATTTTTTTCATTTTTTTATTTTAAATTTTATTTTTATATTGCCCATACAATTGCAACCCCCTTATTTTGACCCCAATCCCTCACATCAAGTTAGCAAACCTACTATATGGTCAATACATCCTTTTTTTTCTCTCTTTTCTTTTGGTTTTGCTTTATCCATGTTTTCTAATAACTAGACTATTGTTTTTAGAGGGCATTTGAGAAAATATATTTAATTTAAGGCCATGATTTTCACATATAGTCGCTCATTGCTCCCTCTATCTGCTAGTGCAGCTTGGTTTCCACACAGGTTGATGATAAATGAGCCATTAGAAGGGTGAGTTGGAGTGAAAGAAGCAGGAGAGAAAAATGCAATGAGACTATTAGAGGAAAAGAGACATGAATTAAGGAAAAATAAAAAGAAAATATACAAATTCCAAGGGGAAAACAGCTAATTAGTAAAATAAAATTAGTGAAAGTAGACATTGTATTTCCCATGATAATTAATTCAACAGATAGATTTTTCAGTGATGCAGAATTGTTAAAACGTGTTCCATATTTCTTTGAGAAAATATCATTGAGTATTTGTAATATTTTTAAAGACACAATTCTTTTTCTAAATCATGTCTTTATAGTAATGAGCCGATTGATATATTCTACAATTTAAAAGGAAACATTTTCAGTACAAACATAAGATTACCTTTATTAAGATTTGTTTGCATATATTTATATCCTAAATAATATATGTATATATTTTACCTTCATTCAAATATCTTCCTACAGACCTTTTAGCTCAGTGTTAATATAAAATAGATTCTCACACTGAAGCAATAATTTTTGTCAAGCATTTTTTAAGATTTATTTTTATTTATTAATACAAGAACTGGGGTGTAGGCCAGAGGTGTGGGGAGGTGAGAGGATTCACCAGAAACAGAGAGGAAGCAGAACAGGCAGATCCACTGAAATGCACTGCTGAGGGGAGCAGCACAAGAGACAAGAGAGATCTGCTATGCCCTGTGGGTGGTTCCCTGGCCTGGGGATGGAACACTTGGGCCAGTGGCTGGCTATAGCTTGAAAGCACTGAGACTTTAACCCTTGCACCACCAAGGAGGCCCTTTTGCCAAGCATTTTAACTTCGAAAAAATGATTACCTATATCTCCCTCTCTTTGGAAGATTATTGTGTAAGTATTGAATATACTTTAGGGAGTGTTTATTTCGGGTATCTCCTCTGTGATAGAAGAAAACAAAATCAGCTACATCCCTTCCAGATTTCTAAGTTAGTTTTTTTAGTTGATGAAACATGTGGGGCTATTAGCATATGAAGTGTTTTTTTTCGTTTGTTTTTTTTTATTTTTTTTGTTTTTTTACTATAGTATTTGAGAGTTGATGCTCTCACCTACTATGTATTGAAATTTCTATATGTTTAGATACTATTATACCTACCGTTCTGCATAATCATTTCCCATTTGTGATCAAATGACTAAAGTTTTGCAAACTGTTCACTTTAGTAGTATCTGTGTGTCCACATCCATACTCTAGCTGTGAAATGTCTTCATGACCTGACTGTGAAAAGGTGAAATAAAGTATTATTCCAATTATTAAAGTAAAATACAGGAAAAATGCAATTATGAATGCAATACAGTAAAATAAGCAAAAGAAATTCTAGAAAACACTTGCATTATTAAACTATTTGTTGAAATTTGTATATTATGCTCATTGGATCAAACTTTTTAATTGCATGGAACAAATATTCCATCTCAAAGTGTTTGGTTATTTTGATCTAACAAAGTATGATTTAATTAATGCAAAGTTAAAAAAAAAACTAAATTTTACCCCATATGTTGTTTAGGGATACATGTTGTTGTATATCTATCATCTAAAGCAGGTAATAAATAGCGCAAATTCAGGAAAGTATAGGAAAGAATATGCAAGACATTCCAAGCCACCACTAATGTTCTATTTCTGAAGTTGGGTGATATTACATATACATTTTTCATTGTATCTTTATTATTTAAATAGCAAATAGAAATACTAAGTTGTATGTGTATATATTTTTACAAGAAAAAGCATGGGGCCGGGGCCTCCCTGGTGGCGCAGGCGTTTGAGTGCCACACTGTGAAGCTGTCCACAGCCTCTGCAGCTCCTGTTCAATCCTGCCAAGAGTTCCACATGGCGCAGCAGACCTCTCCTGTCGCGCCCTTTGCTCCCCTCAGCAGTGTATTTCATCAGTCTGCCTGTTCTGTTCCCCACTCTGTCTCTGGCACATCTGGCCTGTACCCCGGTTCTTCTATGCATGAATAAAATAAATCTTAAAAAAAAAAAAAGAAAAGAAAAAAAAGCATGGGGCCTCCAGGTGGCATGGGAGGTAAAGTCCTAGCACTACCAAGCTCTCCCCAGCAACTAAGGTATGGGTTAGATCCCTGGCCTTGAAACTAGCCCACAAGTGCAACAGACCTCTCCTGTGTCACCCGCTGCTCCCCTCAGCAACGTATTTCAGTAGATCTGCCAGTTCTGCTCCCCACTCTGTCTGTGGTGAATCCTCTCACTCCCCCACACCCCGCAACTCTGGCCTACATGCCAGTTTTTGTATGCATAAATTGATTTTAAAAAAGCATAATTAAAAGTGTGTTTGTAATTATGACAAGTAAAGGCATCTCTTGGTTGTTACCAGATGACCTGCAAATCCCTTAATGGATCCTAGAATGACTAATAGTATAGTAGTAGGATATCATCAAAGCTAAATCCCTGATCAGTTATAAACTCAATGAAATAATTGGGTGATCAGTTGGAATTTAACAGCCTTTATGGACATGAAATGAGTATTTTAAGGCTCATAAGGATGTCATGTAGTAATAAACATTCTCCATCCCTTTATAAAGGTAGAAAACAAAAGTGTTTAGATTTTTGAAAGATATATTTAAAAAATAACACATGAAAATATATAAATTTTGAAATATGTAAGGAAAGACATTGATTGGGAAATGTCCTATGTAATAAGATTTAATATTACTATGAAGCTTAGGGGGTTTTTGTTCAATAAAAACTGTATTCATGCATATGTACATATTATTATGAACCTCCAAAGCAATACTGTACATCTTATAAAGATCATTTTTATTGTATTTATTTGTTGAGATAATATTGGTTTAAAACACCGCATATGATTTAGAGGTATAGGTTCACAAGTCTTCAGATGCAGTGTTTTAATCCCTACTGCACAGATGGCAAAACTGAGATGAAGCGAATACCCTATATTGCATCCCAAATAAATGGCATAGAAAGCATCTTAATGAATATAATGGATATTTCTGACTTTAAATATGTTAGCCTTTAGAAAACAATGATAAAATGTAATTATTAAGTGATATTTCACTTTTTGAATGATAAAATAAATGCCTAATATACTACTTATTGATTTATATGTAAAACAAATATCTCATATGTGGAAATATTATAGAAATGAAATTTTTTAAAAAATATTCATGCATACAAGAACTGGAGTACAGGCCAGAGGTGGCAGTGAGAGGATTCACCAGAGACAGAGTGGGGAACAGAACAGGCAGACTGAATTACACTTCTGCGGGGAGCAGTGGGCGAGACTGGAGAGGTCTGATGTGCCATGTGGGTTATCTTCCTGGCCAGGATCAAACTCATGTTGCAGTAATTGCAGGTAGCGTCATAGTGCTGAGACTTAACCCCTTGGTATACCAGGGAGGCCCAAATTTACATTTTCAAGAATCCAAATGTTTCATGACTTCATAAGGATGTTTTATTTAAGAGCCATTTCCCAGACACCCACACCCCTATGTTTATTGCAGCACTAATTACAATAGGTAAGATATGGAAACAACTCAAATGCCCAAAAATAGATGATCAAGAATATGTGGTATATATACACAATGGAATACTACTCATCAATCAAAAATGATAAACTCATGCCATTCATAGCATCATGGATGAAGCTGGAAGGGATTGTGCTCAGTGTGACAAGCCAGAAGGAAAAACAAAAAATATTGGATGGTTTCACTTATAAGGGGAATATAGGGGGACCAAATAAGGGATCAGGGAAAAATAATAATAGCATATATATATATATGTGTGTGTGTGTGTGTGTGTGTGCATACATATATAAAACAAAATCAGAGAGAGAGAGAGAGAGAGAGAGATACATAAATACTTTTTTAAAAGCCTTTCCCCAATGTTCTGAGTAAATCATCAAATAGGAATTGAAGTTGTACAGAAAGATGAGGCCAATCGAGAAGAAGAATTTGATAGTTGAAAAGACCAGTGTACTTATATCACAACACCACTCACCTTCAAGTATTAGGGCTATCATTTTTGTCTTCTAAGGCCCAAACAAATATGGAAAAATCTGATGCATTTCTTTTAAATAGACAATTAAATGATTGCTCTTTAACAAACCTTTATGTGAACAGGAGGTAGCTAAAAATGAAATAATTTTACATCTGTTTTTCAAGTATGTTGTTTTTCTGTTTCATAATCAATTTTCTAAAAATGTTCTCCTTTTCTATTTTAGTTCTATTTTATTCACGTAGAGAAAAAAATTAGTAAACTATATCTGTATATTGTGTCCAAGTGATAATTTGAGTGTTGATTTTACTTTGGTGTTATTTTAAAAAGAAAATATAATAAAGCTAATAATCATATATACATATATATGCATATAGAAGTATATGTCAATGTTGCAATGTTTTTATACTACCAACACATGTTTGTGGAAAAGTGTAACTGATAGAACTTAGATGTTCTTGGGCACCTATGCCCAAAGAACAAAAAGTCAAAGTAGTCTTTTAGGGATCTTTATGTTTCATTCAAATATTTTTCAAGTATATTAAGAAAATTTAAAATATTCTATAAAACATTATAAACATCATATAATTCTGTAGATGAAAACATTTTAATTTATACTATTAAATTTCACACTTGTGTGCTTAAAAACAAATATTTTTTTCAAGTAGATCAGCAGTCTTTTATATTCACTATTATATTATAAGAATATTTTTAGAGGTGCCTCCCTGGTGGCACAAGGGGTTAAGCACCGCACTGTGAAGCAATCCGCAGCCTCTGCAGCACAAGTTCGATCCCTGGCCGGCCAGGGAGCAGCCCACATGGTGCACAGACCTCTCCTGACTGGCTTGCTGCTCCCCTCAGCAGTGTACTTCGGTCAATCTGCCTGTTCTGTTCCCCACTCTGTCTCTGGTGAATCCTCTCACCCCCACATCTCTGGCCTATACTCTTGCATGCATAAATAAATAAAGCTTTAAAAAAATATTTTTAGACTGCAGAATAAAAGTCTACTTTTAAAGTCCAATGTAGCAGCACGGGAACTATCCTATGAAGTAGGCAGAGGTAATTGTAATTAAGAAAATACAAGTCAAGCAAAAAATATATATATTTAATCTACTTGTTTGATTTGCATTTTCTTAATTATACATCTTGTCATGTGCTTATTGGCACTCTGTATGTTTTTTTCAGAGGAGTGTCTATTCATACCCTTTGCCAGTTTTTTAAATCATATAATTTTGTTGTTGCTGAAATTTATGAGTTCTTATGTATTCTGAATATTAATCCCTTGTCAGATATATGATGTCCAAATACCTTCTTCCATTCAGGAGGATATCTTTTCACTTTGATGCAAGATTTTTTTCTGTGCAAAACCTTTTTATTTTGATAGAATCATTTGTTTTCTTTTTGTTTCCCTTTTTATTGGAATTGAGCTCACAAACATATTTCTAAAGCCAATGTCAAGAAGTATATCACCTATATTTACTCCTGTATTCTAAAAAGAATGACCTCAAAGAGAAATTAAGAAAACTGGTCTACATAAAATAGGATAAAATATTTAGGAATTATTTAATTAATGAAGTAAAAGATATTTATGCTGAAAACTATGAAACAGAGATGAAAGAAACTGAAGAAGATACAAATAGAGATATACTCTGTAATAATTGATAGATTTATATTATTAAACTATCCACACTACCCAATGTAATCCATAAATTCAATGCAATCACTGTCAAAAATCCCCAGACAATCATAAAATTTGTGTTGAACCACAAAAGACCTCAAATATCCAGAACAATCTGGAGAAAGAATAACAAAATTTGAGGAATCATACGTCTTATTTTCGAATTATATTAGAAAACAATAGTAATCAAAACAATTTGATATTGGTAGAAAAACATAGATCAATGGGACATACTAGAAATTATTATATCTATCCATTTTAATTTTTGAGAAAGACCAAGATACACAGTAAGGACATTATAGTCTGTTCAATAAATTGTGCTGTGAAATTTTTTGCAAAAGAAACTGTCTGAACCCCTATATATTATATATATATATATATAATCAATGCAAATGAATTAAACAATAAGCTCCTTATTAAGGGACTTGTCAATGATTTTTCAGTTTTGACAGCAAAAGCACATGCAGAGAAAACAAACATTTGTGAACCTATTCACAAAATGAAAGACAACCTGTGGAATGAGGTAAAATATGTGTAAAGCACATGTTCAATAAGGGGTTAATATCCAAAATATACAAACAAGTTCTATAACTTAACAACAAAGTAAAAATAAATAAATAAAGGTCAAAGGTCTGAATAGACATTTTCCAAAGATAATGTACAAAAGGCCCCCAATTTCATGAAAAAATGCTTGCCATCAGTAAAAATCAGGTAAAAACAAATCAAAACCACAGTGAGATTTGACCGTAGATCCATAGAAAACTATTATAGCAAGGTCAAGAGCTAACAAATTCTGGCAAAGATATGGAAAAAGGGAAACTTTGTATACTTTGATGGGAATGTAACTGAACAATTTCTAATGAAAAACTATATGGAGGTGCCTCAAGAAATTAAAAATAGAACTGCAATACAATGCTGTAATCTCACAATTCACAATGAATTAAATGAAATTGCTCTTTGTAAGAATTATCTGTATGCCCATGTTCATTGTAACATTATTCAAAATAGCCATGATAAAGAAACAACATAACTGTCCATCAACAGATGAATGGATAAAGAAAATGTGGGAGATTGTATATAAAGGTAGGAAAAATGGGGAGAGGTTACATATTAGAAGATATCAATTAATAAAGACTGAGGATAATACATTGATTACTAAAGTTGATAATACAATGTTATATTCTAAAATGTGCTGAGAGTTGAATTAATTGTTCTCACCAATAAAAATAATTAAAAGGTAAAGATGGACTGTTGTGAGGTGATGAATGTGATAACTAATTTGACAACAGGAGTAGTTTTACAATAAATATGTATATCAAATCACTGCCTTATACACTTTAAACGTATTATAAAATTATATGTTAATTATACCTCATTGAAGTTGAAAGAAATAATGAGGTAAAAGATATTTCCATAACTTGTCCATTGTCCAGGAAGATAAATTGACTCTCTAGCTCCTACAGAAATGCTATTGTGGTTTTGATAGCTATAGGCAAAACTGTGTAGTCAGTCTACTAGCAAGTGCCATTAAAATCAGTGTTGTATAGAGTTAAATATGGCACAGAAATGTGTGCCATTTCTCTTGGGCCAGTCTTCTGTTAAAATTAACCAGTCTTGGGCCTCCCTTGGTGGTACAGCGGTTGAGAGCTGGGCTGCGAAGCTGCCTGCAGCCTCTGCAGCACCTGTTAGATCCCCGGCCACTTCCCACATGGTACGCAGACCTCTCCTGCCGTGCCCTTTGCTCCCCTCAGCAGTGTGTTTCATCAGTCTGCCTGTTCTGTTCCCCGCTCTGGCTCTGGTGGGTTCTCTCACCATTCCTTGATTCTGACTGTACCCAGTGCTTGTGTAAATAAATAAATAAATCTTAAAAAAAATCAGTCTCATATGGAACTGTCTATGAACAACTTTAAAACTCTGAAAGCAAGTAGCTGACTTGCTCTCACTAGATATGTTATTTTGTTCAGTAATTTAATTTAAATTAATTTATCAATATTTGAGATTAAGTGCAATATAACTATATACTTATACATACTTATATATAGAACTATATAGAACTATAACTATAACTATATATATAAATATATATATAAAACCTTTAAAAGTTGTATATATATATATATTCCAGCAGAATACTATATTAAATTTAATATAATAATATATTAATTAATTTAAATTTAAATTTAATATATTAAATTATATATTAAATAATATATTAAATATATTAAATGATAAATATATATATATATATATATAACCTTTAAAAGTTCTAGGGGAAAAAATTCATTCAGATATTGCTCAGATATCAATAGAAAAGTTTTCACTTTCTAGTATATAGCATACATATACATAGTTAAATCCTATTATTACAATCCTGATTCAATTTCTTCATAATACCATCTTTAAAAAATTTTGACAAATAATGAAGCCAAATATTTCTGACTATGATATTTTTTCAATGAAATGGTTTGGTTAATATTCAGGAATTAGTTACAATTAGATTTAGTATGATACTGGCTATTGTATCAGCCAAACTGTTACAGGAAAGAGAAGAAGTAATAAAATTTAGGATATCACAATATAGGGATTATTTAACTTGTTAAGGTTGGAGTTGAGGGACTGCTACAGCAATACCTGAAGTTACTATTAGCAGGAAAATGTTTCCACCCCCTAATCAAAGACTGCCATCCAGGGAACGTATGGTAAGATATGGATACCAGAATATGGAATCAAAACATTATTAAGACATCTGTCAAAAGAAACCATCAAACAGAATAATTCTTTCAGTTGCAAATGAAACAAGAGTCAATTTTGAAAATTTTGTTGAATTGCTGTTATGAAAGACATAACAAAGTTATGTTAAAGACACAGACAAAGTTATAATTTATCCTGATTTAGGAATAAGTAAATTATTTCATATTAAAACTAATATTATGTTTTAATACCTTGAACATCAAGTTTTCATTATTTTCCAACAATTGTAATGTTTTGGGAAATATAAGCAAGATAACACACATTACAAATGTGTGTGGCAGCACATTCACCACCTTCAATTGCTCCATAACATCTATAGGTCTCCAACTCTCACACCATTGTCCACTAATATGGTAGTGATATAGATCCAAAGCACAAAGAAACCCTTGTTGTATTAGCAAAAAGATTCTATTGCTTCAAAAGACTAGAATGACTAGACCATTATTTGTACCTAGTAATCTGAGTATTCTAAATCCTTCAGTGTTTGAAGCAGCTTAATCTCTGACTCCTGGTGTGTATTAGGTCATCAACGTGAGTAATCTTATAGCTAGATATCTGTGTATATTGTCTTCTTGGACAAGAAACAGTTTTTTTTTTTTTTTTTTTTTTTTTTTTATAGAGGCATGCTTTATTTATTTGTTTGCTGGTTTGTTTGTTTTGTTTATACATGCACTGGGTACAGTCAGAAGCGCGGGAGGGTGAGAGAATTCACCAGAGCCAGAGCGGGGAGCAGAGCAGGCAGAAGGACCGAAGTACACTGCTGAGGGGAGCAGCGGGCGGCAGGAGAAGTCTGCACGCCATGTGGGACCCTCCTCCGGTGGCCGGGGAGCAGCCGGGGATCGAACCGGCGCCGCAGAGGCCGCGGGCAGCTTCGCAACCCAGCGCTCAACCGCTGCGCCACCGGGGAGGCCCAAGAAACAGAGTTTTGTTGTGCATGATAAACTATTTCATGACAACTATTTCTCTTCTTTTTTTATAGTTTCTTGTTTCATTTATTTATTTATAGAGGCATGTTTTATTTATTTGTTTGTTTGTATGTTTATACATGCACTGGGTACAGTCAGAAGAGCAGGAGGGTGAGAGAATTCACCAGAGCCAGAGCGGGGAGCAGAGCAGGCAGAAAGACCGAAGTACACTGCTGAGGGGAGCAGCGGGCGGCAGGAGAGGTCTGTGTGCCATGTGGGACCCTCGCCCGGCAGCTGGGGATCTAACCGGTGAAGCAGAGGCTGCGGGCAGCTTCGCAACCCTGCGCCACCGAGCAGGCCCTATAGTTTCTTGTTTTAGAGTTGTCAGAATATTGGTGATTCCCAGCAAGTGGAAATTATTCCAAATCAGACTGATTGCATAAGTCCTGGCTTCTAAATTGTCTGGAAGTCCCCAAAACTCAACTCTAGGCTATAATAATAGCTATATTTTCTTTGGCAAAAACCTCACTAAAATTTTATTTTGGCAAAATTATATACCCCAAATCTAACTTTCCCAACAATTGCTTACTGGAATGGAACACTATAAAATTAATTAACTAAACAGTAATCATCCTTATGTGCTATTGATATGAATGCCTTGGAAAAATAAAAATATCTGCTCTTTTACAAGTAATATAGATTTTAGGGTGCTTTGTGATACAAAATTATCCTGTGAATATTTCTATGACCTTCTAGCAAGAGTGAATAAAAATGAGGTTAAACACAGGATAATTGAATATTCTATTGTGTATGAATATTACTGTATAGATTTTCTTCACATTATAATATTCAGTATCTTTATGGTATTTTTGTTTGTATATTTCAATGTAAGATATAACACATAGCAAATTATTCTCTCTGCCTTGGCACCTGTAGTGTGTTTGTTGTAATTATATTGTTTAAACATGCTAAACTTCCATTTTTTCTGCAGAATGATGAGTGTTCCAACATAAAAAGCCATTTAAAGTTACATTAGCACAACCTGTTTTCATAGATTGTTCTTTGAAATCCAGATTTCAAACCCCAGTCCCGCCTGAAGAAGCAATTATGTATTAAAAAACATTAAAATAGGCAAATTAAAAACATATTTCATGTAGTTCACTAAAATCTCCACTTTCACAGATGGTGGAGTTCAATAGATTAATGTAATGGTAAGTTTAAAAATATTCTCACATTTGCTTTTCCAAATATTTGCTTTTCCAAATATCTCTTTAATTAGAATAGGCAATAGTGTCAATAGAAGAAAAAAACATAGCATGGATATAAAACATTGAAGAAACTGTAAAATTCCTTTTATATAAAGTTATACAATAGGCAAAGAATCTGTAGTGAAGTAAGTCATACTAGTGAACTGTTTCTATGGGTCTGGAGGATATATATGGGGAAAGAGCATGAGGAACCTTTAAGGATGATGGATGTGGCCTGGAGTGAGTCCCCAGGTACACACATCGGTCAAACTGTTAAACTGCAATATTTAAGATTAACATATTTTATATTAGTTATATGATAATAAAAAGTAATTGAAGTCTTAATTGAAGACTGTGTTTTGCTGATTTTTGGGTCTAAAATGTCAAAATTTGAATAAACAAATGAATATATGTCAGGTGGTCATTTATACTATTAAATGAAAAAAGGAGGATCTGAAGAACTGAGATACTGGGAAGTGGACTATTTGAGATATAGCGGCAAAACAAGCATTTTTGAGAAAGTGACTTTGAGTGGAGACAGGACGTAAATGAGTCCCCAAGGCATGAAGGCATCTGCATGGAAAGAGATTTTTTTTTTTTTGAAAGAGGAAACGCAAAGGATCTGATTAAATGGGAAAATATTTATTTCAAGAAAAGGGAAATGATAGTTTTGCTTGCACTATCAGCAAAATGACAGAAACCAAATGAGTGAAAGAAAATAATTAAGAACTAAGTTTTGAAAATGTTTTTAATTGCAGTGCAATATTTTATGAACCAAAGCTCAAGTTAGTTATTCCTCTATTAGATATAATTTTGCATTCTAAGTGTGCAAAAGGCCCTATTCTTGTAAGTGTCCTATGTGTTCACATAAGTATATGTAACAGTAAATAGGATCACTCAAAATAGTTATATCAGTTGCTGGAAACAATGCAGGCAGAAGTTTCCTTTTTCTGTTGCAGGAAGTAGCATAGCAGGTTTGCCTTCCTAACCTAATTCTCCAAATTTTTCACATTCTGCTGATTATCTCTTGAAATCTTAATAAAATTACTCATAGATCTTGACCAATATTGGCTTTCTTATCACTGCCTCTAAAAATGTATTCATAAGTAAATTATATAAAATTCTTGAGTCATTTAAAAATTATAGACAGTAAAATAACAGTTTGGAAATTATGTAGGATTATAGAGTGCAGAGTTCCTCAACTATTAAATACAAAATTTTATGCTACTTCATTCTACATAGATTTTTTTGTCTATCCATTTGAAAAGATAAAAAGGATCATCTCATTTTATACTAAAAATATGGCTACTTAATAATGATTTGGAAGAATTAAAAACTTTGACAGACTGAAATGAAAAATAATTCAATGAAATTTAATTATATTTCTTTTTCAAATTGTTATTTTTATTGAAAACAATTATGCCACAAAGTATGTAGCAGTTATCCAAACTAATGAACCTATTGAGATCAACTTATATAAAAAATATGTAAGATATTAAATTTTCAATTTCATGAATTTGTCAATTACATACTCATGTGTAAATACTACCCTAAATATGGAATAAGATGTTTTCATCATTCCAGAAAGTAGCATTGTGCTTCATGCCAAACACTTTTCTCTTCTATCATCCTCATGACTACCAGCAGCCTGATCATTCCAAAATTAACTATACAGCTATATTGATAGTTTCTGTTTCAGCATTTCTCATCCCATAGACATAGTGCTGCAATTAGAGAATGACTGGCTCTGCCTCCTCTCTGGAAGAGCTGGCTGCTCAGGCTGGCCCTCTGTGAATGGAAAAATCTAGGTGGACTGATCCACACCTTTCTTTCTTTTCTTTTCTTTTTTTTAAATATTTATTTACTTATGCATACAAGAGCTGGGGTGTAGGCCAGAGGTGTGGAGGTTGAGAGGATTCACCAGAGACAGAGTGGGGAGTAGAATAGGTGGATCTACTGAAATATACTACTGAGGGGAGCAGGGGGGTGAGACAGGAGTGGTCTGCTGTGCCATGAGGATTAACGCCCTGGTGGGGGATTGAACTCAGGCAGAAGTGTCTGTAGATAGCTTCTTAGTGTTGAGACTTAAACCCTTGAGCCACCATAGAGGCCCCAGACCCACACCTTTCTTAAAACAAAATTTTGTCTGCATACCTACACATGATTCAACTCAAGGGTATATCACACCAGCCAAATCTATGAAAACTGATCTTTGCAATGGAATATTAATTTGTTGATTATAATATAAAATATAACTGACAAGGAGGCTGAATGTTTGAGCCTACTAGTTAATATAATTTTCCCCTGGGAGAACCTAGAAATGTGGAGCCAAATTTCAACTGCCTGAAATTGCTAGTAGGATCAGAGTAAGTAAAATAAGTTAAATGATGACAATATTTTGCCTCATCAAAATTTACTAATCCAATGCATCCTCTTCTGTTAGAGGAATAGATGTTTCAAGTTTTGGTTTAAACATATTTCTTCTAAAGCTAGAAAGGCAGTAACATATTCTTTTCCTTACATTTTATGTTTTTTTCCTTATTATGTTCATTTCTGCTAATACACATCCATATTTGAAAATATATATTAATAAGTGATATTTGCAATAATATGGAAATAGCAATATAGACACAATTAATTGATTTGTAATGCTTCCTTTATATTTGTTTCTATGCTGAAGATTTTATATTTATTATTTAATTTAATCTTCATGACAATCCAAAGAAATAGAAATACCTTCCCATTTTATTAATGAGATAGCTAATGCAAAAGTTCTCAGGGTTGGCCTGCGATCTACTCTCATTATAATGTTATCTGATATTCTTGCTACAAAACCAATGAAAATTTTTGGCCACCTAACTCCACACTGGGTGTCACAATTTCAGTGCAGATAGGAAACTGATAAATACATGTAGTTAATAAAACTATTTAAATTATTGTGAAGTAGGGTTTTATTGTGGGTGACTCCTCATTGATTAATTAACTTGGAATTACCCAACACCAATATTGTTCTCTCTATTTACTCTCTGTATCTTAGAACTATTCAAATAGATTCTCAAGGTTTTTCCTTTGCTTTGTTTTGCTTATGCTTTATATTTTTCTATAAAATAACCAGCTGAATACTTGTTTTTCCCTCAACACTGACCCGAGGAATAAGTTCTGTTACACGTTTAATTTAATCAGAATGATGGTTACATTTTGTTTGCTTGTTTTTAGCATATTTTTTTGGTACAGCTGTGTTGCTTTTATTGCTGCTGTGTACAAGACCAGAACAGGAGATGAATCTATAACTGCCAATTATCAAACCTCAAACTGTAGCTCCAATTTGACAGATCTTTTCCTTTGTTGGAACAAGTTGATGCTCTTCTCTTCAAAGGTGTTCTTAATTGAGCTACATTCCTCTGATCTAGTGACACATTCCTACAATTATTTCTAAAGGATTATTTTCTTTCTACACTATTCATTATTGCATTCCTCTTTTGCCTACTGAACTGATATATTTTTTTAAGTTTTATTTATTTTTTTATTTATACAACAGCTAGGACACAGGCCAGAGGTGCGGGAGGGTGAGAGGATTCACCAGAGACAGAGCAGGGAGCAGAACAGGCAGACAGACCAAAAGCGCTGCAGAGGGGAGCAGCGGGCGCCAAAGGAGAGGTGGGCAGTGCCATGTGGGATTCTCCCTGGCTGGCCGGATATGGAACCCGCACAGCAGAGACTGCAGACAGCTACACAGAACTGTGCTCAACCTGCTGTGCCACTGGAGAGGCCCTGAACTGATAACTTTTTTATGCATAGAAGAACTGGGGTGTAGGCCAGCCATATGGGGAGTGAGATGATTCACCAGAGAAAGAGTGGGGAGTAAAATAGGCAGATTTACTTAAATACACTGCTGAGACAATCAGCGGGTGAGAAAGGAGAGGTCTGCAGCACTACATGAGGGTGAGCTCCCAGGCCAAGGATTAAACTCAGGCTGTAGTGCTGATAGCACTGAGACTTAACCCCTGGACCACCAGAGAGGTCCCTGCACTGATAACTTGTACTCTACCAGGCAGCCATTCAGCTTTGTCCTGAATATTTTCTTTGGCTGAAAAAGTAATACTGTGCTTTGAGTATATTTGCAGTTGTATCTATTGTCAGGAATACCTGACAACTCCACATACTAATATAATTTGACATGTAATACCATGGTTTTGTTCAGTTGCAACTACAAACCCACTGGAAAATAAGTGCCACAAAAGCTGAAGTATCCTGGACCAGAGGCTTATGCATCTGTGATATTCTGAGAGACCTGATTTTTATTTATTTATTTTTCCATACATACTTGCTTCTTTATTTCACCCCTCAGTTGTCAGGGTTTGTTGTTGTTGTTCTTGTTGTTTGTTTTGGTTTTTTTATTTAAATTTTATTTTTTATATTCCCCATGCAATTACAACCCCCTTATTTTGACCCCAAGCTCTCCTTTCCCCACCCCCCACCCACCATAGAGTGTCTCTGGTTCAAAGTTGTTTGTCAATTTTGATATTTTCTTTCTTATAGTTATTTTTTTTCCTGGTCCCTTATTTAAGTTTTCTAGATTCCTGCTATGAGTGAGACCATCCAGTATTTTTCTTTTTCTGTCTGGCTTATTTTGCTGAGCATGATCCCTTCCAGCTCTATTCATGTTGCTGCAAATTGCATGTGTTTATCTTTTTTGAATGCTGAATAATATTCAATGGAGTATATGTACCACATCTTGATCCAGTCATCTATTTTTGGACATTTGGGTTGTTTCCAAAGCTTAGCTATTGTAAATTGTGCTGTTATAAACATAGGGGTGCAGGTGCTCTTTGGAATTGATGTTTCTGTGTTCTTTGGGTAAATACCTAGGAGTGGTATTGCTGGATCATATGGAAGCTCTATGTTTAGTAGGTCAAGAAATCTCCACACAGCTCTCCATAGTGGTTGGACCAGTTTGCACTCCCACCAACAGTGCAGGAGAGTTCCTTTTTCTCCACAACCTCACCAACATTTGTTGTTGCTAGTTTTTTTTTTTTTTTTTTTTTTAATATGTGCCATTCTCACTGGTGTAAGATGGTACCTCATTGTAGTTTTGATTTGCATTTCCCTGATTACAAGTGATGTTGAACAGTTTTTCATATGCCGGTTGGCCATTTGCATTTCCTCTTCAGAGAAGTTTCTTTTTAGCTCTTCTGCCCATTTTTTTGACTGGATTATTTTCTTTGTTTTTGTTGAGTCTCATCAGCTCTTTGTAGATTTTGTGATCAGTCCTTTATCATTAGTGTTGTGTGCAAAAAATGTTCTCCCAGTTGGTGGGGTTTATCTTTATTTTGGTTATTGTCTCTTTCGCTATGCAGAAGCTCTTTAATTTGATGTAGTCCCAGCTATTGATCTTTGCCTTCACTATCACTGCTTTGGGTGATGTGTCTGTAAAGATGTCTCTGATGTGCATATCATGTAGTGTTTCGCCTATATTTCCTTCTATGTACTTTATGGTTTCAGGTCTTATGTCTAGTTCTTTAACCCATTTTGAGTTGGTTTTTGTGCATGGTGTTAGGTAGTAGTCAAGCTTCATTCTTTTGAATGTAGCAACCCAGTTTTCCCAGCACCATTTATTAAACAGACTTTCTTTGCTCCTATGCATATTCTTTGCTCCTTTGTCAAAGATTAGTTGACCATAAATCTGTGGGTTTATTTCTGGATTTTCTATTTGATTCCATTGGTCTGTGTGTCTGTTCTTGTTCCAATACCATGTAGTTTTGATGATTATGGCTTTGTAGTATAGTTTGAAGTCTGGGAGTGTGATGCCTCCATTCCCTTCTTTTTTTTTTTTTCCAGGAGAGCTTTGGCTATTTGGGGTTTTTGGTGATTCCATATGAATTTCATCAATAATTGCTCTGTTTCTTTGAAGAATGACATTGAAATTTTGATTGGAATAGCATTGAATCTGTATATTGCTTTTGGTAGGATGGCCATTTTAATAATGTTTATTCTTCCAATCCATGAGCAGGGGATGTCTTTCCATTTCTTTGTGTCTTCTTCTATTTCTTTTAACAGTGTTTTATAGTTTTCTATGTATAGGTCCTTTACCTCTTTTGTTAGATTTATTCCCAAGTATTGGATTTTTTTTTGTTTCGATAATAAAAGGATTTTTTTTTTTAATTTCTTCTTCTTCAGATTTATTGTTTGTGTGTAGAAAGGCTACTGACTTTTGCGTGTTGATTTTGTATCCTGCCACTTTACTGAACTGATTGATGAGTTGAATTAGTTTTTCTGTGGAGTTTTTGGGGTTCTCTATGTATATTATCATATCATCTGCAAATAGTGATAGCTTGACTTCTTCTTTTCCTATTTGGATTCCTTGTATGTCTTTCTCTTGTCTTATTGCTCTGGCTAGGACTTCCAGTATTATATTGAAAAGCAGTGGTGAGAGTGGACATCCTTGTCTTGTTCCAGATCTTAATGGAATTGCTTTCAGCTTTTCACCATTGAGAATGATACTGGCTGTTGGCTTGTTATATATGGTCTTTATGATGTTGAGGTATGTTCCTTGTATCCCAAGAATTTCAAGGGCTTTTATCATGAATGGGTGTTGCACTTTGTCGAAAGCTTTCTCGGCATCTATTGATATTATCATATGTTTTTTATATTTCTTTTTGTTGATGTGTTAGATAGCATTGATTAATTTTCAGATGTTGAACCATCCTTGTGTCCCTGGAATGAATCCTACTTGGTTGTGGTGAATTATCTTATGGATACATTGTTGGATTCTGATAGATAAAATTTTATTGAGGATTTTTGCATCAGTGTTCATTAGGGAGATTGGCCTGTAGTTTTCTTTTTTTGTGTTGTCCTTGTTCAGTTTTGGTATTAGTGTAATGTTGGCTTCATAGAACATGTTTGGTATTGTCCCTTCCTTCTCAATTTTTTGGAAGAGTTTGTGAAGGATAGACACTAATTCTTTTCTGAATGTTTGGTAGAATTCATTTGTAAATCCATCTGGTCCTGGGCTTTTGTTTTTGGGGAGGTTTTTGATTACCATTTCAATTTCGCTGCTTGTAATTGGCCTGTTTAGGTGTTCTATTTCTTCTTTATCTAGCTTTGGGTGATAGTAGAGTTGTGGGAATTTGTCCATCTCCTCTAGATTGTTGAACTTGTTTCCATATAACTGTTCATAGTAGTTTCTGATTATTCTTTTTATTTCTGCTGTGTCCTTTGTGATTTCTCCTCTTTCATTTCTGATCCTGTTTATTTGTGATTTCTCCCTTTTTCCCTTTGTGAGCCGGGCTAGGGGTTTGTCTATTTTATTGATTTTTTCAAAGAACCAGCTCTTGGTTTCATTGATCTTTTGGATTGTTTTTTTTAGTTTCAATTTCATTTATTTCTGCTTTGATTTTTAGTATTTCTTTTCTTCTACTGGTTTTGGGGTTTTTTGTTGTTCTTTTTCTAGATCTTTGAGCTTCGAGATTAGGTTTTTTTCTTTGAGTTCTTTCTTGTTTCTTGATGTGAGCCTCTGTTACTATATATTTTCCTCTTATTACTGCTTTTGCTTCATCCCATACATTTAGGAAATTGGTGTCCTCCTTGTCATTCAATTCAAAGAATTTTGTAATTTCTTTTTTGATCTCGTTAGCCCAGTGGTCTTCCAGTTGTGTGGTTTTCAATCTCCTTGAGGCAGGAGAGTTCCTTGCCTTCTTTTTATGGTTTATTTCTAGTTTATTTCTAGTTTGATGACTTTGGGGTCAGAAAAGATGGTTGGTATGATTTCAATCTTGGTGTATCTGTTGATGTTTGTCTTGGGTCCCAGTATGTGATAGATCCCGGAGAATGATGCATGTGTGCCTAACAAAAATATGTACTCAGGTTTTTTTGGGTTTAGTGTTCTATAGATGTCTGTTAAGCCCAAGCGCTCTAGATCCTTATTTAGAGCTTTAGTTTCTTTACTTATTGTTTGTCTTGTTGATCTATCCATTGTTGATAGTGGTGTGTTGAAGTCTCCCACTATGTATGTATTTTCTCTGATGTCTGTTTTCAAAGATGACAATAGCTGTCTGATATATTTTGGTGCTCCTTCATTTGGTGAATATATGTTAATGAGCGTTATTTCTTCTTGAAGTATTATCCCCTTGATCATAATATAGTGACTGTTGGGGTCTCTTATTACCTTTTTGAGTTTGAAATCTGTTTTATCTGATGTAAGTATTGCTGTTGCTGCTTTCTTTTTCGGTCCATTTGCTTGTAGGATTGTTTTCCATCCTTTAACTTTGAGACTATTTTTATCTTTTGTAGCTAAATGTGTTTCCTGGAGACAGCAAAAGGATGGGTTTTGTTTCTTAATCCAGCCTGCAACTCTGTGTCTTTTTATTGAAGAGTTTAGTCCATTTACATTTAGAGTTAATATTGATATGTTAGCATCTGTATTTGCCATTGTGTTTGCCTTTCCTTTGATTTTATATATTTATTCTTTTAATAACTTTTTTTTTTTTTGCCTTCTTTCGTTGTTATTCGTCCCTCTGAGGTTCTGGCTTTAGGATTCCTTGTAGTATTTTTTGGAATGGGGGTTTAGTTGTAATGAAATTCCAGAATTTCTGTTTGTCTAGGAAAGTCCTTATTCTTTCTTCATAGAGGAAGGAGAGCTTTGCAGGATAGAGTATTCTTGGTTCGTATCTGTTTTCTTGGAGTCTGTTGACTATGTCCCCACACTCTCTCTTTGCCCATAGTGTTTCTTCGGAGAAGTCTGATGTCAGTCTGATTGGTTTTCCTTTGAATGCTATCTGTTTCTTCCCTCTTGTCAGGCTCATTATTTTTTCCTTGTCTTGGATTCTTGGGACCTTTGCTATTATGTGTCTTGCTGTATTTTTCCTTTTGTCATGGAAGTTTGGTGTTCTTCTTGCTTCATGTAGATCAATTTTTAGCTCCTTCTTTACGTTTGGGAAGTTCTCTTCAATTATTTCCTTGAATATTTTCTCTGTTCCTACATCTCTCTCCTCTCCTTCTGGGATTCCTATAATTCTTATATTTCCTTTCCTCATGGAGTCAGATAGTTCCTGAAGTCTTTCTTTGGTCTTTTTCCTTTGTACTTCTCTTTCCTTTTCTGTTTTGGTTCTTTTTCTTTCTGTGTCTTCAAGAGTACTTATTTGTTCTTCCATTTCATCTATTCTGCTTTCATTGCTTTTCCCAGAGTTCTTTAGCTCCTCCATTAATTCTTTGATCTCCTGCATTTCTTTTACTTCCCTCTTTAGGGACTCAATTTCATTCTTCTGGTCGTTGATTATTTTTCCCTTATCTTTGTTTTCCTTTATGACTTATGTCACTTTTTAATCACGGCAATTTTAAATTCTCTTTCTGGAAGACTCAGAAGTTCTTCCAAGTTACTGTCGTTGCAATCTGGTAGGTGGTTTTCTTTTTGTGGTGTGCCTTTTTCCTGAGGAGTTGCTGGGTTGCATGTAGTTTTTCTACTCCCTACTGCCTGTTTTCTAATTTGCCATATGCCTCGGGACACTGTGTTGCTGGTACTGGCCGGCTTCTTTTTGTTGTGCTCTTTGTGGGGTTCGGGAACTGGCAGTCTAAATGAGTCAAATACTGTTATGCCAGAAGTCTAGTGAGGCAGTGGTACTTTGAGTATGTTAATTGTCACTGTCACAGAATATTTCCTCCTTCTGTGTTTAATTACAAAGGTGTGTCTTGAAGTCCCACAAACTTCCCTGGAGGTGGGGCAGCTGGATTGCACTCTGGGATCCAAATCACTGGAACTCTCTCTGGTTTCCTACTTCCTGCCAGGCTGGACAAGTCTTGTGGGGGCCTTCAGCTCACCTCTGACTGCACAGGGAACCTTTTCCCTCTGGTTCCACAGGGAGTCTTCTGCCAGTTTCAAGCAGTCTTTATTGAGGAACGATCCCTGTTCTAAAATGGCAATGCAGGGACCCACTCCCCTGCGCGCCTGGTCTGCCCCCGGGTGGGTGTCCGCTCCCCTCTGGGCTCCGACTGCTGGCCAGAAGGGGCCTGGCATGGGCGAACTTTCCAGCTCACCTCTGGCTCCTCTGGGAGCCTTCTGCTGGTTTCAAGCAGTCTTTACTGAAGAAAGGTCCCTGTTCTAAAATCGAGACCTGATTTTTATCTGGTGGTATCAGCAATGACTGGACTTACTCCAAAGTCTTGGCAATAGTATGCCTTTCTATATTGAAAATTGTATTATTTTTACTGATGTATTGATAATTTTAGTATTCAACAGTGTGTATAATTTAGTAACATAAATTCACATTATTCAGATGTATGTTATCATATTACATTCACCACCAGACATGTACTAATGAAATAGAGGAATCAGAATAGTGATCAAAATCTAAATAATATCCAGAGCTTTTTATTTTCATATATTTTGTCTATTTTGATAAACACCTTCATCTTAAAAGTGAGTTTCTGAGCCACTGAGACCTAATTATTTTTTTCCTCTCTGATAAAGGAGTAAATAAAAATTTTCATATAGATTCTTAACCTGTATTTAAAATTTTTCAGTATAATTTCTTAACCTGTATCCAACAAATTTTGGTTCCAGGTTTTGCTTTTTCATAAGTCATATAAACAAAGTCATGTAGACTGAAGAGCATAATATTGACCTATCTGCACTGAAAATAGCCCTCATATTTTTCTTGGACATGAAATAATTTATATACTCTTATTCTCTTCATATGTGTGTATACATGTGTGTATTAAGTGTTATATAATTAATATCCTCATACTTTTTGTTTTTAAATAAAATTTCTTAGGCACTTGATATGTAAGAGCTAGACTGCTCTATATTACATGATCTTGCATACTTTAAAAACTCTATCTAAACGTAATCTTTCATTTTATTATGTATAGTATTATATTTTTGTTTTTCATTTCTTTTTTAAAAGATTTATTTATTTATGCATATAAGAACTGGGGTACAGGCCAGAGGTGGGGGAGTGAGAGGTTTCACCAGAGACAGACTGGGAAGTAAAACAGGCAGATCTACTGAAATAAACTGCTGAGGGTAACAGTGGGCAACACAGGAGAGGGAGGTCTTCTTCACCATAAGGGTCACCTCCCTGGCTGGGTATCAAATTCATGCTGCAGATTGCTTCATAGTGCTGAGGCTTAGCCCCTTGTGCCACCAAGGAGGTCCCAAATAAGCTGTTTTGTTTTATTTTTAATTGGTAAGGGAATCACTTATCAAAGTCAACAAATACTTCATAATAATTACAAATAATTACTCATTTTTTTAATTTACTGCATGGGTTGATTAAATACTTTTTCTATTTAAATTAAGATTGCTTATATAGACAATAAAAAGCATGGGAAGTGAAATAATTAATACATTTGAAGAGACCCTTTTCCACCTTTGACATTTACTAAAGTCACCACCATAATCATTCTGATTGTTGCATATATATGGGAATAAACTCAATAAAACAAAATAATACTTTTATATTTCCAGGAATCCGATCCAATCTAATCAGTTTTTTTCTTTCATTAAGCAAGATGCCCGCACTTGCCTAAGGCAGCCTTCCCACCAGATAATGTAGTTTTATGGATAAAGATTATGCAGGTTCTCCAGGCCTTACTTGCTTTTGTCCATTGTTAATTATTATATTGCATTGATATAATCGGCATGATAAAATATAAGTGTTTTCAAGATGTAAGCCCTTGCATGGAATATGTTGATATTATGAAATAAATGTCCTTTTATCCATTTTGTGAGTTATTTTTTGCATAACAGGTGATATAATTGTCTAGTTTTATTTTTTTGTATGTGGCTGTTGAGTTTTCCCAACACATTTATTGAAAAGATTTTCATTTCTTCAATGTATACTTTTGGTTTCTTTGTACAGGTTAAGTGTATATTTCTGGGATAACATTTCTCCTCCATTGGTGTGTGTATTTTTTGTTCTGGCACCATACTGTTTTGATTACTGTAGCATTGTAGTATAGTTTGAAGTCTGGAAGTGTGATACCACTTTCTGTCAGGATTACCTTAGCTTCTGGGTTCTTTTGTGGTTCCAAGTGAATTTCATTTTTGTTTGTTATATTTATTTTTTTAAAGATTTATTTATTTATTTATATAAGCACTAGCTACAGTCAGAAGTACAGGAGGGTGAGAGAATTCACCAGAGTCAGAGTGGGGAACAGAATAGGCAGACTGATGAAATACAGTGCTGAGGGGAGCAGCGGGCAGGCAGGAGAGGTCTGTTGCGCCATGTGGGACCCTCACTGGCATCCGGGGATTGAACTGGCACTGCAGAGGCTGCGGGCAGCTTTGCAGCCCAGCACTCAACCTCTGAGCTACCAGGGGAGGCCCTGTTTGTTATATTTCTTTGAAAAATTCATTGAAGGGCCTCCCCTGGTGGTACAGTGGTTGAGTGCTGGGATGCGAAGCTGCCTGTAGCCTCTACAGTGCCAGTTCAATCCCCAGCTATCGGCAGGGTCCCACATGGCGCAACAGACCTCTCCTGCCATACCCGCTGCTCCCCTCAGCAGTGTATTTCATCAGTCTGCCTGTTCTGTTCCCCGTTCTGGCTCTGGTGTGTTCTCTCACCTTCCCGCGCTTCTGACTGTACCCAGTGCTTGTATAAATAAATAAATCTTTAAAAAAATTCAAAAAAAAGAAAAATTCTTTGAAAATTTTGATAGATACTGCATTGCATCTGTATATTGCTTTGGGTAAAATGGCCTATAACGCATGTTATTTCTTCCAATGAGAAAGGTTCTATGCTAAGTTATATAATTTCTTCTAATTATAATTTCTGTGATACATTATAGAAATTTAAGGAAAAAAGAAAGCATCTAAATGAGCTGATAAAAATAGAAACTTTTAAGTAGAATAGTATATAAAAGCAAAGTATTGTTGAGTATTTAGAAATGCATGTAAGAGAGCCGAATACTGTAGTTTTGTTGAACAAAATGTCTACATATTATTTTCTCTTACATATTTCTGCAATAGTAAATTATGATTAAATATCAAAATGCTAACAACAAGGATAATATAATAGTAACAGCAACTATTTGTATTTGCTCTAAGGCAGATACTGTGCTAAAATATCCTAGTTTATTGCAATTGCTTCAATGGGTATAAACTTATGGAAAAAGTTTAGAAATTAAAAGTCATGTCTGAAGTGAGACACTTGTGAGCTTCGAGGATTGGACTGAAGGGATCTAGTTAGGTTACTTGGGACAGTGAGCTATTTGCAATTGTACTAAATCCATGATAGAACTGTATAAGATTCATGGATAAAGTGAGGTGAGGGCCTTGATAAATCATCTATGATTTGATAAATAAGCTATTTATTCGTATGTGGAAAAACTTGGCTCCAAAAAATTGACTTAAAGACATTTCCTGAAGCAAATATTAATTCAGATAACTACCACCTTAATCTTTCCATGGAAAATATTTTCTGAATCAAGACAAGCAAACAAAGGTAGATGGTGTCATTTCCTCTTGTGATCCAACCAAAGTTGGCTAATAAACAATTATCATCTCAATAAATGATCTATTAGAATTGTACATTGTTTAAAGATTTATGGTTACATATCAGGTTTCTGGCATGGAACAATTCAAGTGTCCTATGTAACATATTCATATGTTCTCTTGCTAGATATGGGTCACTTATGGCACAGTGGTTTCACAGAACATTGATTATGGATGTCACACATGCAGAAATTGAGTTATGCATATACAAAAACAAAGATTATTATCCGAGCATGTTTACCTGTGTTGGCCAGGATCAAGAATACCCAAATTGCAAAACTGAATAGAATCCATCCCTAAGCTGAAAATCTTTTTTTTTTTAAAGAAATATTTATTTATACAATAACTGGGGTACAGGCCAGATGTGCAGGAGGGTGAGAGGATTCACCAGAGTCAGAGTGGGGAGCAAATGAGGCAGACGGACCAAAGACACTGCTGAGGGTTGCTGTAGGCGAGGCAGGAGAGGTCTGCCACGGCTGGCCATGAATCGAACTGGTGCTGCAGAGGCTGTGGACAGCTTAATAGCGCTGCGCTCAACTCGTTTCGCCACAGGGGAGGCCCTAAACTGAAAATCTTAAAGAATTAAATGTGACTATATTAAAAATTATCTATCTTTATTCTTTAGTTTTATTTCCTTAACTTCATAGCAAAAAAAAAAAATTCTGTAGGAATATAAGTAAAATGTTCCTCCCATAAAAGATTCCCTCAGTCTCATCATAAGACTCCAATATTATTTCTGGGTCTGGGAGGAACTATGTTTTTATTGACATTGTCTAGTGCTCTCTGACAGTATCTGAGGCAAACATGGTTAGAAATAGGAGAAAGCTATTAAGAATTTCACGTGAACTTTTTGTATGCAAATCCACCTTCCTAATCTCTACCTTTATAATAAGCCCATTAAACCGTTGTTTATTTTTAGTTTGGGTTTCTGCTGAAGTCAAAAACTCTGTTGTTGCCATAGCATCCCAGTAATGAGTTATTTCAAAAGTGCATTTGTATACATTTTTAACAGTTGCTCATTGACGTTCTTAAGCTAACTGACAAACTTAGGTTAATAAGGCAAGTTTTGCCACTTTGGATTTTTTTCCCCTAATATGCAAGGTAAAGTCAGTTTTGGGGAAGAATGTTCCCTACTTAAAAAGAAATAACACCAGCGTTGTCAATATTACAGTGAACACTAGAAAAGTGTAATTTATAAAAGTTCATTGGAGGCAAGTGTTGCTGAGAAGTGTTCATTTTCTGCAACAAAAAAAGTAAATAAACAAAAGAGAGTATTGAATAGTATGAGGAATCAATTCAATAGAAGTGTGTACTAGAATGGTTGCTGATACAGTTGTCTTTAGAGAAGATTAGTAGGTTTTTACCTGTACGAGTAGTGGGAAAATGCAGTAAATGAATGGTCTGAAGATTCTGATAAGGTTAAATTAGATTCACTGATTAATTGTCCAGATTGCCTAAGTATGAATTAATGAAAATAGTCAAGATAATTAGCAAACAACTATTTTTTTTTTTTGTGGGGGGGATGGCTAGGGGGTTTTCTAAAGTTGATTTTTTAAGATTTATTTATTTATTGTGTAGAAGAACTAGCATTTAGGCCAGAGGTGCAGGGGGTGAGAGGATTCACCTGCGAATGAGTGGGGAGCAGTACAGATGGATTTACCAAAATACACTACAAAGGGGAGCAGCAGGTGAGACAGGAGAGGTCTGCTGCACAATAGGTGGGTGGGCTCCCTGATTGTTGATCAAACTCAGGCCATTGAGGTCATAGCACTGAGAATTAACTCTTAGGCCACTAGAGTAGCCCTAAAATTGATTGTTTTATTCATTTATTTTTATTATTGAGGCAATATTGTGTATGATTTGGAGTTAATAGGATCATATCCTTCACATATATGTTACCGGACACCAATGAATAGTTTCTTCTCTCTTTGTCTCTCTCTCTCTCTCTCTCTCTCTCTCTCTCTCTCTCTCTCTCTCTCACGCACATATACACACACACATGTGTGTGTGCATACACACAGTAATCTATAAAATCCAATAAAACTTAAAAAAATATATATATACATATATATATCATATATATATATGTATATATATATATTTCTTAACAGCTCCAGTAAAGTTTTAAATGGTTTATAATATCCAAAGATTGACAAATTTGACCCTCTGGAGTTAAATTATATGCTAAATCGCACATTTTCATTTGAAAAGTAATTCAATTTTCTTTTGGAAATTTTATTCACTTTCAGGACAATAAGTCCCATTTGGATTCAGTCTCAAAACTTATATATGCTACCTTTAGGACACACTAAAATTTGCCTACATATTGGAAAATGATCAAATTACATAGAGGGTCACAGTCTTTCAGATTCTGGTTGTGGAACTGAAGATCAGGAGAACACCCAATACATACCTGGGGGAAAATCACCCAGTTATATTGCTGATTTTTCCAGCAAAAGACTAGTACACTTTTATTATCTTGATCTAACAGGCACAATAAATATTTAGAAAGCTAAAATACACAACCTTGGGTGACATGAAAATCAAAAAAAATATATATATAATGGTTTGTTGACCACAGAAATAGCAACTCATTATTTGTCTAGAGAATTGGATCTTTTATTTATTTAATAATATGGTGTGTAGGAATTTACAAAACATTGCAGAAGTGAAATGAATTTTTAATTTCCATTTTTGTGCTAAATATCAAGTCAAATCTTTTTAAAGTATAAAATACACATAAGTTTTTAATAACTATGAGATTTTTTGAAATGCCTATGTGCTCCATAGGTATGTTTCTACAAATTTTTAAAAATTTGTTAGTATAGTCATATTTTTGGACATAGATATAAATTAGTTACTAATAATTCACTAACAAAAATAATGCAAAATAAATATATTATAAATTTTTAAAAATCTTATAAATAATCTATGGATAAATAAACAATAATAATGAGAGGATAATTGTAATGTAATGGTCATTAATTTTCAAAACTTTTGAAATATAATTCTACAAGGTGATTTATAGCTTTAAATGTGTATTTGAGAATAGTGTCTAGAAATCAATGCATTTCTAGAAATTCATGAAGTAAACATTTATCTGAAATAATGTATGTCTATGTAAGTAGAAGAGACCATTACCATTCTTCTAGGAAAACATACTATTTTTGAGGTGACTGTAAATGAGAAAAATTAAAACATCGAAATCCCTCACAATAGGAATAAAGTATTTGATTTAATGAAATCAAGAATAGTTGATCTAAAAATAACGTAGTATAACTGAAATGAAATATTTGATCAATTTATGATCAAATTGAGCATGGGAAATAGAAATGGAGAAAAAGTCAAATAAACAATATTAAGTATCATAAGGGTGAAATTATCATTGCAAGAGAGATTTAAACATTTTTGTATAAGTTATTATGAGAGCTGTATGCTAGTAACTTGAATGCATTGGGAGAATAGACACATTTCTACAAAAAGCCCTTAATTATAAATGATGATATAAACAAATTAGAGAGTCTGAAATCTAAAACTGACAGTTAAAATAGAAAAGTCCATGTTCAAATAATTTTACAAATGTGATCCAAGAAGCATCTAGGAAACAGAAAATCAGAGTGTGACTCCAGCTTTTTAAAGACAGAGGAAAATATTATCAGCAAAATCATAGATCAGTATGAAAGTGAAAAATAATGACTAACCTCATTCATAGAGAGATGAAAATTTCTAACAAATCATTAATCAATTGACTATATCAGTGGAACAAAAGAATGATCAAACATTGATCTTGACCAAATTTAGTTTCTTTCAAGGAGAGGTGATTTTATGATAAGACCATCTAGTAACAGACTTTCTCACATTCATAAATTAAAAAAGAAAAAAAAAAAAGAAAAAGAAAAAAAACATTGCATGTTTCAAAAGCTATAGTGAATGTACTTGGAATAATTTAACTACTCTTTGAAACTACACACACAATAAATAAGATCTTAATAAGACATTTCTTTAACTTGATAATAGATATATTCAAAAATACTAAAGACCATTTGATTTTATTATAAATCAATGTAAGAATTATCTTCAGAATCAGGAGGAAGACAAGACTGGCATTGTTTTATTTTATTTTATTTATTTATTTATTTATTTATTTATTTTGGAGGAGCCAGTGGCAAGCTGGGGAGTTAGCCCACGCCGGGCCCCTTCCGACCATTAGTCTGAGCCCACAGGGGGAGCGAGCACCCACAGCCGGGGCAGACCAGGCGCACAGAAGAGTATGCCTGAGACCGGTCGCGCAGGGAGTGTGTCCCACATCACCATTTTAGAACAGGGACATTACTTCAGTAAAGACTACCTGCAGAAGGCTTCCTCAGGAGCCAGAGGTGAGCGGGGGAAGTTCGCCCACGCCAGACCCCCTCTGGCCTGCAGTCCAAGCCCAGAGAGGGAGCAGGAACCCACCGCCGGGGCAGACCAGGCACACAGAGGAGTGTGTCCCCACATCGGCATTTTACAACAGGGACCTTTCTCCAGTAAAGACTGCTTGAAACTGACATATGGCTCCTGGAGGAACCAGAGGGGAGCAGAGAAGCTCACCCAAGATGCCAGCCAGTCCCAACAACACAGTGTCCCAACGCATATGGCAAATTAGAAAACAGACAGTAGGGAGAAGAAGAACCACACGCAACCTAGCAACTCCCCAGGGAAAAAGCACACCACAAAAAGAAAACCAGCCCCCAGATTGCAACGACAGTAACTTGGAAGAACTTCTGAGCCTTCCAGAAAGAGAATTTAAAATTGCCGTGATTAAAAAACTGACAGAAGTCATAAAGGAAAACAATGATAAGGGAAAAATAATCAACGATCAGAAGAATGAAATGGAGTCCCTAAAGAGGGAAAACAATGGTCAGAAGAATGAAATTGAGTCCCTAAAGAGGGAAGTAAAAGAAATCCAGGAGATCAAAGAATTAAGGAAGAACTAAAGAATTCTCGGAAAAGCAATGAAAGCAGAATAGATGAAATGGAAGAACGAATAAGTACTCTTGAAGACACAGAAATAAAAAGAACCAAAACAGAAAAGGAAAGAGAAGTACGAAGGAAAAAGAACGAAGAAAGACTTCGGGAACTATCTGACTCCATGAGGAAAGGAAATATAAGAGTTATAGGAATACCAGAAGGAGAGGAGAGAGATGGAGGAACAGAGAAAATATTCAAAGAGATAATGGAAGAGAACTTCCCAAGTGTGAAGAAGGAGCTGAAAATTGATATACAAGAAGCAAGAAGAACACCAAACTTCCACGACGAAAGGAAAAATACAGCAAGACACATAATAGTAAAGCTCCCAAGAATCCAGGACAAGGAAAAAATAATGAAGCTGGCAAGAGGGAAGAAACAGATAACATTCAAAGGAAAGCCAATCAGGCTGACATCAGATTTCTCCGAAGAAACACTATGGGCAAGGAGAGAGTGGAGGGACATAGTCAACAGACTCCAAGAAAACAGATGCCAACCAAGAATACTCTATCCCGCAAAGCTCTCCATCCTTTTTGAAGAAAGAATATGGACCTTCCCAGACAAACAGAAACTCCGGAATTTCATTACAACTAAACCCCCACTCCAAAAAATACTACAAGGAGTCCTAAAGCCAGAACCTCAGAGGGACGAATAACAATGAAAGAAGGCCAAAAAGAAAAAAAGTTATTAAAAGAATAAATAAATAAAATCAAAGGAAAGACAAACACAATGGCAAATACAGATGCTAATATATCAATATTAACTCTAAATGTAAATGGACTAAACTCTTCAATAAAAAGACACAGAGTTGCAGCCTGGATTAAGAAACTGGCATTGTTTTATTCAGTATTTTATTAGAAGCTTAACTAGTTCATGAAGAGAGGAAAAATAGAATCATTTGGCTGAAAACAAAAAAATCCATGCTAACTAAAAATTAATCCAAACATAGGGCCTCCCCGGTGGCGCAGTGGTTGAGCACTGGGCTGCGAAGCTGCCCGCAGCCTTTGCAGCACTGGTTCGATCCCTGGCCACCGGGCAAGAGTCCCAAATGGCGCACAGACCTCTCCTGCCACACCTGCTGCTCCCCTCAGCAGTGTATTTTGTGTCTGCCTGTTCTCCCCCTCTGGCTTTGGTGAATTCTCTCACCCTCCCGTGCTTCTGACTACCCAGTGCTTGTACAAATAAATAAAGAAATAAACAAACAAGTAAATAAATATATCTTTAAAAACAAAATGCAGAGGAAGAGGCAAACTGCAGAATGATATGTACAATGCAATTGCAAAATCTTGCAAAATTCTTCCATACAGCACACAGAATAATTATGAGATGTTGCAATATTTTGTTTCTATTATGGATAGTGAGAACATGAATATCTATTTTATTGTAATATTATTGATTTTTTGAAACTATTCAAATACATTGGATACCCTTTTTGTGTATCTGATATATTTGACATTTTGAACAAGTTTAAACAAATAGCAAACCAAGAAAATAATGACAATGTGACAACAGTGATAATAGTGACAAAGAAGGATAGCAAGTTGACTTGCTGTGTAAAATAAAATATTTGAGAAACATTAAATAGTATTGAATGTGATGCCAAGTTGTATGCTGAATGATTTTAGTCTCTCAAAAATATTAGCTTTATTTATCATGGCACATATCCTAATGTACAGTAAGTGTTAGAAAAATAGAGTAGAGGCAGAGAAAGGAGATTTGACATGTTTCATAACCAGTAAGTGTTGACTCTGCCTTGTAATTGCTTGCCTCTAATCTGAATGTGAATCTTCTGATGATAGGCTTTCCACATCAGGGAGCAGGGTACTCTAGATATGATTCAAAAAATGAACACAAAGCCAGTGACCCTTTCAGGTCCTATTTTCCATGCATTAATTTGAGTCATATGACAGATTTCAAATTGTGAATTGGTGAGGATCATGTTAAGCGGAATGAGGTATTAGGAATAACTGTTGTTATTCATGCAGAAGGAGAAAGAACTGCTTTTGGAGGTTTTCAGTGTAGCAGGAAGATATCTCTCATGTTCTTTTTTTTTTTTGTGGGACCCTCGCTGGTGGCCGAGGATCGAACTGGCGCTGCAGAGGCTGCAGGCAGCCTTGCAACCCAGCGCTCAACTGCTGCGCCACCAGGGGAGGCCTTATCTCTCATGTTCTTAATGAATTCTATATCTAAATGTGTTCTCATATAACAGATTTCCTCACCTTACAACATTTTGTCTTTTATGTCTTATAATAGTTATTCTATTGAGAATCCTTGTGATATTTCTCATACATTTTTTAAATAACTGAAGTTGTTTATTTGTCTTTCAAATTGTGTTTATAATGACTTATTATTAGACATGCAATGCATGAAAAATTGAGGAATTTTAAGCAATAGGAAAACTGATAATAACAATAATTTTCATATGTTAGCCTTTACACACACACAAACATACACACACACACACATATATATAAATATACACACACACCAACATAAAATAAGATCAGAGTTCACATATAGCTCTAAAACCTTGATTTTTTAATTTTTTGTAATCATTGCTCAAGACATCAGAATTTCTTTGATATTATGAATGTCTGATTTAAAATTGGCCAAGATTTTTTAGTACAAATGATAGAACACAAATAGCCTCTGTCACCTGGAATGGGTTTATTAACATGAAACTTACTTAGAATGATCAGAAAACTAATCTTGGATACTACAGAGGCAAGGTCAAGAAAGCCAGAAAAACACCCAAGTAGATCTCTGAACATTCTAGTAGAAACTTCAGTTATATTGCCTGCCTTGGAGCCTCCCTAGTGGCGCAGCGGTTGTGCGCTGGGTTGCAAAGCTGCGCACAGCCTCTGTAACGCCGTTTTGATCCCCAGCATCCAGGCAAGTGTCCCACATAGCGCACAGACCTTTCCTGCCGCCCGCTGCTCCCCTCAGCAGTGTACTTCGGTCCTTCTGCCTGTTCTGCTCCGCACTCTGGCTCTGGTGAATTCTCTCACCCTCCTGCACTTCTGACTGTACCCAGTGCTTGTATAAATAAATAAATCTTTAAAGTAAATATTTATTTAATAAATAGATAAATAAATAAATAAGTATACTGCCTGCCTTGGCGTCTAGGAGAACCTGGACCTCACACTAATGTGTTTACTACAGCTATTCCCAAGAAATGATACACTTATTGCACTGTGCTTACCTGGATTTCTTTTGATGCTCTTGTGTTTTCCTTATTTTCAAGTGTCATAAAATTGTGCTCTGAGTGGCAGGCTATAAAACCTGCCACAAAATAAGTCTAAAAAGTACTGTTCTAAGTTTTACATTCCCTCTAGTATATCATGATAGAAAAATGGTTAGAGTTGGTGAACCAAATTGGAATGCCTGCCACATCTATATAATTTGTTCATATTATAATAATTTTATGAAACTGATAGTGTTTTACTGTTATAAACAATTGTAACAGCACTAAATATTTATCTAAGTACTTCTATATTACTTGTATCCCCAAAGGTAAAATTTTTCTGTCAAAAGACAAGTTTTTTAAAATTCTTGCCCTATTGCCTTGCAAATTTTTTTTTTATCTTAAAAGAAAAAAAGAAAAAAAACAATTGAGGCCCTCCCCTGGTGGCGCAGGCAGTTGAGCGCAGTGCTGTGAAGCTGACCTTAGCCTCTGCAGTGCCGATTTGGTCCCAGCTGGCCGGCAAGTGTCCCACATTGTGTGACAGACCTCTCCTGTCTTGCCCGCTGCTCCCCTCAGCAGTGTATTTCATCAGTCTGCCTATTCTGTTCCCCGCTCTGTCTCTGGTGAATCCTCTCACCCTCCCGTGAATCTGGCCTGTACCCCAGTTCTTATATAAATAAATAAATGAATCTTTAAAAAAACCCACAATTGATAGTTCCAACAAAATTAGTTAGTAACCTTTAATTTCTTACTCTCCAAATTCTATAGTTATTTAAATAACATTTTTTGACAATTTGGTAGAATAAACATCTCTTTATTCTAATTAGTACTTGTTTTTATTATAAGGCCTGTGAAAGTAAATCTTATAAATTTTCCCATTATTTAAAGAGTTTACACAAATTAAATATTGTGTTGATGAGTTAAGGACATTAACATAGCTTTTAATTAGTGTGGTATGCCATAAAACAGCTATTTCAGTAAAAGAGAGCATTACTTCAAACACATGCTTCACGAGTTTGAGTTCTTTTGCCTGACATATTCCCTATTTATATAACTATTTTACCATCAGTTTTGGATTAGGAAATAATTGTTATAAATGTTTGAAAAAGAAAATTATGTTTGATTCTGAATGGAGGTCTAGAACTTTCTGTAATTGTCAAATTCGTGAGATTCAGTGTATAACCCTCTGGATATAGAGGTTTCTATTTATCTCATTTGCTGATTCTTCATTCTGTCTATGATCATTGAACTTTCATAAATAAATAAAAAAGACCTTCACATGTTTAAAAAAATACCAAAGGGGCCTCCCCTGGTGGCGCAGCAGTTGAGCCCTGGGCTGTGAAGCTGCCTGAAGCCTCTGCAGTGCTGGTTTGATCCCCAGCCACCGGTGAGGGTCCCACATGGAGCGACAGACCTTTCCTGCCGCGCCCGCTGCTCCCCTCAGCAATGTATTTCTTTGTCAGTCTGCCTGTTCTGTTCCCCACTCTGGCTCTGGCGAATTCTCTCACCCACTTCTGACTGTACCCAGTGCTTGTATAAATAAATAAATAAATCTTAAAAAAAAAAACAATAAATAAAAAAAATACCAAAGTTTGTAGGGGAAAAAAATGTAACAGAATAATTCTATCACATATTCGAGTAAGCTAATCAAAAAAAAAAAAATATAGTACAATTCTCTTAATGTAGCAGCACTACTGAAGACATTTTTAATATTTGTATTGTTTTTTAAAGATTTATTTATTTTATGCATACAAGAACTGGGCTACAAGCCAGAGGTGTGGGGGGTGAGAGGATTCACCAGAGACAGAGTGGGGAACAGAACAGGCAGATCTACTGAAATATACTGCTTAGGGGAGCAGTGGATGATACAGGAGAGGTCTGCTGAGCCATGTGGGTAGCTCCCTGGCTGGGGATCTAAGTCATGCTGCAGTGGCTTCGGGTTGCTTCATAGTGCTGCGTCTAAACCTTGCACCACCAGCGAGGTCCTTAATATTTGTATTGTTGCTCACTTTTTGAAGATAACATAGGAATCTGTGTGTGTATTCCATTAAACATATACTATTGATAATTGAAGACTGGTAGTAAAATATAACTTGAAAACTGTAGGGGGACAAGTTATAACTATAGAATTGTGTGTGTGGGGGGGGTTCACTGTTTGCAGAAAGTGTGGAATAAGCAAATACAAAAACGTAAAATATGGCGTCTTACTACTTGGAAGTTTCTTAACTACTAGCATATTTTCAAAGCCACAGGCATCTGTCTAGAGGATTGTCTGCAAATGAACCTATAGATGGTAACTCTGCAGGACATAAAACTTTCTTCCTCATTTGTTGTACATGTTAGATAGCAAACTGTCAAAAACATCTGTATAGCAAGGACTGTAAAATACTTGTTCTCAGTGCTTTATTGTTTCAATTTTAGAGAACACCAATGAAAATCTCCAAGAACCCCACCATTAAGTTCATAAATAATATGACTTTATTCTCATGCCTATGCTCAAGAATGTAATTCTAGTTCACTTTTCTTGAAAGAATTAATTTGTGCTATGCATGTTTCAATCTGCCCAACTTGCGAACAAAAGTTTTTTTTTTTTTTTTTTTTCTGTGCCAAAGTATGTCAGATCATATTATAACCTGCTTTGGCTTTGATATCACTCTGCAAGGTTTATGATGCAGAAAGTAATTATCTGTTTAATGATAAAGTATCATTTAAAAAATAGTTGACATGCAAACATTACCCTCTGACACTTCACAGTTGTGAAGGAATGAAAAGAACACAAGTTCATTAGGAGCTTGTGGTTCTATTTTCAGCTTACTTCTGGAATGGCTATGCATATTATGAAACTAGGTGCAATTGTGTCTACAAAAGCTGTGTGAAAACAAGATGAGATATATGTAAAAAGTAGACACTGGTGTTTGGGGGAGATATTTGGTAATATTTTTGGTTTTTCTTCTTCCATGTTTCTCACCTTAGCCCCCTATCTATTCCATTCTAATTTTCACCTTTCATGATAGAACCTCAGACTTCACTCTATCCTTACAATTAGTAAATAGGAAATTAAGGCAATGGAAATATTTTACTAAATTTCCCATTATATTTATATATTTGAATATATAACCTTTCTCTGTCATAGAACATAACATCATACTCAACAAATTTGAAAGGTTTTCTTCCTAAACTTAGGAGCAAGACAGGAGTGCCCATTCTCACCACTACCATTCAGCATAGTACAGGCAGACCTATCCAGAACCAGTAAACAAGGAAAAAAAAAAGACGTAGAGCAGAGAGGAAGAAGTAAAACAAACTATGTTTGCAGATTATATGATCAGAGTTAAGAAAATGTTAAGTATTCCACCAAAACAATTTTGATTAACATGTAATTTAAGTAAAGTTTCACAAGACAAAATGAACATACAAATATAGATTGTATTTCTTACACTGACCACAAACCATCTGAAAACAAAATAAAGAAATCAATCTAATTAACAACTGCTTCAAAAGTAATAAAATGCTTTGGAATGTATTTAGTGAAGTAGGTGAAAAATCTGTACACTATTTTTTTTTAAAGATTTATTTATTTATTTATTTAATTATTTATTTAATTATTTATTTATTTATACAAGCACTGGGCACAGTCAGAAGCATGGGAGGGTAAGAGAATTCACCAGAGCCAGAGCAGGGAGCACAATAGGCAGACTGATGAAATACACTGCTGAGGGGAGCAGCAGGTGTGGCAGGAGAGGTCTGTGTGCCATGTGGGACTCTTGCCAGCTGGCCAGGGATTGAACTGGTGCTGCAAAGGCTGCAGGCAGCTTCACAGCCCAGCACTCAACCACTCTGCCACTGGGGAGGCCCTGTACACTAAAATTTATAAGACATTATTGTAGTGAGAGAGATCTTAAATGCAGTTTCCACAAATACACAGATGAGAATTATATGCAAACATGGAAATATTCAGTAACCTTATTTTTGGTAATAACTTCACAATATATGCATGTATCTAATTATCTCATTGAATCCTTTAAACTTACACATTATATGTTCATATCTCAATAAGTAAGTTCTTAATTTTGTTCTTATAAATAAATCAACAGTTTGGTTTTTTTTTTGACAATTTTGGTACTTATAATTAGTTATTAGCAAAACATTTGATTTAAATAGGCAGACTATAAACAAAACCTTATCAAGAATCTCTGAAGTATACGATTTTCAGACAGTGATGTCTGATGCTGTAGCTTTTATGTTTTGAACTTGTTGACTATCTTAGTAAAAATCATGATAGAGAAATTCCTTAGAGTTGTCTCATCAAGAATAAACAGAAAATAAAATAACAAATTAGTATTCAGAAACATTAATGTTCTCTTTAACTATTTTATGTAAAGTGTATCTTGAATAATTTTGCCATGACACAAACCTGAAAAATTTTCCATCTCTTTTACATTTCAACCATAAAATATAAACAAAAATATTATAACATGGTAAAATAAGGTAACACCAAGAAAATGATTATCTAGGAAGATTGGAGATTCAAGGAAAGCAAATCTTGCAAAGAGCATTTAAAAGGAGATCACAATCTATGTCCTCAAAACAGGGTTTTCATTTTAATTTCAGTTGTAAAAATCTCTCATAGTTTTTGAAATTTTGAGAGTCATTTTACATGATTCAGCCATCCCAATATATTCTTAGCAATCTGTGGCCATATAATTAAATGTATTGAGTGATTATTCCAAGCCAATGTGGCAAAAAATACTTCAAAAATGCTAAATTATCCCAAGCCTATTTTGATCTGCTAATAAATTATAACATTCCTTTGACTGTTGAAAAATCTAAGAAACTGCTACTTCAATAATTAAAAATATGTAAACACTGTGCTCTTAAAATGTAGATTTATACAAATTTTAATATATTACAAATTAATATTTGGCTAAAGTAGAATTTAACCTAATAATAACTCATAAAGTACTTCTATATTTTAGAAACTATTCTGTAAAACAACTTCTGTTTTACAGAAAGGCAATTGCACTACAGAGAATTTAAACAACTTTCATAGATCCTAAAAATGTGGCTAGTTTGTTATCCTAAACAGTTTCTCTCCTGAGATCATGCCCATAACCACAGGACCATACTGCTTCTCCTGATGTCAATAGTGACATTACATTTTGGGCCAAGAATTACACAGATGTAATCATAGTTGCTTGTTGGGAGTTTAGCCAAGTAAGGAAAACCTATCATAATCAATGGATGAAAACAAACAAACAAACAAACAAACAACTTCTAATTCACACACTATGAATTATATTTAAGAAATTTATGTTTAAATACAAAAACTAATAAAGTTTGGACATGAAAAAGACAGGTAATCTAACTGATAACCCCTCGTTTCTCATTTATTCAATTTGATGAGAAAGTGTCCGTTTCACTGAAATGATGCATACTATCAATAGATGAGGTCAGGTATCAACTGGGGGGCACAAATAGAATTCAGATTTGGGGTGCTACATTTAAAGCTCCTTATAAGTAGGAAGTGCTGATGTTGTCTGTGTGGTAGAACCCAGAATCAAAGCACAGGTCTAGGCAGGGAATACAATATACAAGTCATTAACACACTGATGGTAATTGACATGTAACCATATGAAAAAAAATAAATTTGAATTGTTTAAAAAAAACACATTGCTTGACCTTACAAAGAAGTTTAAGAATAGGTTAAGGTATCCCTGGCTTTTCCTAGTAAGGAATGAGTGTATTTTGGACACTTATGAATTATTGACTTTGTGTCAACAGTCAGTAAAATGCATTTAAGTTCAGACTACAATAACAGCATATCATAGGTTTGATACCCTTAAAATCATTCATTTGCAGAAAGAAATCACATTGTTCTTTCAGGTATTTGTATTCATATCCTGTACTTTACAAATTGGATATGAGATTCAGGTAGGGGCCTGAGAAGTTAGAAATTTGAGGCATGAAAAACAATGAGTTTATGATTGAACCAGGACAGTCAAGGGTGAAATTAAATAGATTAAGGAAGTCCACTTCCAAGTTTCAGCCATCATCAGCTAACCTGTCTCTCCTGTGGCAGACAGATTATCCATACACCATAGAGTACAGGATCAGCCAGGCCCCAAATTGCTTTCGAGTCTTTGCTTTGATCTGCATTTGGATATTTTGCATATGCAATGCATCCTTGGCATTTACATCGAAAATTACCTTTTTCAAAACAATTATGAATATAATCATGGTTTTAAAATACTTTTGAGCATTTCAAAATGAATTACAATTTTTTGAAAAATCATCACTCCCAAACAACATTAGGTTACTGAGAATATTAATAGATTAGTTTTATGTGTCTAAGTAATCTGTCTTGATAAAAGTTATGAAACTTCATTTTTTTTAAATTTCTTTTTTGATTTGGTTAAAATTAAATACAGTATTTGCTAGATATGAAGATATCTTAATGGGATGATTTGGAACATACTGGAAGAATAAAACTTGGCGGTATGGGGTCAGTATCCTTAAAAAGAATCAGATAAGCTTTTTTCATTCGTGCCCATAGTGGGCCTCTTGTCACTGAGATATTGGAACCAGAAGTCAACCAATTTTCTGTGAGTCTCAGGACCTTTATTGCCATCACTTAAAGAATGCAGATTGTTTTGAAATGAGAGCTATGAAAGCCTTGGAGACTGAGAAGTTTTTGTCCTCATCTGAGTCTTTGGCCCTTCTCTGACTGATGAAGAAGTTATGACTCTACTCTTTTACCCTTTTCCTAATGGAAGAAGCAATCACTACTCCTCCCACTATTAGAACCTACAAGAATATATTGTAGGGATTGTTACCTAGGTGCAATACTATCAAAGAACATCTTCTTTCTTTTTTTTTTTTCAAGATTTATTTATTTATGAATACAAGAGCTGGGCTACAGGCCAGAGGCACAGGGGGTGAGAGGATTCACTAGAGACAGAGTGGGGGACAGAACAGGAAGATTGAACAAAGTGCATGCTGAGGGGAGCAGCAGGCGAGTCTGCTGCGCCATGTGGGTTGCTCTGTGGCTGGCTGGGAATCGAACTTGCGCTGCAGTGGCTGCAGATAGCTTCATAGGTTGCCTCTTTTTTTTTTTTTTTTTTAATTTTCTAGAGGCATGTCTTATTTATTTATTTATTTATTGTTTGTTTGTTTGATACATGCACTGGGTACAGTCAGAAGCGTGGGAGGGTGAGAGAATTCACCAGAGCCAGAGCGGGGAGCAGAGCAGGCAGAAGGACCGAAGTACACTGCTGCAGGAGAGGTCTGCGCGCCATGTGGGACCCTCCTCTGGTGGCCGGGGAGCAGCCGGGGATCGAACCGGCTGCAGAGGCTGCAGGCAGCTTCGCAACCCAGCGCTCAACCGCTGCGCCACCGGGGAGGCCCCATAGGTTGCCTCTTAACACTTGCAACACCAAGGAGTCCCCAAAGAACATCTTCGTTCTATTTAAAAATCCTATCTTTACTCCTTCTTGTTTATCATTTGAAGCATCACCCTCTCTCTCCTTGAGAAAGCAGGTCCACAACACAGAGTAAATATCATTGGTATATTCCATTATTCTTTAGTATTTGCTGTTATTAAATTCTCCATACATACATTCATGTATTATTATTTTTAAAATTTTCCTCCTAATAATCTGCATGACTTTTATTTCTTAGTCCAGCTACCCTTAAAAGAACCCAGATAGGGTGAGGGAAGTTTCCCTGCTCCCTAAGTGTGTAAGTCATCAAATTAGTCCAGCTGTGAGTAAATGTGACTGAGCTTCTACTCTCAGAATGGTGAGGGCACAGTGAGAATAGAGACTTCTGAGGAACTCTCAGGCAGGGATGTTCAACGGACGATTACAGCTGGGTTGACCATATTTCAGAAAAATCCAACATATTTCCCTGACAAATTCCAGAATGGTTTGCAAATACTAAGATAAGTATAACACAGACTTGATCTGAAATAGTTCTTATAAGAAGCATACACTATTTTTTTTTTTTTCCAGTGAGGTAACTCATTCAATGGACTATAGTGTTTATTGCAAGATGTCAAAGAGGCATTTAATTTAACACTAACAACAAAGCGTTTTGATAAATTCTTGAAAGAGAAATAGAAGTTAACCAGAGGAAGAAGAAGCATATGGGCATTTTAGCATATGATATAGCAAACATTATTTTGATTTGTTAAGGGTAAAGAAAAATGACAAATGAAAGGGTAAGAGAGTTAGGTGGTATTAGGCTACAGAGAGTTATATTTGATTTAACTTTATAAAAAAGTTATCCATAAATTTGATAGTAACCAACTTGGGAAAAGTATTGAAATATTTAATATGTATGCTCAAATGTCCTCTTCTTTTTCCTTCCTCCTTAATACCCGACCATAAAAAAATAGTTATCGATTAAATATCTATTCCTTTACTAATATTCAAACAAAAATATATGGCAGTTTTTCTTGCGCTCTGCATCTCTTTAGCCATGATAGTATACATGCATATGTATACCTGTATATATCCATCTATCTATGTAGGGAAGAGAGAGAGAGAGAAATGTCTGGTAATCGAAGAATTGATTCTTGTACGACCTGATTCGGTTTTCTTAGGTTTTCTTTATTGTCTCCTTCACAAATTGCCTCTGCCCTTTTCTTATCCTGTTTCCACTCCCTATGTTGTCTTTTTTTTCTTTTAATATTTGTGTTGATTGTGAATTTATTAAAGAATTGGCTGTGTGTGTACCACATTGTATACACCTGTGTGGTTGTCTTCTTATATCTTATCTTCAACCCTCTACACCCAAGTTCCTTGAAGAAATGGAGTGTTAATTTCCCCCCATGCTTAATGCACAGCAATTTATTCAGAATTTTGTCATACTAAATGAATAATTTTGGATGTATAAAGGAAGAAAATACTAGATGAACAAAATATTAGGTGAAAAATATATTATGACCTGTGGTATGGGCATTTTCATAGAATAGGTGAAATATCTAGTTCTCCTAAGAGAAGCAGAGATTTTCCAGGCAAAGAGAGAAATGAATCTATATTAAGAAAAAAAAAGTTGCATGAAAATACAATTAAGGAAATTTAAGGAATCGGATGTGACTGAAGAACATTGAGCTTTCTTATAAGTTAAAAATGTTAAGACTATATCATGAAAAAATTTACGTAGTATCCAGTTTTTTTTTTTTTTTTTTTTTTTTTTAACTCCAAAGAAACATGTAAGTGTTTTGTGTGGAGAAGTACCATTTGAATATGTGCATGAAAATAATTCTTGTTTAATGAATAGGATGACAATGAAGTTTCTGGCAGATAAGTAAGGAAATCATAAGTATAGGGGTGCAAATAGTGAGGGACTGTGCTCTGTCAAAGGTCAGAGTAATGAGCATGAGTTATTATAAATCTAAAAATGTGACTTGAAACTGAATATTGTCAACGATGAAGAGAGCATAATTGTAGAGCTCTGAAATTTTAAGTTTCATTTGAGAATGTATATACTTTATAATAGACAATAATTCTTGTCAAAGGCAGGCGAAACTTTCATGTTTTAATCACCATGGATATAATAGCTCACAATACTATTTATATGTTCATTATCATGATACTTGGCAGGATATTAGCAGTGTTTGAAATAATGAATTAGTCATCACTACTGATTGACAGGCACTGTTTTTAAGGATTTCTTCAACATAGAATAATGGACTGTTCATTAATAATTTGTATTTACCTTTCCATAGGAAACATGAATGTGGTTTATGTTATTTTCAAATCTATCAATGATAACTTTGAAGATGTTAATGACATTTATCATTATCAAATTCACGTGTTAATATTAGATTAGAAGACCTGGTATAATGATTTATATAGTTCCTTTCCATAAATCATTGTGATATAACTATTAATGTATAATGTTATTCTTATCTTTAAATCCTCACTAAATATATACATATATTCTTTCTTCCTTTCTTTCTTTCATTTTTTCTGATCTGCTTCCATTGATGACTCTATACTTTGACTCCAGACTGGCAATATGAGGGTAAGATGACAAAAATAAATCCCAAACAACCTCATGAGCATTGCTTGTCTGTCTTTGTTTCATTCTCTTTAAAACATTATTAAAATTCTATTCACTCTCTTTAATTAGACCCTTTATCACAATTAAAGTCCAATTATGTTTGTTTCTGTTATGTAGCTTTAATTACAATTTATCCTTGTTAATCATTCCTTTATGTTATTTCTTTGAGTTAAATTACCATCCCATTATCTCTACCCTGAAGGTCTTCTGCTTTCCAGTGGTCTCTACTGGTGATTCTTCAGTAAGATTTCAATAGATTTGTGGTATACAAAGTGACTCTGTTATGATGTGGTGAGGAATTTATGTGGTTCTTAAGAATTTTTTTTAAATAAAAATAAATGTTAAAATAATCCTGAACATTAATTTAATTGGATGATTTTTCATTTTTCTACATCTGCCTAATGAGTTTGATCTAAGTATGTGTGTCTCTGCAGCTGCTACTTCTTACCTTTGGTTGTTTTCATTTTTCAGATTGCAAACTAGCTAGGGGAGGACCACCAGCTACCATAGTTGCTATTGATGAAGAAAGTCGGAATGGTGAGTCAGTTTTATAATTTACAAATTACTCTTCTAAGAGGAGTTTCTTCTAATTTCTATCCTAGATTTGTGACATGTGGACATACTACATGAAAGCTTAGATACAAATTAAAAAATAGTTCCCTTTTTGTGTCTTCCATGTGTGGATTTAAATTACACCATTGCCTAGAATGCTTTACTTGGATTTCATTATGAAAGGTCTTTTCCATTACAAAAAAAAAAAAAATTTGGTCTTGGGCCTCCCTGGTGGCGCAGCGGTTGAGCGCTGGGTTGCGAAGCTGCCCGCAGCCTCTGCAGCGCCAGTTCCATCCGGGCAGCCGGGCTAGAGTCCCACATGGCGCTCGGACCTCTCCTGCGGCCCGCTGCTCCCTTCAGCAGAGTACTTCGGTCCTTCTGCCTGTTCTGCTCCCCGCTCTGGCTCTGGTGAATTATCTCACCCTCCCGCGCTTCTGACTGTAGCCAGTACTTGTATAAATAAATAAATAAATCTTAAAAAAAAAAAAAAATTGGTCTTGATTGTGAAGAATTATGTGATTCAGGAGCAGTCCAAGAATGCATTCAGATATGGTCTGAAATTTCTCTTTTCTAATATGTAGAGAACAGTATCATACATATACTCATCTTATCATCTAACTGAAACACATTACATTCCTTTAAAAAAAAAAAAGTGGAGCACATAATTAGCCTTACACTGCTAAATTAGAGTGGCTTGGATCTGAAAAGGATTAAGATTCATAGCCTAGTAGACATGGTAATTTCAGAATAGTTAATGGGGAAGCTTTGGGCTTGTGCAGAGAGAACCTGATCAAAGATCTGAGCAGAATCTGAATTCTCACTCAGGTTGCATGCAATAATTAATAAATAATAGCTAATTCATGTCAAGTTCTTCAAAAGATAATTTTATGTATCAAAACACAAATAATTAAAATTATTTTTTTCTTCAGCTATAACCTCCTACTCTCTAAACTGTAATGTGTGAATAATTAAAGTTTCTATTCTCTGAAAACACAGTTAAATAATAATCTCTTAAGACTTGGTTTCTATTTTAAACTATTCTAAGTGTTAGAATGTGCTAATTCTGGAGAGAACCTTTCACTGGATTTGTTTAATTTGCACTTTCTGTCTATTCTAAATAGTTTTCCATATTTATTTTTTAAAGAGAAATTATATCAAGTGGTTTGATAGAGAATGATGGTTTTTTTTCTGTAATTCACTCTCCATATATTTTGAATTCTATAATATATAATACCTACATTGATTCACTTAATCACAGATTCTTTGATATGCATTAGAAATACTCATTTTACTCCTTTGAAAAGTTGTAATAAACATTTATCTTGTATATATTTAGGAAATCAATCTAAAATACCCGTGACATTGCTAGCCTCTGTTTAAAGAAATGTGATCTTATATACTAATACTAGCAACACTCAGACAATCACAAAAAGTTGAGTATTTAGTAATCCTGCATCTTGTGTTATCAGAGAGGAGAAAATCTTATATTATAAATACAATCACCCCAAAAATCTGTCTCATATGTACAATTATGGTTATCTGTTTTTCTATGAACAAATCTATATTTTATAAATGTTCTATAATGAAAGCAGTTTGTCTTTTTAGACAAAGGGTGATGGTGGGGAGACCATGACAGAAGACCAAGTTATTATCATTTTGTTCACAAATTCCTTTGAATATAAATTGAGCTAAACTAAACCATTTAGTTTTACTAAATCATTTTGTTTTAACTTATGACTCTATATAGAGCTCATTTTGCCAACCAGATAATTATAACCACAGTAATAATAGTATTTTATCCTCTTATCCCCCCCCCTTACTGATTAGATTCCTTTTTTCAAGGAGCTAAGGGACTCTACATAGATGTTGCCATAGCAATGTTGTATGGTGGCATGTGGTGAAAGTTCAATATTTCTGTTTTAGAAGAATGTGACATGATACAGTATAATAATGTTGTGCTCTTTAATTGGCATATTTTATAAAAACTGTCAGCTACTCAGAATGCTGCCAAAGTTATTTGAGTATTATCACAAGGAGTATAAATATCAATCTAGAGACTAAATTTTTCACATCTTTCTTTTACATTAAAATTCTAAAAATATGGTAATCAAATGAAACTCTGCCAGATATTATAATGTAGTGTGTAATCATCCTTGTCAAAATGTCTAAAGAAAACAATCCATAAAAATGTTGTTCATATTTCTTCAGGCAATCCAAAAATCTTCCCAATAATGAAACTCATTTTAATTCTGCTTTTAAATTCAGTTAATTTCTCTTTTCCCAAATATTTTAATTGGTGGTAATACATATGGGTATACTATTTTACTAGAATAATAAGCTCTAATTTAATAAAATATTCTGGGCCTTCTTAAATGTAAGGTATAGCAAGTCCTTTAATAAGATAAACTATTGTGTGTCAACTTATCTTTGGTTGACTTCATTGATACCTACTGCTAAACAATCTCTAATGCTAAAGGCATACTCTACTAAGAATAGCTTTTATTTTTTTTTCAGATTTTATTTTATTTTATTTTTTAAAATAAATTTTATTTTTATATTCCCCATACAATTGCAACCCCCTTATTTTGACCCCAATCCCTCCCCTCCCCACCCCCCACCCCCCATAGAGTGTCTCTGGCTCATAGTTGTTTGCTGATTTTGATTTTCACTTTCTTATAGTTATTCATTTTCCTGGTCCCTTATTTAAGTTTTCTAGATTCCTGCTATGAGTGAGATCATCCAGTATTTTTCTTTTTCTTTCTGGCTTATTTCGCTGAGCATGATCCCTTCCAGCGCCATCCATGTTGCTGCAAATTGCATGTGTTTATCTTTTTTGAATGCTGAGTAATATTCCATGGTGTATATGTACCACATCTTCTTGATCCAGTCATCTATTTTGGGCATTTGAGTTGTTTCCATAGCTTAGCTATTGTAAACAGTGCTGCTATAAACATAGGGGTGCAGGTGCTCTTTGGAATTGATGTTTCTGTGTCCTTTGGGTAAATACCTAGAACAGCTTTTAAATAGCTCAGATTGGGCCTTCCTGGTCGCGCAGCGGTTGAGTGCTGGGTTGTGAAGCTGTGCCGGTTTGATCCCCGGCCTCTGGGCGAGGGTCACACATGGCGCGCAGACCTCTCCTGCTTCCTGCTACTTCTCTCAGCAGTGTGTTCTGTCAGTCTGCTTGCTCTGCTCCCCTCTCTGGCTCTGGTGAATCTCTCACCCTCCCACGCTTCTGACTGTACCCAGTGCTTATATAAACAAACAAACAAACAAATAAATAATAAATATTAAAAAAAAAGAATTTTCACTTAAATAAATAGCTCAGATTTGTTTTTAAAATTTTTACTTAATATTCTTATGTATGTACATTTATAGAATATCCATATTTGTCACATGTATGCATCTTGCCAGAGTTTTATACTTTTTGAGATGGAAATATTTCCTATTTTTGAGAATGCATACTAAATGCATTGGCACTGTATATGTCTGAATAATTGAAAAATTAGCAGGTAGTGATTCATAAACTTCCATCTCACTATGGATCCTATTGGATTCTTCTTTTTCTTGGCTATTATCCTTAGGAGCACATTGATAAGAGTCATTATATCACCCTCAGTCTGATCCAGGGGTTCATTTTTATCACAACTACCAGAAAATTAAAACTGTTTTTAAGAACACAGAGGCCACATGAGGAGACACACTGGCTTCTGACCTTCAGAGAGCTCTTAAGCTACTCTGAACAACATGTTTAATGTGCAAGCATATTTTTAGGTTAGAAGGTATGCAGAGGAATAGACATAACATATCTTGTACAATAACATGAAAATGTCTAAAATTTATTTCTGGAAAACTCATGTCCACATAACTTGCATATGTGCATAGCAGCTTTACTCATAATTGCCAAACTCTGGAAGCACCAAAGTGTCCTGCAGTAACCAAATGGATAAATAAACTGTGGTACATCTAAACAATAGAATATTATTCAATGCTCAAAAGAAAAGAATCATGGAGCAATGATAAAGATATATAGGAATCTGAAATGCTTATTAAGTGAAAGAAGTCAATCTGAAAGACTCATGCTGTATAATCTCACCTAGAGGACATTCTGGAAAAGGCAAAGATATGAAAACAATAGAAAGATCAGTACTTGCTAAGAGTGGAGGAGGTGGTGAACAGGCAAAACATAGAGGATTGTTAGGGCAATAAAATTTCTCTGTATGATATTACAATGAACAATACATTTTATGATATATTTGCTCTCACCCATAGAATGAACAACATGAAAGGTGAACCTTAAAGTAAATTATAGACACTTGGTGATTATGATATGCCAATGTAGGTTCATTTTTTTAGAAGATTTATTTGTTTATGCATACAAGAGCTGGGGCACAGGCCAGGGATGCAGGGGTGAGAGGATCCACCAGAGATAGAGTATGGAGCAGAGAAGGCTGAAACACACTGCTGAGGGGAGCAGCAGGCGAGCCAGGCGAGACAGGAGAGGTCTGCAGTGCCATATGGGTTTCTCCCTGGCCGGCCGGGGATCGAACTCGTGCTGCAGTGGTTGCACTCATGCTGCAGTGGTTGCGGATTGCTTCATAGTGCAGTACTTAACCCCTTTTTGCCACTAGGGAGGCCCTTTAGGTTCATTCTTAGTTAAAAAAAAAAAAGGTAATAATTCTGGTGAGTGATGAGTGATGTTGATGTAACTAGGGGCTGATGGCATATGGGAAATCTCAATATCCCAATATTTCCCTTTCAATCTTATTTTAAACCTAGAAGATTTAAGAAATAGTGTTAAAACCCTTTGGAAATATGTCTATCTTCACTGAACTCAAGAGTTGCTTATATCATTGCATCTTTACTAGAAAGAGATCCAGGAGCAGTTACGCTGGATCTATTTAAAGTCTGCTGCTGAGTGTCAGCCAAATCAAAGCGTTGGTTGTTTAACAATTATGAAAGGCATACAAACAGATTTTTGAGCTGCTAGTTTAGTCTAATTCTCAGAAACTGGATAAATACAGTGTTGAGTCAAAGGGACAAGGGTATGATTTAAACTCATAGTTAGATTATACAAAAATGAACAGATTCCGAGGTGAAAGGGTGTCACTACCTATGAGAGAGAACCAAAGTCCATACTAAAGCTCTTCATTGATTTAAAATAAAAAAAAAAAAATGATCATGAGTGCTCAGCAAATTTGAGAAATAAATGATGCTGCTGAGTGTCTCTATATGGAAAAGCAACTGCCAAGAATGGTTGTCAAAGCTGATTTAATGAAAATATTTTCCATTCATTATCAGAGAGCATCCTGAAGCCAGCGTGTGAACCAGGTTGAAGATTACAATCCCACACTTGCATCCAGGAATGTATAAAAGTATAACAAAGAATACTTCATTCACTCATTCACTCCTTCCCTGGAGTTTCTCTAGGCAAGGCATGCAACTAAGAAGGGAATGGATGTCAATGTTGGTTCTTCATTTAAAGCAATTATGGTATTGGAGACATTTAGAAATTGTTCTCTAGCATCCAAAATCACTAGGTTGGAAGAATAGGACATTAAAATTTGCTGTTGATGTTTTTCTTGCCTTATATGTGCCAATGACATATCCCTTAAACTTACAGAAAAGAGTTAGCCAAACACTGCTTGCTAAACCTCCGATGGGTCCTAAATGGTGTTCTTGGCCTCATGGACAGAACAATGTTAAATAAATAACTTATCTTTATGGAAATTCCAAATGTAATGTAAAACATCCATTTACATTCAAGTGTTTAGAATCCTCCCCTTTCTGCCTACTTCTGTTTTGTTTTTTTTTGTGTTTTGTGTTTTGTTTTTTTGCATAGAACTGGCATGTAGGCCAGAGGTACAGGGAGTGAGAGGATTCCCCAGAGATAGAATGGGGAGCAGAACAGGCTGTTCTACTGAAACACACTTCTGAAGGGAGCAGCTGGCAAGGCAGGAGCGGTCTGCTGGATCATGTGGGTTAGCTCCCCGGCTGGGGATCAAACTCAGTCTATGGTGATGATAGCACTGAGTCTAAACCCCTGGCCACCAAGGAGGCCCTACCTATTTATTTTCATTCTCCTTTTTTAGCTCTAAAGAGAGCAAATTCTAAATTGATAGATAGTTTACCAAGAATAGTCAGAGTAGAAGAAGCATAGAGTATAAAATAGCTCAAATTAGAAGATGCCTAGAAGCCCAGATATGAAACTGCACAAGATATTTCGAAGAGAAAGAACTGAGGAACAATATGGCAAGTTCAGGCATCCTGCATGAGTGTTCTAATGGAGTAAAGGATCTCCCGAGAAGCTGAGAATACTAGGAATATATAAAATGTTTTCTTCATAGCTGTTATAGACAGAGTCATTGGCTCATGTAAATCTTTGAGAGAAATGTTATTAAAGATTAAAATTCTTATCTGGGTCTGGCCATGAGCCATGATTCTTTAAAACTGCAAAAAATAGGACATAGATTTAACTAGGATGACCCTAGATTTAATTTAATATTAATCCTCTTTCCCTTTCTCCCTCTCCCCACTCCTTCCATACCTCCCTCTCTCCTCCTCTTCTTTCTCCCACTCTCTCTGTCATAAGTGGCCATTTGGTTGTTTCTAATAGGAATATAATAGAATTTATTCTACATAATTTACATATTTACTAAAATAAGAATTATAAATACTTTCTTAGATATTCAGGTTTTGAAAAATTATATAGAGCTTTACTCACAGAAACAAAAGGTAGTGGGAGGATCTGGTACATATGCCATAGGGAGGGATACTTCTAAGTGTTTGGTTTCAAAGAATTGCTTTCTGTAGATACCTTCGTTTCTACACCCTTGTCTTAATGATATAGCAGGCAGTGTTTGCCCCTTTCTTTGATAATTTTTGCTATCAATTCCCAGAATCATATGCCTGAAATGTGTGGAAGAAAGGAAACATTTAAAGCAAATCACGGGAAATATGTTTTTATGTAGAAAACTATACACATTGGAAATCAACTCTTAACAACTATTGAAATTCTATAATGATTAAGGTAAATTAATGAATGATTGTTAAAGTTTACAAAATATTAAAATAAGACTAATATTTTATAATTTTATGAAGGTAACATTAGTTTACAACACTGTATATGATTCAGGAATACAGGATCCTACCTCTTAAGGTCCATGCTACCACACCACACCCACGACTAAGGCAAGACTAGTATTTTGTGTGGAGTTATTTAAGATCATCACATGTCGGGCCTCCCCTGGTGGCGCAGTGGTTGAGTGCTGGGCGGTGAGGCTGCCGGCAGTCTCTGCAGCGCTGGTTCGTTCCCTAGCCACCGGCGAGGGTCCCACAGAAAAAAAAAAAAAAAAAGATCATCACATGTCAAGCAAATAATCTTTAGCTCATCAGGCACTTTTGTTTCTCTAGAAGAAGAGGAAATAATATTTTTATTTCATTCTGTAATTTTATAACATCCTCCCTTGACTCTTAATTGTCAAAACATTTTAATAAGACATTAATAGTCCTCCTAGATTATTTGTGAATATTGTGTAGTGCAAAAATGATGATTGCAAACATCTTTATCATTCCATAGCTTTCTTTTACCAGATCACCAAATCGTTCTAAGTTATTTCCAGAGAGAGGTGTGCACACTGATAAGAAATACATTTGCCATTATTAGATAGACCTTAGTTGATGTTAAAAAAAAAAAAAGATCATTATTAGCAAACTCTCACATAGTTTGACCTTACTATTGTGACTGTAAGACAACAGTCACAATAGAAAGCAATTCGGCTCTGTTTATTAGTGGTGAAGTTACATATGCAGTGGTGCATTCTGTTTCTTTTCATTTGTGCCAAAGAATATTTTCTAAAAGGTTAACAGTTGCAAATCTTCTAAATATATAACTGTGGAATGATGAGTAATTAGAAATGTTTCTCAGCATTAATGGGGTAGGTTGTTACTTATCTAATGAAGTTATAGAAATTTTTATTGCTATTTAATATATTTTAAAATATATTCCATACATTTTAATCCAATTATGATTTAAATTTACTAATTTGCTGACATGATAGCCAGAATACAGTGAAATTTATGAAATTAATGCAGTGATCTTAAAGCAAGGCAGAGGAGGAATATGGAAAACAAATGTGACAAACATAAGCAAGTAAAGGCAACTTATAGCAACAAAAACAGTTGATTAAAAGTTAATGACCTTTGTAGACTGAATTTCAGAATGTAAATTGTATTGATCATGAAGAAAAGATAGCTGCATAAGGTAACTCCTTATGGTTTCTACGGAAATGAACAAAATTTTCAAGATGAACAAAATCTATTCTAACTATATTTTTCTTTTGTTTAAATTCTTCATTTTAATCTTATGTCTAATAGTAATGAACCTGAATTATAAAACTGTCACACACACACACACACACACACACACTCACACTCTCAAATGATGATGTAATAATGAACCATTTCTCTGTAAGTTTCTACATTATAAGTGATTCAGCAAATGACTGCAGTTGAATCACTTAGGTATTGACTTAAATTGCATAGATTGTTGAGCATGGGACTTGGGCTGTGTTGGGTAATAGAAAAGGGCCTGTAAAGTACAAAGAGGGAAGGTCGATTAGTTCTATCTACTGGTTGCCATGTCCAACAGAGCCTTCAATTTTTTTATTTAGACGTGTAGGAATTTCTATATGTTTAAGAATATATAGAAATTAAGAATATAAAATTCAAATTCTAATTTGAATTTGAATTTATTTTAAACACACACTAAACAAAAAGCATTATTTCATATATAGATTGTATAATTTTTAAATAGTTTATATGGTTGTATTAGCAAAATTATAGATGTTAGATATTTTAAAAAATATTCCATTATTTTTTATCAAAGTATACTTGACATAATATATTATTTTCTGGTGTACAACATGATTCTATGTTGTTTATTTAACATGTGTCACCATACATATTTTTTTTCTGATGTTATAAAACTTTGTCTACTTTTTTAATATCTTTCAAATATGAAATACAGCAATAGTAACTGTAGCGACCATGTGTATATTCTATTGCATTACCCCATCAACTTATTTATTTCATAATTCTGAATTTATACCTTTTGATGCCCTTCATCCATTTAACCTACCAACCCAGTTTAGATTGCATACTTTTTGGGATTAGTTGTGAAGTGAATCCCTGGTGGAAATTATTTAGGAACCTGTGTTTGGAGGAAGCACCAAAATTCAACTACTAGTTGTAGAAATAAGATTCTGGGACTTGTCTTATTTCAGAACCTTCCTAAAAATTATTCATATTTACTTTTCTGCACGCAAATTTTCTGAAGATTTTAGATTCCATCATTTTGTTGCCCACCGAAAATTTTCTTTCCCAAATCTACTTTTAATATGAATAATTCTGTCATTTTTTCAGCTCCTTATTGTCAAATTATCAGTTGGTAGATAATTGATCTATGTCACTAGGTCAATTAGGGCTGCAAGTTTTCTTTTATGTTAGAACACAGGAAATCTAAAATGGAACACTATGCTTACTTTTGAATAAAACATGGTAATCAGCAGTATAAAGTTTCTTAGTGTTCCCTGGATGAGAATAGCACTTCCAGGGTAATTTGAAATATTCTGGAACTTAAAATACCTCCCAAGACAATTTTTTAAATAAATGGCAAGTGCAGTGTATTTCTAATTGACATTGCTAATATAATACAATCAAGTATGTTTATAAGTGTGTTATGTGGATTTAATGAATATGAAAGTACTTGGTATCCCTTTATCTATAGCTACTTCATAAAACTGTGAAGGATGTACTAAAGTTAACATTTAATTTTTACATTCATGTCAAATGTTACAGTTTAAGCAAATAGTATACTCATTTATAGAATAAATAGAAAATAATCTTTCATTTGTACTCAGTAATAAAAGTTTTGTGAAACTGTCATAACTATGCATCATCAAAGTATTCTCAGCTTGGCTAAAGTACAAATGAATTTATTAAACTGATTGTGGAGATATGCTAATATAGTAATAATTTTATTAATTTATTAATATAAATTATTCTTTCTTTTTAATATACCCAGACTGTTTACCAGAGGCAAGCCTTTTTTATTTATTTATTTTCCAACATTAGTCCTCATTTTTGATTTCTGGACTCTGCATTTTCAAAATAGTAATTCTTTTTTCTCAAGTTTCAAGGGCTAATTGGTTAGCCCTGCACTTTCCTTCTTAACTCAGGAAATCTCAGAAAGACTGTTTCCATTATAAGAGCAGTGAAGTATCTTCTCTTACCTACTATTGTTTTTGCTGGTATTCTCCTTAGTTTGCTTGCATTTGAAATATGAAAATCTAAACAACAGTGCTTCAAATTCTCAGACTTGCATACACGAGAGGGTTGAGCATGAGAGAGGGAGTGCACATGAGAGACTGGTTTTGAATGTGAAGGAAATATCCACTAGCCAAGGTGTACTAGGCAAATTTCCTCCCCGCAAGATTCTGCACTCTATTTTACAACAAATTGACTGCAGTAGAACTGAAGTGAAGGAAACTACTTATAATTTTCACTTCCCCCACTATAAAAACCCTCTGACACATGACCAGTTAGTTGTTGTTAGTTCAGTCAGTGCTCAAGTATTCAGACATTTAAGTAGTCATGTATTTAAGCTATACTTATTAACTCCCTATTTTGTGAGTGTCCCTATTTCAAAGTACCAGGAGTGAGTCAAAGAAGACAAAAGGCAAAGGCACTTCTTCACTGGAAGCAGAGGCAGGACCTATCAGGAGGAAAAAAGTAAAGCAGAGCAAGAGCAGGGAGTGATGGGCAAGTAGAAAGGCAATGTTATTAAAGGAATAGTTTTCTTCTGAGATTACATTTGAGGATAACCCTGTAAAAAATTAAGATTGGCAATGTGAATCATGCATTTAGCAAGGAAATTTGTATTACAGACAGAGGAACAAACAAATTCAAATTCTTGTATTATGTTGAATTGAAGTGTTGAGAATGGGCACACTTGTCTTGTTAATATTCTTACTGGAAAAGTGTTCAATATTTCACATTGAGTATGATGTAAGTTGTGGGTTAATCATATTATCTTTATTATTTTGAGGTATTTAAGGGGATTTTCTTTCATGAACAAATACTCGACTTTATCAAATGCTACCTCTGCATCTATTGAAATGATCATGTGATTTTTCTTTCATTCTATTAATGTGATATATCACATTGATTGTTTTGACATATTGAACCACACTAGGCAACTATACTAGGCAACCCTAGTATAAATCCCACTGAATGGTGGGGAATTACACTTTTTTAAAAAAGATTTATTTATTTATGCATATAAGAACCGGGTTACAGGCCAGAGGTGTTTGGGTGAGAGGATTCACCAGAGACAGAATGGGGAACAGAACTGGCAGACTAACTGAAATACATTGCTGAGGGGAGCAGTGGGCAAGACAGGAGAGGTCTGCTGTGCCATGTGGGTAGCTCCCTGGCCAGGGATCAAACTCATGCTGCAGTGGTTGTGGACAGCTTCATAGTGCTGCATCTTAGCCCTTTGTGCCACCAGGGAGGCCCCAGACACATATTTCTTCAAAAATACTTTATATCTTTCTTTATATCTTCTAATTCCAGAATTGCCATAATATGAATATTGTTCCTTCTCACTGTCTCCCATAAGTGTCATATGCTTTCTTCACTCTCTTTTATTCATTTTCCTTTCTGCTTTTCTGAGTAGATAATTTTGAATGTCATGTTTTACAGGTTGTCAATTCTTTCTTTTGCATAACCCAGTCTACTTTTGAGATCTCTATTGAATTCTTCAGTTCTATTAATTTACTGTTTGGTCTTATAATTTGGGTATTTTATGGTTTCAGTTTTGGAGGGAAGTCCTTATTTTATTCATGCTGTTTTCCCTAATTTCATATAGCTGTCTGTGTCTGCTTATAGTTTAATAAACTTCTTTAAGAGGAATATCCTGAATTACATTTGACAGTTCATAGAATCCCATTTATTTAGCGTTGGCTATTAGAGCTTTATTAGTTACCTTTGGTGATATATTTACCTGATTTTTCATGATTCTTGATTCTTTACATTGGTATTTGAGCATTTGAATAAGAGGTATCTTCCAGACTCTACAGATTTACTTTGACAGAAATAGTTGTTCACTAGTCAGCTCAGTCTGGGTTTTTAGATCTGTCTGTTGCTAAGTCCTTGGGCAGGTGGGCCCTGCTATTAGCATGTGTTTTGGGGTGAGGCAACTTTTGAGCTCTGAAGAAGGGAATGGTGTGTGATGCCACTGCTTGCGAATAGCTGGATAGGATTTCTGGCTTACCTTCCTGCCCAAATAAGGCTGTAAAAGTAGGCTTTGCAGTTGCCTAGATTATCTGACCAGGTTTCTTTTTTTTTTTTTTTTAAGATTTATTTATGCATAAAACTGCTGGTGCAGGCCAGCGATGAGGTGGGTGAGAGGGTTCACCAAAGACAGAATGGGGAGCAGAACAGGCAGATGCACTGAAATACACTGCGGAAGGGAGCAGCGGGCAAGACAGTAGAGGTCTGCTGTGCCATGTGGGTTAGCTCCCTGGTCGGGGACCGAACTTGTGATACAATGGCTGCTTATGGCTTCATAGTGCTGAGACTCAACCCCTAGCGCCACCAGGGAGACCCCTCTGACCAGGCTTTTAAATGATCTGTACAAAGTTCAGCAGTATGGAAGACCTATGAATTAGTGTCACTTAGTGGGACACAAGACAGGACCCAGGATCCACAGTGCTTGTGTTGGGAAATGAATCAGACAAGGCTGTGCACAGAATAGCCTATTCAGGTGAGGCCACTGGTTTTGATCTGCAGACAGAGAATGTCACAGCCTGTGCTTGCTTTTCAAGTGCTACTATAATAAGTTCTGTCTGATGTGCGACACAGCTTCTTGTCTGTTCTGGCATGGTATGTTCTGTCAGATGGACTGAAGGATGTATTTCCCAATGAGTGGGACTATGAATTAGTATCCCTGTCTGAGCACAGTGGGAAAGGGTGCACCAAAGTCTCTGAAGTTTTTTGTGATCTTGACTCAAGCTAAGTCAGACCCCAAATTTCCTGGCCAAATGGTGCTACTTGCTTTTTACTCTCTATGATTGGCTCTCTCAGCCTACCTCTCAGTTTGCTTTCTATTGGGTTACACAGAAGTTTCCAGGTGATATGACCAGCCCTTCCTCTCAGATGGAAGGAATGAAGTTAATCAAGAACTTGAAGTAAAATCTGTAAAATGAAAACCACAAGATGTTGCTGAAAGTAATTGAACAAGAGAAGGGCATTCTGTGTTCATGAATTGTAAGAGTTAATATTGTTAAAATGTCCATGATAACCAAAGCCATCTATCAATACAATGTAATTCTTATCAAAATTCTCATAGAATTTATCAAAAAAGTATAAAAAAATAAATGCTAAAATTTGTATGGAATTGTGAAACACCCTGAATAGTCAAGTAATCATGAAAAGGATATTAACTTGTGTTAAACTTGACTATTAAAAATATATAGATAGGACCTCCCTGGTGACACAAGGAGTTAAGTCCCAACACTATGAAGCTATCAGCAGCCACTGCAGCAAGAGTTTGGTTCCTGGCCAGGAAGCTAACCCACGTGGCGCAGCAGACCTCTCCTGTTTCGTCTGCTGCTCCCCTGAGCAGTGTATTTCAGTCATTCTGTCTATCCTGTTCCCAGTCTCTCTGGTGAATCCTCTCACCCCTAAAGCTTTAGCCTGTAACCCAGTTCTTGTATGCACAAATAAGTAAATCTTTAAAAATAAATATAGATAGATAGATAATTTTACTTGAAATAAATAGCACTATTAATTAATTAAACTTTCTCATACTTAATATTTCTAATTTTAAAATTAGAAATAAGATATTTGTCTTAGAATTATAATGAGGAAAGGAGAAATTAATGTCCATATTGCTCTGGATGAACAGTAGGTGTATAGAAAATAGAAACTATTATTAGCACCATTAACCCCACTACTGAGACTGCTACTGTCCATCCAGACAGAATATCTCTGTTGTAATTATCTGATAGTTTGCAGCACTTCTACCAAAGTTTTTCTTTGAGAAAACTGAACTTCAGAGAGAGAAAGTGAATTTCACAGGCCAAATGAGCATTAGTTTCCAAAGTAGCACTTTAGGATATGAAAGCAGTGTTTAATACACCAAACTTTAGAGACATATTGTCCCGGTTCAAATCTTGGCTCTTTCACTTCCTTTCCTCCTTGAGAAACTAACTTTCCTTTTTGTGCTTCAAAATATTTTTTATGTAAAGTGAGAACAATTATACAATTATATAACTACCTCATGTTATATAGGACTTTGTGCTGTAGGAGTACATGAAAAAAAATATATGAGAATTTATTGTGTGTCTCATAAAACATGTAAAGCATGTAATAAATATTAGTACTGAAAATTTCTCATTTTTCTAATCCATGATCCTTTGACAAAGTTGTAACCATAAAATATAGATTTATTAAAAATGTAAAAGCATTACATTAAATGCACTTAATAACATTTGTCTGTATGTTTGCATGGACACACACACACATATGGGAACAGTGTGGGAGATATTATACTCTATACAGAAATAAGGGTGCTTTTTTGTTATTATGTCTTAAATTTTTAAACTGAAATCTACAAAATATAAAGGCAAGGCACTTACCTCAGAAGCACATTAGATTCCCAAATAATGTGAGGTTATTAAAGTACTTTGCAAGTACAAAGTATAAAACAAATGTTTTCAATAATACCCTGAAATGTTCTTATGAGGAAAAGCTTTATATTTTTCTTCATATATGCATGAGGAAAAATGAAATGTTAATTATCCAGGGAATTATTAAGGGAAACATAAATGAATGAATTAGAAGAATTATGTCCTTGTTAAGAAAAAACCTACAGGTATTGTTCTGCTTTCTTTTTTTAAAATCAGTTAATAAAATAATGTACTTTGGAATTTAAAAAACTATCTGCAGAATATATGTCCACATATTTATTTGTTTCCAAATGGCGTGATGTATCAACACCTATACACAATCATTAGAATAAAAACAGGAACTTCTACATACTTTATTTCTTATTTTTTCATGTCCTTTGAAAATAATGCTACAGAATATTAATGAGCTAATAATTAGCTTATATATATATGTTTGCTTTATTCACATGCAAATAGTTTTTCTAGCTCAGCTATTGCAGGCAATTCAATTTCAACTAACAATTTAGTTGATTAAAAGCAATATCTTAATATGGCTTTTACTTCATTATTCTGCTGGAATCAAAGATGTTAGCATTCAACTTTCATCCTTTACAATTTAGGGCAGAGCAGTGACCATTCATTATAGGATTCAAGAAATCACTTATGAAGTAGGAAGTTAAGCATTCTTTACATTTTTTGATTTGGTGTTTCAATTTTGTTTAAAAACCCAAACATCAAAACATTTTCATATAAGATTTCATTTAACATAGAGATGATATGCTGGCCATTTAATATCTGAAAGAATAACTCATTTCAAAATTACGAACTTGAGACATCCATTGTAATCATATTTTATTTTTAATTTAATACTTATGTAAGATGCAGCCCCTTTGAGTTACACAGAAAAATATCAAATTTATAGAAATAATTTTAAACAATTTTGCATATTTCCAGTACACATTATTTGGATGAAAGAAAAAATACATTATATTCTCATTATTCTCTTAAGTCTCTAAGTTGCTCAAATATGATTCTTCCATGCAAAGTCTGTAGGCTTAAAAAATAGTGATTTGTAGAATATTTAAATGTGCTGATTTGAGCCATGATCCATGATTTAACACAGTAAATATTATGACGGACAGTTTAAAATGGAAAATCTAAAGATATGTGCTACATGTTGGTAATCTTAATACTAAATTTTAGTGTTAGTAAAATTCTGTCAGATGGCAGACTTTATAAATAATTATTATTCCCATTAAGTAGTGATCTTGCTAAATAATACCACTACTGTGGATGAAGGAAGACCTACTTTATCATTGAGAAACTTTTAGAATTTAATCGTGTTCTTTCCTAAGAAATAATCTACCAAAAATTGTATTGTTCCTCTTTTAAATATACATAAAATTTGTTACAAAGTGAATTATATGTGTATGATCAAACTAGATAAAACTTAGTGGGGGAAATATATTATGAACATCCATTTAGATAATATGTAAAGTTTGCAAGTTATTCACTGGCAAATGGATTTTAAACTTAGGACCACTAAAATATTTTCTTATTTCCCTTCACTTCATTCTAAATAGGCTTTTAGTTGAAGTGAGATTCACCTCCCCGGGCGGGCTCAGATAGGCTTTTCCCTGGATGTCCAGAGTAGACCTTTTTGCAATATATGTCACCGTGGTATATGGGAGGCTAATTGAGGTCCTAGAGGTTAAGAAGCTGCTCTTGCCTCTCCCTAAATTCCTTTGTCCCACCTCTAATCATAAAAGTGATCACTATTCCCTCCAATGATGTAGGAGATTGCAGTCTGTGGGTATGTATGCCAGGTATGGATTTATCAGTGATTGTGTCCTTTCTGTCTGAGAAGCTCATCTTTTATCCTTAAAGAAACACTTATCTCCTTTTGGTCACATGTTAAACTCCCTTCTTTCCTGAATGTGCCAGGTCCATTAACACAAGATATAAACCTTTGGTTTTCCCACTTTACTTTAGATTTACAGTCATTTACATTCTCTATAAGTGTCTTATTAAATGTATTATTTTCACCTTCTTATCTAGTTGATGTTACATTAGTCCTGTTTTGAAATAACTCAGAAGATAGAAATCCCTCATCTTGTGCCCTGACACAATATATAAAATAAAGAGATTCATATATGTGTGGATATTCATATGTACACATACATATGTGTATGCAGAGAGAGAAGGAGAGAGAAATACATAGAACTGAGGGACACTTTAGAATATACATGTCATTCTCTTGATAAAGAACTTATGACCTTGGATAAGGATGAAAAGATAAGAAGGATTTGCTTAAAAAACAACCATTGTAGAATGTGGCTAAAAATTCTCAAATTGAAAATACTGAATTATGATTCATAATTCTAATATTAAGGGACAATGTTTAAAATGAGTGTTAGACATTTTTAAAAAATAGTAATAAAATATATCTTTGTATTTTATTTTATTTTTTAAAAGATTTATTTATTTATGCATACAAGAACTAGGATAAAGGCTAAAAGTGAGGGGGGGGGTGAGAGGATTCACCAGAAACAGAGTAGGCAACAGAACAGGCAGATTGACTGAAATACACTGCTGAGGGGAGCAGCAGGTGGGATAGGAGAGGTCTGCTGCACAATGTGGGTAGCTCCCTGGCCAGGTATTGAACTCATACTGCAGTGGCTACAGATAACTTCATAGTGCTGCATCTTAATCCCCCCTGACACCAGGGAGGCCTCAATATCTTTGCATTTTGAAGACATCTTCATTTCTATGATCCCATAATCACCAGATAGCCTTCACTGTTTTTTTTTTTTTTAGTTTCCTTTATCATATTTGAAATAAAATATCCATGATATAAGTTAATACTTCATATTATAAAATATGCTTTACACAAACATAATTTCTACTGTAAAATACACTATCCAGTATAAATCAGTGTAACATAAATGCTTATTCTCAAGACTGACTTATTTATTGATGATGATAAAGTTCTGTTACTGTGATCAGGTCTAGGTTCTGCTGCTTGTCACTACCAAAATGCCAATAAGTAGAGACAGGAATTGATGTATTTTTCAGATCGCTGATCATTGATCTGAGAGAATGGAGGGCACAACTCCCTGAAGAGACTGTTCTCCCAGGGCCACTGATCTGAGAGAATAGAGATCATTCTGCCATTCCATATTGAGCTGGCCCCTTTTTAGAGTTAAATAAAAGCAATCATAAGCAAACCTTCCATCAAAACAGCCCATCGTAGCTGATGGTCTAGGTATTCATCACATTCAGCCCCCAGAGTTTGTTATCAGCTTCCTGGGTATCTTGATATTGGTACAACTGATGCTATCTATGTCTGGCACTCATTTGGGCATCAGCAGAGCAAGAATCTCAGTACAAAGCAAGAATTTTAATTTGAGGAAAACAGATCATCAGTCATATAGTGTGCAAGTGCACCTTATGTGAGGTTGTATGTGTAGATTCCTTACTAGATATGGTGTCCTGCCTTTCCAACCTAGCCCCTATTAGTTTTAGTCTTGTTGTTGTTGTTTTTTTCTTGTGGGCATTTTTTAAATTTTATTTTATATATTTTTACATCACTTTTCATTTTTGTACAATGTATGCATTTTCATCTTGGTTAAAGTCCCCACACAATTCCCACCCCCCTTATTTTGCCCCTAATTCCTCCTCTCCCTACCCCATAGTGTTTCTCTGGTTTATAGTTGCTTATTGATTTTGATTTTCACTTTATTATAATTGTCTTTTTCCTGGTCCCTTATTTAGGTTTTCTAACTCCTGCTATGAGTGAGACCATCTGGTATTTTTCTTTTTCTTTCTGGCTTATTTCATTGAGCATGATCCCTTCCAACTTCATCCATGTTGCTGCAAACACACAGCTTTCCATAGTGGTTGTTTTTCTAGATCAAAAATTCCTGGAGTACAGAGAAATAATCGTAACTTCACCTTTCTATACTTCTGAGCCCTCTCTACTCACCACAAATTTTAAAACTTGGTTTTGGAGAAACATGTATAGAAATTGATATATGTGATGTGCAGAATACAACCAAGATGTGTATTTTACTCATGAGTTTCAATAATGTTTGATTATTCATTTAACATGTGGCAAAGCACTCTGCTAACCATTCAGAACACAAAATGTGATTAAGACATCCTATCAACCTTTCAAGAGTTTATATTTTAATTGTGAATATACAATCAAGGAAGACACAATATGAAAGTATTAAGATACATTTCTACAAGGCACAAAATTAATAGAGAAGAAGAATTTATTAACTTTTGATAGAAAGAAGATTAAAGAAAGGCTTAGTGAATAATGCCTGGGAATTTTTGTGAATCATTTATAGTATATTTCCAAGGCTAAAAGATTAAATGGAAAGGGAAGAGATTCTAGGTTAATAGTCTTGAAATTGTATAAAGAAAATTGGCAGTTCTACCTGGCTATAGAATTTTATCTCACTTCCTGAGGCCTGTATTAAAAATTAAATTGCTATATCCAATGCCACAAATACAGAATTCAAATTTGATTTTGAGATCCAAAGATATGATTTTTAAAAGCTTCCTGAGTAATCCTATGCAATTTAAATTTAGGGGCCAACTACAAATGTGTGAGCAGCCCAAGATTTATGTGATGAGAGCTAAGAACTGAGTGTGCTTCACTAGAAACCGGAAGTTGGATTTTTGAGTGAAATGGCAACGTCAGTTTGCTCTTAGGATAATTTTGAGACTGTCAATTGACCTCAATAGTAAGTGGGGGAGCACCTCCCCGGTGGCGAAGAGGTTGAGCTCTGGGTTGCGAAGCTGCCCACAACCTCTGCAGCGCAGGTTCTGATCCCCCGGTCGCCGGGCAAGGGTCCCACATGGCGCGCAGACCTCTCCTGCTGCCTGCTGCTCCCCGCTGCTCCCCTGGGCAAATAAATAATTTTGAAACATTAAAAAAAAAAAAAAAATTAGGGAGGCCAGTTCATGGGGTGCTGTTTTAATCCAGAGATGAATGATGAGGACTTGAACTGTATGCATTATGATGGGAATGATGAAAAGGTAATAAACAAGTTGGATTTTTAAGTGTTAAATATATCTCTAAAGAATATTTTACCTTGGGCCTCCCCGGTGGCGCAGCGGTTGAGCGCTGTGTTGCTAAGCTGCCCGCAGCTTCTGAAGCGCCAGTTCCATCTCTGGATGCTCCCGGCCACCAGAGGAGGGTCCCACGTGGCGCGCAGACCTCTCCTGCCGCCCGCTGCTCCCCTCAGCAGTGTACTTCGGTCCTTTTGCCTGCTCTGCTCCCCGCTCTGGCTCTGGTGAATTCTCTCACCCTTTCGTGCTTCTGACTGTACCCAGTGTTTGTATAAACAAACAAACAAATAAATAAATGAATAAATAAATAGTTTTTTTTTTTTAAAGAGTATTTTACCTTGTTTCATGTTATACATCCTTTCCTTTTCAATGTCAAGTATTGCACAAACTATAGTTTTGCCAATCTGATGATTTAAAAGATGGCATGCTATATAGGAGGTAGAAACCTTTTTTTACGCCTTTTGAGAAAAGTTTCAGAGATCTTTTGGTTTAGTTTTACCTTAGTGCAGGGATCAGAATCAGATTTATTCCAAGCATAACTTTCTAGATTTTTTTTTGTTCTTAATTCTCTCTACTGTGTTTCCATCCTTGTCTATTTCTGGCTGAAACATCCTACTTAAGTTCCCTTGGTCATCACAGGCCCATTACAGCACCTGCCCTAGTTTCCTTTGCAAGCTACAGCTCTCTCATGCTTCCGCATTGCTACAGTATTAATTATATTTTCTTCCTGTTATTTTCTGCCTCTCATTTTCCTGCCTGAAATTCACTTTTGATCTGCTGTGCAGGTTGAGTTTCAGAAACCATCAATGTCTCTCCTACGAGTACCATCAACATCGCTTGCATACCTATTGCCAAATTAATTTTAATATAAGTACCTAGACAGACAAGGTTTTATCATAAGCTTAGAAAAAGTCATTTTACTTATATCATACAGGAGGCAAAAGCATAATCCCATGAAAGAGAGAGAATCATTACTAACAACAAATGTTCATTGTATACTTATTGTGAGTTAAGCATTGTTGTATAAAGGCACTAAAATGCATGATTTGAAGATATTTACAGTCTCATTGAAGAGGTTTCTATGCATATATTAAAAAGATAGATAACATTTAAGAAACAGTGGGAAGAACATGTGATATACATAAAGGAAAATTGGATTTAAGTCCAATTCAGCACCTTACTGTAACTTTCAAGAAAGCAGTTAGCCTAATTTTCATATATATAAAATTGAGGAAATAATCTCTCTCTTCATGAGTTACTCTGAAGTATAAAAGCAAATCACTCATACAACAAGTGTATATTGAACAAGAGACTGTCTTATTCATAATATTAGAGAATGGTGAGATAATATAGAATGAGACTACTCAGATTTCCACTTTTTTAAAGCTTATATTTTAATAAAGATGAGAAAATAAAAGCTTAAGTAAATATATAGTAAAATATCAAACAGTAGAACAACCACTAATTAGGCTCTTTTAAAAAATCTTGGAAAAAAGTTTGACCTGTCTGAGGAATAGAGAGAAGGCCAGTGTTACTGGAACACTGTGATGCAGGTAAATATCGAGGGAAGGTAAGCAGGGGGCAGTTAATAATAGCTCATGTTGCTTAACTTTTCTTTTAAAGGAGGGTGTTCTATTTTTTTAAAGATTTATTTATTTACTTATTTACTTATACAAGAACTGGGGTACAGTCAGAAGCACAGGAGGGTGAGAGGATTCACCAGATCCAGAGGTTGGAGCAGAACAGGCAGACTGACGAAATACACTGCTGAGGGAAGCAGCGGGTGCAGCAAGAGAGGTCTGCATGCCATGTGCGACACTCCCCGTGCTGGCTGGGATTGAACAGGAGCAGCAGAGGCTGCGGACAGCTTCGCAGTGTAGCTCTCAACCACCGCTGCGCCACTGGGGAGGCCCTTAACTTTTCTTTTATATCAGACAATGTAGTAAACACCTTTTGTATATGAATTCTCTTAATATGATAACTCTAATCTAGCGGCTGTTATTATTTTACAAATGAGGCAATGATATATTGCTCTAGTCTACATTCTGTTAGACCCAATTTTGAATTTAAGTACTGTTTTCTTCTTAAATTGAAGTTGTTATATAGAGGGGGAAATAGTTGAATTAAAGCACAGGAAAGTGAAGAAGTCAAAAAAGAAAAAAAGCCAAAGAGGTAAGGGAAAGCTACTAAAAGATTACATTAAGAAAACCAATTTAGCATGCATTATATACTCAAATTTGTATGAATTTTTTTTAAGATTTCTAAATTTCATGACTATTAATAAGCAATGGTGATTATAACCTTAACATTAATAACCTGCCAGAGTCTACCTCCAGTGAACAGGGTTGAGAGAGGAATCGATTGAGCCTTGAAAAATACCAAATGACAAACACAAAACAAAGTTTAAGCGGAGCCAGGGGACACAAGGCCTCCCATTTGTGCTCAAGTGCCCCGAGTGTCTGGTGCAACTTGTTTTTATTGATACAAGCAGCGCCCCCTGCCCCCCGCCCCCCACTGCAGGTTAGTAACTAGACAATGAAGTGTTTCTTTTAACATTTGGCCAGGTCTGGGCACACATTCACTGCCAAGGCTTTGTGCCATCACGTTATTCTGTTGATTTTTAAAATCTAGTTTGGGGCCTACCCAGGTGGTACAGAGGTTGAGTTCGGATCCCCAGCCACCGGCCACCAGCGAGGGCCCCACATGGCGCGCAGACCTCTCCTGCCGCGCATGCTGCTTCCCTCAGCTCTCTCTGTTGAATACTCTCACCCTCCTGCACATCTGGCCTGTATTCCAGTTCTTGTATGCATAAATAAAATAAATGAATCTTTAAAAAAACAAACAAAAAATTCCTGATCTGTACACCAGCTAGTCCTTCGACCTGATCTGATTAGTTTTGTAGCCAAGACCTTGATTTTTTTTTTACTTTTCTTTTTTTTATTATTGTTATTATTATTACTATTTTATTTTATATATTTTACATCATTTTTCATTTTTGCATAATGTGTGCATTTTCATCTTCATTATAGTACCCATACAATTCCCACCCCCCTTGTTTTGATCCTGCTCCTTCCCCCCACACCCTGTAGTGTGTCTCTGGTTTATAGTTGCTTGTTGATTTTGATTTTTACTTTATTATAATTAGTGTTTTTCCTGATCCCTTATTTAGGTTTTCTAAATTCCTGCTATGAGTGAGACCATCCGGTAATTTTCTTTTTCTTTCTGGCTTATTTCACTGAGCATGATCCCTTCTAGCTCCATCCATGTTTATTTTTTTCTTGTCTCAGCACTGCATGTCTTAGGGGTCTCCAACAGTAACCTGTTTATAGTTTACTATAAAAACATTATATTTGGAGTATATTTTCTATTTTTTTCTTCATAACTTATACAATAAGTGTAAAAAAATGATAGTCTTTGTTATGAGAGCCATGGATTATTGTGTGGAAGACTACTGGTGATATGGTGGAGGGTGCACTACAGTGGGGGTGTGATGAAATATGACATGTATGAGACTGAGGAATGTGGAGGATCCAAATAAGGGATCAGGGAAAAAAAGTAATTATAATAAAGTAAACATCAAAATCAATAGGCAACTGTAAACCAGAGACATTCTGCTGGGGGAGAGAAGGGAATAGGATCAAGACAGGGGTGAGAAGAGCACAAGGGACCGTGGTGATGGTTCATGGGTGAACAGGTGTTGGGAATTTCATGGGGACTATAACAGAGATGAAAATGCATACATTGTACAAAAATGAAAAATTATGTAAAATATATAAAATACAATAATAAAAATTATTAAGCAAACAAAAATATGGCATATATGTACACAGAAGTTTGAAAGTATAAAGATTTACCTTAGGGTGACAATAAATTTTAAAAAATAAATCATAGATATGTATAGAATTTTAGTCAACAAATCAAATAAAACAAATTATATTTACATTTGTACTCATATACCTAACTCTCTCTCTCTCTCTCTATATATATATATATATATATATGAGACACAATCATGCAGAAATATGCACATCAAGTGCAATGGCATTTAATATTTCTATAGGAGTTGAAAAAAATACCATATTGAGGAAGAAGAGAAAAATAGAGACGTAGAAGGAGTAATGTGAAACATGCGACCTTTCTACTTATCTGTCAACTAAAATACATGGCAGATCCTAAGCTGGAAATATGTGCCAGAATTTTGGCATCAAATTGAGTATAAGATTCTTTTCAAGGTTGTTATTTTATCATTGCATAGAGTACTATTGCTTTGTCTGGATTGTTGTTAGTTGTTTTTTGAGGATTGTTAACAAAACACTACATGTTTGAAGACTGCTGCAGGGAAATTAGAGAGAGATTTGTATTCTAATCATCACTTCTTTTATTTCCTACTATTTTCCTTTTTTTTTTTTTTTTTTGGACTTAAGACCTTGGAGAGCCAATGTGCAATTCTTCAGTTAAAATTGACCATGCTTTGATTTGTGCCTGTAGCATTTGGAAGCTATTCTGGGAGTCTCATCTTACCATAGATTCCTGTCTCTTTATGGCAATAAGTGATTTAGTGGTTAAATGTTGTAAGTCTTACTTGATAATGTTTTCATTGCTACCGCACATATTAATTTCTTTCAGTACAATGATAATTTCTTCCAATTTGTATTTTTAAGATAGAACAAACATATTTTGCTTAAAAATATAAATCAAGGACCTTACTGATGGTCTAGGCATTAAGTCTCAGTGCTATCATGCTATCACATTAACGGCATGAGTTCAATCCCTGGCTGGGGAGCTAACCCACATATGGCAGCAGACCTCTCCTGTCTTGCCTGCTGCTCCCCTTAGCAGTATATTTCAGTAGATCTGCCTGTTCTGCTCCCCACTCTGTCTCTGTGAATTTTCTCACACTCCACAACTCTGGCCTGCACCCCAGTTCTTCTACACAAAAATAAATAAATGAAATTTTTTTTTAAAAAAATATGTTGAATAAATAAATAAAAATAAAAGGGTGGGCCTGGGGGAAAATTGGGTGAATTTATAGATTAAAAGAAGAGTAACTATCAGTTGATCATCTTGAAGTGTGGTAATGGTTTAATGTGAGCAGTTACACTTTGTTACTTTTGTATACCTTTGAAATTTTCCATTCTAGAAAAGACAAGAAAGAAAGAGACAAGAGCATTGAATGACAAAGATAAACCATTACCAATTTTAAATTTCCAATATTATGGTGTTCAGGGTTGAGCATAGAAGAAATGTTGGAGAATAACTAAAAAACAAATTATTAGAATTTTCATTGATGTTATAATAAAATGCATGAAACAAAAGTCCTGAGAAACGTTACTTAATCAAATGAAGTTTTATCTTTAACAAGTGATGGAAGTCTGTAGTGGGCAGCTAAGTGTAGCTGCAGTATCCCCATTATATCACAAATGTTCTTTCCTCCTTTCTGTTCTAATATCCTAAATGAATAACCATTGTCTTTACGGCCACAAAACAGTTGCTCTATCTCAAATACCTCAGTTACTTTCTAGGCATTAAGAATAGGTGGGAAGCAACAGGAAGAAAGAGTAGTATCTCCATAAAGAAAACAGCACTCTCTCTAGCTGACCTTTTTCTCCAGTTTCCTTATCCAACATTGTTTCATGTAGAAACTCTTAGCTGCCATGGGAAGACATAAATTTAAATTTAAACTGGAAACATTGCAATGCTCCAGACATTGGGTAGGCAGGTTATGGTACCTGTCAGAATTCATCCCTTTGGTTATACAAAATCCTTAGGCAAACATCTAACCAAACATGGGACATAATTTTCTTCTCTCACCTCCTTATGAGGTGAAATCTAATCTAATTTTAATATTTCATCCAAAGTGCTGAATTTTGTTCTTATCTGAAAGAGAATCCTATTGTTAAGATTTATGCATTTGTTTTGTTAAGATAATAGAGAAATACCCACCAACTTAAAAAATGAGAGCCCATTCAAAGAAGTGTGTGGCCAAAAAATGATTTGTAATGGAATAACAGCAGGTATATGCAAAGTCCAGATGAGGGACAGTTAGATAATATGAAATTGAACTAAGAGTGATGTTTTAAAGACATTTAAACATAGATTTCAGTAGATATAATAAATATGGAATGAATGACAGGAGATCAAGCAGAGGTCGTTAATATGAAAGAAATCAAAGGTGATGCCTGGGTTTAAATATATGAGGAAAGAAATAAGAAAAGTTCCCCACTTGCCTTTTTCATAACTTCTGTTATCTCTGTGGAAGAATAGAGATTATATAACACACATCCTTCTCAAGGAAATAACAATATACTCTTACTTCTGAAATCTACTCATATTTAGAAAGGATATTCATGATAACAGCAAATATTGTTTATCTAGCATTTATTATGGTACGAGTTCCATGCAGACAATTCAACATTATCTCATTTAATCATCACAGCATTCTAATAAGAAAAGAAATATAGTTCCTTCCTAGTGTTGCACAAGTTATCTTAGAAAAGATCACACAGATGGGATTTAAACTCAAATTTGCATCGCTACAAAGGACATGTCCTTCTCTCTCTAATTATACTGCCTCACATACATTATCATTCATATCCCCATATATTTGCATATTTTAGATGAGCTTTTAAACATAGCAGCATCTCTCAATTTTAATATGGATGTGAAATGTACATTGGAAGAAAAATTTCTTTCTAGGGATCTCTGATTATTATTACCACATTTTCCCTTGATTCTTTACTCTCTGTGCTAGAACAAAAGGAATTTCATGAATTTCAATCCATGATGTTTGAATTCTGAAAAGCTTCAGACCTCAAATACAAAATATTCTCAGTATCACCATGGAAAGCAAAGAGCTGTGAATAGAATACTGTGATTAGTGGAGGAGAAAACTATTGGAACATGAACTCTGCTCAGGTCAAAGGTTATAGACTATAAAATTAAGGGGGCTTCAGAAATGGAACAGTGGATTTAGTCCCAATAAGACATGCTCTCCTTTTGCTTCTCACGCTTCTATGTCTCTGATTTTCCTTGGTTATAGCCCTCAATCTCTCTGTCAAATAAAAAAATATGCATATATTAAAGAGAGACTGTACTCAAAATAATTTTTGCAAAAAAGAGGAAAGGAATTATTGCAACAGGGAGAATACTTAGACCATAAGATCTGCAAGCCTCACAAGAGACAGGTAAAAAGGATTTTTAAATAAAGAATGTTGGAAGTGGGATGAAAGAATGACACAATGGAAAGTACATCAGAGAAACTTTTACCCTAAGACCTGCTTATTCTTAGGGAGGTTGTATGATAGAACAGGCTGAAGATGGACGAAAGTTCAAGGACCTGGGCAGTGGGAGCTGTGAGAGAAACTTATCAAATTTTAGCTAATAAACATTTTACTACAGTTTATGAGTGGGGATAAAACAGTTTAGCAAATCAGGTATGAAATAACAAGTATGAATTTGGAGTGTCTAACCTTGATATTGACATAGGTAGAATAAGGACGTCAAGCATTCATATCTGCATCATGGGCAAAGGTGATTTTTGCAGTCAACCATTCCCTGTGGTACAAAAGGTTGAAGGAATTTCTTAAATGTCACTCTTTTCCAAGATCACAGAACTCAGGTAAAGTTTAACTTAGCCGTCTATTCCAGACAAGTCTTCTCTTTGTAGTGGTTCTCAGACACACACTTTTATAAAGTTAGCTTCAAAGAGCAAAAAAAAAAAAAAAAAGTTTATCCATTATCCTCTAACTTAGGAAACTCTTGGTAGGAATTCCAAGATGCCGTATACTAATATCTGTGCTCAGTGAAAATAACGTGTTATGATGTAAAATGCTGATTTCACATGGTTGGATAGAAGTATAAGGTGATACATCCCCTCCCTTCTTGGAGGTTTTTTCCCCTGGAGAAAAAAATAGAATTATTCAGAGCTAGTCAGATTAGTTTTGCTGAATAACCAATGATACAGTTACTGTTGCCCACTATGCCTTGCTCTTTATGATTAATTTTACATTTTATTTTGAATCAATTGGGAAATGATTTACTGAGAATTGAAGACTCTTCAACACAGAAATGCCTTAGCATACACTTGAATATATTTGACACTTAAATGCCTAAGCATGTCCAGCAGGAGTGATAGAGCCTTTGTATCTCTCACCTCAGTGTGCACAGAGATGAATTTATGTTCATGTTGACACATCTTGACTCTTCCACTATTCAAAGGACTGTGTGTGATATACATATTTTAAGCTATTCCTTGAAATGAAGTTCAACTTGATGTCTTATTTGGCACTTAAGATAAACAAATTCACTGATATTTACAATTATCCTACCTGTAAAAATCAACAATGGCAATTGTTACTAGAGAACTGTAAAGTAGATATTAGACAGCAATAAATGATAAATTACTAACTTTGATAATCAGACATACTCTGATTTGATAATCAGAATATTCAATATATGTTGTTGATCATATTATGTACTTTTATAATTAACCTTTTTCAAACACATAAAATTAGATTCTCAATTGGTTACAAGTGGTTTTTCTTTTCTTTTTTTTTTTTTTTTTGTTTAAAGATTTATTTATTTATTTATACAAGCACTGGGTACAGTCAGAAGTGCGGGAGGGTGAGAGAATTCACCAGAGCGGGGAACAGAACAGGCAGACCGACGAAATACACTGCTGAGGGGAGCAGTGGGCATGGCAGGAGAGGTCTGCGCTCCATGTGGAACCCCTGCCGGTAGCCGGGGATGGAACTGGCGCTGCAGAGGCTGCGGGCAGCCTCACAGCCCAGTGCTCAACTGCTGCACCACCAGGGGAGGCCCTACAAGTGTTTTTTCAATGAGATTCCCATTCCTCATTTTGCATAGAAATTAGTAATGGACAAATAGATAAAATGTATCAGTAAAAGTGATATCAAAAACACCATTTTAGCTTTTCAGAAAGCAATATTTATGCCAGGCTTACTTTGAGTTTTATAGGTGAACTTAATTTTCATAATACTGAACTGAATTTTGAGTTTTAATCATTTCCAAATGACTGGAAACTTGGAGTCTTTAAGAAAATATTTCATTTTTTGTTTTGATGGGTTATAAAGTAAAAATTTTACAAAAAGTGACTACATTAATCTAAGAAGTTTATGCACCATGAAATAAATTATCATGAAAATGGAAATACACCCTACAGAATAGGAAGAGATATTTGCATATCATCTGTCTGAAAGAGTTAATATCAAAATCTACAAAGAACTTTATCAACTTGATAAAAAGAAAAAAAATCCAATAACCAAAAGAATGGGTACAGGATCTAAATAGACATGTCTCAAAGAAGACATACAGATGACCAATAGGCACATGGAAAATTGCTCATCACTTATCATGGGATTGCAAATCAAATCCAAACTGACACATAATCTTATAGTCATGAGCATGACCCATGTCAAAAGACCAGAAAAAAACAAACTTTTGTCAGGATGTGGAGAAAAAGGAACCTTCTTACATGGTTGGTTGAATGGTAAACAGGTCCAGCCCTATTGGAACTAGTATGTTTCTCAAAATATTAAAAATATATAAAGGGCCTCCCTGGTGGCACAGATGGTTGACACAGCACTGTGGAGTTCTCCACAGCCTCAGCAGCATGGGTTTGATCCTGGCCGGCCAGGGAGATACCCACATGACGTGGCAAACCTCTCCTGTCTCGCCCACTGCTCCCCTCTGCAGTGTATTTCATCAGTCTGCCTGTTCTGTTCCCTGCTCTGTCTCTGGTGAATCCTCTCACCCTCCTGCACATCTGGCCTGTACCCCAGCTCTTGTATGTATGAATAAATAAATCTGAAAAAAAAAAAAAAAAAAAAACAGGTAACATATGATCAAACATTGTCACTAATAATTATACATTCCAATATACAACAACACTAATCCAAAGAGATATGTGTTTATTTATAATAAGTAAGGCAAATAATGGATGCAGCTTAACTATTCAAGAATAAATGAGTGGATAAAGTGGGTGTGGTTTATATACACAATGGAATACTAACCAGTGATAAAAAAGATGAACTCTTGCCAAATGGAACTGGAGGTGTTTATGCTGTTAAAGAAGCCAGAAGGAGAAAGACAAATACTCATTATTTTTGTTTATGTGTAGTATGTGGAGAAAAAGAGACAGGCAACACCAAATTAAAAAAGCAAATCTTAGAAATCTGACTTTGAAACTGAGGCTACCAGTGGGAGAAAGGAATGGTGGAGGACAATGATGGGGTGATGGGCGCAGTGGTATATGTTGGAGGACACTGTCTTGATGATGGGTGTGGTGTGGTGACATATGTCTAAAGAAGTGGGATCTTATATTTCTGAACCATACACAGTGTTTTAAACCAATGTTACCTTAATTAAAAATTTGAAAAATTAAAACCTACCTCTAAATTCAATTAGTTAATGGGTTAAAAAGTAGTGAACAACAATCACTATCAGAATATTATTTGTTTTATATACTCTTCATTTTTTTTTGTTGTTGTTGTTTCTATTTTGTTTTTAAGAGTTATTTATTTATCCATACAAGAACTGGAGTACAGGCCAGAGGTGTGGGAGGTGTGGGTTCACCAGAGACAGAGTGGGGAACAGAACAGGCAGATTAACTGAAATACACTGCTGAGGGGAGCAGTGGGTGAGTCAGGAGAGGTCTGCTGTGCCATGTGGGTATCTCCCTATCTGGGAATAGAACTTGTGCTGCAGTGAAGGCAGATAGTTTCATAGGTTGTGTCTTAACCCCTTGCACCACCAGGGAGGCTGTACACCTGGCTCCAGTGACAGTATATTATTCTCCCTGCTTTAAATATATATTCTCTAGCAGTATCATTTGAATGTTTTTTTTTCTCTTATATCTTAAGAGCTTATTACTTAATAGTGCTGCATTTACAAGTTCACTTGTTCAGTGTAGCCAGAAAATTAATAAATTTCCAGTGGGTCCTTCCTATTAAATCTTCAGTAAGTGTGATCAGGTTGATGTCTGCCCACCAAATTCTTTGGAGGAGATTTATAAAAGAACCAATCCTTCAGTTCTACTTCACATATTCTGGTTCAGCTGATTTGAGATGGGATGTGTCTATTTGCTTTTAACACTCTATAGCTCATTCTACTATGCACCAAAGCTTAAAGTAAAAACTCTTTATTTTATATGTTCAATATAAAGCTGAAAACATAGTATGCTAAATTTTAAAGTTCTCAATGATGATTTAGAAAGTTAAAAAAAAAAGTATAAAGATATCCAAGTAGTAATACTTTAGTGTTAATAGTTAGATTTGTTATTTCTAACAGGTTTTGGTCAAATATTTTGGATTCTTTATGTATATTATCATATAATCAGAAAGCAGTGATAGCTTTAATTTACTTTTCCAATTTGAAATTTGCTCTGATTATGACTTTTAATACTACATTGAACAGTAGTCGTGAGAGTGGATGTCTTTGTTTTATTCCTGACCTTAGGAGAAACATTTCATTTTTTACCATTGAGTTTGATGTTAGCTGTAGGTTTCTTGTATATGGATTTTATTTCCTTGATGTTTGTTTCTTTCTTCCAATATATTGAAGTGTTTTATCACAAGTGGGTGTTAAATCTTGTCAAGTGCTCCTTTGTCTATTGATATGATCATGTGATTTTCATTTTTTTCTTTTTTTTTGATGTGGAAAATGGCATTGATTATCTTGTGTATGTGGACAACCCTCACATCCCTGGGATAAATCCCACTTGGTCAAGATGTGTGATTCTTTTAAGATAAGGCTATTTTCTATCAGTCAAGATTTTGTTAAGGATTTTTACATCTATGTTTAACATAGATACTGATCTATAGTTTTCTTCTTTTGCACTTCCCGTGTCTGGGTTTGGGATCAGAGTAATGTCCTTCTAAAATGTGTCTGGGGGTAAGAAAAGATTTATAGTTATTTTGTTTACATTATATGCCAGTTATTGAACCAAACATTTTAAATATATTAGTAAGTACGCTATTTTCTTTATCTGATACCTAAGGAAAGTGAAGCTATTAGAGGAAAGGATTAGCTTCATTTCCATTTTCAAAGGACAAAGAAGGACATCAGTCTGATTCCAGCTGATTTGAAACTTACATGTTTGCCATAATGACAAAACTCTGGTATGTTTAATAGTGGGCAGATCACCTCATAATGGACCATAATAAAATTTAAATATTGGTAAATTTGTCTTTCGGAGATTAAGTACACAGTAAGGATATTTATAGGTCTGGGAAGTGTACAGTCTCTAGAATACATCTCTGTATACACAGAGATATTCTCTCAAATACACAGAGATAGTCTCTCAAATATGCATGATATATGCATTTTAGATATTCACCAGAGCAAATTTATATTAAGAAAAGCTTTTATCTTTTTTAATATTTATTGATTGATTGATTGATTGATTTATACATACATTCATACAAGCACTGGGTACAGTCAGAAGCGCGGGAGGGTGAGAGAATTCACCAGAGCCAGAGCGGGGAGCAGAGCAGGCAGAAGGACCGAAGTACACTGCTGAGGGGAGCAGCAGGTGGCAGGAGAGGTCTGCGTGCCATGTGGGACCCTCCTTGGGTGGCCAGGGAGCAGCCAGGGATCGAACAGGCGCTTCAGAGGCTGCGGGCAGCTTCGCAACCCAGCGCTGAACCGCTGCGCCACCGGGGAGGCCCAGAAAAGCTTTTATTGACAAGTTTTCTGCAGTTCTAATATTATGATTGTATTGTGAAATAAATGTGGTTTATCAAGCAAGTGTAATTATACGTATAGCAACCATGCAAATTATTTCTACAATTACTTAAAAAGATAAAATAAATGAGCATATTTGCAAACATGGGTCAAAATTATTCTGTCATGTGCAAAAAAAAAGACAGTATGTATTAAAAATATGCTTGATAAACATATTTTAGTGTTACTCCTTAGCTAAAAACAAAGTATCTAAAGATAATTAATTTGATTTAACATTAGTTCAAAATTATATTCTAATAATATAAATATTTTCTGAAATCTAATAGAAATCTAACAGAAATCTAATTTCTATATTTTATATAAATTACTATGGAAATTATTCATTATGCAATGGGAATAATGTTGGCTTAACTTATTTGTAAAACTATATTAAAAGATACAGAAACATATTAAATGTTTCAGAATTTCATAATACTCAAACATTTGAGGTAAAAAATACAGATTTCATTATAAAAATAAAATAAAACTTCAATTGTATTAATGCTGTATTGTTATATAGGTGAGGGGCACCCCAGAACACTGAAACCTGCCCACTCTAAATAGGTTCTGCCATCTGCTGCATCAAGACAAATTATACTCTAGTACACAAGACCTTCAATGGAAAGGAACAATTACTGTGTGATAGCCAGAAGAGGAGGAGAAAGAATATAGTTTTCTAATCAAGCACCCAAAGTCATTCTTCACCTCATTGGTAAATGCTCAGCCAAACATGTTTGGCCCAAAGCAGAACTGCTGGAGACCAAAAAGTCTGCCACAAATCTAAGGCACCTTCTGTTGGGGACCCATAGGAAAAGGGTAGAAGGGGTCAGGCAAGTCTGGAAGGAAAGGAGCAAAGTCCAAGTCAAGATAAAGGCTGTCATTGTCAGCCTCCCCATGGGTCTCTCACCCACATCTCTGTCTCTTTTAACTGTCTCCTTCCATGCCCCCCAAGTGCCTGGTACAAGACTAAGGCTTAGAAGGAGACATGTCTACTTCCCATGTCTCTTTACTCCATGTGCCTCCTCCAGTGTTCTTGATCCTCCATCCTTCCTTCTTCTGGTTTTCTCTCTGTCTTCTCTCACTTCACCTCCCTGTCTAGCTCCTCGTTCCTTAGGGTGTAGCTGGCTCCTGGAATCTCCCCTTTCCCTGGAGATTACTTTGTTTTAGTACTGGTATAAAATCAGGAAAATACCTTTTTTAAAACCCAAATGTAAAAAATTGTTTGAAGAGTCATATTGATTATATGGACTTGATTTCATTTCACAAATGCTTTCACAAATACAATACAATATTTTTTTCAAGTATTTGAAAACATTGCAAGATGTTGCAAATAAGCATCATAAGCCTTTTCAACAAGAGAAGTATTTTTGTGTCTATACACTTTGGTGGCTGTTCCTTTCCTAAAGAGGACTAGCACATTAAATTATTAGAAATTCAGTTTCTTTATTTTTGCAGTTCAATCTAAAAACCATATTCTGTATTTATGTCTATCACCTTCTAGTAACTTTGACCTTGACTTTAAGAGGGGATGGGGACTATGATTAATGCATGAATCATTTTTACAAATTTGACTAGCAAATTACCTTCAAAACTTATTGATCTGGGCCTCCCCTCCCCCAGTGGCGCAAGGGTTAAGGCATGACCTATGAAGCTATCCACAGCCACTGCAGCACGAGTTCAATTCCCAGCCAGCCAAGGAGCTACCCACATGGCACAGCAGAGCTCTCCTGACTCACCCGCTGCTCTCCTCAGCAGTGTGTTTCGGTCAATCTGCCTGTTCTGTTCCCCACTCTATCTCTGGTGAATGCTCTCATCCCCCACGCCTCTGGCCTGTACCCCAGCTCTTGTATGCATAAATAAATCTTTAAAAAATAAAAAAATAATTGATCTATGTACAATTTTATTTGCAAAAAGTTTGACTGAAAGATACCACTTCATGTGTGCTTAAATAAGCTTTATAAAGCTATACAATAAAAATTGTTGCAGTGATTTTAAAGCTCTTTGAAATATTCTGACCTGTAATTTAGCATATAAACAAATTTAGCATGTGACTTAACTTCATGGAACAAAAAAATCCCCAAATAATATTAGCTTAAGTAAGAATGGCACTTTGCTTCCTACAAAGAAACTATGGATATAGGATGCAAGTGACTAATATTGCTGTCATCCGAAGTCCTCATTAACTCCCGTTCCTCCCAGCTTGCAGTTCTTTCATCACTAAAGTCTGTCCCATATCCTCTTGATCTACAGGGCTGCTTAAGTCTGAGTCCATAAAGTTGATTGAGGGAATAAAGTGGAGAAAAGAAGAAAAGCAGTAAATGCCTGTGATTCATAGACACTTTATGGAAGTTTTATAAACAATGTTTATATCTAAAGACTTAAAACTGAATTCTGATCATCTATTTTTGGGCATTTGCATTGTTTCCAGGTTTTGCCTATTATAAATAGTGTTGCAAAAAACATAAGGGTGCTGGTGTTCTTTTCAATCAATGTTTTTGTGTCCTTTGGGTAGATCCCTAGGAGTGGAATTGCTGGGTCATATGGTAGGTCCATTTTTAGTAGATTAAGAAACCTCCAGACAGCTTTCCATAGTGGTTGGGACAGTTTGCACTCCCACCAGCAATGTAGGAGGATTCCTAAAATAGATGACTGGATCAAGAAGATGTGTGTGTGTATGTGTGTGTGTGTGTGTATAGGAATACTATATATATATATATATATATAGGAATACTATTCAGCGATCAAAAAAGATACACTCATGCCATTCACAGCAATGTGGATGGAGCTAAAAAGAATTATGCTCAGTGAAATAAGTCAGAAAGAAAAGAAAAAAATATTGGATGGTTTCACTTATAGGAGGAATATAGAGGAACCAAATAAGACATCAGTGTTAAAAAATAATAACAATACAAAACACAACAAAACAAAAACAGACAGTTATAAATCAGAGACCTCCTGCAGGGTAGGAGGAGGGAGACAGATCAGAGGGAGGGATGGAGGGAGGAGCACAGGGGACTGAGGTGATGGAGCATGGGTGCATTGGTGAAGGGAACTCTGTGAGGACTACACCTGAGGGGTTGGGGAGCAAACATTATTAAAAAATCAACAATGAGGGCCTCCCCTGGTGGCGCAGCGGTTGAGCGCTGGACTGCGAAGCTGCCTGTGGCCTTTGTAGCGCCAGTACGTCCCGGCCACTGGCTAGGGTCCCGCGTGGCTCGCAGACCTCTCCTGCCGCGCCCGCTGCTCCCCTCAGCAGTGTATTTCGGTCCATCTGCCTGTTCTGTTTCCTACTCTGGCTCTGGTGAATTCTCTCACCCTCCTGCACCTCTGACTGTACCCAGTGCTTGTGTAAATAAATAAATAAATCTTTAAAAAAAAAAAAAACAATTATGTTAAAAAAAGAAAAAAAAAAGCCATGAATTCCAAGATCACAAATAACTGTAGCAAAGAACAGAAGATTTTATGGTCTTTTAAACTTGTAACTGAAAAATCACAACTTTTACTGTTAAAGGAAAAAGTAAAGGGGAATGGGCATTTGGTGGCAACCTTAAGAGGCTCAGGCACTGGAAACTGTCTTGCCCTAGAGGGCACCGCAACTGCCCCAGGCATCATGCTCTGCTGGAGGGTGGGGACTCTGGCTGCTGGGGCAGTTAGAACATTACATTTAATGAGGCCATTGAATTCCCCAGGCTTACAAAGAAAACTTTAGCATGTGTAAACTTAAAATATTTTTATTACTCAAATATTCTATCAAAAACAGATTCTGTTGTGATCACTCTTGTCCAGAATCATTATCCTTAATTCCCAAAATATCTATTTTGAACAAAATTTATGAGTCAAACAAAGTAGTCTTATCATATGGAATCTTGCAATGCAATAATAGTACTCATCAGATGACTAGTGCTGGAGAAATAGTTCACAGAAGTCTCACCTTCACTATGGCCCAAATTTTATGTCTAAGAAGTTTGGCCAATGAGATTACTATTTATACACATTCCTCTTTACTATAATGAAATATTCTTAATGTGCAGTGGTTTATAAAACTTTGTGGACACGTTTGTCATGGATGGTGTTAACATTATCAAGGCTTATTGGAACTAAGAGACATGAAGTATAGAGGTATGGAGTTTTTATTTTTCTTTTTAATTTTTCTAATTCCCTACCTTGTCATAAAATTTCTAATTAGGACTCTATTATATTTTTATTGATCTTGAATTCATCCCAAGATTAAAAGAAACTCTTTTTCTCATCTGAGAAGCTGCAATTGATTTTATTCCACCATTTCTTATCACAATTCGTTAATGTAACATCTGATTTATGGCCCTTTTCTGCTCCTGACTACTACTACTTGCAAATTTACCATTTGAGGTATTCCAGTTTTCCTTTGAAGATTCTTCCAGTTCATGAGAAGATTATAAATAAAAAAACACCAATGTATGTGTAAAGGCTGCAGGTACCTCTGTCCAGGGAAGTGAAAGCACTCTACAGGGGAATTCCATTACGAATGCATTAAGGGTTGAAAAGCGCTATTAGGTGTTTGAGTGAGTCCCTTGAGAATATGAGAAGGAAAAGCAATTTCCTTGCTTCATGCTCAAAAAAAGGACACTTCAGTGCCTCTCTACACTGGTACTGTCAAACAGCCAATTTGCAAAACTGCCACTTATTATGCTCTGTTCTTATGGTAGAAGTGTTTCTCTCTCTCTCTCTCTCTCTCTCTCTCTCTCTTTCTCTCTCTCTCTCTCTCCCTGTGTGTGTGTGTGTGTGTGTGTGTTTTAGAGAATCATTGCTATTTTTCTTTTCAATTTAAAAGGGCTCATAAGTATCTACTGTAAAAGCAAAATTGCAATTTTGGATTATCTAAGTTATTTTTTCTCCTTAAAGATACATGGAAACAATTCTGAAGATTGTGAAAACATAAAAAATATTTTAGACCATTAGGAAAGTCATCTGAAACTTAATATGGTATGTCTGAAGAGTATAGATTTTACAAACGAGTCAGACTCAAGCTTATATGCAGCTCCACTACTTACTATCTACATTGCAGAAAAAGTGAATGCCGAGTTCCTTATGTCAAAAAAAATACATAATATTCTCTGATACAGTAACTGCTAAACTGAAAAATTTTAAGAGTAGTTTTAAAAATTTAAAATTTTAATAGCAGTTTACTCCTTTTCTCATAACAAAACAAAGTGGGAGTGGGGGAAAAGACTGGAAAAAGTGGAGAAAACCTATGTATATTATTAATTTCTTGGGTTTTATTTTCTGTTTGTTCTATTTGTTTATATAATCTTCCCTTTAATTGCATCTTTTTTGGGGGGATTATTACAATTTGCTTGTGAAATTCTTCCTCCTCCAATACAGTGTGATCCTTTTGAGATTCTCAATTCCAGTATGGGAACTTAAGATACCAAGTCACAAAAGACTAGGGAGTACTAATTATTGATACAACTCTGATGGAAGCTTCCCAAAAAATCCATTAATTACTGCCAATGGGAAGATTAGACTAAATTTTAGTATTCATTCAACTTCTTCCAGAAAAAAAAATGTTCAAAATTCCACATTAATGAAACTTGTTATTTGGTCATAACACCACCTTTACTTATTTCACTTTTCCTACATTCCAGTTCAAAATTCATTTGACCAAACACATAACTTGTGGATAACACCTTCTAATGCTTTCCTTCCCAGGCCCATTAAGAGTTTCTCTCACATGTAGGAATCTGGAACATGATGCTAGAAGAAACAAGATTACTTATCATTAAATTCTCTTTATGGTATTTGATTTCTGATGCTTTTAATTAATCTACCTTCATTTCCACATTGACTCTTCCCCATCTATGTTTCTAACAGCTGGTAAATAAGTAAATAGCTGCTTATCATGGTTTTGATTCTGGCACCTGCCTAGTGATTCATATTTCCCTCCTTTGTGCAGTCCCCCAGGTGAGCAGAAACATGTTTTATACCCTGGTTCACATCTTAGATTTTTAATTAAGAGCCACAAATATTTGGAGAACTTGATAAGCCCATGCGAAGTTCTGTTACAAGCATTTACTCTTCAATATATGACCAGTCTTTCTGTCCCCAGACAATCATCATGTCCATTTTTTTTTAAATGAACTCTTTGTTTCTGCTTTTGCAAAAAATTTTGACTACCATATCTTAAATAACATATATGGGGTAGCTGGGACTCTTAGAAATATATATTATATATAAAATGAAGGCACAATTTTCCAGAAGAAATGCAATTTAGGTTTCCTAGACAATAGCTATGTGACTTTAAGCTAGTTCTTTAATTTGCTCTGGTTTTCTCACCTGTGAATCATGACTAATAATAAGCTTCCTTGTTATAACCTCAACACCTAGTGGATTCTTAACAAATTTCTGCCTTCATAACCTACTGTATAGGAGGAAAAATAAGTTTCCCTTTAGCCTTCTGAGTTATTAGCTGCAATTCTGATCATAAAAGTCAGGATTAGTTACAGAATATGAACAATTTTAAAATATGTATACCTCATGTATATATGAGTAAACCCAGGAAAAAGTAGCTCCAGAAGGTAACTTATAATTGAGGCTTAAATACCATCATAATAGGAAAATCAGAGGGAAAATGAGGTCTTGTAGTAGAGCTGAAATATTTATTTAGGAAAGAGTAATGAACCCTATGAAGAATAGATGGGAATGGTGATAGATGATAACAAACTTTGGGTGCAGTATCCAGTTCTTATCTCCTCTCCAATGATAAATCAATCCTCCTTAGTTGAGGAAACTTCCAGGGAGGGGATCTATGACAACTGAGTTCCTTTTAAAGGATCTGTCTTTCAATAGATAGGGGAGTTAAGAAAAAGTTTCTGCCTGGATGTGCTGCTTTTCAAGTTTTTACAATTCAAAATGTTAGTGTACAGAATGAGGGGTATCTCAGGAGCTCTAAAATTATATGCTCTAAAGGGGTTCTGCCATATGCCACATAAGGACAAAGCATATTCTCTGTGTGAAAGAACTTTAATAGGGGCCTCCCCTGGTGGCGCAGGTGGTTGAGCTCAGTGCTGTGAAGCTGTCTGCAGCCTCTGAAGTGCCAGTTCTATCCCGCTGGCCTCAGAGCAACCGACATGGTGAGCAAACCTCTCCTGTACTTGCCTGCTGCTCCCCTCAGCAGTGTATTTTGTCAGTCTGCCTGTTCTGTTCCCCGCTCTGTCTCCAGTGAATCCCCTCATACTCCCGTGCATCTGGCTTGTACCCCGGTTCTTGTATAAATAAATAAATACTTTTAAAAAGACTTTTAATAGGATTAGTGTGCATAGAGAAAGAAAAGATAGAATAATAGTTTTCCAATAAAACACCCAGAGTTATTCATCGTCTGCTGAGTAAAAGTCCAGAGAAATGGAAACAAATTTGGGTTAGTGAGACCTAAAAGCTTGCCACAAGTCTGCGATACCTTCTGGCAGGGAACTAGAGGATAGGGACACAAGGATTGAGGCAAGTCTGGGATGAAAAGTACAAATCAAGTTGAGAGCTGCTGTGTCCAGCCTTCCCACAGGTCTCTCACTCTTGTGCCTCTTCCAAATGTCTCTACATGTCTCAACTCCATGTTTCACTTTCCATGTCCTCCACGTCCCTGGTGTGAGTCTACAGTTGAAAAATGAACACATCCTTCTTCCTCACATGTCTCTTTGCTCCACATGTCTCCTCTTCTATCTCTCTTCCTTTGCCTCATCTCCAAAACTTTTTCAAAGTCTTCTTAGTATATCCTCGCAGTGTTTTCTGAGTCTCCTGGTCACTAAGTTCCACCCTTCTTTAGGATTCACAGGGAACATGAAACCTCCCCTTTTCATGGAGATCCCTCTCTGTAACAAAAATAACCAATATATCAAAGTGTAATGTTTTGACTGTCTTGTCCTGAGCTTCTCTATTCACATTTTTTTTAAAGATTCATTCATTTATGCATACAAGGGCTGAGGTACAGGCCAGAGATGTGGGGGGTGAGAGGATTCACCAGAGGCAGAGTGGGTAACAGAACAGGCAGACTGACTGAAATACACTGCTGAGGGGAGCAGAGGCGAGACAGGAGAGGTCTGCTGCATCATGAGGGTTGCTTGCTGGTAAACTGGAGATTGAACTCATGCTTCAGAGGCTGTGGATTGCTTCATATTGCGGTGCTTAACTCCCTGTGCCACCAGAGAGGCAGAGGTCCTCTATTAACATTTTGAAGTGACTTATTCTGCTACCTTTCACTGCGTTCACTTCCTCACCCCATTTTTCCTCTTCCATTCACCTTATGAACTTGCTTTGAATACCTGTGTGGTGGAGGATATACAAGGGGAAATCTGAAGTCAATTGTGAGTTAAGAAAGAGAGTTTGGGGTCTACATCTTTTTTTAAGTGTTTCAGTTAAGCCATTTTAAAAAATTATTCCAACCTCACCCATTGCCTGCTGAAGTATTTAGTGCCTTCTGTTCTTGAGACCTTTCAGAGAAATTAGGTGAAAAAATGTTGCTTCTTGTTGATTTTATTCTGACAGTTATATTTATTTCAGTTCCCCTGAATCTATTAAACACTTGTTTTTATTCCCCATCTTCTTTAATTTTGTTGACATCCTTAAATCTCAAATATCTAAGTCCCCATGTTCTTCCAAGTTAGGTTTCTTTTTTATCCCTTTAGATAGGGCTTCTGGAAGGAGTCCTGATGAATTTATATAAATACCTTACATTATCAGGAACGTCAAGGAGATAGTCCCTTTGTTACTCTATCTGAAACGATTATAAATTGCAGTCTGTGACTTAAAGTAAATTTTGATACCTGTATTTTCACTTCCTTTGTGTACCTTTAACTTATTCATAAATATTAATTATATGTCATAGCATATACCCACTAAAAATGTGCTACTGTTTTGGGGATTCAATAGAAAATATTTTGCTGAAGTTTGTTAAGATTATTTTTGTTATGTATTTATACTTTATCCAAAAAATAATTGTTACATGCTTAAAATATTTTTGTTACATAAGGAAAGAAAAGTTTGTAATAGAATGTAGACTTAGAGTACATTGTATATAGTTCTACAAAACTAAAATTTGTTTTGTGTTCCAAATATATGCAGAGTCTCAACACCGGTTATTAGAACTGTATAATGTTGATTTTTTTTCCTAGTAGGAGGTTTGTATTCTTATTATAATTTTGGAGCCATAGAAAATATCAAATGGCCTGCATTATTGCAGGAATATCAGTGGGGTGTGTTATCTACTTATGCCTAGCTACTCGTAATAAGGTTGGCAAAGTATCTTTTTATTGGAATTTGTGTTAATTTTCAAGGCAATCTTATAATTTAATTGGGTTATCAATCTTTATCCCTTGAACGTGTATTCATATTGTCCCTAGAATATAACATCTGTTCATATGAGTGAATGACACTGCAGCCTACCTTCCTTTTTCAACATTATTTTGTTACTGAACAGTGTATTAGAATTGTGAATGAAACTCCTGGGAATGATTTCCTAATAATAAACAATCCATCGAATTATTTTCCAACTAAAAATTCAATTTTTTAAATAACTATTTTTAATAAGTGTTAGAAGTTCAAATGAGATTGCCAAATTTTCATCTTTAAAAATAACAATTCAATATGCATGACTGTATTGCCAAATACCAACTTACTCCCAGTTGGAAAATAGCTATTTTGTTTAGGAAAACATTGTTTCTGTAGTGCAGTTCTGATCTTTCTGAAACTACATGAGGTTTGAAGTCTGATCATAAGCATTTTTAACTGGAAAATAAAGTCTCAATAATAATTAGACAAATAGTTTATTAGATATTCAAAATAAGGATTCAAATTTGGAAGGCAACCCAACAGATTTTATTTAGTGAGAACTGTTCTGACAAATAAAAGTTTGAATTTATTTTATACAGCAAGAAACAGAGACATTGATATCAAGAATGTAACTATTCTTGATGGGAGGGATATCTTTTTTTTTTTTTTTTTTAAGATTTACTTTATTTATACAAGAACTGGGGTACAGGCCAGATTCTTGGGAAGGTGAGAGGATTCACCAGAGACAGAGCAGGCCAGCAATACACTGCTGAGGGGAGCAGTGGGCGAGACAGGAGAGGTCTACTCACCATTTGGGTTGCTCCTAGGCCGAAGGGGATCGAACCAGCACTGCAGAGGCTGCGAAGAGCTTCACAGCACTGAACTCAACCGCCTGTGCCACCGGGAGGCCCAGGGACATCTTTTTTTTTTTTTTTTTTTTTTTAAGATTATTTATTTATGCATACAAGAGCTGAGGTGTAGGCCAGAGTTGCTGGGGGGCAGGGGCGGGGGTGGGTAGGTAGAGAATTTACCAGAGACGGAGTAGGGAGCAGAACAGGTGGATCTACTAAAATTGAGGGGAGCAGCAGACAAGACAGGAGAGGTCTGCAGCGCCATGTGGGTCACCTCCCAGGCAGGCCAAGGAAGCAAACTTGTGCTTCGGTGGCTGGGGATAGCTTGATAGTGCTGTCTTTAACCCCTTCCCCTGCATCACCCAGGAGGTCCGCTGGGAGGAACTTCTTGCTCAAAGTCATCCCAATCCAAATATATGCTGATGAATAAGGCAATGCAGGATCCAGTCTCCTCCCCAGGAAGGATATCCTGTAGAGATGTAAAGACAGGCACCTATTGTTAAATCCTTTTTATCGGAAAAGACTGACTTATGCCTTCAGGCTGTATATTTATGAACATGATAGAAACTATGAAGATGACCTCCTAGTTTGCTTGTCAGACCAGGGTCAGTCAAGAGTCCCCAGAAAATTTTATATTAATTTTATGTTTCACTTTTCACTGTACTAACATTTGCGTATATGTTGACATTGATTTCCAATGGATGGAAATTTTTATTTATACAATATATTAACTTGCTTTGAGCCTTGAATTGTAAGAACTCAAATGAAATGCCATTACTCACTTAAAAGGTGTATAAAAATCAACAACTATTAAACAATAGAAACAAAATAGGGTAAATTACTCCTTGTGACATGTTAAAATCATATTTATAATACTTGTTCATTGTAGTTAAGTCAGGAGATACAAAGTAATATCACCTACAGCCACATCATCCAGAAGTGATTGATGTTAACTTATGAATGATATCTTTCCAGACCAAAAAAGTTAAATATATGAAAGCTATTAGATTGATCTCTATATTAGTGAGCAGTCATTAAAAATGTAGTTATTATTGCAAGTTGACATTTTTGTTACCAAAAAATATATTGTAAATGTTTATAATTAGTTGTATAAGTTTAACTTTCTTAATTTATTTATAATAATTTTGTTAATTAAATTTCTTGGTTATTATGAATAGCATGTCTTTATATAGCATGTTTAACTTATGCAAATTACTATTATTGAATATCAATTTTTATATAATTTGAAATGAAACAAATCCCAGTAAAACAAAACAAATGCAAACTACAATGAATACATACTACAGAAAAATATATATTGCAAAAATGTGGCAAGACAAAAGTTTTCATCAAAAATAATTGAGGTCAGTGTTAACTTGGTTAAAGCATAAGCAACGTAATACTTTATTCTGTTTGCATAGAAGGAAATCAAGTATTGGATGAATGAATGAGAATCTTTAAGACATATTGAAATTGAGGAATTCTGTGATACTAATATCTGTGTTTAATATCAAATTATAGAAACATAGATTATTAGAGTTAGAAAGAACATAGACATTTGTTTGCAGAGAATATTGGACTCCAAATACAGACACTAGAGGACTCATACCTCTATACAGTTTTACACTGTCAATAGAAAAAAATATGAAAATCACTGTTTAGTACTTATTAGTGTTTATTAGACATATACATGATCTCATGCTTAACAAATACGTGTGATGTTTCTCTGAAAAAGGAAACATTTGATTTCAGGATAATAATAGTTACTTAATTTTGATTTAATTTTATTATATTAAGTTGTCAAACAATTACTTGGTATATAAAACTGTTAATGTGCAACAAAGGGATACCCAGGAATCCCCAAACTTGAATGCTTTAAAGTGGGGCCTTGCCATGTACTGCATAAACACAATGGAACTATGTTGTTAGTGTGGAATATCTTTAATAGAATTAACATGCATGGAGAGGGGAGAGCATATAGAATCTTAGTGTCCCAATAAAACACCCCAAGTTACCCATCGTTTCATGTATAAATGCCCAGCCAAAGAGGTTCAGCCTGGAGAGTGGTTGCTGAGGCCCAAAAGCTTGCCACAAGTCTAAAGCACATATTGGTGGGAAACCATAGAAAAGATATTCAGACTCAGGTACCAGAAATTTGGGACAAAAAGAGTTAACCCGTTAATATCATGGCTGCCATTGTCTGTCTCCTCAAGTGTCATTCACTCATGTCTCTGCTCCAAGTGTCTCCTTCTATCTTCTGCAGAGTAGTACCAAGCTGGGTCACAGGAACAAGAGGAATCTCTTTAGCCCATCTGCCTTCCATATTATATAGTGTTACCTGGCCACTCAACTTTACCACTTAGTTACCCATAATTAGTCCAAATGTGGCTGCATATAAGTGGTGGCATAGTATCTCCACTAACACAGTTTTAGGAAAACCTCTATATCTAATTATAATTTTAAATTGCAGTCTTTAGTTTTGAGATCCTCTACATAGGCTTGTTAATGGAGTTGGAATACAACCAAGAATATTCATTTTCAGTTGCATTACCTTTTGTAATGTTGACATTTGGCAAGTGTGACCTGGTTTATCTTGTGATAAGATCCCTTTCTCTTTCTTGTATATTTCAAATAGCATCTATTTGGATTTTGAATGGTAAAGAGTCTTTATATTTAAGTTCAGGGTCTTTGATTTCACTAAGATGACAAGCCCTATGTTGCACTAATTTGTTAAAGTCACAGTCTTACAAGCCACTTCTAGTTTTATTCAGGAAAACGATTTACAATAGAAGCTATTACAATAACCTGTCATTGACAGGTTATTATCCTTCCATCAAGCATCTTTACTAACTAGTATCATCAAATATTTTCTTCCTACTTGAGTCACTGACATAGATTCTAAAATTATTTTGATACCCTCATGAGGATTTAATTATGCAATTAATTTAAAAATTGCTTGTTCATAATTATAACATCTGCTATAATAAGTTGCTGATGGGTGGACAAAATGACATTCTATGTTTCAGGTCAGTGGAGCTCCCGACAGAATATAGTTTAATGCGTGACCTAGTTAATAATGACATGGAGGAGAAGAACCTCCAGCAGAGTCCAGCCAACACACATAATCCTGAAAAATAAAATAGTCGTTTCAAGTCAAAATCAAATATGTGTGTCTACATATACACATAAATATATATACACACATTTATATACACACATATACATATATGCATATGTATTTCAATTGTATTGTGTGTCTCTGTGTATTTGCACACATACACAAACATATGTTACTTATCTGGCCACTATTCTAACAACAAACTCGCAAAAATTACTGTGCTTTACAATAATATGTGGACAAATTTACTGTTAGAGTTGATTGTAGTAGTGACTTTAATTCTGACCACTTGTGAATAGTTACTGGTGTAATTTCACACAAACTGCATTAGTTCAGGCTGCTATAACATAAATACCATGGGCTGAATGGTCTAAACAATAAACAGATATGTTTCATGATTCTGGAGTCTGCATAGTGCAAGATCAATGTGCTGGCAATCTGTTATCTGCTGAGAGTTTGCTTCTGGCTTCTAGGTAGATGCTTAATGTCTCTTATACAAATGCTAGTCCCACGCTATTATAAGAGGCATAAAGTGAGGACTATACCTGAATGATCTAATTACTGCCTAAAGACATCACCTCCAACTGCCATCACATTAGGAAATAGGGCTTCAACATATGAAATTTGGGGAGCACAAACATTCAGCTTATAGACACCCATGAAAATCAAATCACTAAAAATAACACTAAGAAGTTTTGGTGGAAACAGTGGCACAATTCTGATGCTGAATGAAACTGGGGGGTGAGTAAGGACCCCAAACTGTTAAGGGAAAAATCTCATATTGCCCATTCTAAGGTTCAGCCACATGCACATATGAAAGGCAAAATAAGCAAACTCTTATTCTGCTGGAGTATTTTGAATGGGTGACAAGGTCACAGGACATGGAGAGGGCGAGAAAAGAAAGGGTTTCAAATAACAACTCCTGATCAAACTTCAAAATCACCCATTCCTTTGTGAACAAACACCCATATGATAGGGCAGGACCTGAGACTATAGTCTCCAGAAGACCAAGTTCAAATTAGCTTCCAGTAGGAAAGCATAAGCAAAGAAGCTAGGCAAGTCCCAGAGAGATGGGGCGAGGGAAGGTCAAACTATAACATACAAGGTGAATCCACCAGAGGATCAAGGCAATGGTTGTTCATGTCTTTGAAGGATTGTCTGCCAAGAACAAGGACCAAGAGCAGCTTCCCCATATGTCTCCCCTTCTCCATTCTTCTCCCATACATATTTGCTTTCCTCCTTTCTCCTTCAGAGCATTCCTGTTCAGGGACTTCAGTTCATGCCACGGCAGGGGTGTAGTCTAAGGTGCCTGAGATGTTCATGGTGCAGAACTGATGATCAGATAAATGGTAACCATTCCCGTGGCCATGAAAAGTATCCTCCCCCTACTGCAGTGAAACATCCTGTAAAAATTCTATAAGTTGTGGTGGGTGAAGTTGTGAATTATGGATATAAAGTATAATATGACATCACTTACATGTATAATTTTAATACAACATTTTATTTTTAAATAATTTGTTTTTTTCTTCAAATTCTGTTGGTAAGAATTGAGGTTTTATTTTGTTCAAAAACAGAAATCAGGAAAATTTCAGTGAAGGAACTGTAAAGTTACATGTCATAGGGCATGAGTAGTGCAATAGTAAACAAATAGAACTGGTAATTTTACATATATATGTCGTTTAAGTATATTTTCCTTTTTACTTCCTTATTATCTTTTTGGGGAAGGGTATTCTTTTACTTTTCAAATGGAAAATTGGATTTAGTTCTACAGAGAGAATTCTTTGTGTATTAGAACTCAAAACAAACTGAGGCCCTTAGTAGACTATATATCACACATAAGAGGTGATTAATAAAGTGCATCGTTACAGATATTACAATTGAATTATTTATTAACATTATAGTTACACCTTTACATTTCACCAGATATAATGACTTAACTTAGGTTGCTCCCTGAACAGGAGAAACAGTACTACTAAGGCACTAATTACATAAGGATTTGCCTTTATGAATAGCTTTAGGACAGAAAGTTATTTGAGCTGGAAAGTTCACTAGTGGGTAATGTTAACAATACCATAATTCAAAAAAAAATCTAGATATAGAAGTCCATATTGATATATCTTTGATTGAAATTTTAAAAAGAAATCCATTTAGTATACAACTTCTTTTCAAATTTTATTATAAAACCAAGATTAAAATGCTGCTGTCTCTCCATTTATGTTACTGACAATTTTTTTTTTAACCCCTCATTTCTATCTGTCCTTTTCTCTTAGTCTTTTCTCAGGTAGAGCATATTGTGCTAATTTTGTGAGACTAGATTGTGGAATGACACACATTATAACTCTGAATTTATATAGTATCTGTTATTTCTATTTTGCCTCTAGACTTGACTCTGATCCCAAGCAACACAATATGTTACCATTTAATTTTATAATATACCATTTGCAAATCTTTTTTTCTTTATTTGCAAGAGCAGTTATATTAATGGAACTGCTAGAATAAGTCTATTGAAGACAGCAAAAAAAGAAAATGACACCATCAATGAAGATTTAATTTTCAATTGTTTTAAAATTGCTTGTTAGATACCCTTAGATAGAAAGAGATGCAATGATAGTGTGGAACAATATACTACTTATACAAAGGACTTAATGTACTTCATGAAATCAGGCAAATGCTTATTTTCTTATGTTAAATATGGGCTTTGTGTCAACTCATTTAAAAAATGAAATTCTTAACAAAATTTAACTTAAAGGTTTAAATATGAAGTAAAATTTTGTGGCACCTTCTCCTTTGGTCTGGTTGGCAAATTCACAGGCCATCTTCACAGCTTCTATCTTATATGCAGAAATGTCTTTTTTTAAATATTTTTTATGCATACAAGAACTGGGATATGGACCATAGGTGCAGGGGGTGAGAGGATTCACCAGAGTGGAGAGCAGAACAGGCAGACTGACTGAAATACACTGCTGAGGGGAACAGTGGGTGAATCAGGAGAGGTCTGCTGCGCCATGCAGGTCACCTCCTTGGCAGATGATCCACTCTTGTTCATTGGCTGCGGATAGCTTCATAGTGTTGCGTCTTAACCCCTTGTGCCACTAGGGAGGCCGCAGAAACGTCTTTTTAGATTAAAAAAAAATCATTAACAATGGGTGACTAGCCTTTGCATCTTTGCGGGGCATTCTTTGGAGGGGATGGGAGAAGACTATGTCTTACATTGACATGCTCTAGCATTAGCACATCTTTGAACTGGGCCAAGTTAGAGCTAGATTCTTCTATAAAGAAAAATTATATGCCTCTCTGGTGGCCTTAGGGTTAAGTCTCAGGTGTTACCACTACTAAGGCCTTTGATCATTGCACAGCTAGGTAGCTAACCAACTCCTATCTTGCCTGCTGCTCCCCTGAGCAGTGTATTTCAGGAAATCAGTTTGTTCTACTTCCCACCCTGTCTCTGGCGAATCCTCTCACCACCTGCACCTCTGGCCTACACACACAAAAACAAAACAAAACAAAACAAAACAAAACAAAACAAAACAAAACAAAACAAAACAAAACAAAACAAAAAACCTTGGTGTCCAAGACTCATAGTTTCTGGCTATAAACTCAGTTTAACTAATATCTGACACAACCAAACACTTTAAAAGGATTTTGCCATCTGTTGTATGGAGACAAATTATATTCTTAGTGTGAAAGATCTTTAATATAATTTTTGTCCATGAAAAGGGAAGAAGAGAGATGATATAGTTTCCCAATGATGAAACACTCAAAGTTCTTCTACCTCTCATGGGTAAACTCCTAGCCAAACAGGTTTGGCCCAAAGCAGGGCTGCTGAAGACTAAAATCTTGCATAATTTCAGGCACCTTCTGGCAAGTAACAATAGAAAAAGGACAAAAGGACCAGCCAAGTTTGGGATGAAAGGGGCAAAGTTAAAGTACAAATCAAGTCAAAGTTTGCTATTGTCATCCTCCCCATGTCTCCCACCCTATGCCTCTTCCTAGTGTCTTTACATGCCTCTCTTCATGTGTCTCCTCCAAGTCTCCCAAACCCCTAGTGCAAGCCCAGAACCAAGAAGCAATTCAACCTTTTTTCTCCACTTGTTTCCATCTGAGTCTCTCCTTCTTTTCTGCTTGTGTGTCATCCAAGTTCTCTCCATATCTTCTATTGCTTCACCTAGCCACTCAACTCCATCCCTCATTATGTGGGGCAGGGAACTTGGAATCAAAATTCAAAATGTTCCATATAATCCACCATGAGGTGAAGATAATTGCCATTGTCTCTGACAAGGATCAGGAACAGCCTCCCTACGTGGCTGTCATCTATGTATCTCTTCTCCGAGTGTCTCTCCACATCTCTTACCTCCATGTCTCCCTTTTTCTTCCCACCTCCATTAATATATCCACTTGTTGCTTCTCAGCTGCATGCCCCTGCCCCCATTCTGGAAGATTGATTCATGGCATTCCAGGATTTGTAATCCAAGTAGCTGCATGTGTATGTTGGGGAATGGAAAGATGATGCTCATGCCTGGGAACATGGTGTTGCAATGCTCCTCTCCCTTTCACGGAGATACGTTCTATAAGAACAGCAAAGAGTATGTACTATGGAGTCTGACTGCCTAGTTTGAAATCTCATTCTGCTATTATCTTGGACAATGTCCTTCAGTACTTCATATGCTAAGTAGGGATAATAATCTTCCTGTAATGTTATAAAAATAATTTATGTATTGAATCATTATGAGTAAAAGTGTTCAAGCATTAACACAGATACAGGAAGTACCCTAGAAATTTTATCATTATAGCTACATCTATATATAGTGATAAAGTAGATATGGATATAGTGTTAAAATAATGTATATGCATATATATTATAGTGTGCATATACTATATTGTATATAGTATATATAATATATAATGCAATATATAGTATATATAATATATAATGTAATATATAGTATATATAGTATAAATAAAGTAATATTTACACTATATATAGTTCTGTACTGCTTATGATAAATTTTATAGCATTTGTAATATTTATATATAAATAGTATATTTACATATACTATATAGTATACAATATTTATAAACTATATATATTAATTTACTATATTTTTACTATATATATAGTGTATATATAGTGTTAAGGGCTGGCCTTTAGGGAATCTGTTGACAGTATACATACAGAGATCAATGTAAATTTAAGACCACTTTGAAATAATTCCCATAATATTGCTTAATAACAATAAAGAATCATTTGTACACCTGAAGCTATGTACACAAATTTCAAAGACAAATTTGATGACTTTTTGTTAGAAGTGTCTTCCCTGAAGCAATGCAGAAATGACAATCACACTGGTTTGTTTTTGTTAATTGACTTTCATTTTGATTAAGTATCTGTATACATAAAATACATTTTAAAAAAAATACTGTACAATTGTTATGGTGTTTAAATATCATGTAGGCCCAGCAAAATGAAATGCACATGAATTAAAATTTATTAACACATTAAGATTTGAGTATCTACTATGTGCCAAACAACTTGCTAGCTGATTTATTATTTGTAATACCTGCAAGTATCTTGCAAGTGGAAATTGTTCTTGAATTTTGCCGATGAAGATACTGATTTTTAAAAGGCATGAAATAAAATTTCTAAACATATGAAACTAAAATAATAAAGGACTTAGGAGATGAACTTACTAGTTGGTTATGCCTTTAGATAATGTTTAGATTCCAATGGGGAAAAATGGTAAATTTTATAATTTAATTCTTGCAACTTCTATGCCATGTAATACTCATTGATATTATTAATAAAATATTAAATAAGTGGAACCAATGACTCAAGTTAATATATTAATGATAATTCTAATTTAGCTGAAATCTGTATGATGGACCAATGTCATTTGTTAGGGAGAAAAATTACCTTCCTGGGTTGTTAGCTGAGACAATTCCTGCACTAAACGACAGAATAACAGGAGAAAAAATGAAAGTTTAATAGCAATATATACCTGGGCGAGATGCAGAAAACTGAGTAATATTCAGAAATCACCCCTGTCACCACCTTAAATAACATCTGCAACTAAAGATAGAAGATGTAAGGTAGGGCAGTTATTGGAGATAACCAGGCCAGTCACAGTGAATGAGGGTGTCCTAATTCAGATTTAAGTCTGCATTCTCCATTGATAAGAATTTTCTGATGTTTACTCATCCTCTTCTTCCTGAAAAAAGTCGGAAGATTCCCTTGAAATGTAAACTTCCCTTGTTTAAGAGTACATTATGCTCATTTTTTAGAGATTCCCCTGTCTCTGGTTTCTTAAAAATAAACTTTATGCCAAATAAGTAAATTTTGCTTCCCTTCTTATTTATATATAACATTACTTGAAAAATTAAATATGGTAAAAAAAATTGTGATTCTGTATTAAATATAATAGAACTGAGTTTTTAGAAATCTAACTGATGTTATTCATCAATTCATAAATCAGACAGCATTCCACCCAGAAAGTAAAAAGACATTTGAGGGGTTCTACAAAATGGAAAGTGTTTATAGTCATAAAAACAATGAGGTAAGGAAGTTATTTAACAAAAGTTTGATCCATGCAAGACCACACTCCATTAGGGAAAGAAAGATTTCTTTTTTAAAAAAATATTTATTTACGCATACAAGAAACTGAGGTACAGGCCAGAGGTGTGGGGGGTGAGAGGATTCACCAGAGACAGAGCGGGAAACAGAACAGGCAGAATGACTGAAATACACTGCTGAGGGGAGCAGTGGGAGAGTCAGGAGAGGTCTGCTGCACCATGTGGCCCTGGCCGGGGATCAAACTCGTGTTGTGGTGGCTGTGGATCGCTTCATAGGTTGCATCTTAGCCCCTTGTGCCACCAGGGAGGCCCTGAAAGAAAGATTTCAATCAGGGAGAATACCTGCTGGTTTTGGTCAGTACTGATTAATGTAACATTCCTGGTAGGGGTTGAAATTTCAATTGGTAGATACTAAATCTGGGTTTGGTGACCTGTCTTGGCATGATTCACTCTCTTTTGGGTCTGTTGTCTCTCTCCTTTTTAATACTTGTTAGAATTACCCCATTCCAAAATATAAACAACATATTTAAAAATAAGTCCATGGCATCCCCTGTTGGTGCAGTGGTTGAGCCCTGGGCTGCAAAGCTGCCCACAGCCTCTGCAGTGCTGGTTCGATCCCCAGCCACTGGCGAGGATCCCACGCGGCGCGACAGACCTCTCCTGCTGCACCCGCTACTCCCCTCAGCAGTGTATTTTGTCAGTCTGCCTGTTCTGCTCCCTGCTCTGGCTCTGGTGAATTCTCTCACCCTCCCACGCTTCTGACTGTACCCAGTACTTGTATAAATAAATAAATAAATCAAAAAAATAAATAAATAAAAATAAGTCCAGAATAATAATTCCTAGTTTATTTAAAGTTGGTAAGGCACAATAGGTTAAGGTTAATTTCATATGGTCTTCCATGTAAAAAAAAAAAATCTGAGGCAAGTCTATAAAATGAAATTAAACTTCATTTTTATACTTTTATAGAATTTATTCAACTGATGAAGAAACAGGGGACACTTTACTGAAATCAGTGTTACTTTTCTTCATTCTACTTAATAAAGCATGCCAGAATTTCAGTCATGTTGATTGTAGCTGGAGAGTTTTTATGTTTTGTCTTGTTAATAAACAATATATTTTCAGAGTATAGAAGAAATATCTGTGGTTATACTTGGTAACTTAGTTTTAGAATTTATTTCCTTCTTGCCTGCTGTTATTATGTACTCATTCCTAGCCTTGGGGGATATTATGATAGGTGGTTTGATGGAAAAGCTTGATGATCACATGAACAATTAAGTTAAATGCTTTCATAAAGATGATTCAATGATTCGGGAGAATTTTACTCTAGTGATATTAGCATAGATTTTAACACAAGAAACCCACTTGTTGTTCAGACACTGAAAATCCTGAGTGTCTTTTACCAAATCACTTAATCTTTTTAGAATCAATTTTTCATCATCTGGAAACAGAGATTGATTTGATCTAATTTGTTTCTTCACTTTTAGGAAAAATCAGAATGCCATTACGTGATACATGTAGCAGATATCCTTTGTATATCAGCAGATGTCCTTTGTACATATGTTTACAGTATGTTTACTATAGCAAACTTTCCTTTTAGTTTTTTTTTTTTTTTTTTTAAGATTTATTGTATTTATACAAGAACTGGGGTACAGGCCAGATGCACGGGAGGTTGTGAGGATTCACCAGAGACAGAGTGGGGAACAGAGCAGGCAGACTGACGAAATACACTGCTGAGCAGCGGGTGAGACAGGAGAGGTCTCCTCGCCATGTGGGTTGCTCCAAGGCCAGCGGGGATTGAACCAGCACTGCAGAGGCTGTAGACAGCTTCACAGCACTGCACTTAACTGCCTGCACCACTAGGGACGCCCTCCTTTTAGGTTTTAATTGTCTGAAAAACTTATGCACTTAATCTATTCTCTTGATAGCTTCTAAAATATTATGCCAATGCATTTTATCAATAGAATTTTACAGTTATGTTTATGGGTAACTAAATATATAATACCTTTGATAACCTAATAGAACTTGACATCATTGGAGGCATACATAAAAATGATTAATTAGAATTCTATATTTATACATTTCTTATACATTTGGAGACAATTTTATATGTTCTAAAGTTTATGTGTTTCTTACTTAGAGATAGCAAAACTGTATTCTGATAAAAAATATTTAAAGGTATTCTTTTCAATAGTGTTAAAAAACAGAAAATCCAAGTAAGTTAATTTTGAAGATCTAATTGACTTTATTATCCATTCATGAATCAGGCAGCATTCCGTCCAACAAGAAGGAAAGTTTGCAAGGAATTTGGTTGGTTTTTATAGTCAGAAAAAGGGTGGGAGAAGACTATTAGTAAAGGAAAAGGAAGATTATTTAAGCAAAGCCATTTTCCCTTATGTTCTTATTATTCAGATTACCTCACTAGTGCGGACCAGGAAACTTCAAATTAGTTTAGACTCTACCTTTGGGAGAGGCTAAAACTACAATTACGTTGGGTGTTAAGTCTTGGTAGGACTTGACATAAACAAGTCCTTTTTGGACCTTTTTTATTTCTTTTAAACAATGGGCCTTCATAGTATTTTCTTTATAAACCAAAATCTTCAAAATCCAAAGTATCTTTGTAATACAAAGTTTTGTAATAAACTGAAGAACAGTATGCCCTTTGAATATTGAATGTGCAAGCAAATAATTAAACCACTAATTTTACCAGCCAAATTAGTGAGAACTGAAGTGTTAGCAATAAAATGAAGTAAAAGTTACAATCAAGTGTTTCATGTTAAGAAAAAAAAGTGTCCATTCTTATCTCAAATAGAATTACCATTATAGTTTTCTCTCCAGTTCTTTTTTTCATTTCTAAGTATTTCTTAGTCTTTAATTTCTTATACATCTCTTCTCAATTACATATCTTCATGTATGTAAGCAATTTTCACTGGAGATAATTCCAAATAACTTCTGGTGTTTTGTTTGTTTGTTTGTTTGTTTTTTGCTTATTACAATTTTACTTTCTTAGATCTTTCCCACTCAAAAAGTATTTGTGAAATATATCCAGCAAATACTTAATCAGTATTTATGTATTTTCCTTTCATTCATTTTAAACTAGTACCTTAACACCTTCAATGTGTAACAGTAGGAAGGGACAGAGCATGTTCTCTATGATTCGAGCAGATGGGTGAAAGAGGAGTCCTGGAGCCCTCAGTGGCTTTTCAGGCTTTTATTGGGATTTACAAGGTACATGGCAGGCAGGGGTGCCTGGGGGCTGGGAGGCCTGTCAGCCAGCAAGTCTTCACTCTATCTGGGCTCTCCGGCCTTCTCTGGTGATCTCTGCTTCTCTGCTCTCTCATGGTTCTCTCCACTTCTCTGCTTCTCTGTTCGTTCTGCTGGCGTCCCCATGATGCCACCCCTATAAGCCTAGTCTTAGCCCAGGTGAATCCCATTCACACATGCCCACACCCCACTCCAGGTGCCCGCCATCAGGCATGCATTCAGGACTGCAAGGATCCATCATCTATCCCAATGGCGGAAGGGCAGAAAAGCCTGATCTCTTTTTCACCTTGCCCTACATATGTCTTAATCATGCTGTCTCCATCACTTTGAGTTTATCTATAAAAAATACACACAGCTAAAAGAAACCATCTCACTCAGATCAGGCCACCCTCTCTATTCCAATACAAAAACAGTATGTATATTTCGCATCTCTATATTATTTTCTCCCCTTTTTAAGTGCTAAGGAGTATTTGCTTGGGGGACAAAAAGGAAAAATTTCCCTATCTTTCTGGGTCCTTCTCAAGCTAGCCAAGCAATCAAATTGACATCAGATGTGTAGAAGAAAAATAACAAATTTATTGGAGAATTTATATGACTAAATTTTAAAGTAAATAGGACAAACCAAGAGTTATTATCTTGAGTGAAGAAATGGAATAGAGACCTGGGGATTAAAGAAGAAAAAAGTGTAATTCATGTTAGAAAAATCAGATACTCTGGGTAGAGTAAGTGAAGCATCAGGCTTTTCTGCCCTCCCACCATCAGCAGTGATGATGGATCCCTGTGGTCCTGAATGCATGCCTGTTGGCAGGCACCTGGAGTAGGGCGTGGGCATATGCAAGTGGGTACACCTGGGCTGAAATACTGTGCTTATAAGAGTGGTGTCACAGGGATGCCAGCAGAATGGAAAAGCAGAGCAAAAGGAGCAGAGAAGCAAAGACCACGAGAGAGCATCAGAGAGCCCAGAGGGAGTGAAGACTCGCCAGGGACTGAGAGGCCTGTCAGCCTCCCAGTCCCCAGGCACCCCTGCCTGGCCTGTACCTGGTAAACTGAATAAAAGCCTGAAAAAGTCACCGAGGGCTCCAGGACTCCTCCTTCACCCATTTGCTTGGGATCATAGAAAACCTGCTATGTCCCTTCTTGCCACTACACTCTGTAAGTAGCAAAGAAATTTGCTTTATAGACTAATTTCTTTCATTGCAATATTTCTGGAGATATCCCTGAATTTGTATCACACCTCTGATCTTCATTCTACTAGGTAGTTAAGTGAGTGATGAAAGTTTCTGTTGAATCCCACAGGGCCTTGACTGATTTAGCTTGAATTAATCCAGATGGCCAAGGTGACAGTGCAGGAAGACCTTCCCTGGACATCTGGGGTTGGCTTATCCTTCCCCATACAAATAATTTTGTAACTAAGTCCAACCTCTCAGCTGTTTGCCAAGCATAAACCAAACACAGGAGACAAGAACTGAAGTTAGGAAAGAAAAGGTTAATTCAGAAAACCTGTATTTCTGGGAAATGGCAGGCTCAGGTCTTAGAAAAATCATTTCTCCTGCCTCTGGGTAACATTTTATAAGGACAGCTAAACAAATAAAGAAAAAAAAAACAGTTTTGACAGTGTCTTGTTACCTCACTGAATCCCTTCAGGTGATCTCCCAGGTGCCAAGGGTGGTCTGGACCTTATTTTCTTGATTTTTCTGTCAAAACAAAGAACCTCAGCAGGTGAATACTAGAGGTTTGCTCAAGGCCTTTTAAGATAATTGATATGTTAATGGTCTAAAGGTACTCTGAAGGTTACAGGGATGACTAACAAATGGAAGCCCTTTTCCCTGGTTGTGTTTTATTTTTTTGCACTTTCATAATATTTATGGTTTTCTGTATATATGATACATTTGAGCACATGGTCATTCCTTTCTTTCCATGTCTCTGTGCCCCTCTGTATAAATGCCTGTCCACTCCATTAATCTCTTCTCTTCATCTCCCCACAACTGTGTTCAATCATTGCTTCCTCCTGGAAGATTTTTTTTGATATATGTCCTTCTGTTGATAGCCAGGGGTAGTGGGTTCTTGAGTTCCTCACTCAAGAATGAAATGAGGACTCCACCATGACACTTGTTTTTGAAACTGAGATTTATTGAAGTGGTAGAGCCACAAAATGCTCCAGGGAGATTTAAAGAGTGAGTATCTCTCAGGGGACTGCAACCTCTCCTTTGCATTGGCCACCAGAAGCCTAACAGGGATGGCTTATTCTACCTGAGGGGGAAAGGGAGGAAACTTTGGAGCAGACTTGTGTAGCTGCAGTAGGAGAACAACTGCTTTATGGGGCATAGGGTCACCAAATGGAGGGCAAATCCCACCCAGAGGCAGAGGTCTTAGTGGTATAATGAGGATAACATGGAAGGACTTCAGAGGTCTTCTCCAGACACGTTAGACACCAACTGGGTCCATGCTGTCCTGTCCACGGGCCAGTATAGGTTCTGCTGCATAGTCACCGGACTGCCAAGAGAATTGACTAAAAGAAGTTACTTGGAACAGAGAGTAAGTAATGTCTGGTAATTATTAAGCAATGGTTAATATATATTATTGTTAGCATTTTTGTTTCCCAAAACTACATGTCTCAGGAAAGGGTAAGCACATTCTAAAAGCCATCTTTCTCTAACAAAAATCCACTGTGCCTACTGTTGGCCCCAACTGATTTTTTTTTTTTCCTAATTTTGTTTTATCAGTTTGTTTCTATCATGTTATCTCTTTAGATCATGATTTTTCTTTTTGGTTTCTGATACCTTACCTATCAAAGTGACAATAATCATTTATTAATAGAATTTTGTTTCACACATAAAAATATTTTATATATTTTTAATACATGGACTTTTTGACTAGGATTCATGAATTGAAAGAACATGTGGTTGTAAAGGCAGGAAGGCACAGAGCAGGTTCTCTGATTGGAGCAGAGGGGTAAAGGAGGGTCCTGGAGCCCTTGGTGGCTTTTTCAGGCTTTCATTATGTTTGCCAGATATACTGCAGGCAGGTGTGCCTGGTGGGCCAGGAGTCTGGTAGGCCTCCCAGCCTACCAGACTGGGAATCTTCACTCTTTCTGGGCTCTCTGGCATTCTCTTGTGGTCTCGTTCTCTCTTCTGCTTCTCTTTCATTCTTTGCTCTGGTAGTTCTGTTCCCTGTGACATCGCCCTTATAAGCCAGTCTCAGCCCAGTGGTACCCACCTACATATGCCCACACCCCACTCCAGGTGCCTGCCATCAGGCATGCATTCAGGACCTCAGGGATCTATCATCAAAACCACGGCAGGAGGGCAGAAAAGCCTGATAATTACTTACCCTATAGTAGTCTATGGCATCTTGGTCTTTTCTTTACACTCACTTAAATTGCAGCAATTTAATGGCACAGAAATTAGGTGAGAACTCTTAATAAACCTAATTCCAAGGGATTAGTTGGAATAGTTTTCTCATCAAAATTATTTTTTTGTATGTGTTATTTGTATAACAGTAACCAAATGTCCTTTTTTTGTTGAAGGTTATGCAGTTTATGAAAAAGCATGTTGATATGTTAGAGTTTAATACATTTGAAAATAATTAGGCAATGTCTGTAGAGGGAAACCTACATTTTTATAATGAAACAGATGTAAACCAATATTAACTCAATTGAAAAAAATAAGTAGAATATTTTTGTGATAACATAATATATAGAATCTGAACAGTGTGAATCTATTCCCCTAAAGCCTATATAGTGTTTTAAACCAATGCTACCTCAATTAAAAACAAACAAGCAAATAAATTAACCAACAAAGGGAAGAGATGTATTTAAGATTCATAAAAAGAAAATTCAGGTTTTAATAATGTTTTGTAAGATCATACATATTTTAGTTTAACCTTATTCATGACCTGCACTTTTTTACCTCTGTCTTTATATTTGGAAAGTGATTGACATAATGTCACTGACTCAAGGTGTAATGCTGAAAAATCATTTGCTTTCATTGTGCTGCAAATCAGATCTATGAAAATTTTGCTTTTTCTGAGTCACTGTTAAGCATTATTCAATAAGCAACAATATAATCTTATTTTAAATGAAATATTTTTTTTGAAATTTAATTTAGAAATAGTTTATGGAATTTACAATATTGGTGAATATTTAATATACCTGATTGTTTCAAGGAGTATTAATATTATTCATAATATTAATATTATGTTTATCTTACCATTTTAACCATTAAAATGTAGGAAGCAATTGTCTATAGCAAACATATTTCTAAAATGTAAATACATTTTAAAATGTCAACTGCTCTCATTTCAATGAATATTCATTTGTTAAATGCATTATTATGTGCAAAATATATAAAATCTTCCATCAAATAATTTTAGAAAATTAAAAATAGATTAGAATACCTGCATATGAGAAAATGTTATAAGGCATCATGTAATTACTGTATAGACCATAATTACTGTAGCAATTAAAGGGAAAAATATTCAAACTTGGAGATCCTGAAAGTGTTTTAGAAGGAATGGGATTTGCAATTGAAATGAATATAAACTTTTGGATGAATATTCAGGGAAAAATAACATTGTGATTTGGGTCTAAGGATACTATCAAGAAAAAGTAAAAGTGTCAAATTAGAACTCATGGTTTAAGTCAGGACATATTCATCTATAAACCTTGTATAGTAACATCAGTATCTAAGCCTAAAAATCTAAACCTCCTTCCTCATTTAATTCAGTGAGGCTTAATGCCTCTGTTACAAGAATTGCTCTGTGTTCAAAATATGGGATGATGTAATTTTTGTTTAAAATATATGTGTATTGTTCACAGCAACATGGATGGAGCTGTAAGGGATTATGCTCAGTGAAATAAGCCAGAAAGAAAAATAAAAATATCAGATGGTTTCACTTACAGGAGGAATATAGACAAAGTAAATAAGGGATCAGGGAAAATATTTATTAAAAAATAAAAATAAAAATTAGCAGGCAATTATAAATCAGACATTCTGCAGGGGAGGAAGAGGGAAAAGGATCAAAATGGGAGGAAAAAGCATAAGGGACTATGTTGATGGGACACAGGTGAATTGGTGGTGGGAATCTCATGGGGACTACACCTGAGGAGAAAGCATATATTATATAAAAATGAAGAATGATGTAAGATATATATATATAAAATATTTTATAAAACTATCTCAAAGATAGTAGGTGATTAATAAATGATAGGTAATAATAGATGGATAGATAATGCATATATACCTAGATCTTCAACCTTAGAAATAAGATCAAGTGCAGGGAAGTGGGTGGCAATGGTCTTTAAACATCATACTTGAATACTGTTAGGCCAGTGTAAGGATTAATGAATTATATAACTGACTTTTGACTTGACCATTTATTGCTTGATTTGAGACCTAGAAACTGTGAAGGTACAGGTTAATTATAGTTTTCTGTCTAGTAAAGACCTTATACCTCTTATAGACTGTCAGCCATCATAATTTTGTCTTAAATGCAGAAATCTTATGCATTTCTCAAAGTGACTATTAAACAACCAGTTTTTCAGATCCTCTTGAATAGGATCATCAGATTTATCAACTTATATTTCCATTTATCTATAAATTAATAAATTATTGATATATGTCCATTTTCTATTTATGAAAGTGTCATGCTTGAACTCTTCGAAAACTTAATTTGACCCTCATACTAAAATCTTCCCTTTTATCCAAGGCACACTTACTGCATTTTATTCGAATTTGTGATACTGGGTATAGTGGAGAAACTAAATTTCAAAATCACTGAGGAACAAATAAGATAGACTTAGAGTTCTTGAACTTCTTAAATGTACCCTTCTCCTCAATTGATCCCAGTGTACCAGGACTATCCATGGCTGCTGCCAGTGGAGCCTTGAACATAGGATAAAGACTATCTTTCCAAAACTAGCCAGGAATCCTGTCCAAATTCTTCTCCTACACCGTCTCTAGCTTTCCCTTACATCTAAATACCTATAACCTAGACATATCAAGTGTTTTCCATTTTTAAGTCTCTGTTTGCAAGTATTTCCCTGTCTCAAATATCCTTTGCCCCTAATTTTATTCCTTTAATACTTGTATTTATTTTTCAAGGGAGAGTCAAATGTCACTTCATATATAAAGCCTTTTTTTTTTTTCTATACCTCTTCTAGTGCTTTGTCAGCACCATGCCATAAAATAATAAACATTTAATGAGCTCCTCCATGGGGTGGGCTTTATGGGAAGCTCTGGGAATAAAAAAAAATCAATCATAATCCCTGCCTTTGAGATCCCAAAGGTATGGTGAAAAGCTTACTGCCCAGCGAGAGCGTTTGTTCCTTTCTTATGATACTTAGACAATTTCATTAAAACATACGTTTTACTTAACTTACCATTAGAAGAGAGTAAGTTCTTCCTGGCAAGGAATTGGCATATTGCTAGAAAGCAGTTCTCAATGTTTAGAGTGAAGATTCTGAGGTCAGCTAAGTTACCAGTCTTCATTACAGCTCAGTTTCTTCATTGATACACAATATCTGTTTTTTTCTTTTTTCACCATTTATTGTTATAGTTGACACTAAATAATTAGTGTTAATTGTTGGGTTAAAACTGCAAATATACAATGTTAGATTATTTTAAATTTTGCACTATAAACACTGAATTTATTATATTACATCAAATGAATATTAGTAAAATCAAGGAATTGTATAAAGATATCATATTAAAACATATGAAGACATAATATTTACTGATATACTCTACTTTTTAATCTATAAAAATTATTTCTATTGAAATTGTTCTATATATAAGCATCTTTCATGGGTGATCAGATTAGGGCCTCTGAGAGTATTCTTTTTTGGGTTCTGACTTGGCCTGACAAATTTAACAAATTTATTCTCTTTCAACTTCCAATGTATGTAGAAACTACCTCTTTAAAAGCTCTAAAATTTTTGGTGCCTTATAAAAAAACCAACACAACACAAGCCATAGGATGAGCCGTAAAGCATATGTCAGTCAAGAATTGATATGTAACAACATTAATGTTTACAAATAGGAGTTGAAGAATCCAGGAGCTAGCAGTTATGTGAAAAACTTGTATTCAGATGGAAGAAAACTGACATTACCAATATAAAATTAACACACCAAACATGCATCCAATGATTTCTACTTGTGCCAAAACCGCTGTTCACACACCTTTTTTTTTTTTTTTTTCTAAAAGCAGAAAGCGCATATTGCAGGTGATCAGTGAAAGTTTATTAAATAAATGAATGGATGAATCTAGTCAGGAAACCATAATTTTCAGTTTGTTATGGAATCATGATGTATTACTCAGTTACCTTAGACCCTATTTTATTCCTGTGTTTACTGATGCCTCCCTCAGTATTGACATTAGATTGACTTATTGAAGATATCTGTGGAAAAGAAACATTTGAATACTTTTATTTTGAAAAATTTCAATGAAAGCTTATAGATATATGAGCTTGTTTATTTTGTATGTTTGTGTGGTTTTATTTATTGTTTAAATATCACAAGTGAGAGCCTATGGTATTTGTCTTTCTCTGTCTGATTTAATCCATGAAGTATAATGCCCTCAGGATCTAGTCATGACTAGATAAATGACCATCTTTCCTTCTTTTGTATGGCTAGATAACACTCTATCATGTATGTCTGTGCACACATTTTCTTTTTCCAATCATCCATACATGGGCACTTAGGTAACTTCCAAAGCCTGATGCTTGCAAATAATGATACAATGGACGTGGGGATGCAAATATCTTTTTGAGTTATTGTTTTCATTTTCTTCAAATACCCAAAAGTGGAATTGCTGCTGTATCTATTTTCAAGTTTTTAAGGATCCCCCCCATACTGTTTTTCATAGTGGCTCAATAATTTACATTCCTACCAAGGGTATCCAAAGGTTCACTTCTCTGCATTTCCTCACCAATGCTTGTTATTGTTTATCTAATTGAGAATAACCATTTCAGAAGTTCTAGATGATATCTCACTGTGTTTTTATTTGCATTTCCATTTCCTGAAACTGATGATGATGAATACATTTTCATGTACTTGTTAGGCATTTGGATGTCTTCTTTGAAAATATCCATTCAAATGTTTTGTAATCAGATTGTATGTTTTTGTTTTTGTTTTTTGCTATTGGGTAGTATGAATACTTTATTTTGGATTTTGATCTCTTATGATATGCAAATGTTCATTCCCACTCTGTAAGCTGTCTCTTCATTTTGTTAATGGTTTCTTTTGCTGTACAAAAACTTTTTAATTTGATGCAGTCCTACTTGCTTATTTTTGCTTTTGTTGTCTTTGTGTAGCAAGAAGTACAAAATGTCACCAAGACAAATGTCAAGGGATTTAGTGCCTGTTTTCTTTTAGGAAATTTACAGTTTCAGGTTTTATGATTAAGCAAGTTCTTACCACTTGATTTAGTTTTTATGGATGATATAAGATATTGATCCAGTTTTATTCCTTTCTTTGCATGTGAATACCCTATTTTCCAAGTGCCATTTATTAAAGAACCTATTTCAAATTGTAAAGTCTTAGCTTCTTTGTAATAAATCAACTTTTCATATTAGGGTGTATTTCTGGGTTGTCTATTTTGTTTCATTCACCTAGGTATCCATTTTAAAACGAACACTATACTATTTTGATTATCATAGCTTTGCTACATAGTTCGAAATCCAGGAGTGTAATGCCTCCAGTTTTGTCCTTTTTCTCAAGATTGCTCCATTTGGGATATATTCTGTAACCACGGAAATCAAGGAATGTTTACTTTTGTGAAAATTACCAAAGGCATTTTGATAGTGATTGTATTGAATGTGTAAATTAGTTTTAGTGGTATGAACATTTTGATAGTTTTCTTTTAATCCATGAGCATAGTTCATCTTAACATTTATTTGCGTCTTCAGTTTCTTTCATCAATGCCTTACAGTTTTTAGTGCATTACTTGATTAAATTTATCCTTAGTTATTTAATTATTTTGATATAATAGTAAATGTAATTATTTTCTTTATTTCTCCTGATGCCCATTCATTAGTGTATAGATATATGCTGGATTTTTATATCTTGTTTTTGTATCCTCCAATTTTACTAATTCATTTATTCTAACAGCTTCTTTGTGAATACTTTGAGAATTTTTTTAATGCATGCCATATTATCTGTAATTACATGCCATCATATACAGATGATAACATTTATGGAAAACAGAATCTACATCCTTTAATTAATAGAAATACATAAAGTATGCCTAAAAAGTATATACAATATTGTCAAAATAAAGCCTCCTTTGGCAGAGGCTGTTTGAAGCCTGCCTGCACAAAAACAATGTAAGTTTCATTGTTACTCTTTAACCATTGATATATGGTAGAAACAATCCATATATAGTCATAAGTACCCATTTTAAGATAGTAATATTGCAGTATTCTAGTGCATAGCAACAGTGATGAATGCATAGTAAAAACTGAATTCATAGACTTTTTTTTTGTAGACTTTGTACAGTCTTTGAGAACTTTTGTATAACATATTTCCCTGTAGCACATGCTTTTGTATTCATAATTATCATTCTGATACTGCTTTATTTTATGGGCTTATAAGAATGATTTATCATTAAATTTTAAGTGTATTTTTAAAAATGTTGGTTGGCAATTTTAGATGTGGATGTATGATTTTTATCCCTATTTTTCCCCCATGGAAACACATTGAAAACTAGCTTTTGTTTACCAGAAGAAAAAAATAAAACTTTACATAAGCCAGTTTTCTCAAACATGAGCTGAGAGTAATGGAAGGCAGCCCGCACACTAGGGTATATCTGGTAACATTTCAATTATAAGATGGGACATTTGAAATGGATTAATATATCTGAGACTGGGATATGAAAGTTAAAGAGAGCTTTTGTGACTCATCACTCAAATTCATCTCCTTTTGAAAACCAAAGAATAAAAAGTTAGCAAAAGAATGAAGTATCCAGAGGAGGGGTGATAGTCAGGAGAGGATAGCTTAAGTCCTTGACTATCACCCATTACATTATGTTATGGGCTTTAGCCTTCCTAATATTACTCATTATTTAGTATTACTGATGCCAGTAAAATAGTGCATACTTTTGTGAGAAAAGCTGACTTTGATAGCTCATTTTCTTGTCACTTCAGTCATCTGTAATAGATTATTTTATACCATGCACAATATTGTGGTCTGAATTAGCTGCTGAATCCATGATTTATATAAGTCTTTGCAAGGCTTATTTACAGTTCATTTTTCTTACCTTGATTTGAATTGCACCTGTAAGAAATAACAGCTGAAGAATATAAGAGCAAAATTGTCAAAATACACTAAAATACTTTTAAACTAATGAAAAGCCCCAAGATAGGTTTGCAAGGTGTAACTTAAGGTTCAGAAGACAAAATAAATGTATTGTAAGAACTTTCTTTGCATTGAGAACTGAGGTTTAGATTTCTTCCTGGAAAGCAGGAAGGTGTCATTTCAATCAGTAGTGTATAAATACTTACACTTACCTGGAAAGGGGAAACTAAAAATAAAACACTGTATTGTAGCATATATGTGCATGTGTATGTATTTCATATATGTATATATATACATATATGCATAACATATAAATATAAATATTGAAAGAAATAAGCTATACTAAATATTCATTAAGCTCTGGTTGAATTCAGTTTTGGGTATATTACATTAAATGAGATAATTTATCTTTTACAAGTATTTTTAAATGTTATGTGGTAGTCTTTTATAATTCATACTTTAGAATTTGATATTTTTAATATAAATTTGTTTTCCATAAACATATATATAATAAAAAAAAACAAATTTCAGTAATACTGACTATAGATGCAGGCAGCAAATATATTAAATTTTTACAGTAACATCCTATATTTTCTGTAAATGATGATGGAATGAATAATTTCAAATAAGATGTCTCTATTTTTGGAATTTTTTTAAAGATTTATTTATGCATAGGAGAACTGGGGTGTAAGCCATAGATATGGGCATGAGTAGATTCATCAGACACACAGTGGGGAGTAGAATAGGCAGATCTACTGCTAAGGGGAACAGAGGGCAAGACAGGAGAGGTCTGCTGTGCCACATATGGGTTAGCTCCCAGGCTAGGGATTAAACTCAGTCCATAGTAGAGATAGAGCTGAGACCCATCTCTAAGGCCACCAGGGAGGCCCAAGATGTGTCTTATAATAATATTTGAATATTGTGTATTTAGTAGGATGCTATTTTTGAAAAGTTCTTTTTAAATTCATTGACCATGGAAATGAAATCTAGAAAAGAAAATGGGACTTTATTTTTTACAATAATGAAGAATATTTGAACATTTCGTTTGGCCTTGTTGTTATTCTATTTGAAGACTTTTTCTAATTCGATAATTAAGTTTACATATATATTTTAGAAAATTTAATGTATTTATATTTAGATAGATGCTCTTATTTTTGTCAATATAAATATATATGATTTCCTTAAGATTAAATAACAGAAATCTAATACCATCTGTATTCTTTTCCTAGGGTTGTCATAACAAATTTCCACAAACTCAGTGGATTGAAACAGCAGTAATTTAGTCTCTTATAATTCTCTAGGGTAGAAGTCTAAAAATTGTTTGCAGGGCTCTGTTTCCTCTAAGAACTCAGCAAAGAAATCTTCCTTGTCTCTTCTAAATATCTGGTAACTCCTAGGAATCCTTTGTGGTAATATAATTTCAATACTGTCTCCAGCTTTCTTGTGTTTTCTGTGTCTTTGTGTCATGAATTTCCCTCTCCTTTTTCTTCCTTCATTTGTCATTGAATTTAGGAACTGTCTTACTCTAGTATAACCTCCTCTTAACCAATTGGATCTGCAAGAAACCTATTTACAAATAAGTTTGCATTCTGAAGTCCTAGTTGTATGGGATTTGGGGGAGCACTATTCAAATTCAGAAATTTACTTTGAACATCTGTAGTATCACAAATCAGTTCTATTTAAATTCAAATTAATAGTTACCTAGTTTCCAACCTCTTGGGGGAAGTGGCAAAATAATTTCTGGTCTGACTTTCTAAAACACAGATGTTAATTATATAAATAAAATTATTTCCAAATAATTTGACCAGAATCCATAAAACAGAAACATCTGTTGTTCAGACTCAGCCAAGCTATACCTTATTCTGTATTTATGAAACACAAAAGAAAATACACTGGAGTTGTTAAAGTCTAAAGACTTTCATGCATTATTTATAAATCAGTAAAATTTTCAACTATTTACATAATAATTGATGTTAGCAGTAAGAGTATGAACTTATAAATCATTCCCAAGAGCCATTAAATGACAATGGTGGAGATAAATGGAAAAAGGTGATTTTATCACAGCAGATTTAATGCTATTTTTCTTTTATATTTATACAAAGCCAGTGGGATCTTGACAATTCAAAATATAAATAGGAATACATTTTTCATAGTTTGAATTAACATTAAAATTATATTTGTGAACATTGTGCAGACCTTTTACAGAGTCTAGGTTTTTGAGATATCTGGTTAATTTGGGTATCTTCTGAATAATGTACATATTGGCAATATTTTCCATATTCATTCAAGGTACATTTGTTATAGGACAGGGAGAGGGAACACATTGAATTGTCCATCTTTCTTTAGTTAGTAATACAACTAAGAACTTGGGAATGCACATATCGGCTGGTTGTTGTCGAATTATGTTCTATTGAATAGGTTCAAGAGATATTATGTTTGCAGATAATTAGTAAAACAAAACGTGAATAAGTGAGTGGATGACTTAAGTTTATTTTTAATGTTGAGAACACTGAAATAAATATAATACTCTCCATAGGATTTTTTTAAATTAAAAATTAAAATATCTTTGAATATGACTATCTCTATAAATCTGAGCAAAGTTTATTCTGTGTTATCCTTATTCGCAACTTCATGAGTTGGTTATGATGACCTACATATGTCCTAAGTAAAGTCACTTTATTTTTTTTATTTTTATATATTTCTTATTTTATTTTTCATTTTTGCTAAAGTCACTTTAGTCACCAAAGTTATCAAAATAAATAACTTCATAAAAATTAACTTTCATAAAAATAAAAAATGTTTATTTCATAAATAACTTTAATGGAAAAGCGAAATAAGACAAAAATAGAAAACAATAAAAACCCCAAGAAACCAAAAATAAATTTTAAAACAACACCCTTATTTATTTCATACTTTCATTTCACTAGTTGTTCCTATTTTCAGTACTGCTCAACAACAAGTCATACCTGGTAGGAAGCCACAAAAATATTTTTAGTAAAGGAAAGAACAGTTACTCCCACTTTAAATTTCCTTCTGCTATTAGAGACTTTATCCCCCTTCAATTTTCTCAACTTGAGTTCTTTGCATCTTGCTATCTCTAGCACCTATTCAAATCTTGAGAGGGTATAGGCTTGTTAAGAATCTAATTCCAAGTATACACCTTATAATCTTTTTTGAGTTAGCGATACTATGATGAAATAATATACTTTGGTAAATTCTACCTATTCTATTGAAATCTAGATTTTTATTTTAAATATATATTTTTGTTGGCATATGAAAAATCTAGTTCATGTTTACAACATTCTGAAAATCTAAAGCAAAACGTATGAAACAAGCACATATTTAGTAAAGGGAGTGCATTATATTTTGTATACTCAGATTTGAAATCAACCAAAACTTAAGGAATATTTATATAGCTTATTTCTATGAAGTATTTAGAGTATGTGCACTTACCAAAAAAAGAAAATAAAAGACAATAAATCTTTGTATGACAAGGGAATAGCACTCTACTTTTGGGTGTATGTGTGTGTGTGCATGTGTGTCTCATTTAATTGCCCAATGTTGGACATCTCCACCCTAACCCTATGCCTAGGAATTTATGGGTGTCAACATGAATGATCAAAAGGAAACAATGGCTATGAAATATATATTTTTACATTGTATTATTGCATATTAAACAGCAATAAGAGGGTAAAACATAAGTATGTGATTTTGGTTTAATGTAGTTAAGGGGTAGACCTGAATTAATCTCTCTGCCTCCTCTTACTCCCTAGCCCCCAACTCCTGCAAAAGTCCTGTGTTTATAGTTGTTTGGATGCACTTATTATAACCAGGGAAGAGTATCCTGTGTTATCTGACTGCTTGCCCAGATGTAAAGCAAGAGGAAAATGGGGAGAAAAGGGTTTGAAAGTTGTTAGCAATTAATGTCAATAATGGAGTAAGTTTTTTTTTTTTTTTAATCACAGTATGAGAAAAACTGAGAGGAGAAATAAGAGGTATGATCTGCAGATGCTTAATAATTTCACATTCTGCCAGAGAGGCTGATCATCTATTCTTTGAGGAATAAATTTTGGGTTTAACTCACTGTGTAAGTGATATATATATATCCAGATATATATATATATATATATATATATATATATATATATATATATATCTCCTAGTCTTCCGTATAAAATGCTTAATGCACATAAAAAGATTGTTTCTATGCCTGTTTGCTTTTGTAGATTAGAAAGGATTCCTGTCAACACACAGAGATACTATTGTAATTTACAATGCAGACTACAGAGCTGAGACATTTGGAGAGAAATGGGGAGAAGGTACAAAGTGGGGAGGGAGCATAACTGAATATGGTAGTCAACTATGCGTGCTTTGGGGGTGGGAGCACTACAGTAAAATCACTGGAAGAGGGGATGCTATGCTTCTAATATATAAAAATGATGTAAACCAGCATTACCTCAATAAAGTGTTTGAATACATAGAAAGTATGCAGAAAATGAGATTGAGGACTTCATTATTGAATAAAGCAGGAAGAAGGAAACATTTAACAGATATTTAGCATCAATGGAGTAAGTACTGTAAATTAAACTGTCTTTTTGAGAATTAAAAAAAAATGTACCAATCTTCAGTGCAAAAAAAATTACAATTTTTACAATTTTAACAATAAATTCTATTGTTAAAATTTCACCTTTTGGGGGTTATTTAAGAGGTCTTTTAAGATTCTTATATTGTTTGCCATAAGAATCTTAGAACATTATCTTTCCCATTATAATCTTAATTATGCACATTAGGGGGTGCTGAAGGTGATTCCATTCATTGACTTGAAAATTTATTGTTCCCCACCCTCAATTCAGAATTTGTTTGATTGCTGGTAAATCATTCTATGATATTGTCAACCCTGCAAATTGTCTGAGTAATAAAGCAAGTTGTAATAAGTAATAAATGTAATAAAATGATCATCCATCTAAGGCATGATTAATAGATACTCCAGAACCTGGCATCTCCTCTTCCCTTCTCTTATTACCTTTGGGCATGCCACACCCCTAGTAAGATGATAGATGATCTCATATTTTACCCATACTAATGTTTCAAAATACTAATTACCTGTTTGCATCCATAGTTTGAGGTTTTATTGGGCAGACAGTTGCCACTCATATAAATAACACTGTAATAAAAATATTCTATTTTATAATACATCATGATAATGTAATTGTTACTTTAAAATAAAATAATGTATAATATATATAATAAATCTTGTATTTTAATTATGTATTTATGTGTGTTTTCCATGTGACCCAATAATCACAGGTAATATACAAAGCAATATTCTTTGGTGAATAGATAAATTCTGTCTAGAGAGGAGAATCTTAACTTTAAAGCACTGAATAAAATCTAATTTTCTCAAGGAGAAATACTTTATATGCAATTAAATACAACTATTTACATGGGATATCTATAGAAAAAGATTGAATAATGTGACTTCTAGAATTTTTAGTTTAAGGATATATCATTGTTCATTAGGTGGTTCACACATAATAGTGGTTTTGTCCTTAAGTGGTTTTAGTCCTTTCTGTCAAATCAATTTTTTTCAAAATGTCATGTGAAATATTTTTTCACAAAAATTAGAATTGACTGTCCTTCAATAATATGATGAAATGTAAATAGCCAAAAACTCAAGACTAGAAAACTTTTAATAATAGCTGTATTTTAATAGTAAGAAATAATTTATATTTTAAATCTGTTTCCTAGACTGTTCCTACAATTTGACCCTTTATAAACTGTCATATATCCAATTTATTCAAATAGCATAGAATTTTCAAATGAGTTTGATTGTCAGAAACAGTTTTATTTATAAATGTTTAATGGAAAGAATCACAAAGTTGAGGTAACAAAACATGGTGAATAAAGAAGGGAAAATAAGATTTTCAAATAATCAAATATAAATAAATAGTGTTATTGGAATGATCTTGAAAGTTGGCAAAGGAAAGAGTTTAGTGGAAAATGAATGATGAGGTGGTATAAATATTCACCTGGAGATGCAGTGGGAAAGAAATCATGAAATATTTAGATATAAAGCAATGTTCAATATTAGTTTGGAAACAAAATTTGGAAATATTGACATATAGGTAATAGTCAACTTCTTAACTGTTTCTCTAAGAGAAAAAAATACACATCTTCAAAACTGATGTTTGCACCTGTAATGTGTCATAATAACTAATGTTTTAGGTACTCATTTATTTGTTGATATACTGGACCTAAGCAGAATCAGAGAGAAACAAATGAAGAGACCTTTTCGGGGGTTGGGGGCCCAAAGAGAAAGAGAATTCTAGACACCGACCTCGGGCTAAAACCAAGGTAGACATTTTGAGGGCCTTGGACCTGCAATCTGCTTCCAACACTGCCTCTTATAGAAGCCTGGGTAGGCTTTAAAGCTTTTCTCCTTTGTCTCATAGACCATGTCTACCACCAAGAATGCTAATTCATCAGCTACCAGCCTTAACAGATTCAAGAACAAGGGGAAAGACAGTACAGAAATGAGGCGGCACCAAATAGAAGTTATTGTGGAGCTGAGGAAAGCAAAGGAGGATGACCAGATGCTGAGAAGGAGAAATGTAAGCTCATTTCCTGATGATGCTACTTCTCCACTGCAGGAAAACTGAACTAGGACACTGTAAATTGGTCTGTCAATGACATTGTCAAAGACATAAATATTAACAATTGGGAAAGCTGGCTCCCAGCTATTTAAGCTGCGAGGAAACCGTTCTCTAGGGAAAAACAGACTTCCACTGACAACATAATCTGGGCTGGTTTGATTCCAAAATTTGTGCCCTTCTAGAGAATTGAGTTAGTCACATACAGTTTGACTCTGCTTGGGCTCTGACTAAGGAATATTCCAGAGCTTCTGGAATATGAGAATAGGCCATGGCTGTGGTAGATGAAAGTGACATTCCAGCATTCATTTCTCTCTTGGCATCTCTTGATGCTCTCACATCAATGAAAAAATTGGATGGGCTCTAGGACACATTGCAGGTGATGACTCAGTTTCCCAAGGCTCGGTTATTAAATATAGTGCAGTTGATCCACTGTTGACTCTCCTTGCAGTTTTGATATGTCGTCTTTAGCCTGTACTTACTTGTATAATCATACCTGAACTCTTTCATATCTTCCTTGCAACAAGAATCCTGTGGCCCCATTAGATAGTATTGAATAATTTCTTCCTATATTTGTTAGTCACCTGCTAATCCAGAAGTAGAATAACTGGGTCATTTTTTACCTGCCTTACTTAAATGTACTACTATAGGATTAAAAGATGCTGGGTTATTTCCTACCTTATTGATGATCCAAATTAATGGATTGTAGTGGCTGTGAAAACAAGAGACGTCCCTCAGCTTGTGAAGATTTAAGGAACTATTGAATTGCCAGTTGTGACTCTTTGCACTCAAGAGCCTTAAGAAATATTGTCACTGAGACAGATGAACAGACTCAGGTTGGAATAGATGCAGGAACATTTGCTGTCTTTTCCAGCCTGCTAATGAACCCACATGGACAATATCAAACATTATAGCTGACCACTAGGACCGGATACAACAAGTTGTGAATCATAGATTAGTGCCATTTCTCACTAGCTTTCTGTCTAACTAGATTTAAGACACAAAAGAAAGCCGTATGGACTGATGCAAACTATGTAAGTGGTAGAACAGTTGAACAAGTCATATACCTTATTGTGGCATAATAGAACCATTAATGACCCTCTTCTGAAAGATTACCAAATTATTTATTCTGGATGCTATTTCAAGCATCTTTCAGGCAGTTGAGACACTAGGTGAAACTGAGAAACTTAGAATGATTGATTAATGTGCATGTTTGGACAAAACTGAAGTGCTACAAAACCATGAAAAGGAGTCTGTGTACAAAGCTTAATTAAGCTTGATTGAGAAGTTCTTAGAGGAAGAGGAAGATCAAAATTCTGTGTCAGACTATCTCTGAAGCCTCTCCCTTCCAAGTTCAGAATGCATTCCTGGGATCTTTAACTTTCACATTGTACAGCTGAACCATAAATTTGTGTGCACTCTGTTTGGGATAAGTTCTATTTCTCTACTAAGAACTTTTACATATGTGATTTGTTATTGTGGCACTGTTTACAACAAAACTATACTTGAACAGTTCTAAACTGTACATATTATATGAAACTTAGCCTCTCAATGGATTTCTTATTTCTATGTGGAATTCCCTATCTTGTAGTGCTCTTTAAATAAGGATTGAATTCCACCCTTGAGAGAATTCTGAAGAAAAAAAAAGATATGTGATCATCAAATTATATGCTATATGAAGAAATAAGTTATAAAAGTTATTTGTCTAAAAGAACACTAAATAAACTGGAATGCAGCTTCCTGCTAATGAAGAGTAGACCTCTGAAATAAATAGGATGGTGTGGGGAGAAACATAAAAAACTTTTGGGCAAAGCCTAAGAAAGCAAATAAGATTAGGTAAAATAATTCAATAAGTTAAATAATGGAAACAGCTGCATGAGTTTTAAGACTTGGGTAAAGGAAAAGTATAGCGAGTAATGAAGAATAAGATCCTATAAAAGTCAGAATCATTCAGATATTCAGAAATATTTCATATATTTCACAGGAAAAATAGTAGGTGTTCACTAGAGAATGTATTATTAAGGAAAAGTAGAAAATGGAGAAAAGAGTAAGTTTTACCCAACTTTAGTATTTATGGCACATTGGATTGTGAAAGCAAATCTTTGATGGTAGAATTAATGATAGTACTTTTCTAAAAATAATATAGCCTAAAGTTTATTATCTATCACTAGCTCATACTCCCTTTAAGATCCTGAGTTGCATACAATTGCAGGCTCATAAATAGAAACTGTAATACATTGAATATTCAGTAACAAATTGTTACTATCATGCTTATGGTTAATTTTCTGCTGTTATTTCATACAAAAATCTTAGTTCTACATCCTGCAAAAAGGTTTCTGTTCATATTTGTTTTCTGCATGGTTTGGCATATGAATAAATGGTGAGAGCAAATATAGTAAATTTTCATTAGGACTCCTGTAGCACATATGAAGCAAAAAAAAAAAAAAGACAAAAAGAATAAAAGCACAGACATAACTGACAAAAGTGAATGGCCAAGGTCCTCGACTCATGGAAGGTGAATAGTGGAGTGAGAATCTTCATGAGAAATGAAAAAATGGAACCCATTGTACAGCGTAGATAATTGACAGTGGAGAAAAGGAGAAACATCTCCATGGAAACAGGATTCTTTCCTTGACCTAGGGAGAGAAAAAGCTATATACAGTAAATATGGATTTGTGTGTCCATGTGAATATATATAATGCAATATGAGAAGGAATAGTTCTTGCATGTGGGTAAGGATGAAGGACTTTCTGATTAAAAATATGCCAAGAACTAAACTTGCTGACTTAGTGAAGAAAATAGAATGATCCTATTAAATGGTGGCCATGATACTTACTCCAAGTTCCTTATGACTTCGCTGGCACATACTGAGCTCTCACAAAAGATGAATAGATATTTAAGGAAGACGTGGCTAGATGACTCAGAGACATAACTAACAATTTAATGATATGACAAGTTTCTGAGCTTAGTTTTGGAATCTGTTAGTTTAGAGAGACAGTTACCTGTCAAGTGGTTCTCAGAGTTGAAACTATGAAATTAAAGTCAAATATAATAAAAATGTGTGCAGTGTGATAGCAGATAGAGAATAAAATCTTTCTACTGAAGCAGTAAAAAATGGAAATTCCTAGAATACTGTATAGAAGGGTGTTAATACTATATTTGGTTACTGGTGAGGGGTCACCAGTCATCTGAGTTGTATCTACAAAGAGGAGAAGGCAAATAGGATGCTGGCATCATGATTCATGTATGTATATGCCGTTCACATTTTAGTCTAGGTGACTGATGCTCCCTGGAGTTCTGTAAAGTGCAACGTGCCCTTTTGAAATTGTATTTGAAGGCTCTTTTTCATTGTTCCTGCTATTCTTTTTTTATGTTATAAAATCATTCAATAAAACTTTTATGACTGAAAATGACATTGAGAGAAAGGATAGAGAGGTAAATATTCCTTGATTTCCTCATTGTTAGAATATGAATGAATTATCTAGACAGGTTGAATTAGTTATGAGAAAATGTGGTGATTTGCTTCTCAGAATGCTATTTTAGGAAAGAAGATACAAAAAGACTTTATATAGGTTAGGTGAGAAGGATTTACACACATACACACACACACACACAGTATATATGATCCACTTGTATCCAAAGAGGTGGGAAGTACACTGAAGGCTATAACAGTGCTTAGTCCTCTTTAAATGAAAATTGCAAACTAGAAGCAAGAGACAGTGATGAGGTGAGTGAGATGAGCATAGTCAGGATAATTAAGATTCTCAAACAATTGAACAAAAATTAGAAGGTAGTCCAAGATCATTGAAATAGAAGTCAAAGAGTTACTACCCAGTCATAACTCCTTCACAAAATAAACAGATTTTCACTCAAAATTAGAAGCATGAGAGAAATTAGCATTTTATGAAAAGAGAAAGAAGATCATGGTAAACATATGGAAGGTTTATTCTTGAGCCCTCTATTTACAAGGGTTATTTTATCTTTCTCTGTCAATCTCAATTTTTTTCTTTCATAAATGGCATTCATAATTATTTCCTTAAAGATTTCCACTCTGTTGTTGATGCATCCATGTGGGTTACATGGATAATATATGTAAGTGTCTATTTCATTTCCTGACACATGGATGTTCAGTACATTATTTTTTCTTTTACCTCTACCATCAAACCTGAAAAAAATATTCCATTTCCCATGGGATTTTAGAAGAGGAATATGAATTCATTTAAGTGAGTGGAGTACATAACAGGCAATATCACTTCTGATACACCAAACATTTACTGATACAAGGTTTTTTTATATAGAGTTTATCTCTGAATTCTGTGGCTAATATTCCTTGTTAATAACTTGTTGAAGATGTTATTGTTGGTGAATTGTGAATTGCAATACCTGGACTTAAGACATGCTTCAAGGACTCATCCATAGCTATTTCTGATATCAGACTAGAACTCAGAAGGTTGGGAACCAGAGACTCTAAAAGACTAGTCAGAGGATAGAAAAGGGCTAATAGACATTCTCATTATTGACTGGACACATTGAGTACAAAGGTTGTTGTAATATCTTTCTTAAAAATTTTAGTACTGCTATTCTCATGATTTACTTGGTTTTTGTTAATTGGATTATAGTGCAGAAGTATTGCAATAACAATACCTTCATTGTCTTTTATCCTGCTGAAGTGATTCATGAATGAGAACATTTGAATTACTACCAATTAATATCCTTTGTCAAGCCCTGTGTCTCTGAGAGTCTTTAGGAAAATAGGGGAATGAAGAAGACTGAAAGCACAATATTGTTTTAGAATATGATTGGACAATGTGTATTGTTAAATGATTTATTGATATTTCAAAAATGTTTCCAATGAAGTTCAAACATATTTCATGGACTGCATGTACAATAGCCATAGCTATTAAGTCTAGAATGCTTCTTAGCAAATTCTTTTTACAAATAATAAAACACTAAAGGAAAGGGGAGTAAGATATCTAAGGCCACATGGAGTATATATATCACAGCTGGACATTTTGCAATATTCTTGTGATTCTGGTCTTTCTCTGTGTACTGTGTTTATTTTCAAGATAAACATCCTTTAAGTCTTTTCTGCCATTGAACAATGTTACAAAAAGGTCTTTATTTTCTCAAAACGTGATATTTTTATTATTTATTCACTAGATTGACAAACCAAGTATGTGTACCAAAAGGGAAAGCAGTCATCATAAATATTTCTAAACATCAAAGTCTTTTTATAAATGGATAACTTATATAAAGGGAACTTAAGAAAATAAGAACATTTTTGAAGATGGGCATTTTAAATTAAAGGTTCAATGTCATTTGAAGAATTTAATTTTCCAAATTAAGGAATGTAGTTGTAATTTGACATTGTTTCAGAAGTAGATGCTGAGGGAAATATATTTAGAAACAACAAGAATTTCCTTAATTATTAAGGAAAAGGGGAAAGAATTTTCTTTGCAACTGAATAAAGGATAAATATCTTGATATTTAATTTACTTGGGAAATATTATAATAAACTTTAAGGAGGTTTCCCTTAATTGCTAATTTTTAAGCACAGAAAAACTTACCCCAGTTTTTAAATATTTTATATCTTGTCTAAAGCCACCTGCAAATATTTGCATGAAGATGAAATGCAAGGGCCTTCATCTTATTTTTCTTTTTACAAGGAAAACAAATGTCCTTTCATGAAGTAGAGCATCGTTTTTGTTGAAAATGAAGGATCAGCCAACTTTCTGCCACATCTAGCTGCTGATCTGCAGGCTTTGAATAAACAGCAACATTCAACTGCCAACATCCATTCTTTAAATAAATGTCCATTCCACATCCCCCTCCCTCAGTTAAATTGCCCATTACTATGATTGCATTTTGTTTTACAGAGATTTTAAAGAAAAATGAAGTTTTATGAACAGGGTGGAAAATTTTTATTAGATAATCTAAGGACAAATTGATTTGTAGTTCATACACTAAATATTTTTAGATAATCTAAGGACAAATTGTTTTGTAGTTCATACACTAAATATTTTCCCAATGTCCAATTATCCATAAAAGTTAAAATATTTACTACAGGCAGAATATTATAATGTACTTAAAGTAGCATTTGTATCAGAAAATAATTTTGAGTTCTTTTTGAGAAAGTTAGGATAGTTATTTGTTTTGTGAAGAATCTAGACTCAAACTGAGTGAAATCTTATAGACTTCTGTTGTGCAGAAGATGAGGGCAATTTAATCACAACATCTAATTAAGATAAACATATATATGTATAATTAAAAAGTAACAAACATACAGCATCCACAAAATTTAAAGTGAATCATTTGCCTTTTCTTCCAATGCTTCCAAATAAGCCTCACCTTCAGAGTTGCTGAAGGGAGCAGCGGGCAAGACAGGAGAGGTCTGCTTTGCCATGTGGGTTATCTTTCTGGCCAGGGATCAAACTTGTGCTGCAGTAGGTGGGGATTATTTCATAGTATTGTTGCTTAACCCCTTGTGCCACCAGGGAGGCCTCCATTTGCTTCTTTAGTCATGTTTCAGTCTCAAACATATGCCCACTGACCACATTATTTGATGATGATTGTCTTCTTTCTCATATTTGTCTTACTATTTAAATGACTCTGCCATGGTATCTACCCAAGGAGCACAAAAACACTAATCTGAAAGGACACCTGTTTTTATGCAGTACTATTTACAATAGTCAAGATATGGAAAGAAACTAAATGCCCCAAACCTACTGAATGGATCAAGAAGAACTATTCAGATATCACAAAAGATAAACTCATGCCATTTGAGGCAACATGGGTAAAGCTGGAATGGATTAGAGTAAGCAAAATAAGTCGTAAGGAGAAATATAAATACCACTTATATGTACAATACAGAGAAATCAAACAAAAGGTCAAAGACAAACCATAAAAGCTGACCATAGTTTTGAGATGTCCAGGAGGGGAGGAGGAGGGTTACCTCCTTGGCCAGGGATCAAATGGGAGGGGTGGGAACAGGTGGAGGAAAAGCACACTGGACTATAACTAAAGGGAGCAAGGGGGAGGGGGTTCTAATGCAGGAGTACTGGGGCTTTGGTGGTAAATGTCATCAAATAACATACAATTATAGAGGTGTAAACCTATACCCCTAAGACATTAAAATATTTTTTGTCCAAGTTGGTAAAAGCATATATATATCCTAATTTTCTGTCTTATTGATAACAATTGAGATATAAATTCCTTCCTTCTTAGGGAAGTCTAAGATAGCTAAAAAACATTGAGAAACAAACAAAATGGAATATCTTCAACCATTGATTTGGATATTAGTTTAATTTGTTGCTGCAAGCTAAAACAAATTGTCAATTCTTTCCTCTCAAATGATACTTATTTTCAGTATTGAGGTATTACACCTGTCTGACAATTGTGTAACTGTCATTGCACAAATAGCATCTATTTGTGGTTTGTTACTACAATATTATGACTTACAAAATTGAACTGTGTGCTTTGGGAGATAAGTACCCCAAAACATAAGTGAGTTTTTTAGTTATTCTGTTGAATCAAGGAGATAAATATAGAACTTGATTGTTGTTTCTAATTTTGTTAAAGAAATTTGCTTCTATCCTAGATGAGATTATGTTACTTACAAGGAGGTCCAAATTATACTAATGGAGGTGATGTCCTAATTCTCTGTAGTTTTATTAATTTATCTTCCCTCTGTTGTCTTTTCATCAAATAACTATATCAGGAATTGCCTTGGAAGAATTATAATAAGACAAAGTTCAGTAAAATTTTGCACACAGTCCACAGAAGTATGATAAAAAAAATGAGAATTGGCACTGCAGACTGAGATCTGAGTTAGTTGAAGAATAAAGAGAGAAAACAATTCAAAATAAGATTTTTTTTTCAACAGTAGGATTAAGCATAAACAGTTTTCCTTCAAAAGTAAAGATAAAAGAAGCATGTTTTTTTTTGTTTTGTTTTGTTTTGTTTTTTTTTGTTTTTTGTTTTTTTTTTAATGCTTGTTGGCTGTTTCTTAAGTTTGGTGAAGGAAAGAGACCAATCTACAAAACCTTGCTGCCTATTCTACTTATACTGAGTAACCTTAAGGTACTTATTTTTTTTGTCTTTTTGTATGTGTAATTCTAATGCATGGGAAAGCATTAGTCTTTATCAGATTATCAAAGCTCTTAAAAACAGTTGACATAATGCATATAGGATTTTGCAAAATGAAAATTGTTAAGCATTTTTTTCTTTTCTACTCATTCCGAAACCTCTGTCAGTTGCCTTCCGTCATGATCTTTACTTCAAATTAATTTCAATATGTCAGGGAGGGCGAAACTATATAGCTGGTGTGCACAAGAAATGGAGCACAGAGCAAATTACAATTCTAAAAGCACGTTGGAACTGAACATTTGAGAAATTAAACTCAGAAGGAAAAGAAAGAGAAATACCTTTATATAAGAATTTACATAATAACCATAACCAAAATATGACTTATTTACACTAGGTTTTGGAACTGATGGCATATTTATCAGTGCTAGACAAGGACAAATATTCTTGATTTTTCCTCAAATACACCATCTTATAAAACAAGCAGCCAGTCTTAATTGCTTCATGTTCTGCTGACTACTTTATACTGTGTAGCTGTGTTGTTACTCTGAAACTGGACAAAAAGTCATGAGTGGCCTCTGTTCACTTAGTAAGAGTAAGGAGTCAGTCTGGAATCAAAACATATTTTTAGATAATAAGTGATAGAACATGTTTGAACAAGGCAATATATTTAATTCACATACTCATGTGTTATTTTATTACCTACTTGTATATTGATTCAGTAAATATACTATTTGAGATTATAAAACAATAATGCATTTTTTTCAAAAATCTGTTTTGCTAGGTTTCTAATAGATCCTGTAATTTTTTAACAGACATAGAGATATAGACTTAGTGGATATTCCTAATTAGGTAAAGATATAGACTGATGAAAATTATATCAATTACATGCACTCTACTTAGATATGTTACCTAATCTTTTTAATTTTTCTAAAATTTCAACACCAGACAGGTTACCATTCTTCCCAGGGTATGCTTAGCAAGAAATGACACTAAACAAACACAAATCTAAGAGTAAGAAACAGATTTATAGTGAGTGTGTGTGTGTATTCTTGTTGATTTTTAAGTATTGGTTTTTCCCATGAACCGTCTTCTGATAGTCACTATTTGGGGCATGTCATTTCTGTGTCTGTTCAGAAATATTTCCATTATTTCTTTGATAGCCCAGAAGTCAAGCTGTTTCCAATCATCATGTGAGGAAGAGCCCTTTTTAAGATTCAGTTTTTTACATACTAGGGCACTGACGATAGAATCAATATTTTTTAAAAAGGAATACATAACTAAATCAGCCTTATTGAATTTTACCTTATAAGACTACTCTCATACATAGACATTTATTTGAATCTCTATGTTGAAAAGAATTCTGAGTCCCTGCCTTTTCATACTGTGATGGACAAGAGAAGGGAAAGATATGACACATGTCTTTGCAATGTTCTAGATAGATAACCAACATAGGCTAAATAAGTACTTTATAAAAATAATTGTTTACTTTCTTTGGTTTCATGTGGCTCATTATGCTCATCTGAAACATATTAAATAATAGATTGGGGTGAATAATAGATCTCTTTTTGATTACAGACCGAGTTAATACATATAAATTTCTTACAACAGTATCAGTGTGGAGTTTATACCCAGTGAATGTCAAATGCTATTTTTTTATTATTAGCAATAATAGTACTATCCCATTGTCATCTTTAGACAATAAAACCAACATTTATATGAGGAAGATTTTATAAATAGGAATCAATGTAAATGTTGACCAATGAAACACTCTCAGCTATAGCTTGCCGCACCATTAAATCCAATAAGCTCTGAGATAGTTTATGTCTTTGGGTAAGTGTTCATAAAAAGATGTCATGAAATGTACAGACTAAGGGAAAATATGCATTTGTGGTAATAAAAGATATTAGTTAGCAACTAAAACATTAATTACATCAGTTTTCCTTCCTTTCTACATAAACAGAAGTCATTTGTTGGCCACTTATTTTGAAACAGCTAATAATAAAGTTGCCAGAGATGTCAAGTTTAGAATTTAAGTTTATTGCTGTTTTTTTTTCCCCCTTGTCTTCAATATCAGGCATTTTGAAGTTGATTTTAATTCAAGGCAACAATTAAAAACCTGTTTTATGGACTAATGAGAAATTTGTTTAAAACAACTAAATTTCTTAAGGGATTAGATTAATGTATTTCACAGTAAAGCAGTGGTTCATGTCACTCCACATGGAGTGTGGAGTGGCCCTCACAAACTGCAATCTAGTCTGAGAGATAAATGGTCATACGCAACATAACCTACAGATGATTTTCTTCATCTTGCCTGAATATTCTTGATATGCTATTTACTACCCTTCTCATTTAGCAGTTCCTAGATCCTTTGCTTTGGATGTCTATTAACTCTGCAGGATATATGTAGCAATGTTCACTCTCTAACCTGGAGAAAGAGAAGGATCTTATTCCAAATGTGAGATTGTTGATAAAAAATGTGAGATTTTTGAAAAAGCTTCTCAACTTGGAAGCCATAAATCTAGGTAGGAAAAAGAAGAGGACTTACCTATATATCTCACTTCTTAAATCAGGACTTAATTGTTGTTTGGTCCACTTTTAATGACCTTATTCTGTGGATCAAGTGGTAGCCAAGTCTTCTAGTAAAAACCAGATTTAGGGATAGTTGAAACAGAAATAAAGGTATGTAATTTGTTTAATAGCTTAAATTATTAGACTTTCTTTATTCCACACTTTCTTTATTCCACAGAATGAAAGTTAGAATAATATTTTTTTTTTTTTATAGAGGCATGCTTTATTTATTTGTTTGCTGGTTTGTTTGTTTGTTTTGTTTATACATGCACTGGGCACAGTCAGAAGCACGGGAGGGTGAGAGAATTCACCAGAGCCAGAGCGGGGAGCAGAGCAGGCAGAAGGACCGAAGTACACTGCTGAGGGGAGCAGCGGGCAGCAGGAGAGGTCTGCACGCCATGTGGGACCCTCCTCCGGTGGCCGGGGAGCAGCCGGGGATCGAACCGGCGCCGCAGAGGCCGCGGGCAGCTTCGCAACCCAGCGCTCAACCGCTGCGCCACCGGGGAGGCCCAGAATAATATTTTTTTTAAACTTTTTTTTTAAATTTTATTTATTTATTTATACAAACACTGGGTACAGTCAGAAGCACAGGAGGGTGAGAGAATTCACCGGAGCCAGAGCGGGGAGCAGAGCAGGCAGAAGGACCGAAGTACACTGCTGAGGGGAGCAGTGGGCAGCGGGAGAGGTCTGCAGGCCATGTAGGACCCTCCTCTGGTGGCCGGGGAGCAGCCGGGGATCGAACAGGCACTGCAGAGGCTGCGGGCAGCTTCGCAACCCAGCGCTCAACCGCTGTGCCACTGGAGAGGCCCCTGAATCATATTTTTTAATAGGCTATATAGTCTTCAAAATGTTGGGGGTGGATACCAAAAATAGTATGAGGACCTTAATAGACCTTCACTTATGTATGAGAAGCAAAGTATATGTAAGCTTTCCTTTTCATTGTAGCATATTAGGTGTATATGTTAAAGAAACTCAGAACTAGAATTAAAGGTGAAATAACATAAAATCAATTAAATTAACTACTTTATGTGCTTGAAATATTAATGAATCCTTAATAATTTCCAGAGTCATAATGGCCCCCAGATTAAAACTTCTCAAATTATTTGTTACTGGTTTATGTGCTCTAACATTAATATTTCTGAGAACCATGTTGCTAAGTTATTGGTTTTTGTGTGTTCCACTTTTTATTTAGATTTTTATTTTTTATTAATAAAGTATTTTCCTGACCATTACACCAGAAAATATTGTACATAAGTGTATCTGCATTTTATTTTGTTATAATATCTAACTTTATAATAAACCAGGGTGACTTAACTATTAAATTGGGGAAAAAATCAACAACCACCAAAAAGTCACTTATTAATCATGAAGTGTGTTCTTTTTGTTTGTATTCTGATTTATTTTCATGACGGACTTTCTTTTTCATTGCTACGTCTAATTTTAATACTCCCTTTCTGCTTTGTGTCAATTTATTTGTATTTTTAAAAGATTTATTTATGCATGCAAGAACTGGGGTACAGGCCAGAGGTGCAGGGGATAAGAGTATTCACCAGAGATAGACTGGGGAACGGAACAGGCAGATTGACTGAAATACACTGCATAAGGGAGCAGAGAGAGAGTCAGGAGAGGTCCATTGGGCCATGTGGGTCAGCTCCCTGGCCAGCTGGGGATCGAACTTGTGCAATAGAGGCTGTGGATAGCTTCACAGTGCTATGCTTAATCTCTTGGGTCACTATGAAGATCCTATTTTTATTTTCTAGCTTGCCTCAAGTTAAATAGCAAAAAAAAAAAAAAAAAAGTATGTTACTCAGCATTATTGAAATCTAGAGTAGAGATCTACAATAAAGAATCCTTTAGGCTTTCAGTAGATATTGGTTGGGAATTGGCACCTGTTCTTTATAGCTTAGGATATATTCAATGAACATAATGACTATTACAATGCAGAGATGTCCCAGAGATGCAACGAGACCTAACCTCATCTGGTTCATGTAACAAAACTGCCTTAAGGAAGGAACATTTTAGCTGAGATTGAAAAAAAGGAAAAATTAGCTGGAAGAATAGTGTCTAAAGCAAATTCCAGGCAGATGGAATTATGGTGAAAGACTGGAATATGTACAAATCCTCTGACAAGGTATAGCTGGCAGGCCAAGGGATATATAGAATTGAGATGGAACTGAAGTAGGAAAGGAGAAAGATTGTATTAGTTACTCAAGGACTGTTAGTCTGTGGTTAAGATTTCATAATTAATTTTAGTCATTGAGACCACTTAAAGAGTTTTAAAAAGAGAAGGGAATATATTTTAAAAAGCATATGTATGGCAAATTAATACATATATTGTTTCTACCCAAATCCCTTTTCTAGATCCAATGCACAAATTACAACTACTTTTAATTATTCACATCAGTTTTTTTTCCTGCTAAAAACATTCTCAAGAGTTCTGTATTGGGCCTCCTCGGTGGCACAGTGGTTGAGCGTTGGGTTGTGAAGCTGCCTGCAGCCTCTGCAGCGCCAGTTCCATCCCGACTGCTCCCCGGCCACCAGAGGAGGGTCCCACATGGCGCACAAACCTCTCCTGCCTCCCCCTGCTGCTCCCCTCAGCAGTGTACTTCGGTCCTTCTGCCTATTCTGCTCCCCACTCTGGCTCGGTGAATTCTCTCACCCTCCCGCACATCTGACTGTACCCTGTACTTGTATAAATAAACAAATCTTAAAAAAAAAAAAGAGTTCTGTATTAACAAAGAGCATCCTAACCAAGTCCAATTGATTCCTATAGCCAACAAAATGGATAATTTGTCTATCTTTGACCTAACTGGGTAAAACATTGAAGAAAACTGTGACATAATTCTTTTGTGTGAAGAGATCCTCTTAGTTATTGATAACTTCAAAATTGTCCTAGAGAATAAATTTGCACAAGACTGATCTTGGACTAAGATGATGATTTGATACACAAGGTGTTTGGGGTAGATAGTCTGTGCAATCAAATTCAACATTGTTTTTAAGAACCAATAAATAAAACTTGACCAGTAAAGTGTAAAGCAACTTCAGTTTATTGTATTACTTGCATTTCAAAATACAAGGCATTATATCTATTGCCTGTTTTATAGTGATAGAGAATAGAGAAAATAAAATTAAATATTACTGTTACAAAAATGGTTTTTAAATGACCCCTGCATGTTTTTACATAAATGGTAGACATGTGGGGGTAGATGTGTTGGGGTTGCCCTAGTGCCACTTGCAATCCTGTGCTATTGGATATCCTACTTTATGCACTAATTCTATATATACACTAATTCCATTGAAGATCTTTTATACCTGGGTCTGCATTGCCTTCATGTGCACATAGGTTGATCCCTTCACGATGTGCAAGTTTGTGTGCGTGTGTGTGGAGAGGGGGATCCTTTTGTATCTCTGAGTCACAGGCTAGCAGCAAATATGGGTTAGTATTTCATTGTGGTTTTGATTTACATTTCCCTCGTGATAAGTGATAATGTGTATTTTTTTCAAGCACATCTTGGTCCTCTGTAGGTCTTTTAGAGACCTATATATTTAGATCTGCCCATGTTTGAATAGTTTGGCTTTTTTTATTATTAAATTGTATTAGTTGTTTTCAGATTTAGATAATTTATTTATGCATACAAGAACTGGGGTATAGGCCAGACATCTTGGGGGTGAGAGGATTCACCAGAGACAGACTGAGGAACAGAACAGTTAAGAGTTACTGAAATACACTGCTGAGGGGAGCAGCAGGAGAGTCAGGAGACGTCTGCTGCACCATGTGGGTCACCTCCCTGGCCAAGAATCGAACTCGTGCTGAAGTGGCTGCAGACAGCTTCATAGGTTGTGTCTTAACCACTTGTGCCACCAGGGAGGCCCCAAACAAGACTTGTTGACAAGACATTCATTTATCATTGTATATTTTTTGCTCCTTTGTCATAGACTTATGTCCATATACTGCAGATGTATTTCTGGGATCTTAATTCTATTCCATTGGTCCATGTGTCTTTTATTCCAATGCCATAATGCTTATTTACTGAAACTTGTAGTAGAGCTTGAAGTATAGATGTGATATCTCCATTCTTTCTTGTCATGACTGTTTTAGCTTAAGGGTTCTATAACATTTTAGTCATATGTATTCTGTTTATTTGAAGATGACATTGAAATTTTGATCAAGGTTACATTGCATCTTTACACTGTTTTGGGTATGATGGCCATTTTAACAGTGTTAATTCTTCCAGTCCATGAGTACAGAATATACTTTCATTTCTTTGTGTCTTCTATATTTTTTGATAATGTCTTACAGTTTTTTTGTGCAGGTCTTTTACCTCCTGTGTTGAGTTTATTCCTATGTACTTAGTTCTTTCGATGTGCCAGTAAATGAAATTATTTCTTTCTTTCTCTTTTGGTTCATTGTTTTTATAAAGGAATACAACAGACTTGCATATGCTGATTTTTTCACCTGTCACATTTTTTTTGTACTGATTTATTGTTTCTAATAGTTTTTAGTGGAATCTTTAGGGTTGTCTATGTATAGTATCCTTTCGCCTGCAATTAATGATAGTTTTATTTCTTTCCCAATTTGGATTCTTTTTATATATTTGTCTTGCTTAATTGCTGTAGCTAGGACTTCCAATACTATGTAGAAGGTAGTAGTGAAAGTGAACTTCATTATCCTGTATTTGATTGTAAGCAGAAATATTTTAGTTTTTTAACATTAACTACAATGTTTGCTGTGCATTTATCATGTAAAATGATAAATTTTATTATATTAAGGTATTTTTCTTTTACCGCCATCTTTTTACTTTTTAAATCATAATTAGATGCTGAATATTGTGAACATTTTCTCTGCATCTATTCATATGACAATGTGATTTTCATTTTTACTTTTTTATGGCAAAAATGTAGCAAATCATAGGTTAAGTAATAATTCAGCATAAGAAGCATTGTTGTCACAATTTTATGTGGTGTTCCAAGTCAAATGGAGATACATTCAAATGTCTATTAGACCCCATGTCTATCATCATGTTTATATGTTTTTATTGGCAAATAAACAGAAGCATACTTATGTTCCACTGGTGGTACATAAGAAATATTCATGTAAAATATTTATGTAGTAATATTGTTAGGGAAATAAACACTTATTTTCCTTTTATGCTGAGAATGTTAGGCAATCCTGTCTACTGTTCTTAGTACTGACTCTTGTCTTCATCTGCTACTACTGTTGGTGTCTAAGTCAATGTTGCTTATAAATGTGTGGTAGTCCCTTACTGTCTCTCTTTGCTTTCATTTCTGGTGCTCTATATTCTCTAGTATATGGAGTAATCAAAAGGATCACTAAAGAAAATAAATCAAGGGCCTCCCTGGTGGAGCAGGCGGTTGAGCTCTGTACTGTGAAGCTGTCAGCAGCCTCTGCAGTGCCAGTTCAATCCCTGCCTGCCGCGGAACAACCCACATGTCGGGGCAGACCTCTACTGTCTTGCCCACTGCTCCCCTCAGCAGTGTACTTCAGTCAGTCTGCCTGCTCTGTTCCCCAATCTGTCTCTGGTGAATCCTCTCACCCACCCCTACATCTGTCCTGTACCCCGGTTCTTGTATAAATAAATCTTAAAAAAAAAAAAGAAAAGAAATCAAGTCGTATTACTCCTCTTCATAAAACCATCTACCAACTCATTCACTTAAAATATTAGCCACACTCCCTATTGTGACCTTCCCCAGGAACCATTTAAGATGTTATTACTTGCCACAGTGCCCTGTGCCTCTCCCTCCCTCTGATCCCTCTCCCTCCTCCTCCCCTGCAGGATGTCTCTGATTTATAATTGTCCGTTTTTGCTTTGTTGTGTTTTGTACTGTTATTATATTTTTTACACTGATGTCTTATATATAGGTGCATTGGTGTAGGAAATTCTATGGGGACTACACCTGTGGGGTGGGGGTAAGCGAATGCTGTTTAGAAATGAACAATGATGTAAAAAATTAAAAAAATAAAAAAAAAATGAAAGAAAAAGTCAAGCCAGAAGGAAAAGAAAAAATAAAAAAATGAAGGTTATGTTTTGATTGTCAACATTGTAATACTGAACTAAGCCAGTGCCTTCAAAGAAATCAAATGTTGTTGTTCCTGGTGTTTTCTAATATTTACGGCAAAGCTTCCCAGAAGTCTAAATTCAAGTAAAAATTTGGTAGTCTGTCATTTGGTTGATAGAAGGAAATTTTGTGGCGCCTCAGTCGAGCTACTGAGACACTCCACAAGATTTTTCCCTTTCCTCTTGGGAAAGGTATTAGATGAATTTGTCTTATTTGGCTTACCTAGTAAAGTAAAACTAGAAGGGCAGCATTGTCGCTTGGGAAAAGGGTAACACTTTGACATGTACAGAAATGTTCACATTGATTTTCTAAAACGTGTATACAAGCTCTCAATACCTGATATGTATGTAAATTGTCAATGGTGATTATTGTCTTGCAATATTGTAGAGTACAGAAATGGTTTCTGAAGAAAACAGGGAGAAAAGGCCTCAACAGATTCCTTTTGATGGAACTGTTGAGAGTAAAAATTTCCTACAAAAAACTGAACAGACCTGGAAATACACCTGATTTTTACTAGGTTTTCTTTGACATAAAACCGTTATTTTTTTTTTGTTTTTACATTGTGTTCTGAATCTATAAAGTTTTCTTGTTTTGAGAGAACAGGATCTGCAGCAATATTGTATTTTTTTCTCCAGTAAAGGTAACTTGTTTGTTTTCTGTTTTATTTTTTTAAGATTTATTTATTTATTTATAAAAGAACTGGGGTACAGGCCAGATGCATGGGAGGGTGAGAGGATTCACCAGAGACAGAGCGGGGAACAAAACAGGCAGACTGATGAAATACACTGCTGAGGGGACCAGCGGGCGAGGCAGGAGAGGTCTGCTGCTCCATGTGGGACCCTCGCAGGCCATCCAGGATCTAACCGGCGCTGCAGAGGCTGCAGACAGCTTCACAGTATGGCTCTCAACTGCCTGCACCACCAGAGGAGGCCCTAAAGCTAATTTTTTTACACATTTTCTCTCCCCTTGATACCAGCACAGCATGAAAATAGTGGTAGTAATTTTTTTACTACTTATGTCAGAGTCTCTTTTTTCATAACTTCATACAGATTTTGTCTGCTAAACTAAAACAATTGGACATGAGTTTCATTGTGTGGCTTTGAGTGTAGTTCTAGGAAGTTGAAACAGCTGAACCAAGAAGAGGAAAATCTGTTGATTTGTCCGTAGGTTCCAGAGGCCTCCAAGGGAGGTGAGGAAGCTGCCTCCATGGGCAGGACTGGACAACCCGGAAAAAGAAAAAGCCCTGGTACCCTCGAGAAGAGGAAGCCCAGGTGGAGTCTGATGAGGCCAACTTTGTTCTTGAAGCCTACATGAACCAGATGTCAAGAGTTTGCTCTGATCCTTCATGGAGTATTCCAACAAAGCCAGCTTAAATTACTGTTTAGTTATTCTGCCCTGTGATTTTATGCAAAAATAGGTAATGTGGATTAAAGGTAGATTTGATTGGGCCTCCCCTGATGGCGCAGCGGTTGAGCACTGGGCTGTGAAGCTGTCCTCAGCCTCTACAGTGCCAGTTCAATCCCCGGCCACTGGCGAGGGTCCCACATGGTGTGCAGACCTCTCCTGCCGCACCCGTTGCTCCCCTCAGCAGTGTATTTCGTCTGTCTGCCTGTTCTGTTCCTCACTCTGGCTCTGGTGGATTCTCTCATCCTCCCTTTCTTCTGATTGTACCCAGTGCTTGTATAAATAAATAAATAAATCCTTAAAAAAAAAAAAAGTTAATTTGTTTTGCAAACTTTTGCTACGTTGTTGAAACAATTTGGGATCAAGGTTGAGAGAAACTTTTTGCATGAGTTGAATCAATTTTAATATTTTTCCTGTGATTTGATTTCTTTGCTGTTTTGTTTTAGCTAATGCCTCCAGATATTTTTTTTTTTTTCTTTTGGCTTGGACTGATAAACTATTTCCCAAAAATAAAGGACTTTTGCTGTCCACAATGGACAATACCTGGAGAGACTGGTTTGCTTTCCAATGGGAACCCTGAGAAAAAAATTTTCATCTGAGACTGTACCCCAGCATCCATACTTTTGATCTTTAACACCATGGAAATGGTGGCAAAAAGTGAAGCTAATTCCATACAGGCTTTGTGGATGCCACCTCCCCACTCCATCAAGACACAAGGAACTACAAATCCCAGGATCCCCAAAGGGAAGTTGCAAGGACCTAAGGGCGGAGTAAAGCAGCCATTTTCTCTGTTTGTAAGTAAAAACCAGCCATGTTAGTGGGGTCGGGCAAAAAAAGAAATAAAAAATAAGATGTTATTACTTGCAACTCTACTCCCAAATCACTTTTCTCTAACAAAATTATTTTTGCTTTGCTCCTCAAGAGTATCCTTGCCTTAGGATATTTACACTAACTTTTGGCTCTGCCAGAAAAACCATTGCCCCCAAATCTTCTGGAAATTCCCCTTTAGTTTTCAGCTTAAAGGAAATTTTCTTGGCTTTTCTCATGTAGTAAAATGAAGTTCAATGAAAGAAGATAAGAAAGCAATGTATGAAGAACATTTTTTTTAGTTTTGTATTTTATGAAATAAAATATTATGACAATGCATTAAGTAAATATATCATGAAAGTAACACTATGCATGTATTAATTTCACTCCTTAACTTCTAATTACTTTCTGCATACCTACCACCCATTGTTTTGTGGAAAATTCTTATGTAAATAACATGCATATCAATTGAGTAGATTCCTTCTATGTTGGATTTAATTTATTTTATTTTACAACACTGTTTGATCTATACCCTGTGTTTATTTTTATTTTTTAAAGATTTATTTATTTTTGCATACAAGAGCTGGGCACAGGCCAGAGGTGTGGTGGGTGAGAGGATTCACCAGAGACAGAGTGGGGAACAGAACTGGTAGATTGACTGAAATACACTGCTTAGGGGAGCAGCAGGCAAGTAAGGAGAGGTCTGCTGTGCCATGTGGGTTGCTCTCTGGCCGGCCGGGGATCAAAATCATGCTGCAGTGGCTGCGGACAGCTTCAAAGGTTGCATCTTAACCCCTTGTGCCACCAGGGAGGCCCTACCCTATATTCTTATGGTGTCCCAGAAGAATAACTACAGGGTCAGACTCTTGGTTTCTTCTAAACACATGTCCTTTCTCTCCATTTAAATAGCTGTAGGAATGCTTTTCTTCATTATTCAATCTCAAATTCCTTTTACTCAGTTCCTTATGGTAAAAATCTGCACTCCTGCTCTCTCATCTGTTTTTACTATTCTTTCTTTATCCAGGTCCCAATTGCCACTTTTCACTGATTGTTTCAGCACATTAAAGCTATTTTTAGTGAAATCCTGTGTAAGGGGAATTGGGATAGAAGATAAATAATTGTGGTGTTTTGTAGTAGTTATAGGAATACAAATCTGTTGTATTAGATGGGAAATAAATAGAATATCTTGACTTTAGTAATTAAGTTTTTGGGAAACATTCATTCTGTAAAACAGGAATTCACATCTAAATTTCTGAACCTACAAAAGTGAGTTGAGCAAAGTAGTTCAAGCAAATAAAAGTGTGAGTTAATTAACATAGTTTAAACATCCGTCCTATAAGCCCCACATAATAATCTAAAAGCAAATGCAAATGAAGGAAATAAAAAATAGAACTACAAGTAAAAGTACTGGCTCTATATTGAAAAAGTCAAAAGAATTTGAGAGAAATTTGTGTGACAAAGTATTATAAAGAAAATTGAAGCTGCACATCCGCTATTAATGTGTTAGATACATATTTATGTACACACACAGTTTGACTGCAAACCATGAAAATAATAGTCAATCTTATATATCCACCACTCACTATAAAGAATAAAGTTATATCTATACCACCCAAACAATGTGTATCCCACCTTAATTCAATTTCTGTTTTTCCCCTCAAAGTATTATCTTGACTATCTATAGAACAACATCAGAAATGTTTCTTCAATAAGTAGTGTGTGTACATGTGCATCCAGTAGTGTTTGAGAAAATGAATTGACAAAATATTGCTTGTAGCACAGTTCTAGCCTGGTAAAAGTTTTTAAATATTTATTTTGCATTTAAATCTAAAATTTATGTTGTACTTGATATTTAAAAAAGAAAGAGTAGCATTTATTAGGACTTAGAATACTAAAGGGAAATTGTATTTAAAGCTTATTAATATTTGTGATAGTATTATTTCAAAATAAATATGAATATAATTATATATTCTGTCCATGTTTGATGAACAATTTGGTAAAAGTACTTAGATCAATTATTTTCTTGTTTTGTTTATATTAAGAAATAGTAAATAGTGTTAAATATCACTATATCATCAAAAAGAAAAAAAATAGATGACAACAGAAGTACATAAGACCATGTGACAGACTCACATAGAAATACTAAAATAACTGTTTAGATTTTTTTTTTCTATTCTGTTTCTTGTCTATCACTTCTCTTTTCCTTTTTTCCAGTTTAATATCTCAGACTTTCCTTTGAGTACTACTTGTACCTATCTTTTAAGAAAATCAAATTAGGATAAATGTAAACCATTATACCCCTTCTTAAATTACAAATACATGTTGTAGGAAATAATGTTATTTCTTAGTACCATCTCTGAAAAAAATATCAGTTTTGGTTAACTGAACTCATTGAAAACTGATAGGATGGTGCATTGGCCATAGGTCAGAATTCATTGAATCCATTTTAAATACATTTCTATTGTACATAGAGAGTAAGTAACCTTCTCAGGATCACATCGCTTGTGAATAATAGAGTTATAATTCAAATCCAGTACTTTGATTTTAGATCTTAAGGAGCTACACAATATTATTAAAAGTATGCCCTACTTTTATATAGATATTTTTATGTTATTGAAATCAATGAGACAATAGTGGTCATACATAAATCTTTCAAAATCTGCTAAAGAATATTTGCCAAAAGAAAGAATTTAGTGTATTCAGAAATCCAGAGGGTTGTGTACATAACTGCTCTACAAGCATGCCTATAAACATTTTATTTTTAATGTCTCCTTCATAAACAAACAACATGGATCAACCTAGATCACGTACTTCAGGATAAAGCCAGGATCTTTTCCTCTGACTAACTGACAAAATTCTCCATAGTGAACACATGTAAACACACACAGGCACACGCACAGCACTTTGACTCTATATGTCATTCCTTTGCAAGTTCTACCAGTTATCTTTTAGAGCAGTTCTTCTCCAGCTACTCCTATAATGGAAACCTGCAGAGGCAACTGTTGAGCAGCAAATCAGAGCCCCATTTCAACAATACTAGCTCAGCTAGACTCATTATCTTCTCCCTTTTGCTCCCAGCTGGCCTGTCAACTTTGAAAGTGACTGTTGCCTTTCAATATTTAATAGAATCCTCACTAAAATTTACATTTTAGCCTAACTTGCAGGAGCTTACCTTCAGGTTTGAAAGTAGACGTAATCATATAATTGTATCTTCATGTTTCCATTTTCCTTAGATTCTGTGTATTGTGAGTTTTATCAGAAGGTGGGTGAGACTATTTGGAAATAGATAAAACCAAAACTTGGAGTAATTCATTCCAAAAGAAAGGTGTTTTTTTTTTTTTTTTTTACAAAAATGCTAGCATTTCAAAAGCTTTTATAATATCTATAAACATTATTAAAGCCATCAGTTTCTGTTAGACTATTTCCAGCTAAGCATTTTCTTTAAGTATGCAATTGCTTTTGAACTCTAGCTTGCAGAGCTTCATCCTCAAGCAAAGGCTAAAAGCAATAAATGAAAAGTTATGGCCAAATTCAAAGCCATGTTTATTCTGTATCCTGACTGGTTTTGTTAGGTAAGGTAAATCAGGGAGCTGTGATGTACTTCTAATCAGTCAAAAATGAAAGACAAGCCCAATTTTCCTCCTTGGCTTTGTTTGTATATATGTAAGCACTAGATATGCAACTACAAAAGTCTTCTTTAAACCTATTCTTTCCAGATTCTCATGTATCATTACCCAGGCCTTTTCTAATGATTAATAGCTCTTATTTTGTTTAGTTTCTGTTTTAATAGACTCTTTATGTAGAAGGATTATAGCTATGGGATTCTCAAAAGATGCAGACTAAAGTAGGTAGTAAATAAAGAGGTAATTTTACTAAGAATAAGAAAACAATTGAACATATTGTAAGTGGTTGTAGCAGTATGTATCATAACATTTGGAGTATGAGATTGGTAATGTATACAGCAAGTGGCCACTGCTTCTGGGGATAAAGTGCCTCCCATGATTGCTCACATTATTTCATTTCATATGTTACAGGGGAGAGAAACTTCCACATCTAGTTAATCATCTTCAGCAGGATGAGTTTATGTTATGTGAAGTCTACAGTAATAATCAGGGATCATGGTTCCCCAAGATAGAACCCACACTAATTTCTTTAAGCAGAAGAAATATATTAAATGATATACATAGCTTATATATCACTAAAAAAAGGAGAGTTTGACTTTTGAAGAGCTATGTGCAAACTAACAGCAGGACATCCTTTGGAAATTCTGCCTTAGCTATGATGCAAAAGAGTTGAGTTGGAAAACAACTGCCACAACTGTGAACTCAAGAACCACATGTTTCTGTGATGATGCATACATGGCAAAAACAGATGCCTAACACCTGCTTTTCACCATATAATTCATTCTGAACAAGTACTTATGCAAAAAAAAAATATATTGTCAGAGTAACCTAAATCATATGAAATCCAAGCTGCAATCAAAAATTTTAAGCATAGTTTTTTGGCCTCCCAACTTCTGCATTTAAGGAAGAAATGTTTGGAAAATTTGATTGGGTAATTTTTTCCACAGCATCAGTCACATCTGTCACAGATGTCATCTGTCTTATATATGGTGACTTAAGTAGACACCAAGTAATAGGCAACTGTATGTAAAACTGACAGAAATAAAGGATCTTTTCTACTAGGTAAATTTTAGACTTTGAAATATTATAAGCAAATTATTAAATTTAGGTTTATACATTTTGTTTTATTAACTTTAAGTTTATACATTTTATCAAATGTTACCAGTGAATGTTTTACAGAATGAAATAATTATTATCATGTGCATTAGATTTTATGCTTACTCCTCTATGTTTAGACATTATGATGCCTATCTCTATGAGAAAATTGTATTATTGTGCAAAAGCATTTTATGTTGCAAACCTCATTGAAACCTCTATCCACTACATCTCTAAACATCAAGAAAATAAGCATGTATGAGTTATTTTTGTCATAGCAAGTTATTTTTCTTGAGGAACTGCTGAGCCTTATACTCCCAAAATATGTTTTCTGTTTTCTTTGCTCCTTGGCCTCTAGAGTGTCATATTTAACAAAAGAAATTTGAAGCTAATTTAAGGCCCAGGAAAGGAAACATAATAATCCTGGATTACTTGTTTCTGTTAGTAACATAAGTAGATAACAATGGTACCTTTTTCTGGAAGACACATAAACCACAGTTGTAAGTCTTTTTATTGAATGAGAAACTAAAAGAATCCAGTTTTCTAGCAAAATTGTTTAACAAATACTTTTCACTTGAGGTGTCTTAAAAATGTGTATATAAGTATATATGTATATAGCACAATGTAAATTGAACACAATAATGAACACACACTACTACATTATGTAGTATTGCACTACATTAGTATTAGGTACTACATTAATGTAGTTCCCTGTTATAGTCATGTTCCCTTCAATAAAAACTGAATGAAAAATACAGTTTCTATCCAATTAATTGAATCAGTTCAGCTCACTTTTATATGCATAGAACATACTCCCATTCCCTCTCATTTTTAAATTTGTGTAATACATTGCTGATAGATTCTTGAAAGAAACGTGCATTCAGTCAATTTTGTTTGTTTGTTTTTATCTAGCAATCGTCATGGGAATGATACTTTGATCATAAATTTTTTTAATTTTTAGTGCAAGAATAATAAATTATTTGGCATTCGTGCTACAGCCATATTGAGGGAACTAGAAGAGTGTATATAATTCAGAATATTGACTTCTAGTGCATATTCATGGCCTAATTGTATATTGACTGAAAATAAGATTTAGTAATAAAAGATATATAATCCTCTTTTATAATGTATATGGCATGCATGATCAAAATCTGTGCATCTTGTAACTAACAATTTTTAATGAAATAACCAGGTATAGCACATTGAAAAACAAATGAAAAGGTCATGGAAGGGGTTTATCATTTTGCTTGTCCAAATTAATTGATTCAGTTAATTTGCTCATGAAGTGGGAATTGTCCATTCTTATACTTTTCATTTTAAATCTATTTGATGGTAAAATAACACAATTATTGGAAAACTAGAGTCCATTTGAACTCTTGGATTGGAGAATCACTTGCTTTTTTAGTGGTTAGTACTCATGTATTCATTCCTCTAGATTTCCTTGCTAATACTTTTCTTTAATCAAACTATTACTTTATTTACTCTCCTGAAATATATTTACCATATAGAACTTGTAAGGTTTAATGATATTCAACTTTATTATTTCCTCTAGGAATATTAATTTTGTGGGTCTCATTCATCTTCACTGCCTACAAATCTGATGGTTGACATTTTTGTTTCCTCATTGCCTTTCTCCTCTTTGTCCATTTTTCCAGCCTGCTAATTTCTGTTCACCCCTCCAGGTTTGGTGCTGTAAAAGGGAGCAGGGCTAACGTAAAAGGAAAGTTTTTGCTGCCATAGTGTCCTACCCTAATTGTGGCTCCCTTTGAGATTGTTAACCATTTGGTAGATTCTTTGGAGACTCCATGTTTGCTCTTACAGGCAGCTCTTTGAAGTCAGCGCACTTTCTAGTTGGCTGCTTGCTTAGATTGGTGCAGATATGAATACAACCCAGTATCCTCATGTTAAGGTCTCATCACCTCTCTTGGTGACTCTCTTGAGCAAAACCTATGATCTCATTCTTACTCACATTTGTGATCCAAATTTGGTGTCAATGTATACTTGCTTTAGAGCCATCTGTATTTGAGGTGCACAGTTACCGCCCAACTGCAGTCTTTTCATCCCTGCATAATTCCTTAACAGCTGTGATTAGAAATCAGGATAATGGTCCTTTGTGGAGGCAATAAGAGTGAACTTGCAGCTTAAGTTCAGTAAATGTTTTCTAACGTGAAGCAAGTGTTTTAAAATATGAAAAATGTAATGTCTTGTATCTGCTTTTGCTATTATGACAAAATTATCTGTGACTTGATTCACATATGTAAATTTCATACAGTTTGTAATATACAGATTAAACCAGGGTTACAAAGTAACTGAATCTTTATTTAAATGGAAATTACCCAAACATATTATTAATTAAAATGCTCTCAGAACTTAAAATTATATTAAAAATTTCAATCATATATTCATGATAAATAGTTATGATGTAATTCTCTGTAGTAGCATTCTAAGTGGATGAGTTTTCTCATTTTGCAATAACACAACTTTTTTGATAGTCATCTCATTTTATAAGGACTAAGAAACAAGGAAATGACTTAGTATGCAGTTTCATTATTTTTTGCATTAAAAAGTCAATTTAGAGAACATGTGAGATGACAGAATTAGAGAAGGGAAGTAATATGTTTTATACAGAAAAAAAGATATACATGTCAGGTTCATACAGAAAAAAAAAGATATCTTCATTTTCACCCTGCTATGCTCACTTTGTTAGACAATAAGATACCATTTCTGCTTTGTCATAACTTTTAAGATAACAGTATGATTAGCAACATAGCCATGAATGTTCACCATTGAATTGAGGAGGTGAGAACTTCACTCATGTTTTTTCATGCCCTTCACATTCACATTGACATCCATGCTGACATTCACATTGCAATACTTTGTTAGGAAATAAGTTTGTTTAGGTTTCTTTATTTGTCATGCTTTTCTCCTCTCTATGCCTGTCTCACTTTGTGTGCGCGTGCACGCATGCACATGCACACACACACAGCCTTTTTCTTCACTGTCACCCCAACATGAGTCTGTATCTGTGTATCTGTGTATTTATTTTTAATATATGTCAGCTCTATTAATACAGTATGCTTAAGACTTCTGATAGTAGCATGGGCCTCACTGGTGGTGCAAGGGGTTAAGATGCAACCTATGACACTATCTGCAGCCACTGCAGCACGAGTTCGATCCCCGGCCAGGGAGGTATCCACATGGCACAGCAGACCTCTCCTGACTTGCCCACTGCTCCCCTCAGCAGTCTATTTCAGTTGATCTGCCTGTTCTGTTCCCCACTCTGTGTCTGGTGAATCCTCTCACCCCCCACACCTCTGGCATGTCCCCCGCTTCTTGTATGCATAAATAAATAAATCTTTAAAAAAAAAAAAACTTCTGATAGATATAGGTTTTATTTTTTTTTTTTTTTTTTTTTCTTTTATAGAGGCATGTTTTATTTATTTATTTATTTGTTTGTTCGTTTGTTTTTTTTGTTTGTACATGCACTGGGTACAGTCAGAAGCACGGGAGGGTGAGAGAATTCACCAGAGCCAGAGCGGGGAGCAGAGCAGGCAGAAGGACTGAAGTACACTGCTGAGGGGAGCAGCGGGCGGCAGGAGAGGTCTGCGCGCCATGTGGGACCCTCCTCCGGTGGCCGGGGAGCAGCCGGGGATCGAACCGGCGCCGCAGAGGCAGCGGGCAGCCTCGCAACCCAGCGCTCAACCGCTGCGCCACCGGGGAGGCCCATAGATATAGGTTTTAGCATTAGAAGAAATTTAGCACTATTAAATTAGCTTTTATTATTATTGAATGAGTTTCTTAGGTTGAAAGTAAAGGAGATTTTAAAAATATAATGGGATTTAATAAAAGACATGGGATCTGGAGCTTCAGTCATGAACTGTGAGAATGCAATGTAGCAATGTTTCTCATTCATGCCTCAAATGTTAAGTGAATGCAGGAGATGAGCTAAGTAGAATTTAAGAGAGGTAGAGGAGTGATTATCATTGAATATCCCAAAGCAAATGAGAAGCACTTATCATGTATAATTAGTCCCCAACATCTGTTACATGGTATTCTAGTCCTGTGCTATATTAGAATTATTGTTTAAGCAAAACATGCTTAGTCTGAGGGTAAGGAAAATGAATTATGTGTAATGTGAATAATTTGGAATAACATTTTTATGTATCACTTCCTGAATCCCTTGTGTTTTGGTAAATAAAATTAACGAAGAAATGACACGTGACTTACTATGTATTTCTCTCACTCATCTTACATTTTCCTCATCTAATTACTCATGGACATATAGCAATATGTAAATGAACTTTCAATAAAAATTAACTGAATACAGTTAAAAATAGCCAACCTCTAACTTAGGTTCCTTAAAGAAAAGTAATGATTTTGTAATTACTTCATAAATGTTGGAAAATATCCTCAGGAGTATATAAACACAAATCTGCTTAAATGACAACAGTTTTATAGAAATACACAGAATTATCACATGGAATAACCTGGCCCCTGGAATGAACAACACAAACTATAAATGTTTTTATGCACATTTTTAAAAAGATGTATTTTATTTCTATATGCATAAAGGAACTGAGGTGTAGGTCATAAGTATGGGTGGCAGGATTCACCAGAAACAGAGTAGGGAGCAGAACAGACAGATCTCCTAAAATACATTGTTGAGGGGAGCAGCACATGAGACAGGAGAGGTCTACTGTGTTATATGGGTTAGCTCGCTGGCTGGGGGATCGAACTCATGTTTCAGTAGCTGGCAATAGGTTGATTGTGCTGAGCCTTAACCCCTTGCACCAACAGGGAGACCCTAGTTGTGAACATTTTTTTCTCACCCCTCTACATAGTATTGCTGTCTCTACTATCATACACTGCTACACGTATAAAGATCTGTTTCAAGAGACCTACACTGGAGCCCAGAAATCTGTATTCTTAATGAGCAGCCCGAAATGATTTTATTACTGGTGATCTGTTGTCCATATTGGAGGAAAACTGGTCTAAAAAGAATAATAAAAAAAAAAGAATAAAATCATTTGTGCTAGTTATTGAACAAAAGAAAAATAAAACAAGTTTCTTCAAAAAGAGGAAACCTAGATTTTATTATATTCCACATGTAAAGAAACTTTACATGAGGTTTCTTTCTGGTACTTAAGTTCACAGTTCTAGGAGAGGGTTCTTTGATTGTCGACTCTATGTGAAATGCCCAGATGATTCTATGAATATTGACTCGACCTTCATAAAATGACTGTTGCTAGCCAACTATAAAGACATGGGGGAACGTTAGTAATTTTGTTAAATTTACCTATTGCTGGACTCAGAGTTCCAAACAATGAAAAAATAACTGTGCTTATAAATATGTTACCAATAATACATGTGAGTTATATATGTACAATATAATTTTTCCCAAATCAGAGACATGTGTTTTACCCTATGCTTGCCTCTTTATTACACATGCACATACACATCTATCATTTCTGATATGCTTGAAGAAAAATTTCTTCAGTCTCAACCTAGTAGTACAGTTGTTGGGTCACAGGAAGGTGATAAGTTTTAGTGACTTATTTTTTTGGTGCAAATGGAGCTCATAATTTGAGAGAAATTTCTAATATTGATTGACAAAAGATACATGTTACTATACAAAGTAATAATTCATAGAGCACGTGAAATAAGATGGTTTTGATATATGACAGAACTTGACAAGCACTTTTTGTACTTTGATTGCTTTTCCTTATTATAAGTTTGCTTTCTTGAGAGAACTAATTACATATCTGATGTCATCAATACAAGACCAAAAATAATAAGAAACCATGTACCTGATTATATTCATGTAAATATACTATTTTCTGGAGATTTTTAATTGTACAAAATATTTTAAGTTGCATCATGGTATATGAATTATACTTTACTAAGGGTGCTTAATAATAAAACAAAATGATCTGAATATATTTAGAGACCTAATTAGTGTTATTCAAAGACCAGTGAATTGGGCAGCATCCCATCTAGCAAGTAGAAAGGTGGTTCAAGGAGTTGTACAGTATAAAAGGTTTTTGCAGTCTTAAAGAGAATGGGACAGGGTTATTAGCAAAAAAAAAAAAAAAAAGGTTTCTATCAGGCAAAGCCACCTTCCCTTAGAGGAAGGTGCTCCTTTGCCCTCTGCCTCCATGACTCTATGAAAAACTCCTTTGTGGGCCTTTTTTTTTTTTTTTTTAATCAGCATAAATGCAAAGAAAAATTTTGAAACTTTATAGTATATTAAAGTTTCTCAATTCTGGGTTAATAGAAAAATTACCTGCAAGAAAATGTAAGTCCCAACCATATCATCTTGACTTCAGTATGAGCCAGTGACCACATGAAACACTCAGGTAGTGACTATTTCAGGCAAGTGACACATTCCCAAAGTCTGTCCCACAGGAAATCAAACTTGTGCCTTCACTCTCCTTCTCTCTCTGCCCTTGGTCTCTGTGTGCTGATTTTTTTTCACTAGTCCGTTTATGTTTATTTTCCTTCCAATATACCATTTGTTTATGGTTTCTGTACTAGTATTATTTTTTTTTTGAGTACACTAGCTTTCAAAATCATTTGTTTTTGGCAAAGGAGCTTCTTGGAATCTTAAACTTCTAAATGCTTATCTTGATATAATGCAAAGATCCTGGTAAATACTAAAGAACTTGTTGATTTTTGGGCCTCCCGGTGGTACACATACATAAGTAAAATAAATAATATTGCATTTAAATATTAAATATTAAAATATTTTTAAAAAATAATTGATTTGTGATATAAACCAACTTTAAATTATGATTTCATTTTTTTTAAGATTTATTTATGCATACAAGAGCTGCGGTGCAGGCCAGAGGTATAGGGGAGTGAGAGGATTCACCAGAGACAGTGGGGAGCAGAACAGGGGGATCTACTAAAATAAACTGCTGAGTGGAGTTGCTGGGGAGAGAGGAGAGATCAGCTGAGCCATGTGGGTCAGCACCCTGGTTGGGGATTGCTCTCTTGTTGCAGTGCAGATTGCTTCATAGTGCTGTGACTTAACCCCTTGTGCCACCAGGGAGGCCCATGATTTCATTCTTTTACACTGTGGCATTTGTCAGCCAGATGGACTTTTTGTTTTTCAATTTGAAGGACATTTTTTCTATTAGTAATGTAGTATTAGTAATGTCTAGGATTTTAACTTAATATTAGGTTTATTAATGGTTGCAAGTCAAAACTATACTTTTCTTATAATCTTTGTTCATTTCATACCACTTCTTATTTCATTGCTAATGTTAGAAGGCTGTATATACAATGTAGACAATCACTTTTACATTGGTTTCTGGTTAAAAATAGATTAATTCAAATTGAGCAACCTTTCTCTACCTTAAATAGGAAAGTGCTAGAATAGCATGGATTCTGGATGCATACTCCTTTGAGATTTTAAAAATTTCTTCAGTGCATAAAGTGCTTTCTCTCACTTTATCATATAGACTGAGGCTGATGAAATAGCTATTTAAAATATATAAAAACTCATTTAACTTAGTTTGGCTTAAGTATTTGATTTTGAAAATATGAAAATTGCACTATGAAAAAGGGATGACTTAGAACATTTATTCCATTAGAAATTTTAAAATGTATTACATTTAATGTACTTCGCTATCTCAGCTTCTCTTATAATGAATCTATCTTCCTATAGCTCTCACAGTGTTTTTTAAATGTGTGCTATTTAATATAATGTGGAGGAAAATACAGTAGACTTTTGAGAAAATTTTTAACATTTCAGTTCATTTTTGGTTCAAAATCAAATTGAAACTTATTTACTTCCCTAATAAAGAGACACTGAGATAGAATGATGACAATTTACTGTCTTAATTCATGCCTGCTTTTATATGAAAAGAACCAAATTCTGTTTGAGTACCTAATGTGTTAAAGATGTCCTTTAATTAATTGATTACATCCAGAGGCAAATTACCTATTGAAATAAAATATTTTCTGTCATGTCTTTCTACTGGACATTTGGAAGTTGTAAGATCCCCATGCTTTACTCTTTATTCTAGTTTCTCATTAAAAACATCTCACCTTATGGTTCATTGCATTTATTTCTTTGAATGGTTTTAGAATGGAGAAAATAAATTTCACTTTAATGTTAAGATCATTCTGTGTTATGAAAAGTCTCCTAGAGGTACTGCAAACCCACATTGCAATTGTACAAATTTGCTTACAATAAAATTTTTAAAACACTCTATATAGCAAATTAAATTTGATGCTAATAAATTATATTGCAAATTATGTAATAAATTATATTGCTAATTAAATCTGGGAGGCTATCTTTTTACCTAGCATATAAGTTACTTTTGAGTCATCTAGAAGCTCAGAAGATATAGAAAAATAAGTGAGGTTCCTGGAAGAACTGTTCATTCCTTAACTTTACCACTATTTTCATCCACATTTCTTTTTACTCTCTCCTTTCTCTTATAAATCTCTTTTTGTGGTCTTTCCTTAAAGAAGGCCTTTATTTATTTTTAACATGAAGGATATTTGTGCAATAAAAGTTGCTTGTTTTGACTAAAATTTATTTAAGTGGTATCATGAAGAGGTACCACAAAATCAAATTAAACATAATTATTTTATTTATATAATAAAGAAAGCTAGTATAAAAGGAGACACCATTTTTGATTCTTGGTGAATGACCTGTAACACATGTACAGGAAGTCTATGTAAAATCTAGTAATTGAACTCCTGTAACATGTTTAATTAAACATATAGATCTGATAGAAACTTCAAACATGCAAAGGGGTAGAAAAAGAAACCCAACAGATATTCTTCCTAGATGTTTAAGTAACTCAGTCTAATCACACTTTTAAATGTACTCAATGGAATTCTTTAAAATGTTAAAATATTATGTAAAGTTTAGCCTGACCTCTTGTATTTTAACAAGAATGAAAACTTGCTACAGTTGCAATTTCACTAAAGAAAACAAATTTGCATTCTCAAATGATGTTCCAATTTTTAAAAAAATGACATCTTACCACCATAATATCAATGGTTAGAGTATTGAACAGTCCAGGATTCAAGGATTCTAAGTGATTCTAATGGAACCACAGATTAAGAGGGTGAGCCTCTTCAATGACTTCTTAGCTTTCATCTTTTCAAATCACTCAATCCCTTACACATTTTAAAATAATTTAAAATTCAGTAATTTATGTTTCTCTTATTTCAACCAACGAGTTATTTGTGAACAGCAACCACCTAATTAGATTCTATCATCTTTCTGATGGTAAGAAAATGGCTTATTTTGGAAACTACCTAGGTATAATCATTATTAAAAAAAAAAATGTGTCATATGGTCTGTGTCTTTCAAATGCATCAATCTGATGGTCTCAAAATCTTGCAGAATATACCTATGAATTAGATATGTTGCAATTCTCTTAGAATCTAGAATTTATCATTTAGCCCAACTGATACTGGAAACAAATGTCATTAAGCATTTTGAACTTAATAATATGGCCTCTCTCTTGCCTTGTTATCTAATCTCCTTTATTTTTACGAGCAAGAAATGGCCTTTTGAGTCCAGGAAAATTTTTATTGATAAAATGAATAAACTTTTATCTTTCACCCTTTTATTTTCTATTTTGCAAGTAAATGGTCATTTTTCTCTCTCCCATATATGAGTGTGAGTGTGTGTGTGTGTGTGCATGCATATATTTATATATGCATATATATAATGTATATAGATACTTTCTGTACTACTTTTATGTCAGTTGAAGACAAAAAGGGATATCTTTTAAAATGTTGCTGTTAATGTCTCAAATTTAATGAAACAGGGTGAATAACTTTTAATATATTTCAGTCAGTGAGATAAAAAATATTCAATGATTAGATGTATGTCTTTACTTACATACATTACTTTGTTTATTCCTTATAATAATACATATTGCTGATTACAAGAATCTAGGGAATTTGCCTAAAATCACCAAGATAGTAGAAATGTACTAGTTTACTGCTGCATAACAGTGTCTTTTAGCAGTACACATTTATTATATCACAGTGTCATTGGGCTAGGAGTCCAGGCACAGTATACCCAGACCCTCTGATTAGGATTTCACAAAATTGTAATCAAGTTGTTGTCAGATCTACAGTCTCATGTGACACTTTACGATGGAAGTATTTGCTTACAAGCTGACTCAGATGTTTGCAAAATTATCTTTTTTGTGTCTTGTGCCTTGCTGGCTGCCAACTGAGGTTACCTTCATCTCCTGAATGTCAATACAAGTCCTTGCCATTTTATTTCTTCAAATATTGTTACTTGCTTTGACAAAGCAAGTTAGGGCAAAAGAAAGGTACTCAATGCGATAGTTACCAGAATTTCTTGTAATGGAACCATGTAATATGCATGTAAATGCAAACTTCCCATTACCGTCACTACATTCTTTTGGTTAGAAGCAAATCATGGTCCTTGACTCCAAACCCACAACCACCACCACCACCACCACCCCCCACACACACACTATAAGAAGGGAATCCAACAAGGCATAAAACAAGGATGCAAGCATCATGGGGGTACCTTAAATGTCTGCCCACCATGGATCCTCTCCCATTTCTGTTCCTTTTATCTCAGGATGCAACTTTTGTGCCCAGGATCCATCTTTCTGCACAGAGGAAATGAAGTATTATGGCTGTTCCAAGGATTCTAAGTTAGTGTGTTCATTTCTTAAACGGATAGTCTCTATCTGATCTGAAGTTTTATTTGACCATCCTTAATGTCAGCTATCTATCTCTTTTATGGGTTGCAAGCTATATGGACAGAGATTTTATCATTCATATCTGTATCTAGTAATCTGGAAAACTTAGTTCTAAATTCAGGTCATTCATAATTGTACTATTATCTTCATATCTGTAGAGCTGTTTCCATTTTAACCCCTTACACTTTGTTAAGAAAATTATATGTTTATAGCAGCACTATTTATAATAGCTAAGCTTTGGAAAGAACCCGAATGCCCAAAAATAGATGACTGGATCAAGAAGATGTGTTATATATACACAATGGAATATTACTCAGCAATCAAAAAAAGATAAACTCATGCAATTTGCAGCAACATGGATGGCGCTGGAAGGGATCATGCTCAGCAAAATAAGCCAGAAAGAAAAAGAAAAATACCAGATGGTCTCACTCATAGCAGGAATCTAGAAAACCTAAATAAGGGAGCAGGAAAAAGAATAACTATAATAAAGTAAAAATAAAAATCAACAAGCAACTATAAACCAGAGACACTCTATGGGAGGGGGTAGGAAGAGGAGGGATTGGGTTCAAAATAAGGGGGGTGAAAAAATAAATAAATATAAAAATATAAATCCATCCCGAGATTAAAAAAAAAAAGAAAATTATAGAGCATAAAACTCCAAATAATGAATGTATGTATGTACAGGATTAGTATTAAACTTGGGATTTCATTTTAAATATACTATAGCACTTTGGTCAGTTCATTTTTATGTTGTGGATAGGAAAATCTGGAACTAATGAAGTGGTTGCATATGTATACTATATATATGTGTGTGTGTATATATCTATATCTGTATCTCTATATATCCTAGTTCTCAAATCCTATGATTCTACTTTCCATTAGATAATTGACATAAGCAAAGTGTCTTTTATCTCAAAATGCATAATCCACTCATTTACTTAATTTATTCACAATAGTATATATATATATATATATATATACCATAATTGTCTAAATGTCAGCATATCTATGTCAGTTTCTAATGAAGAAGCAAAAGTAAAACAAAGGAACTTTATTCCGTAAATAGTATACTTGGATTGTTATGCCATGTGTGATATATACCTAACATACATCAATATGTAAAATTATAAGTAAATGAAAGATATTATCGCTTAATGTAATTGAAGTATAACAAAACAGTTTCCATTGTTATGGAAAAATTTTTGCAAAGCAGCCTGTTTTCAATTCCTGCAAGTTTTTAAATACTGTTGATGGGTATAATTCTTCATCTTTAGCAAACATTACATGTGGTTTATATATCCCTAACATTCCAGCACCACCCAACCAAGATTTTTATTTTCTTTTGAAATTTCTGGATACACATGTATTTCCCACTCTGTAAGACTCTACATGAAAGTTATCTAGATACAGTATAAAATATGCTTAATTAAAATGTACAATTTATGTAATTATAAGCCAAGAAGTGAAAAAATCAAAGAGAGAAACCACTTCCAGGAGAACTCCAGGAAAGTTCCATTTAAAGGATTTAATCCTGAGAAGAATCTTGTTTAGTCTAATAATCTTGGAATTTAGATATTCAATAGCTCCTATATAACGGGAATTCTTACTACTTAGCTTCACTAAAATACTTCTTATTCGGTATATTTTTTTTTACTTTTTTAATAGGATTTAATCAAATAATGTACATCTGGCAGCTATTTGGGTGTGTTTTGTTTTCTTGTTCAGGTAGTAACATACAAAAGAAAACAATGGATACTTCTGTCTACATGATGCAGTTAAACAATGTTCCAGTTATCTTTAACTGGGGGGGGTTGATAATTATTTTCAGATGTTATGCAAGTCATATTGATTAAACATATATGAGTAATTACTTTATGGTAACATATAAATTCTATGTACAGAGTATTTTTTGAAAACAATATTGGAATGAGCCCAAAGTTAATTACCCTCTTTCTCTGTAGAATTTTTTTTCAGCTTCACTGAATTAGGTTAATTAGAAAAGCAAGAGACCCTCCTCCTCAATGCCACCTCCACAACATTTTCAGAGACTTAGCCTCTAAAAGAAACTGCCTGTTTTCATAAGTAAATAATGTTTAGAGGAGAATATTAAATACTCAGTTGTGGTTTATACTTTATTTTGTCCGAGTTTTATTTCCTATGTGTGCACGTATGTGTTTGCATTTTCTAATAGAACCAAACACTGTGCTGGTGATGAATAAAATATGCTCAATGTGAAGATCACTACTAGTGTGAATTTGTTGAATCAGACATTTTTCTTGCCATTATGGGGTAAGTCTCCTCAAAAGGGTCAGATAGACTTTTATCAATAGACCAAGAGTAGACCTTTTGTCATTTTAGTATGGTTACAAGAGGTCAGTCAAGTCCCTGTAAGCCTTGGGAGGTCTAATGTCATTACTCAACACAAAGTGTTTTGCATTGAGTGCAGTGAGGTGCCTGTGTGTAAGGACAAATTTCTTTCCTTTGTCCTTCACCCTTTCCTAATAGAAGAGATTGTCACATCCTAAGTGTCTGTCCTTTTCCTGATGGAAGAAGCAATCTCTGCTCTCTCTGTATGACATAGAAGAATGTAGAGTGTGGTTGGGGATAGGTATATCACCTTGTTTTACATTTATTAAACATGTTCTATCTAAGAATCTCTTCTTTGCTTTCAGAGTAAGGATGAGTTATCTCTCCTTGTCTGCCTTGTGAAGTCTTCCCCTCTATGTCTTTGATACTCAAGTCACAAAATGCAGGTTAAATATTCCTTGTGTACTTCAATATGTTTTAAATATAAAGCCATGTAAATTCCTCATGCATATCTTATTTTTTAAAGATTTATGCATACAAGAACTGGGGTACAGGCCAGAGGTGCAGGGGCTAAGAGGATTTACCAGAGACAAGTGGGGAACAGAACAGGCAGACTGACTGAAATACACTGCTGAGGGGCTGAAGGGAGCAGCGGGCAAGACAGGAGAGTTCTGCTGCACCATGTGGGGATCTCCCTGGCTGGCCGGTGATCAAACTTGTGCTGCAGAGGCTTCAGATAGCTTTGTAATGCTGTGCTTAACCCCTTGTGCCAAGAGAGAGGCCCTCCATACATCTGTTATTAAATTGATTGTTTTTTTTCTTTACCACCCCATCTGATGCTCTTTTGATTACTAATCCAACATGAGAAGAACCCAGAGGGGTTAGGGATAATTTCTTCTGTGCTTGGACACATAAATATATAATTGTGTGTGTGTGTATGTGCACGCAAAATTCACACTAAGATTAGGAATTGAAAATTATATCACTCCATAGTGATTGCAGATCTGGATGGATTGCTTATTAGTTGGGATGCAGTTTAGGGAGGCCTGGATTTTGGTGACAAGGGGTTCTTTTAAAACTTTTATCTAGAATGAACATTGCTTCCCTACCATCTAACCACAAGCATGATTGTATTGGGTTGTGTCTATTTGTATTTTGAGTCCATATAATGTCTTCTAGACTGCTAGCTATACCTATGTGCTAACCAAATGTGGTAACTTCAGTTTTGTGAGTAAATTTGGTTGGTAAAAAATTAAGTGACTTTGGGCTTCTCTGGTGGTGCAAGGGTTGAGCACAACTCTGTGAAGATATCCGCACCCTCTGTAGCTCAAGTTCAATCCCTGGCCAGCCAGGGAGCTGACCCACATGGCACAGCGCACCTCCCCTGCTTGCCTGCTCCTCCCCTCAGCATGGTATTTCAGTTAGTCTGCCTGTTCTGTCCCCCACTCTTTCTCTAGTGAATCCTCTCACCCACCACACCTCTGGCCTATACACATGTTCTTGTATGCAGAAATAAATCTTTAAAAAAAAAAAAACTTAAGTGACTTAAATGACATAAAATTAGTCATTCTGCTTTAACTTTAAATGTATTATCTTCCAAAATGGAGTTAATAACATCAACAATAACCAGAACTCAACGTTTGTCAAGTCCTTATTCTTTACCAGGGATGGCAATCAGTACCTCACTTGTGTTCGCATTTAGTCATCAGAAAGATCTACGTAAGATTAGTAATTAAAGGAATGAAGTTGGTATGATGAGTAAGTTGTGTTTATTCAAAAGCTATTTTCATGTATATTGATGTTTTGAAATGTTCTGAACTTTTTTTTTTCAATTAAAAAGAAAGACATAGTAATGTAAGAAGAACTAAAAATTCTACTGTGCAAATAAATCCTGCAGGTAGCTATGATGAAAAATGTGTAAATATCAGGAGAAGCTGTGAGTACAGTGGGGAGCTACAAACACATCTATCTGAGTTAAAACAATAGATTAATGAAAAAAGCTAAATGCTAGATCAAATTTTCAATTCTTATGAAAAATGTCTATTTAGAAGCAAGTAACCTTATTACCTATTTGTTTTAGTGTTAGTGTCTGGGTACTAAAACACAAGTTTTTTTTTTTTTCTTTGTTTTCTTTTTCCAGGTACACACTTATTATAGTAGAAGTGCTTGTTCTATTGTGTTACTTATTTTAGAGGTGAGGCAAATTGAAGGTGAGTGGGATTGAGTAATCTGTCCATTTTCATAGATGCTAAATCGTAGGTCCAGGATTGGATTCTAGATCTGTTAATTGTAGGGTGAGCTCTCTTAACTTCTATAGTACTGGTATCAATTAAGTTTTAGTCTTTTTTCCTCTTGCAGCTATTATTTTTTTTTTTTTTTTTGATGATGGAGTTTTACATGTGAGTGGAATTCCCCCTTGGGTATCACCTATTCTGTAGGACAGATCTTTTTAGGGTTAATACTCACTGATGAATTGATATCTTTATCATCATATGTGTCTTCCTTCTTGTCATGGTATACTCTCTCATACTGATAGAACTATCCACCTTCTTATTAATCTTGGACAGTGTATCATCCATTTATTTTTTATTTTTTAAATTTATTTATATTCATGCATACAAGAACTGGGGTGTAGGTCAAGTGTGGGTTGTGAGAGGATTCACTAGAAACAGGAGTGGGGAGCAGAACAGTCGAATCTACTGAAATATACTGCTGAGGGGAACAGTGGTCACTGCTGAGGGGAGCAGCAGGTGAGAGAGGAGATATCTGCTCTGCCATGTATGTCAGCTCCCTGGCCAGGGATCACACTCATGTTGCAGTGGCAAGAGTGTGATAGCACTGGGACTTAACCCCTGTGCCACCAGGAAGGCCCTTCTTTTATTTTTTTACATACATTTAAAACACATGTGTTTTATAATTCAAATGGAGTCAGAAATGGGAATTAATTTTAAATATCCCATGGAAGAGGTTAAGAAAGATTTTACTGAAAAAGTGGCACTTGCAAAAAGAGAGGAGAGAGACACCATATTGTCCCAATATTCACAGACACTCTTCTTATCAGCTGCCTGCCATAATAGTCTGATCACCAGCTGCTCACATCTGGAAATCTCTGGACCTCTGGAAAGATACAGTCCCCACTGCTGGGAGAAACTAGGTTGAAGACTCTGGTTCCATGCTAGCTTTGGTGTTGTCAGTTTTTCTCTGGGGAGGGTGGAGGACAGGGTGCTTTAGGCAAACCTGAGTAAATTATTAATTGTTTTTCTAAAAGTGCTCCTTTCATTATTTCACTCTTGGTTGTGATCTCTTTTCTTTCTCCATACCTATGATCTATAGTAAATTGACACATGAAAATCTTGAGAATGTTTGTAATATGAATGGAGTATTCTTGTGAAAGTAAAGCTTTTGTTCAGGACACATGTGTTGCAGACACTTAATTCTGAAATTCAGTCATTGCAGAACACAGGGGTGAGGTGAGAACAAGGAAAATATTTAGATCTTCTCTATGAAAATACAAAAAAAAATCAAGTAAAATATAAGTCTAGACATAGTCTATTTATTTTACCTTATTGGGTTTAAGTAACTGCTACAACTTGTTCTGGTTATAAGTCACTTGTGTTAAAAAGATAGTTCTTCATCTTCTTTATTTCATGTGACTGTAGTGAGCACGTGTACTGCAAAAACACAGTTACTGCTGTTACGTAATATTGGGTCAAGGCATGAATGTTAATGTTAATTTATCTATCTATTATACATTTCATTTTTCTTTTGATCAGAAAAGAGAATTCTTACCTTATAAGTTATATATGAAAAATACAAATTAAATCTCTAAAGGTTAGTTGTGTGAAGTATTTGTCAACAAGAATGCATAAAGACCTTGAACATATTCATAGCTCACAAATATGTCCTCATCATCTGATCTGTATTCTTCTACTTGGCTATTGCCAATTTAGTAAAAAGTGGAAAGATAATTTCACTCCTATGTATGCACATATATAGTATGTATGTTCTCTATATAAATATACACACATTTTATATGTGAAAATATTGAAGAAAATCTTTTTAGAGAAGTGTGTTTAAGAGTACCTCTGTTTCAACATTATTTAAACTTATTGTTATAAGTATGACTCCTTTCAACATGTACTACGCAAATATAGCTCATTTATGATAATATGATAAAGAAATATTACAGAACATTATTATTAATTTTGTGGGAAAATTCCAAAGAGACATTCCTTTTACTTGTAATTATACAATCATATAATATTTGGGTCAATTCTATGCCTTAAGAAAATGCAGGAAATGTATTTTGCATCATTATTCCTCAAGCTAGAGTCATATTTATGGATTATCTATATTTTCTGTGTGCTATCCAAAGGCAGTGAGTTCCCTAGATATACGCCATTTATTCTAATGTCTTTAGGAGGGTGCATTTCTGTTTGCAGAGCCACATCCCTTCTATATGTCATGAGTTTAATAAAATGGATCAGCTGAAAATGATTGCCCTAAGCTATAGTGCATTATTGTTTGACAAAGAGATCATTCCTTTGAGGGGGGAAAATGAGATTTGAATTGCATCAATTCTGTTTGCATTCAATTTATAAAATGCATGGTATCTTTAACAGAATAGGAAATATTAGAAATGCACTCTCCTTTATTCAACAAATGTCTACAATTCAATCTGCAGAAAAAAATAATAAGAAAGCAAGTATCGAAATGTTGCATTGGAATATTTTGTTTTCCTAGTCAAGCACCTAGACATGTCTTAAAGAAGAATTGCTTCCATTGTGAGTCTTCCCACTAGTTTTGTCTTTCACATTAAGATTTATGTTTTATGGATTTGCTTTAAGATAAAAGAAAAAGATGCAGTTCTCACCATGGGACACCCTGCTATTTCTTTATCTCTTGCTTTTTCTTTTTCTCTCTTATTTTCAGGATATCTCTGTTCCTATCTGAAGTCTTACTGAGTGAATTGAAGTACCAGCCTGTGTTATTACTGATATTTCCTTTTATTTAGTATAAAATTTAGCGATAACTCCTGGGAAAAGTGATGGAAAGGGAGGGGAACTAGTTCATATTGTTAAGGAGAAACAAGAAATAGATGATGAAGCTCTCCAAGTGTTTGAATCTTGGTCTTCCACTTTTATTTCCCAAAATATCATTGATAAATAGTATTAAAATATATTTTTGCCCTTTTGAAATTAAGACATTTTCTGTATCATGCCAGATATAAAATTGAATGTTTTCCTTTAAGTCAGATTTGTAAATCAGTCAGAGTTTATGGGTATGATCTTTGTTAAAAAAAAAAAATATGTGCAAATAGAATGTTTTCAAAAAACTTTCTTTGGTTTGCAGGTACAATTCTGGTGGATAATATGCTGATCAAAGGGACTGCTGGAGGACCAGACCCTACCATAGAACTCTCTCTAAAGGACAACGTGGATTATTGGGTGTTGCTGGATCCTGTTAAACAAATGCTTTTCCTAAACAGCACGGGCAGAGTTCTGGATAGAGATGTTAGTGATTTTATTTTCTCTTTGCCCCAATATTTTCTTATTTTAATATCTACGTGTGTTTGTTGACATGATTGCAAATTTTCTTCATACATTTTTTTTATTTTCTGAGTATATCAACAAAATATTGTTAGCTCCTTTCTTCCCTCTACCCCCTAAATTTTGTTTATTGAGGTCAAGTAGGTTTATATCTTTGCATCTGCATCTACAAGTACACACTTTCATACCCTGCCCTCCACCAGTGCCCCAACAATTGTCCACTGTGTTCTACGAGGCTCCTTCCCCCCATACCTTTCCCACCACCTTCCCTCTCTGTTTGCCTCAGATTTGCAGTCATAATTTAAGAGTTTAATATTGATTTAGTTTTGACTGACCCTTTGTTATATTTCTCTATATTCTCACATTTAAGTGAAACCATCAAGAGAAGAAGGGGTCATCTGTATTTGAAAGAACCAATGTATTTCCCATCTAACATCCTGGTAGCTTGTTAAAATTTTTAACAAGGAGAGAATACATAGACTAAAGGAGGGGTAACCTTAGAAAAGTAGGATAAGCCTGATGATAATTCATTTATTTCCAACAATAGCAAAGTTTAAGAGTATGATTGGATGTTACCTTGTGGACAGAGTTTGGTGGTAATACTAGTAGTGGCTGATTGTTCTTAACATGGTAAACATCGCTTAAGGGGTGAGTTCATGACAATATGCTATAAAGCTATAAAAAAAAAAAAAACAACAGAAAAAAGCAAAAGATTCCTAGCACTGTTGTAGCCCTGTCATCCTAAGGAAGCACATCTAAGTATCTTGTTATAATTAGATGCACTGAAAGTTTAAAAACTTCTGAGAAAGTTTAAAACTTGAGTCTATTTAATCAGTTCTCTAAAAGTAACTATCACTGATTTGCATTCCATTTAAAGTGCAGAAGAGAGTATGGGGTGAGGAAGTTATTATATGGGACCTTGGGAATGCTGAGTACATGTACTCCCAATTGTCCAATTTATGAAATCCAGATAGCAGACGTTCAGTTTAAATGAACCTCAGCCATCTCACCTCATCATTCAGGATTTACTGTCCACCTTCCAATATGATGTGAAATTGATCAGAATTGAAAATATCAGGGAAAGGATGATCGTGTATTTTCAATAGTTAAAATTCAGAGTCTCTAAGAGTTTTAGGTGAGGTAAGCAGATCATTGTATTCTGCCATTAGTAGAGTATACTTGTACATTTACAGAGGTCCATGATTGACCTGACTGAGTACTGGTGACAGATATAAAACATGGGAGGCAGTGGAGTGTAGAATGGTAGTGTTGGACTAAAAATAAGGGGAAAATTTCATCTTTGACTTTGCCTCACTTCTACTGTGTCCCAGAATTCATTAAGTCTTTTCATCATTGCAACTTTCTTTTTTTCATTAGAAAAGAGAAGGCAAAGCCTTTTTTTATTTGCAGAAGATATATCTACCAGAAAATCCAAGATAATGTCATTTTTCTAAATTTTATTCTATTTTTAAGGCTTTAATTTTTTATCTCTATATATTTCATATCATTATTCCATTAAGTCTTTGCATCATTGCAATTTTCTCTATACATCACAGTTACAGCTTTACCTAGGCATCTAAGAGCTATAAAATGGAGTGACATTTGGTATCTTAACATTTATCTTATCTTTATCGTATTACTTTTATTAAAGCTATCTAGACAATGGCACAAACCAGCAAGTTGCAAAAATTCCCCTTGCTGTGCTGCATTATGCTCAGTCATGCTTTGCTAGCTTGAATAACAGAAATTCATACCCAAGACAAATGGATTTTATAATGTGTAATGAATTTCAGAATATTCATGTGTTTTATTGTTTTAATTTTTTTTATTTATATCTTTTACATTATTGTGCATTCCCAATTAAATTCCTACCACCAGTTCACCCATGAGCCATCACCATAGTGCCTTGTGCTCGTTTTTTTCCCTGTTTTGATCTCTTTTCCTCCCCCGCCTCGCAGAATGTCTCTTATTCATGATTGCCTGCTAGTTTTTGTCTATTATTATTATTATTATTATTATTATTATTATTATTATTATTTTCCTGATCCCTTATTTGTTTCCCCTATATTCCTCCTATAAGTGAAACCATTTGATATTTTTTTTTCTTTTTCCTTCTGTCTTATTTCACTGAGCATTATCCCTTCAAGCTCCATCCATGTTGCTGCAAATGGCATTAGTTTATAGTTTTGATTGCTGAATAATATTCCATTATGCATATGTGTCACATCTTCTTTATCCAGTCATCTATTTTGGGCCATTTGGGTTGTTTCCATATCTGACCTATTATAAGTAGTACTGTAATAAAGATAGGGATACCAGTATCTTTTTGAATACATGTTTTTTTGACCATTGGGCAGATTCCTAGGACTGAATTTACTGGATAATATGATAGCTCCATTTTTAGTAGTTTGAGGAACCTCCACACAGCTTTCCATAGTGGACCATTGCCATTTTATATTTTGTTCCCTTTTTTAAATCATTCAGTATTTTTTTTTCTTAATCATTTACTGTTTGCTAGTAATGTATGTTCTTTGTGGAACCATTTTTTTCCTCTGCATTGAATATTAAAAGTATAATTTTTGGTTTGAACTATGAGAAATGAGAAGGGGCACCCTTAGTATAAATGGACTGTTATATCTTCCTAGTTTGTAACTTTGTTGAATTTGAATTACTTATCAACATTTAGTTTGCTTTTGATAATACAGGTTTTCTCCACTAACCAAAAGTAGAGCCTTCCTATAAAATCTTTCCTAAATTAAAAATGGCATAAAGGAAAAAGCAATTACCATTAATTTATATGAAAATGTAGTATACTAAGACCCCTGTATTTACAAATCATATTAAATAACATGTAAGCCATAAAATGACACCAAAATGTGTAAAAGCAAGAATGATACAAACCCCATGATAATACTAACATATAGTCAATATGTTAAAACAATAATACTAACATATAGTAAAAGCAGGAACAATAATTATAAATTCATAGTCAATATAAAGTAGTTCACAGGAAAGGAACCTGGCAGGGCCATTCTCACTGATCAGGGTATGTGCAGCCTCTGTAAGGGCTGTTGCAACATGAATGTAAAACGCCACATTCACTTCTCACCTTATGTCAAAAGACCTAAAATGTTCTCTGGCTTTCCTTCATTTAGTGAATACAGGTACTAATGTCCTACTTCCATAAAAGTGAAATGGGTCAAAGAGAACTTTTGACAAATAGGGGATTCCTGTATCTGTTTTTTAGTAGTATTTTAAAAATTTCTGGTAAGAGCAAAAATTCATGGACATTTGTTAAACTGAAACAATATCATGACAGTACACTTAAATGTGACTTGCCCTAAAAGTAGTGATTGCAATAATGAGCACAGGTATCATTTATGGAACTAGTCTGGATCTTTATCAAAATAATCACAAATGATTTTCATTTAAAGTGTTCTTTTGGATTAGGAATACTATGATCTTGTTAAACTTGCAAAGATGGTTGATAAATTAAAATCATATCAGTGAGCATCTTACTGAAATCATCTGAAAATGCTGGAGGCTAGAACATCTAAAATATATGAAATGTTAAATGACTATTACAGAGGAACATCTAGAAATAAATTAAAATACACACACTCACATACTTGCAGAATTTGGCAAATAAACTTGTTGAAATAATAGTTAAGACATTAATAAACATGCTCTGGGATTTGGTCACATGTAAAACCTGTGTTGTATTGTCAAGATTTAACATTGTTGACTTATAGAAATATTCTTAACTCTGGTGGTGAGATTTTGCACACCTGAATTAAAATAGATATAGAACTGCTACTTCCTAGTAATCAGGGAAAACTTTATAACATCCCTTTCTTCCTCATCACTTCCCCTCCCAATCTCCTCCCAAAAAAAGAGTTTGTAGAGGAAGAGGATACTTGTAGGTCAGAGAAAAAAATAATGTCAAAGAATTCCTTCATTCCAGAATGAAATGTGAGGCTCAATGAGCAGAGTAATTTTTTTAAAGATTTATTTATTTATTCATTTATTTATTTATTTGCTTATTTATTTATTTGTATGTTTGTTTTTTTTTGTTTGTTTATTTATTTATACAAACACTGGGTACAGTCAGACATGTGGGAGGGTGAGAGAATTCACCAGAGCCAGAGCGGGGAGCAGAATATGCAGACTGATGAAACACAATGCTGAGGGGAGCAGCAGGCACGGCAGTAGGGTCTGCGTGCCATGTGAGACCCTTGCCGGCGGGCCCGGGATCAAACCAGCTCTGCAGAGGCTGCGGGCAGCTTCTCAGCCCAGCGCTCAACACCTGCGCCACGGGGGGAGGCCATGGAGTAAATTTCTTTAACAAATTTAAGATGGTAGATCCCTCACTGAATGAGTGAAGGAAGAAAAGACAAAAATCCAGATAATAATGACATGTAAAATTAAAGCAGTCATAACTAGATACAGTGCATAATTTTCATACTGTAGTCTTTAACATTTAATGAGTATGGATACTTTATAGTAATATCAAATTTTAGAGCCAACTGGGCCTCCCTGGTCGTGCAGGGGTTAAGATGCAACCTATGAAGTAATCCACAACCACTGCAGTATGAGTTCAATTCCCAGCTGGCCAGGGCAAAACCCACATGGCAGGACAGACCTCTCCTGTCTCACCTGCTGCTCCCCTCAGCAGTGTACTTCGGTCCGTCTGCCTGTTCTGTTCCCCACTTTCTTTCTGGTGAATCCTCTCATCCCCCAAATCTCTGGCCTGTACCCCAATTCTTGTATAAAATAAATCTTAAAAAAATTAGAGCCAAAATAAATGTTAAAGTTCAACTAATTCAATTATTTCTTTCATAATCAACTATGAAATAGATTTAGAGACACTCTTTAGATCTGAGCATTTTAATATAGTGAAATGAAGAAAACAAAGAGCTAGAGTTACTCTTTTTTTTTCTACAGTGGTATTGCATTTTATTCTGATACTGTGCTATTTGCATTTTCAGTTATTAAAAATACTATTAATTTTATGTAATCTTATAGATCAGAGATGAATCTTGCTTTTTAAAGGTTATGATATAAGAATCTTAGATATAAGAGTACCCTGTGATTGTCTACCCACATTTTTGTGGTTTTGAATTCTGTTGCTGTTATTATTCTTTAAAATTTTTCTGAGGTAACATTGATTTACAATACTGTCCATGATTTAGAGCAGCTATAAAATCACACCTTTTAGGTATATGTTGCCACACCACACCCACTACAAAGGCACCCATAGTTCACCATAGTCATTGTTCCCCTTTCAACTTTGCCACCTCCCCTCTTCTTCCCCTGTTAGCCTCAAGTCTGAAGTCAGGTTTCTAGAATTTGTTCCTGGTTTGGTTTCATTTGACCTTTCGTTTGTTTATTTGTTTCTCCATATTGTTACTTATTTTACTGGTGAACTGCTGTAATTTATATTTAGGTGAACGAGGTTTAATCTAGAAACTATAAATGAAGCCCTGAGAGCTAATTAACAAGTAAGGCAGGTTGTCAGATATTTTTTAGTAGCAGGGAATTATTCTTTGATAAATGTGTAAATTAAATTTAAGCAAAGGGTTAGAAATATACATATAAAAAACAGTAAGAGTGCTGTAGAAGAAGTACAATATAAAGGTGTTGGATAAATGGTAGGAGGAAGGGTAGGAAAAATATGAGTGCAATAGTGTAGATCTGTGAGCTAATAATAGAGGCTGTTGTGTAAAAAAAGAGCAACTATGAAAGGTTAAAATGTTAGCCTGATATATAAAGAAACTGAGATATCTTCATAATATATCAGGAATAAATTTGGTCATTAAGAAATATTTCTTTGAGGCTTATGCCATTGTTTTTCAAAAGTTTTAAATTTTTATGAGTCAGGGAAATAATGATAGATTGAACTGTTCTTATGGATTTGTGAGTAAGTCTTCATCTTCAGAAAGTGGAACACTTAGTCTTCATTTCCACCAACTCTGTGGACTAATTTCTAAGGACAAAGCTTTTTTACACATGAATAAAGTATCTGTAATCAATTTCACAAGTGTTACTAACAAGGTTACATAGATTCCAGGTTATAGATCGTGCCTTGGGTAAATAATCTTCCCATTTTTCTTAGTCTAAAAATTGTTAGCAACTATTACATCTCAAAAATAGTAATTTTAGACAGAACTAAGAAGCAATGCTTATTTGCAATATATGTGGTTTATAGTCCACCTACTGGAGTAACTTGCTGAAGTCTTAGTGATACCTTTAGATATTAGCTATAAGGGTACATTTTCCATAAAAGAAAATGATCTTCATGTGCTTAAAAATATCTCTTCGTTTCAACTTCTAATTTTAGTGTTGTTCACTACATCCTATATTACCTTTGAACTTTTAAAATTCTTGTGAATAGCACTTTCTTCTGTCACAGTGCTTAAGAGCTTTATTCATCAAATTACAAAAACTTATATTCTGAACATTCTTAACCCTGTGCCCATCCATCTTATGTGAAGCATAGGCCACTATTGCTAGAAAAGCTGTGTGTTAAGTTAGTATTTTAGTCCAAATGTAATCATTACTGGAAGTAATGCCTTTAATTGCAAATAAATTAAAAAAATATAAACATACCAGAAAATCAAAAATGTATACACACACACACATGTAATTTTACCATCTAGGGAAAATAACATTTAATTTTGCACTACCATATATTATTTTAGATGTGTCTTAGTATGTGTTTTTATAGTACTTGTGAAATTGAGTCATAATGCTTTCAGCTTGCCTTTTAAATGCAATTTGCATTGCACATCTTTCCATGCCATTGAATGTATACTTATATAGTTTTTTTTAAAATATTTATTTATTTATGAATACAAGAGCCGGGGTACAGGCCAGAGGTGTGGGGGGTGAGAGCATTCACCAGAGACAGAGTGGGGAACAGAAAGGCAGACTGACTGAAGTACACTGCTGAGGGGAATAGCAGGTGAGTCAGTAAAGGTCTGCTGTGCCATGTGGGTTGCTCCCTGGCAGGTTGGGGGATTGAACTCATGCTTCAGAGGCTGTGGATAGCTTCATAGGTTGTGTCTTAACCTCTTGCACCACCAGCGAGGCCCTATAAGGTTGTTTTTAATGGCTTTATAGTGTTAAAGTGGATATGTAAATCAGGGATATCAAACTGATATCCCTGGACATGTTTTTTGCAGGTCTTGGTGGTTACAAAAACACTAAAGTAAAAATTCATATATGCACTTTCCTAATTTTGTCCAGTTATTTTATGATGATAAATTCATTTATCTTTATTCAATTACTGGGATACTGATTTATAAACATTTTACTAAGCAATCATCCAGAAATATTTTACCTATAGACTTCCACATCCATACTGCTAAATACAGTATTTGAAAATAAATTATTAATCTTTCTAAACATTTATAATGACATTAGTCTATTTGGAGAGTTGTCTTTTTAATTTATATTTTAATATTATTTATATTGATTTGGAATAAAATATTTTCTCGGGCATACCTCTCTTTGCTCCTAGTTAACATAATTTTATCAAAAATAACAGTATTTCATATCAAAAATTAATGCCCAATTTCTTCTATAGATTGCATTTGCAATTGTCATCTAAATTAAATTACTAATACTGCAAATTTAAATATATACATATTTATAATATCTTTAAAGTTCTAGATAATTTCAAACATGTCTTTCTACTCAAGCTAAGTGAATGATGCAACACATTAGATATTGAATGACTGCATTATTATGGATAAGTACAAAATATTGTAGTGCCTTTTAAAATATAGGGCATTTACCCAAAATGTATTTTTTATGGTATTGCTCAATTTCTCTGTATGTTCATTTCATGAATATAATGAATCTTAATAAAAATGTGAATGCCCTAAATAGCAAACCAGAACCAACAATTAGCATTTGATCCTACTAACAACTGCCAAAGCTCTATATTACAGTACTTGCTAGAATTGATTTTAGTTTTAATGGAAAATTGCTCTGCAATTTTTTTCTTAGTGGTAAATTTCCCACTGAATTATACAATTAATACTTTTAGAAATGTTTTTGTCTGCTTGTGCTTCTATAACAAAACCATTATCTGAGTAGCAATAAAACAACAAAAAATAATGTCTTACATTTTGGAAGCTGAAAATCCAAGCATGGGAAGTCAAGGGCCCTTTTTCAGGTTGCAGACTTCTCATTATACCCTCACATGGTAGAAAGGGACAGGAGCTTTCTGAGGTCTCTTTCATATGAGCATTAATCTTATTAACAGGAGCTTTGCCTTATAGCCTAATCATCTCCCAAAAGTTCCTACTTATTAATATCATCAAATTGGTCATTAGGATTTCAACATAAGAACTTTTCTGGGGCAGGAGGGGGGTGCATAAACATTCAGGCCATTGAAGAAAATGTTCTGATTTTATTTTTTTAAAGAAATTTTTTTTAAGATTTATCCATTTGTACAAGAGATGGGGTACAGGCCAGACATGTGGGAGGCTGAGAGGATTCACCAGAGACAGTACAGGCAGACCTACTGAAAAACACTGCTGAGGGAAGCAGCAGGCGAGACAGGAGAGGTCTGCCGTGCCATGTGGATATCTCCCTGGCCAGCTGGGAATCAATCAGCTGGGACCACTCCAAAGGGCTGTGCTCAACCTGCTGCATCACCAGGGAGGTCCAGAAAATGTTCTGATTTTAAACAGAATTAATTGACTTATACTGAAGGCACAAAGAAGCCTACAAGTTAGCGTGATGTCAACTTTTAGTATTAAAAATATCTATATCATGGAATTGAAAAATTATTTGATTTTAAGAAAATTGTTAAATTTATCAGAACCAGAGGAAACACATAGTATTATCTAGTTTCCGCACTCCTCTGTTTGTGTGCGCTGTTCTTCTCTAGGCAGATCAGACTTATTTGTATATTTATAACTTGACTCACTCATTTCCTTGATTTGCTCTTTTGACTTTAGCTTTTTTTGTTTACTGCACTTCAGTAACCTATACAATACCTACCACAGACTGACCATAGTCACTGTGTTTTTTATTTTCTTGTTGAGAAAGAGAAAGTATCTAAATACTCACTGCTTGGAGACAATTACAGACAGGGAAGTAAGGATGACATTACATGCTAGATCCTAGCTCATTTATACTTAATTTTTCTGTACCAGTGAGGAGAAATTGTATTTTCCAGTGGAGGCCATTAATTGTTTTTTATTCTATTTTATATATTTTACATCATTTTTCATAATTTTTTTTTAAAGATTTGTGTATTTACACAAGAACCGGGCTACAGGCCAGATGCGCAGGAGGGTGAGAGGATTCACCAGAGACAGAGCGGGGAACAGAACTGGCTGACTGACAAAATACACTGCTGAGGGGAGCAGTGAGCGAGACAGGAGAGGTCTGTCTCACCATGTGGGACCCTCGCTGGCTGGCTGGGATCAAACCCATGCTGCAGAGGCTGCGAACAGCTTCACAGTGCAGTGCTTAACTACCTGCGCCACCAGGGAGGCCCCATAATTATTTCTTAATGGAAATATTTATACAATTATGACTGTATAGAACTAAAAGAAAATGTAATATGAACAATAAGTATTTTTTATTTTATGTCATTGTTCATTTTTAAACAATATTTGCTTCCCCCCACCCCCTCAGGTGTAGTCCCCATAGAGTTTCCTTCACCAGTGCACCATCACCTCAGTCCCATGTGCTCCTCCCACCTTCCCTCTGATCCCTCTCCCTACTTCTCCCCTGCAGGATGTCTATGATTTATAATTGTCTGTTTTTGCTTTGTTGTGTTTTTTACTGTTATTATTTTCTTACACTGATGTCTAATTTGGTTCCCCTATATTCCTGCTATAAGTGAAACCGTTTGATAGATTTTTTTCCTTCTGCCTTATTTTTTAAAATATTTATTTATTTATTCATACAAGAGCTGGGGTACAGACCAGAGATTGTGGGGAGGTGAGAAGATTCACCAGAGACAGTGGCAAACAGAACAGGCAGACTGACTGAAATACACTGCTGAAGGGAGCAGCGGGCGAGACAATAGAGGTCTGCTGCGCCTTGTGGGTTGCTCCTTGGCTGGCCGGGGATCGAACTCCTGTTGCAGTGGCTGTGGATTGCTTTATAGGTTGCGTCTTAATCCTTACACCACCAGGGAGATCCCCTTCTGGCTTATATCACTGAGCATAATTTCTTCTAGTTCCATCCACATTGCTGGAATGGCATGAGTTTATCTCTTTTGATTGCTGAATAATATTCCATTGTGTATATATGCCACATCTTCTTAATCCAGTCATCTATTTTGGCATTTGGGTTGTTTCCTGGTTTTACCTATCGTAAATAGTGCTGCAATAAACATAGGGGTACAGGTGTTCTTTTTGAATAGATATTTTTGTGTCCTTAGTGTAGATCCCTATCAGTGGAATTGCCAGGTCACCAGGTCTTATGGTCACCCCATTTTTAGTAGACTGAGGAACCTCCAGACAGCTATCCATAGTGGTTGGACAAGTTTGCACTCCCACCAGCAGTGTAGGAGAGTTCCTTTTTCACCACATCCTCGCCAACATTTGTTGTTGCCTGTTTTTTTGATATGTGTCATTCTTACTGGTGTAAGCTGGTATCTCAATGGGGTTTTAATTTGCATTTCCCTGATTATAAGGGATTTTGAACATTTTTTCATATGCCTGTTGGCCATTTGCATTTCCTCTTTGGAGAAATGTCTTTTAAGTTCTTTTGCCCATTTCTTGACTTCATTGTTTATTTTGTTTTTGTTGAGTTGGATAAGTTCTTTGTATATCTTTGTGATCAGTCCCTTATCAGTTGACTGGAGTGCAAAGATTTTTTCCCAGGCAGTGGGGTATCTCTCTGTTTTGGTTAATGTCTCTTTTTCTGTGCAGAAGTTTTTCAGTTTGATGTAATCCCAGCTGTTTATCTTTTCCTTGACTTTCTTTGCTTTGGGTCATGAGTCTTTAAAGATGTTATTGTGATGTATGTCTCATAGTGTTTTACCTATATTTTCTTCTATATATTTTATGGCTTCAGGTCTTATGTCTAGTTCTTTTATCCATTTTGAGTTGATTTCTGTGCATGGTGGAAAGTAATGGTCTAGTTTCATTTTTTTTGCATGTGGTGGTCCGGTTTTCACAGCACTATTTATTGAACAAACTGCCAGTGTTCCATTGTATATTCTTTGCACCTTTGTCAAAAATCAGGTGTCCATATAATTGTGGTTTTACTTCTGGGCTCTCTATTTGTTTCCATTGGTCGGTGTGTCTGTTTTTGTTCCAATACCAAACTGTTTTAATTATTATGGCTTTGTAGTATAGCTTGGAGTTTGGAGGTGTGATACCTTCTTTCTCCTTTGTTTTCATCAATAGGGCTTTGGCTATTCATGTTTTTTCTTGTGTGTGGTTCCATATGAATTTTGTCAGTATTTGTTCTATTTCTTTGAAGAATGTCATTGAGATTTTTATTGGAATAGCATTGAATCGGTATATTGCTTTTGGAAGGATGGTCATTTTTAATAATGTTAATTCTTCCAATCCATGAGTAGGGGATGTCTTTCCATTTCTTTGTGTCTTCTATTTCTTTTAATAGTGTTTTATAATTTTCTTTGTATAGGTCTTTCTCCTCTTTTGTTAGGTTTATTCCCAAGTATTTATTCCCATGAAGTGGGAGGGTTCCTTGTATCTTTTCATGATTTATTTCTAGTTTGATGCCTTTATGATTGGAGAAGATAGTTGGAATGATTTTGATCTTCAATTTTTTGTTTCAATTATAAAAGGGATGTTTTTCTTGATTTCTTCTTAGATTGATTGATTGTGTATAGGAAGGCTACTGATTTTTGGGAGTTGATTTTGTATCCTGCTGCATTACTGAACTGGTTGATTATTTTGAGTAGTTTTTTTGTGGAGTTTTTAAGGTTCTCTATGTATATTATCATATCATCTGCAAATAGCGATTTTTTTTACTTCTTCTTTCCCTATCTGGATTCCTTGTATATATTTCTCTTGTCTTATTGCTCTGCCTAGGACTTCCAGTATTATATTGAAGAGCAGTGGTGAGAGAGGACAACCTTGTCTTGATCCTGATCTTAAAGGAAAGGCCTTCAGCTTTTTGCCATTGAGAATAATATTGTCTGTGGGTTTGTCATATATGGCTTTTATCATGTTAAGGTATGTTCCTTCTATTCTGAGAATTTCAAGACCCTTCATCATAAATGGATGTTGGACTTTGTTGAATGTTTTCTCAGCATCTATTGATATGATCATATTTTTTTTTTATTTTTCTTTTTGTTGATGCATTGGATTACACTGATTGATTTTCATATGTTGAACCATCCTTGTGCCCCTGGGATGAATCCCACTTGATTGTAGTGTATTATCCCTTGGATGCATTGTTGGATTCTGTTGGCAAGGATTTTGTTGAGGATTTTTGCATCAGTGTTCATTAGGGAGATTGGTGTGTAATTTTCTTTTTTTGTGCTGTCTTTAGTTTTGGTATTAGTGTAATGTTGGCTTCATAGAACATATTTGTTAGTCCTTTTTCAATTTTTTGAAAGAGTTTGTGTAGGATAGGCACTAATTCACTGCTGAACGTTTGGTAGTATTCATTTGTGAAGCCATCTGGACCTGGGCTTTTGTTTTTGGGGAGTGCTTTAATTACTCCCTCAATTTTGCTGTTTGCAATTGGTCTGCTGAGGTGTTCTAATTCTTCTTTTTCCAGCTTTCGATGATTATATCATTCTAGGAATTTTTCCATCTCTTCTAGGTTGTTGAATTTGTTTGCATATAAGTGTTCATAGTAATCTCTGATTATTCTTTTGATTTCTACTGAGTCTGTTGTGATTTCTCCTCTTTCATTTATAATCCTTTTTATATGTGTTTTCTACCATTTTTTTCCTTGTGAGCCTGGCTAGTGGTTTGTCTATTTTGTTTGTTTTTTTAAAGAACCAACTTTTGGTTTCATTGATCTTTTGGATTTTTTTTTTTTTTAATTTCTATTTTGTTTCTTTCTGCTTTGTTTTTTATTATTTCCTTTCTTCTACTGGTTTTAGGTTTTTTTGTTTGTTTGTTTGTTTGTTTTTCTTCTAGCTCTTTGAGATGTGAGATTAGGTTGTTTCTTTGAGTTCTTTCTTGTTTCTTTTTTTTTTAAGATATATTTATCTATGCATACAAGAGCTGGTGTACAGGCCAGAGATGCAGGGGGTGAGAGGATTCACCAGAGACAGCGTGGGGAACAGAACAGGCAGACTGACTGAAATACACTGCTGAGGGAGCAGCGGGTGAAACAGGCGAGGTCTGCTTTGCCATTTCGGTTTCTCCCTGGCAGGCTGGGGATCGAACTCATGTTGCAGAGGCTGTGGATTGCTTCATAGTGTGGTAGTTAACCCCTTGTGCCACCAGGGAGGCCCTCTGTCTTGTTTCTTGATGTGAGCCTGTATTGTTATATATGTTCCCCTTATTATTACTTTTGATGCATCCCATACATTCTGGAAAGTCGTGTCCTCCTTGCCATTCAACTCAAAGTATATTTTAATTTCTTATTTGATCTCCTCATTAGTCCAGTGGTCTTCCAGTAGTGTGGATTTCAATCTCCATGAAGTGGGAGGGTTCCTTGTTCCTTTTCATGATTTATTTCTAGTTTGATGCCTTTATGATCGGAGAAGATAGTTGGAATGATTTTGATCTTCATGTATCTGTTGATGTTTATCTTGTCCCCAGTATGTCATCGATTCTGGAGAATGATCTGTGTGCGCTTGAAAAACATGTGTACTTGGATTTTTTTGGGTGCAGTGTCCTATAGATGTCTGTTAAGTCCATGAGTCTATGTCTTTATTTAGGGCTCTAGTGTCTATATTTTTTGTCTTGTTGATCTGTCCATTGGTGAGAATGGAGTGTTGAAGTCTCCCACTATATATGTATTTTCTTTAATGTGCATTTTCAGAGCTGATAATAACTGTCTAATATATTTTGGTGCTCCTTCATTTGGTGAATATATGTTGGTGAGTGTTATATCTTACTGATACACTGTCCCCTTGATCATAATGTAGTGTCTGTCTATATCTCTTTTTACTTTTTTTTTTTATTTGAAGTCTATTGTATCTGATATAAATATCGCTGTCCATGCATTCTTTTTTGGTCTATTTGCTTGTAGGATTGTTTTCCAACCTTTTACTTTCAGTCTGTGTTTATCTTTTGTAGTTAAATGTGTTTCCTGGAGACAGCAGAAGGATGGATTTTGTTTTTTAATCCAGCATGCTACTCTGTGTATTTTTATTGATTTACATTTACATTCATTTACATTTAGAGTTAATATTGATGTGTTGGCATCTGTATTTGCCATTTTGTTTGCCTTTTTTTGTGATTTTATTCTTCACTTTAGTCTGTTCTTGTTAATTCCTCTGTTGGTTTTGGCTTTAGGACTTCTTGTAGAATTTTTTTGGAGTGAGGGTTTAGTTGTAATGAATTTCTGGAGTTTCTGTTTGCCTGAGAAGGTCCGTATTTTTTCTTCATAGAGGAAGGAGACCCTTGCAGGTTAAAGTATTCTTGGTTGGTATTTGCTGTCTTGAAGTTTGTTGAATATGTTACTCCATTCTCTTCCTGCCTGTAGTGTTTCTTTGGAGAAGCCTGAGGTTAACCTGATTGATTTTCCCTTATAAGTTATCTGTTTCTTCCCTTTGCCAGTTTCATCATTTTTTCTTTGTCTTGGACTCTTACAAGCTTTACTATTTGGTGTCTTACTATAGTTCTCTTTTTGTTGTGGTAACTGGGAGGTCTTCTTGCTTCTTGTATGTCTATATTCATCTCCTTTTTCATTCTTGGGAAATTTTCTTCAGTTATCTGCTTGAATAATTTCTCAGATGCTTTGTCTCTCTCCTCACCTTCTGGAATTCCTATAGCTCTTATATTTCCTCTCTTCATGAAGTCTGATGATTGTCTAAGGGTATTCTCATTCTTCCTCTGTACTTCCCTCTCTTTTTCTCTTTTGGCTCTTTCTATTTCTGTATCTTCAAGAGTATTGATCTATTCTTCCACTTCCTCTGTTATGTTTTAACTGCTTTTCCAAGAGCTCTTTGTCTCCTCCAATAATCTTTCAGTCTCCTCCTTTTCTTTTATTTCCTTTCTTAAGGTCTCATTTTCATTCTCCAGTTCATTGATTATTTATCTCATCTCATTGTGCTTTTTAAACATGATGATTATTAATTCTCTATCTGACAGGCAGAGAAGTTCTTCCATGTTATTGTTGTTGCGTTCTGGTGACTGATTTTCTTTTTGTAGTGTGTCCTTCTCCTGCAGGCTTGCTTGGTTATTTATATTTTTCCTTCTCCATGCTGTTTGCTTCCTAATTTGTTCTACGTGTTGGGTCATTGTGCCACTGGCGTTGGCGAGCATCTCTTTGGATTGCTCCTTCAGGGGTTTCAGAAACAGACTGAGACAAGCACTGGTAGGCCAAAACTCCACCAGGGTGTTTGTTGATGCTGTGGCTGTGTTGCTAGGCACTGTCTCTTACAGTTCCCTCCCTCTGTATTTACTATTAGTTGGTGATTTTGCTCTGATCATGAGGTGGCACTAGAGTCCTGCACTTGCTGACCTGTGCTTTTTCCCAGTTGTTCTCTGAGAAACAGAGGAGGGGAGAGGAGCACCTCGACACAGGGGCTATTGCTCATGCTGGATGCTGTGTCTGCTCTATGTTCACCCGGTGTTGTGCCCATGGCTGTGTGGATCCTGTGCCCTGAATTCTGTGCTCTAGTTCTCAATCTTAGGGTCTTAGATCCAAAAGGACGGCTCTCACCCTGTGCGGTGACCACTGTTATGTCGTGTCCCCGAATCCTGTGCCTAGCTCTCAGTTCTAGAATGGGGTCTGCTCCAAACCTTGTTTCCCTTCTTACACCCGCTTGTGTGGCCCACCCACTCTCAGAGCCCGAGGGTGGTTTTGGAAACCCTGGCTTCCAACTATTAGGAAGTTGGTAATTTTGTTCTGATCATGAGGTGGTACCAGAGATCTTTCCTAGTATCCTTCCAGAGCTGTTCTTTTTCCCTGTGGGTCTCCGGGGAACTGAGTCGGGGTGGCGTGGAATGGCTCAATGGCATGGCGTGCTGTGTCTGCCTTGTGCCATGTGTGGTGGGGAGACTTTGCCCCGAATTTTGTGCCCTGGGTCTCAGTGGGCTCAGTTCTGAAGCCCTCAGATCCCAGACACGGTTGGTAGCCCTGTTCAGTGTACCCAGAAATGATGCCTTTTGCACCCCACTCCCTTGCCTGAGCGCCTGGTTTTTGATTACTCAGTGAGTGCCATTCACCTCAGTGACAGTTCCCATGTGTCTCCCCAGGAACCTAGGTCACACGCAGGGAACTGGGCATCCACAATCTGTATGCTTTTCGAGGTGAAGCATGCTTTTCTGCACAAGCTTACTGGCTGGCCTTGGGCTATTTGCATGTCTCTCTGCAGAGTCCTTATTTTCCTCTAATGGTACCCGGAGCCATTTGTTCTTCTCCATGATGATTCCTGCAATAGTTCTCCACAGTTCCCATTCACCAGGTGCAATGCCTGCAATAGTCCTTTCCACTCACTGTCCTGCTTGATCTGTAGTTTGTTCTCATGTTGTTATTGTTTTCTTTTTTTTAAAGATTTATTTATGCATATGAGACCGGGGGTACAGGCCAGAGAGTTAGGGGGGTGAGGATTCACCAGAGACAGAATGGGGAACAGAACAGGCACACTGACTGAAATACACTGCTGAGGGGAGCAGCGGGCCAGATAGAAGAGGTCTGCTTTGCCATGTGGGTTTCTCCCTGGCCGGCTGAGGATCAAACTAGTGCTGCAGGGGCTACATTTTGCTTCATAGTGTGGTGCTTAACCCCTTGGGCTACCAGGGAGGCCCAGTTGTTGTTTTCTTTCTATTGGTTGGAATGTATGGGCTTTGTGGGTGGGGGAGGGTAACAGGGTTCTGAGCTTTCCTCTCTTTTCCTCCTCTTTTATGACAACTTTCCTCTTTGGGCAGTTTGCCAGAGTAGCCCTTTTTTTCCTGGTTTTCACAGGGACCTACCGCTTTTCATCCCCATTAAGTTGTTTTTCTTTTTTTTAATGGGAGGACTTGCACATTTCTTCACTGCCATGTTGATCTAGACGTCAACAATAAGTATTTTTAAGATGAAATGTAAAAAAAGTTTTACACTAATAATTTTTATGAAAATTTCTGTAGGGAAAAATAAAAAATAAAATCCCAACCTCCAAATATCTTTATTTAATTAGAAAACTTGTATATTATTTATAAATGAACCATTTTACAAGTTTCTAGCATGTTCCATAAGTCTTGATCTTATGATCATAATTATTTTACTCTGTATTTTTATTTATTTTAATATTTCTTATTTCTGTTCATTAAAATTACCTAAGTTTTCCTACCCCAAAAAATATATTGAGAAAAATTGTAAAATGAGGGCTCACAACATGAAAAATAGTAAAAGAGGAGCATCACATAAGAATTTTTGAAATGCCAAATTATCACTGACCATTCTATTGACTATGGAATATAGTAATGATGATGATAAAATCAATAGTTAAAAATAACAATAGAAAAATGTGATTGTGGCTTGCTTGCTATATTTAGCTCAAAATTCTGGGTAAGCTTTTGAAAGCTTTTGAATAGAGAGAAATTCTCTTAATGACAATCTCAAACATTTTAACTTCTTTCAGACACTAAGTTGGTAGCTACATGAAATGCTTTGACTCCTCTTCCTAGGCCAGTATCCTTTTAACTAGTAATTCAATACTTTTATCTTTTCAGTGTGCCTTGCATTTGTGTCCGTCCACCAAGCATTACTCCAAGATAAGCCCCCATCAGTTCTCGCTTGGACTTTGGACAATCTTCTAATGGTTTTCTTGACCACGTTTCTAAATTTAAGCTATTCTTGATTCACTTTCCCCAAATACAGTTCTTAATGTGAGCAAGTGACATAATTGCATACTGCTTTATCTGGCCCTGTGGATTCTTAGGTTCAGTTTACAACTTATTTCTTTTTATTTATAAACATGAAGATTCTACTATTAGAAAAGTGAACTAATTGCTATTCCCTTAAAGCAATATATTGGTTACCATGGTTTCTCTAATACCTTTGTGAACCTATGCTTTTAAATCACCTTTATCTGTTGTCATCAGCTGAATGATATCTGTTACTGAAACATGCCTTCAGTGCTACTCTCTACATAAAATAGTTATCAATGGTAACATTCTTATGTAATTGGGAATAACTGTAAACTTCACAATCTTGAAAATATTTTGACTTACCATATATTTATGTGCATCTCATAACAGTTTTACCTGATATGCCCTTAAGCACATAAGGGTTAACTCAATGGAAATGTGCATGCAATAAATGCATGTTATTAAATAAATTAATATTTTTAATAATTTACTGTGAAAAATCTGCAAAATATATCTAAGTCTTACAGATACCTAATTATATTTTCAAATTTATACTTTCAGGCAACTTATGTGACTATATACACTTTATTGTAAAAGTTTAACTTGCGGAGAACTTGCATATCTCTACTTAGTCATCTCCTTGAAGTTTTATTTCTTATTAAAAAACTATTTCTAAAATATACTCTCTTCTTTTTACTGTGTTCTAGTTATTTGTGAACTAAGGAAGAATTTTATTTTGTAAGACAAAGAAAAATCATAAGTAAAACCTTTATTTCTATGAAAATTGAACTTTATGATTTATGAAAAATAAAATCAATTCATATTACAGATCTGCTAAAAATGTGTTTCCTCCTAAATCATTAAGCCTAATAAATAATGTGGTACATAAAAAAAATCTTAATTCATCTTAAACTGAAAATGTGTACCATATTCAACACTTCACATAAATAAATTTCTTTTAACTCCACTTTATGTTGGGTAATAACTGATTGTCTAAAAAAAAACATTATTTTTTTCTACTTTTGCCATACATCAAATTTGAACATGCACTGCATGCATTCTTGTTTGTGGAAAGTTTTCTCTTATTTTCTTCTTTCAATTCTACACTTCAAAGATAATCTCCAACAACTATTGGCATACATAATTCTTGAAGTTACTACGCTTATAAAAAAGATATGCACACATACAATGGTATACAAATTTGAAAATATGTGTTGAATGTGTATGCAAATTTAAAACTGCATTCAGTTTTAAATTGAGAAAATAGTTTTCATGTTTAGGTACATATGAATAGTAGCTGTTTTGAATAATTACCCCCAAATAATTTATACACAGATTTTTTTCTTCTTTTATCATGAATGAAGCCATTAGAAAGAATTTGAGTAGATAAAATTATTTGACTTATATTTGCCATTAGTTATGAAAGGAAAACCAAAATTTTGCTAGCACATTCCTAAGCGTTTTGGAGTCCCTAAACTCTCACTGATCAACTTAGTAGAACTGTACTTGATATATTTATGGCCTTCTTATACACCAGGATAGAATCTATTCCAATGTGAGATTACAATGTGTGTTATATATTAACCATAGGGAATACTTGCTGTCAGTGTGATCCATTATGGTTGGAATTTATTGCTGGCTAAGTTCTATCCATGCTACTAATAGTTTCATAGGGAGCTAAAGTTGAGAGTGACAAGAGTTCCAGGTGACCTGGTTATATCTAATTTATGGGTACTTAGCAGGATTAAGTGGGGATTCAGTGCACAGTGCATTTGACCCTCTACTTTCAAAGATCATGACCTTTATGTCCGAATGATACCACTCAATATAAAATTAAAAGTTAAGATGGAATGGCTTTATAGGTTTCCCTTGCAGTGTTTAGGAGATAAATGACTTTAGAAGACAATAATTCACCTGATTGTCTTCAATATTTGTGGTCAGAGCTAATAAATGCAAGTGCCTATGATTTTTTTTAACACAATTGAAATACACAGACCCTTCCTTCAAAAGTCTATTAAAGCAAACACTTTAAAATAAGATATCCTCCATCTAAATCAAATTCTTCTCAGAGAATGTGTACGGTATAGTCTTTTAAAATGTTATTTTAGCCCCAAGCTAACAGATTTTCAATTATCAAGCTTATTTTCTAGGTTAGTCCAGTCTATTCTGTGCCCCTTTGGATTAATTGATAAACTTTTATATTGAAAACACTTGTTTGTAATAGTTTTATTTATCATTCTAATTTTTACTCTAAGGAGCTACAATGAATGAGCTAATAGATCATTTCTCAACAACCATTCAGATATGGATGGTTGTGTTTTTTGCTTAAATATCTTCCAATTTTATCATACATTATTAATGTGTTTGGACTTTATGTTCTATTAGTTCATGAAATGATGCTTTTTATAATCCATCTATCTCTGGATATTCACATTTAATGAATATGAAGTTGCCATTATTATTCCAGCATCCCATTTTTAATGTTGCTGTGTAAACTAATATTTTAGCCAAGAATAATTTCACAATTATATTTTCACATCAAAATTTGTAGTTATGTATTATATTTGGGTGGATCCTTTCTAATGCAAATAGGTAATTTAAATTTCTCTAAACTATGTCCTTTTGTAACCTCTAATTCTACTTATCAAACCTGGAGCCTTGTCTTTTGTCATTAAATATATTATAGTCTTTCTGAGATTTTGTGATATGCACAGATTTTGTACTCATGGCTTTAAGGCCTTCATTTATGCCAGTGATTAAAACTAGAATGCGTCAATTTAGAATACAAAGGTGTATGACACTAGATAATCTCCCTCCATAAGTTAATGATGTTTCATTTTTTTTTTCAGGTGCACCTATTCAGTCAAATACAAATCAGCTGAACTCTTTTTTACTTTATTGTTTACAAAAATATCTTGAAATTAACAAAACTGTTTCAACATGATTTATCCAGCATTCATCTCACAAATATAGCACATAACACTTTTAATGAACCTATCCTAGTTCCAGTGATCACTGTTATATCTTGTTTTAATCCAAATATTGAATAATGTATTTTATAATTCACCATTATTAGTTTTATTTTATAGATAACATGATTGTCACTTTTTTGGAAATTTATCTTTTTATAAATAAATATAATTTGCAACCATTATATTTTAGTATGCATGTACCACAGATCAATCCCATAGAATAATTATAATAATTTTATCGGTATTAACTAATTCTATCAGTTTTAATTTTATCCCAATTTTTAGAGATTAACAAACTAAATAAAGAATTTTGCTTCTAGATCAGACAGTTGGTAGGTTATAGAACTAAAATGAAGTTCCACAGCTTTGACTCCAGTAGTGTACACTCATCTGCCCAAAGCACAAAATACTAGCTATAGGATAGAGAGATTTAGTCATGACCAAAAGAAAACCCCAGGCATTATTCATCTTCCAGCCTGGAGAAGGCGGCCAACTAAAGAAATTTATAAAATGTTCAACATGCCAAGTGGTAGATGAGAAATGTGATAAAGGAAAACAAATAGGAAGGACATTGAAAGAAGAGAGCAATCTGGAGGCCTGGTAATTTAGATGGAGTAGTCACAATGTCATTCAGATAAAATGATATGTATATAAAGGCACAATTTTATAAGCTCAAAAGAGAATTCTAAAAATTACAAAAATGTTTTGTAGTGTTAAACACTCACCTCTGTAGAGTCAAAGAAATGTAAGTTTATGTCTCAATTCTGCAATCCATGGGAACTGTATAAATTAGTTTCACTTTGATGATATTTTTCCCCTCAAGGAATTTATCATATAAAACAGGTAGGTTAGCACATATTTATGTGTAGTGTGTTTATTGAAATATTATTTACAAAGACTACCAATGCACAACATAAAATATCTCATTTCTAAGATTTTAGACTATTCTGTAAATTTCTAATAGAGTAATGCTAATTCACATAACATAGTTTCATAATAGTATGCACAAAAATGCCATAGAATAACATTCACTGTGTGTTTATATCATGAATGTATATTTGGAGAGAAGTGTAATTTAGCAAAAAAATAATTGAATATATGAAATGAATAAATTTGAATGGATTGTGTATGGATTTTTAATATATTTTATTTTTTATCTAATATGGATATATTGTATTTTAGCAAAAATGCAAGTGAATACAATGTTATGATGTGATCTATCTTCCCCAAGGATTTCATCATTAACATATTGTTTTAATAAATTAGAAGTTCTTATCATTGTTTATTTAGCTTTTGGAGGGACAAAATTTGTTTTATACCATCAAATATCAGTATGAGTTTTGTAATTTAATTCACCAGTTCTATAATTGTGAATATGACACCTGACAAATTGAACGATGAAACAATCATGATTGCCTTCCAATGCCCTTAAAATAGTAAAAGTAGGGTAAGCTTTTACAGATTATCATTTTAAATAATCATAGAAAAATGTTATATAAAGATAAGTATTTTGACAGTAATGAGAAGCTTTGGTTACAATTTGTTTTTTAAAATATGCAATTTCTCCATTGCAGCCACCAATGAACTTACACTCTATTGTGGTGCAAGTTCAGTGCATCAACAAAAAAGTGGGTACCGTTATCTACCATGAAGTTCGAATCGTAGTGAGAGACAGGAATGACAATCCACCCACCTTCAAGCATGAAAGCTACTATGCTACAGTGAATGAGGTCAGTTTTCCTTCTCTTATTCTCTGTGAATTTATTGCTGATACATGAAACTAACTGTATTCTATAATATTTTAAAACTGTTTATAATCATAGTCTTCTCTGCTTACAACTATGACGAAAACATTTCAAGGGATACTGCTTTAGAAGGTGTAAGGTCTGAAAACTGATATAATTTTGGGACTTTATTTTACTATAGGAAAAATGCATTTATAAAAATGATCAAAATTTTGGGGATTTTGATCATCTTGGATAACTTGATGCCTCAATCTGTGTACATGCTTACTGAGCCTCAGACTGAACTATTTACTCTCATTGTAAGGTGTGGAACTAATTTTTTTTTTTTATTTCTGAAGTTGCAGCACTAATTAAAAACTGGAAGAAAAATACAGTTGATTTTATTAAAGTTATCAAACCAATTTTTAAATAAAGTTATGTCATATTCTAAAAATTAAGTATAAATCACAACTTATTTCTTGTATGAAAATGGTAATCAAATTTTAAAAAATTTGAAAAAGTAATACTTCAATTTTGTGATAACATGGTCTTTGTTTGTTGTTTTGGTTTGGTGACTTTTCCCTTTGATTGAAAATTCATGAGCCGAACACCCCTTTAATTTACTTCTTAAACAATAATTACTGATTTTTTTTTGTTATTCATTAAGTTAGAAAATATGTCTAGTTTACCTATTTACTTTAAATATACCAAAGATGAATTGTATTTTAATAGTCTATATTTTTGCAGATCATCTTCCAAGTTTTATTTTTTAAGCTTAAGAAATATATATTTACTATAGAGGAAGTGATCAATACGAATTGGATATGAAAAAGCACTGGTGATTTAACCTCTACAAACTTTCTAAAATTATTTTAAATGTATTTTATTTCTCTCAGTATTTTCCTATTAATAAACTATTGATTAATATGTTTCATTAAAATCCAAAAGACAGGTATAAGTTCATTGTCACAGATTTTTAAAAAGATGTTTGCAAAATTAAAGTACTGATTAATGTCTTTTCTTGAGCAAGGAAAAACTGGGCCTGAAACAATAGCATGAACCTGCTAAGTTATACAAATCCTTAATTTTATCATGCCTTCACTACTTACTAACAACCATCCTAAGTTGTAGCCATTTCCATGTAGCTGATTTTAAAAATAAACACTGGGGTTATAATTATGGTATTATATCATGAACTTATAATCACAATCAGTACTTTTATGATTATACTAAATGTCAATTTATTATATTCTTTGTAAACATGTTCTACAAATGTGTCCAAAATTCACGAAAAATATCAGTACATATACCAAAATGCTGAGCAAGGATTCTAAAGAAGTATATAATTCCTTTTTAGTGAGCAAGGCATAAGATTTCACAAGTATTTTTCTCTTACTGGGTAATTGGAGACTGTAATTAATTTTGGACAATTGTATCATTAAGTAATTAGTCTGGTTGAAGAACAGATTGCACAGCAATAATTATTGCTGATAATTCTTAAGCAGTGTTTGGAGGAAAGAATAGTTTCTGATAGTGATTTATTTAATAACATGTGTCCTATTCCCAAATATTTCCATTCAATATAAAAATCAGATGCAAAGTCAAGGCATATATAATCGTTTCTTGACTTTGTAAAGAAATAATCTCAGGTTAATATAGAGATATGTTTACCCCAGGTTTTAATGATCATTTCACAAAAAAGGAAAATTTTAGTCAATACTAATTTGCACTTTTTATCACCTTGTAATTTGCTGCTGTAACTTGATTTCATTTATTGGAGAAAACTGGATGGTAATTTCTAGAAGAATATTTCCTTATATTTTTCTTGATAGGTAGATGGTTTACAGTCAGAAAGGAAGGAAGGAGGGGAGAAGAAGAAAGGTTGATTCAATTTTTGAGTTATTTTATAACTACAGTATAGAGAAGCTTTGCATTTATTTTGACTTGGCTTTGAAATATTCTCACTGCAATATGTTTTGTAGTTCTTAATAGATTAATAGATTAAATCTTAATAGATTAAAATTAGCACACAATTTCATCATATTAAGTAGGATGTACTTTATCAGAGTGCTATTTTGTAACCCTTCTCAAATTCATGGCAGACTGTAATATTTGTAAAAATATTTTGAATTTCAGAAGGGAAGATGCTTAATTCAGACATTGAGTTATTTTTATTTTATGTTTATTTCTTGGAAAATGTGCCTTTATATATGTGTATATGTATGTATGTGTATGTATATATATATATAATATACATTTCACAAGTTTACATGATTTTTGATTATGTATGCTTTATTACTCTATAGTTTTTATTTTGTTTGCTTATGTTCAAATATCAAAAGAAGTATATACAATATTAAAGAAATAATAAAATGTTTTGTCTTATTATCTTTTTATTTAATCCTATGTTAATTCTTTTAAACATTGATCAGTCTTTGAAAGATTTCATTAAAATTTTGCTTAAAATATTACAGTAAGTATTTGGTCATTATTTTTCTAATCCAATAAATAGGATTAGGGGACTCATCTTAAATAAATTTAAAAATAATGACATCTTTTCTTCAGATATTTATTTTAATATGGAAAGCTGTATATGTGTAATAAAGTGACTTTTACTTATTTACTGGTGCAACAGTGGTTGAATTAGAAGTATAGAAGTGTGGGTGATTAAAATATGATTCTTGAAATTTTCATAATGAGGTCTACATTTTGCCTATGGTTTGTATAAATTCCTATGAATATTATGTTAATAAAATATTTTATAAAATATAAGTTTTAATTTAAGTTCAAAAGAATTTTTTGTTCCTTAAATGTTTTAAATAATGATAAGACAATCTTTTGAGATAAGTATTTTTAGATAAATGATAGTCCACAAGTCAAATCTGGTCTGTCACTGCCTGATGTCCCATGAAATGTCAATGTCCATAAATAAAATATTATTGCAACACAGACACACCCAGTCATCATGTATAGTCAATGTGCTACATTACCAGAGATGAGTAGTTGCAATACAATCAGTATGACCAACAAAGCTGCAGTTATTTGCAGTATGACCTCTATCTTTCTAGTTGAAATGTGAAAATATATCAAATAGTTGTCCAGAATATCTATCAGTTTTGATGCATGTATTTTAGTGGCAACTCAGAGAACTTGGGAAAAAAACACGTCAGAAGTAATTAAAAGAGAGAACCCAAGGAAATTTCAATATTCAACTTCTTGGAACTATGAAAATGATAACAATTCTGCAAGTAGCATGTTAAATATATTTTGATGCCACTGTATTATAGCAATATTTATATTGTAACCATCATCAGCACAGTTTTTTTTTTTTTTTTCCTGATGGTGTTTTGAATATCTGAAAGGGTGTTTCCTCTTTCTTAAACAACTCTTTCCAGTCCTTTCATGGTTGTAATATTTCTGATAAAAAGTCTGATAACAGTCTGATTGCTGTTCCTTATATTTTATTCTTGTGATATATTTAATAAGTTATTGCTGTTGTTTTGATTTTTTGCCTCTTCTCCTATAAGCTGCCCTTGTTGTTGGTTCACAACAGCTTTAACATTATGTGTCTTGGTGTATGTCTGTCTGGTATTTTTGTGTCTGGATCTTTTTGGGCTTTTTGGATCACTACTGCTCCTTCATTTCCCAGATTGTGATTATTCACAGTGATTGACTCTTAAATGGTTTTCCAATTTCTTTCTAATTTTCTTCTCCTTCTGGGATCCCCATGGTGTGCAACATAAATATACCTAGTTGTCTAAGAGAGCTATTACACTGTTTTCATTTTTTTTAAAATTCTTTCTTCTCTACATTATCTGTTCTTGCATTCTGTAACATTGTGTTTTGAGATTATTAATTATCTCCATTGCTTATGTTTGTCTACTATTGAGGCCTTTAGTTGTATTTTTAAAATCAATTATGGTGTTTCTTAACTCCATTATTTCTGAGTGTAGCTACATCCTATTATTATCATCTATATTTGTCGTTGTTTTAGATCATCCATTATTTCTTTAAGTTCCAACACCAATATGAGGACTGTTGCCCTGAATTCCCCTTCTGTCATGCTTCACAACCACACTCAATCAGAAATCTTTTTAGGATTTTATTCTGGCATTTTCAGCTGAGTTCTGTCTTTGGATTCTACTTTTCTGGGTGTTAGTAAGAATATATTTTCAATTATTTTTGCATATGCTGGAGTATGGTTAGGGGACTGGCACTGATAAGGTGTAGTAGGTATACAAGAATTCTGGGCAATAGGCATCAAAGTGTCACCTCCAATAGAGGCAAGGATTCGAACTTCCCATTATGGAGCTTTTATTTCTGTGTATGCATGTGTGGGCAGGGTGGGGAGGGGGTGTTGATGGCAGGGAGTGTTCTCAGCCTGGAGTGGGATTGTAATGGCAGGTGTTCTAGGCATTTCTGTCTATGCTTTGAGTAGCCTCTTCTCTAGGAAAGTTCAAGTTCTCTGACTCATCAAAACACAAATGTTCTGTATTATGAGCCTCAAAATTTTAACACCGTTTTCTCTGTGCTCATACTCATTTTCCTCACCTAAAAATAATGAATTATATTGAACATCTATTTCATAGGTTTAATGAATACACATAATGAATTTTTAAATTGAAGTGAAGAAAAACAGATTTTCAGAGAAATCTTACCTATTTATTTTTCAATTTTTTTAAAAAAATATTTATTTATTTATTTATTTATTTATGTATTTATACAAACACTGGGTACAGTAAGAAGAGCGGGAGGGTGAGAGAATTCACCAGAACCAGAGTGGGGAACAGAACAGGCAGACTGACGAAATACACTGCTGAGGGGAGCAGCGGGCAGCAGGAGAGGTCTGATACCATGTGGGTCCCTTGCTGGCAGCCAGGGATGGAACAGGTGCTGCAGAGGCTGCGGGGAGCTTTGCAGCCCAGAGCTCAACCACTGCGCCACCAAGGAAGGCCCTCATTTTTTCAAATCTTTTAAGAGACAATCTAAAATGGATGAACTTTATACCACTATTTACACCTAATATTATACATGTATGTATAATACATCTTTCCCATTAAACATGAATCACTGTTAGAGCTGGCACTTGATTTTGTACATTGTGTAGAATAGAGCCTGGCATCTTTGAAGAAGTTCTATAAAAAGTGTTTTCAGCTAAAATAAAAGCACAGTCATGAACCAGGAAAACATTGTATAACATATTTTTCACTTTGATTTTTCCTGAGATACTGTATTGTCAGAAAAGTCATGACATATTTTTCTATGTTTTTCAAGCAAAAATTTGTCATGAATTTTCTGACAAACCAATAATTACAGAGGATAATAGCTTGTTTTGAATTAAGTTTAAAAATAATGCCACAAATGTTAGTTTTCTAAGACATAAATGAAAGCTTCCCACATTATTATATAGGTTAATATAACAGTTATGACAACAAAAGAAACACACTTTTATTTGAATATGGTAAATATAAGCTATGAGAATTATAGAACATTTTATATAACTCAATGGAGAAGTTATGTTTATGTATGTGAATTATTTTTCTCTTATATATAACTCTATGGAGAAAAAAATTATTTGTATATGACGTTCATACCTCTAGAGAATCTTTACCCTACTTTTCATGTACCAGAAAAAGTTGTCTTATTGACTAAATAATACTAATATGATTATATGATTCCTTTTTGATTAAATATCCCTTTGTTTTTCCTATAGACAAAGTATTACCATGCTCAATGGAAAATATCCCAAGAACATCAGTGAACTCAATAAATCTGAGTTTGATCATGTTCTCCCTTTCTTATCCTTAATTATAATAAACTTTAAAGGATGCATCATAAATATTTGATTAAATCCCAAGCATAATTTTGGAAGGTGAATATTACCAGTTAAATATAACCTTGTATTTCTAGAACATTTTAGTTGTTTTATAATTACTGATATTTCAGATAGACACAAATTATATCCTGGTTAACAGTTTATCTGTAGACATTAGATGTGTAATAATTTTGTTATTTATTTTTTTCTTTTTGTTAGGCACAGTCATTAGAAACTAATTTTATCAAAGTTCAGTTTAAAATTTGTTATTATTCAAAATTGTTTCTTTCTTCCTGATCGAGGCTTAGGTAATTTTATATTGCGAAGAATTTGTTCTACAAGAATCCTCTTCTTGTAGGATTGTTTTCCAATATTTTTCTATAAGCCACCAGAAAGTTGAATTCTGTTATTTCATCCAACAAAACCATCTGTGTCTTTTAGTTATTGAATTCAGTCCATTTATGGTTAAAGTGATTATTGACATAGAACAGTCTACTATTGTGATTTTGTCCTTAATTTTGTTATTCTGTATATTTCCTTGCTCAATGCTTTAGAGGTGTTCTTTGGTTTGATTTATATATGAGAGTTGCTTTCGGTATTTCTTAGGTGGGTGGTTGGGGTCTTTCCTTAAGCTTCTGTGTTTCTGAGAAGGCCTTTTTCTCTCATATTTGTAGAAGAGTATTGAAGGATAGAGTATTCTTATTGGCATATTTTTATCTTTAAGTATTTTTATTACATCATTCCATTCTCTTCTTGACCAGAGTGTTTCTTCAGAAATGTCAGAGATCAAGTTGATCTTGCTTCTTTTCAAGGTTATCTGCTGCTTTTCCCTGGTCAATTTCAATACTCTTTCTTTGCCTTGAACTCTTGGAATCCCACTACTGTGTTTGGTCACTACTAATACATTTAGGTGAGAAAGTGTTTTTTTTTTTTTTTTTTTTTAGGTGAGAAAGTGTTTTAAAGCTTCATGGACTTGTATATTTATTTTTTTTTTTCCAAATTTAGGACATTTCCCTCTATCGTTAAAGAAATTCTCTGCTCCTTCGCTCCTTTCTCTTTCTCTTCCCCTCTGAGACGCCTATTTTTCTTACCTTGCCGTTTTCATGGAATCAGGTAATTCTTGAAGTGCATTTTTTTTTTTTTTTGTAACTTTGTTTCTTTATGCCTTTCTTATTTCACCTGAATTCTCTGTGTATTATCATCTTCAGGGCTGCTGTTTCAATCTTTCTTTTTTTTTTTTTTTTTTTGGTTGGTTTGTTTGTTTGTTTACTTTGATACCATTCACCAGAATTTGTTGTCTCCTCTATTTTATTTTTACAAACTTTATCTTTTATTTTCTTATCCTCTGGAGGTTTGTACTTTCTGATCTAGTATCCCCCTGTGGAATAAGATTCCTGGCTTGTTTGTTTGTTTGTTTTTTTTCCTTTCACTCCATTATTTGTTTTCTGAATATAAAGGATTGCTTTCTGAATATAAGCTGCCACTTTTCCAGTGGATGGCACTGTATGTGAGGAAAAATTACCCTGTAGCTGGATCTTATGTGTTGGGTAGGACAGGGTCCTAGAAGATACCGGTGCTGGTGGAAGTGTTGAGCATGGCAAGTTTCTTGCCTGTAGTACCACGGCTCGCCCTCTTCGCTGGATTTCAGACCATGTGCCTGCTGTCTGCATGCTGTGCTTTCAGTTCAACACGTGTAGTTTGACTGTATGCACTTGGTGCCCATATCCACCCTTTCCTGGGGGAAATTGGTGGGGTGAATTGCTCATTTCTGAGTTTTTTTTTTTTTTTTAATTTTATTAACTTGAAAATACAGCATAAGTTTTTTTTTTTTTTCTTTTTAATTTATACAAGCTCTGGATACAGTCAGAAGCGCGGGAGGGTGAGAGAATTCACCAGAGCCAGAGCGGGGAGCAGACCAGGCAGAAGGACCGAAGTACACTGCTGAGGGGAGCAGCGGGCGGCAGGAGAGGTCTGCGCGCCATGTGGGACCCTCACAGGTGGCCGGGGAGCAGCTGGGGATCCAACCGGTTCTGCAGAGGCTGCGGGCAGCTTCGCACCCCAGCGCTCAACCGCTGCGCCACCGGGGAGCCCCTCATTTCTGAGCTTTATCTTTGATTGACAACAAGCAATTTCTCCCTCTTCAGTGCACCTGTGAACTGGTGTTTTTGCCCACATGGAAGCCTCCTCCCAACTCAAGCTTTTGATTCCATTGCATATTTCCTATAGCAAAGGTATTCTTCTACATAACTTTATTAAACCATCAAAATCTGAAAATTGCATTAATAATTAGTATATAGTACATAAACCTCATTCATGTTTTGCTTATTTTTCCAGTAAAGCCCGTTGTAGCTTGAAGAGCCAATCTAGTATCACACATTACATTTACACTTCATATCTTCCTAGTCTCACTCTTAATTCCTTAGGATTTTCTTGACTTTAATAATTTTATAAAGTTTTAGGAGTGGGATAGTATCCTTCAACCAAATATATCTATTTTTTTAATGAATATAGATGTGCAAGTAGATCACAAATGTGACGCCATATTCTTTTTTTAAAGATTTATTTATTTATGCATACAAGAGCTGGGGTGTAGGCCAGAGGTGTGGGGGGTTGAGAGGATTCACCAGAGACAGAGTGGGGAGCAGAACAGCTAGATCTACTGAAATACATTGCTGAGGGGAGCAGGGGGTATGTCAGGAAGGTCTGCTGCACAATGCGGGTAGCTCCCTGGCCTGGGATTAAACTGGTGCTGCAGTGGCTGCTGATAGCTTCATAGGGCTGAGACTTAACTCCTTTCACCACCAGGGAGGCCCGACACCATATTCTTAATAGTCCATTATATCATAATGTTAATGTGCCCCCAGTACTGATAATGATAGCTTTTATCATAATGGTAAAATAGTTTCTGCAGCTTTTTCTACTACGTATACTAGTTAATTCTACAATATATATTAATAATCCCATTACTTTTAGGGAACTACTGTAAGATTTTGTAAATATCCTGTTCCTTATCACTCCACATTCCCACTGTCATTCATCAAATATTCATTTGTTGAAAGACTTTTGATGAAAATTCAAATTTCTGTGGTCAGATATATTTTCTCCCTTTTTTTCTTTGCTCCTTCAGTTTTTATTCAGTGCTTTTTCAGTCATTATTCAGCCCATTCAGCTAGTGGCCTGAATAATGATTTGATTATTAATGAAATGGTTTACATATGAAATCATGGGGAATTTTGGAATTTATTAAATACTTTGCTTGCTGAGAATCAACCTATTTTCAGTAGGAATAATTATTTTAGTTTTCCAAAATGTATACACTAGCTAATTTCTCTTCTTTTTCTGTAAAATATCTTAAAATTATTTTGCATTAGGGTCACAGATAATTCTTCTGTGCTGGAATTCCATCATTTTAGTTTATCTTTGTAATTTGTGTTCTGTTATATGACAAGTTATACATATTTTCTCTTTCCTTTCCTCTTTTCCTCAAAAGTTGATTAATAGAAAACTATGAAAATTCTGAGACTACCTTTCATAGTGCATGCTAATTAATACTTTGAAGTTAGACAATATGTGTTAGAGTTCCTATTTACCAAGTACTAGAATTATGACATCAGGCTGAATATCCTTTAGCCTGTGATGCCTTAATTATAAAACAAATATAACCTCAAAAAAGTTAGGAAGTTGCATTATGGATTAAAAGAAATATTGCTTTTAAAGTACCTAGTGCAGTGTTTGGCAACCTTTTCTTATAAGAAACCTCTATCTGGAAAATATACTTTAGAAATAGTGATATATTTGAAAACCAAGATCTCTACAAAGAAAATGCAAGATACACCATAAACAGGCAGCAATCAGTGATATTTTATTACTGAAAATCTCAGATTTTTCTCACAGTGGTAAAATGACATTATCTCTGAATCTATCAAATTTGAGCTTTTAATTTCCTGATTAAATTCATCTCAGCTCTGTGCCATTCTTTCACATTTTAACATGACCGTGTCAACTCCTTCCATTTAATACCTATTAGTTTTTTCTGGTACATCTAAGAGCACAGTCTCCATGATGAAGCATAACAGTCAAATTCCATATATAAATGTCTATTTTATAGTTTATATGTTTTGTTTATATTTTCTAGAAACAATTAGTTAACTTTCTTACATGTTAAATAAGTTTTGAAGATATGTCATTCATGATATTGGAAACAATAAATATATTTAACTTTTCAATGACTAAAAAATCAAGTACCTTCAGAACTATTTCCATTTACAGAATATCCTTGAATATATAGTACTAAGATCTAATCTGTAGTGCACAAAAATATCTGAAGAAAGGAATGAAACTAAGTCTTAGTTCCTTATGCTTGTTCCTGTTTTTCTTCTCCAGGGGATTAGTCACATTCTTTCTGGGAAGCAGGAGACAGGTAAGAGAGGAAAAGAGGACATTATGGGAAGCAAAATAAGTTAATTAAAAATATATTTTCTACTTTATAGCAAGTGAATGGGAACTACCCTTTGAGCTGTTTGAAAAAGATTCAAGTATTCAACTGTCCATCAACTTTGAATTTAGTAAACTATTATATGTATTTTTTCTCTATATACATACATATATCCAATTTAAGTATTTTTCTTCAGTAAACATGAGTAGAAATATATACCGTTCCGTAATAATAACAAACTTTTCTCTCTCTCTCTTTTTTTTTTCTTTTTTGGTGGGACCCTCGCCGGTGGCCTGAGATCGACCTGGCACTACAGAGGCTGCGGGCAGCCTCACAGCCCAGTGCTCAACCGCTGCGCCACCAGGGGAGGCCCTCCAAACTTTTCTCATTTTTAAGATAATTATCTACAAGGATTTACACTTAATATTTTCTTCAAAGGACATGATTTTCAATATTAATTATCTAGCTCTCATGAAAAAATAGTCAATATCATATACACTGGAATAAAAATTTCATTATATATTATTGTTTATTTATGTTTTTATATTGCTATTCATTTTTGTACAGTGTTTGATTTCTCCACTCAGCGTTGTCCCCATAAAATTCCCACTACCAAGACATCTGTGAACCATCACTGTAGTCTCTTGCACTATTCCCTCCCGTTTTTGATCCCTTTCCCTTCCCTTGCCTGATGAATGTCTCCAATTTATAGTTTGACTGCTAGTTTTGTCCTTTTTTCCCCCAAAATTATATTATATATTAAGGAAACATGTAGAGCAAATGCAATCACTGTCTTAAATTTTCTTTTTGATTTTAATAAACCATGACAATAATGCCCTCTGGATACGAATTCAAAAATGTGTACCATTTTGCTATCAATTCTTGAAAATTCAAACATGAACTTTAGATATTTGATTAGAATTAATGTTGCAATAAAAACATGTTATACTAACAAATTAATATAAGACCAACAGAGTGGTCACAGAAATAATAATTTGAAAATAATAAATAATCATAGAGTCAGAGATAATGTAATTTCATCATTGTGAGAAAAATCTCAAGTTTTCAACAGTATTCCACTAATTACTATCTGCTACAAATTCATCTCTCCATTTTTTTTTTTTTTTTGGTGGAGACTCCTTTGATTTTCTAATGTATCACTATTTCTAAAGCATATTTCCAAGACCAGAATAACTTGCAAGAGAGAATTATAAAATTATTTTATCTGTAGTAGATGTAAAAGTCTGAATCAGTGAAAAAATTCTCATTTGGAATTATTATTATGAAAGCTGATGTTCACATGACACCATGTAAATAAGAGCTGTAAATAAATATAGATACAAGACGACAGTGCCTACCCATTTAAAAATTATTTGTTTTGTTGTTTTTTTTTTTTTTTCACAACTACATTAACTAGACTAAAGGGATGTACAACACTTGTATACATGTAAGGAAGCACTGTGGGTATTCTTTAAAGGTTGATAGCATTTAATCAAATTTCAAGAAGAGTGTTGTACAGCCTCTTGCTATTAAATCAGCAACTATTGCAGAGGACTACACAATAGTTACATAGGCCTTAATGAGTTTTAACTTTGGTGTCTGGTTCTTACCACTGAAAATGAAATCATTTGCTTTTGTTTACTGAAGAGAAACTGGGATCATGGATGTGCTAGTCAATTTTCCAGAATATAGAAAAATATATAGTAAATGATGGCAGACAGACATGCATAATAGATAGCTATAGTCTTACATAGATTAGAGATAAAGAGATGTGATAGTTGTAGAGAGACAAAGATAAAGTGATGAGAGAGATAGAGATGAAAGAGATAGAGAAAGGAGTGTTAAACAATTATGAATGCTGGGAAATGCTAAAATCTGCAGAGGGAAAGATGAAGATACAGGCAAATCAATGGTATACTTCCAGTCTGAGACCAAAGGCCTAGACCCATGGCACCTGAATTATTTAAGTTCCAGTCTAAGGTTGAATCAAAGGTAAGGAACAGATATTCCAATTTGAAAACAGTCAGACTGAGATAATGAATTCTTCCTTACTCAGTCTTTTTGTTTTATTATCTTTGAGGAATTTATTTTACTCAATCTACCCATTCTAATGAAATCTCATCCAGAAAACACCCCACAGATATACCTAGACAATGTTTACCCAAATATCTGGGAACCTTATAGCCCACCTAGGTTGACATAAAAATTAACCATCTTAGGGATATTGGGTTAATGCTGCACAGATGTGAGAGAAAGTGTGAAATTGGGATCTCAATGGTAAATGGACATTATTACTTTAAGTTTTACCAGCAATGATAATTTCTAAAGAATGCATTACCTTAATCAATTTTCAAATACTGAATCAGACTTGGGTACATAGAGTAAATCCCTTTTGGTCATGGTGTAGAATTCTTTTTATGCATGATGGGGTTCAATTTGCTCAAGTTCTGTTGAGGATTTTTGCATTTATGGTCATGAAAAACACTGGCCTACATTTTTTTTTTCCTTCAAATGACTTTACCTGGATCAGTATTAGTTATGTTGTCCTCAGAATGATTGAGGATATATACCTTCTGTTCCTATCCTGTGAAAGACGTTGTAGAAAATGGTATAATTTTCTCCTTAAATATTTGGTAGAATTTATTAGTGAAGTCTTCTCAGTCTCATGTTTTCTATTTTGGGAGGTAAGGATTCTATTTCATTAATAGATGTAGGTATATTTAGATTTTCTCTTCCTGTTTTGAATTCTGTGATTTTATTGAGAATTGGATATAATTGCTTTCTCTCTTTTGTCTCCCATACTTGATTTGCCTTTTGTGGTTTTAACTGAAGATTTTATATGATTACATTTTCTCTCAACACATAAACCACTAAACACTTTAATGTTTCACAGCTAGTATGAGTACCTTAAAAATAACAAATGTAATTCCTTCCTCTTTTCATTCTTTAAATTATTAACATACAGTTCACTTTCACAAAAGCATACATAAGTGTGTATAGACAGACACATATAATATAAACATATAACAGGGAAACCACTAGAAAAGTTAAAAAAAAATCTATAGGTTAAGGGAAAAAAAAAAATGGTATCATAGGGAGTTTCCCTGGTGGCACAAGGGGTTAAGTCTCAGCACTATGAAGCTATCAGCAGCCACTGCAGCAGGAGTTCAATCCCTGGCCAGGAAGCTGACCCACATAGTGCAGCACACCTCTCCTATAGCACTCACTGCTTCTCTCAGCAGTGTATTTCAGTGTATCTTCCTGTTCTGCTCCCCACTGTGCTTCTGGTGAATCCTCTCACCTCTCTGCACCTCTGGCCTGCACCCCAGATCTTGTATGCATAAATAAATAACCTATAAAAATTCAATCATATGGGCCTCCCTGGTAGCGCAGGGGGTTGAGCACCACACTATGAAGCAATCCGCCGCCTCTTCTGTTCCCAACTCTGTCTCTATGAATCCACTCACTCCTCACATTTCTGGCCTGTACCCCAGCTCTTGTATGCATAAATAAATAAATCTTTAAAAAAATTCAATCATAGACAATGCTCAATTAATGGTAAAAAATAAAATTTTTCTTTTACCTTAGTTTATTCCTTATTAAATGTTCTTCCTTTTCATGTTGATCTGAGTTTATAAATGCTATTATTTCCTTCTCTACAGAAGTTGCTTTAATATAACATGTAGCTGTATTGAAAACCATTTTACTGGCAAAAATCCACTCTATTTTTGATAGTCTGAGAAAGTTTTAATTTCTCTGTCACTTTGAAGGAGAATGTTGAGGATACAGAATTCTAGGATTTTTTTCCCCTTTCATCCTTTCAATGCTTTATTAAATATGTATTTTTACTCTCCCTTGTTTGCATAGATTCTGAGGAAATAGGATGCATTTCTTATTTTTGCTTCTTAATAGGTGAAGTATTTTGTTCCTATAGCTCTTTTCAGCACTCTATATCTTTGCTTTTCTGAACTTGAACATTCTATTTAATGTTTCTACATCTGTGGTTTGCTATGTGACTTTTTTTGGAGAAATTCTCCATCATTATTTCTACTATATCTTCTGTTCCATTTTCTCATGCTCCTCTGGCATGCCCATGTTTAGGTTATTATTTTTGAAGTTGTTCTGTAGTGCTTTGGGTATTCTGTTCTCCTTTTTCTCAGTCTTTGTTTTCTTTTCAGTTTTGGAAGTTTCTTTTTTTTTAAGATTTATTTATTTACTTATTTATTTACTTAATTTATTTATTTATTTATGCAAGCAAGCACTGGGTACAGTCAGAAGTGTGGGAGGGTGAGAGAATTCACCAGAGCCAAAGCAGGGAATAGAACAGGCAGACTGACAAAGAAATACACTGCTGAGGGGAGCAGTGGGCGCGGCAGGAGAGGTCTGCGCGCCATGTGGGACCCTCGCCGCCTGCTGGGGATTGAACCATCGCTTCAGAGGCTGCAGGCAGCTTCGCAGCCCAGTGCTCAACCGCTGTGACACCAGGGGAGGCCCAATTTTGGAAGTTTCTATTGCTATATCGTCAAGTCCAGAGATCCTGTCCTCAGTAATATTCAGTCCACTAATAAGGCCATTAGACATTTTTCTATTTAGAGCATTTTTTTCATTAGCCTTTTATTTTATTTATTTTGGCTTGTTCTTTGGTTCTTTCATAGCATTTCCATCTCTTTATTTACGCATACATTGCCTATTTGGTTTTGCATGGTTTCTTCTTTACCCATAGGAGACTTTTGCATACCAATTAAAGTCATCTGAAGTTCCCAACCTGCTAATTTCAATATCCCCGACCTCCCTGATATGTCAGATTCTGATTCCCCCCCATCACCTCTCTCTCTCTCTCTCTTTCTCTTTCAAATTCTGCATCTTACCCATAAGGATGCTTTGGATTTTTTTTTTTTTCTTTATTACTGGACTTGATTTACCGGGTAAAAGGAATTGCTGTAAATAGGCCTTTAGTAATTGGGAAATTGGGAGTACAATATGGGGGGGGGTTATTCTATAGTACTATATGATTAGCTTTCAGACTTTTAGCGAGTTTACACCACTGGATTAAACTTTATAAGGTTATCTAAGTTATTTCCTACCCCCCTCCTTAGTTGCACAAGATATCTAGAGGTATCTGGAGTTAGATATTTCCCTTCCCTCAGATCAGTTAAATTCTGTTAATACCCCAACAGTTGGGCTCTGATTATCTAATTTCTTCTGAGAATAAGATTTGTTAAGAATGGAGTGTCCTGATGTTCTTCTAAAATGGTTTCTTTCCCCTCTCTCCATCAGAAGTATGACTGGACTTTACTCCATTATTTGCTATGAGCTCCTGGAAACAAATCTCATGAAATTATGGGGACCCATTTGTGAATGGGGCCCTCAGGAGATTATAACTTTAAGAGTTGCCCGCATATAGCCTTCAGAAATTCATGAATTGTAGTTCTGGTTTTCCTACCCTCCTGTTTGTTCCCATAGTGGTCCCTACTCCTACATCTCTGCTGAGGTAAGCTGAAAATTTCTGCATCAGTCTCTTTATTTCTAGTCAGTTTTGGGAGTAGTGTTTTACTTTGTATCTCTGATGTCTTGTAGATCCAAGGACAGCTGTTGTTTTTTCAGTATGTTCAGCTTTTTCTTGTTAAGATGGAGTAGTAATTTCTAAATTCCTTACGTGCAGGTCTGGACGAAGGATACAGTCTTTATTTCTGTTTATTATTAACACTTGTTTACATCATACATTTCCCTGCTATATATTCATTTCAGCATGTACCTTCAGTCACATGTTTATTTTTCAGTCATGCTCTTCTGATTGTTTTATTTTTCTGTTGTTATTTATTCCCTTTTTTCCCCTCTACTCTTTCTGGATAGACTTCCTCAGTTTTTCTATCAATTTCTTTGCTTCCTTTCCTGTGGGTGTCTATTCTGGATTTTTGTTTACAGTTACATGTGGGTTTTTATAGAATACCTATGCTTTAGGTCCTTTATGAGCTGGTGTCTACTCTCCATCATTTGATTATACTGTCATACTCATTTTTTCCTTCCCCTTAATATTTGGTATTGTTGATTCATAATATTCTTGTGCTTGTTTTTGACATTTTGCTAAGGAATTTGTGTTTCAATTTTATTTTCTTATGGAAAAACTTATTTTAAAATTATTTGAAGAATGGATGTGGTGGTGGCAAAGTCTATTATTACTGTTTGTCTAAGAAAATCCTTATTATCGCTGCATACTTAATTAGAAATTTTTCAGGATAGAGAATTCTTGCATGATAGTTCTTGTCTTTCCAGATTGCAGATATTTTCTTCCACTTTCTTCTTGCTTGATGTGTGTCTGGACTGAAATCTGGGGAAATCCTAATTTAGGAACCCTTATAATTTATTTTTCTTCTTGCTTCCAGTATCATTTTCCCCTTTATCTTTGACTTTTGATAGTTTTACAATGATGTGTCTGGGTGTAGATCATATTGCATATAGGAATTTAGGTATTTTCTCTGCCTGCTGGACTTCCATACTTAATTCATTCTTAGTTTGGAAAGCTCTCATTTATTATTTGTTGAATAGGTTTTAGAGTCCTATTGTTTTTCTTTCCCCCTGGGACTCCAATCATTCATAGGTTTCCTCTTCTATTTGAATCTCATATTTCTCATAGAATTTTCTCACTTTCCTTTGCCTTGATGCTTCCTCTTCTAAATTTACAATTTGTTTGAGTCTTCACAGCTAAAATGTCTCTTTCTTCTGACATTTTGATTCTATTCAAAGCACTAATTTTGTCTGCACTTCATTCAGAATCACTTTATATGATCTTTCTATATACCCCATGTCTTTAGTAAGAATTCTCTGTGTTCCTGGATATCCTTTCTGAGATCTTGCATCTGCCTATAATGCCTTTGACTGGCCTTCCAGTATTTCATTTAACATTTTTAATATTGTTGTTTTGAAGTCATTGTCAGATAGTTTCTCTATTTCTGTCTCTTTTGTACTTGTCCCAGGACTTTTGATCTTCCCATTTTGCCTTCCCATCTTGTGTTGAGAGGTTGCTTGCTTTATAGGCATGTTTATATTACCTTATTTATTGTTATTTATGTGTGTTCATGTGTTTGGGAGCACTGGGAATTAATCTTTGACCTCTTCTTACTTTACCTCAGTGTGAAGTGGAGGAAGGGCTTTAATATTCAATGTTTGTTTGAGGAGTGCTGTTAGTCAGCTCTACCTCTTTTTGTCCCACAGACAAAAGGTTGTCTTCACTTTACTTTCCACCTCATTATTCCTTTCATACAAAGGTCATGACCTGTGAAGCTAGGGCCTCCCAGCAGGAAGGGCAATATTTGGGTCTCCAGGCTCACACTCCAGGAATAATCTGCACCTGGCTCAGAGGCTGCTCTGGGTGCTCACTGGGCACAGGTGTGCCCAGTTAACACTCTGGCGTCCACCATGGCCACCGCTGCACCACACTTGCCCAGGCTGCTGCTTCTCAGGACTGGGAGGTACACAAGCTGTTGATCTGTCTTTCCGGAGGATATGCAACTACACCCTAAAGTCATTCTTTATGCTGTTGGGCTTTTTATGGAGTATGGCCTAGCTCTACCTGGCTTTTCTTTGCTCACTTTAGGGTGGGATGGGGGGGAGCCTGCTTTGAGCAAGCTGCCCCAATGGCTTCCAATTTTCTGTGTCCATTCATGCTAGGGAAATTGCAATTGCGCCACAATTTCACAATATCCTGGGTTTCCCCCACATGGCTTGATTGTTTGACCCCCTATCCCTTAGTTTTTTAACTCCCTGGGGAAGTCCTCAGGCAGTGTAGCTGGTTAGGAACACCTGAATTTTTCTAGGAGCACGTCGCAGTGTTTTCCAGGGAGAGGGGGATTCCAGCCTCTTTGTTCTGCCACATTGTGGGTCATAATAATAAGTTAAAGTTGTTGGTGGTTAAGATTTAGCATTTAAAAGTTATTGGTTATCAGACATGGCTAGATCTGCTCACCATTTTCTAAAAACCTAGATGAATTTTTAGAAAACTCTAGATGAGTATGGCATTTTATATTATAATTTGTATTTTTAAGGAATATTACATATCAATATATATAATCCTTTAAAATGTTGCTGGACACAAAATTTGTCAAAAACCTATAACCCAGTATATTTTACTGGACTAAATAGTGAAATTTTTGCAGCAATAATATATACAGTTTTAGACCACTGTTCTTGATCATTTCATCTTTCCCAATTTTATTGTTTATGTTTCTATAATGCAAAGTCAGACTATGTTTCAAAGAAAATATTCTTATATATGGTCTTCAACTGTGAGGTCAATGTGCTGTTTATTTTTTGCTACAATACTGTTTCTTAGAATTGTTATTCAGTGTTGGAATGTGGAAATGACATTGAAAATTTCCGGAAGAAAATAAAATCATTCTGTAGTTCAAATGCAGTTGAATATTAGTCATTTTATCAGATGAGGGTTAAAAGACTTCTTTTTGTCTGTTTTACTTTTTATTCACTTTGATATGTGTAAAGGGCAGAAACAGACATGGTGCAGGTTTTCTATGATCTAGCAGACCGGGTGAAGGAGAAGTCAGAGTTCTCAGTGGTTTTTGCAGGTCTTTTATTGGGATTACCAAGTACACGGCAGGCAGGGGCACTGGGGGGCCAGTAGGCTGGCAGGCCTCCCAGCCCCCAGCACGTCTTCACTGTGGGCTCTCTGGCCTTCTCTCGGCTTCTGCTTCTCTTGCTTCTCACTTCTCTCTTGGCTTCTGCTCGGCTTCTACTGGCATCCTCATGACACCGCCCCTGAAAGCCCAGTTGAATCCATCTGCCTATGCCCACACCCTACTCCAGGTGCCCGCCATCAGGCATGCATTCAGGACCGCAAGGATCCATCATCTGTCCTGATGGCGGGAGGGCAGAAAAGCCTGACATTTTTCCTTACCCTATGTAAAGGCAGGAAGGACACTGTGCAGGTTTTCTGATCCCATGCAGACCAGGAAAAGGAGGAGTCAGAGTTCTCAGTGGTTTTTTGCAGGTCTTTTATTGGGTCCACTGGGTACGTGGCAGGCAGGGGTGCTGGGAGGCTGGCAGTCCTCCCAGCCCCCAGCAAATCTTCACTCTATCTGGGCTCTCTGGCATTCTCTGCTTCTGCTTCGGGCTTCTTCTCTTTCAGCTTCTCTCTGGCTTCTCTTTAGACTTCTGCTGCTGGCGTCCCCGTGATGCCACCCTTAAAAAGCAGTCTTAGCGCAGGTGTACCCACTTCAGGTGCCCGCCATCAGGCATGCATTCAGGATCACAGGGTTCCCTCATCTATCCTGATGGTGGGAGGACAGAAAAGCCTGATTTTTTACCTTACCCTACACCCTACAATATGTAATCATAGATTTAAGGCATACTACTTTGACTTACTTGCTTATTCCCTTAAAAATATTTCTTTCCTCAAATTTAAAAAAAAAAACCCTCTTTATAAAAGTGTTTACCAGAAGTGAAGAAGGAAAATTGTGTATAAATTGGATAAAATAGGTCAATTATATGGTGAAGGAATGCAGCTAGAGGTTGACTTGTAATGTTGTACACCTATAGGCTATATAGTGTTATAAACCAATATATTTCAAATAAAATGAAGTAAATTGTTAAAAAATGTTTTCTGTAACGGTGTGTTGATATAAAAATAAGTGTTACAGCAAATTGTTCCATTAAGTGCATATTAAATAAGCTTGTTGGTTGGTAAGCTCTCAGTCTGGGCTTTTAGTCCACATTGATGGCAGGACCTTCAAATTTTGCATGAACTTTCCCATTCCTTCCCTCATTATCAGTATTTTTGTCTTGGCAATTTTACTTCAGGATCTTGCCCCTTCATTTAGCCCAGTATCATATGCTATCTCAGTGAGTAGGTTAAAAGAAATGGACATACTTCTTTCAAAATTTTCAGATACCTACTCTTGACGTTATTTTGCTTGTTTGTTTCATTTTGTCTTTGTTGTGTCTTTGATTTTTAAATTCAGTTCTTGGCATAGTCATTATATTTTGTTTTATTTTTTAAAGATTTATTTATACAAGCACTGGGTACAGTTAGAAGCACAGGAGGGTGAGAGAATTCACCAGAGCCGGAGGGGAGAGCAGAGCAGGCAGACTGACGAAGTACACTGCTGAGGGGAGCAGTGGGCGGCAGGAGAGGTCTGCGCACCATGTGGGGCCCTCGCCTGGCACCGGGGAATGGACCAGCGCTGCAGAGGCTGCGGGCAGCTTCACAACCCATCGCTCAACCGCTGCGCCACCGGGGAGGCCCAGTCATTATATTTTAGTAACAAAAGTCTTTTGTTGAACTTTAAGTTTGCTTTATTAAATATTTGGATATAAATTATGGTCATTCAATTTTATAATTTCATAATTTAAAAATCAATAACTACATAAGAATGGGTGCATTTTTATAAGACAGAATTATGTCTTTGGCAGAAGGCAGCATATCAATAAACATAATGTTAACTTGGAAGTCCTTTAGGAAAAAAATTTCCACTCAACCCATCCCCTAATTTGGGTTTCTCACACAGTTCTTTTACATGCTCTTAATTCATCCTCTTACTTCATCCTCAGTTCTGTTTGAGCTACAGGAAGTAAAAGTTTTCCTTTGTATTTTCTTTTAGCACCATCTTTGATAGTCTCTTTTTCCTTTCCCTCCCACTTCACTCTTTTTTTTTTTTAAGATTTATTTATTCATGCATACAAGAACTGGGGTACAGGCCAGAGGTGTGGGGGGTGAGAAGATTCACCAGAGACAGAGTGAGGAACAGAACAGGCACACTGCCTGAAACACACTGCTGAGGGGAGGAGCGGGAACGACCGGAGAGGTCTGCCACACCATGTGGGTATCTCCCTGCCTGGCCGGGATCAAACCCGCACTGCAGAGACTGCAGACAGCTTCACAGAGCTGCACTCTACCGCCTGCACCACCAGGGGAGGCCCCCTCCCACTTCACTCTTAACCTCACAGCCCTCATTGTATTTATTAATGTCTACAAGCTTTAGTAATGCATTAAATTACCTGCTATATCAATGCCAGTTTCTGTTCCTGAGGTTCTGAATTGCTTTAGTATACACGATGTACTTAAACATCCTCCCATTTACTGTAAATGGCTGAATCTCATCTTTCCTATGACTGAAGAGTATTCCATAGTGTGGATCTACCATATCTTTTTTTTTTTTTTAATAGAGGCATGTTTTATTTGTTTGTTTGTTTGTTTGTTTGTTTGTTTTTGTTTATACATGCACTGGGTACAGTCAGAAGCGCGGGAGGGTGAGAGAATTCACCAGAGCCAGAGCAGGGAGCAGAGCAGGCAGAAGGACCGAAGTACACTGCTGAGGAGAGGAGTTGGGCAGCAGGAGAGGTCTGCGCGCCATGTGGGACCCTCCTCCAGTGGCCGGGGAGCAGCTGGGGATCGAACCGGCGCCGCAGAGGCCGCGGGCAGCTTCGCAACCCGGAGCTCAACTGCTGCGCCACCGGGGAGACCCTACCATATCTTCTTGATCTGGTCATTTGTTAATTAACATTTAGGCTACTTCCATGTCCTAGTTATTATAAATCATGCTAATATGAACACAGTCAAACATAAAGTTTGTGTGTGTGTGTGTGTGTTTTTTTTTTGATGTTCTCATTCTTTAAAATGTTCAACTGGTTTTGCTGAGTCAGATGGTATTACAGTTTTTAATTTTTTTAGGTGAATTCATCTAGACTTCCATAATGGTTGTACCACTTTACAGTCCCACTACAGTGTAATAGTTTCTCTTTCTCCACATCCTCTCCAGAACTTGCTGTTTGAGGTCTTTTTAATATGTGTCATCCTAACTGTGTGAGATGGTCTCTCTTTGTGGTTTTAACCTTTATATTTCTTATTGGAGGCTATAATGTTAATTTTTTCATTTGACTCTTTCTTGATATTCTTTCGTTAAGTGTCTGTTCAGAGGAGATGCCTATTTATTAATTAGGCTGCTATTTTTGTTGTTAAATTGTGTGAGTTTTTTTGGGGGGCCCTCCCTGGTGGTGCAAGGGGTTAAGCATCAGCATTATAAAGCAATCTGCAGCTACTGCATCAGGAGTTTGATCACTCCCCCTTACTCCCCCCCAGACAGGGAGCAACCCACATGGCGCAGCTAACCTCTCCTATCTTGCCTGCTGCTACTCCCCTCAGCAGTGTATTTCAGCCATTCTGTCTATTCTGTTACCCAGTCTGTCTCTAGTGAATCCTCTCCCCCCAACACCTCTGGCTTGTACCACACTTCTTGTATGCATAAATAAATAAATTTTAAAAAATAGATGGTTTTCCTTTAAATAGCGAAAGCTTGGACTTTGCTTTGAAATCAAGTCCCTCTGCAACTTTTTGCTGGTGAATTCAGGCCATATTTATTTAAGATGATTATTGAGACATATGTGTTCATAACCATTTCTTTAATTTTAGTTTTCCTTGACTTTTTATTCAGTAAGATTTCCATTTTATCTTTTGTTCAGGTTTCATTTCTATTATCTTATATATTACTTCTATGACTTTTCTTGAAGGTTCTCCTAAGGTTAGTATATGACGGGCTGTTTGTGTAAGTCTTTGGACCGTTTGGTCTGAGACACATATAATTGACCACATTATTACTCATCTCCTCCTCCATGTTATATGGTTTATGCATTTGATACCTCTATATTTATTGTTCTGTTTCTTCATAATAACCCCTTTAGACTTCTTTCATGTGCTGCTCTGTATTGATAAATTCTTTCAGTTTGTGCTGTTTAGTGAAACTCCTTACTCCATCTGTCTTGATTGTTAATCTTGCTGGTGTAAAGGAGTCTAGGTTGGAATTCTTTTCTTTAACAACATTAAGAATCTCTTGTTAATCCTCTTGTGCTGGTGATATTTGTATTGCAAACTGCTGAGAGTCTGATTCGTGTTTCCATTAAGTTTCTCATTTTTCTGTTGATGATTTTAGTATCCTGTCCTCTTTGGCATTCAACAGTCTTACTACAATATGCCTTAGTGTCTGCATCTCTAGTATTATTTTGTTTGGGCTCTTTGGCCTCCTCCTTGGTCACAATATCTGGCTTGTGTCTTCAGTTGAGATGTTTCTTAGCAATTATTCTTTTAAATAAGTGTTCCATGTCTTTGTCTTTCTCTTCTCCATTTGGCACCCCAAAAATATAGATATACTTTCTCTTTTAGTTGCTTAACAGGGTTCTCACACTATTTTCATTTTTAATTTTTCTTTATGTTGTTTAATTGTGTGTTTTCTGATATTGTGTTTTCAAGGTCATTAATTCTCTCAAATACTTACATGTGTGCTGATGAGGCACTCAGTTTTGTTGTTTCATTCAATTATAGTATTTCTTAGCTCTGCTACTTCTAATTGCAACAGTCTTTTTTCTCAGTCTACTTTTCTCCTGTTTTATAGCCTCCAATTTTATTTAAAAAATATTCTAAGTATTAAGTGTTATAGCAGTTATAACTTGAACACCTCTTTAGTCATGACCTGCTTTTCAGCTGGTTTGAGACTTCTGTCAGTGTTTTTTTTTTTTTTTTTTGGTATCTTCATTTTTATATTCAGTGGGTTGTAATAGGGATAGACTTTCTGACTGGTGTTTTTCTCTTCTCTCTGCCAAACTGTTCATCCTAGTGTGTCCTGTGATTGTCCATTTTTTACTTCAGGGGAGTTTTGCTTTTCTCTGCTGCAATCTAGTTGTGAGTACAGGGGGCAGTCAAACATAGTGTCTTCATACCACTGCCATTTCGTTGACTCCTCCTTTATCGCTTCTCTGGAGTTTACCTCTTAAAACTGCCTCTAGGAAAGTAACTTTATAAATATGTAAGATTTGTTTCTATAAACTTAACTGTATTATTTTTCTAAATTAGATGACACAAATTTGATTTGTCATGTGGGCTGTGTCAATGAATGACTTTTTTAGTATTTTAATTCTCTAAAACCTAGTGCCAACCTTAGAGGGAAGAAATTTCTTATAAAATAGAATATTCAAAGACTAGTAGCATTGACTTCACTTTCCCCTATGTCAAGACATTGCTGGGGTTGAGTAGCAGCTACCTACTTGGTGAGGGTATGTGCTTTCCAGTTTATTAATATTCCCATCAGACTTATTAATTTACATTACTCCTTAGACTCTGTAGACATTTTGGTTACAGCCACTAAAAATGGAAATGAATGAGATAACTCCCATTCCCCCTCTCAAATGACTTATCTATGAGGGGATTACATTTAAAAATGATAATTCATATCTCAGAAAAAATAAAAACACTGTGCTCTGTAAAGGTACAAAGTTTTTATTTTTTGACAAAATTCATGTATTCATTGTGCCAATGTAATGATTAAAGAAATAAAGTGTGATAAAAGCACAACAAAAAAGGCAACCTATTCTGAGTGGGGTGGAAAATTATGTGTCAGGGCTGTTTTAGGGGAAGTTGATAATTAATTGAAATAAATTTATCTTATGAGTAGAATTCCAGGTAAAATTTGAGAACTGGAGGCTGTTGATGTAGAAATACATAGTGCAAATAATTACAGGTAAGAGAAAATAACAGTGATTTTCTGGAGATTAGTAAGAAATAAAGCTACCAAGCCCAATGGCCAATCATGAACTTAAATGTGACTCTAAGTCTTATCGTTCTTGTTACAATCTGAAATTAAAAGATATAACCATGACTTCAACTGTTATCACATGACTTTATAATCAACCAATTTTACACGCTGAAGAAATGCCCAGCTTATGCTCTGTTCTGATTGAACAGAATGGGGTTTCCACACTCTCTAACCTCTTTTTACCAAACTTGACACCACAAATAATTACCAATATGGATTTCATTGATCTCTCTGAAATGGTTTCTGATTTTAAAGTAAATTTCTCAAACTATATAAGTTCTAGTTTGTAGGTCACAATGGATCAAAGATTTTTTAGGTGGGAATAACACGCACATTTTCCCCACAGGAGCTGTTAATGTCACTAAGTGTTCTAAATGCATTTGACACTGAGGGAGGGTCTTCAGGGTTTTTTTTTTTTTTACCCAACGGATGGACCATAACATTAGAAATATAAACTTTTATAATATTTATGTAAAGTTTGTAAGTATCCTTTTAAATATGCTGTAGGTCTCCAATTGTAGGTAAATGCCTTTCATTTTAGTTTTTGAATAAATGCCTCATTTTTGTGCAGGAGAACCCTGATACGCGACTGATGAAATCACAATTTACTTTTTTATTTTTCTTTTTAGCTCACTCCAGTTGGCACCACAATATTTACAGGATTTTCAGGGGACAATGGAGCTACAGACATTGATGATGGCCCAAATGGACAGATAGAATATGTTATTCAGTATAATCCAGATGACCCGGTATGTAAAATCCTGTCTGCTTGGAACTTCCCCATGAGGAAGAAAGTTGAAGTTTAGTCTAGCTTACACTTAACTGTATCATTTTAATACTCATCTCCTGGAACCACAGTAGTAATCATGGGTTTTATTTATTTATTTTTTTTCTTTTTATTTTCTTTTCTTTTATTTTTTTTTTACATTTTTATTTTTTTATTTTTTTAATAATAAATTTTATTTTTATATTCCCCATACAATTTCAACCCCTCCATTCTGAACCCAATCCCTCCTCTCCTCCCCCCACCCACAAAAAGTGTCTCTGGATCATAATTTTTGTTGATTTTCACTTTCTTATAGTTATTCAATTTCCTGGTACCTTATTTAAGTTTTCTAGATTCCTGCTATGAGTGAGAATACAACTTTGAGATGACTTTTAATTTTTAGTATTATTTAAAAGAGATAATCATGTTTAAAACCCATGATTGAGATCAATCTCAATCATGGGTTTTAAACATGATTATCTCTTTTAATTTAGATTGAGATTGGTCTCAATCATGGGTTTTAAACATGATTATCTCTTTTAAATAATACTAAAAATTAAAAGTCATCTCAAAGTTGTATTAAGAAACTTGTACTTTTAAAAGCAGTTTTGATAATATCTGTAGATAAAGCTTAAAGTGTATTTATATATGTAGTATACCATTTTTTATAAATTATCATCTTTGCAGGTTTCTAAATATCATAAACATAAATGGCACAGCCAATATGATTCAAATGTTCTGTGGAAGTTGCAAATTAATACTTCTACTCTGACATCATCTGTGATGATGACAATCCCTGAAAATGCAAATATCTAAAAATTTCTCTTATAAAATCAAAACTAGAGAAAAGCAAACAAAGCTTCTAATAATAGGCACCCTTTTATTTGGATTAAACCAAGATATTTTTATATTGCTTCTTAGACTTTGAAATAATTTCTTCAAATGCAACATTATTCAAAACAAAGATAAACTTAGAATTATTTTGTTCAAGTTAGAGCTGGAAGTCCTGCTTGCTATCCTTCCCTTTGTTTTCACCTGTAGTAGGTTCTCAAAATACCTTGGAATCCCCAGAGTTTAGTTTTAAATTACTCTAAATTCATGTGTTTCCTTTAATTATTCTAAATGTTTAATACTAGGAATATACAACAGTGTTGAAAATAACATGATTTTTTTTTAATCATCTTGAGCTTATGTATTCAAAAGAAGAATGAAACAAATTAAAAAAAAAACTGAAGATTTTATGGAAACTAACAGCTCACAGTGAGATTTATCTCACACTTTTATTGTGAGAATTAAGTAATTGTGATTATATTTTTTATTCTTAAAAATCAGTTTTTGAGTAGTAATATTTCTGTTGCAAAGGAGAGAAAATAAGCTCATAGGTGAAGGGATTTGCCATAACCATTTCTAAAATGTAATCAGGACTCCAATTTCAGAATAACATGCACCCTACTCTCTGTTCATATTGTATTGTAATAAAATATTTTCTTCGGTATTTAGGTTTTAAAAATAATTCTATGTGTATGCCATGTTTGTAACTTACATTTTACAATGGCTATTTCCTAATCTGTACTCCTCAGACTCTAAAGATGAAATCTCTCAGCAAATATAGAATGACCAACTTGTGTTTATCTAAGGAAAACACTTATGATATTTCATTTAAAAAAATCCAAACCTGTCCAAGATCTGGACAATGTAAGACAAAGTTTATTACTTTAAAAGCTATATTTTAGAATTTTAGATACATTTTAACTCAGTTTTTCTTCACAATACACCTTGAAGCAATTACTATAGATTTTAGTCAATAGTTTAGGATATAAAGACTCAGAGAAATTAAGTGGCTAAGGTTACCCAGAAGTAGATGATAAAGCCAAAATTTGAACCCAGAAAGATTGACTTCAGAGACCCTGCTCTTAATTTTCACTCCCTGGGCTTTGCAAAATGAATATTAGAAAAAATGCTTAGATATTCAGGATGTTGTAAAGATAAAGGCAATAGTACATATAATACATTTAATTGTCTTAATTCCTGACTTATAAATACTTATGATAATTTTACTTTGTAGTTTTAGAATGTAAACTACTATAAAGCAAAGATAAATTGTTTCTCTAGATGCATATCTATGCATATTCTATGTTTTTTGGCTAATACTACATTCATTTGACATTTTGTTACATGATAAACCATTTTTTTAAAGCTGCATAATTTTGTCTTATTTACATTAAGTACTATTTATCTACCCAAAGTCCTACTAGCAGACATTTCAGTTGCTTCCACTTTATCCCTAGTAGAAACAGCATGACACTGAACAACATGTCTGATTCTTTGTTGAGGATTAATTTCTAGAATTGTTGTGCCATGTCAAAGGTGTGCTTTTGGTATAGATTGGGAAAAGATCTTCCAAAAAGGGGCACAAATTGACACTCCCTTCACAGGCTATTCCACTCACGCTGGTTGTGTTTCTTCTTTACCTCTTTACCAGCCTGATCAATGAAGTATTTTGTTACATTTTAATTTATTAAATTTTTTTAGTATGTTTAAAATATATTTTCCCCCATTCACTTGTCTGAAGACTAGATGCTTTCTACTGATCTGCATTCAAGGTCACTATGCCCTATGTCATTTCCATTCTGTTAAATCTATCCTTTTTTTTATTCAATTTTCTGGCACTATATAATTTTTAAGTCTAAATTTTCCTTAATTTTATTCAAGTATTTCTTTCCTAAGATTTTCAAACTTTTTAATTTTATTTCTAAAAATGCATAGCTATAATAGCTGCTTTAAAATCCTTATCCACACAGCTGCCCTCCCTGCCCACCTGTGACTATGCATATATCGGTTTCTTCCTTTCTCTGTTTCCTAATAAACCTGTCCTTCTAAGATTAAAAAAAAAAAAAATCCTTGTCTGAATGTTCTAATATGTCTTCCTTAATATTCTCTCCTCTTAAAAAGATATCCCATTTCCTGGTTCATCATATGTTATGTTGTTTTGGGATCCTGGACGTTGTAAATGTTGTAAGGAGATTCTTGATTTTACTGCAATACAGTATTTTTTTTTTTTTTTTTAGCAGATAACTGAAAACTCTTTTGGGTGCAGTTCAAATCTCAATTAGGCATATGTTTTTCTTAGTTGACTTGCTTATAGCCTGTCCCATGCAGATGTGGCTTTAGAAACTAACTAGAAATTAGGACACAGATTATAAATTGAATATATTCTCCTTTTTGAATTTCTGATTTCTAATATCCCTCCTTCACTTTCTATCAACTTTGTGGGTCTCAAAAGGTAACCCTAATTTTTCAGACCAGAAAGACTTCAAGCAGTCTATCAGAGTTGTAATTGCCTCTTGAGTTGCTCAGTTTAGTCTCCACTCAGACTAACTGCCATAGAATATGAATCTTAACCATGTTGCCTATGTATAGTCTCCCCCAGGATGGGCCTGTGTTGACTCTATATTCAGGAATGTCAGGATTTTCTTTCTTTTTTTTTTTTTTTTGGCATATAAATTGTCAGATAAAAGATATTCAGCCATATAGAAGCAGAACAATTCCTTAATATTCAAAAAATATTTTTAGAAGCTTGATGCTCTTACTCATTTTCTCTTCTGAAGCGTTCTGGTTTTCCTAAATATTAGGGGGTACCAACAATGTTAGAAATATTTCAAGTTTTACTCAGAAAAGTGAAACATACAATCATTGTATCCATAACTGTAGACTAAAATTGATAAATTGTCAGCTAATTTACCATTGCTACTAGCTTTTTTAATCAGAAATACTAAAATCTAAAATGACTTTAGGCTATTTTTCTCTATGAGAAAGGAAAAAAAATGGGGAAAGTATTGAAAAAAAGAGGGGGATCATAGGTGTCAATTCATCTCTCTATAAAAATAAAAGGATATTCCCAATATAGGCACGTATGTGACGATATCCTCATATAGCTGTATTCCTAAAAATTAGAAAAATAACAAAATATATTACATGAAATTATTAAATTGAAGACTCATCAAATACAACAACTTTTAATTTTTGTTACTAAATGTTACCACTAATCCTTTGACAAATCTCAGGGGATATGTAATACAGCTGTTATCTGTTTCTTTTTTTTAAAGATTTATTTATTTATGCATACAAGAATTGGGGTACAGGTCAGAGGCATGGGAGGTGAGAGGATTCACCAGAGACAGAGTGGGGAACAGAACAGGCAGATTGACTGAAGTACACCGTTGAGGGGAGCAGCAGACAAGACAGGAGAGGTCTCCTGCACCATGTGGGTAGCTCCCTGGCTGGGAATCGAACTTGTGCTGCAGTGGTTACCCATACCTTCATAGTGCGGTGCTTAATACCTTGTGCCACCAGAGAGGCTCTGTTATCGGTTTCAGTGTAACATTATCACAAAAATTTACTGCCTTAAAACAACAGACACTTATTTTATTTTAGTTTCTATGGCTAAAATCTGGATATAGCTTCATTGGACTCTTGCTTATGCTCTCACAAAGTTGAAATCAAGGTGTTGACCAGATTTGTTTTCATATGGAAACTTAACTAGGGAAGGATTTCCTTCCAGGTAAACTCAAATTGTGATCAGAATTCATTATTTCATGGTAGTAGGATAGAGTCTTGTATTTTTGTCATCCTTTGATTAGAGATTGTGCTCAGCATTTGGAGATCACCTTACATTTCTTAACCGCTTCTTTCATTAAGTCTGCTCAGAGGCATCTAGAGCAAATTTGTTTGTAAGACAGAGTTTATATATCAAAATGCAATCACAAGAGAGACAGTTTATCACATATACTATATTCTGTTGGATAAATGCATATAAGAGAGGTCCTGCCCACACTACAGGGAAGGATATTATACAGAGAAATGAGTTGCTTATCAGGAAGCAGGGATAGAAAGTGGTCCCTTAAGAGCCTGTCTATAACACCTATTATAATGTTCAGCATTATTATCATCATTTTTAAATGCCATACAAACAGATCTACTATGAAAAAAATTTGAGCCTTTTTTTTAAACAAATTTATGCCAAAATAAAGGGGATGAAGTACCTGTTCTAGACCTAATAAAGGGCAAGTATGTGATAATGTTTGCATCTGTAATATTTTTCTAACCCTACTTATGTTTGTGATCTGGATGGAGAGTTACACTAGATGTGAAAGAAAGAATTAGGTATTTTTACTCTCCCAAATTATAAAATTTCAGTTGTCAATGTTGTATACTTTTCACTGAAACAAAGCACATTATTTAATCACTGAACAAAATAAAAATTAAAATTGAGTTTTTGGTTTCTTTCCTTTGACTATTCTGTTTATTGCATTTTATCTAAAATAAAGAAGGGAGAAGTTTGTGCCTAAAGAGCTACTGAGCTGATAGACCAAATTCAAACCAAAAACATTTGTGCTGTTTTCAAAACTTTCTGGTTTTTCCTCTCTTTGAAGACATGCAAGGAATATACTTTTCTTCATTGTAGGAAATTACTTGCTCTGGCTCATGAAATGTGAATTCAAAAAACTGCTAAGTACAAGTTGGCATTTTCCCTTCCACTGCTGGAGAAAAACATGCTGAAGTCTAATGTCTTTTAGCACAAGTTCCTAAATGACAATAGAAACAGAGCCCATGTACTTAATTATATTAGATGTGCATATAAATATAAAAAGAGCAAGAATAACACATTGTTATGTTAAGCCATTAATTTGGATATTTAGCTGTTGCATCATAACCTAACTTTCCTTAGCTAATAATTAGACCAACCAAAAATAATTGTAAATACCTCATTATTAAAGTCCTCTATACAATACATGGGAAGAATTTTTACTGTGTTTATCAAGTTGCTGACTACTTTTTTGTGTCTTCATGTTAATACAAATACATTGACCTCATTACATTGTTTAATAAAACGGAAAAAAAAAAAAAAAGACTCCTAAAATTGGGACAGAATTTATCATATGCTCTACAGAAATTTTCAGTTTGGAACTTAATCTTATATGGAAAATGCAATTATAATAGGTATTCTGATGCTTCAAATCTCATTGTTAGCTAGTTTAATAAAACTATCCATATAATAGATTATCATATCACTCTATTATGTTATTCTCACTTTTTTTAATACCAGACTGAAGTGATGTTTTCTCTGCATTTTAATGATTTGACTAATGTGATAAGGAGGGAACTGATGACATATCCCTCCTAGCATTCTCCAGTGCATGAAATAGACAGCACAGCATTTCTATTAACTACCTTTGCCACTCAGAAAAGCACTGAAGGCATTTAACCAATATGCGTGGGTAGTTTCTTTCTTGTAGGTATTAGAGTGATATTTCAGTGGATGGTAACATCTTTTAACATTTTTATCCTCCTGAGTAGATTGTCCTTCTTTTGTAATATAGTTGACTCCCTATAGTGTTGAAAGAATTGAGAAAAAAGTGAAACATAATTTCTTTTGTAATGTGTAAGCATATGATACACTTTATTTTCCTGAGTCAGGAAGTTAATACCAGTTTAAATGCAAATTTTTTAACAAATCATCATCCTGAAATATTTTGCATATAAGTCAAAGTCCAAATTTCAGATGTTATTAAATATTTAAAATATTTTAGGCTAAGCAAAAACAACTATTGCTTACTTTAGGTAAGTTACTAAGAATATTATCTGTATTTTAATAATGTTTTTACAGGGTGCATTATATAAAGACAGTCTCATGATTCTATAAAATCATATTATTGTTATTTTACAATGACCTCTCATGATTGTTAAGTCTAAAGACCTTATGTAAAAGTTTGAAACTGCTGTAAGTCTTGAGATTATTTAATTTTACAAAAAGGAAAAAATAGGCCTCTAATCCCAACCAGAGACCTCTTAATAAATTTTCTGGGAAATTGGTTAGAACAAGTTGAAATTAATGTAATTATGACCTTAAATGTTTCCTTAAATGTGCATATATATGTCTATGTGTGTGGCAGGAAAAGAACGTTCTGGGTAAAACAGAAAAACAATGATCAGATTATTGCTATTAGGAGCACATTCTATATAATTATCTAGATAATTGGCGAACTCAAAAGCAGTGTTTTGGAGAACACAATAGAACCAACACAGAGATAAAAGAATAAAAAAAGGGTGTCCCTGTTGGCGCAAGGGGTTAAGTACTGCACTATGAGGCAATCCACAGCCTCTGCAGCACAAGTTCAATACCCGGCCAGGCAGAGAGCAACACACATGATGCAGCAGACCTTTCCTGACTTACCTGCTGCTCCCCTCAGCAGTGTACTTTGGTCAATCTGCCTGTTCTGTTCCCCACTCTGTCTCTGGTGACTCCTATCCCCCTACCCCTGCATCTCTGGCCTGTACCCCAGCTCTTGTATGCATAAATAAATAAATCTTTAAAAAAAGAATTAAAAAAATGAAATAGTGCAAGCAATTTCTTGGTTAATTTAATAAGAAATAACATCCAAGTCATAGGGGTTCCTGAAAAAGAAAGAGAAAGTATAGAAAACTGATTAAAAGAAATAATTATTGACAGCCATGTCAACCTGGGAAACAAACCTAACATCCTTGTCCAAGATGCCCAAATCGTTCTGAATAAAATAATAGCCCACAGAAAGACTCTGAGAGACATTACAATAAAACTGCTCAAGACTAATGACAAGGACATTGTGACAAAAAGGGGTAATGTAAGGGAACATCAATTAGACTTTCGGCAAAATTTTTAGTAGAAACCTTATAGGCAAAAAGGGTAGACAGACATCAGTTTGTCCCCCTATGTCTCCAAAAATATTACTGGGTTTCAAAGTCAGGTCTAGATAACTAGTTTCAGTAGTCCAAAAATGAAAATTATTCCTCTGTGAAGGAATTTGAAAGAGACATAGAGTTATATGTCCCTGAGAATCTGATTTTTCCCTTACTTGATCTACAATTTGTGCTGCCAGTAGCTATACACCCTGTCAGGTGAAACTGGAGTGCAGGTTTTTATATTTGATAGTGGAGCTATTTGGAAATGGAAACAAGCATCCCTGCTCTTACTAGGGCCAAGAACAGGGGCTTTTTTGCTTCCTACATCATGTCAGCCAGAAATTTCTGATTTTCAGTGTTAGATCACACTATCAAGCTTCAGCATGGAGCTTCCCTACCTTGTACAGCAGCTTGTGGCAGTTGTAGGGACATTTGTCCCCAATCATTGGCCCCCTCTCCTGTTTCTTCTATATTCTGTATTGCCACTCTGTCAGTGCTGTCTGTAAACACCACAGCTTCTGGTCACCCACCTTCAAAAATGAATGTGCCTGGGTAATCATGTTTTTTTCCAGTGATAAGTTGATGTGAGACATGTGAGATATTTTGTTGATTTCTGGTTGTGCTTTCAGAAGATATTTTCATGGCACAAGTTATTTTAGCCCTCAAACTATTCTATTTTTTAAATCATGAAGTACAATTATTTGACAGCTTATTTGATTTTTCACAGTATATATAGGTTTTCTCCCCTCAGGTGTGGACACCATTGTTTTCCCACCACCAACGCACCCTAATGACACAACTTATTCTGATATGTTTTCTGGGTCTGTTGGAATGGCTCTTATGTTCATTCATCCATATTTGGTGAGCAGAACACCTCTAGATGGAAGGCTGTGCTGTTATAGTCTGCTGAAATAAGCAAGATATGCCTTTTGTTTCTTATAGTCATTGAACTGCTGGGGTAACCTGTTTAATTTCCATCTAGAAGTCTTGGTTTTGTAGCTGAGAGTCAAGATAGAATCTGTTTGACTCAAAGCAGGTTCTATAATACGCACACAAACACATATGTGTATATGTATGTGCACATATATGTGTATATGCACACACATATCAGCGTTATAAAAAGTTATAGGATCATCTTGATATTTATTACTAAGGAAGGCAGGTGGGATTAGACAGAGTAACAAAACAGTTTATAGTATTTATTAAAAATGGAAAACATGTAATGCTCATAATATTGTTACCTTAGACAAGTTTTCATTCAGTATTTTTTTTTTAAGATTTATTTATATATACAAGCACTGGGTACAGTCAGAAGCACGGGAGGGTGAGAGAATTCACCAGAGAGAGCGGGGAGCAGAACAGGCATATCTACAAAATACACTGGTGAGGGGAGCAGTGGGCGGCAGGAGAGGTCTGACACGCCATGCGGGACCTTCACCAGTGGCCGGGGATCTAACAGGTGCTGCAGAGGCTGTGGGTAGCTTCGCAACCCAGCACTAAACCACTGCGCCACCGGGAAGGCCCAGTATATTTAAAGGTTCATCTCCACTTGATATTAAGTCAGTTGATTAACCTAATATATCTAGCTTCAAAACCAGGACATACTAAGCTAATCATCTTTAAAAATATTTTAGAAAAAAATTTTTGAGTTGAGATTATAAGCAAATGTCAATACTCTTACTTAGGCTTAACTCAGCCACCTCTAGTATCTCTTTTTTTTTTTTTTTAATTCTAACAGTTGTTTTTTTTTTTTTTTTTTTTTTTTTTTTTTTTAAAGATTTATTTATTTATTTATTTATACAAGCACTGGGCACAGTCAGAAGCGCGGGAGGGTGAGAGAATTCACCAGAGCCAGAGCGGGGAGCAGAGCAGGCAGAAGGACCGAAGTGCACTGCTGAGGGGAGCAGCGGGCCGCAGGAGAGGTCTGCGCGCCATGTGGGACCCTCTGGTGGCCGGGGAGCAGCCGGGGATCGAACCGGCGCTGCAGAGGCTGCAGGCAGCTTCGCAACCCAGTGCTCAACCGCTGCGCCACCGGGGAGGCCCCTCTAGTATCTCTTAAAGCAAAAACTGAGCTATCTGTAACAGAATTAGCTGAGAGTTTGCTAGAAATGTATACTTTTAAGAATTTCTCAAATTTTGGGAAATAGATGTCTTTAATTTTCAATCTAAATTACATATTTCTGTGATTCTTCCAGTCTATAATTTTTGCTAATTATTGACCTTTGTTGTGTCACCATATAATACTTTTTAAAGACTGTATTATTTCTTACTCAATTCTGTTATGTGTTTTCTCATTAGATGAAGTTTTAGAGATATTACTAGAATAGTGCATTCAACATTTTTTTTTTTTGGTTAGAGGAAAAATATCTTAAAAATATAAGCACAGTTTGCTTTTAACTCTCATGATTAATACAATACAATTTGCTAAACAGTGTATACTGATAAATGTTTATTCAAATAATAAATTAGTTACTTAACACAAAGGCTCTATGTAATTGTTCTAAACAGTATTAATCTTAATTGTAGATCCTCTGTTGAATCACAATATGAGACACTTAGCAAAATGAAAATTTTATATAGTTATAAAAGATGTGTTTAGTGAATAAGAGTTCAATTAAAAAGTGTTCTGAAGAACAATAAAATCCCTAATTGCTAACTACATTATTTGAAAAATTCTACATGTTAAATGAAAATTGTAACTAAAAAAAGATCAGAAATATCCTCTAAATTAATTTGTATGGAAAATAAGAATAAGTATAATTATATCACTGAGAGAACTCCTTCAGAATTGAAGAGGGTAATCACAAAATATACAAATGACAGAAATGATGGGGGGAGAGAGAGAATAAAAAGGAAGAGGAAGATATTGTAACTCTGGATATTAAAAGCTAATCTTCTCACATTCCCCTCAATGAGCCTGAGATGGGCAATTTGAGTTAGTCATTATCTTATTAGCTCTCACTTCTTAACTGACCCATATGTGTCAGCTGTCTTCTCTTGTTCTCATTTTTGCACTCCCTCCTTTTTTTCCCTTTTTCATGTCTCCCCTTTGCCTCCTCACCTCTACCCTCTCCTACTTTTTCCTCCTCCTTCTTCTGAAACAATCCAATGCAGCTCCAACGTAGGTATTTCACCTGATGCTCACAACCACATGCACAATCACAACTGCACAAAACAACCAAAGAAAAATGTCCCAGTGCTGGAAGAAAAGCCCTTTTGCTATAGCTATTGAGAAACTGTTACATTGTCAAAACTGCACTAAAATACAAGAATGACCATAAGGTCTTTTAAATGGTAAGAAATTTTTCTTATAAATTATATTATCAGGATGTGGAATACGTTGTGTTTTTCTGAGGACAACTTCTGTCAGAACAGGAGTGTTGAAAGACACTATTTTTTATTTAAAGATTTATTCATACAAAACTGGGGTACAGGCCAGAGGTTTGGGGGGTGAGAGGATTCACCAGAGACAGAGTGGGAAGCAGAACAGACAGACTGACTGAAGTAAATACACTGCCGAGGGGAGCAGTGGGTGAGACAGGAGAGGTCTGCTGCACCAAATGGGTCACCTCCTTGGTGGGGGATTGAACTCCTCCTGCAGTGGTTGCAGATAGCTTCATAGTGCTGCGTTTTAACCCCTTCCACCACCAGGGAGGCCCTGGAAATCACTTTAGGCATTGTCCTTAGATTGGTGTATTGCCAGGAAGAAACCTAATCCCTGACAGGGTAGGAGTCTTATTTTAATGACGTACACTGTATTTTTTTAATTCTTTTTAAAAAATATTTATTTTTAAAGATTTATTTGTTTATTTATTTATTTAATTATTTATTTATACATACAAGCACTGGGTACAGTCAGAAGCACGGAAAGGTGAGAGAATTCACCAGAGTCAGAGTGGGGAGCAGAGCAGGCAGACTGACAAAGTACACTGCTGAGGGGAGCAGCAGGTGGTAGGAGAGGTCTGCGTGCCATGTGGGACTCTCCCCAGTGGCCAGGGATAGAACCTGCACTGCAGAGCTGTGGGCAGCTTTGTAACCCAGCACTCAACCACTGTGCCACCGGGGAGGCCATTTTTTAAATTCTTTTAATTGAGGTAACATGGGACTCCTCCCCATCAGGTATTGCTACAAGATGTTAACCATCACCAGATCACCCATTGTCAACCAGCATAGTCCATTGTGCTTCCTTCTCTCTGTATCCTTATCCTTCCTCCAACCTTTACCCCCAGATGCTTTAGTTCTATAGTCATTTTTCAAGGGCTTGTTTTTTAAGTTTGTCTTTCTGTGATTCTTAGTATAGTTTCTTTATATTTACCATATTAGTGACATCTTTCAGTATTTCTCTTTCTGACATATAATTTAGTGTTATCCCTTCAAACTCCATCCTGCAAATGACTTTAGTTTTTCTTTTTTGATTGTTGATTTGTATTCATTGTGTATATCTACCAGATCTTGATCCACTGGTCTGTTCTGGGGCATTTAGGTTGTTTCCATATCTTGACTATTGTAAATAGAGCTGCTGTGAACATAGGGGTGCAGATTTTCTTTGGATTAGTGCATTTGTATTTTTGATAGATTCCTAGGAGTATATTTGCTCAGTCATATGGCAGATCTGTTTTTAATCTTTTGAGAAACCTCCACACTACTTCCCATAGGGGCTGGACCAGTGTACTTTTCTACCAACAGTGTAGAAGCATTCCTTTTTCTCCACACCTTGACCAGCACTTTTTGCATCTGGTCATTTTGTTATAGGACATTCTCACTGGTGTAAGGTGATATCTCATTTTGATTTTGATTTGCATTTCCTTGTTTATTCATGTTCCTATTGTTCATTAATATCTCTTCTTTGCAGAAATGTCTTATTCAACTCCTTTACCCATTTGTTGATTTGTTATTTGTTATTTGAGTTGTATGAGTTATTTGTAGATTTTGTATATCAGTCCCTTGTCACATGTATGGTATGCAAATATTTTCTCCCATTTTGTAGTATATATATTTGTTTTGTTATAGTCCCTTTTGCTGTGCAGAAGTTCTTTAGTTTGATGTAGTTCTAGTTGTTTATTTTCTCTTTTGTTCTCATGAAGAGCACTTTTTAGGCCTGTTTGGGATGATGGTAAAATTTTCCTACTCCAAGGTGTTTTTGCTGAGGCTTGAATGGATGAAAAAAATCATCATATTAATAGGAGAAAAGTTAAAAAAAAACAGAAAATTCAAATGTTTGTAAATTCTAAAGTATAATAGAGCACACTTGAATATTTTTGTTCTCTTTATAAAACTGTGGCAGCAGGAGACAGATGGGGAGACTTCACATGACAGAGGAGGAAGGGGTACCTCATTTACACTCTAAGGATTCAGAGGATATTCTCAAAGAGTACATGTTCACGGATAAATGTGCACCCATATGACAATTCTTCTAAATTACATTCTTCTAGGTTATGCAAGGCAGGTCAGTGATTGCTTCTTTAATTGGGGGAAAAAATGAGCAAAGAAAAAAGTTTGTAAAGTCTCCCTTGGTCTTTACTTAAAACAATCTATTTTCCATGTGTTGGTGGTAGACTTTTCCAAGCACACTCCAGTAATATTCTTCTTCAGGAACTAGATTGACCATTAGTTCATATCAAAGTGGCACTTATTAGAAGAGTCCTACTTTGAGAATGTTGATAACATTTATCTTGAGGGTTGGTAAAATGAAATTAACCAATAACACAGATGCTTTTTCACATATATAGGCTGTTTCAAGTTAGTAGTTGTATTTAATACTTGAAAATGCTGAAATGTTAAAAAAGGATATTAGATAGAAACCATTAATTGCAATGTTTGAACACTTCAGTAATAAAATAAGTGTTGACAATATATTATGGCAACAAGACCAATTTCCAGATACCCGAACTTCAATGTAGAAGTATTCCAAGACTATGAAGTGTAACTCTAATAATAAATGAAAAACTGTTGTGGGAAACAAGTTTCTGTTTTATCATCATCAGAGGACTCTTGTAAAATCCCCTGGGGGGAAAAAAGTTTATAGAAGTGAACAAATATTAAACTAAGCTTGCACCCATGTTCCATTTTCAGATTAGACCACACCATCTATAATTTTCAAGAGGACTTAGCTACAGTATTGAGTTCTGTAGTTCATTTTCTATTCAAATGATGTGAAATCTATATCTTCCTATTTTCAGACATCCAATGACACCTTTGAAATCCCTCTCATGCTGACTGGAAATGTAGTGTTAAGAAAGAGGCTCAATTATGAAGATAAAACTCGCTACTTTGTCATCATCCAAGCTAACGTGAGTATTCTGTTTCTCTTACTTCTGTGAACTTTTCACTTAAAGAATTGATCCAAAATATATGAATATGAAACTATAACCTCAACAGGGTAACTCTGCCCTCTGTGTATTTTATATATTCTATTCTTCTAAATGGGAGATGGGATAATGTTGGATATAATTATTTTCAGTCTATTCTTAACTTTCAGAATCTCTCACACCCAGTCCTAAATCATTTGTTTTTAACATAATCTGAAGTTAATCAATGCATGTTCCACTAAACATGTACAACCAAATCACATTGAGAGCATATTCAAAATTCAGATGGACCTAACCTCAGACCCCCTGAAAAAAAGTTATTTAAGGTAGAAATGGATTAACGCATATTATTTATTAGCACCCCAGGTGATTGCAAAGTATATTAAAGGTAGAGAACTATCAAATGAGTAACCTTTTCCCTTATGGTATCCTTTATTGCATAAATCATTACTAGATATCAGCCACTGTGACCATGATAATAATATGAGTATAGCAGTAATGGAAAAAAAAATATATAGTTTTTATACAACAGACATATTGCTATTATTTATTATTATTGTTGTTGTTATTATGACCTCCCTATATTTAAGTGGATAAAGGCTTGGCTTGGTTTGGCAGCTCAAGTATATTACCTTGAATTTCTTCTGCCCCTATATTCTTTTATCTGTAATTTGACTATTATTCCAATACTTTACTGCTGGTGCTAGTGACTATTAAAGGCATAAGCCTCATAACTGCATTTCAAGTCTGAATGTAAACAGATGGAAAGGGTAGGAAAACAAGGATGCTTATGTTTGTTGATTCTCTTTCTTTTTATCTGAGTGAAAAACCAGTCTCCTAATAGAACTGGTTTATATTAGGCAATGTAGCAGAAAGGAGAGTTGAGAAAGCTGATATGTGTTAAAGTGAGATGAGATAATCATCCCTGGATTATACCAATTATAGTCATATCCTGAAGCTAGGCACACTGATGACCTTAAAAAAAAAAAGGAAAAGAAAATAATTCATTAGCAAGGAGAAAAATAGGGTAGCATATTAGCAAAAACTAAAGCAGGCCACAGATTGTATTTTAACCATAATTAAAATTAAAATTCTCCTACTGAAGGGGAGAAGTTATTTGTGAATCATTATATCAGAAAAAGAATTAATAACCCAAATATATGAGTTCATGAAATTCAACAACAAAAAAGAAACAAGTAACATAATTAAAATATGGACAGAACCTCTACTCACATACCCCAGAATAGGAGGTTGTGCTAAAACTCTGCCCTAAATGCAAGTATAGAAAAACTGTATTTTGGTCACAGAACACATCATCAGTTTAACACTAACAATGGAAACCAAAACATGCATGTCTTGCTCTGAGGTTCATGACTCACTAGTGCACTGAGTAGCAAACAGGTAAGGAGTTGTGGACAGGGCAATAGCCATGCCAGTCAGTCCAACAAGCCAGGTTTCATGCGTAGATGGAGAGGGGCATATAGACTCAGCAAGAGCAATGAGTGTAGATCTTGTCCATGCTCACTGGGATTGTTGAATCCAATTGTGGAATATCTGGCTGCCAGCAAGTAGTGTGGGCATGGGAATCACCTCCCCTTTCCTTGCAGGGAGTGCTGAAAGATCTGCTTCTCAATTGGCACCAGGAATGATTTTTGTCCTCCTCTTAGTGTTCCACAACAACCCTGCACTACACAAATGGAATTAGAGGATCTAACAGAAAAAGGACTTTAGAGTAGCAATTTTAAGAAAACTCAATGAAACTGTGAAAAAACAGGAAAATAGAAAAAAGGAGGTGCAGGATCTCAGGAAAGAAATAGATGAACAGTGAGAATTCAATGCTGAAGAGATTGCAAATATTAAAAAAAAAAAAACACAAAGAGAAGATGAATGAAATTAAAAAATAAAGGGCAATAGACTTAAAGTGGAAATACCATATCCAGCAATACAACTGCTATATATTACCAAAATAATATGAAGACACTAATATGAAAAGAAGAGTCATGCAGCCTTATGGTCAAAGCAGCATTATTCACAATAGGCAAGACATAGATTAGATTAAAATTTTCTGGAATACATGCTCAATGTAATAATAACTAACTATTAAAAAAGATAAATACCGGGTCTCCCTCATGGTGCAAGGAGTTAAGAGGCAGCACTATGAAGTTACCTATAGCCACTGCAGCATGAGTTCGATCCCTGGCCAGGGAGGTGACCCACTTGGCGAAGCAGACCTCTCCTGACTTGCCCACTGCTCCCCTCAGCAGTGTATTTCAGTCAGTCTGCCTGTGCTGTTCTCCACTCTGTCTCTGGTGAATCCTCTCACCCCCCCACACACCTCTGGCCTATACCCCAGTTCTTGTACGCATAAATAAATCTTTAAAAAAAAAGTTAAATAGCCCTTTTGGGACAAAAATGGATAGAATTTGATGTGATTATGCTAAGTGAAAAAAAAAAAAAAACTAGGAAATTGAAGACTGTTACTGGATTATCTCACATGTTTGTGGAATATAAATAACCAAAGAGAACAAACCGGAAAGACCTAGAGAATAGTTCTTAGATCATGCATAATATATTGGTTACTAGAAGAATTGGAGGAGAGGGATATGGGGCTTAAGGAGGGAAGGTGACATGATTGTGGTACTGTAGTTTTGATGGAGAGTAAGTGAGTCACAATATAGGGAAGGAACATAGGGAAGTATTAAGTTGTACTCTGAAAATTACACAGTGATGTAAACTAGTGGCAAATCAATGAAACTTAAGAGTCTAAAATAAATAAATACTTCAAAAAATAGAAGATGAGCAGAGGATCTGAATAGATACTTCTCCATAGAAGACATACAGATGACCAACAGGATGGGATGATCTTCATCATCTCTTATTATTAGGGAAATGCAAATCATAACAATGAGAAATTATTTATACTTGCGAGAATGGCTATTATCCAAAATATAAGAAAAGCAAGTGTTAGAGAGGATGTGGAGAAAAGGGACAACCTTGTACATTGTTGGTAGGATTGTAGATTGGTACAGCCACTATGGAAAATGGTATGGCGATTACCCAAAATATTAAGAATAGAAATATCTTATAATACAATTAGCCAACATTTGAGTACCCAAAGAACATGAAAACATTCATTTGAAAAGATGACTGCATCCCATATTTATGGAAGCAATATTTTCAAGTCAGTATGTGTGGAAACAATATATGTGCTCATCAGTGTATATGTGGATAAAGTATATATACACAGTAAAATACTCTTCAGGTCTAAAAAGTTTATAATCCTGTTATTTGCAAGAACATGTAGTGATCAAGAGGATATTATGCTAAGTACAATAAGTTAGAAAGAAAAACAACTTACGTATGGTAGATAAACAATATCAAGATTTAAAATCAAAGATCAACCAAATTTTAGATTTTAAGAACAAAATAATGGTTACCTGAAGAGAAGGGGAAGATAAGTGGGTTCATCAGGTAAAAGGAGTCATTTCTATGGTGATGGATAGAAACTAAAATTTTGGCAGCAAATATAACATAATATACACATATGTTGATTTATAATGTTGTGTATCCAAAATGTATGTAATGCTATAAACCAGTGTGACAATTAAAAAACTGTTTATATGTTTTTACATCTTATGTACACCATATTTCAGAAACAACCCCTTATTTAACCTTCCTTCATGTCTGCTTCCTACTGAAACATGGAATATGTGCTAATTTTACATCCATTTTTTTTCTTTTAGATCTGTCAGTTTCTTGGGCATATTCTGAGTAATAGGGAAAAAAATGAAAGCATGTGGCCTTTACTTTAGGAAAATATGCTTATAAAATCTTCAAATAATGAAGATATATAAGAATGTAGAAATGTGAATAAGTTATTATATCTACAAGTATGAATAAAATTAAGAAAAATTAGGTAAATATCCTCACACAAAAAGGCACTTTCAAGGGAAAAGAACTCACTTTTAAAGTTACTTAGAGGAAGGCAATTCTTACTGGCTGCTGTTTTCTTTAAAAAAAAAAATAGTCTAACAATCAAATTGCTAGGATATTTTAAAATTTCCATCAGTGTTATTTCATTTGTCACTGGTGAATATAGGCAAGACAACCATCTCTGTTGTCTTAGGTAATAGAGTTAGGTTCAGAAGACTCAGGAAAATTCTAATTATATTGCTTTTTTTTTCTTTCTCTGATGTAAACAACTGATAATGAAAGAGTGTTTAATATATTTATCTATGAATGAGTCTGGAGGTGTTTCTAGTCATTTTGCTAAACTATCCAGAACTTGAAGACTGAGTATGAAAATACTTAAAGTTTCTTCATTCCATGACTCCTATTACATGACATTGCCTCAAAATTTAATAAGGCCATCAGCAGGTCTGGCTCATATTCATTTAAAAACTCCTTTTCATGTAATTTCATATTGTGTGGTAGAGGTCACATCTCATGGCCCCACTTAAACAATATTTAAATTATATACTTCTAAATACAGAGCTGTTAGTAATGAATTAGAAATTAGCATTTGTCTCTAGCTTGATCAAATAATAGTGTACAATTAAGCTATTTTATATCATAAATTCTTAGTATCTGACAGAGATGTTTAATTGTTTTTACATTATAATAGTGGAAATCATTGCAATTTTATAAAGATGTACTTTGTAAAAAAATTATATTAGGACAATTGGTTATCTCCAAACTATTAAAGATATTTCCCTGAAGTTCTGTTAAGTACATTAATTTTTCTGAAAGAATTTCTTCTTGCAATGTATTGATGAAAATTTCTTCTTATTTTGTAAATAGTTTTTCTCAAAAACAGTGGCATGTGATTGATATGCCAGACATTGCATTATAGTATGAATCAAAAATGTACATTATGTAGTCATCATATAAGACCGAAGTATTTGAGGTCTTCGGCCGATTTGGTGGCACAGGGGTTAAAGTCACAGCACAATCAAGCTTATCACCAGCCACTGTGGCCTTAGATCCCCTGCCAGGGAGCTAACCCATAGGGCACAGCAGACCTCTCCTGTCTTGCCCACTGTTTCCCTCAGCAGTGTATATCAGTAGATCTACCTATCGTGCACCCAACTCTGTCACTAGTGAACCCTCTCCCCCACACACCTCTGGCCTATACCCCAGTTCTTGTATGCATAAATATAAATAAATCTTAAAAGTATTAGAGGTCTTGATTAAGGATGCTAAATATTTAGGGACTGGATTGATAGTGCTTTTCTGTGAGGCATGACCATAAAGTACCAGCCAGGTAAAATCTCAGACTCTGTCAAATATACCTTACTGTTTTCTTCATTCTATGTTGAGATAGATAGATAGATAGATAGATAGATAGATAGATAGATAGATAGATAGATAGATAGATAGATAGATATATCAGCAGTAAAGTGGATGGATGGATGGGTTTAGATGAGCGCACACGCGCATGTGTGTGTGTGTATTTTAAATTCCTGCTAGTAAGCTTTTATGTTAGATTGTTTTTTCTATCATTTGCAATTCCTTGCATAGTTTTAATCAAAAAAAAATTTAAGATATTTATTTATAAATACAAGGGCTGGAGTACAGGCCATAGATGTGGAGGGGTGAGATGATTCACCAGAGACGGAGTGGGGAACGGAACAGGCAGACTGACTGAAACACACTGCTGAGGGGAGCAGTGGGTGAGTCAGGAGAGGTCTGCTATGCCACGTGGGTATCTCCCTGGCCAGGGATTGAACTCTTGCTGCAGTGACTGTGAATACTTCATAGGTTGCGTCTTAACCCCTTGCACCACCATGGAGGCCTCCCATAAAATATTTTGTAAAGATTTATTTATTCATGCATATAAGAACTGGGATACAGGCCAGAGGTGCAGGGAGTGAGAGGATTCACCAGAAACAGAGTGGGGAACAGAACAGGCAGACTGAATGAAATACACTGCTGAGGGGAGCAGCGGGTGAGACAGGAGAGGTTTGCTGTACCTTTAATCACAAATTTAAATAGTGATGTCAATTTATAGAAGCTAATTAAATGTTCCATGTAACTAAATGTTTAATGTTACAGAATGTATAAATGATAGATGCAATAATGTATACTCAGAAAATGCAAATAGTCTAACTGGGATAAAGTTTAAAAGTCTTATTTTTTTCCTTGCTAGTCAGCCATAGTGATAAAAAATAAATTGAAAATAAAAATAAGTAATTGAACTAATATCTTCTATTTCAATGTTCAAAATTTAAAAATATTTTAACAAGAGAGGATAAACAGAGAAGGAAAATGGGAAAGAAGGAAATATTTTTTTATGATAGTTTTCAGTATAGAGTGGTTTCCCGCAAAGGCATGAATGAAAATATAAACTTAATGAAATCATGTAAAATATTCATGAAATTAATTATATTTTATTTATAATATTCCCAATGTAGAGTGTTGTTTAATTTATCCATCTTGAGCAAATAGCATTATTTAGAAAGAGAAAAAGAAGTTTGGATTTTATCCAAACTGTCAGGGACTTTGTTTTTTTTTTTTGTATTTTTTTTTTTACAGATTTATTTATGCATGCAAGAGCTGGGGTACTGGCCAGAGGTGTGGGGGGTGAGAGGACTCACCACAGACAGAGTGGGAAACAGAACAGGCAGACTGACCAAAATATACTGCTGAGGGGAGCAGTGGGTGAGTCAGGAGAGGTCTGCTGCACCATGCGTGTAGCTCCCTAGATGGGCATGAAACTCATGCTACAGTGGCTGCGGATAGATTCATAGGTTGTGTCTTAACCCCCTGTACCACCAGGGAGGCCCGTGGGTGGGTGGGGGTTGCTTTAGATGAATTTTTAAGATCAAATTTGGTTTTAAGCTGCAAGTAAAACATTATGGGTTAAAAAAGTCCCCATTGTCACAGCAGACCTCTCCTGCTGTGCCTGCTGCTCCCCTCAGCAGTGTTTTTCTTCAGTCTGCCTGTTCTGTTACCCGCTCTGTCTCTGGTGAATCCTCTCATCCTCCCCCGCATCTGGCCTGTACCCCGGTTCTTGTATAAAAATAAATAAATCTTTTTTTAAAAAAAGTCCCCATTGTGTATTCTGTTAAACATAAATCCTCTCATATGCACTTGTATCTATTTTAGGGAGTAGTGAGCATGACCCAAGTAGAAGAGAATAATGGCAGATTCAGTACTGACAGGTTAAAAGAAAGACTTAAGATGGGAAATATTCTCTAGAACTGTGATTTGTTGGTGACATATAAGCTATAAAGATCAGTGTAATGAAATCATAGAAACAACTCCAAGGACATTATTTTTTTTTTCTTTTATTGCCAAATATTCCTGGGACTTTGTGTGTGTGTGTGTGTGTGCCATATTCAGTCTCACACAAAGTATTGTTTGTTTAATATTCGATTACATTTATTTAGTATTCAGTAATGTTGAGCCTTTTTCCAAGCTCAATATTAAGCAATCATAATTTTATACTAGTAGATTTGGTGAATCACTTTTTTTCCTAAAATTTAAAATAAACCCATAATATTTTGTTATATAAACTTCAAACTCATACACTTAAAGTATAAAGTAAATGTTCATTTGTAGAGCACCAAAATTTTATTTCATATTTCATTTGCCACTTTGAAAATATTTTCAATTCTACTAGGCAATAAATACACATTGGAATTTTAAAACATAACATTAGATTTTTCAGAATCTCTATGCCATATGTATCTAGTCAATCACAATTATCTGTGTGTTCTTATAGAAATTAATTGAAATTTTATTTATAATTTTGTCAAAAAGGCAAACTTTTCCCCTATCTTCTTATGTTTCAGTTTTGGGACTTATAAATTAAATTGATAAAAGGTAGATTAATAGAAGAAAAGGTAGTGTTTTCATAAGTATATGTAAGCAAACAAAAGAAGTATTTCCTTAAATAGGAAATTAACAGGGATTAGTTATCAAACTGGAGAAGAAAGAAGAGGACTTCTATGGGAGGAACAAATGGGTTTCTAGCTAGAACAAACAGAAGAAGAGCAAGTTTGTGGTAATATTTTTCTGTGCAGATTCTTTTTTTTTCCCCCATGGCTTTAAAACTTTCCTCAGAGAGGAAATTCATGGCTACCTTACTTCTAGAAATTTCAGGCCTTAGTGAGATTAGGGAAGATCCATGATGGTTTCTCTCTGTATATATTAATTCTTTAATACTTCACCATAATCTTTATATCAACTTTGAGCTTTCAGGTGTGTCACCATACTTTGAAAATTTAAACCACCCCCCCAAATTATACCACAGTCTATCTTATGATGTATCTCTACATCAAAGAATATGAGTCACATTGCTGTTACAGTCCAGAAAAGTTGCACTTGCAAAATTTCATCAACAGAGTTGCTTTTTTTTTTTAACTCATACCTTATAACATTTATGACCATTTTGATCAACCATATATAGGAAAGATCAACTAGAGTGCAATATTGCACAAAGCTTAAGAAAGAGAGATATTACAGGGATAGGGAAATTGGGTATATTGAGTAAAAGGGCTCAACCATATGGTAAAGGATGGAATTGGACTGGTAGTGGTAAACTTAATGTAATATCTAAGCATGTTGACTTTTAATGATATGTCCTTGAAGCCTATATAATATTATAATGCAATATTACTCCAATTAAAAAAGAGAAACATTTTTAATTGTTAAACATATTAATGCTTAATAAATGTCATTATAGAAAAACATTGAAAAGCAAGTTAAAATAAGATGTCAAACTATTACTATAATAATATTATTTTTAAAAAATTCATGAGTTAAGTTCACTTATAAATTTTTTTTTAACATCAAGAGTCCTTGCAATGATGTTTTTCTTTTTTTTTAAATAATAAATTTTATTTTTATATTCCCCATACAATTGCAGCCCCCCCAACTTATAAATTTTTTAAAGATTGATTTTTATTTTTTTATGCATACAAGAGCTGTATAGGCCAGTGTGGGGGGAGCAGTGAGAGGATTCACCAGAGACAGAGTGGGGAGCAGAACAGGCAGATCCACTGGAATACACTGCTGAGGGGAGTAGTGGGTTAGGCAAGAGACATCTGCTGCACCATCTGGGTTAGCTCCCTGGTTTGGGATTGAACTCATGCCACAGTGGCTGGTGATAGCTTGATAGCACTGAGACTTTAACCCATGTGCCACCAAGGAGGCCCAACAAAGCATAAAATTAACCATTCTATATGAACAACTCAGTGGCATTTCACATATTTATATTGTTATTCAAACACTGCTTCTGTTTCCCTCCTTTTTCCATAAAGAGACATTAGAACCCTTAAACATGTGTTCCTTAAACCTACTATTGCAACACTTTGGAACCACCAATTTATGCACTGTCTCTATTGATTTACCAATTCAGTATATTTCATGTAAATGGAATCATAGATTTTGTGACCTTTTATTTGTTTATTTGCTTGACTTGCTTCATCTAGCATGTTTTTATCCATGTCATAATATTTATCAGCATTTCATTTTGTTTCGCGGCTAAATTGTATGTTGTTTTATACACACATACACCCCCCCAAATATTCTTTATTGATTGGTGAATTATTGGATTATTTCTAACTTGAATATAGATAGTGCTTTTTTTTTAAATTTATTTATTTATTTATACAAGAACTGGGGTACAGGCCAGATTCGCAGGAGGGTGAGAGGATTCACCAGAGACAGAGCGGGGAACAGAACAGGCAGACGAAATGCACTGCAGAGAGGAGCAGCAGGCACAGCAGGAGAGTTCTTCCGTGCCATGTGGGACTCTCGCCCGCCAGCCGCCTGGGGTTTTACCCGTGCTGCAGAAGCTGTGGACAGCTTCAAAGCGCTGCACTGCGCTCAACCACCTGCACCACCAGGGGAGGTCCCTGATGGTGCTTTTTGAACACACATCTAAGTATAATGACTTTTTGGGTGCTGCATAGAATAGAATTGTAAGGAAATAGAAAATCAAAATAATTCTTCAAGATAGCTAAATACTATGAAAGTAAAGACATTTCCAGATTCTGTCATCATGAATGACAAAATGCCACCACTATCTTCATAGTGAATCTTCTGGATGAAGATGACTTCAATGTTGAACTCAATGGGTTCAATGTTTATTCTTTGTATCCTTTGACAAGCACTTTTTAGATAAATGTGATAGATCAGTATAAATTACTAATGAAATAATTATCACACCTTAGTATGGACTGACCATAGTAATTTCCTTCCAAAGAAATGGGAAGGGAAAAGTAAAGAGTAAACTTTACAGTGATGAAAACTGACAAGCACACCCTCATTCTGGTAATCAAAGTTAACTTAAATATTATGTTAATGACACACACATATCGTATGTCTATAAATACACACACATACACACACATATATACACACATATATACACACACATATATATACACACACATATATGCACACATATACACACACACATATATATATTTACTGATAAATATGATAAAACAACATTTTACCTCTGTAGTTTTCCTGTCGAAATCAGATAACCCCAGTAAAAATATCAGAATCACTTTGGTGCACCCCTACCTTCCGCAGTGTTGTAGGCCAATTATATCTCAAACTAGAAAAACAAAGAATAAACAACAAAAACTGTATTCTTGCCAGTATATATTCTAGTGAAAAAAAGGGAAGTTGAACCTACGTTTCATGTAACTGCTAAAAGCACACTTTTCTCTGAAATTGCAATTTCTTTCAAAGTAGTTATTATAGGGCAAACTGGGTAAGGAATAGAGGTGGACTCTATTATAGTCCCAGTCTTTCTATAAATTAAAATAATTATAAAAATTATCTTTCAAATCTCGAGTTTACAGCTACAGATCATTAATAGCTAGGTGTTTTCTTCCTCCTCCTTATTCTCATTTTATAATTAAAGTTTTGTTTTATTCCAGAAAAGCTTTCCCAGTGATTTAAGTTAATGTTAATTTTTTTTCTCTTCATAATATGCATCAAAAAACTCAATGAAGTAGATTTCTAAGGATGGAATAAGCACATAACAAAATCTGTTAGTTGAAGGCTGGACCTATAAATGTACAGATAGCTACTGTAATATATTTTTCAAGAAACTGGGAATTAAATACAAGTGGATTTTACTATATATCTAACCTCATTATTTCATACAGTTCATTTAAGCAGGTTACTTTTGAATCATTTTAAAAGAAAAGATTGCCTCCAAATATCAACAAACCATTCTTTCGTTTAAATTTTCTTTCTCAGGACCGTGCACAAAATCTGAATGAACGGCGGACTACCACCACCACACTCACAGTGGACATTCTGGATGGAGATGACTTAGGTCCAATGTTTCTTCCTTGTGTCCTCGTGCCAAACACTCGTGATTGTCGGCCACTCACTTATCAAGCTGCCATACCTGAATTAAGAACTCCGGTAAATATATTTCTTTTTTTCCCTTTCCTTACACCTCTTCAGCACAATGAAATCCTGTTCAAGTGTTTTGCAGACATATTAGGTAAGATTACGAAAATTCAGTCTGGGTGATTAACAAGCCATTTTAGAGAATATGGGTAAATTTTGGGTCTTGATGCATAATTACAAAATAGAAAGTATTTCATGAAACAACTATCCATTTGACATTGAATATTATTTATTTTTTTTAATTCATAGTCCATGCATCATAACAGATTTCAGTTGTCAAAATATTCTAGGTCATTCCAAAGGGGAATGCCTCCAGTATTTTCTAAAATTCTCATCTAAACATGCAGTTCTAATTCAGAGGGAACACAGCAACAGGATACTCTTTATCTTTTAAATTTCTGAAATATTACTGAAAATTATAACTAGCTGATTGTGGATGGGAGTTGATGAGTTCTTAATATAATATGTGTTCCCTATAGATGCATTTTAAAGAAACTGAAAGGTGAGGCATGAGTTGATATTTTCTTTTTTTTTTTTTAAAGATTTATTTATTTATTTATATAAGCACTGGGTACAGTCAGAAGCATGGGAGGGTGAGAGAATTCACCAGAGCCAGAGCGGGGAGCAGAGCAGGCAGAAGGACTGAAGTACACTGCTGAGGGGAGCTGTGGGCGGCAGGAAAGGTCTGCGTGCCATGCAGGACCCTCCTCCAGTGGCCGGGGAGCAGCTGGGGATCGAACCGGCGCTGCAGAGGCTGCGGGCAGCTTCACACCCCAGCGTTCAACCGCTGCACCACTGGGGAGGCCCATGAGTTGATATTTTCAACACTAGAAAATGCATTTTTTAATTTTTTTAAAGATTATCTATCTATCTATCTATCTATCTATCTATCTATCTATCTATCTATCTATCTATCTATCTATCTATCTATTTATGCAAGCATTGGGTATAGTCAGAAGCTCAGGAGGGTGAGGGAATTCACCAGAGCGGGGAGCAGAACAGGCAGACTGACAAAATACACTGCTGAGGGGAGCAGCGGGGCACGGCAGGAGAGGTCTGCCATGCCATGTGGGATCCTCGCCTGCTGTCCGGGATTGAGCCAGTGCTGAAGAGGCTGCGGACAGCTTCACAGCATGGCATTCAACCACTGTACCACCAGGGAGGCCCAAAATGCATCTTTTTAAAAATTCTAATAGAGCTATAAATTGTTGTCAACTTGGAATTCAAGCCTTAGACCTCTATAGATTATAGGTATTCATACATAAGAATGAAAAACTGTAAGGCAAATGGTTTTCCTGCTGAGGTTCATATATCAACTTTCCCCTATATTACAGAGAATGAAATTCCCAGGAGTCAGCTAATTGGCTAATGTCTTTGCCATCCCTCTGGAAAACTTTCAGCTTTCTCAGTTGGTAACATAACTTGTCAGAATTTGTTTGATGGCATTTGAATTTTTTTCTCAAACATGTGAGAAGTATAGTTTTGGAGAGCCTCTCTGTTTATGAGACTTGAAAATAAAGCAGATTTTTTTCCTCAAATGCAGCTTATATTTTTTTTTAACTTTGGAGATTTCTTAACTGATATTATAATACATTTATGGGTTGTATTCACAGCAAATCTTTAACAGCTGAGAATCACTTTTATCTCTATTGGCAAAACTATTACTTGTCTACTTGGTTTGCATAAACAATAAAAACTGGAGGAAAAAAAGATAAATCTTATGGTATGCATTAAAGAAAGAAAATAATACAAATTTTCAGCTAAATTTAATGTTGTAGATAAATAAGCTAATGTAGAACATTTCTCATCAGACTGTTGTAGATTACCTAAAATTGTATGTTATGATATTATTTTTGTTGAATACTAGTTAGAAAACTTTTAATGATGGTGAGCATTAAACTTGAGGAAAAGGCAGCTATTTTTTTTTATTTTTTCGAGTCAGCTTATATAGCTAAAGTATCAGTGTGATATCAAGAGAAGCGACTTAGGGTAAAATACTGAATCTATGAATCAGTCCAATGAGTATTTAGTAGTATTTAACATATGGAGGGAAATAAAGGAAGATAGAGATTGCAGCTTGAGAAGCAGTGTGTGTTGACCTTATAAAGGAACATTGGGTATTCTTTCCTCGCTTCCATAATAGACTGAACATCTATCTTATTCCTATGCAGTTTCTTGCTAGGGCTATTTTCTTTTATTGGTTCATATAGCTGAAGTATCAGTGAGATACCAACAGAAGTGACTTACTGATAAAACAATGGCTAAATTAAATGAATCAGTCCAATGACTGTATAATGTATTGAGGAAAATAAAGGAAATCAGAGATTTTAACATAATCCAAAATCAGGACAGTGATATAAATACAAATAATGATTAATGGTTATATAAAATGCCCAGTATGTCATGAACTGTGTGAAGTCTACAAAAATATTAACTGAAACTCTTTTCCTCTGTTAGTATTATCTTCATTTTACAAATAAGCCCTCTCAGATACTGTGTTTAAGTAATTTTTCCATGGCAATGTAGCTAATAGGTAAAACATATTTTCTTTTAAAACCATGTATCTTATCACTTATTATCAGGGAAATGCAAATCAAAACAACAGTGATACCATCTCACATCTGTGAGAATTGTCCATATTAAAAAAAAAATTTAAAAAAAAGAGCTGGGGAAGGTGTGGGGGGAGAAAGGAACTCTATTACACCACTGGTGAGAATGTACACTGATCCAGCTCCTGTGGAAAGATGTATGGTGATTCCTCAAAAGACTAAAAATGGATTTATCATGTGGCCCAGAAATTCTACTTCTAGGTATCTATCCAAAGAGCACAAAAACACTAATTCAAGAGGAAACGTGCACTTCTATGTTGATAGCAACACTATACTATGTACAATAAACAAGAAACAACCTAAATGCCCCAGAACAGATGTGTGGATTAAGAAGTGGTATGTGCGTGCACACACATACACCCACCACCCACCCCACCCCGCTCCCAGGGATCTGAAAGGATAAACTCATGCCATTTTCGGTGATGTGGATGGAAATGGGATTATTCTAACCAAATTGAGCTAGAAGAAGGAAAATAAATACCAGATGTTTTCATTTATATGCAATCTAGAGAATACATGCAAAGTATCAGATGAAGACAAACTGTAAGACTCACACTTGAAAGCAGACCATAGATCTGAGACCCTCAGAAGGGGAAGAGGGGGAAAGTAAAGGGGGAAGTTGAGGATGGTGGAGTGTGGTAGAAAATTGTGGACACTTTGTTGCTGGGAAAACTATGGTGATGATACCTATGGGAAGAAATCCTATATTGTGAAAGAAGGTACATGGATGTTTAAAAAGAAAATAAAATCATGTATCTTAGGTAAATGTTATAATAGTCCAGGATGAGAAAATTCTATACTTCATTATCATACTTAAGATTGACTAATTCTTTAACATTCTGTGAAATAAAGAAATTTAGATTTTACATTTATATATCTATTGCAGATATTTTTCATTAATGCATATATTTGTATTGCTATGTAGAAAAAATGTTCATTTACAAAATTAAGCATTTGTTATGATTAAACAATGTATAACAAAACATCAAAATCTTCAAACTATGATCTTTAAATTTGCTCATAAAACCGCAAATATGCTAAACTTGAGGGAATGTCTATCAGGTCACACAACATCAATGTGGGCACCTTGACTGAGGTGTTAGGTCTACTTTTAGGATGTTTATCTTAGCAATTTGACTTTAGCTATTGACTTGAACTCCACAGAAGCTGAGCTAGAGTCTCCATTTTATTCTATTTGGTCCTCACAGCAGGGTGCTGCTTTCTAAGAACAAGCTTTCCAAGAGACATAGCAGACAGTTTATGAACTAGCCTTGCAGTTTACAGTGTCTCTTCTGCTATTGTCAGACCTATGCCAAATTCAAGGGATCAAACACATTCCATCTCCAAGTCATATTATAAAAAAAAAAAATATGTGGAATGAAATAGTATTTTAGCACTCTTTGGAATATAAAATTCAGCCATTACATGAACATTAGATTCCCATGTGGTCTTTTAAATGCCATTTTGGAACATTTCTGCATCATTAGAGTTAAGAACAAGACTTTGTTTTTGAGTTTCACTTTCATATTGCTGTGCTTTTGCCTGTCCTTTCATCATTATAATTTTTCTTTTACTATTTTCCTTTACATATTTGTGCTAAAATAGTTGAAAAATTTCAATAGTAAGATCTAACTATTCAGAGCAAGAAAACTAACCATTTGTGTCAACTGAACAGAACATGATGACTCTAATTATATACTTGCAGATCCTTTCCTGGACTAATTCTTCACATTTTGAAAATTTGACACCTGTTCACCTTTTTTGTTGATGTGAAATTTTTCTACCAATTATCTCAGTGGTGTTCTTGACTTGAGAAACTGTTCTTAGTACCACTACAATGCATGCAGAATTTATCAACTCAAAAATATGTAAAAGGTAGTCAAGTACAATTTTCATCTCATGAATATAATAAAGATATAAAATAAATATAAAATATAATATATATCATATTTAATATAATACAAACACTATAATATAAATTTGAATATAATAAAATAAAAATGTACTTTCTGTTGAAATGCATATCATTTCTTTAATGATAAACTTAATAAATAGTTTATGTGTTTTCTACTACAGAATACATTTTCAGCAAAAGTTAATGTCTTCATAAACACTAATGATATTATGTTAAATGTGTAAACATATAAATCCAGTATGGTAGACCTAAATAGTTATTCACTCAGGACCACAGTTTATAGTCCTATATTATTATTTATTTATTTTGTAAATGTCTACTAAGCACTAATATATGCAGAACTCTGTATTAGTTGAGGAAATGACAACTGGGATATGACAAAAATCTTTTTAAAATATTATGTAAATTAGTTCTCACTTATGGCTCTCTTAAAGTTGTTATTACACTGTCTAGTTATAGTTTTTGATATTATGGAAGAAATTCTGTGGAATTTTGAGAGCATAAAAAAAACCATGGCTCTGTTTTTGATTTTGTATTGAAGCATGGGCAGACACAGTAAGGCTTATTGTTTTTTTTCCAGAATTGAACAGTTGCTTGGTTGTCTAATTGCCTGCTTGTTTTGTAGTTGTTGTTGTTGTTGTTGACATTGTTGACTAACTTGTCATTTTATAGAAACACTATACTATTATTTTATCAGCATTATATATTTACTATATATACCTTCCTTAATTTATGGTATCAAATATTTTTATTATGTCAGTATTAGTTGCCTACCAGTCATAGTCATCCAGTATCTGAAATTCACGCTGTAATGAATTCTTCCCTATCCATGCTTGAAGCCTTTGGTTGGGACTCAGTCTAGCCTCAAATACTTCTTCTGTAATGTTTGTCATAAAGAAATTCACTTTTCATATAGTTGTCAAAGATAACTCTTCTGTTTTATTTATGGTATACTCTCCTTTTAGGGACACTTTGTCACTCCTTATAAGAGTTGTGATAATTTGTAATGATACACAGCATTTCTAATTTCCTCTTGGCTCACATTATCATTAAATATGTTACAATCTGGTAATCCCCTCTTCTCTTGTCTTTTATGAAATCACTGTTTTTTCTCCTGTCTTTGATAGCCTTTGGTTTGTCCTCTTGAAATTTTAACAGTTTTAAAAAAATGTGCATCTCTCTACTTAAATTATTTTCTATATCCATTCATTTATTTACTTTAAATCTGCATAGTCTTCCATCTTAACGATTTTCCAAGCTTTTATACAGCTTATTTTTTTTTTTTCATCATAGACTCACAAAGATTTTCTCTAAGTTGTAGATGTGTTTTCGGACTTGAAATCTCTTCTGACTTCCAAAACTTAGATTTTATGCCTTTTCTAGATATGTCTACCTGAACTTCCCACAGATGTCTCATTATCTTTTCTTGTATAGTCATGCTTACACTCACGTTAGCTATTGTTCCTCTCGGGGCCATTGTTGGTTTAGGCAGTGTGTGAAATATATACCCCTGTATATATCTCTGTAGAGGTTTAAACCTATAAGCCACAAAGCAGGGACAAACAGTATAAACCTACTATTTACCTCAATAAACATAATGTGTCAAAAATAACATAAAATTAATAAAATAAAAGCAGCTCCTTTTTTGGGAACTGTGGTGGCATTATTTTAAATAAGCAGATTTAGCACCGTCGCCACTTGTGCTAAATTAATTATTCAATATATTATTGCTTTGTGAAGAGGCAGTAACTGTTATAAAATGTCATAGTATAACACAGTGAGCCTAAAATATATCACTGAAGCAAATATTTACCTGGATAACAAATATACTGCTCACTCCCTTACTCTTTTTATGACCACAGAACCAGTGGATTTCAACTTTTTTTTTTTCAAAGTGTCCCAGAAATTCTCCTGTTCTGTGGAGACATCACTTGGACTTCTACCACAGAGTGACTTCAGCTCTTAAACACTTAAAATTTAACATTTGGAATTCTACTTTTGTCTCATTTGATAATTTAGAGAGTGTTTAATTTTAAGTTTCAAATTTCTAATTATATAGAAAAGGTTTTTAAAATTTTATGTATTAGAAATTGGGGCTTCTTAATCCTCAAAAGCAACTTCAAAATTACCACTATCAATATGATACTTATCTTGGCAAATATTTGGACTTTGCTTGAAGCAGTTACAGTATTGTTGTTTTGTTTTCAAATAAGCCAAAGCAAATGACTCTGATCTGTGTGAAATTAAAGTATTAGATATCAGAGATTCTACTGGTGACATGTTTAAAGGGATTAGTAACTGGAGACCGGGAAACAAAAGTCATAACTATATGTTATGGAAAAAAGGAGAGGATCATGTGTCTCTATTGGACTATGGGGGCTAATATACACAATTTTTACCCTTTAATCAAGTACATATTCAGGGGAAAACACATCTGAATGACTTAGCTTAAACTATTCATTCTTTGACTAGACGGAATAAGGCCTTTGATAGCTGATTCTATATCAAATTGACCAGGCTATATTTCCAAAATATTTTATTTCTTATATGCTTTTATTTTATTTTTAATTGAGGTAATATTGGGATATAGTACCAGTAGGATATAATACCATCAGATATTACCACTGTAGTGCACCCACCACCAGCTCACTATATTCCACCACCATACACTATTGTGCTTCCATCCATCTTTGTTTATACACTTCCCCTTTCTCTTCCCCTCTTGGTGCTTCAGTTCTGTACTCAGCTATCAAGGATTTGTTTTTAATTTTGTTTTTATATGACTCAGTCTACTTGTTTTATGTTCCACATATTAGTGACATGATTTAGCATTTATCTTTCTCCTGCTTTATTTCATGTAGCATAATCCCTTCAGTCTCTATCCATGTTGTCACAAATGGCCTCAGTTTATCTTTTTTTGATCACTGAGTAATATTCCATTGTGTATATTTACCACAACTTCTTGATCCATTCATTTGTTCTGGGGCACTTTCATGGTATTCATAATTCAGCTATAGTAAATAGTGTTCCAGTAAACATGCGAGTATAAGTTTCCTTTCAAGTAAGTGTTTTCGTATTTTGAGGGTAGATGCCTGTGGGTGGAATTACTGGGGCAAATGTCAGTTCCATTTTTATTTTCATTTATTTATTTTTTAAGATTTATTTATTTATACAAGCACTGGGTATAGTCAGAAGCATGGGAGGGTGAGAGAATTCACCAGAGCCAGAGCAGAGAGCAGAATAGGCAGACTGACGAAGTACACTGCTGAGGGGAGCAGCAGGCACGGCAGGAGAGTTCTGCGCGCCATGTGGGACCCTTGCCTGGCGGCCGGGGATCAAATCGGTGTTGCAGAGGCTGTGGGCAGCTTCGAAACACAGCGCTCAACCGCTTTGCCACCTGGAAGGACCCAGTTCCATTTTTAATGTTTTGAGACACCTCTATACTGCTTTCATATGGACTGGACCGGTTTGCATTCCCACCAACAGTGTGGAGGGTTTCCTTCTCTTCACATCCTTCTGATCTTTTCAATATGGGCCATTCTCAGACAGGTGTGAAATGGTAGCTCACTATGGCCTTGATTTGCATTTCTCTAATATTAAGTGATTGTGAACACATTTTTTTTTACTTCCTTCTACCCCCAGTTGAACATTTTTGAGTGACTTCTTTGAAAAAAAAAAGTCTGTTTAGTTCATTTGCCAATTTTTTGACTGGTTACTTGTTTTGTGTAAATAGAGTTTTAAGAGTTCTTTGATATCTGTCCTTTTTCAGATACATGGTGGGCAAATATTTTCTCCTTTCAGTAGGGGTGCATTTTCATTTTCATTATGCTTTCTTTCTTTGTTCAAAAGCTTTTTAGTTTGATGTAGTCTCAGTTGTTTATGTTTGCTTCTGTTTTCCTTGCTGTTAGAGATAAATCCCTAAATGTTTTACTAAAGTTTATGTCATGGAATGTTTTGCGTATGTCTCCTTCTGTATATATTTTTTGATTTCAGCTTTTACATCCACGTATTTGATCCATTTTGAATTGAGCTTTTGTATAGGTGTGAGATCATGGTCCAGTTTCATTCTTTTGCATGCAGCTGTCCAGTTTTCATAACACCAATTATTGAAGAAGCTATCCTTGTTTGAGTGTATGTTATTGGCTCCTTTGTTAAACATTAATTGTGCGTGTATGTGTGTGTTTATTTCTGGACTCAATTCTATTTCATTCCATTGGTCTCTGTGTCTGTTTTTGTTATCTCTCTGTTTTTGTTCCAATACTAAGCTATTTTATCTTTTTTTAAAAAAAAAAAGATTTATTTATTTATGCATACAAGACCTGGGGTACAGGGCAGAGGTTCAGGGAGTGAGAGGATTCGCCAGAGGCAGATTGGGGAACAGAACAGGCAGATCTACTGAAATACACTGCTGATGGGGAGCAGTGGTCAAGACAGGAGAGGTCTGCTGCGCCATGAGGGTTAGCTCCCTGCCTGCCTGGGGATCCAACTAGTACCTTGCTAGTGGCTGCAGATAGCTTCACAGTGCTGTGCCACCAGGGAGGCCCCCTAAGCTATTTTAATTACTATGGCTTTATAATATTGCTTTAGGTAGAAGTGTTTTAAGTACTATGGCTTTATAATATTGCTTTAGGTGGAAGTGTGTTGCCTCCATTCTCTTTCTTCTTTGTCACAATTGTTTTTGCTATTTGGGGTTTTGTGTGATCTCATATGAATTTCAGTAGTATTTGTTCCAATTCTTTGAAAAATGCAATACAGATTGTGTTGAATCTATATATTTGGGTAGGATGGCCATTTTGACAATGTTGAGTCTTTCAATCCATTAGAAGGTTTTTCTTTTTCTTTCAATAATGTTTTGATTTTCTTATGTATATCTTTTCCCTCCTTTGCTAGGTATTTAACTTTTTTTATTTAACTATTTTTAATTAACTTTTTTATTAACTTTTTTATTTAACTTTTTTTTTTTACTCCTAGGTATTTAACTTTTCTTGGTGTAATTGTAAATGAGATTAATTTTCAAATTTCTTTCTGTCCTGTCTCATTTTTTGTATATAGGAAGATAACTGATTTTTTGTTTCTTGATTTTATAATCTACTGCTTTACTAAACAGATTATTTCAATTTTTTCCATGGAATATTAGTTTGTAGCATGTCATCTACAATGATAAATTTACTTCTTCCCCAGTTTGGATTACTTTTATATATTTCTCCTAGTTGTTTTACCTGGAAATTCCAATATTATGTTGAACAACAGTGGTGACAGTAGAAATCTTTGTCTTGTATCAGATATTAGTGGAAACACTTTATCACCATTGAAAATGATATTAGATATGGATTCATTGTAAGTGGCTTTTATTGTGTTAAGATATGTTCTGTTTATCTATAATTTTGTGAGATCTTCATCATAAGTAGATGTTGGATCATGGCAAATGCTTTCTCAGAATCTCTTGATGTGATTTTTTTGTTGTTGATGTGGTGAATTATGTTTATTGATTTTCATATGTTGAATCATCCTTGCATGCCTCATATGAATCCCAGTTGGTCGTGGTTTATGATCCTTTTAATGTATAGTTAGATTTGCATTGCTAGGATTTTAGTAAGGCCATTTGGGTCCAAGTTTATTAGGGAGAATGTTCTGTAATTTTCATTTTTGTGTTCAGTCTTTGTTTTGTTTGGCTATTAGAGTGATGTAGGCCTCATGAAAAGTATTTGTAAGTACTGCTTCTTTTTCAAGTTTTTGGTAGAGTTTGAGCAAGACAGACAGTAGTTCATCTTTGAAGGTTTGTTAGAATTCACTTGTTATGCCATCAAGTCGTACACTCTTTGTTTTTATTTTTAGTTTTGATTAATCTTTCAATTTGTTTATTGTGTTTACTTTGTTCAGGGTTTCTATTTCTTTTCTATTCACCTTTGATGATTGTATAATTCTTATATTTTATCCATCTCTTCTAGGTTATTGAATTTGTTAGCATATAGATGTTCAAAGTAATCTCAAGTTATCCTCTTAATTTCTGCATCATCTGTTGTACTCTGTCCTCTCTCATTCTTGATTATATATTTTTTTTTTTTTTATAGAGGCATGTTTTTTATTTATTTATTTATTTGTTTGTTTGTTTGTTTTGTTTATACATGCACTGGGTACAGTCAGAAGCGCGGGAGGGCGAGAGAATTCACCAGAGCCAGAGCGGGGAGCAGAGCAGGCAGAAGGACTGAAGTACACTGCTGAGGGGAGCAGCGGGCGGCAGGAGAGGACTGCACGCCATGTGGGACCCTCCTCCTGTGGCCGGGGAGCAGCTGGGGATCGAACCGCTGCACCGCAGAGGTCGCGGGCAGCTTCGCAACCCAGCGCTCAACCGCTGCGCCACCGGGGAGGCCCTCTTGATTATATTTTTTAAAATTTCTCCCTTATGTTCTTGGTCAGCCTTGCTAGAGTCTTGTCTATTCTGTTTATTTTTTCAAAGAACCAACTTTTTGTTTCATTGATATTTTGTACTGTTTTTATTTTTAGTTTTATATATTTTTTACACTGTTCTTCATTTTTGTACATTTTTGTACTTCATTTTTGTTTGCTTTCTCATCTCGGTTATAGTCCCCATGAAATTGCCACCATCAATTCACCCATATACCATCACCCTAGTCCCTTGTGCTCTTCCCACCCCTGTCTTGATCCTGCTTCCCTCACCTCCATGTAGAATGTCTCTGGTTCATAGTTTTCTGTTGGTTTTGATATTTACTTTATTATAATTACTTTTTTTCCCTAATCCTTTATTTGGATCCTGTGCATTTCTCCTCAAAGTGGAATCATCATGTATTGTTTTTAATTTCTATTTCATTTATTTCTGTGATTTTTATTATGTGCCAATTCTCATTTATCTGAAGGTGTTTTTTTTTTAATTTCTTACTTGATTTTCTCATTTACTTCAGTGTTCTTTCATTACTGTGTTTTTTTAGTCTCCATGTGTTATTTCCCTTTCCTTTGATAGTTGGATTCTAGTTTTATATAACTTTGTGGTCTTTGAAGTTATTGGATATAATTTTTGTCTTCATGAAATTGCTGATACTTGTTTTATGTCTCAGACTGTCATCTATTATGGAGAATGCCCCATATGTACTTGAGAATAATGAGTATTCTTATTATGGGGGTGCAGTTCCCTGTATGTGACTGTGAGGGCCAAGAGATCTAATTCTATATTTAAGGCTATTGTATCCCTATTTATTTTCTGTCTAGTTGACCTGTCCATTGGTGAGAGTGAGGTATTGAATTCTCCTACCACAAATATATTTATTCTAATGTTTGTTTGCAGAGTTGATAGTCATTGCCTGATGTATTTTGGTCCTCCATTTGGTGCAAATACACTGATGAATGTTATTTCTTCTTGATATATACATTCCCTTAATCATTACATAGTATCCATTCTTGTCTTTTGTTATCAATTTTAACTGGAATTCTATTATTTTCTCATACAACAGTGTCTGCCCCTGCCTTCTTTAGATTCCCATTCACTTGCAGGATTGTTTTCCAGTCCTTTACTTTGAACCTATGTTTGTGTTTGGAGTTTAGTTATGTCTCTTGGAGATCGCATGAAGTTGGATTCTCTTTCCTGATCCTATTGATCTGTGTCTTTTAATTAATAACCTTTGCTTCATTTAATTCTTAGCTTTTGTGGGTCAGTCTGTTTCCTTCCTCAGTTATTTGTGTGTGTTTTTCATGTTGTTTTCAAAATATATGACTTTCAAGATATATTGGAAGGGTTTGAAAACTCCTTGAGTTTCTGTGTCTGAAAAGGCCTTTGTTCCTCCCTCATGTCTGAAGTAGTCCCTCAGGATAAAGTATGGCAGTTTTTATCTTTGTTTGGAATATACCATTCCATTTTCTGCAAACTCATTGTGTTTCTTCAGAGAAGTCTGATATTAGCCTGATTGGGGTGCATTTAGATGTTACCTCTTTTGTCCCCCTCATCAACTTCAGTGTTCTTTCTTTGTCCTGATCTCTTAGAAATTTCACTACTATATTTCTTAGTGTCAGTCTCACTTTATCTTGGTATGCCAAGGTTCTTTTAGCTTCTGGATATCTTCGTTTATTCTTTCTCTAGGTTCAGGGGATTTCCCTTCATTATTTTTTTAAAATATATTTTCTGTTCCTTTCTTTCTCAACCCACCCCCATATCTTTGGCCTGCACCCCAGTTTTTCCATGCATAAATAAATAAATCAATTAATTAATCTTAAAGAATAAATAAAATATGCCCTTATTGGCCAATTCTATTTTTTTTTCCTGATATTCTATTTTGGCTTTCTAGTTATTTGTTTTCAGTTTGAATGTTACATTCTTAGAGAAATCTACCCTGACCACACAGTCTACGATACCCTGTTTCTCCCTTGAATCGTAAGCTTTTTTTTTCCCTGCAAATCAGTTTGCTTTGTAGAAATTTCATATACAGGCCTCCCCGGTGGCGCAGAGGTTGAGTGCTGGGTTGTGAAGCTGCCCACAGCCTCTGCAGCACCAGTTCAATCCCCGGCTGCCAGGCAAGGGTCCCACATGGCGAGTAGACCTCTCCTGCCACCCACTGCTCCCCTCAGCAGAGTACTTCGTCATTCTGCCTGCTCTGCTCTCCACTCTGGCTCTGGTGAATTCTCTCACCCTCCCGCACTTCTGACTTTACCCAGTGCTTGTATAAGTAAATAAATAAATCTTAAAAAAAAATTCATATACATCCATTTGTTTAGTTGATTTATGTCCATTTGTTTCTATAGAAATAGAAACACATTATCAGTCCCTCAATTGTAGGAATCTCAGTAAATATTTATTTGGATAATAATTATTTCAGAAAATTGAATACTTCCTGTTTACAGTGTGTATATATCTTCTTATAAATAACTACAGAGAAATAATAGCCTCATAGTATGTCTTTTAATAAATACACAAAATATTATCTGCCTTATATTTTGGAATTTCTTATAAGTATTACTTGAAAAATGTTCTTTTAAAAACTACATAAAATTTATTGTTCTCTAAGTTATATATTTTATATTGTCTTAGTAACAACTCAATGTTTGTTATTCATTTGCTTATTCTTTATTATAATGAATAATGATGGACACAGCAATGTATTCAAATAGCTTTTTTTTCAAAACAGATTAAATAGCAATTTTATACTTTTTATATTTAATAATTTAATGCATTGAAAATTCTATTTTTGAAAACACTTTGGGTTTATTTCTTATTTTTATAGCTGAAGTGTATGTCCTTACATATATATTTAAATGTATGTATGTGTATATACATAAATAGTCTATATCTACTAATCAGAGTGTAAACTGCTATGAGAACAAGGGTTGTAAATTATTTGAAATTTATGTGTACCCAAAAGATGATAATAAACTGAGTATTTCAACTCAATGAGGTCACCACCAAAAATAATTGAATGATGCTTAGAAAAGGGATAAATACAGCTTGTAATATTATTCACACATAGCTTTTGCTTTTAGTAACTATTACTATGTGGAGTTGGCTTTTTAGTAAAGCTTTTTCTGAATGCACAAGATTTCTTCTTTGTGATAGCTCTAAACCACTGTGATTTATAGGCAGCTTAATAGTAATCACTCTGATTGGCACTTTGTGTTATAACATCTTTTGCAGAGATACTCAAAGTGGTGAATAAATAGATCAAGGGGAACATAATTGATTTGCTTACTTTCTACAACTTAGTCTTTACTCAGTAGTCAAGAGTCATCTCTAAAAGCATAAATCAGTTCAAATTACTTCCTGTTAAATACTCCAGTGACTTCAGATCGTGGAGAAAATGGCTGAACATGGTTTACAAGGTCACATGCTCTTTAACTCCTATATATTTGCCGTTCTACAGTCGGGACTTCTATCCCGTTCCTTGGAACATCTGGTTTTCTTCTCATTCAAAGCTTTTGCTGTGCACACTATTGTAAAGCACTTCTCTCAATCACCCCAATAGTGTACACATTCTCAATCAATTACAGATTTCAACAAGAATATCACATCCTCAAAAAGACATTTCCTGACAACCTGCCCTAATGTAGATTTTCTTTAAAAGACAGCAACAAGGGCCTCCCCAGTGGCGCAGCGGTTGAGCCCTGGGTTGTGAAGCTGCCCGCAGCCTCTGCAGCGCCTGTTCGATCCCCGGCTGCTCCCTGACCACCGGAGAGGAGAGTCCCACATGGCGCACAGACCTCTCCTGCCGCCCGCTGCTCCCCTCAGCAGTGTGCTTCGGTCCTTCTGCCTGCTCTGCTCCCCGCTCTGGCTCTGGTGAATCTCTCACCCTCCTGCGCTTCTGACTGTACCCAGTGCTTGTATAAATAAATAAAAATAAATCTTTAAAAAACAAATAAATAAAAATAAAAGATAGCAACAAGTTCATAATGATTAGTAGGTTCAGTTTTTTGTTTGATTATTTTTAGTTGCCACAAAAGAGCAAATAAAATTCACAGTAGCTCTTTCAAATTTTCAGTGAAATTTCCTTTAAACTGCACAGCTGCTTTGTGGCATTGTTCATAATTTAAAGTTAGACAGTAAAAAGAAGTAGTAAGTAATACACAAGAGAGCTGTTTGCATATTAATCAAGTAGAACGAGCTATTTTATAGTATTCAATAATTATTATCAGACTATAGGTATTTATACTGATTCTGTTGAAGAGAGGTAATAAACATGCAAGGAACTCTAAATCCCCAAACACTAAAATATGGGCACACAATTTATATGAAGACACACAAAATGTAAAAATGCACATTACTGGAAAAATATTAAGGTGACATTTTCACATATAAAAAGGAAGAAATGTAGAATGATTTAAGTATGTCTCTGCCAAGAAGCATCTCTTTAATATGATTTGAGGATCATATAAAAGAGTTTGCATTTATCAGGATGGCACATTGTATTGGGTTCATGAGTTATTTCTAACATTACTTTCAACTTAGAATACTTATTTCGCAGTCTGCTTGGTTTGATATGAAGTGTCAGAAATAAGGAACTTCTTTGATTTTACACTTAGAGTATAAATATTTTTTGAGCTGAGAGCAATTTGATACCAAATAATGTTTAAAGACAGACAGGAGATTGACAGTTCACAAATTATGTTTTGCTGTATACATTGCTAAGTACCCTGCTTATAAAGCATATGTTATTAATGACTTTCACTTGTGTTACTCTAGATTTCTAATTATTTTCACTATCAAAAGCAATATATTTTTACATGTTGAAATATGCAGAGAAACTTAGGCATACTACGTATTTGGGGCAATAGAGAATCAAGGAAATTATCTATTTTCAAAATAATTGTGCTCCGAACAGTGGCTTATAAATTAAATGTGTGGAACTTGCTAGTTTCCCTTTGAAACAATCTTATTGATAATTAGAGAAATCTTCTAGAATAGGAACTTGTTTTTATTTTTATATGGTCCATAGAAATGGAGTGGCCTTTTTTTTCATTGGCAGAAAAATACAGACAGAAATTCATTTTAAAGATTTATTTTTACATAGAACTGTGGTGTAGGCCAGAGGTGCAGAGAATGAGAGGATTCACCAGAGACAGAGTTGGAAGCAAAATAGGCAGATCTCCTGAAATACACTGCTGAGGGGAGCAACAGGTGAGACAGGAGAGGTCTGTTGCACCATGTTATTAGTTCCCTGGCTGGCCAGGGATTGAACTCTGCTGCAATGACTGGTGATAATGTTGTGTCTTTAACTCTTGTGCCACTAGGGTCCTCAGTTTTGTCATTTTTAAAAGCAGCTTCTCTCTGAATTCTTGATACTAGCAGTGGGAACTACATTAGATGCTAGCTCTAGTTCATTATTCAATTTTTTTCCTTTTTTTTCTTACTACCAATATGGAATTGAATTATATTTAAACAGGAAAAAAATTAAATTTACTTGGCTTTTTAAAAGAATTTTAAATTCAAAAGAAATCATTTTGAAGTAAAATTATAAAATTCTCCCAAAGGTTAGCCTGGTGTCACCAGAAAATTAAACTGTAGAATGCCTACTATGCATTAAGTATGTTATATGTAGATTATGCGATTATAACAAAGTGATAATTAGAACACAGTATCTAGAGCAACACAACTAAAGTGTGCATTTCACTTATTTTAAATTTATCAGTCACTTACATGTACTTATAGCTTTGGGAGTACCGATTACATTTTAATTCTCTATATGGGCACAAGCTTTACTCATCCTCCACCAAAACTCCTGTGCCAAAGCCCTATGCCCTTCTCTTCCTGTTCCTTCTGGTAACCTGATATAGTTTTTCATAGAATATAAGAAATGTTTTTGCTGTCTTTACCTATGTGTTTTTGTTGTTATTTATATTCCACAGATAAGGGAACTCGTTTGATAATCTATTTTTGACTTTCTTAATGCACTTAGCATAATCACCTCCATATCCATCCATTTTGTACCCAAAGGCACTATTTCATCTTTTTTTTTATAGCTGTTTATTATTCTATTGAGTATATATATTCAACAATGTCTTTATTCGGTCCTGATGTTGGACCCAAGTCATGGTTTTATGACTTGGCAATTGGGTTGTACTGCTATGAACACAGGAATAATAAAACTTTTCATATTAGTGTTTTCATATTCTTTGCAAATATACATTGGAATCTATTTCCATTTTCAAAGGTACCTGCATACCTTTTCCTATAGAGACTACTTCACATTACATTCATATCAACAGTGGTTGAGTGTCCCTTTTTCTCCATATCCTTGCCAGTATTTTTTGCTTCATTTCTTTTGGATAGAAGCCATTCTCACAGGGCTGATGTGGTATCTCATTAGGTTTTAATTTGAATTTCTCTTACAGTAAGTGATGCTGGACAATTTTTCATGCACCTGTAGTCCAATCTGAATGTCTTCTTCAGAAGCATGTATATATAGGTCTTTTGCCCATTATCTATTGATTTATCTGTTTTTTTTGTTGGTGTTTGTGTACTTTATGTATATTGGAAATTAGACCCTTGTCAGACATATGATGTAGAAATAACTTCTCCATCTATGTAGATTGAGTTGCTCTGTGATGGTTTATTTTGAGGTATAAAAACTTGTAGTTTAACATAGTCCCAATTATTTACCCTTGCTGTTGGGCTTGTGCAAAACACCTCTTTATGGTTGATGTCCAGTAGTGCATCTCCTATTTTTTTTAAGTATTTTATGCTTACAGTCTTATATCCAAGTTTTCAATTTGTTTTGAATTAATTTTTGTGTATGGATTTAGATATGGGTCTAGATTTATTTTTTTGCATGTGGCTATCCATGTTTTCCAGTACCACTTGCTAAATAGTCTTTCTTTTGTCCATTGTATAGTTGTGATTCCTTCATCAAAGATTAACTGACCACATTTGTATGAATTCATTTCTGCATTTGCTATTCTATTCCATTGGTCTGTGTTTCTGTTATAACAGAAATTATAATAGAAACAGTAGCATACTGTTAGGATTTGTTGTGGATTGTAGTTTGAAGTCAGGGAGTGGGTGTGTTACAAATTATTTTTTAACATTTTCCTTTGTATATGAAACCATTAATAGCAACACAAATTATGTACCAGGCATTAACTGTCTTGAATTAGAATGGTCACTACCACATTTCTAGGCAGTGGACAAGTAGGGATTAAGGTTCATTTATCTAAATCATTAATATCTTGAAATAAACCAGAGAGAGAATATTTGTAAATTCTGTTAAGCATTTTATTTGAGTGGGTGCAGATACTTTTGTTGCTAAAATAAGCTTTATTTTACATTGTTTTTGAAGGAACTTCAAAACCACGGGTTTTATAGTTCCTAGGAGTAATAATATTTCAGTTAGGCACTACAAAAATAACCCAGAATTATGATGTGTCCATTGTAATGGGTATTGCAGCATTTATGTCTTGATTTTAAATTGAATAAATGGAAATATGTGGAAAGATCAGAAAAAGCTTCCAGTAAAAATATTCCAGGTCTTTTATTTATTGTGGATACTCAGAAATAACACCTAAGCCACCCCCCACTTAGTATTAAGACACTTAATTCTCCCTTCCCAATTACATCATTATCTGGGTACTCATAGTGTTGGTGCTTAACTTAAATTACTGAATCTCTCTAGAGGTTTTATCCTTTTTCAAAAAGAGCTACTCTGCTCAACCAGGTGCTCCATCAATCCCTAGGTGTGCTCAGATCAAATGGTTTGTGAATATGGAATTGTGGCAAATATAGACATGTCCAGTAACCTAGTCGGAACATGTGGACACTTTGGAAGACACACCTTGAGATTTCCCTTGATGTTGCTGTGTCTACTGGACTGTGGTGTTTTTAACTCCTCTGATTATAGTCATACTTTCTGTATTCCTTTGAACTCATAGGTTTAATTCCCTATGAGTTCCCCATATACAGATCCTCCTAAGAATCTGTTTTCTAGGAAACCACTTTAAGATAGTGGACTACATATAAGTTCATTGCCAAAGAAAAATATTACAGAGTTTGTGTGTGTGTGTGAAAAATAATTAAAGGTATATGCTGAAAAGAACCAATTAGCATTTTAACTGGATCATAAGACTTTTATAATAAACTAATTAATAGGCATCCCAACACTCTGATTACATGTGTTTTGGATATCTGAGTATTTGGGGTTTATTTTTAATGTTATTTTATATAATTCTTACATCATTTTTCATTTTTGCACAATGTATGCATTTTCATTTTGGTTATATTCCCCATACAATTGCACCCCTCCTTATTTTGACCCTAATCCTTCCTCTCCCCACCCCACACCCCCATAGTGTATCTCTGGTTTATAGTTGCTTGTTGATTTTAATTTTTACTTTGTATTAATTAGTCTTTTTTTCCTGGTCCCTTATTTAGGTTTTCTAAATTCCTGCTATGAGTGAGACCATCGGTATTTTTCTTTTTCTTTCTGACTTATTTTGCAAAGCATGATCCCTTCTAGCTCGATCCATGTTGCTGCAAACTGAAGCATATACTTTCTTTGGAATGACATGACATGGACAAATACTATTGCTTTTATTACTTTGACAGATAGAATATTTTTGATGAGGTACTGATTATTTAATATCTACAATATTACTTTAAATTAAGGGCAGATAGTTACCTGCAAATACATAATAGTTAATATTATTTTGGCATGGCCCTCAGTTACAGTTTAATTATAGAGTATTGTCCTCCCAGGTATAACAATCTCTTTTATAGAGAGTAATACTAAAATTATCCATCCTAGTATACAGTTATAGCTTGTACCTGTTGCAGCTAAATATCATTTTAAAATTCTACACTGAGGAATATTATAAAATATATTGTAAAACTAAAGGTTTGCTTCTCCAGTTGCAGATTATAGTTTTTTGTTCACATTTTTCCCATTGTGAATACTATATATATTTAGTTATAACTTAAGTTGTTATTGATGACATAAAATTCATCCTTAGAGAACATTCCAATGATAATTTTAGTTTAATTTTATGATAATTTTATGTTTAGTTTTTTGGTTTTTTTTTTTAAAGATTTATTTATTTATTTAAACAAGCACTGGGTACAGTCAGAAGGGTGGGAGTGTGAGAGAATCCACCAGAGCCAGAGCAGCGAGCAGAACAGGCAGAAGGACCGAAGTACACTGCTGAGGGGAGTAGCCGGCGCGACAGGAGAGGTCTGTCACACCATGTGGGACCCTAGCTGGCGGTCAGGGATCAAACTGCTGCTGCAGAGGCTGCGTCAGCCTTGCGGCCCAGCGCTCAACCGCTGCACCACCAGGGAGGCCCATTAGGTTTTTTTGTTGTTGTTGTTGTTGTTGTTGTTTTACTCAATTTTTTAAATTGAGGTAACATTGACATATACCATTGTTGGTAATTTGAAAGGATGACATCCCACCTCCTCATGTATCAACAGAGTAATGTTCCCACCACCAAATCACACATCAACCTATGCTGGTGGACTATGGGCTATTTGGTTGGAGGTGTACTACTATTTCAATATGTGATGTGGGAGATGGGGTATCATTTATTGTGCTCCCTTCTTTGTTCTCACCTATCCCTCAGTGTGGGAGGATTTCCTTTTTTCCATATCCCTGTCAGTACTAGTTTACTGAATTTTGGATTTAGGTCATTCTCACAGGTATGAGGGGGTAGCTCATTGTGGTCTTGATTTGCATTTATTGATGATAAGTGATAAAGAATATTATTTTTCATGTACTTATTTGTCATCTGTATGCCTTTTGGGAGTGTCTGCTTAGTTCTGGCCATTTTTTGATTGGGTTGTTTTCTTTTTGTTGAAGTGTATGAAATTTTGTATGTCTTTGATATCAATCCCTTGTCAGGTATGTAGTGTGCAGATATACTCTTCCATTCAGCAGGGTGCTTTTTCATTTTAGTTAAGATTTCCTTCACTGTGAAAAAGCTTTTTACTTTAATGTAGTACCAAATGTTTATGTTACCTTTGTTTTTCTTGATGTTGATGATGAATCCTTAAAGACATCACTGAAGTTTATGTCATAGTTTGGCTTGTATTTTCTTCCTTGTATTTTATTGTTTCAGGTCTTACATCCAAGCATTTTATCTATTTTGTGTATGATATTTGTGTATGGTGTGAGATCATGGTCTTATTCTATGACATTACTTTCCAGCTTTCCCAACATTATTTATTGAAGAAGCTTTTCTTGTTTCAGTGTATGTCCTCAGTCCCTTTGTCACAAATTAACTCTCCTTATTTTTGTGGATTTATTTCTTGCCTCTCAATTTTATTCCATTGTCCTGTGTGTGTTTTATATTTTTTTTTCTCCAGTGCATTGCTATTTTAAATATCTGGCTTTATAGCATTGTTTGAAGTCTGCAAGTATGAGTCCTCCTTTTTAAAAAGTTTTGGGGGATTAATTTGGCTATTCTTTTTTTTAAAAAAAAAATATTTTATTTTTTTTGTTTATTTATGCATACAAGAGCTGGGATACAAGAGCTGGGATACAAGAGGTGTAGGGGGTAAGAGGATTCACCAGAGATGGAGTGGGGAACAGAACAGGCAGATTGACTGAAATACGCTGCTGAGGGGAACAGCCGGCGAGTCAGGAGAGGTCTGCTGCACCATGTGGGCTGCTCCCTTGCAGGCTGGGAATCAAACTTGTCTGAACTCCTCATGCCACCAGGGAGGCCTTACTTTGGCTGTTCTTTTTTTTTTTTTTTAAGACATATTTATTTATGCATACAAGAGCTGGGATACAGGTCAGAGGTGTGGGGGGTGAGAGGATTCACCTGAGTGGGGAACAGAACAGACAGATTGACTGAAGTACACTGCTGAGGGGAGCAGCAGGCGAGTCAGGAGAAGTCTGCTGTGCCATGTGGGTTGCTCCCTGGCCAGCCGGGGATCGAACTCGTGCTGCAGAGGCTGCAGATTGCTTCATAGTGCTGTGCTTAACTCCTTGCGCCACCAGGGAGGTCTGCTACTTTGACTATTCTTGAGGATACTTTTATTTATTTTTTTTATTTTTAATTTTTTTATTACATTTTTTTAAAGATTTATTTATTTATTTATACAAGCACTGGGTACAGTCTGAAGCGTGGGAGGGTGAGAGAATTCACCAGAGCCAGAGCGGGGAGCAGAGCAGGCAGAAGGACTGAATTTCACTGCTGAGGGGAGCAGCGGGTGGCAGGAGAGGTCTGTGCACCATGTGGGACCCTCCTCCGGTGGCCGGGGAGAGGCCAGGGATCTAACTGGCACTGCAGAGACTGCAGGCAGCTTGTCAACCCAGCGCTCAACAGCTGTGCCACCTGGGAGGCCCAGGATACTTTTACTTTAGAGTTTTATTTCCAAAAGAGGATATTGATAGAATCAATGTTTAATTTTCATTTAATTGTTCAATCAAAAATGAGGAGTGGAATTCAATTTTGAAAGCAAATAGAATTATTACTTTATTTAAATCCTTTTCAGTTTTATTTTTTCTTGCATTTTTAGTCCTCACTCCAGGTGGTTGTTATTTAATTATGGAATGGTGTCTTTTTGGAATTTTCTTTTTTCACTTTTCATATTTTAGAAACTATATAAGCAAATTTTTTAGCCAATTTCTTCAAAAATTTTACAAACTTGTTGTTAATATGAGAAATTCACATCTTCCCCAAAACAGTAGCAATCTATTTAAGCAGGTTGATATACTTTTATGCCTAATAGAAAACAAAGCTGCATCCTTTACATAATCAGCTTCAAATCAAATTTTGGAAAATGTGACATATTGGTAAAGTTATATTAATTGTATAAGGCATCTAATAATTTATATAATTCATATATTATGGCAAAAATGTATTCAGGGCCTCCTTGATGGCATAGGTGGTTAAGCACCGCACTGTGAAGCTGTCCGCAGCCTCTGAAGCAACGGTTCGATCCCAGCCGGCCTGGGAGAATCCCACATCAAAGCAGACCTCTCCTGTCTCGCCTCAGCAGTGTATTTTGTCAGTCTGCCTGTTCTACTCCCCACTCTCTCTGGTGAATCCTCTTACCCTCCCACACATCTGGCCTGTACCCAGTTTCTTGTATAAAAATTAATAAATCTTAAAAAAAATGTATCCAAAGTTTGCATTCCCTACCATATATGTATATTAGTATATAGATATATTAAAGATAGATAAGTAGCTGTTTAAGCAGAGGCTTTATTTTCATTTTTATTTTTTAAATCAACATTTTGGAATTGTATTAAGATTCAATTATACAAATGTGTGTTTTATACACAAAGCAATTACTTTACTGGCTATGATACTTTTGTATTTGTTGGCTCTATAAGCCAGCAGAAATTGAGAATTAATTCAATTAATTTATGCAAGACCCCCTTTCAGCAGGAGCAGTAACAAAAGCGGACAGTTACCCCTTGAGGAGGATAAGGGATCACTCAATAGTGCTAGTAATTTATAAATTACAAATATATAGGAAATTGAAAATAATGTAAGAAAAGTAGAAGGGAGTTTTATTATATAAAATAATGTATGGCTGCTGAGAGTAAATTTTCAAATAAAGCAGATTCAGAGACAAAAAAACTATTGGAATTGATGAAGACATGATCAATGATCACTCTTCCCATCATTTTTACAGTAAAACAAAGAAGATTGATATCAAGCATCAAAAGCATATATATAGATGCATTGATATTTGAATGGAAAAATACAAATTAAGACATTAATAAGTGGATAATTTTGAGTAATTGTCAGAGTAGTTATTTGAGAAGCAGTAAATAATTCAAGGCAGTATCTTGTTTTATAGCATTCTCTATGCTTTTCATAAAAAGTTGTGTTTATTGAGGTAGTGTTGATTTTTGACATTATCTATGTCTTAGGGGTATTGGTTCATTTCTCTACAAATTTATCTTACCAAGCTATGCCCACACTCATGCACCAATAATATTCAACAATAGTATGTTAAACCTCCTGCACTTTGCTCTCATCCTCTACTCTCTCCTTCTGGTTCCTATTCTGCTGTCATTTGATATTTTAACACTACAATTTCTGTTTGTTTTACATAGATGTGAAAATTATACTATCACAGACTTATTACATTTTTTATATAAAAATAAATGAGGTGATGAATGTAACCACCAGCATGCAGTGATTGCACTATGGAAATAGTTAACATGATTTTTGTCAGTAAACAGCTAATTAATATTTGGTGGTATATATGCAAATTAAAGGTACTGGCCCATCTTCATACAAACAAGGGTCATTGGAGAATCAAGCAGTTTGGGACTATAAGCATATACCATTGTTAGAGAGAATGAATTCAACATTAGTAGGAAATTCAGCTTCTGCTTTGCGAGAAGTCTTGTCATTTGTTAACATTAATGTGTATTCAATGTATTAAATTTATTCAAAGATAGAATGAACATTTCTGAGGCAAAATGTGCAGTAGTTCATTCCAGATGATATATTTTAAAACTATAGCTTTAACTATCAGCCTAATTATAATAAAATTATAAATGTATTATATCACTTAGACATTTCTATAGATTATTTTGTTTTTTAATGTATTTACTGGTTTTTAACAAGATGAAATGTTTCTCCAGACATAGTTTATTGTTTGTTATCCCTAAAAAGAGACATTCAACATTTGTAGGTAATACTATAGTTAATAGGAGAGAAAACCAAAGAAATTGCTTTAGTGAAAGAAAAATGAAATGTCAAAGAGAACATTTTTATGGTTCTTTAATCACAAACATCAAATTGTAACTAATGGAATTTTCAACTGAATTCTCACTTTTGCGTGAATTGCACAAGAGATTATACTTGTATACAAAGTGAAGAATTATATTTGATAATGCATTTCATTTGGCTTTCAACACAGCTGTGTTGGACACATTTCTGTAAAGTTTTGAGTGTGTGTGTGTGTCTAAAAATTTTAATAAACACGATGATCTGATATACATGCAGTTCTTTTTCATCTTGTAAAAAACTTTTGATACGTAGAATATCATTATGAAAATAAGTGTGTTATTCTCTCTTTACTCTGGTTTAAACTGTACTCACTGTTCTTGACACTAACTCTCAATTGAAGAAAAGGTTTAGTTGTTTTTTCTCAGAAGGAAACACATGCTCTCTAATAAAACTGTTTCTTAAAAACACAGATTGGCTTGTTTTCTTTCAGTTCCTCATTTATCTTCATTTGTTCACCTTCAGTGAAAGCTGAACATATGCTCTTAACAACAACTTTAACTAATTGAATGTTTTTCTTATATATACTTTGAATTAATTTTCTAGTTGCTCATTTTTTCATAATTATTACATTGAGAAAAATATGTGTGTACTCTCTCATAGTGAAAATCACAAAGAGATACTCAGAGTTAGTGTAGCATTTGATATATTCTAAGGAACTTTGGAAATAAAACATCAGGTTCTATACTGCATTGAAGGCAGAATGGAAGTGAACCAGGTTAGAAGAAGCTCTTAAATAAGTTATAGATGTCATTCCCTGAAAGTCTTTAGAAAATCCTATTAATTGAGGAATAAATATAGAAGATTACTTTGGCCACAAGACAAAATTAGTAGTGTTCTTAACTCTTTCACTCATTAAAATATGAGCGATAAGAAGCTGGCACATGTGTTGAAGATTTTCTTGGGTACTAGCTTCCAGTTCAATGATTAGGTTTTTTTTAGATTTCAACATGTTTATGCAGTGAGTAAATCAGGAACTGGGGAACTGAATTACCAGAGACTATATTCTCTCATATTAAATTTCCTATAAAATCTTTGATTCTTTCCCTAGGATAATCTTGGAAAACATGGATAGAAATAGAGCAAGGGCCTACAGAATGGGCAATTAAGTAAAGGTAAACAAAAGGTACAGACTTCCACGTATATTACAAATAAGTTGTGGGATGTAATGTACAGAATGGTATCTGTGGCTAATAATGCTGAATTATATATTTGAAAGTTGCTAAGATAGTAAATCTTAAGTGTTCTGATCACAAGAAAAAGAACTGTGACTACTTTTGGTGATGGGATTTAACTAGACTTATGATGATCATTTCACAATATATGCAAATATTAACCACTTATGAAAAACACTTGAAGGATATGTTTACTACACAAGTATATAAAAAATAATTAAAAGGCAAAATGAAAGAAAATGGGAGTGCTTCCATCAACCTGAGTCACTAAATGAGACCTTGAATATATTCTGAGCAAAAGCCAAGTATTTATTATACTGGGCTACAAGAGATTTGAATATTCATATTTTACTTAAGGGAACACTAATGTAACTTATATGGGATATTCATTAGATTTATAAATAAGAAATAAAAAAAGGTAGCAGTGACATACAAGTCTACCTCCTCAGATTTTCACTGGATTGGTGGCATTGAAAGACATGAATTAGTGGTATTCTGCGCTCATTCCTCAGTTGAGAAGAGCTTATTCTCATCTCAGTATTCAACATCCTGACAGAATGAATTTAAGAAATTTTCTTAGAAGAATACCCAACATTCTGACAGGATGACTATCATACTTAATTATGCATGCTATCCAACTTCTGTTCTTGTCTATAAGAGTTACCTCCTTTTTACCACCGTCTGTTCTACCAACAGAGGTTAAATAAAAACCAAGTAAAAGAAGAAGAAGAGATGTTTTATTGTCATTTGTGTATGGATTCTTAAGACCCATGAAGAGAGCCATGCATAAATGACTTTGAGTTGTTTGATAAATGAATTAGCATAAATAAGAACAAATCTTAAATATTTTAACCCTTATGTGTGCAAACTATTTCAATAGCATGTTACTTTGTGCTTGTTATTATTACTCATACAAACTAAAATGAATACAGTTATGACAAAATAAAATTTCTTGACATTTTATCACAATGATAACTACCTTTTTTAAATATTTATTTATTTATGCATATAAGGACTGGGGTAGGGTACAGGCCAGAGGTATGGGGGGGGTGAGAGGTTTTACCAGAGACAGACTAACTGAAATACACTGCTTGGGGGAGCAGCAGGCGAGTCAGCAGAGGTCTGCTGCGCCATGTGTGTAGCTCCCTAGCCAGGGATTGAGCTCGTACTGCAGTGGCTGTGGACAGCTTCATAGGTTGCATCTTAACCCGTTGTGCCACCAGGGAAACCCAATAACTACCTTTAGATTTATATATTTATTCATACAAAGTTAGATAATTTCCTATGTATTCCTATCTTGTTTATTCTTAGAAATAATTTTTATTTTTTATTCCTCTCTGTCCTCCTCCTTTTCTCTCTACCCCCAAACAGGCTGATATATAATCTATCATTCAATTCTTAATCCTCATGAAATACAATGTGTAATGTGTGTTATGTTTTCCAAGAAAAGAATCAGTATGTGTGCATTCATGAGTGCCTTGCTTTTATTTAAAAATGTATATGTGGAATATAGAGAAACAAAGCAGTGTGTCAGACAAAACCAAACTAAAAGCAAACCCACAAATCTCATTGTAAAATTGAGGCTACCAGAGGAGGAGGAAGCTTGAGAGTAAAGGGAGTGTGAGAGGGTCCAATATATTATGATGGAGGACTTTGGGTGGCCTTGGTGGTGGGTGTGGTGTGATAACATTCATCTGAATAGTTGATAAACCTTATTATACCATACACAGTGTTTTAAACCAATGTTACCTCAGTAGAAATAAATTTTAAAAAATTAATTAAAGAAACATTGGAAAATCCCTGCAGGTCCTCAGGGATAAGTCTAATACCTTAAAAAAAAAATGCTTGTATTCATTACATCAAAAAAATGAATGAAAATGAGCAATTTAAAAAATATTGATAGACCATTTGATTCTTCTGTGATTTGTCCATTTATAATTTTGTCTATTTTTACAGTTCATAACATGCTTTCTCTTATCTCTTTGAGTATTGTTAAGTTTATATTAGATTATTACAGGTATTAGGGTTTTCTGATAAATATTTCCATAATATCCAGATTGCATTAATAGTTCTATACAGTTTTTAAATTTTATGTAATTGAAAGTATATCTTATTAGTAGACTTTGATTATCTTATATGAATAAGATCACACAGATTATACGTTTCATATGTAGTGATCTACATTTCCTTCTAAAACTTTATTTCTTTAAAACTTCTAAATGGGGGGCCTCCCCGGTGGCGCAGCGGTTGAGCGCTGGGTTGCGAAGCTGCCAGCAGCCTCTTCAGCGCCGGTTCGATCCCTGGCTGCTCCCCGGCCACAGGAGGAGGGTCCCACATGGCGCGCAGACCTCTCCTGCCGCCCGCTGCTCCCCTCAGCAGTGTACCTCGGTCCTTCTGCCTGCTCCGCTCCCCGCTCTGGCTCTGGTGAATTCTCTCACCCTCCTGCGCTTCTGACTGCCCAGTGCTTGTATAAATAAATTGAAAAATAAATCTAAAAAAAATAGTTACTTAACTGTCAAATATTAAAAAAATTAAAAAAATAAAACTTTTAAATGGGATCTAAATATTTTGTAAGTTTTTTAGTGTTTAAAAATTTTAAGTCACAATATTAGGCGGATTTTAAGATAGAATGGATTTTTCACAAATTAACTGCTTAAATACTGGGAAGATTAACTGTTTAAGCCAACAATACTAAACATCATTTCAAACAATGAAATCTAAAACCTTTTAAAAACAAAAGAATTAACAGAGATTCCCCACAAAAGCATTGTTTAAAATGTTTAGGAAGTTCATATGAATTTATTAAGATTAAAATGAGGGCCTCCCCTTGTGGCACAGGCAGTTGAGCGCCGCTTTGAAGCTGTCCACACACTGCAGTGCTGGTTGCATCCCAGCCAGCGAGGGTCCCACATGGTGCAGCAGACCTCTCCTGTCTCGCCCGCTGCTCCCCTCAGCAGTGTATTTCGTCTGCTCCCCGCTCTGTCTCTGGTGAATCCTCTCACCCTCCTGCATCTGGCCTGTACCTGGTTCCTGTATAAATAAATAAATAAATCTTTAAAAAAAAAGAAGATTAAAATGAAAGTGGTTGTTTTAAACATTGAGAAAAAAGAGGCAAATATTGGCAATGATATGTATATTTAATAACCAAAATATTCCATTGACTATAATGATTATTTAAATTAATAAGTGTAGTAATCTTAATGTGGTAATCCTTGGTGCATACAAATGTAAACATTAATAAAAGTTAATATAATTATTCTATGTTACTTAGGAATCACCCCAAGTTTCTCTACTTTCTCCCTCTCTTTTTTAACCATTTCTTTCCTGCCTCCCTCTTACTTAACTGTGATTACTATTCTCCTGATCTAGCACAGTTGGAAATAAAACTCAATTTAACTGTATTTTTTTTCTTGAATTTCCTGCTCCATGCTATTCATTATATTTTTTCTTATATTCTTATGTTGACACCACAAACAAAGGCATCCTGATTATAAACGTGTTCAGGACTCTCAGAACACAGCTCCAGCATACCCAAGGCAACCTCTGACAGGCAGAGCAGAAGAATTCAATACAGTGGAAAGCAGGCTAGAGTTAAAAGTAATTTTCTTTCCAAGGCTATGTTCTATTTAGGTCCCAGTAAATGTCATGCAATTTGTTACTTTCTAAAAGTGAAAATGTTATCCCTCCTGTAGCATTCCATTATAGTGAAGATAATTTTCAAAATAATTCTAGGTCACTGTTTCCCCAAATGCAGAAGTTCTGTAATATTTCAAAAACCTTTTCTATAAAGCATTTATTTTATAAAATAAAAAGTGATTAGGAAAATTTGAATTTATTTTTTATTTAAGTAATATTGTATTCTAACATTATATAAGTTTCATGTGTTCATCATTGAAAATCAGCTTGTATACATAAGCCATCAAGTTAATAACTAAATTTCCAAATCTATCCTTCTCCATACCCTTGCCCCCCTTTTCCTGATAAACTGACCACTCTTCCCACTGCTATTCTGGTGACCAATAACTGGTCTTAAAGTCCCAAACTTTAGTCTTGTTTAATCTCATCTGCTTGTCTATTTTATATATATATATATATATATATATATATATGTAATGTATATAAGTGAAAATTATTTCACTAAGTATAATCCTCTGTTAATTTTATAAAAATGGCAATTCTTCATCTTTTTTTAACAAATGAATAATATTCCACTGTGTATATATGACACATCCTTTTTATTCATTTGTCAGTTGACAGACAATTGACTTTTATAAGTAGTGCTACTGTAAACATGGGGATACATCTATCTCTTCAAATCAGATTTTTTTGATTTTGCATTTAGGATGACTAGATCATCTGGAATTTCTAAGTTTAATTTTTTGAGGAATCTTCACACTGCTTTCCATAATGACTACACCACTTTATAATCCCACCAACAGTGAAATATGAGGTCACTTCTTTCCACAGCCTTTCATTTTTTTTTTTCTTTCTCATCTTAGGGATAACAGTTACTCTCACAAGCATGAAGCAATACTTTAGTATGTTTAGATTTGTGTTTCTATAATAAGAGATGATAAGCATCTTTTCATGTGCCTATTGGTCATTTGTATGCCTGCCTTGGAGGAGTGTTTATTTGTATTCTCTGCTCATTTTTAAATAGGATTTTTTATTACATTTTATGAGGTTTTTGCATATTTTGAATATTAACCCCTTGCAAAAATATGATATGTAAATATATTCTCCCATTCAATAGGATGTTTATTTTTTTTAATTTGCTTATAGTAGAGAGTTCACATCTTTTGTCATGTATAATTAAGAAACAGAACCGCAAAATGAATAATAAAGAGGTTAATTATATTTAATATCATGATTTTGCATTGGGACTTATAGCATTAACATTTTATTCCATAATATTATTTACTAGATAGGATTGAGGAGAAATATGATTATAAAAGTTATTGAAAAAGATTTCCCTTTTTATTTTCAAATTTTAATCATAATGGTTATTGTGGTTATAATATAAATTATTTTAAATACTTTTTCAAGAATAATTTTAAGAAGACACCTGTATTTTATTTTATATGCAGAAGTTTTTATATGGAAAGCTAAGGATTCAGCAACAAATATTCTGGCTCTACCCTGAATTAGTGTTATGACATGATTCAACTTGCCTATAGTAGTCATTTATATTTAAAGTTAGTTTGGGATTTTTTCCTCAATTAAAACTATCACTCTATCAATTTTGATAGGAAAATAGTAAATGTTTAGATTCATGGTCTCTATTATAAGTGGCTTATTACTATAATAACATTCACTGTGCTTTTCCTTATGTCATTTCTAGTGAATTTCATTCTATGGCAAAAATACCTCTTCCCTTTTTTGACTATCCATATTTTCCTACTCAGTAAAACAAATAAATTCTGTTTTCAAGAAAGATCAGTACATCAATCTAATTCACTCTTTAACTTCAGTTTCCCCTTGACCATATAAGATTTGCTATATTTACGTAACCTCATCTCTGGTTTTCAATCCAGAAATGGCAGAAATGGCTCTGGAATATTGGGTAGAAAGAAGAGCACAGAAGGATATCCCAAAATGAAAAGACTCATTGAGAAACTTTGAATTTACCAATTATTCTTTCCATATGAAACTGAAAGCATGTATACGAATATCCTCCATTCTTCCACTCATAAACTGACAAATTTTCTTATTTTAAGTAACAGATCTGTGATGATTTCTTTAAACTAAATACCAACAAAGATCATGCATGTCCTAATAGTAGCTGAATTTTTTTTAGTGTTCTTTAGTTGACCCACTTTTCCCAGTATGAGTAGTTCTGAAAAATAAAAGAGGGGAATATTTTCCACAGATTTTACCTTCTTTAAAGGGCCTTATCTTACCATTGGGATTGTGGTTTTGAAGTCATTTAACCTCTCTGTAAAATATTGGATAATTCTCTTTATATCAAACTTTTCCTTTGAGGCTCAGATGAACAAAGTATAAGAAAGGCTATGAAACCTCAGAAATGTGAAGTAATATTCACACAATTTTCACCCAAAAACTCTGCCCTCTGAATAATTCAGTAGACGGCTCCACACATTGTGTAGTTTTATTTTTTTTTTAATTTTTCAATTATTTTTACTTTTATATATTTTATATCATTTTTCATTTTTGCACAATGTGTGCAATATGCATTTTAATCTTGGTTATAGTCCCCATGTATGTCACCTATTTATGTCCATCTATTCATAAAAATGTGAAAGAAATAGAGAGGGGGAAGGGAAGGAGGGAGCACAGAGTGTGAGAAAAATTTATTGTCTTGTAAGGTAGTATTTTGGTTGCTAGGAACAGAGAAATTGTATAATCTTGAGAACTTAAATTTAGAAACAGAAAATTTAAGATTTAATAAATAATTCCAGGCAATGCTACATACTAAGGATAACATGGCCTAGAGTATATAACATGAATGTGAGTGAATGAAGTTTTGTTAGCTAGAGTGGTAAGCCAAAGCTTCTTTGAAGAAATAGCATTTGAGTTGAAATCTGAGTTATGAGATGGAAGGCCAAAGAACCATCAAATGAAAAAATATCAAGAATCTTGGCATACTTTAATAAGAAACATTTTTTAAAATGTGTGGAAAACTTATGGCTTCAGAAACTTTTTAGTCTCAGTATTTGCCTTCTTTATACCTTGATGGATGATTGAGTGGCATTAATTTCATCTCTCTGTTGAAAATATGTTCATGCTGTATGCTGAGGGAAACACACACACAAAAAAAACTAAACATAGTATCTTGTGCTCAAGGATTTCAGAGTCTAGTGTAAGAAATAAAATATGTTTATGATCAGAAATAGGAGCTATCTGTTCTGTGAGTATTCAGTTGAAGAAAGGAAACATTTGAGTAGAATATTGAACTATCTTCATATTGAGAGATGATGAAAGAGAAAGTTTGGATAAAAAAGTAGACTTGGGGAAATGTAAGTGGTTTATAATAAATGGTAAGTATTTTAGTTTGGCTGAAGCAGTATATGAATTGAATTACTGAGAAATATGGATACAAATATAGTGTTGGAAACCCTTTAAATTCCAAACTTCAAGAATTTAGATTTTAGAAATTGGACCTTGATATAGCAAACTTTGGCAACAGGCCAAATCTGACCTGCTGACTCTTTTTGCTAAGTCAATGAGAAAATATTACATTTTTACAGGTGAAAAATTATAGTCTGTTTGATGATAGGGGATATTAATTTGAAGCCCAATTAAGAAAAGTGTATTTCCCCCCAAAGAATGCTAATCTATTCATAGTAGATCTGTATTTTATTATTATACTTTGAATTTTATAAGTAATGTTTTTGTGGGCAAATAAAAGATGAGAAGCAATCTAAGATTCAATAGGATCACAAGGTAAATAAGAACCAAAAACAGTGACTTTACTTAAATAATTGTACAAAATCATAAATTCCCAAAAAGCATAGGCTTTAAAATGAAATTCTTACTCAAACTACACCTTTTACTACTTAAGATTTGTGAAAAGTTTCATAATAATGGTGTTACGAGCATCAAACATATAGAACCAAACACAACTAGGATATCAATAAGTGTTAGTCTGTTTCTCATCTTTTTCTTTAAGTAAGCAGTTGTGTTTTAATTGATTATGGCTACCTATCTTAAATGTCCTTTAAATAAATAAAGCCAGCCATCTAATTTCCTTTCACTTTTTAAAAAAATAACTTATTAATTGCATTATGTAAGAATTAAAATTATTTTCCATTTCCCTGTGAACCTGCTGTTCTCCCCTTATTGAATTACCGGTCTACTTATTACTACTATGCTTGTTCACCAGTTAATTTAATTTAGTTGAGAAAAATAATATATATTTATATCCATTTACTTTGTTGGTCTATGAATGGCTTATGACATCTGAATCCTTTACTTTAAATCAGTATTTTGAGGTATAAATTTGGCAGCATGATTCAAATTCATATGAGAGTATAATAATGATTTTTAACAATAAGAATCAAACAACTACTAAGGATACCCTAAGAGATGAGAGTTGACACTGCCATCTAAGTCCAAATGCAATGAAAAGAGTTGTTTCAGGAAGGTTACAAGGGAAGTAACATGCAACCAATATATTATTTGGGACATTGTCTATCACCTCTATATTTTTAAAGAGAAAGAAATACTTGTCAGGAAGTAGAAAAGATGGCCTGAGAGGGTTTGAAGATTATTGAGAAGTTTGCATAAATCTTTACATAAATATCCTTGAAGTATTTTACTAAAATGCAGATTTCCTAGCGATATCTATCACATATTGTGACCTTTTTTTTTTTTTTTTTGAGGTCAGGTTCAACAGGTGTGAACAGAAATATTTTTGAAGCAAATATAAGATCTGCACATTTTAAAAAATGTCAATACAGTAGGAATACACAATACATACTGTGTGAAAAGCATTCTTGTTACCAGCTCAGGAATGGGAGAGAAAAAGCTTTTATGTTGAACTTCTGAGAAAGAATTGAAAAGTTGAGTTGATGTTCCAGAGACTCTGACAAATGTCAAGAATGTCATTTGAAAATAATTCATGAAACATCTATCAATACCCCACAGGCATCAACATCCAGAGTTATCAACAGCTCTCCTGTTGTGGCTTAACATATATCTTCTATTGGAAGGATAAAATAGAAATCTGAAAACAATCCTGAGTCATACTTCTTTCAAAAGTAAATGTTTTGGGCCTCCCCTGGTGGCACAGGCTGTTGAGCACAGCACTGTGAAGCTGTCCGCAGCCTCTGCAGTTCCGGTTCGATCCCAGCAGTCCGGGGAGGGTCCCACATGGGGCAGATCTCTCCTGTCTTGCTCACTGCTCCTGTCAGCAGTGTATTTCATCAGTCTGCCTGTTCTGTTCCCCGCTCTGTCTCTGGTGAATCCTCTCACCCTCCCGCGCATCTGGCCTGTAACCCGGTTCTTGTATAAAATAAATAAATAAATCTTTAAGAAAAAGAAGTAAATGTTTTAGTGAAACATTCAAATTAAAAGTAAATGTTTTAGTTTGTATTTTGACAAAAATAGCCAAATTTTTAATAGTCAGTTTCCCCTTCTCTATGCCGGGAAATTTAACTATTGCTGATGGTTTAATTTTGGAGATGTTCCTATTCTGCTAGTGATTCAGAAGCTAGCTGTGGCAGTTGATTGAGAGTGTATGGAATACCATCCTATAGGCTATTGTCTATATTCTTTGCCAAGTATTTTATATTGCTCAGTGAGGCAGACACATCCCACCAAGCTCATCTATCAAAAATGAGACATTATTTTTATCCCCATTGTATTCTCTGGAAATTCAATTGATAGAAGCTCTGTAAAGCATTAGAGCCCAATTCTAGTGTATCCTGGTGTGCATTTCCATTTTAGTGTTTTTTATAAATTTTCTGTTTCAAGAGGAGGCTAGCAAATCTTTACAAGTTCTTTTTGCATTTTAAGTCATTCAGAATACACTTGGAGTGAGGCAGTGGGTCCTGTAGGTAGTAAGATGTTGCGTTTTTCTTCTCCCACCCTTCAATAACACGAAACAAATCAAAAGTTTATGGCATTTTGTGAACCAAATCAACATCAAGTAGGATAAGTTTAGTTTTTTCAATGCTCAGGATATGATAGGTATATAACACTACAGGTCATCTAAAATTAAGCACTACTGAGAAGGAAATAAATTTATTTTCTCTGGGAAAATCCATCTGTTAATTTTTACAAAAAAAAATTAACATGTTCTCCTTTCTTGATCTCGCCATTTCACATCTAAAATTCTAATTTTTGAATATAATTAAAATACTTTATAGTAATGAATACATCATATATATGTATATATATTGCCAAAGCAATATAAACAAATTAATTGTCCCTCAACAGAGTCTTATTTATTCCATTATTGGAAGTTGCACATATTGCAAAGTGTGATTTTGAGAGTATTTATTGACTTATACAATGACTATAACATGAGTGAAAAATGTGGTGATATATCAAAAATGTAAATTGGTAGATAGATGAGAGCTATATAGATAATGAATACTAATGGAAAAGTCCTCAGAATACAATGGCTATCACTGAGTCACTGAGTTGTAGGGTGATAAATATTGTTTATTATATTGTTTATTTTTTCTCTTATATGCAAGTATTGGACATTTTTTTCACAGAAAAATGTCCATTTTGGTTATTTATAAAAGTTTTCATCATAAACTTTATGAAAATGAAACTGCATCATTTCTAAGGCATTTTAACAACTTTCTTTAAAATAGCCCTAGATTATCCATTTCTTGCTCTTGCTCACTTCAACTATCTGTGGTACTTTTTTAAGTTTCTTTGTCTAATCTCTGTAAGATGCAAGCATCTATTTTATCTCTACCAATCTCACCCATAATAGCTAAAATTTACTTTATTCAAGCTACATGTTTGACTATCTCAGATTATTGTTATTTTGAATAATTCCCCCACAGAACTTGAACACCTGAATTTTTATCACAGTTCTGTCTTATTATTTATTGATAGATATCTTAATTTAATAAGTTCTGCATATACTTGTCTGCATATATTTTGACTATCCACCCCCATAACTGTGAGCTGCTTTATAGCTCCAGAGCTCTTATCTAATTTATTTTACACTGTTTGAACAATTAGTGCTTAATATATTTATATAACTCATCTGAATATTAATGAACTAAGGAGTTATCAAAATTTCTGTAATCATAAAAGTGGAGAATGAGTTTATAAATTGGATGTAAAACTAATATATCTATGGAAAATAATTTTGCTGAAGCTTCCTTTTAATAAAGTAAAATAAATATTCATTTTACATGAATATTCAGTTCTCTGAGAGAGTATCTTTAAAAATATATGTTTAATATATGTCCCTCCAGTTCAGAGAATTAAGTTAAAATGAGAAAGGTAAATAGGAGATTCCATACATGTATTACATATATGGAATGTCATGCAGCAAAGCAAATGAATAGTGAAAGCCAGATGAAAACAAATGCTTGAAATTTGTCTGAGGAATTGAGGCCATTAGAAGGGGAAGGTGAAACAAGGTTAAAGAGGAGAGAGAAGGAAAATTCCAAATAGACCATGGTGAAGGATTATTGGGGCTTTGGTTGTGAGTGTTGTATGACAGAATACATCTATTTGAAGAGGTATAGCCCTAAACAACTAAAATATATTCATCATTGTAAATCAGTAATACTAATTAAATGCTATTTTAAAAATAAATAATAGATGTAAAATAACAGATGCAATAATTTTATTTTTTTCTCTTTTTTTAACAATATATTTTTTTAAGATTATTTATTTATTTATTTGTTTGTTTGTTTATTTATTTATTTATACAAGCACTGGGTACAGTCAGAAGCACGGGAGGGTGAGAGAATTCACCAGAGGCAGAGCGGGGAGCAGAGCAGGTAGAAGGACGGAAGTACACTAATGAGGGGAGCAGCTGGCGGCAGGAGAGGTCTGCGTGCCATGTGGGACCCTCCTCTAGTGGCCCGGGAACAGCCGGGGATCGAACCGGCACTGCAGAGGCTGCAGGCAACTTTGCAGCCCAGCGCTCAACCGCTGCGCCACCGGGGAGGCCCAGATGTAATAATTTTAAATGATGTGCTGTGCAGGTTTTTAATTCTAATTTAAAATTAAGTAGTAATGACATATAGTCTGCCTACATTTCCTCAAATATTTGCTCAAATTATACAATTCTAAAGAAAACCTTCAAAATTCCTGCCAGTGTTAAAAGTTTTTAGGAAAATTCGTAAGAATGATCCCCAAAACATTCCAACTTGAAGTGTAAGTTTTTCCTCTCTGTTTTAACTTATAGTCAATGTTAATGTAAATATTACATCATAAAAGTAATGCAATTAATAATTTTAAGATTACTAGTTATACTAATCCCAACATGTTAAGCATGTAACCTACTGTCTAATGTGTTTATATACATTCTTTGTGAAACCTCATACCTGCTCTCAGGAAAGTTATAGTCAGTGCAACTCAATACATACCAAGAATGTTTGATAAAATAAGCTATGAATAAACAGTATTCTCTATATATAATTGTGTTTTTTTAAAGATTTATTTATTTATGTATACAAGAGCTGGGGTAGAGGGCAGAGGTGCGGGGGGGTGAGAGGATTCACCAGAGACAGAGTGGGGAACAGAACAGGCAGATTGACCAAAGTACACTGCTGAGGGGAGCAGCGGGTGAGTCAAGAGAGGTCTGCTGTGCCATGTGGGTTGCTTCCTGACTGGCCAGGAATCAAACTCATGCTGCAGTGGCTGTGGATAGCTTCATATGTTGTGTCTTAACCCTTGCGCCACCAGGGCGCAATATATAATATATAATTTTTTTTTTTTTTTTTTTTTTAAAGATTTATTTATTTATTTATACAAGCACTGGGTACAGTCAGAAGTGCGGGAGGGTGAGAGAATTCACCAGAGCCAGAGCGGGGAGCAGAGCAGGCAGAAGGACCGAAGCACACTGCTGAGGGGAGCAGCGGGCGGCAGGAGAGGTCTGCGCGCCATGTGGGACCCTCTCCAGTGGCTGGGGATCGAACTGGCGCTGCAGAGGCTGCGGGCAGCTTTCCAGCCCAGCGCTCAACCACTGCGCCACCAGGGGAGGCCCAATATAATTGTTAAAGTAAATAATATATAATATATTATATATAATTAATATATAATTGTTAAAGTAAATAATGATCAGAGTACATATACCTGTTATTTTTCCATCACTTGGTGAGCTAATCTTCCACCTGCCTTCACCAATTGTAAATACTAGAATTGGTATCAGTCACTGTCAATTTGATAAAAAAAAAAAAAAGCGTGATTTTGTTTTTTGAAACCATTGCCCTAGTTTATGTTGCCTGTGTTTTCAATGCATTTATATGTTTTTATATTCTATTTTTATTTTTAATTCTAGTCAATATCTCCTTAATAGGACTTCAAGTTCATTTTAAAATTTTTACCCTTAGGAGTTGAAATTAAGTACCATTAGTTTATTATTTGCCTCTTCATATGTATGTTACCACACAATACCCACCACCACAGCACCCATAGTCCTAAAACATAGTACATTGTAATGTGAAATTACAGACCATTGCTTTACAGTACTATATGTTTCTTGCATACAGCTTTATACCTTGATACACAAATGTTTATTTGGCTAGGCCATGAGGTCAATATGTAATATATAGCTTACCTAAAAGTAGATATCTTTATGGAAAAAAACATTTTCCCATTTTTTTCAACATTCGTGTTTGCCACATATATACTCAATGGGAGGGTTTTGGGATAACTATGCAAATTACATTGCATCATTGATCAAAAATAAAGACCTCTCCTTTAACTAATCCATATGCAATCTGTGCAAACTCTGTGACTTTTCCCCCAATAATCAAATTAATGAGAGGGGCTATTTTGTTACATGTGTTATCTTTATTTTCTTTTTTTTTAAAGATTGATTGATTGATTTATACATACATGTGTACAAGCACTGGGTACAGTCAGAAGCGCGGGAGGGTGAGAGAATTCACCAGAGCCAGAGAGGGGAGTAGAGCAGGCAGAAGGACGGAAGTACACCGCTGAGGGGAGCATCGGACGGCAGGAGAGGTCTGCGTGCCATGTGGGACCCTCCTCTCTTGGCCAGGGAGCAGCCGGGGATCGAACCGGCTGCGGGCAGCTTCGCAACCCAGCGCTCAACCACTGCGCCACAGGGGAAGCCCTGTTATCCTTATTTTCTTGTCTTTTTTGAATGAGTAAGCCTGAGTAAGAGAGGTTAAGGGTGAAAACCTTAGAAGGAATTCACAAAACCTTATTAAGGAGTTCTTGAATAGAATTAGGCTTGAAGTCAATATAAAGGTACTTATCACCTGACTCATGAGTGAGAATTGGACACATTTTGTTCATGTAATAAAAATACTCATGCAAATGTGGCAAGACAAAAACTATGAACAAACAAGTGCTCCCAAGAATTTTTCATCTTCATAATAAAGCAAATTCTGTCCACTCATTTCATCCTTTGGCTTCCAATGTGGGCCATGACTTGACAAAAATCAATTTGAAAGTTTTCATTATAAATCACAGGAGTAAAGAGAAGAGGGATGAAGACCAGAATTCTGAGTTAAGTTTGAGGCAGTGTGAGGAGAAGTAACAATAGTTGTTTAAGAAATGGCTAGGAATAACAAAAATAGAAAAAAATGTTTTCCTTTTAAAAGTCTGTGGTATGCATGCTTATAAATTTGTAATTGAAATTTAATTTTTTTGGTGGCAAGACCAGTTTTCCACTGCCTTGGTTGCAACACTGATTTGAGTATATATTGTTTGAAGAATTTTTTTATACTCACTGTAAATAATGAAAAAGTTAACTACCAGCCATGAATCATCTGGGGATTCATAGTGGAGGTTCACAAATACTCCCAACAAAACAAATTGAAAAGTTAAAGGGATTCATTCAAAGAAACATTTGGAAAACAAGGGAGAATTAGCAAAAGAATTTAAATATCCGATTTCAAAGATAGTCAAGGACACATCTGAAGATAGCAATTAGCTGTAATGGCTGAATATAAGATTATAAAAACCTGAAAATAATTCAAAAATACACACTGGAATAAAGATAGGTATGGCATTGATACATGAAATTGGTTTACAAGTATAATAAAGAATTTATTTAGCGCTGTGAGCAGTTTTTATTTGTTTAACATGTGACTTAACTTTCCAGAGACTAGGCAAGTGCTGGCATCACTTTCATGGGTCATGGCTTTTGGAATATTTCTTGTGTGTGTGCCCTTTACTATTTATTCTAGGGATGATAATTATCAATATTGTTTGGAAGGCTTTGGTATGAACCTGACATCATGCATCTTGTATATAAATTGCAAAACTACATGGGATTTTTCCACCTCCACCTCTGTTTCTTCTATGATAGCGCAAATAGTCCAAAGTAATTGATCTGATCCATGCCACCAATACTATTGTTACTTTAAAAGTTCATAAGAAATCATTTTAAAATACCTTACACTGTTCCAAAAACTACTAAAAAAATGGTGATTTGGTCTCTTTTAAGAATATGTAATTATATATGTACCTAGATGAGTGTATGTTGATATGTGAACCTGTTAGGTTTTTGTACTTTTCTGTGTCAGCCAGCATGCAAACACAAGCAAGAATCTCACTAAATATTCAACATATATTTGTAAAAATGGTACATTGTAAGTATATTATTAGATGAGAATAATTCCACAAACTTTTTTTTTTAATGTAGCCTAAACTGTATTCTTCTGTTAAAGAAAGTAAAATAGGCTTAATTTTTTTTTTAAGTTTTGTTTTTTCAAAGATTTTATTTTTGTGTAGAACTGGAAAGTAAGCCAGTGGTGCAGGTGGTGAGTGGATTCACTAAGGACAGAATGGAGAAGCAGAGCAGGTAGATTTACTGAAATACACTGCTAAGGGGAGCAGTGGGTGAGAGAGGAGAGGTCTGCTGTGTCACATGTGGGTTAGCTCCACATGTGGGTTGTCCAGGGATTCGGGGATCCAATTTAGTAGTGGTGATAGTGCTGAGACATAAACACTGATGAAAGTAATTTAATAATAATAAGTTCATAACTTACACAATCTTATTTTGCTATATTTTCTAATCAATTGTGTAAAATATGTTTGTAGCTGATTATAAAGTTTTTACTATTTTTATATAACTATTTTCTCTCTAAATACATTACTATGTAATTCAAATAGGTCACAAATCTAAGCAATGATTAGTCATTTAGTAATATATTTATAGGTATAGACATTTGAAACACTCAAAATTAAGAAGCATAATTATTGAAGATAGCATATCCAAGTTTGGCTACTATGACAGAGACACATGGGTTCTATGCTCTCAGCTTACCTACCCAAAGTTGTCTCTGAATATATTTTTTCTTAGGGCTTCCCAAGAAAAGTTATAATATGTTGCTATAATAGGACTAAGTTTTCCGTAAATGATTCTGGGAGATTGTTGTAATTTCTTAATTTAAAATGCTCTTGTGCAATGTAATATTATAGATATGCTGACTCATATGAAGTCATCACTCAAATATTGAGATGAAGGATCTTTGCAACTTAAACAGTGGTTCTGTTACCATTATTTGAACCAAGCCTGGAGGTTTTAGTAATTAATGTACTAATATTTACTGACCCTTTGACTTGTATAATGAATGGTAGATATTAGTTCTCATTAGTGAACTAAAATGAAATATAGTGAAATGAAATATAGAAGAGATAAAGAACATCTAGAATTATTTAAAATACAGCCTAACAATACATAAAACAGATAGAAAAACCTAAAGAAGGCCTCCCCGGTGGCGCAGCGGTTGAGCGCTGGGTTGCGAAGCTGCCCGCGGCCTCTGCGGCGCCGGTTCGATCCCCGGCTGCTCCCCGGCCACTGGAGGAGGGTCCCACAAGGCGCGCAGACCTCTCCTGCTGCCCGCTGCTCCCCTCAGCAGTGTACTTCGGTCCTTCTGCCTGCTCTGCTCCCCGCTCTGGCTCTAGTGAATTCTCTCACCCTCCCGTGCTTCTGACTGTACCCAGTGCATGTGTAAACAGAACAAACAAACAAATAAATAAATAAATAAACATGCCTCTATTAAAAAAAAAAAAAAAAAAACCTAAAGAATTATGCACCCTTTAACTTTAAGGATGATTCTTTAGGTCGAATCTTATAGTAATATGGACCATGATACTTGTGTATTTTATGCTAACTAAAAAGATAAAGTGTTCTATCTAGGAAATCACTGTTTCTCCCTTCAATATACCTTTTATGAAGGCAGTAGTTAAACACCTAAAGGAACAAAGAGTTGCCTTTGTTAAACCTATACAAGTTTCATTATTTTATTCTGTGATTGTTTGCTATTATTTTTTTTCTCTGTATACCTATAAGTATTTGAAAAAAAAAAAAAAAAACTATCAATCTGCTAGTGAGGGCAAAGAAATAACTATCCATTGCTCACCTCAAAACTGTAATTGCCTATCTTTATCTATTCAGAAGAATCCAAAAATTGAGCTGCAAAACATTGTTTTAGTCCATTTCAAAAGAGGCAGGTACCTATTCAGGAAAGCTAATAAAGAAGAAGAATATACTCCTAGTGGAACAATTTTGAGTCATATAATCATAGAATCACACATTATTTCTGCTTTAAAAAAATTCTTTATTGTTTAGTAGTTTGTATGGTTACTTTTACAATACCAATTTCTTTTCATGAACCTAAGTCCCTGTTGCTAAATATGACATGGAATGTAATTCTGGCCATTCAGGTAGCAGTAAAAGACAAGTCTGCTGTACTATGCACTTGTGATAAACATCCATTAGCTCAACCAGAAATCAGAAGTCACTTCTCAATGACAAATGAACTACAAAAAAAGGAGATTCACTTTAGAGGCAAAATATCAAATAGGTTTCTATTGTGTTTTTTAATGTGTTCCCCAAAATTCAGTTTAAGAAAATGTGTTGAAATTGTCAGTCCCCAGACTGTGAGTTACAAACACATATATTATTTCACCATAAGTCAAAATAGAAAGCTTTAACTGGGCCTCCCCTGGTGGCCCAGCTGTTGAGTGCTGGGCTGAGAAGCTGCCCACATCCTCTGCAGCGCCGGTTCGATCCCCGGCCACCAGTGAGGGTCCCACATGGCACACAGACCTCTCCTGCCACCCGATGCTCCCCTCAGCAGTGTATTTCGTCACTTTGCCTGTTCTGTTTCTGGCTCTGGTGAATTCTCTCACCCTCCCCGTTTCTGACTGTAACCTAGTGCTTGTATAAATAAATAAATAAATAAATCTTTAAAAAATAATAAATTTCAGAGGTATCATGCCTCTGAAATAATTAAAAAAAGAGAAAGTTTCAACTAAAGAGATGATTTTAACAACTACTGTGATAGAGGAACACTTCCATCCCTTCTTTCCAGATACACAAGCATGTTAGAGCAATGGATCGATTTCTTATTTATTTAGCATATTCGAACTCAAATCCGAACAGTAAAATTAGGAGCCAACATAAATGAGGGGGCAGGAGAGGAATAAGATTCAGTAATCACTATCTACTTCAAGGGGATCTGTTACTCAAAAGGGACACATCTCTGAATGCTTGTCTTTTCCCAAGAACTGTAGAAGTCATTTTTGCATGAGCCTGCCTTGGGCAATGTCATTAATAGTGGGCACTACAAAGTCCACTTGATAATTGTGGTCTCTTACCAGATCAAATAAATAGAGAATGAATTAATCAAACAATGTCTTAAAATATACTATTTGCCAAACTCTGTAAATGATAGAAAATCCTAAGAAATTAGCTCTCTGTTTTTCTTGTTTATATGTTTACTCTTCCTATGCAAGTTTCCAACTACTATGAAGATTTTGGAGGAAGAATTCAAAATATTACATGTTATTTATTTTGTTTCTTCTAACAAATACATGCATAGTTATCTAACTGACTTAAGTGCTACTCACTTTTATGAAAAATTACATTAAATATTTAACAGCATTATCTTAAACATTTTATTACTAGTGTTCCTAGTGTTAAAAGTTCTCAAGATTCAAAGATCACAATCTATTTGGGACATAATCCAGAATTCATTATTTTCACCTTAAATATACATTGACAAAATCACTAATAGTAAGAAATAAAATTCCCTTAAGATAAGTCTTAGTTACAATAAAAATCATACAGGGTATGTTAACTACATGCCACACAAAATAGTACTGTATAACTGAATTACTTTAAGTAAAGTCCCTTTCATCCTAGCTACCCTCACTTCCAGACCAACTCTCCTGATTTTGCTATTTTGTCAGATTTTGCTATTTCCAATATTAATTCTCATGACTATTGCCAACATAAGTTTAATAGTACATTTGTTTCTTTTTTATTCCTTCAGTTCTCACTGTATGATATTTATTAACAACCAGCCATGAACATGGGGAATTCAATTAGCACTTCTCTTTCATTCTAGGTTTTGTTTGCAGTGTTATTTTTAGTTTTTCTATTGTTTATATAACTTTAAATAATGTGATTAAAGCCTCATTGCTTATTCCAACAACTGTAGATGATAAAGAGAATTTTAGACTACATGACTAAGACAACTAAAACTACTCATGTAATACTCAGCAGCTCCACAAAAATAAGCAGAGTTAAGGTGATAAGCAGGAATGCCCTCAACTACTGTGATCTATTCACATTTACCACTCAAAGGATGCAGCCTTTTTTTTTAATTTTAGGTAATAAGTTTTCAAAAAATCTAAAGACTGTGTAGTAACCCTTGGTATATTTCCCCAACCAACAGAAGCAGTATGGGACTATAGAAAATCCTGAGCTTTAAAATGCCCTCTCTGCATTTGAGTAGAGTCACATTTTGGGGGAAGTACCTAGATTTAATTAGTTGAGCCAGGACTAATCTAGCTCAGCTGTAAGCTTATACTATCGGATTCCTTTGAGAAATAGCCAAGAAGAATTATCAACCCTTAACTGCTATGTTCAAATATACATACTTTAAAGAGCTTCCGTTTTTTTTTTTTTTTTTTCAGCTTAGAGTGAAATACAGGTTTGCATAAAAATTTAACTATTGGGAAGGTCATGCGTGCTTGTGTGGGGGGTGGAGGAGGATAGAAAGAGAAGAAAGTGAGATAGAGCATGAAATAGAGACAGAAACAGGGAGTTGGGGAATGAGCTTCGGAGGAGGTTATGTTGTTTTGTGTGACAGGAACAGTAGTCATTTGCGTTTACTGTAGTAATTTTGATATTGACTTTATATTTTCATGGTTCTGAGTTATCGTCTGATTTTTTTTTTTTTAATTCATGAGGATAAAAGTCTTCTTTGGAAAATGGTCTCAGCTGGGAGCAGTGGATAAAATCCTCTTGTTTCACAGAAAAAGAATTAAAAATATTAAAACCTAATTTTAACTACCGACTTAGATGTTATCTAGCCATCCAGGTTATACATTCTAAGTGCCAGTTCTCAGAGGGTATTAACAGTGAAGCTGAACTAAACTCTCTGATTTTTTTTCCAGGAAGAACTGAACCCTATCATTGTTACCCCGCTCATCCAAGCCATTGATCAGGACCGGAATATTCAGCCCCCATCTGATAGACCAGGCATCCTCTATTCCATTCTTGTTGGTTTGTATCTCTTAACATTTTACACTCTGAGATACTGTTCTATAACATGTAGAAGGATAAAAAATAACCATGTAGAAGGATAAAAAAAAAAAACTATATTAAATTAACAGAAACACCTTTAATAATGGATATTTTATGTTTGGAAATAAGTACTATTTTCATGCTTAAATAAATTAAAAAATAGTGAGTTTTTGTTCTCAGTTTAGTGAAATGTATAGAAGGACAAATAGATAAACTGATTCATGGACCAAAATATATTTTTTAAAATATATATATATATATTTTTTTAAAATACAATGTCTATATGTTGGTAGTTTTTTTCTTTATCACCTGATAGAAAATTCTCTACAAAATACTGAAAACCTATTGAAACACTATGTGCACTGGCCACATTTTTACAGTAGTTGGGTATAATTATATAGTTTTGAAACAAATCTGAATGGACTGAATAAGTGCTTTTTGTAGCCATGTGGGAAAAGAAGGATCTTATTTGACCAAAGTCACATAATACATTATACCCTTGGCTAATTTCACTTTGACCAAAGTCACATAATACATTATACCCTTGGCTAATTTTCACAGAAGCTGTCTTAATCTATATTTATGAATATACTCCTAATTGTATCAAAAGCAAAAGTTGTGAGAATTTCTTATGTTGCTCTTCTCAGATTGTTTTTGTTGAAATATGGATGATGCTAGTTGTCATTGTTTATTTAGTTACTAGACAATTACATGTAAGACAGATCACTTCATCATTATTCTCTCTTTAAGTGTAGGCCTCATAGTTCTACCACCACCATAGCAGCCATAAACCATCACCATAGCCTCATGTGCTCTTGTGTAATAGGGCTCCTTTTTCTCCACATCCTCGCCAGCATTTGTAATTGTCATTTTTTTGTTTTTGGTTTTAAATGTGGGCCATTCTTACTGTTGTGAGGTGGTATCTCATTGTGGTTTTGATTTGCATTTCCCTGATAATAAATGATGTTGAAAATTTTTCATATGCCTATTGGCCATTTGCATTTCTTCTTTTCAACTCTTCTGCTCATTTTTTTGACTGGATTGTTTGCTTTGTTTTGTTGAGTTATGTAAGTTCTCTGTAGATCTGTGATATCAGTCCTTTATCAGTTGTATGGTGTGAAAATATTTTCTCCCACTCAGTAGGATGTCTCTGTTTTGATTACTGTCTCTCATTCTGTATGGAAGCTTTTTGTTTAATGTAGTCACAGCTGTTTATCTTCTCTTCGTTTTCTCGTTTGTGGAGATGAGCCCTCAAAGATATTTTTGAGAATGTTTTGTCTATGTTTTCTTCTACACATTCTATGGTTTCAGGTCTTACATTCAAGTCTTTTATCATTATTTTGCATGTGGCCGTCCAGTATTCCTAGCATTATTTATTGAAAACACTTTCTTTGTTCCAGTGCTTATTCTTTGACCCTTTGTCATAGATAAGTGGGCCATACACAGTGTGGCTTTATTTGTGGGTTTTCAACCCAATTCCATTGGTCTATGCATCTGGTTTTGTTCCATTTCCATTCTGTTTTTTATTATTATTATTATTATTATTATTATTATGGCTTTATAGTTTAGCTTGGAGTGTGGGAATCTAATACCTCCATTTTCCCCCTTATTAGTCAGGAAAGCTTTGGCTTTTCTAGGTTTTTGTGATTCCATACAAATTTCAACAATATTTCTTCCATATGTATGAAGAATGCCATTGAAGTTTTTTATTGGAATTGCATTTAATCTGTAAATTGCTTTTGTTAGGATGATCATTTTGATAATATTAATTTTTCTGATATACGAGCAAGGGATGTCTTTCCATATCTTTGTGTCTCCCCCTATTTCATTCAACAATGTTTTGTAATTTTCCTTATATAGGTCATTCACCTGTTTTGTTAGGTTTATTCCCAAGTATTTATGCACATATGTATGCATGTATGTACTTATTGGTATAGTTGTGAATAGGATGGTTGTCTTAATTTTTTCCTCTTCAGCCTGATTGTTTGCATATAGGAAGACTTCTGATTTTTGTGTATTGATTTTGTAACCCACTACTTTGCTAAACTTGTTTGTTCTTTTAATCAGTTCTTTCATGGACTTAAGGTTTCATATATACTATGAATATATATATATATGAATATATCTATAGCTAAGGTTTCATATATATAGATATATGTACATATATAACCCTAAATATGCATATATCTGTACACATATACATATTTACACATATGTTCCTTGTTTATACATATATACATATGTATATAGTATCATCTGCAAATAAGTTTTACTTTATTTTTACTTTATTTCCCTATTTGATCAGTTGTATGTTTTTCTCTTGCCTCATTGCTCTAGCCTTGTATGTCTTTCTCTCGCCTGCTTGTTCTAGGTAGGACTTCCAGTATTATACTGAAAAGCAGTGGTATGAGTGGACATCCTTCTCTTGTTCCAGACCTTAAAGGGAAGGTTATCAGTTTTTCACTATTAAGAATTATGCTAGCTGTGAGTTTGTCATATATGGCTTTTATTATGTTAAATTACATTCCTTATATCCCAAGTATTTTGAGAGCTTTGGGTGATTATTTTTTTTTTAATAGAGGCATGTTTTTATTTATTTGTTTGTTTGTTTGTTTGTTTGTTTATACAAGCACTGGGTACAGTCAGAAGTGTGGGAGGGTGAGAGAATTCACCAGAGCCAGAGCAGGGAGCAGAGCAGGCAAAAGGACCGAAGTACACTGCTGAGGGGAGCAGCGGGCGGCAGGAGAGGTCTGTGCACCATGCGGGACCCGCTTCCGGTGGCAGGGGAACAGATGGGGATCGAACCAGTGCCACAGAGGCTTTGGGCAACTTCACAACCCAGTGCTCAACCGCTGCGCCACCGGGGAGGCCCTTTGGGTGATTGTTCAGTTCTAGAAATTTTCCCATCTCTTCTAGATTGTGAACCTGTATGCATACAAATGTTGATAGTAATCTCTATCCTCTGGATTTCTGCTGTATATTCTGTGATTTCTCCTCTTCACTGATGAACTTGTTTAAGTTTTATCCCTTTTATTCCTTGTGAACCTAGCCTAGTTTGTCTACTCTGTTTATTTTTTCAAAGAACTAGCTTTTGGTTTCATTGATCTTTTACATTTTTTTATTTTTATTTCATTTTTCTGATTTAATTTTTATTAGTTTTTAATTTTTGGGTTTGTTGTTGTTCTTTTTCTAGTTCTTTGAGATGGGAAATTGGGTTATTTCTTGCTTCTTGATATGGGCCAGTGTTGCTATATACTTTCCCCTTATTACTGCTAGTATTGTGTCTTATACATTCTGTAAGCTTGTGTCCTTGTTGTCATTTGTCTCAAGATATTTTTTAATTTCTTTTTTGATGTAGTCATATATCTAGTGGTCTTTCAATAGGGTGTTTTTCAATCTCTGTGTAATGGGAAGTGGGGAAGCACCTTGCTTTATTTTTGTGGTTGGAGTGTCCTATAGATGCCTGTTAATCCCATGTAGTATAGATCTTTTTTAGGGCTATTTTATCCTTTTCTAATTTTATTTCATTGATCTGTCCTTTCATGAGAGTGGGGTGTTAAAGTCTCCTACCACATATGCGTTTTCTCCAATGTCTCTTTTTTAAAGATAATAAGTGTTTGATATATTTTGGTGCGCCTTCATTTGGTGAGTATATGCTGATGTGTTATTTCTTTTTGGTGTATTGGCCCCTTGATCATTATATAGTGTCTATCTGTAACTCTTGTCACCTTTTTTAGCTTAAAGTCGGTTTCATCTGCTATAAGTAGGCTACCCCTCCCTTCTTTTGGGGGCCATTTGCTTGTAGAATTGTTTTCCAACCCTTTATTTTCAATCTGTGATTATCTGTAGACCTTAGGTGTGTTTTTTGGATATAGCAGAAGGTTAGATTCTCTTTTCTCATCTAATGTGGTGATGAGTTTAGTCCATTTACATTTAGGGTGATTATTGATACATGGAAATCTGTACTTTCCAATTTGGCCATCATTTTATGATTCTTTTCAGTAACTTGTTCAGTTCTCCCTATTCATTCCTCTGTTGGTTTACAATTTAAGGCTTCTTACAATATTTCTTGGAGTGGTGGTTTAGTAGTAGCAAATTTCTGAAGACTTTGTTTGCCTGGGATACATTGCAGCATAAAGTATTCTTGGCTGGCATTTTTTGTCTCTCTTTTTTTTTTTTTTTGTTTGAATATGCTATTCCATTCTCTTCTTGTATTTAGTGTTTCTTCAGAGAAGTCTGGTGTCAGCCTAATCAGTTTTCCTGTATATATTATCTGTTTCTTTGCCCTGGTCAGTTTCATTATTTTTCTTTATCTTGGACTCTAGGAAGCTTTACTACTATGTGTCTTGCTATAATTTTTCTTTCATTATGATTGCTTGCCATCCTTCTGGTTTCCTGTATGTCTATTTTCAATTCCCTCTCAAAGTTTGGGAAGTTCTCTTCAATTATTTCCTTGAATAGTTTTTCAGTTCCCTTATTTCTGTCTTCTCCTTCTGGGATTCTTATGACTAATATTTCTGTTCCTCGTTGTGTCAGGTAAATTCTCAATGTGTTACTATATCCATTTTCCTTTGTATCTCTCTTTCCTTTTCTTTTTTGATTCCTTTTTTACCTGCATTTTCAAAAGAACTGATTAATATATCCATATCATCTATTCTATTTTCATAGCTTTTCCAGAATTTTTAGCTCCACCAATTGATCTTTTAATGCCCTGCAATTTCTTTAATTTCTTATTTAAAGTTTCAATCTTGTTTGCCTATGCATTGATTATGTTTCTCCTAGCTTTCTTTTCCTTTTCTGCATCTTCTCTTATGTCTTCAAATATTTTACTTATGGCAATTTTTAATTCTTCATTTGACAAGCAGAGAAATACTTCCCTGTGTTGTGTGGTTTTGGAGATTGATTATCTTTCTGGTTATGTATTGTTTCCAGGAGGGCATGTTTGAACATTTGTATTTTTCTTTCTCCCCATTGTTTGTTCTTGTGTTTGCTCTGCCTGGTATGAGTTGTCTAGGTGGGTGTCTGGGCTTCTGGGATGGTGGATATTCTGAGGGAGCCACTAGCAGGGTGTCATAGGTGGTCCTGTGGCTTCTGGCTATCTTGGATTAATCCCTGCTTTGGTACTTGACAAAGTTGTGGCTGGCAGAGTCCCACTGAGGTTCGTGAGAACTCTGGTGATCTGGGCTGGTCTGATCGCAGCTCTCCCTGAAAATTGCAAGGTCTGTATGCACTCTTGGTCTCTCCCTCAGGTGCATCCCTGTAGGTATTTTTTTTTTTAAACTTATATATTGATGTTTCCATTTTGTTCATACATTATATTGTTTTTTCTTAGTTTATTTTTAATTGTGAAATTAGGATTCTCTTACATCATTTTGTTTAACGTTAGATGTTTTTTATCAGTTTTTTTTTTTTTTAATAGTTGTCAGTTGTTAAAAGTCTTTGTGTAGTAAATCATCCATCGGGTATTTTTCAGGGACTTTTTGTTTTATTATTATTTTGCTGTTAATATGTCATAGTTTTCTGTTTCTTTGTATGCATTCTGCTTTTTTGTTGAAACTTGAAAGTTAGCATTTAATAAGGTAGTAACTCTGAAGTCAGATTTTCTCATTTCCCCAGGGTTTACTATTTTTTATTTTAATTATTGTAGGATGTCTCTGTGCTAAGGATTAGTCTGCAATATAAACATAAGATCGTCCTACAAGTATTTACTGCAGCTGTAGCTTCCCCTGGGCATGCACAGTGAATTTTTATCCCCTCTTAAATATTGTTTTTCAATCTTCTAGTCTTTAAAGTTTGGTTTCCAAAAGGGATAAAAGAGAAAAATGGAGAGGGGGACAATTGATACTTCCATTTATATGCCTTGAAAGTCATTTCAGCTTAGGGGAAGAATTTTGCAACAATGGGGGTAAATGCAAAAACAATTGGTGTTTGAATTTCAGTGACCAGAAGCAACACTCAGCTATCAAAGCACAGATTTCTGGTATTTGGTGATCAGGTAATGTTTTGCCTACCCTGGCTTCCACAAACTGTAAGCTGCTCCAGGAACACATGCATAGTTGCTTGTTCATAGTTGCTAGAATTGAGGTGTAGGTAGCTGCTACTGAGCTAGAAACTAATTGAGCAAAATTAATACTGTATTGCCAGTTTAATATAATATCATTGTGCAAGTGAAATTACCTTAAAGTGAGGAGATCAATTTTGGTGTTTTCTACTCTGTTATCTTCCCAGAACCACCCAATGGTAAAGTGGTTTTGATACATTGTGCCAAATTTCCCATCAAAGGTTTTGTAACTCTCCACCAGAAAGGTCTGAAAAGTCATGTTTTCTCACAAGCTCATCAATAGAGTATGATGTCTAACTTGGAGCATTTTGTTAATCTAATAAGTTCTTAATATAACAAGTTAAAATATAAGATATTTTAATTTGAATTTTTCTTCTTAAGTGTAAAGGTGAACGTTTTTGTATATAGTCCAGTCCTTTGCCTTTCTCTTACTGTGAACTATGGTCAATCTCTATCCCAAACCTATTTTATTTTAATGTATTCCTGATCTTTTTATTTTCTAATTTGAAAATCTACATATAGAAGGATATGAATCTGTGGTTCATATTTCCTTCGTTTTTTCATTATTAGTTTTACTTTGTTTATTGTGTATTGCCATGCACTTTTGTAATATCACCATACTTATTTCTCTTTTCATTTATTAGCTCTCGATTTTGAGTCATAGTTAGGAAAAGTATGCCCACTCTCACATTGGGGTAAAATTATTCTGTACATGTATAACATTAGTTTTATTGTTTTATTATTTATGATACATGGATCTCTTTTTCATTTGGGCTTTACTCTTTTAAACTGTGTGAATAATTGATTAAATTTTGCCATGTTATATATATGACCCTCCTGTTAGATAAGTTTCTAATTCACAATACATCCTAAAATCTACTTTCCACTACTGCTTTGTGATGACTCCTTTATCATATGCTAAATGTTCATGTTAATTTTCACTAGTTTGGGATTATCAAGTCTTATGGTTTAAATTTTTTTTAAAACCCTTTAAATTATGTAATTCTTTTCTCACAGTGTGGAGGCAGATGAATATTAGCAGTTAAATCACTCTGATTTGTTTGATATTTGGCAGACTGAATTTATTGTCTCTTTGAACTTGAGCAAGTTGTTTAATATCTCAAAGCTCCCATGTCCTCTTTAAAATTGAATGAATCATAGATCTATTGATGATTATTTATGTAGAACATTTGGCACAGAGTAAATTTTAGCAATAGTGAGTCTTACAGCTATTTTTGTGAAATGCATGTACTCTTACAGCTATTTTTGTGAAATGCATGTACTCTACCATCACATGATTTGGTTTCCTCTTTTTCTTCACTTTGGGAAAAAAGATGTTACATCATGTGAAAAAGTGATATAATTAAAGGACATTTACATAGGATGAAATGTATTTCAAATCAATTAAATACCTGCTTTGAAGAAATATCTTCTGTAGACATAAAGAACATCATTCAAATCTATATTTTTATTGTGTGACTGATGTGGTTAGTTGGATATGTATTTTAAGAAAAAAATATGCTCATTTTAACTTCCAAACATCTTGGGTATTTTGTATTTTATCCTTCTTCAGGTCTTGTCATTGTTTTTTATGACAATATATATAGGAAAGCCATGCAGGCTATAACTAAAATCTATGCACTAGTAAAATAAAACTTTATAATACAAAATTTGATCTCTCTACACTTAATATCTCTTTTCCTGTGATAGAATTTCAAATTAGTTAAAAAATCTCTTCTAATAAAAGGAATTTTGAAAATTGTCTAAAAAATACATTATTTTCTTACTCCTAAGCTAATTGATTGCATACAATATTTTTTACAATTTGTCTTCATTTTCTCTATACTGTGTAGTTTTGAAATTTAATTTATTAATTAAATTGTGATTTTGTTCATCCATTAATGAAGGGAAGTAGATATAACACATACACATATTAGTTACTGCTCTCTATTATATGCTGAAATCTCAATGTCTTTCAGGGACTCCTGAGGATTATCCACGATTTTTCCACATGCATCCTAGGACTGCAGAACTTAGTCTCCTGGAGGCAGTAAACAGAGACTTTCACCAGAAATTTGATTTAGTTATTAAGGTAAATTAAACTGATGTCTTATTTCCTTGTATATTTCAACTGCTAATCAAAATAACCTACACATTCTATTATAGCTAATTTTATTTTATAAAAAATATAAATTATTAGAGCAAATTACTCAAACTTTTATTTATAAAATTGAAGCACAGCAGTTTTAATATGTTGTGTTGATTTTCTTTAAAATAACTTTTATATTCTGTGAGAATAACTACTGATTATTTTTATATATAGTAAATATTCTTGTAAATTGTGTAACTAAACATATTATACTTTATCTTATTTTTCAACACTTTTTAACTTAAGGAATTAACTTTTGTGCACCATAATAGCTTAAATGATTATTTTATAATGTGCATGGATTTGTATCTTTATTTTAAATGCTATTTTTAATGTTATTCTTTTATCATTAAAAAGGGTCTTGCCTATAATTTTTAATATATATTACAATATTTTTATAAATAGAAAAAAGATTCGGGAGAGTTAAAGAGGATTCTGAGACAAAGAGTAAATTCTAAGAGGTGCTTAAAAAAACAAACAAACAAAAAAAAAAAAACCTCCAGAGATGAATTCAGAAAGTCCAGGAGGACTAAAGACAGTAAAAGTTGAGAGAATAAAACCTTTGCAAGGGGAGTTAAACTCTAAGATAAGAACAGGGGAAATGGACATGTCTGCCTGGAGACATAGCCACTGGGAGAAAGAGCCCATCATAAAGTAGGATCATGAGATTTTAGAATGCAGGAAAAAAAAAAAAAAGGTTTAAATACCCCTAGACATGGGCCCACATCCACATGGCTTCCTTGACTCTCCCAGGTAGAATTAACCTGAGAGTCCTTACTTTTCTCCTTCAAGTAAACTTTATTTTCTTAAATTTGTTTCCCTCTGTTTACTTATCTAAAATGTCTGCAAATTCCTTTTACACCTTCATGGGACAAGAATCTGTGGTGGTTCAAAGGCTAAATTAACAGGGCACACCATCACTTCCTGTGTTTGAACATGGAAAAGCAGAAGCCCAATCTTGCAGGCATGATGTAGCAGGCTATAAGCAGTAAACAGAGAGATGAGATATAGAACCACTTCATGAGAGAACATTGTGTACATTACAATTTCCTTAGATCTCATGCATAGAGCTTTGAGTGTCATTTAAGATAGTTTCTTTTTACCATCCATATGAAATGGTCATGCATGAGATTCATCTTCTTACATTGACTATTTTGTTTGAATTATCATGGATTTATATAAAACTCAAAATATACATCCATTGTTTTCTGTTGACATACCTGGAACCCTGTGGTGCTATGCTCTTTGGGAGTTAGGAAACTTGACAAAGCACTGTTTCCAGCTGCCTCACTTGAAAATGGAAATCAATTATTTTTCCCTTATTATCATCCTCAGTTGTCCTGGTGTACTGAGTACAGTGTAACTCAGTCCATAAATTAGAGAAACAAAAATCAATTAGAACAGGCCACAGAATTTTTTTATGTTTTAATAGCAATTTATAATATTAATGGAAAATTTTACAGACATTATTAGATTCAAATGACTATGTCTTGTGTGCAGTCAAGGGAATAATAAGCAAGGTATCAATCTGTGAGAATAATAATGTGCCACCTACTTGAATAATAGCTGAGCATTGTGGCTTTGTATAGGGGCCTATTGATATACTATAGTTTTGTAGTTCTCACTGTAGTAAGTCATTCAAATTCTTCCTTTTTTCTTACTTTGATAATGCTTCATTTCTCATTGGCCATAAAAGTTTTTATTGGATTTGATCCCAATTTCTGTTCAGAAACTAAGGAAAAATAAAAATAATATGAAGTATCTTCTTCTAGTCTTTGAAGAGGAATTCTGCTTTGAAAAATATTTATGCACAAAGTTTTTAAGTGTCATGGATTAGCAATTTATCATCTTTAACTTTCCTAATTTTATCTATTTCTGTCAGTGATTTGTAAACTATGCTGACAAAAATGTAAAGGTGAAACTAGGAAGACAAAATGGTCTAGGTCACCAAGTTTAGAATATTAAGTTATTAAAACACTGCATTCACAGGAGAAAGGGGGGCCTCCCCTGGTGATGCAGGGGTTAAAGTCTCAGCCCTATCAAGCTGTCACCAGCCTAAGAGGCATGAGTTCTATCCCTGGCCAGGGAGCTAACCCACATGGCACAGCAGACCTCTCCTGCCTTGCCCACTACTCCCTTCAGCAGTGTATTTCAATAGATCTGCCTGCTCTGCTTCCCACTCTGTCTCTGGTGAATCCTCTCACCCCACCCCAACCCTGCATCTCTGGCCTACACCTCAGTTCTTACATGCATGAATAAATAAAAATAAATCTTTAAAAGATAAAAGAAACTTCCATTTAAAAACACTATTCTGAATTTTAAATAATTGTAACATTTTAACCACAGTTTAAAATGAAATAAGCATTTTGAATAAGAAACATGCATTTGCGGGCCTCCCTGGTGGCGCAAGGGTTAAGCACAGCACTATGAAGCAATCTGTAAGCCTCTACAGCACGAGTTCGATCCCCCAGCCGGCCAGGGAGCAACCCACATGGCGCAGCAGACCTCTCCTGACTTGCTCACTGATCCCCTCAGCAGTGTATTCCAGTCAATCTGCCTATTCTGCTCCCCACTCTGTCTCTTGTGAATCCTCTCACCCCCGCATCTCTGGCCTGTACCCAGGCTCTTGCATGCATAAATAAATAAATCTTAAAAAAAAAAAAAAAGAAAAGAAAAAGAAACATGCATTTGGTTTGTCCAGAGAAGATCATGTTTATCCCTGCTGTTCTTGTAAAACTATTCATAACACCTTCATTCTCAAAAATGTTTCAGTTTAGATGATAAGTGATCACAATATTTGCAAAGGGCCTCCCTGGTGGCGCAGGGGTTGAGCGCTGGGCTGTGAAGCTGCCCGCAGCCTCTGCAACTCCACTTAGATCCCCAGCTGCCAGGCGGGGGTCCCACATGGCGTGCAGACCTCTCCTGCCGCCCGCTGCTCCCCTCAGCAGTGTACTTCGGTCCTTCTGCCTGTTCTGCTCCCCGCTCTGGCTCTGGTGAATTATCTCACCCTCCCGTGCTTCTGACTGTACCCAGTGCTTGTACAAATAAGCAAACAAACAAATAAATAAATAAATCTTTAAAAAAAAATCAATAGTTAAAAAGCAAAAGCATTAGATACAGAAATATAAAAGCACATTTTGGATTCTACATATTAACATATTAGGTCCCACATGAAATTTCTATAATGAAGCTGAGAAAAGCTATCTAAATTATTTGAAATGAAGTGTTTTGGAAATATTTTTAGTTGCTATAGTTAACAACCATATTGATACTGTGCCACCTACTCAAATAATAGATGGGTAAGAAGGTATTTTATTGTGGTCCATTGATATACTATGATCTTATAGTTCTCCTCTATAGTTAGTCTTTCAAATTATTTTTTTCTGACTTTAATGAAACTTTATTTTTGTTTGAAGGTCTCCAATGCACAGATTAAATGGAAAATAAATTAATAGTTTATCACGTTTCAGTTGCTCAAACCTATCTGTGTTTTATCTAAATCCCTTTAATTGTCATGTTGTTATTCATCTACCTACTTACACTAACAGGCTCTTTTCCTTCCTTTCCTCTATAAAGGGCATATTAATCTTAAGATCTCATCAGTAACCCTTCATACTTCTTGTTCCTGTCAGACTAAATCATATGCAGTCCCCTCCAAGAGCTTTCTCACTTTCAGGCTTTTGTAGATACTGTTCTTCTGCTGTTATCATTCTTCATTTTCTAATTAACAGTCTAATTTACACTGAAATTTCAGTAACTCACATTGTGCATCCCTGATGCTTCAGATACTGAGCAGATATTTCCTCCAGAAAGGCATGACACTGGTAGCAAGCCCCTCCTTGAATGCTGCTTTGAATATGTGTTTATTTTCTCCTTTCCTATATAGGAAGGATGACTGTAACGTAGTTACACTGTGGCCCAGCCCATGTAGATGCATAAAAGGTGCTAGTTAAATATTTGTTATAACAGTTTTTTTTTTTTTTTTTTCCTAACAGTGAATCTCAAACTGTAGGAAGGGTAACTATACCTTCACTGTATTTAAATGCATGCATTTGTAATCATGTGTATTTGATACAATTTTATCTTGTGTTTCTGTTTAGAAGAAGAAAAGTTCTATAAACATTTGAAATAAATTCAGTACTTAGAAAACATCAGGCTTATATTAAGGCATATTTTAAAGCTACTTATGAATGTAGTTTAAAAAAAATCATCTTTTTTAAAAAGAGTTAAAACTTTTACACTTTTTATGAGCCATAGAATTGCAACCGATCAACTTAAATAGTGCTGGTATGCCAGTTCTCTTGACAAATTATTTTGTTTTAGCAATATGAGAATTACAGGACAATAGTATCTGAGAAACTATTAAGGCCTAAGAGAACAGGTACTGCCACGATTGACTATACTTGCGAATCTCTAATCCAAGCCTCCAGAAAACATTTAGCTTCTGTTTGAGTAATGATGCCAATTACATTAACTCACAGGAATTCAATGGAAAACTTGGAGCAGTGTTTTCAAGGGATATGGAATTTGCTAGTTTTCAATTTGCCAAATCCTTTCTGTGTGCTTATTAAGTACCTGACATTTTGCTTGACATTGAACAAAGAGAAATGTATGAGAGATTTCCCTCAAGGAAATTACAATTGTGGAAATTATGCATTTATTTCCCTTATGGTTTCCATATTCACATTTACAGTTACTGACTAAACAACTACCCCTAATAGTTTGCAATTGTGTCAAACTAAGACTGTGATTTTAGTGGTGAACTTACTACAGTATATACAGATGTTAGTTTACAATGATGTGCATCTGAAATTTATATAATGTTATAACTTAATGTCACTTCAATTTAAAGTAGCATATAGTAAACTACATACAGCCTTCCAAAGCCACATGACTTCTACTCTTACTTCTCTCTTAATCAGATTACAGTAAGAAAGTCACCGAAACTAAGATCTCCCAGTTCCTCATATGTCCCTTTCAATCACTTTTCAAGTCCTATCCAGATGCCTCTGAAATTTCTCTTAGATTTCTCCACACACATTGCAGTTCTCTAGATCTCATTCTCATACATCATCACAACCAGCAATCATTCAAACCTTAATCTCTTTTCCTTACATCCTACCCATGCCTTCTGTGGCTCTGAATTGACAATATGCTATTGCTAAAATAAACAAACAAAAATCATGATGCTCCATATAGCTTTACAATACATAACTATTTGCCTCATGTGTGTGTTTGGTGTCCAACAGAGAACTTTGTCAATATGAAAGATCAGAGTAGGAAGTCACAGATCATCAGTTATCACTTCTTAAAATGAAAAGAATGAATTTCTCACAAAAAAATGAAAGAACTGTTGGAATTCATTAAATCTGTTAAGGGAATTATGAAACGTTTGCTATAGTATGAGTATGGTCATTCTATCAAAAAGTGAAAAACAGAGAAGAATGTTATGTACTCCCATCACTGAAGGATTAAATAGGAGCCTTCAGTGACAGAGGGTTAGTAAAAGAAAGAAGAAATAAGAGCTGATGTTGTCCAGCCACAGTAAGAAAGACAAAAGTTATGGGTGACTTACTATTTGCTGGATTCCTATTGGTAGAAGAAACACAGACATACGGCCACACTTGATTTGTCAGAACAGTAAAAACTAAGCCTACTTCCTCAGTCCCAATCCAAAGAAGCTTGAGCCCATTGTACAGTGAAAGTCCTTTGCACATTTTTTATTATCTAAAATTATAAATTATCTCTCAGGCATTAGTGCTTATTAGGAATGTAAAGTGGTCCCTCCATAGATATGTTAATGAAAAATATACATCTGGAAATCCACTGACATATTTGATGCATTTGCTAACATGTTATTTTATCTTAATTTTATCTGCCATTTTTTTAAAAATTTAATAGATTATCACACAAAATATTTTTGTTTTCTCAAAAAGAACACTGTGCCCTTTGAGTTCCTTTTATTTCTAAATATCCTAAGTACTAGATTGCATTAATATCCAATTATGCCTGATATGGAAATTAATAAAAGGAAATAATGTATGGTATTATCTTGCCTCATAATGTTATAACCCAGCAGCTGAATATAGCAGCTGTCCAGATGTACAAGCTGACAAAAGACACACAGAGGTGATATTTTACTTGGCCTCTTTCCCTCCTCACAAGGTGACCTGCAACTTCTTGGAAGAAAGAAAGCAATTTATCCATTTTTGTCTGACTACAAGATTTTGGCAGGGTCCTCTTGTCTGCAAAGGTCTTATAAGAGTGCAATCAGCAAATCCAAATATGAAATGTTCTAATGAAAGGCTCTTTCTGAGCAGTGCTTGCTGTATCTCTACCTACACATTCCTTCACACACCACAAATTACCTTAGATCTCTCTTTTTTTTTTTAAGATTTATTTTATTTTTATACAAGAACCAGGGTACCAGCCAGATGCTCAGGAGGGTGAGAGGATTCATTGGAGCTAGAGTGGGGAACAGAACAGGCAGACTGACAAAATACACTGCTGAGGGGAACAGCGGGAGAGACAGGAGAGTTCTGCTTTGTCATGTGGGGTTCTCGCCAGCCAGCCGGGATCAAAGCCACGCTGCAGAGGCTGTGGACAGCTTCACAGTGCAGCGCTCAACCACTTGCGCCAGGCCCTACCTTAGATTTCTTACAGGATTGCTCCCAAATGAGCTTTCTTCACAGACTTTTTGGTTATTGCACATAAAACTAAAACTGAAAGAATAGATCTAAAAACTTGTAGGCCAAAGAGGTCTTATTATTTGTCTACCCAAGATCAGATGGGTAATAGGAGAAACATAAATTCCCAATCTGACTATCTTCCAGGTAGTGAGAAAATAATCCATGTATCCATGTAGAGGTTTTTTTTTTTTTTTTTTTTTTTTTTTTTTGAGAAAGTAAGGATTTGTTGAAACTTAAATGTTCCAGGATAGACTATTCCAATCACCCCCACTAATAGAACAAATCTTCATGGGCTTTACTCCTGGTTTAAAGAAATCTGTGGACATGGAACCAGAATTCAACAGATTTAAATTGCTTCGCTGGTTTTAAAGTGAAGATCAGGACAAAAACAAAAAGTGGAAATGAAATATGAGTTAGAAGAGTTTCAGAAAAGGGCTACCACTTCATCACTATCACAATTTTGTCTGGTTGGCCTTGTTATTTATAGTCAAGATGATACCCTAGTTTAAAACATCAGTGAAATAGTCTGAGAAATCTGTGATTAGCGGGGTTTTCTAAATCTGTGCTTTCAGAAAACTATTTTTCTTCTCAAAATTGCTTCAATTATTCTTATGTCAGTACATATCTCCAACTCTAAGCAGAGATAATTATTTTTCTTATTGAAAGGTATATAGTAGCTTTGAGAATTCATGTTTTTATTACAATAACATATAAACAAAAAGAACATATTCTTCAAGTGAAGATAATATAAACTTCATTTTATTAAAAAATATCCCCTAAGTGGTTAAGTTTTTCAATGTTATTTTTGCCATATTATAAACACTTTGGGGTGTATTATCTCTATTCTGTATAATGATTTTTTTTTTGTCAAACCAAATATATTTCCAACCAGCAATGTATTATTTTGTTGGATTTATATTATAAATAACTCAGTTCTAAAATATACAATACAATTTTTTGTATTTGATTTGATGCTGTTATGGTTTTGTAAGTTACTTTAATAATTGTCACCAATAAGCATGCTACCAAATTCTCAATTCATTATTTAAGTTTTAGAGTGTTAAGCTTTCAATAAAGAAAGCTCCTGTAGGTTTTAAGGCAATATAATTTTGTAGAAAGGGTCAGGAAACAATGTGATGCATTTAATTTTAATTATTAATTAGTTGGTATTATTAATGTGATCTTTGACCTAAAGAATACTGTCCTGTCACAGCTATTTCTCCCTAAGACATTCCAAAAGAAAAATACATGTACATAGAACAAAAATGCAACTTTTTCCTAGTGACTGGAGTTTTGGTCCCACAGTCCTATTACAGTGTTCATGAGATAAGCAGGATGCTGTAGAGAAATCCCTTGTATAAGTAAGTTTCCTTATCTCTTATTTCCAAACCTCAGGTTCAAACTGAAATTTGAAACTTTGCTTAAAGGTGAAAACCAGTAACAATTGCTTAGGTAAGAAGCTAGGGGAAAGGTGACCTAAATTGTTCAACTTAGGTTTTTGTTCTCTGTGTGTAATAGCTGCTTTCAAGCCTATCTGAAGAACTCAAAATATCAGACACAGTTGAGTCCCATAGGACTATTGATTGAAAGTATCAGTGTCATGTGCTGTGTTTTTTTTTTGTCAAAAGTAGATTTTAGGAATTCTACCCTCTGAATTGGGATTCCCAGCTGATTTTCAGTACACTAAAGTTTGAGAGCTAGCCATATATTAAATTATGCGAAAGCCTGGTTAGGCAAGATAAAATATCATTAAGGACATATACAAATAAGTGGACTGAGATCCTGACTGAACCCCAAGAATTCTTACTTCAGGTGAGAAGGCATTGGAGAAGTAGAGATTTAGAAATCACAATGTTGAGAAACTCTGGTGGAGAAAGGGCTGAGTCTACTTTTGTAGGCTGCCTTTGAAAAGACAAGCATCTGTAATACTTGAGTATTTTCATAATTTGAGTATCTTTAATAATTTTTTAAAGACACTTCCTAGATAAGCCATTACTACTGTAGCATTTGGACTTCAGTGATCATAAACTATATAGTGTGGTGGGAGAGGAAGGGATTACCTGTCAGCACATTTGAGAATACAAGTTCATAACATTATTTTTGGTAACATATTTTTAGATACTACTTAATCACCAAAAAGTGTACAGCTACTTGAGTTTTGACAGAGTGAAGTGCTCAGTTACATTGAGACAAAAGATATGTTATGCCTATCCCAGATGTTTGTCACTCTTTCAACTCACAACCCCTCACATATACTCAAGAATTCCTACCATATGATTCTAACAATATATGAGGCTTTGTTTTTACATATGAAAACAAGTGTAATTGGGCAAACTTTTAATATTTTTAATTATTAACTTTTGTGTGCCCACCCTTTTTAAAAGGTGGCAATTTAGCAGGTGTATGTTCCACAATGATATAATTGTGAAAGAACTCAGTACATGTATTGTCTTATATAAGGAAACTTAGAGACTTTTATAAACATTAGCTTTCAAAGACATCCCTTTGAATCTCAAGACAACCATATCTAAATATCTATTTGAAAATTATGAACTAATAATATTGTTAATGTTGAAAGGTTAACAAAATATATTTTAATAATCTAAGTTAACAAAGAACATTAATTGAATGTAATTCTAATTAAAAAAAGAAACAGTATAATTTAAGCTTCCAGTAAAATTCTCCAAAGTAAACACTGTTAAACACTCTTCATTGTCTACTGAAGAGCTGAAGTTAAAATGTGAAATAAAGGGATAAAGAGCTATGTATGAACTTTTGGTAACTTGATGGACTGTCAATTTTTCAGAATCAGCTTCCTGGAAAGATAATTAGCCTGAATTTTGCTAAGAAGAGCAACCTTTAGAAATGACAACCTTTGTATACTGAAGACTTGTATATTGAGGGCTTTAATTAAGAGGAAGTTAGCAAGGGGTGTGGTATCTAAGAAAGGAAGTAAAGAAATTTCAGTTATGCAAGTATACATATCCTATGCCAATTACTGGTAACACTGATTTTGTTCAGAACTTTGTTATCTATTTTTACTTTATACATGTATGATGTAATGTCTTGTCTAAGTACTAATAACCTTGTATACAGTGAAGTCGCTTCTCTTTGCCCTTCTCTCAGGCAGCTGTTCCTTTTGTAAATTTTAAAATATTAAGATAATAGTGAAATAAAAAAGTTGCTTTCAGCAAGGTCTGTATTACTGCCACTAGATGATTTGCTTATGTGGTGAATTTTGCCTCCTTTTATTTATTTATTTATTTATTTATTTATTTATTTATTTATTTATTTATTTATTTATTTATTTGGATCAAGATTTGCAAAAATTGCACTTGAAGAAGTTAACATAAGGTTAAATGAAGGGCCTCCCGGTGGTGCAGCAGTTGAGCGCTGGGTTGCGAAGCTGCCCAAAGCCTCTGCGGTGCCGGTTCGATCCCTGGCTGCTCCCTGGCCACCGGAGGAGGGTCCCACATGGCATGCAGACCTCTCCTGCTGCCCGCTGCTCCCTTCAGCAGTGTACTTTGGTCCTTCTGCCTGCTCTGCTCCCCACTCTGGCTCTGGTGAATTCTCTCACCCTCCCGCGCTTCTGACTGTACCCAGTGCTTGTATAAATAAATAAATAAATCTTTAAAATAAAAAGGTGAAATGAAGATTTCCCTATAGTACTTTTCTTTTTTTATTATAGTCCCCAAAATTCTCCCTATTGTACTTTTCTATCACACAGGATTCAGTATTATTTTCATCAGGACATGATGAAATGAGAGGTTAAATTTATAGGTCCACATAGTTATATAAATACCCCTATCTTAGAATCCCAAATTAGTCAGTAACTTTAGTTAGAGAACTTACCAGTTCCAGAAGGAGGATGGAATTGTCCCCAATCATATAAATGGCTGGATTTGTCAGTATTCTTATTGCTTATATTTCCTAGAAAACAAAGATGACCTGTTATCTAAAAGCAACATAATCATACACACATACACACACATATCTTGATATGTATAAAAATATATGCACACATATATATACACGTATGTGTATATATATACACACATATGTATAATAGCTATACACATATATATACACATATGTGTATAATAGCTATATAATATTACCTATAAGTATATTTAATAGTGCAATGATATAATTTTTCAAATCTATTTATTTTAATTGATGTAATTTTGGGATACCCACATCAGGTATTGCTACTGTAATATACCCCCAGGGATAGTATAATTTCTTATAAAACATAATATCTATATAATAATAGAGATGTTTATAAAGAAAAGTAATTGACTTCATAAACCAAGATTTGATTTTTATTTTAAACATTATAATACAGGAAAGTGTAAATGTTTATAGGGATCAAAATGTGGTTTCACCTTTTTAGTTATAATAATGTTAATGCTTAAATAAAACAGGACCATATTTGAATACACTGATAGGGACCTTTTTTATCTTAAATTTACTGACATGGGGTCTTTGTTGTCATATAAATTCCATTAATTATATGTTATCAACTGAGAAGATGGGAACTAAAATTGTGAGTTTAAAAAAAAGTCACTCTTGGGCCTCCCCGGTGGCGCAGCGGTTGAGCGCTGGGTTGCGAACCTGCCCGCGGCCTCTGCGGCGCCGGTTCGATCCCCGGCTGCTCCCCGGCCACCGGAGGAGGGTCCCGCATGGCGCGCAGACCTCTCCTGCCGCCCGCTGCTCCCCTCAGCAGTGTACTTCGGTCCTTCTGCCTGCTCTGCTCCCCGCTCTGGCTCTGGTGAATTCTCTCACCCTCCCGCGCTTCTGACTGTACCCAGTGCATGTATAAACAAAAACAACCAAACAAACAGATAAATAAATAAATAAACATGCCTCTATAAAAAAAAAAAAAAAAAAAAAAAAAAGTCACTCTTTCCCCATCCATTACCTGAAGCAAGGTGTTTTCTGTAAATTCTTTTTAAATAACAACATTACAACTGTCATTGAGCAAGCCATTTCCTTGCTAGGCATATTTGTAAGTATTTTGAATATATCATGTTATACAGTTATCACAAGATTAATAAGGTGTTTTGTATATTATCATTTACTTGACTCAGGGAGGATAAGGGTCTTTCAGGGGTGCTGAAGTGGTTGGATATAGATAGGAAGATAGACATGGATTGCTCTCTTTAAGTCAATTTTCACAGTAGCATTGTTTGCTTTTGCAGTAATGTGTGACTTCACTGCCAAAAGTGGATTCACTCATTATTTATTTATGACCTACTCCATGCTAGGGACTTGTTATAAGCTCTAAAAACCAACATTAACAACATAGTCACATATCCTTTATTTCTTGAAAATTATATTTCATGGAAGAATTCTGACAATAAGCAACAAAATAAATATACAAATTATGGAATATTTTATGTATTAAGTGCTATAAAATAGCACAACGTATTAGGAATTGTAGTGTGGGAATATAAATGAGGTGATCAATGTGGATTATGTGGAAAAGGAATTTGTACCATGCTTGCCCAACATTCAAAATAGAGGCCACCGTCACTATTAAGTTTCTGAGGCTAGAATATGCATTGTTTTTGGTGGAACATCAGAATGGCATTATGAAAATAAAGTGTGTTGAGTAAGAAAGAAATCAATGTGATAAAAATATGAGATCAGATCATGTATGGCCTATGATAAATTGGAAATATTTGGGTATTTTTTTCAAAAAAGATTTATTTTATTTATGCATCCAAGAACTGGAGTGTAGGCCAGAGGTTGGTGGGGTGGTGAGAGGATTCAGCAGAGACAGAGTGGGGAGCAAAACAGAAGGATTGGCTGAGATACACTGCTGAGGGGAGCAGCAGGCGAGACAGGAGAGATCTTCTGCACCATGTGGGTTAGCTCCCTGGCCTGGGATAGAACTCATACTGTAGTGGTTGCCAATAGCTTCATTGTGCTGAGACTTAACCCCTTATACCACCAGGGAACCCCATAAATTGGGGGATTTAATGAGAGATGTAACATGATCTAGCTGTTACTCAAAATCACAGGACTGCAAACTTGAGAATGAGATTTTGGCAAGGATAGAAGTTGATAGACATGTGGGGCCTCCCTGTTGGCGCAGCAGTTGAGTGCTGGGTTGCGAAGCTGCCCGCGGCCTCTGCGGCGCCAGTTCGATCCCCGGCTGCTCCCCGGCCACCGGAGGAGGGTCCCCACATGGCAGGCAGACCTCTCCTGCCGCCCCCTGCTCCCCTCAGCAGTGTACTTCGGTCCTTCTGCCTGCTCTGCTCCCCGCTCTGGCTCTGGTGAATTCTCTCACCCTCCTGCGCTTCTCACTGTACCCAGTGCATGTATAAACCAACCAACCAAACAAACAAACAAACAAATAAATAAATAAATAAAAAAGAAGTTGATAGACATGTTAAAATAATCCAGATGACAAACAATGGAAGATTGTATCAAGGTGATGCCAAAATAGGAGATTAGAAGTTATTAGTTATTGCATACATTTTGAAGGTAATCAATAAAATTTACTCATAGATTAGATATGAAATGTGAAAAGAGGCAAAGAATAAAGGTGACTCTAAGGTCCTAATCCTGAGCAACTGAATTAATAGTGCTGATATTTAAATGTAAAAGATTTATGAAGCATTTTTGTAGAGGTATTTATTAGATGCCCAGGTACTTATTCCATACAGAGTTGTATGTTGATCCTGGAATTCCAAAGAAGTGGTTGGAAGGTTTGCATGTTAATTTTAAAGGTAAGGGGGGGGTTAGATTTTTGCAGAGATCTAACTTGAATTTCATTTCCATTTTCACTGGCTTATTTTGATTTCTTCATGAAAATAATGTTTTTCCTGGCCTCATGCTGGCAGTATAAATTAACACTATATGAAACTAAATGTAACTGTAATATTCATTCATTTTTCTATAATTTTTTGTGTTGTTTTATCATCACCATTCATAAATTGTTTACTTGTGTATATTTATTGGATTAAGGGGGTGGATTATAAGATTGTAACTTGTCATAGAATTATTAGTATGTCTAGGATATTACAATCATTAGATACAAAAAAAAAAATGTCCTGTTGAGAATGAATAGCATATCTGAACTGATTATACTTTAATCAGATCAAGGTCAGTGGATTGGAACGCCACAGGAACCAATTTGTTTCATCTAGTGTAAAAGTGATGTTTTCTAATCATAGACAGTAATCTCTCACCATGGGGAGCCTTGTCCAGAAAACCTACTGCATGTGATACAAGGTACACCTGGAAGAATATCTATGACTCAGCACAGATTAATCACTACAGCTGACTACATAAAGAGTTTTCCATGTAGTTTTCCCACATATGGTTTATGTGGGAAGAAGGATATATTATTCCAGAAAAGACTACATATTTCAATATTGTTCTCCTCAGTGCAGAGAATGGGTTCATAAACATATTATGCCATGGACCACTTTGTCAATCTGCTCTCAAATGAAAATTTAAATGTTTAAAATAAACTAGACAATATTACAAAGGCAGTGTGTAATATTGACTTACCAAAATAAAAAAAAAAAAAAAACTAAAAAGTAGTTTATAAATCAGTGCTTTATATAAAAATCACAGTGGGTTTATTAGAAACCATACTATAAAATTAATAATCAGTCTAGTGATATTTCAAAATGTCTACAATATTAATAATAGGAAATGAAAATATATAGTGATTTTTGGGGGTACGAAGTCACTAGAACTGCAACGTTGTGATTTGTTACCTATAGTCTTCTTTGATTAAAATGCTGTCACAGTTAGAATGAAGTGAAAAATTATCTTCTAGTAGTCCAAGTTCTAGCCTCTGAATTGAACAATTGAGGTAGTTATCTGAACTACTTTTAAACTTTGATGGCAAAATTGTCACTATTTCATCTAGGAAGGACTACAAGATTTAATATTAAATATTAATTTTTACTTTGAGTCTATTTCAAAATACAACTGTTCTAACAAGAAGGGGAAAATGTCAATAAAAATGTATGCCAGGGGCCTCCCTGGTGGCCTGGGGGTTAACTCTCAGTGCTATCACACTATCACCACTATGGACTGAGTTCGATCCTTAGCCAGGGAGCTAACCCACAGGGCACAGCTGTCGTCTCCTGTCTTGCTGACTGCTCTGCTCAACAGTGCATTTCACTGGATTCACCTGTTCTGCTCCCCATTCTGTCTCTGGTGAATCTTCTCACCTACTGAACCTCTAGCCTACAACACAGTTCTATGCATAAATAAAAAATGACAGATAATTTGAACCTATTTTAATAAACATGTACTTTTGTATCATTTCTCTTAAATTTTGAAGACTCTCTAGAAATCAGTAGTTATATGATTTCTTAAATAAATCTTTTATAATTTTGTATGGTAAGATACATTTTAAAAAACAGAAAATCATATGTTGGTGCTTCCCCATTCACAACATTGATCATCTGGGCGCTTCCTAAGAAAATGTTTAGAAATGTAAATTTTAGCAATTTTTTTTAAACTGAAGTGGAGGAAAAATTAAGAAAAAAATCCTTAATGTATAATTATTAATTTTACTTGAAGAACACTTTTGTAAATATTTGTAATTCCATAGCTACTATAAATATTTCATTTGTATTATCTCAGTTCTTTACATGATGCTTTTGAGTACTTTCCATGGGCAACAAATGTAGTGATAATATATAAGTTAAAAATTATTTGTGTATTTCATCATTAAGGTACGATAAAAGGACATTAAGGAAATTAAACATAAAGGAAATTAACACAAATAAAAACACTGAGTTATGAATTTTTTCCACTTTTATTTAAATGCTTTGATAGCAATTCACTTAAATGTCTTTTAAATTTTCTAATTATCTGTAAGCATGTTTTTCTTCAGCAATAGGCAATGACAAATCAATTGCTGTGGTTTTTTTTCTTAAGTTGATACTGTGTTTGAGTAGACAAAACCAGAGTCTAGGGCCTCTCTGTATTTCCATTTATTTCCTCATTTATATTTTCTAAAGGTCTTTCAAATTTATAGCAATTATTCCGCAATGATATCAATTCAAAAGAGAATCCTTATATTTTATCAAGTAAAACAAAAATTCTAATTGATCCCATAACCTATGTTAACTTTTTTCTATTCTTTCTAGGCTGAACAGGACAACGGTCATCCTCTTCCTGCCTTTGCCAGTCTACATATTGAAATATTGGATGAAAACAATCAGAGCCCGTATTTTACAATGCCTAGCTATCAAGGGTATATCCTAGAATCTGCCCCAGTGGGAGCAACCATTTCTGACAGTCTCGATTTGACCACTCCTCTAAAAATTGTAGCTCTGGACAAAGATGTAGAAGATGTAAGTGATATATAATTTTTCTCTTATTTTGTTAACACATTTTTGTTATATTTATATCAACAGGAAAGATTACATGACATGGTTATGGTAGATGTAAAATAGAGAACAAAGTCAGTATGAGTATCTTTTTTATTTCAATTCTGTGTCATGGAATTGAATTTTGCATCTTTGTTCATTTTTTTGTACAATGATTGATTTGTCCTCTCAGGTATACTTTCCATAAAATTCCCACCGCCAGGTCACCTGTAAACCATCACCCTAGTCTCCTCTGCTCTTCCAGCCTGTTTTAATCCTTCTTCCTCCCCATTCCCTGCTGAATTTCTCAGATTTATAGTTGCCTGCTAGTTTTGCCTTTTTTTTTTTCTCCCGGATCCCTTATTTAGTCACCCTATATATATTTTTAAAAGTATTTTTGAATTCAGAAACTTCATTTTTAGTTTAGAGATATTCAGCATAAGGAAGAAAGTGAATGTTTTACTTGGAGTTTGCTTCATTATTAATAAGGGTTGAAAGTTATTTAACTATTGATGGGGAAAAATAATGCCATCATAAAATAAATATCAAAAATCATGGAAATAGCCCTTGAATGTAATTTTGGGGGACTTCTAGCCTGATGAGATTATTAAAGAAAATGGGGAACATTTACAATCCCACTTCTTTTTGTGTCTGATTTTTCTGGTACTGAGACTACCTGAGTGGGAAATGTTCCAGGCTGGCAGAGTATTTCACCTCCTTAGCCAGAATAATTGTTATAAAGAGTTGACAGAAAATCCATACCATGCCAGTAAGAGTCCTTCCAGGAATAAAAAGGATGGTGGTGGGGGTAGGGGGAACTAGATTTGGAAGACTTTGGCATCTTATATTAAATAAGTGGCAATAAATCTGTAGCCATTGTAGCCATGTGTGCTTGCACTACAGAGATAGCCCATTATCTGAGTATGAAGTCTGACTAGATACAAAGATAAGAGTTCTGCTGAGTCTATAAGGCCCACAGAGCTATGATAATATTGTCCAAGATATATTTTTAAACATATTTTGAATTTAATTTCTGTCCATTTTAAGTTAAAAAGTCCAACTCAGCAATTTATCCCTCTGCCACAGCAGTCAGACAGAACTTTCTGTGATAATGGGAATTTCTGTAGTTACACTGCCTAGTACAGTAGCTGCTAGTCATATATAATTGTACAACATTTGAAATGTGACTACACTGAAAACAGGAATTTAACAATTTAATTTTAATTAAGTTTGCATAGTCATGTGTTGCTAAAACTTGGACATCATGGCTGTAGAAAATCTCCTAGATGTCATTATATGGAGCTTTATCATCAGTGTAATAAATTAAGCGGGCATTTTCAGAATTTTTTTTTGCTCTTTTTGTTAAAATTTTATAATTCTTAGCAGAGGCTGTGACAACTTTCATGTGTACTCCACTTCTTCTCACCAGATATTTTCTTTTACTCATATCTAATTTGCTTTCTTCTCTCATCCCATTGTTTTTATCCATCTTTAGTCTCTCCCATTTTTTTTTCTCATTTTATGTTTTAAAAATAGCCAGCATTGAGTTCTTAGTACCTGAGGACAATTAGTAAATGCTTCACATTGCATTGATTCTGTTAAATTTCACAGCAAATATATGCAAGTTCCCATTCTGAAGAAGGGAAAAATGGGTAATTTAAATGTTATTCTCTCATCCTAGAGTTAGTTAATGGTGGAGCTCATTCTGTAACCAAGGTTCACAAGTAACAAAGTCCTTGAGTTTAAAGTCTAGTCTAGAAGCCCCTCTTAAATCTTAGTTGTTTTGACAGTAGTCTATATTAGCTGATCGACATTGTAGGCTTTCTTTCTAGAAAAGGGCATGTACTTACACAATTTCACATCACAGTTCATGGGATTTAGAGATACTCTGAAGCTTAATGGGTTTCGTTAGATACAGATAAAAACTCTTAGTGAATCCTTGATAGAAAATATATATAACATTTTTAATCAGTTGTATCCAAGCTAAATTAATATATGGTGTAGGCTTGGTGATGTCCCACACATTTTGGTGTAGATTTTATTTCATTTTTTAAATTTGAATGCATAATCAAACATGTATTGTCAATCTGGAAATTTTTTTAAAGATTATGTATACAAGAACTGGGGTGTAAGCCAGAGGTGTGGGGGGTGTTGGGGTGAGAGGATTCACCAGAGAGATTGGGAAGCACAACAGGCAGATCTATTGAAATACACTGTTAGGGGGGAGCAGTGTGCAAGACAGGAGAGGTCTGTTGTACCATGTGGGATTCTCCCTGGCTGGCTGGGCATCAAACTGGTGTTTTAGTGGCTGGCGATAGCTTGATAGCATAGTGTTGTCTTTATACCCTGTGCCACCAGATAGGCCCCAATTCAGAAATTTATAATAGACATGGAGACTAAATTCTAAAAAATACTAAATTTAAAAAAATATGAAGTTGTAGATTTTCCATAACAACTTTTATTTCTTTGCACTGGCCCTGTGTATTTATATTAGTTAATGGTTTTATATTAAGCTCTATGCTTTGCTTATATAGATTCTTATTTATCTGGATTACTACACAATTTAAAATTAAAAATGTTACATTTGTGTTCTAGGATATTTTGTAAAAGGTCAGTGATAAACAAGATATTGCCAAGGTGGGGTCCTGTGTCTAAAATATTGGAGAACATTATCTGAAATTCTACATTTAGAGGTTATTAATGCCATTAGCCTATTTAATTCTCAGATGATTCTAAGCAGTAGGGCAACATGTTATGGTCCTTGGCAGTTTGCTTTGGAGCTGGTTAGAGAATTTTTACAAATCTCTTCACTGAGCCTCACATCGCCCCGTTTATTCAGTCACCTATATGTTTTGTAAAAATGTCAAGTAATTATAAAATGTGTATCTACCCATCCTCTTCCTAAAATTATCTAGTGAGAGGTTGCCAGTAGGTGCCCAGAAAGTGAACATGTTAAATCCTTTAAGGAAAAAGGATTCTAAAATTTCACAAATAGCTTCTATAAAACCATAATTTACATAAAAAAGAACATTAGAAATTATTCCAATTTCTTAAACTATGTGACATATTGTCTTTTAAACCCATTCCTTATGAATTGATATAGAAACCTAATAGTCATCCTGGACTTTTTTTGACTCAAAACAACTAAGAAATCTTTGAGTTCTTCCTGTGCTGTCCTCAGATATTCCTTGACTCACTACTCCCCATTCGTTTTACATTATCCACTTTCCTATTTTTTATTTGAATGATTTCCTGATCCCCTTGCTTCCATTTTTTCTTACTCAAATCCATATTACTAAGCCACATTTTTTCAAAAGCTCAAATCTTATTATATCATATTTTGTTTAATATGAGGACCTCCATTTCTCTATAGAAGAAAATATGTTTATGTATATTGACTTTCTGCTATTTAATACAGCACCATTTCTTTGAACCTGAACTTCATTTCCTGCATTTGTCAAGCTGATCCTTACCTAATTAATTTTGCTACATTTTTTCATGTTTGGATGTCTTTTATGTCCCATTATACAAGCTGGCTTGGATGACCTTTGCTCAGTATTTAGAATTCATTCCAGAATATTTTCCAGACTATTCATTCCCTACATTGAGTTGCATATTTTTCCTAGGTGCATTTCTCTAATGTTAACCTTCCAACTTTGTAGCACGTGTATTTCTCCTCATTGAATTTAAATCCTTTAAAGATAGGTCATACATCTTGGTAATTCTTAAATCCTGAAGATCTAAAACAATTCCCCAAACTTAGTAAGTTCTAGTAATTTTTTTTTGTTATTACCTTTTTTTAATTTATTTTTTTTTATTTTTATATTCCCCAAACAATTGCGACCCACACCCCCCATAGAATGTCTCTGGTTCATAGTTGTTTGTTGATTTTGATTTTTACTTTCTTATAGTTATTCATTTTCCTGGTCCCTTATTTAAGTTTTCTAGATTCCTGCTATGAGTGAGACCATCCGGTATTTTTCTTTTTTCTTTCTGGCTTACTTCGCTGAGCATAAGCCCTTCCAGCACCATCCATGTTGCTGCAAATTGCATGTGTTTATCTTTTTTGAATGCTGAGTAATAGTCCATTAAAAATGAAGTAATAAATTCAGAAAGAAAAATGTTTGAAGATGGATATATGACCTTCCAGATCATCTCTTCCTTCATGTCATTCATCCTTTATTTTTAAGAGATAAACTAGTTCTATGCTAGTTATTTAAAGAAATTTTTAAGCCTCTTTTATTTCACAGTTACAGATTTTACTACATGGAAAATTCTTTCTGATGTTGAATCATACTTAATAAATTAATCAGCATAGGGATGCAGGTTTTAAGAAAGAAATCAGAGACATAACCCCTCCTATAGGTGTCACCAACAGAAGCAGAGATTGAGCATCAGGCTTCAAAAGGGAAGTTGTCACTGCAAGAGTAGTTTCTCCTGAAATGCTTCAAGAACACCTATGTCAAAAGACAAATGACAAAGAGTAGTTTTATTTGGAACTGCTCGTCCAAAAATAAATTTGTATTTCTTCCTTCAATTAAATGGAATGTAAGACAGGTTTAAGAAATACTAACAAAAATTGGTGAGTTGTGTTTTTAGCAGTGTAGACTTCCAGTCAGAAGGAATCTTAAGGGTCACAATGAAACTGAAAAAAAAAAAAAAAACATGTATAGTAATGTTCCATTTCTATAGATATACAGCTACCAGCATATATCATCTATCTGAATCACATTTATGTTTTTCAAGTACCTCATATTTTTTAAAATATTCCAAAATATAATTACAACAGGTAATAATATGATTTTTAGTTGTCATATAGAGATCACTGGGTTTCAGTGTGGATCCAATTAAAATTGATTATTATATACTGGTTACTAAAAAATAGCAGGGAGTAATAGTTAACATGGCAGGCATTTAATCTGTAAAAAGACGATTCACTTATTATCACCCCATGTCATTGCACATCCTTGTATAAAATGTTATTGCTTCAAAATAAAGATAACTTTGAATTTTAATATAAGGTACTATAAAAGTAAGAGTATTGTAATGCTCTCATATATATGTGTTGATGTGGCAGGATTCTAAGAAAACAGTATACTTTGGGAAAAGTTGTTTAAGTGAACTGAAAAATGTGTGCCTTTTTAAGCTGACATATTCTTATATGCCACACATATGTGACTATTTATATGTACATTTTTATTTCATGTTTAATTTGCATATAGGTTCCACCTGGTGGAGTTCCTGTAGGTACTAGGTGTTATTTTGTGTTTGCTCTTTTATTACTTGCTGTGATTTATTGGCTTTTTCTGTTCTACTGAAACAAGTAGATAATTTCTTTTTATCATTTATAAAGACATCTTTAAATATTTGCACATAAACATATCTTAAATATACTTACATCATATTATTTGATATAGTAGCATAAAATTGGAGTTCAGACTGCATATGAACTAAATGTTTAAATTTTTAAATTAATAATATAAATTATTAAAATATCTTAAATACTATTAAATATTTTATTTCATTTTTATTATTTTATATATTTTTCACACCATTCTTAATTTTTGTACAATGTTCCCTTTTTCGTCTCAGATATAGTCCTCATAAAATTCCCACCACCAATTCGCCCATGCACCATCACCATAGTCCCTTGTAGTCTTACATCCCCTGTTTTGATCCTTCTCCCTCCTCCCCCACTGCAGAATATCTCAGGTTTATAGTTGAGTGTTGATTTTGATTTTTACTTTATGATAATTTTTTTTCCTGATCCCTTATTTGGACCCCCTACCGTCCTCCTATAAGTGAAACCATCCAGTATTTTTCTTTTTCTTTCTGGCTTATTTTACTGACCATGAGTAAATATTTTTTTTTAGTCTGTGAAAAACATTGTAGTTCATCAGTGCCTTCATTTTCAAAGGTTCCAAGTTTAGAGTGGAACTCTTTTGATAAAAGGATCTTCAGAAACTACTGTCAACTAATTGAAATTGGCAAATCAGATTTAATTTCTGTCATTTTCCAGATGTGCTTTATAATCTATATGTATTATATGTATACATCAGTATGCATACATATATAAGTGCATTTATATATACTTACATGTTTATGTGTTGTGTGTACATATGCATGAAAATACATATAATATTGTGTGTTTGTGTGATATCATATTTTGATAACCATTCAAATCCAGTATTGGTTTCAAATATGATAAACAGTCATGTTTAAATTAATATTCAATATGATGTGATTTTAAAATTTTATATTCATATATATTTACCTTCACATTCTATATGTGCTTACTTTCACATTCTTTTTTTGTGTTTTGAGGTACACAGGTAACAGAAATCAGGTGTCAGAGTTTATTTTACCTTCCCTGGAAAATAATGCATAATTCCGTGAAGTAAAAATTCATAATTTTGTTATATGCTGAATGTATACTATAGATTAAGTGTACAATCAGTGCGTTAGAAGAGGAAAATATGTATTAATTAGTCCACTGTGTACATATTGATGTATAAAGTGAATACTTATTTTCAATGCATTTGAAAGACATAAGGACTACATAAAATCTCTCCCTATTAAGATAGTAACCTAGAGAATTATCTATCCCTTTGCACTAATAATATACCATACCTGAAACTAATATGATTCTTACAAGTAAATATAAAATATTAAACTTTAATTGATCATTGTGTGAACATTCGCAGGTCTGACTTCTGAAGTATGGTGCTTAAAGAATATCTAAATATTTACCAATAGCATGTCCTTGGCTACATATAGATTTAAAAAAAAAGTTTTATTTAAAATATTCATTAACTGTTAAAGCCTGTATTTTAATCAGAGATGAATGTGCTAAAATATGTCATGTACAATGTTAGCTTTAGTATTCTTTTTTACATAAAACAAATAATCTACAGTTATGGGAAATATTTTAGCTTAGCTGGTTATTATGAAAGGGCTCAAGAAGTAGAAGCAATTAAATTTTCAGAAGTTCTTTAATGTTTCTGGTTATCAAATATAAGAGTTTGCTTATGGAATCCTGTATTTATATCATCTTTGAATGGGAAGCATTTGACTATGAAAATCTCATGGTCTTCATAAATTGAATGGTGGCGTTTTTTTAGTCATACAACTGTGTTATTACACCACAGTGTAATAATGAAATTCTGTAAAATAATGATATTAAAGAGTTCATTAGGTTATATTTAATTGATGTTTCTATTTTATTCTTTCTGCTATTTTTCCTTTTATACAGTTTTCTTCTTATACATCAGTATAATTTTATACTGGTGTACTACTATATTAATTATACTAGTATTTATCCTGTATTGCATTTTCCACAAAATGAATCATTGTTTTTTAACTAGATCAGTTCAATTATGAGTAAATAATATAACTATTTTTTAAAAAATTCTTAATAGCAACATATATTTTTGTAATATATATAAAATTGAAAAATTAATTTGCAGGTATTGGACTATTTATCCTAAATTTTAAACAATTACTTTTTCCTTAAGACAAAAGATCCAGAGCTTCACCTTTTTCTGAATGATTACATCTCGGTGTTCACCGTCACGCAGACCGGTATCACTCGCTACCTCACCTTACTTCAACCAGTGGACAGGGAAGAACAGCAAACCTATACATTTTCGGTAAAGAGATTATATATACTATATATAAATTTATGTATGTAGCATCATATGTCTATTAACAACAAAAGGTCAGTGTTTTAAAAGGAAAAATATTTTCAAATAATGTCATAGAAAATATCAGTAATAAAAATCTGTCGCATGGATTTCTTCTTTTTTTTTTTTTGTAAGTTGTGTAGCTGTGTTTCCATAATTCTCAAGAAAAGGAAATTAAATTTCATGTTAAAAACAAGAAATGGAAGTTTTATTCTTTACAATACATCCATGGTTGTCTTACACTGAGATAACATAGTCCACAAAGTAAAAAAAAATTGCATCGAATTTTATTCTTGTTATGCATTTTTAACTTTGTAATAAGATTAAGCCAGTGATTAGAACTGCTGATGATCCTTGCCACCCTCCCCAACATGCTTTAATATCTGGAGACATTTGTCATTATCATTACTGCTAGGCAGTGCTACCAGCATCTGTTGAACATCAGGGATGTTGCAAAATATCTTACAATCCATGGAACATCTGTTCCAAAATGTCAATTGCATTGAGATAGAGAAATAAAGAAAAAAAGAAAAAAGAAAAGGGAAGATTATTAAAGCTGTGCTTGTAAATAGTTATCATCATGAGGTAGAAAAACATATAATGACAATTGACAGATGATAGATTGAGAAAAACATGCATACACACACACACACACACACACACACACACACACACACACACACACCAGATAGGACTAGTCAGGTTGAGAAGTGAATCCAGGTAAAACTGCAGTTATAACTATTATCCATATTCTTGAACTTCATTTTATTTATAAACAAGGGATCAATGAGCTAATAGAAAGGTACAAGAAGAACTTGAATTGTAGTGTTGATTCTGCTTCTCTGACTTTCTAAAATAATTTATTCAAGATATTGCCATTAAATAATATCAATGAATCCTTTAAAAGTTGCCATTTATGAATTACTAGAAACATTGTACATATGTAGGCACAAACCTCCTTGACTGATACAAACATATTGACTATAAAGGCAATTACTGCATTGTATAGAAAATGTGTAAAAATGTGTACTATTTTACTATTAAATATTTAAAAATTAAACAGTAGTTAGCAACTATGAATGAGCGATATTATTGACCTCCTGCAAGTTTCTATTTTGCATGTTTGCTAATGTAAAATATACTTGGAATTGAAAACATTAAAAATAGAACATTCCTCCATAATTGCTTCTTAATATATTAAAACATATTGATTAGATATGCTAGATTATATATACTATTATAATTTTATGACTTTATTCAACAAAAATGGTAGCATGCTTTTTAACTGTAAATTGCATATAGAAACTTTAATGGTAAGAGTGAATTCTGTACTGCTTATATTTGCAAGATTTTTCTACTAAATACATTTTTCTGCCCTCACAGATAACAGCATTTGATGGTATACAAGAAAGCAAACCAGTTATTGTCAATATCCGAGTGATGGATGCAAACGATAACACTCCAACCTTTCCGGAAATATCCTATGATGTCTATGTTTATACAGACATGAGCCCTGGGGACAGTGTCATACAGGTAATTATTCACAGAACATGGAATTACATAGAGAGCATGAGAATATACTTCTATGGCATTGCACAATGCATTAGTTAATAAATTGCTAAAGCATTCTAAATGAATTTCAGATTTAAAATATAGTATAACTTATCTTAAAAAGCTTTAAATGTCTGGTTACTTTTCAAATAAAAACCTATCTATATGTACTTTAAGTTAAAATTGTTAAATATACATAAAGCTATTTGAACTCTTTATAATGATGTCTTAAAATTAATATACTGAAGTTTTGAGTATCAGATATGTAGTGTAAAAATGTAAAACATTTTGAACTACTTTAGAAATAATTGTAAAGTCTTATAGTGATATATCCAAATATGCATTAACGAATTGTTAGGCAATCAAATAGGCAGTTGTTATTTGGACATAATCAGGAATCATTTCAGCAGGAAAATTATCATTCTTTAAAAACAGAAACTGGGAAAAATCTTTATCTGTGATTTGTTTTATCATTTACCATTAAATATACTTATTACATTCAAATGAACTGTAAATTATATAAAAATATTTTTGTATACTGAGTAAATATTCTAAGTATAAATCTCAAATAGGTCATAATATTCTCTGAGGATTTTTAGAAATTGTGGAGTATTTGACTTCAGACTGACTACAAGTCAAAATATTCTAGGGAACTGTTTAGCAATATGGATTACCATGATTCACTTGTCTTTCTGAATTTGAAGCTCTAGGAGCAATACGTACATAATTGATGTTAAAAAAATAATAATAAGCCATGGATTTCATGTGCCCAGCCATGTAAAGACTACTGATCTGGGTTTTTGTTAAACAGAGAATCATTCTCACAAAAATTTTAAGTTTCTTTCAGGCCAGGAAGATCATGATTCTGTATGTTTTTAGGATATTTAATAAGTTCAAATTATTACTGTTATATAAAATACTAATACATATATTTGGATCTACTAATTTTATTGTTTGATGAATTGTTTAGGATATTTTAAAAGCACTCCGTTTGTGTATATCAATATTTTGCAGCAGATATATTAGTTTTTCAACAGCTTTTGTTGCTAATTAGATAATCAAGTCTACCATCTGCATACTATTATGAGAAAACTATAAAGTTAGTGACTAAGTTACACATCCTGCACAAATACAGTGAAATATTTTGAAATAATAACAATAAAGATGAATCTAAAATGTTAAAATAATTAAAAATAAAAAGTGACAAGCAGTGCTAAAGCTTAAACAGTATATTTATGTTTTAATGGTATCGTCCTGGGTTTATTCTTCCTCTTTGACTCTCTATTCCTTCCTGCCTCAGACGTGCTGAACAACTGATTATTTCAATGTCCCTTGCTCTTCATTTTCTTGAATTACCTATTCTAACTTGAGCTCTATCCCTTTTAAATATTTGATTAATTTCTTCTTTTTTCCTTGCCTTCTAGGAAAGAATTTCTTAGTAGTTTCAGTAGGTGTTCCTGTAATTTTTCCTTCTCACAACCCAGCAGTTACACAGTAGTTTGTGATACAGTGCTGTGTCCAGATCCCAGTGAAAGACTGCTGAAGAAATATTTGGCATGATAAAACCAAATATTTCTTAACTTTTGTGCACTATTCTCTGTTATCTCAGAGCATTATTTTTACCACAGATTTTATAAGGTTACACTAATTTCACTATACATGACCCAGATCAAAATGATACCTCTTTGAAAACCATATATATATATATATATATATATATATGCATACAAGAGCTGGGGTGCAGGCCAGGGGTATGGGGGTGAGAGGATTCACCAGAGACAAAGTGGGGAGCAGAGCAGGCAGGTTGACTAAAATACACTAATGAGGGGAGCAGCAGATGAGACAGGAGAGGTCTGCTGTGCCATGTGGGTAGCTCCCTGGCCAGGCATCAAACGTTCTACAGTAGCTGCTTACAGCTTCATAGTGCTGAGACCTAACCCCTTGCGCCACCAGGGAGGCCCTTCTTAACAGCTTAGTGTGAATAGCCTCCCAACACACACATATTCTGTTGCAATAACCTGTGCTCTCCTCACAGTCAAAACAGTTATGACCATCTGAAGTTGTTCCTATTTTCTTCTTTTCCCCCCACCCCAAATTGAAAATCCTAAGGAATCAGCTGTCTGTCTTACATGTCAGGCCAGCACATGACAGACATATTAGTCATGCAATAAATATTTATTCACTATGCATCATTACCAAATTTGCATAATATAATTGCTAATATAAATTATAAATAAATGATAACCCTATTTATTTACTTAAGATATACTTTCTTGTGTGATATGAAAATGGGCATAATTACAGCTTGGGATCTGAAAATTACCTAAAAGTACATGTCATGTATGAATATTCTCTGTAGTAGTGGGATGAGGTTTTCTAATTACCACATATTTTATTCATATCTTTGTTGTGGTAATTGTCATATTGATGAAATCTACCTTTTACCCATTTGTCTGGAGGGCAGAACTGTATTTCTGTATCCATAGCATCAGAGTATCCATAGTTCCTGGTATATATTAAGTGCTTAATAAACTAGATTTGGGGCCTCCCTGGTGGCACAAGTTGTTAAGTCTCAGCACTGTGAACTATCCACAGCCACTGCAGCACGAGTTCGATCCACAGCCAGGGAGCTGACCTACATGGTGCAGCAGACCTCTCCTGTTTTGTCCCCTGTTCCCCTCAGCACATATTTCAGTATATCTGCCTGTTCTGCTGCCCACTCTGTCTCTGGTGAATCCTCTTACCCCCCCACACCTCTGACCTGCACCCCAGCTCTTGCATGCATAAAATAAAATAAATATTTAAAAAAAATACTAGATTTTAATAGATGTTTAATAAATCTTATTTATAGGTGAAGGAAAGGAAAACCTATAGACAAATGGATATAAATGAATGACCAGGTGTAAATGTCTTTATTTCTAGTGAATTGATGGACCCAGAGAACTACATTTTTCTTTACTGAGGCACTATTTCATAGGGAGAAAAATTATAGTTTATACAGATAAAGAAATGATAGTTATTATCAAATTCATATTTAATTAGACCTGATTCTCATCAGTATAATGACATAAATGAAAATAAAAGTAAGTTTATACAGAAAAACAGTCAGCAGGGAACTAAAATGTAACTAAGGAAATGATAGTAATTATGTTGTAGAAGAATATCTCAAAAAAATGTTTGCCTTGGGGAATCAAAAGCATGATTCGGGCATTTTAAGCTGAAAAAGTTAATTTCCCTTATGTATCTATAAAACACATCTTGCCTTGCCTTTAAAAATAATATTTTACATATTTCCTGGAACTCTGCAGATTATATAGGTAGATTGTATCTATATGCCTCTTATTTTTAACATTTTTTGAATGCCCCAAACTGAATCTTTTTATATCATTAATGTTTTTAATGTTATTCCTGGCCTGTGTTAAAAGAGTAACTATAAAATATCCTCCAAATATTTGAAGAAATAAAAGGAGCAAATTTCCTATTTTGAGAAAAAATTTAAAATAAAGCAATCTGCTATAGAACAGTGCTCTTTAAATGCCTTTTAAGGATCACAGAATGTGATGTTCTGCTACACTGGCCTCCACTCATAATCAACCTGGTCTTTTCTCATCAACCCAACGGAACATCAATTAGTTTACTTTATGGCCAATAACCTGAAATCAAAAGAGTAAAAGAAATAAAAACAAAAATGACTGTGAACACTATCCAGAAAAGAGAATATAGGATGACAGTTCTTAAAGTATAGATTCAGATCACTTTCAATGCATTATTTTCAATATAGTCATGAGAGAATCTTGGCTTGGTGTAAGGACATATTTAATTATTCTGTTACCTTATTTTTATGAGATAGTTTACCTTTGCCTTCAAGGAGTGAATAGTCTGACTGTAAAGATGTATGTGCCTAGGTCCTAATTAAAAGTTCTCGATTATAAACTGGTTTTTTTCACTTTATAATTCTTATCTTTGATTATTTTAAAAAGAATAAGTGATTCTGATATTTCATGTATGGCCACATTTAGATGAATACAGCCTTAAGACAGCATCTTCATCTTTCATTAACTGGAACTGAAATGTAATCAGATTATTAGTGCATCTTAAATTAAGTGGGAAATTGCTGGCATGGTCAAACTTATCTTTTCTGTCTGTTTTGCATACTTCATACTGCATGAAAGATCATTTTTGTAGCCATAAATGAGATCTTACAAATTGACACTAATGAATGTCCTGGCCTAATATTTTAAGGTCTCTTTTCACATGAAGCTAGTTTTCTTCATAAACCAATCACTCTATATTAAAGGCACAGATTTTTATATACAATTTAATGTTTTGAAAATGTAGATTTTAATCTTGGTAGTTAAAGATACAGTTCATATTCTATAGGTAATATTCCTAAACATCTGCAATTTTCTTAAATAAATGGTTTTTCATCCAGTTTAATATTATAATTTTACCTAACGAACTTTTCAAAATATTGATGCTTAGACTCCATCTTGAAATATTTTTATTTTAATAATCTTGCCATCCAGAGTAGTCACTTGGACAGATTTCACTTATTACAACAAAGCAACTCTGTCTTGCAGCTGATTTTGATAACCATTGCTTTAAATTAAGCAATATATTTGCACCTATGAATTATAATTTTAGTTCATTAAGACAGAGTCCCAGATGGAGTAGAATCTTTAATCATCCTGCTTCTTTCCGTTTTTCTTGTTATTCAGTTCTTATTTTCTTTTGTTTTGCTTACTTGTCTTCATGTTTTAAATTCTATTCTTTCTCATCATCTTCACCTGCGCTCCATTAATTTTTCGAACTATTTTCATTTTATATCACTACAATAATCTATTCCTCCCTACTGATTCTTTCCCTTGGACCAATAACAGTCTCTATGTGCTCTGATATAAACACTCTTTCCAGAAAATACTTCATGTTCCAGTTCACTTTGGTACATCATCTTATTGACACAATTCTCCAAATTTATCAGTTAAGCCAAGAGTATATATGGACATGCAGGCAGTTGCATTGACTGAAACATTCAATTTAAATAATTTTACTATTATTTATTATCATTCACTGGATTATTAACCTGGAGTTACTTAATCTAGCTATCACAACAAAACACCAAACTCATATAAAATCACAATTCTAATGAGTTTCTTTCTAGCTGTCAAGTTCAAAAACACTTCTCAATATTTAATCTGTGTAAAACTCTCAACTCTTTAAATATTAACATTTAAGGCATCCCTGATGGTCTAGGGGTTAAGTCGAAGCAACAGCACCATCAAGGCCTGAGTTTCATCACCCCCTCCCAACCCTCTTTCCCCCACCAGCCTCCAGGATGCTAAACCACTTATTGCACAAACCTCTCCTCTCCTGCCTGCTACTCACCTTAGCAAGCAAATTTATTTCAGTAAATCCACCTGTGCTGCTCTCCACTCTGTCTCTTGTGTATCCTCTCACCCACCGCACCACCTCCGGCCTCCAACCCAGTTCTTCTACCCAATAACTAAATAAATATTTAAAGAAATATTAACAGTTAACAAAAAACATTATTTAGCTCTCTGCTATTCCATCTATCTCCAGTTTTTCAGTGATCATTTGTAGGGATGCTCCCATCTCCCAAAATGTTCTGTAATGATTTGAACATCAGGATGGCATTGCAGGTATCTACTGGACATGGCAATGTTGATTTTACCAGTACTTCAAGCTGGACATATCCCAAAGTAATTAACCTATTAAATATACCACATCTTCTTGATCCAGTCATCTATTTTTGGGCATTTGGGTTGTTTCCATAGCTTAGTTATTGTAAATAGTGCTGCTATAAACATAGGGGTGCAAGTACCCTTTTGAATTAATATTTCTGTGTCATTTGGGTAAATACCTAGGAGTGGAATTGCTGGATCATATGGAAGCTCCTTCTTTAGCAGATTGAGGAACCTCCACACAGCTCTTCATAGTGGTTAGACCAGTTTGTACTCCCACCAGCTGTTCAGGAGAGTTCCTTTTACTGAATATCCTCGCCAACATTTGTTGTTGCTAGTTTTTTTTTTGTTTGTTTTTTTTTTTAATATGTGCCATTCTCACTGGTGTAAGATGGTATCTCATTGTAGTTTTGATTTGCATTTCCCTGATTACAAGTGATGTTGAACATTTTTCATATGCCTGTTGGCCATTTACATTTCCTCTTTGGAGAAGTTTCTTTTTAGCTCTTCTGCCCATTTTTTGACTGGGCTATTTACTTTGTTTTTGTTGAGTCTCATCAGCTCTTTGTAATTTTTTTGTGATCAGTCCTTTATCATTAGTGTTGTATGCAAAAATTTTCTCCCAGTTGGTGGGGTTTCTCTTTGTTTTGGTTATACAATGGAATATTACTCAGCAACCAAAAAAGATAAACACATACAGTTTGCAGCAACATGGATGGAACTAGAAGGGATCATGCTCAGCGAAATGTCAGAAAGAAAAAGAAAAATATCGGACGGTCTCACTCATAGCAGGAATTTAGAAAACCTAAACAAGGGACCAGGAAAAAGACTAATTAATACAAAGTAAAAATCAAAATCAACAAGCAACTATAAACCAGAGTCATACTACGGGCAGTGGGGAGGGCGGGGAGAGGAAGGACTAGGGTCAAAATAAGGGGGGGATGCAATTGTGTGGGGAATATAACCAAAATGAAAATGCATACATTGTGCAAAAATGAAAAAATGATGTAAGAATTATATAAAACAAACTATTAATTAAAAGTAAAAAATAAAAAAAGTAATTAACCTATTAACTTTCATCTAAAACAGAAACAAGGTCACAACCCACACAGAGACTCAAACACAAGTACTATCTTATTTTGGAGGCCACTGTATTGTCATGGGTCCATTAATCTTAAGGTTACATGGATTTCAGACCAGCAGTTTTGGAATCATACTTGTTTTCTCCATCCTTCACCTATCTTCATCCAGAGGATTATCAAGTTACTGAAATTTCCTGTTTACTAAATGCATCTGTTTGTCATAATTTCCTTACTATACTCATGTAGTACCATAAATTCAGCTATTATAGCAGATTCTTATGGACAGCCCCATTTTTGCAGATTTCACACCACACGCTACAAAGAATTATTCTGAAAAATGGGTCAGAACAGATCCCCATCCTCCTGGAATGCTTACCCAAGAGAGGGTCCAGTCTCCACACATGTAGTCTTTGTACTATTTCAAGTATTTTTGTCTCATCTTCTGCTACATAACTCCATGTAATTAACTTTCCAATCACAGAGAAGTTTTTGTTTTGTTTTATTCGTTCTAAGCATGGACTATCTTCCCCATTCTATGAGAGTGCGATGTGAATACCTCTCTCAGATTTTAAGATGTGATCCAAATTATTCCATTTTTTTTAAAGATTTATTTATTTATTTATACAAGCACTGGGTACAGTCAGAAGCGCAGGAGGGTGAGAGAATTCACCAGAGCCAGAGCGGGGAGCAGAGCAGGCAGAAGGACCAAAGCACACTGCTGAGGGGAGCAGCAGGCGGCAGGAGAGGTCTGCGTGCCATGTGGGACCCTCCTCTGTTGGCCGGGGAGCAGCCGGGGATCGAACCGGCGCCACAGAGGCTGCGGGCAGCTTCGCAACCCAGCACTCAACCGCTGCGCCACCGGGGAGGCCCCAAATTATTCCATTTTAAATAAAATTTTTATCTTACCTTTTTATTTTCTTAACACTCAGTTCAAATGTTGTTTCTTTAATAATGTCATTTTTGACAAGTAAATCAGAATTCTTTTCATGATCTTCCCCTATATCCAGAAAGCAAGTCTATCTCCTATACAATTTATTATGCCTTGCATTTAAGTTAACTTTTATGTGCTATCTACCCTATTGAACTGCATTTTTTTAGGATGGGCAGAGCTTAATAATCTAACCAAAAGTAGTCAACATAATGACTTACACACAGAAGTGTTCACCAAACATCAATTGAAATTTAATTTCCTCAATTAATGTCATCTCAACCAGCATTTTAAGAGGCTAATTCTAAAATGTCTTCTGTGTGACTTAAGAGGAACTCTATAATTCACAAAATCTTCTCTCCCACAGCCTTTTCCTAAAATGCTATCTAATTTCACTGCACCCACCAGGCTACTCATTTACAGCTTTTAATGTGGAAAAAATATTTTAAATTGACAACCTTCCTGATTTTTTCTTCTACTTATGTCAGAGGTTATTAACTTTTAGAACTGGAAATTATTTTGAAAATATCTCTTGTTCACAACCTAATTTCATACACAAGAATTTTAGTTAGTGGATTGATGATTAATCCAAAATTTCCAAGTTTACAATTTACAGAGTTGATACTGAATCCAATTTAAAGATAATAGAATCTGGAGCCAGATTAGCTGGTTGTGTTCCATTTGCTACTTTGTACCATAGTGACTTTGGACAAATACTTTAAACTTCTGCACCTCAGATTCCTCATAATCAAAATGGTGATAATAAAAAAAGTGTAAAATAATGCCAACAACACATATGTACTTTTTAAATGATGTGTAAGTATCATCTAGTTGTTATTGTTGAACCATTCTTGTGAGTTATATAAAGCATTTAATGATTTTTAATATACCTTACTGCCTTACCTGTGTGTATCTCTGTGTGTCAGGTGTATTACTTAGTCCTCTGTGGAAGACACATAAACATTACATATAAAATTAAATATTAATGATTTTCTCTTTAAAACTTCCTTGTTGTTCTAATTAACATTAGGATAAACTAATGCCATATTTTAATGTCTTTTAACTATTGTGTCAAATAATGATATTTTTCTTTGTGTTAAGTTTGTGTGTGTATGTGCATGTCCATATATATGTGTTATGTGTTTGTAATACCATGATTGAAGTCCAAGGGTTATATTTACTTAATCTTACTGGATGCAGTATTTCAGTAAATACCAGATAAAAATTCAAGAACAAAGCTTACAAAAATGTAAACATATTTTCACATCACTTGATTTTTTTAATTTTTTTTAAAAAAATGTGTATTTATGCATATAAGAGCTGGGGTGCAGGCCAGAGGTGTGGGGGAGTGAGAGGATTCACCAAAGACAGAGTGGGGAGCAAAACAGGAGGATTGACTGAAATACACTGCTGAGGGGAATAGCAGACAAGGCAGGAGAGGTCTGTATTTTGAGTTTTTAAATTATTATCTTTGTAACTTTATTTTATATATTTTTTCCATCATTCTTCATTTTTGTACAATGAATGCTTTCTCATCTCAGCTATAGTCCCTGTAAAATTCCCACAACCCAGTCATCCCTGTACCATCACCATAGTCCCTTGTGTGCTTCCCTCTCCTGTTTTGATCCTACTCCCCTCTCTCTCCCCCAAAAAATGTCTCTAGTTTTTAGTTGCCTATTGATTTTGATATTTACTTAATTATACTTACTTTTTTTTTTTTCCTGATTCCTTAAGGAGAGGTCTGATGCACAATGTGGGCCACTTCTCTGGCTAGGATTGAAGTCATGCAGCAGTGGCTGTGGATAGCTTCATAGTTCTGAGACTTAACCCCTTATACCACCAGGGAGGTCCTCACATCATTTAATTTTTAATATTTGAAATAATTTAATTTTACCACTAAAGACTATTTAATTTCTTAACTTGTTTCCATTAGTATTAAAACAGGACCACAATTATAATTCTTTTTTTTATATTGTATTTGTCTTTAGTCTTTTTTTTCCTTTCCTTTTCTTTTTTTATTTCATATTTTTATTTTATATATTTGTACATCATTTTTCATTTTTGCACAATGTATGCATTTTCATCTTGATTATAGTCCCCATACAATTCCCACCACCCTTGTTTAAATCTACTCCCTTCCCCACCAACCCAGCCCTGGCCCCCTGTAGTGTGTTTCTGGTTTATAGTTGCTTGTTGATTTTTATTTTTACTTTGTATTAATTAGTCTTTTTCCTGGTCCCTTATTTAGGTTTTCTAAATTCCTGATATGACACCATCTGGTATTTTTCTTTTTCTTTCTGGCTTATTTCACTGAGCATGAGCCCTTCCAGCTCCATCCACGTTGCTGCAAATGGCATGAGTTTATCTTTTTTTGACTGTTAAGTAATATTCCATTGTGTATATGTACCACATCTTCTTGATCCAGTCATCTATTTTGGGGCATTTGTGTTGTTTCCATAGCTCAACTATTGTAAATAGTGCTGCTATAAACATAGGGGTGCAGGTGCCCTTTTGAATTAATGTTTTTGTGTCCTTTGGGTAAATACCTAGGAGTGGAATTGTTGGATCATATGGAAGCTCCATCTTTAGCAGATTGAGGAACCTCCACACAGCTCATCATAATGGTTGGACCAGTTTGCACTCGCAGGAGAGTTCCTTTTTCTCCACATCCTTGCCAACATTTGTTGTTGCTGTTTTTTTTTTTTTTTTTTTTTTTTTTTTTAATATGTGCCATTCTCACTGGTGTAAGATGGTATCTCATTGTAGTTTTGATTTGCATTTCCCTGATTACAAGTGATGTTGAACATTTTTTCATATGCCTATTGGCCATTTGCATTTCCTCTTTGGAGAAGTTTCTTTTTAGCTCTTCTGCCCATTTTTTGACTGGGTTATTTACTTTGTTTTTGTTGAGTCTCATCGGTTCTTTGTAGTTTTTTGTGATCAGATCATTATTATTAGTGTTGTGTGCAATCAGTGGAGTGTCTCTGTTTTGGCTGGTCTCCCTTGCTGTACTGAATCTCTTTAATTTGATGTAGTCCCAACTGTTTATCTTTGCCTTCACTATCACTGCTTTGGGTGATGTGTCTTTAAAGATGTTGCTGAGTTGTATGACATGCAGTGTCTTGCCTATATTTCTGATTTAATAGGCAGGTTACTCATGCCTATTAAAATTTCTAATTGAATTTGAAGTTTTATTAAAGCCTCTTTGCATTTTGTTCAAATGGATGTTGCTCATCACCTAAGACAATGGCAACACCTTCCATTGAGTTGGTCAAGCTGGAAACCTGAGTTATTCTTGACACATTCTTACTCACTGATTCTGTCCTTTATTGTACATCTTAAATTTTTAATTAAAAATCTTAACTATAATTCCTATATTGGATTTTAAATTCAAGTGTAGAAAAGATTTTGTTAAGTATGCTATTTTCTTTTTTCTAAACCACTATTGTATATGCAACGCTTTTTCTTTTTTGCATAGTCAGCCCCTTGCCCAACACCTTGTACATAGTGATCCCTTAATAAAATTTATTTAATGAATGAATTGATATAGGTTAAATAAGTGCTAAGCAATTTATGTATGAATATTTGGAAATCACCTATATTTTAGGTTAATGCATTTTTTTAAATTCAATAAGCTGAAGATTTATTTGTATCTTTAACTCACAGTTTCTTTACTGGATTATCCAAAGAATATTTCCAGTGGAGACTCATGAGAGGCTAAACAAACTGACTAAAAACTTCAAGCCAACTATTACTCATATATGAAATGAAACATTGTGAAATTTTTAACATCTAAGTTCTATATTAAGTCCTTTGTAGTTATTTTGTATAGATTGAGCTTTCTCTTGGGATAAACTTAGGGAAAATGTTAATGATACAAATATAGTGATAATAAACATCTTGTATTTGTATAAGTGAAAGAAAAGTCTCACATTTGGCTTTTTTTGTTATTTCCCTTACCCAATATATTTAGAATCACACTGTATATGATTATTTTTAAATTATGTAAGTTATGCATTTAAAATTTTGACACTATATTTTCTCATTATTACAGTTCTATATATTGCTGGCTGACTAGATAGATTTGATGTTTGATAATATTCTAGAATAAAAATATTCAATATGTCTTATATATTTTTCTTTACTGTGTATTACCAAAGTATTTCTTTTATTCAGCTGTTTAAAAAAAAAACTGTCCAATAATTGGATTTTTTCATTGTTAAATTGAATGATTTTTGTATATCTTTGCTGTTAATCCTCTCAGTTATGCAATGTGATTTTTCTCCCATTCAATGGTGTTTTATTTTAATCTGCTTATATTTTCTTTTGCCATGTAAAAGCTTTTTTAATTTAATGTAATCCCATTTTTTTTTTTTTTTGCTTAAGTGTCTCTTGCCATGGAGGATGAGTCTTCAAATACGTATTTGTCATTCATGACATCAAATGGATTGTCAATATTTTCTCTTAGATGTTTTATTATTACAGATTTTATATATAAGTCTTTAGTCTATTTTCATATTATTTTTGTGCATGCATTTAGAGAGTGATCCAAGTTCATTGTTTTATATGTTGACCATACAGTTTTCCCAGAACCATTTCTTAAAAAAAGTCGTCTTTCCTCATTATAAGATGTGACTCCCTTATGATGAATGGAGAACTGATAAGTATATAAAAAATGTGTATATTTATTTCTGGATTTTTAATTCTATTCAATTGACCCATGTGTCTTTGTTTATTCCAATACCATATTATTTGAATAGCTGTTATTTAGAGTATAGCTTAAAGTCAGATAATGCAATGTCTCCATTTATATCCTCTTTTCTAAGCATTGTTTTTACTATTTTTGGCTTCTTATGAAACCATATAATTTTTAATAGTTTTTGTTTAGTTTCTTTGTTGGTATTTTAATGGATATTGCATTAAGTTTGTATATCCTTCCTGCATAATAAATATTATACTATATTGATTCTTCCCCTCTATCAGCATGGAATGTCTTTCCATCTCCTTAAGTCATGATCTATAGCCATAAATAATGTTTTATAGTGTTTATTCTATGTAAAATTCACCTCATTGGTTAGGTTAATTATTAGGTGTTTGATTAATCTTGATGCAATTGTGAATGGAATTATATTTCCTAAATTTATTTTTCTTCTTGTTCATTATAAACAATAACACAGCTTACTTTTAACACTTTGACATATTCACTTATTGTTTCTAATATCGCTTTTAGTGAAGTCTAGGATTTTCTAAGCATAGTGTTTATTATCTGCAAACAAGGATAGATTCACTCCTTTAACCTGGAGTCTTCTTGTTGTCTGAATGCTCTAGCTAATTAAACAGACGTGGTGAAAATGAGCATCTTAATCTTTTTTCTGATCTTAAAGGAAAAGTTTTAGGTTTTACACTATTAACAATTATATTGTCCAAAGTTTTCTGATATGCAGCCTTTATTTTGTTATGGTAGATTCAATCCATAGCCATATTATTTAGATTTTTTATTATAACTGGGTACGGAATTTTATCAAATATTTTCTCTGTTTATATTGATGTTATCACAATTGTTATCTTTTCTTTTGCTGATGGTTTCATTGATGTTTTTAGTATGGTATATTCAATTCATGTTTCATTTATTTTCACTCTCAGAATTTCCTCCATCTAACTTGAGGTCTTTGTCCTCAAGTTTGTTCCTCTTTGTCCAAGTTACTTTAGGTGTAATATCAAGTTGGCTATTTGGAATTTGTCTTGGTACCTAATATGGACTCTGTTGAAGTTATCTTTCCTTTCAGACAACTTTTTCTGCATCCATTAAGTTCTGATAGGTTCTGTCCTCAATTTCATTCATCTCAAGCTGTATTTTTCAATTTTTGCTATAAATTCCTCTAGAATCTAATAGTCATTAAGCAACATATCATTAAGACTCAATGTACTTATGACTTTTTCCTTTTCTAAGTTTGTTTCCAGTTTTATGAAATTACGATCAGAAAGTATATCTGTTATGATTTCAACTTTTGTTGTCTTATTCACAATTAACTTGTGTTCCAACAAATGTATATACTTGAAAATGTTATATACATTGAAAAAAAACATATTAATCAGTTTTTCAGTGGAGCATTCTGTAGATGTCTGTTAATCCCACTTGCTCTAGGTCCGCCTTTAAGGGTTCTCCTTCTATTCAACCTACATAGTTTTTTCTGGAAATTCTTAATCTTATTCATTATGCTCTTAACCCCCTGAATATTTCAATTATTTCCTTTTGTAAACATTTATGCATGCATGCATGCAAGAACTGGGGTGTAGGCCAGAGCAGCAGGGAGGCAGTGGGAGGATATATCAGAGAGAGTGGGGAGCAGAACAGACAGATCTACTGAAATACACTGCTGAGGGGAACAGTGGGAAGACAAGAGAGGTCTGCTGCACCGTGTGGGTTAGCTCCCTGGCCAGCCTGGCTGGGGATCAAACTCATGCTGCAGTGACTGTGTTGGCTTTATAGCACTGTGTCTTTAACTATTGCACCACCAGGGAGGCCCTATTTCCTTTTTAAAGCTTCAATTACACCCTTCCTTTCATTTATTTTAACTGTGAACCTATTAACTTATTTTTCTGAATTTTGTGGTGTCTCTTTGACTAGCTTTGCTGAGTTCACTTGTGTTTATTTGACTTACCTTTTGGAAATTTTTTATAATGTTTTAACTTGTCTTTCTGATATTTCCTCTATAGTTTCTTTATTATAGGAGTTCTGAAATATCTGTTAGTTATCTTCCATCTTTTTATGTTTGGATTTTGAAGAGTTGTACTCACCATGTAATGTCACAATCTATTGTGTTCTCATATTTCCAAGTGTTAGATTTTTGTCTCCCCTCTTTGCTACTTGAGATCAGCCTATTTTAATATTTTAAATAAATATATTCAGTGATAACTTAGCAGTTTAAACTATTTTATTTTCCCAGCAGTTGGTGTTGTGGTTTTCTTGATTTTATTTATTTTGTCCTCTACCTTGGTTCTGCATGTACTCACATTTGCCTTAAAGTTGCTGAGTCAGCAGTGGGAGGGGGAGAGAATTTGAGAGGTCCAGACATTTGTATGGATGAGTTAGGGTTGGATTGGCTCACATTTGTGGCACCCCCAACATCCATCCTCTCCAATGTTTGGAATGAGAGACTACATGCTTTCGGTGTGTTGCAAAATATAATCACCAGTCCCATAGGATGAGAAGAGGGGTTAGGTTAGAATGTTTTCTCTGCTATTAATTATAGACCCAGTCTGTTTGGAGCACCTCAGCTTTTCCACAGGCTTTTCCCTCTGTCCAGGCAGTGTGTCTCCACATAACCTCTGCTCCCCTTCTCCCAGACTCCTGGATAAGCCAATAGCCTTGCCACTGGTACCTGCCCAGACCAAAACTGCCAATCATTATCTTCACCCGTCACTTTTTTGAATGTAGCATGAATTTACTCAATGTCAACTCTGTTGACATTTTCACTGGTCTTTATTCTCCTAGGGATAATCATTCCCACTGTTTCCCCAAATAGTGTACAAATAATCAGCATAAATACCACCTGAAAATTAAAATATAGCAAATTGTTTTTTTTTAATTTATTACAGAAGTCTTCAAAAACCATGCTTCTTATACTCTCACAAGTATAAAAGAAAAAAAAAGAAAAAATATACCTTATTAAATGTAGAACACAAAATGAAAGGAATCAGCATGACATAACAGAAAAGAAAAGTGAATTTTGAAACATAACAGTGTCTTTCTACCTTAGCTAAAAATCAAAATAAACCAAGCCTCAGACACTTTCTGAGTTTCTGAGATAGTGGAATGGGCAGAGGGTGATTACTAAGCTAATACCAATTAAGGGAATTCTCACCATTTCTCACCCTTCCTAATTGGTTGGTGAATTTCATTGGAAGTTAGAATATAAAAAAATCCCTTATTACAAGAATATCTCAGTCATAAAAAGTAATAGATTTGAGTAAATATTTAGATGATGAGGTATTCTGCACAGGATTTGCAGGTATTCTGCTCTTTTATTGTTACAAGTGCCAAATTTGTATTTGTATACTGCAGAAAATCTCTTTCTATAACAGCAGAAGGTTATGGTGTAGATCTAAATCAGATGTGAAGTGCATTAGCAATGTAAAGGCTACTCTGCATATATTAAAATCAAATATAAGTAAATTGTTTCATTATTTAGTTGCCCCACATAGTGAATCTCAGACTCTTTGTCACAGCCCCTAAATCACTTCATCTGTTAGGTGTCATATTAGAAAAAAAGACCCAGCCTGCCTAGAATGTTAAAGTGTCAAATGGCCAACGCATTTATTTCATATTAATTTAGATATAACGTTTGCTGAAAAAGTTTATTCATAAAAAGTACTATGCTCATGCTTTTCATCAACTATAACTTTTCTATCCCTGATTCATTTTGAAATTCCAATTTGAATTTTTCACTATTTTATTATTTAGTATTCTTTACATTTATCCTTTTATACAAAATCATATGTCTCAAAGGCATTAAAGAGAAATTGAAGATACAAATTGGCTGCAGCCAGACTACAAAGGATATCAGGGACAAATCTTTTTTTTTTTTTTTAATATGTGGGAGTAAGAGGGGCTAAAGATATCTGGAATATGTACATATTACAAAACCAAGAGGTAAGAATTGTGGGAGGTAAGACTGACCTTTCTATTCACAAAATAACAGTATTTCTTACCATTTAGATATGACAACATCTACATAAATCAATTAAAGTCCATAAATTTCACTTTAGTTTCAGCTGATAACATGTAAACTGGCTTTCTTTGTAAATTAGCCCCTTCATCATTCCTTTCTAACTTAGGATGCAGATTTCCTCTAATAGATTGAAATATATTAATCAGAGATATTTTGTGAATATGCAGAGTTAATGTCTTAGTTCCCCCTTTCTAACCTTGGTTTACCAATAATTTCTTCAAAACATTTTTGTTTATGTGAGTGAAGTCATGTGTGTTGATTCTTAACCTGCTATTGCATTACTTAGTACTAAAGCTGAAAAAATAGCATAATATAATTTAAGTAATCTAAAAATGTAATTCACTTCTGGTTCATTAAATTTCCTTTCTAATATTTTTTAATAGTTTCCTTCTGTCAGCCACATCTGTCTACCCCAAATACCAATTCTTAGACTGAGAAGAATTAATGACTGTCTCTCAAATTTACTTTTTTCCTCTAAATTATTCTGTCACAGTAGTTGTGTTTCCTGAACACATTAGCTTATCTGTGGTTGACTGGCTCTGCAGTTTTAGGGGTATTTTTATCACCCTTGTTTTGCAGTGCTGTTTGGTATTTACATCATCTCCCAGATGGGTGCCCTCTTCCATTTAAATATCATCCAGCTTATCCCCTTCCTTCCAATATCATTTATGAAAATGTTAAATAAGATCAATCATAATACCTACATCCCTGAAGCACACTCTTCAATACTTCTTAACTTGATGACTTGCCATTTATCATTAAATTCCTTTAGCCAATTTAAGTCCCAGGAAGAATGTTAATATTGAATCCAATTTGAGCTAAATTTTAATTAAGATTTCCTGAGACATTGTGTTAAGTGATTTACTATAATCAAAATTGATACTGCCTGTGCTTCCCCCCACCTAATTTTCTAATTTTATCCACACACAAAAGAGAATGGATTTGTCTGGCTTGAATAATTCTCCATAAATATATATCATTCTGTTTGACTGTTTTGGCAAATAGTTTCCTTCTCCTTTGCCTTTAGGACTATGTCATTCTCATGTAAGTCCCAGAATCTTTTTATGAAATGCATTTCCTTCTGTCAGCCACATCTGTCTACCCCCAAATACCCATTCTTAGACTTAACAGAATTAATGACAGTCTCTCAAATTTTTCCTCCAAATTATTCTGTGCTGCTATTTCTGTGCACATTACTACTCTGCAAGAAGTATGTAATAAAAATTGAAATAAAATATGCATAAATTATCTCCTTAAGCATGATGGCGAACTTTACTTTCTTTACATTTTATCAGAATAGTAAACTTGCAACTTGAATAGGACATTCATTTATTTGAAATTCCTGAAATTGACCTCAAGTGTTAAGGTAAATGTGCATGGTCACATTTTGTCTAAAAAGTGCATGATAGTGTCCATCAGTAACTCCCCAAAATCTCTGTGAATGATAAAGAACTACTGATTTATAGAAGACACAGAGTTGAAAAGTACATAAGAAAATGTCAGTAAATAAGAAAAATTTTCTACAGGTATATTTATTATAATCAAGTGTGTTTTCTTAATTCAGTGAAAAACTTTTAGTTTTGCCCTCATGTGCAATTTGAGGCCACCTAGGTTTCTTCACTACATTTTGATATAATTAAACATATAGATTTCAGTGAGTTTGTAAAATGTACATATGTTTTTTCACTAGAATTTATATTTCATATTTATCAGAAATTCAAGGAACCTTATTTAACATATTAAATCATTATTTCCTTAATTTTACTTCTTGAAATTAATAAATGTCGTTCTTTTTGTAGTCTTCCATCAAGAAAACAACTGTAAATGTGCCAAGAGAACTTTCTTTACTTTGTTGTTTTTGAAAACAAGTTTTTGTTGTTGTTGTTGGGGGGAAGGATAACACAGTGGTGAAAAGTTGTGTCCCAAGAGGATTTATGTTGTAATTTTCAATTCCAGCTCACTGCAGTCGACGCAGATGAAGGGTCTAATGGGGAGATCACATATGAAATCCTGGTTGGTGCTCAGGGAGACTTCGTCATCAATAAAACAACAGGGCTTATCACCATCGCTGCCGGGGTGGAATTGATAGTTGGGCAGACTTACGCACTTACGGTCCAAGCAGCTGATAATGCTCCTCCAGCAGAGAGAAGGTAATTTATATTAGAACCAATGCGGTCTTTTCATCATTCCTCTTTCACCCCATAATTAAATTTAAGAAGTGCAGCAAGCATCCTTTTGTCTTATAAGCTCTAAATTAGATCAGAGAATCAGACCTTAGTCTCAGGAATTGCGTATTATGATTTTGTTAAATTGTGGGATAGCAGCAGTTAAGGAAAAAAATAAACCCCCAAATAATTTAATATGATTTCATGGAATTTAAGGATATATGTCTTTGTTTTAATTACATAGGTTGGTAGTATTGGAGGTGTATATCCAATTTATTACTAAAAAGTGGACAGGTCACAGATGTAGCAGTAATATGTATCATCTCCAGGTTTTGAATCTACCTCTCAACATCTGAATAATTATTTAAATATACAATATTACATACCTTTAATTATATAACAATTTAATAAGTATTTTACTGTTTGAAAATGTTTATTCTATAGAATATATTATTTATCTTTGAAATCTATCATCCATCATCTGTCTGTATCTCTGTATCTGTTCACCCATCCATCTATCCAACCATCCATCCATCCATCCATCCACCCATAGACTTAGTCTTCTCTCAGAGAGAATGGCTTTAGAATGTCTGAGGATACCAAAATCCACAGATGTTCAAGTCCCTTATATAAAATGACAGTCTCTGCATATAACCTATGCACATCTTTCTGTAGAGTTTAAATTATGTATCAAAATAATGTAAATTCCATGTAAAACATTGTTATATTGTTTAGGAAATAATAACAAGAAAACAGGCTGCACATGTTTAGTGTGTTGCCATCACAGTCCTAATTATACAGAAACTGTTATCTATCCATTATTGGTTAAATACTTGGATGTGGAATTTCAGACTAGTGAGGGTCAACTCTATTCTCTGTACAATACTGGTAAGTGACAGACAGTAAAAAAGAATAGAAAGTAAAATGACTTCTGTTACAATTGTATCTATCTAATACTCAGCCTGAAATATTCATTTTTATTAATTTCTTGCTTGTTTCCAGATTTTTAAGATGCATATAAAGAAAATGCAAATGGAAATCATTACATTGCTGTATTTTTCTTTTTTTTCCCCATCCCCAAGATATTTTGGAGTTGTTTTCACATGTAAACTTTTTTCACAGCCATATATTATTTCTTCATATATATATAATACTATTTAGGAATCACACAATTCGTGGGGCCTCCCTGGTGGTGGAGGCTGTTGAGTGCAGCACTGTAAAGCTGTGTGCAGCCTCTACAGTGCCGCTTCGATCCCCGCCGGCCTCCGAGCAACCCACATGGCGAGCAGACCTCTTCTGTCGCGCCCGCTGCTCCCCTCAGCAGTGTATTTCATCAGTCTGCCTGTTCTGTTCCCCGCTCTGTCTGTGGTGAGTCCTCTCACCCTCCTGTGCATCTGGCCTGTACCCCAGCTCTTGTATACATAAAATAAATCTCAAAAAAAATAATAATCACACAATTGGTGGATTTTAAAATTTTAGTTTCTCTTTCACTGTCAGTGAAGGAATGCATAACATTGAAAATGAAAAATAAAATCATTTTTAATATATACAATTTCATAAAAAAGTAAATTCCCAGAAGTAAGAAAAAATGGCGTATGCAATTATAAATTTTAGAAGTAACTGTCAAATTGTGTTCTATGGAGCTTTAATTTATATCTGAACACCAAGTCTAAGAATGAGCAATTCTGAACATCTTACGTCATGTCAAACATTTGGATTTTTGACAATCTGACAAGTAAAATAAATAGCATCTATTTTTATGCATTTACTTATTAGTGAGTTTAAGAATATTTTCTATGTTTAAGAGCCAGTTGTATTTACATTTTCTGTATATGCTGTGTTTACTGCCTTTGTCCATTTTTCTATTGATACATTAATCCCAGGTTAAAATTATCCTGTTTTCTATTTGTGATTTTGAGGATACATGTTGATATATCTAAATCTTCATTACATTTGAGATTTATCCTCATGCATACTAGGAGATATTGATGTAATATTTTTTCAAGGAACTGTGCCAATCCTCCCATATACAAGATATTTCATTTTTCTTAATAGTTTGAGATGTTTCATATATTACATTATGCATTTGAATTTAATTCTATAATTTCTGTTGTATTAAATTAGTTCATCTCTCTTTTTGTGAGCTATTACACCATTATAAGTGTTAAGTATTAAAACTATGCTTTATAATATAGTGGTGCTAATTTACCATACTATTTTTTCCCTAAAAAGTTTAATGGTTATTTTTTCTATTATTTTTATTTGACTTTCCATAAACCAGTTTAATGGGGTTCTTCTAGCTATCTTTTTTATTAACCAATTGCTAAGTTAATTACTTAGGGCTAAATTATATTGTTTTGATATTAAATCTGTTAAAGAATATCTATCCTTTACTCCTCCAACTTCCTTTATGCACCTTAGTGTTTTTTTCCTCAAGGGATATCTTCTTTTTTTAACATACATTTATTCTGAACTGAGATAATATCGGGCTACCCCCATTGGGTATTACCACCATAGTACACCCACCACCAACTTGTCCATTGACCATTATGCTTCCTTTCCTCTTTTTTCTTCTCCTCTGCTCTCTCTGCACATTGGTGCTTCAGTTCTGTAGTCTGCAATCTAGGGCTCGTTTTCCAGTGTGTCTTTATCAGACTATTAATTTAGTCACTTTATGTTCCATATATTTGTGAGACCATCCACTACTTTCTTCTTCTAACTTATTTCACTGAGGATTATCCTTTCAAGCTCCAACCATGTTACCATAAATTACATGAAAATTTTTTGATCACTGGATAAGTGTTCTGCTGTGTATCAATATACCACATCTTCTTGATCTACTGAAATGTTCTGGGGAGCTTAGGTTATTCCCATAATTTAGCTACAGTAAATAGGACTACAATAAACATGAGAGTGCAGGTTTCCTTTTGAATTAGTGATTTTGAATTTTTTGCACAGATTCCTAGGAGTAGAATTCCTGGGTCAATTGACAAACCCATATTTAATGTTTTGAGACACTTCCATACTGCTTTGCATAAGGGCTGCACCAGTTTGCATTCCCACCAGCAGTGTTTGGAGGGGTCCCATTTTCCACATCCTCTGTAGCACTTGTTTTTTCTGTTTGTTTTTTAATATGGGCCCTATCCACAGGTGTGACATGATATCTCATTGTGTTCTTCATTTGCATATCTTTAAAATAAGTGATTGTGATCATTTTTTATGTGCCTGCAGACCATTTTAATGTCTTCTTTGGAGAGGTGTCTGTTTAGTAAAAGAATCCATATTTTGATTGCATTATTTGTTTTCATAGAGTTTTATGTCTTCATTGTAGATCTTTGATTTGCCCTTTATCAGATATATGGTATGCACATATATTTTTCCATGCTGTAGTATGTCTTTTTGCTTTCATTGTGGTTTATTTTGCTGTATAGAAACTGTTTAGTTTGATGTAGCCCCAAATATTTATATTCTCTTTTGTTTTCCTTGCTGTTGTTAATGAATCCCTAGAGGTATTGCTAAAGCTTATGTCATCAAATGCTTTTCCTTTGTTTCTTCCTGTATTTTATGGTTTTGAGTTTACCTACAACTCCCAGATCCGTTTTGAGCTGACTTTGGTTGTATGGTGTGAGATCAAGGTCTAGTCTTATTTTTTGCATGTAGCTGTCCAGTTTTCCCAAAACCATTTATTGGACAGGCTATCCTTGTTCCAGTGTATGTTTTTGCTCCTTATTCATAGATTATCTGACCATACATTCATGGGTTTATTCTGGACTCTGAATTCTATTCATCATTGGTTTGTGTGGCTCTTTTTATTTCAGTACCAGACTGTTTTTTGAAAAATGCCATCGATATTTTTATTGGAATTGTGTTGAATCTTTATATTGTTTTGTGGAAAATGGCCTTTTGGCAATGTTAAATTTTCCAATACGTGAGCAAGGAATATTTTTCCAAAAAACATTTTCTTTATACAAGTCCTACACATTTCACTCTAGGTCTGTTTCTTTTTCTTTTGTTACTGTAAATAGATACTTTTTCCTTATGTAAAACTATAGAGTGGATCATTCCCTGCTTTTAAATCTCTCCCAGAATAAAAAGGCCATCATTTTCCCTAAGCTCACTAACATGGGGATTTTTCTCTCCATACCACTCTTAGTAATCATGGAGATTAGGTAGATGCCTCTCTAGTTCCTTATTGATAATTCTAGGTTATTCTCCCTTCTTCTTATTATGCTTTCTTTTGATTATTTAATATCTAATTATTGAACTAGCATTGCATTATAATGTTCCAGGTGTGCATCATTGTAAATCAATATCTGTATATACTCCATTAACCTTACCACTAAAAGTTGAATTCTATCCCTCACCACACAGTTGACCCCTTTTGCCTGATTTATCCATTACATTCTCCCTTCTCTTCCGGTTATAGTGTATCTTAAAAGTGAAGAACAGTGAGTCTCCTTCTTACTGTCATCTGACCAGATTTTCCCTTCTCTCTAACCTAACCTTCCACAGTCACCAACAAATCTGCAGGTCATGCTAGCAGACTTACACTTCAAAAGTAATTTTGTAAAAATTCCTGGTGACCTCAATATCCATTGTGATTTAAGGCATCCTCCATCTTATAGGTACTCTGGACCCATTTTAAATGCTTTCTTCCTCAAAGCAGCTCTTCTATAAGATCTATACTAAAAATATTGTCAGAAACTAATGATCCCCACCACTTTCAATATTAACATCTACGAATAATCAAACCACTGTTTACCATGGTCCAGACTGTTGAAAAACTTCTAATTAGACTTCTGACCATACCCTTTTTCATTTTCCACCCTGACAGTAACTTGATTGATTCTGATAATATAAAAAAAAATCTCCTATGTATTTTCACATCTATGTATAATAAAAAGCAAAATCATTAAAATGTCAGTGGGACCCAGCACAGTTTGCTAGCTGATATCAACCTCAAGATAGTCTTCTGTTACCTCTTCATATTAACTTCATGTGCAGCTTGATTCTGTTTCTTTCAGTGCACTCCACTCATCACAACTGTTTTTTCTCTGTCCCTAAGACTCACAGCTATTCCCCAAACTTTGAGCTTAACTTTTTATTTTCTCTGAGTGATTCCTCCCTTGGATTTTTTCATGGTCTAATTTTCTTTACTTCATTACTTATTGTTAATTTTCTCAGTGAAGTCTTGTCTGATAACATATTTATAACCACAATAATTCTAAATATTTTCATATATCTTTGTTGGAATTTTTTTACCCACTATAATTTAAGATAAGTGCTCTTATCTATTTATCTATTTCCATTTATAGTATGGGGTTTATTGTCAACCTTGCTTCTTCCCTATTAGAGTTTTAGTTCACAGGTGCATCGTGCTTTATTTGTCTCATGTCTCCAGAAACCAGAACTCAATTGTTAGATTTACCAAAGTTCTTAAAAAATGTCTTTCTCTTTTATTTTCTAAGGTTCTTAATAGCTTTTCTGTTTTCTAAAAAAAATAAGTGAATTTGGGATATGGGACATTGTGACACAAACTCAAATATATTTAAAGATTTCCCCAAACTGAGTCAGATATGAAATAATATTATTTTCTCTCACACTATACACCAATTGACTGACTTTGTTTTTGATTAAAAAAGTGTCTGTGGGTCCTCCCCTGGCATCGCAGTGGTTGAGCGCTGGGATGCGAGGCTGCCCGCAGCCTCTGCAGCACAGGTTCGTTCCCGGCCCCTGGGAAGGGTCCCACAAAAAAAAAAAAAAAAAAAGTATCTATGACAACAAGATGTTTTATTTAGCCAATAAAATCATTTATTACATAACTGTCACTGTGTTCTAAAAATAAAAATATAAACAGTACTGTTATTTGCAGACCTCCCCCAAATTACTTAAAAGTGTAGAAAGTGGTATATAAATAATTAAATTCCATTTAAATGATAATTTTGATACTGAGGTAAAATCTTGGCTTTCTAGGCATTGGTAAGGGCCCTTGTCATAATTAGAGAGTAATTGAAAGTCCTCCTCACCATGATGAGTCTAGAAGAATTAATAGCTGCTGGCCAGTTAAAATAAAAATATCACATTTTTATACAGTCTGAGAGGCCTTGAACTAGCTTGGGTTTGTGTATAATTACAACTCAGTCAGTGTTATATGGTGTATTATCTTTAATTCAAGGAAAGGCAAAATATCTACAAAAAGAAACTTGAAATATCCTGTTAAAGGATTTTGAAATAATTTTAAAATAATAAGTCATGTGAAATAATTTTAGTTTCTAGAAGAACTCTGGGTGAAATATAGAAAACTTCAGGCAGAGAAATGAGATAAAAGTTCAGTTTAGGGCACATTTAGTTGAGTGTGTCAATAGTTTATCTAAAAAAGAAATAGATATATATCTTTTTTTTTTTTAAAGATTCATTTATTTATTTATACAAGCACTGGATACAGTCAGAAGCACAGGAGGGTGAGAGAATTCACCAGAGTGGGGAGCAGAGCAGGAGGACCGAAGTACACTGCTGAGGGGAGCAGCGGGTGGCAGGAGAGGTCTGCGTGCCATGTGGGACCCTCCTCAGGTGGCCAGGGAGCAGCCGGGGAGCGAACCAGCACTGCAGAGGCTGCAGGCAGCTTCGCAACCCAGCGCTCAACCACTGCGCCACCGGGGAGGCCCAAGATTATATATCTTAAGGTGAGAAAACAGGTGCCTTTTCTTTGGAAGAAAATATATATAATACTTTTCAAATATTGAGTAGTTACAGAATCCAAAATTATTTGAATTAGAATTTAAATAATTTGCAACAGTAGATTCACTCATGCTGGTCTCTGAAAAAAGGTTAGATATGATTGGTGTTTATTGATCTTAGATCTGACACTATGCAAGGTGCTTTACATTTTTCTTTTGGAAGCTTACACTTTTGCAGACCTAAAATTGGATGAGGAAAAAGGATAATTGATTTTGTTAAATTCCCCCTTGTTACAAACAAGTGTTAGAACCATAATCTAAATACAAACTACTGCATTCTTAGACCTCCTCCACTCTGTTCCATATTCACATCCTTCTATAGTTACTATCCTACTGAAGAAATACTACAATTATTAAACAACAATACTAATAATGCTAATTATAAGACTAAATATGCATTTTGTTATAATCACATGTTATAGCTGATGTGTTTGTAACCATTTTGTTATTAATGGGATTTTATAATTGACTTTTTATTCAGTTTCTATTTTAAAGTCATTTTACTGTATGTCTAGGCAACACATGCCTAACTAATAGGTACAATAGTAGGTTCTAACTTGAATAAAATATATAAAACTCTAGAAGGGAAGGGCCATATTTATAGGTCTTTTCAGGACACTAGGTATTTAGTGGACTTAGTCTCATTATTTATTTTATGTGTACGATTTGGGCATAAACGCTCACCTTATAATATTTGGTCAAGCATCAAGATCTGTAAAGAGGGCCTCCCCTGGTGGTGCAGCAGTTGAGCACTGGGCTGCGAAGCTGCCCGCAGGCTCTGCAGCGCTGGTTTGATCCCTGGCCACGGTGAGGGTCCCACATGGCACGACAGACCTCTCCTGCCGTGCCCGCTGCTCCTCTCAGCAGTGTATTTCTTTGTCACTCTGACTGTTCTGTGCCCTGCTCTGGCTCTGGTGAATTCTCTCACCCTCCCACATTTCTAACTGTACCCAGTGCTTGTATAAATAAATAAAAATAAATCTAAAAAAAAATCTGCAAAGAGTAAAATCTATATACATCTTTCCATACTATCTGCTATCTGCTTGGACAATGCCACGTTCCCCATAAGATAATGGCATTTGCTTTTCTCTGGGAGAAAAATTAAACCTTCAAATTGAATTGATGAATGAACTAAGGAATTGTGAGTCTGTTTTCAGTATCTGCTTTGGAAGAAAGAAGCTATTTGAAAATAATGAGCATAAAAGTATAGATTTGATATATTTTATTAATTGACCCCATTAGCATTGTGTCATATAAGCCTAATTGGTTAATAATTGCAATTTCTATTTTATTCTTTTCAGTTTGGAAACCTTAATTCATCAATTTAAGTAACATTGGCTCTCAAAATAAAAATGATATGAATTAACTATAAATGCTATTTTTCTTGAGTCAACTAGCTAAAAATGTTGAGTGTAAAAGGAAAAATAGTTTATAATACTTTTATTTTTGTATTTGTTTTAGTCATTGATAAGCATAACAAAATGGAAAACCAAGATTCAAAAGCTAATAAGATGTTTAAATATTGTTTGTTTATATAGGTTCTTTGTACTTATTTAATTGAATTCAATAGATAATTTCATCATAATATAAATAAAATACTGCTATTGGTTATTTAAGAAAACATGGAGATGAAGATAGCCCCTCCCTGCAAATAGTTTGGAATAAGATTATGATAAAATGATTGATTCATGGCATGATCACTTTATTTCATGGAATGCAAGGTAATCTAATTAACAAATGATTAAGTAACATATTCTCAAATAAAATTATTTTCCATTGTAATATATGTTATTTGAATAACTTCAGATAATACATTTTTTATGATTTTTTAATATAGCATTGGTTTGCAACACTTTATATGATTCAGGGGAATAGGATCATATCTCGTCAGACGTATATCACTACACCACACTCACCTAGAACGTACCCACTTCCCTTGCCATTTGCCATTTGGCTCCCTCTCCCCCCTTTTTCTCATTCCCACGCTCATCCTCATCCTCTAGTAGTCTCAATTGTGCAGTCATATTTCTAGGATTTTTATTAAGCTCTTTTTTTTTTTTTTTCTGTATGGCACTTACAAGTGAAATCATCTGGTATTTGTCTCCCTTGATGAATTTCACTTAGCATTATCCCCTCCAGTTAAATCCTTCTTGTCACAAATGGTAAAAGTCATGATTTTTTTTAAATAAATGAGTAATATTTAATCATGTATATGTACCATATCATCTTAATCCACATACCTCTTGTTGAGCACTTAGGTTGTTTTCATAACTCAGTTATTACAAACAGTGTTGCAATAAATATAGAAGTGAATATGTCCTTTTGGATTAGTGTTTTTGTATTCTTTGGATAAAAATCAAGGAATGGTATTGCTAGATCATATAGTATATCTATTCTAACTCCATTTTGTTTTTCATCGGGGCAAGATCAGTCTACCTTTCTACCAAAAATGTATGAGGGCTTCTTTTTTCTCTATATTCTCACCAACATTTGTTGTTTCTCTTTTTTTTTTGTTTTTTCATATAGACCACTCTCATGCAAGTGAAGTGATACAGATGAAATATTTAACATAAATTAAAAAATGTCAGGGTTATTCATTTTAACAAAAATGTATTGAGTCCCCACAATTTATAGCCTCTTGGGAATGCACTGGTATTATAAGACAAGATGAGATCCTTGTCTTCATTACATTCTTATGACAGTAAAGGTAAATCTTGACATGAAGTAGTAAACAGTTGGACGTAGGTTAACTTGGAAAGGAATAATACAATGACATTCAATTAGAGGGAAAAACAATACGAAAGACACAGAGACAAACAAAACATGATGTGTTGGATGAACTATTTATTATAGGCGTCTGGTCATATCATTAACCTATTTAAATCTATCAACCAATCTTCATCAAGATAAAATTTAAACCAGTAAGCATAGCACATATATCCCTGAGTGATCTGGCCTTTGTGAGTCCTATCATTTGTCTTACTTATACCTTTCCTTTAGTTGTAAAAACTTATCATTTTCTCTTTATCGCTCTGAATTTTTGCAAGTGCTTTCCCCTCTATGTAGTGCCCTTATGGTTTTTACACATAAGTACATTGTCTTGCTTCTAAAATCTCTGTCCCTAAACTTCCCCTAAGGAATTTTTGACATTCCCTTTGTTTGTTTGAAATCTGAAGGCTTTGCTTCTGTGGATGCCTATAAATAATTTCAAAATAATAAAGTAAATCATGTAAACACTAAACTATAAATGCAGCTTTTCTAACAATGGTAGTGGGAGATAAAAGATAAAATAAGTTTTTTTTTCTGTTTCTAGTCTACTTGTGAAAGCAATATAAATGCCAATCACCTTCATCTTTGAAACAAGTTTAGAAATATAGCTACAAATAGATACTTTATAGTATATATTGATACTTTTGATAGAAAATTACAATCTAGTCAGTACAATACTCTTAACACAAACAACATGTCTCTTTACTACTGAGTTCTATTGGCTTATTAAAAGAATTTGACATTTTATTAATTTTGTATTACACTATTTCCAAACAGTCATTTAAGTTGATATTTATAATCTTTATTCATACCTTATTTTGTCTTATTTTTAACAAAAAAGGGTCATGGGAGAGGTTTTACTAATGGTGTATTTAAAATTAAGTGTGATATAATAACCTGTATACAAGTGTTGAAATTATTTCCTGTAAGATTTGATCCTTCATTATAAATGAAGGATTTTCTTTTTATTTCCCTTTTTTGTGGAATTTGGGGAGAAATGGCAGGCAGATTGAATTGATTTGGCCTTTAATTTGTCTGCTTTTTGCTAATTAACTTTGCAACCTTGATTCAGTCACTCAATCTTTCTGATTTTCTAGTATTTTGTAAAATGAATTTAGATGGTTTATAGTCTTTTAAAATGGTAAGATTATCTGAGAAAATATATTACATCTCTTATCCTATTATGAACTTGTTACCAATGAGAAAAACAATGGATTTTAGCTTTAGGCCTGGAGATTTATCTATTTCATTGGACTATATTATAAAATTAAAATCTGTGTTGTATAGATGCTCAATTTTATGTATTTAAGACTAGCTATGCCATGGAAATGCAATTTATTCATATAAATTATTTAGTCAACATCCTGTTTTATTATGTGCTTAATGGATGCTGTTGAATTACTATTTATTACAGAATTAATGATGTAAATTTATAGTTAATATTATTGGTATTCAGTTTTAGGAAAGTCAGTTCTGTCCTCACACTAATGTGAAGGATAAAACAAAAATAGCATTTTAAAAGACTATAACCCTCAGGAAGACTGGTGCTTGTTTAAACACATTGTAAAGAAGTACCAGGATGTTGAAGATAAAAGGCAAGACCTTGGCATATGAAATTCTTTAGATAACTCTGGTCCAAGTTCACTGTGGAAGAGGTCATACTTCACAATTATTGTATTTGTATTGTGGAAAGAAGCATAGGAAGCAAAGGAGTAGCACAGGTGAAGAAGATTGTCATAGGTCACAAAGGACCAATTGTTCATTGCTTTTGCCTTGAGCCTTTAGTTTTGCATTTTAAAGTTTTCTTGAAAGCATATACTTAAGTCTTATCCAATTTGAAGGTCTTTATTGAAGGTATTGTGAGTGCCAGCAGTTATAACCTCTAAAATGAAAACTCACTCAAAGGGAAAAGGATAAAGATATACACAGAATTTAAATTTAATGTAAACTATACTTTCAACAGTAAAAATAAATTTATATTCTAGTAAAAATTATTAAAGGAATCTAGAAAACTTAAATAAGGGACCAGGAAAATGAATATAAGAAAGTGAAAATCAAAATCAACAAAAAACTATGAACCAGAGACACTTTTTGGGGGGTGGGGGGTGGGAGGGGAAGGATTGGGGTCAGAATGGGGCATTTGCAATTGTATGGGGGAATATAAAAATAAAATTTAATAAAAAAAAAAACCTGGAAACAATTTGACCAAAAAAAAAAAAGTCTATTTTTATGAATAATTACAGATGGAATTATGGATAAAAAAAAAAAAAGTGTATTCCAGACCAGTTCACTGAAGATTAAAGATAATCAAAGGCAGGACGGACCTTACATTTTTAAATGAAGAATTCATTTTGGGTTTAGGTTTGGTAGGTCAAAAAAAAAAAAAAAAGTTAGTGAGGAAATTCTTCCCACTATGGTTATTGTGAAGATGTCTAAATCAATTTACTAGAGTAGTCCCTGGGCTACTAACATAAAAGGCATATAGTATATGAACACATTGGTGTATGTGACTTTAAACCTGAAATCTATGTAATACCTATCATAAACCAATGTTACTTGAATGAAGATAATTTTAAAAATGCTGGTGAGTCTACATGTTATACTTACATGAACTTCTGAGGCAGTGTTTTCAAAATCAAGTATGTATAAGTAAAACTGCATATCTGTGGGAAAAAAAAAAAACAAACAAACATAGATTCTTACATCCCACAACAAAAGAGTTGTATCTAATGTCCAAACCCTGATACCTGCACACCCTTTTCTGGGGAGAGAAAAGAAAGTACATACCTTTAGATATTTTGCCTAAAATATCAGAGGATGAAATTCTCTAAAATTTTATAAGGGATAAGGATAAAAGAGCAAGCTTATTTATCTCATGCCATATAATGGAATAAGAAGCTTTATTTTGTGCAATTATGAATAATAACTGATAAATGCATTTTAACATGCTTATGTATATGTATGTGTATATATATTTTTTCACACATGCATATCTAATCTTAGATAATCCTTATGCTAACCTTAGATGATTATAGAGAATAACCTTAGTAATTCTCAATATTCAGATAAAAAACAGTGAAACTGAAAAAATGCAATTTATGCAATATCACACATGATAGAATAAAAATTCTAACCCAGGGATATGCGGTTACAAATCCTTTGCTCAATATCACCCAACTAGGATTATTACCAATATATTAGGGAGTAAATATTATAGAACTCATTATACATAGTGAAATATTATAGAACTCATTATACATATACATTATACATAGTGAATGTGCTGGCAGGATAAAGGAACAGATCGATAAAATACTTAAATGACTTGATAAAAAAAAGACATTAAAAGAAGCTAGGATCATGAAGGGTAATATCAGGGAGTATGTACATCTCCTGGCTGCAGCTGGAGACTGATCACCACCTGGGAGCATAACGGGTACACCTCAAAATGACAGTGCCTTTATTCCCACAATATGAAAAGTAGGAATCTTTGGAACATACATTACATTTTAAAACTTCCTTTTTTATCACTATCATGCTTTCATTTGCATCTAGCTGTGAAGATATCACTAAGTTTGTAAGCAAGATGTCATCACCCTCATCATCATTTTTTTGATCTACTATAAACATTGTGCCCTTAAAAACCTCAGTTGTAAAAATAAAGCTCCAAAACTCATTAAAATTTGATGAATTTTACTGGCTAATTTTAATAATGAAGTAATAAAATCAGGCAAGAATGAATACAAATATTTAATTCATTAGAGAAGTCTAAGAGATTAGTTTTAAATGGATTACTTTGGAGCAGTATTGTAATAAATGTAAATATGAAATTATTTAAAGTCAATGGATATTATTAGAGATGTTTAATATTTTCTATGTATTTAGACTAATGATATATTCAGCAATAATTTGATTATCATGGTGTTATAAGCTTAATAATTTTCAGTGCCCATGATCTGTATTTTCCTTAAAGTTATGCAAAAAAAAATAATATAAGCTCAGAATATTATGATGACTATGCCTTTTAAATGAAAGGAACTTTGGGCTACCTTAAGAAAATTCTGGTCCCCAAATAGAAATTATAACATTTTTTAAACAAGAATTATGATTTAGTTAGTCTTTAAATCAAATTTCAAGTTTTTCGTATTATATGCTTTAAAGAAGATTGAAAAACATATTTAATTTTTTCTAACTATTTTGCACAATGATTATTTTATAATCCTGACTCCTGGCTTACATTTGCATTGTAATTGATTTGAGCAACAGAATTAATAAAACAGTCTATATTTTGTTTTCTGTGTTATTTTAATCAATACTCCCTCTGCTGGTTTTAATAGGAAGAGAGCCCCAAGGACAGCTCAAATTACTAGATATTTTACAGAGTGCTTTTTGCTATCAGAGAGGCATTAAAAAGTAAAGTCAGAAGTCAAGCCATGTTAATTTACTAGCTTTATTTGTATAGCTATTCCATTTTAAATTCACACCATTCATCTAAGTAAGAGAAATTGGTACCTGAGGCATTTCCTCTCTTTTTTTATTAAGATAATTTCATAAAGACATTACATTTTGGCGGGTGCTTTCATTTTCTGTTCTTTTATTCTGAATCACTTCATAAAAATATGAAATTTCCTCTCCTGTAAACCCAACAACCAAATGTGGGATGCAGTCTGTCATTAAATGTGATGTAGATTTTTACCCATCTTGTTCTCTCTCCTTCTCTGCAGGTACTCCATCTGTACTGTGTACATCGAAGTGCTTCCCCCAAACAATCAAAGCCCTCCCCGCTTCCCACAGCTGATGTATAGCCTTGAAATCAGTGAGGCCATGAGAACTGGTGCTGTTTTATTAAATCTACAGGTATGCTGTTTAGTATATATATAAAGTTCTGTAGCAGCAACCTGAAGGCTAATGGATTTATATTTGTGCAGGAGGGTGGGGGTTGGGGGGCACTCACATGTCTGTTTATGCTCTAGTGAATGAAAATTCCATCTGGAAAGGAAAGCAGGGATAATATGGATGGAGGGTTTCCACAGCTAATCTATTCTATTGATTGTCACAATTGAAGAACTAATGTAGCTGGCAGGGATTAGCCACAATCATTAAAAGAGAGATTGAAGGGATTGGAAACACGCTCTTGAATATTTTGTATATTGCACCAAAGAGTCTGCAGCTGACTATTATTTTCTGTCTTGGATTTTTTTGCCCCAGCAGGATTTATTTTTGCTGCAGTGTTGTAAGAGAAAATAACTTCAGATTCACTGACTGATGGCAGGCATTCTAATTCTGAGGCAGACCCTACTTCATTCTCTGGCATGGACAAATATTGAAATTGCTGTGCCTCAGTTTATTCATTTAGATGAAGCAGATTGGATTGTTGATATTACCATTTGTAATTCCAGCTTCATGGGATATGAGTTACTTGCAAAAATGATAGCTTAGCTTTCACTATTTAAATACTCCTTACCAAAGCATATTTGGTCAGAAAATACTGTATCTTCAGTCATATATACAGCTTCAAGTTTGGCTACCTAGATTGTCAAACTATAATTTGTTGCAAAAATCATAAGAACCATTACATGAAGTAGTATTTTGCATATGGTTGTTCAGAGGACAGAACATTTCTCTTCTTCTGGTGTTGTACGGGACTGACAGGAATTGCTGACATAAGAATTCAGGAATGTTAGGGAATATTATCATGCGATGATTTAGGAAAATCCCCAAATCAATTTCACCATCAATCAAGTGGCATACGGCATAACCACATCTTCCTCATCCCATTTGAATACCGATACCTTGCTCTCAAATCCTGATATATATAAAAGTGAAAATATCATGGAATTTTAATAATAAAAAGGATGTTAAAATGGTGAAACACATCAACCTTATTATCCAGATGTGGAAAGTAAACCCCTTAGAAAGTAACACATCATTTGACTGAATTCTTATCATTTCCAAAAAAAAAAATTGGAACTTCCAAACACTCCATTATATCTCACATAACACCTGAGGCTGCTAAAAGTTTGAATAGTATTATCAGATACCTCTACCTCTGTTCTAGTAACTATTTTTTTTTACTTTATTCCCACATAACAAGAGAGAATTTGCTTTTGTTGTTCCTTTACTATTAAAACTTACGTAAAATCAAAACTATATGAAAACATTTTTATAATAAGGAAAGTTATGGGATTTTGATGAAAATAAAGAGAAAACCTACAATATAACTAGAAGGGAGAATAAAGCTAGTTAAATCTTTATAGTAATAAATTTACAATGAGATATCAAAAACATGGACATTAAATGGAATAATGAAATATTATACACACACACAGACAATACTCATTTATTTAAACAGGAAGAAAAGTAAATATATTTAAGATTCAGCCCAAGAAATTTTACATGATTTACATTTAAATATTTAAGAATGCATTGTTATATAATGAAGCTTTTTAAAAGATAGGACAGAATTTTACTTGTAAGATGGCTCAGGTTCCATTTCAATAAATCCTAGTAAGATCTAGGAACTATATTATAGAGGAATAATTCTACCTATGAGTTAAAGATGAAAAGGAGTTGGCCTTTCTCATATCTCAAATTTCCCTAGTACAAAAGCTGAGAAGATAGTTGAAATGGCATTTCTATTCACCCGTTGTGCTTCTCATAGAAGCAAAAGAAAGGGTGCCAATTGCACTAGCAGTTTCTATTAGAAGAACTAGGGTGACACCATCAAGGTGTTTTTCATAGGCCACCACCATCCACTTTTGTTCATGATCAACTGCGATTGAATTTAAACTAGTAATCTAATAGTTGAAAAGCTTCTATAAAATTACTCTTCCAAAGACTTCTAATAAGAGTTTGCATTAAAGGTAGTATTGGCTACATTATCATCTTTTTCACGCATGACATTACCTACTTTCTGACTCACTGTTCAATTTAGAAAGACAGGATTGGATGGGAAATATATTTTTGATGATAATAGCATACTGGCTTCAAAATAATCTGTTTTGAATGAGATCAAAGCAGTTTCTTTTCAAACAACAATCTTTGTTTCTCCCTTTCCCCTTTAAAGTATGTTCCTTTCATTCTATCTTAAAGTTGCTTGAGAGGTAGTGATTTTCTTCATTGTTTTAAGGCTCTTTTGCCTGACTGCTATACTGATATTGTTCCACAGAGGAAAATGTCATGTAGAGTTCTTTTTCAAATTTCTTGATTTTATCAGTATCTATATTAGTATTATGTGGGTTTTTCCTTCTAGATTTGGTCATATATTTCTCTAAAGCATGATTCAATGTAATTCTCACCTGCCAGTGAAATCTGTAAGAGTGGTGAGCTAGAGCAGATCCCACACTGGTTTATGAAAGCCAGTGTGTCCTTCTCTCACCAACCCCATGTTCAGTCATGTCACATTGTTAACTTGAAATAACTATGGTGGGCATATTTATGACACAGAAATTATTAAATGTAACAAATTGATACCCCCCATTCCCCTGTAGAGCCTGTGTGAAATTTTTGCCAGTATACCACTAGATATGGAGCCACTTGTTTCAAGAACTTAAATCATTAAAATGTGTTGATTCCAACAGCATTCTCCCTCTTTGTCCTTCTGAATGTTTGATTTATTTTTTATTACTCTAAAGATGAGCCAATTCTACCAAATAGTATTATGTGTTATACTCAAACACAATAACTTTCAGCTTCCTCTTATCCTCACTATATCATTATCTTCTTCCTAATTAAGCTAACATATGGCTCACATTCTCTGTGACTATTTGACCCATCTCTTCACCACTAGCACAATCTGCCTTTCTTCTACAGGAAACTCCTTTTATCATCCCTCTTATCCCCATCCTCATAATAAGAGTTAACACTATGTGATGTTTAATGTTCTTTACTTTTTGTATAAGTAGGGCAATGAGATTATATTATGCCCCTAAATTCAAAATCTCAGCAATTTAAAACTGCAATGATTTATTTCTTACACTGGGTGTCCATCATGGATCAGTTGCATATCTGTACTTCATCATTTTCAGTCCAAGTTAGAATGTTGGCACGGCCTCTGTCTGGAGCAGTGTTGGTCTCCTGACAGTGAAAGAGAGACCCAATAAACCACAAGCTTGTGCTCTTAATGCTTCTTCCAGAAGTTACACATGAACCTTCTGTCCATATTTCATCCACCAAACCAAGTTGCAAGGGCATTCCTGGGTTAATCACAGTAGAGATGTATAGTACTCCCACAGGAAGCACACACTAATCACATAGCTAAGTCTAATGTCAGAAGTGTTGAACTCCTTTGGTATATCATTTGCTTTCCTATGTATTGTGGGCAATAGTTTTTCTAAATGATTCAAATCCTGCCTAACATGATTTCCCACTCCGTCAGCATCCAATAACAGTTCCCCCATTACCCTTCACTATCTTGAAACAACTGATTTTTTTTTGGGGGGGGAGGTTATTTGTCCCAACACATTCCAATTTTAAGTACCAAATTGTGAAGCAGTTATAATAACTAGGTTTCTGATGCCAAATTTCACATTCAGTGCCCATCACAAGTCAACAGTGACTGCATTATTTTCAGTTTTCATTTCATAATCCAGGGAGATGAAACAGTCTCATGTAAAACTGTTGAACTCCTGATTGAGAGCAAGATTGAGAGCAATATGCAAAAATATAAAATAATCCCACCTAGGTCTTTGCTGTTACCCATACATTTATAATATTGACTATATTTTTCCATTGACCAAAACAACTCATATTCACAACCAAATTATGATAAAGACAACAGTCCCTGTATCGTGACCAAATGACCATTGTATGCATCACGAGCGACCACACTACAGTGAGTGTAGAAAAAACTGAAATTTACTTGTATTTGGAGTGTTACTGGGGCAATCAAATGAAGAATGGAGGGGCAGATGCAATATGGATTCTCTGTCATTATCTGAAGGGCTCATGCCCACATCGGGAACTTTATATAGCTGGAATTTTACTTGAAATGGGGATGTGTGTTAGAAGTTTCTCCTCCCCAAAACTCCAGGAGTAGAGTTGCAGAGGTCTCCAATAGAATATTAAATTAATAGATCAACTCCTACAAAGTCAGATGCTGTAATGTCATATAGCAACTTGTCACCAGAGCAGAGAATGAAAAACCCTGCATCCCCAAATAGGGAGCTAGAGGACATTGGATAGTTGGACAGTGTTGGTGACTATTACTGGAGAATCTGTAGAATGGTGATTGTTGACTTGAGCTTGTAATTCCTGGATGTGAATAGCTAGAAAAAAACAGGTAGGGAAGGCCAGCTTGATTCATCTGTGTTTCCATAGAGACAGACCTACCCTACAGATCCAGCTGATTATGTAAATAACCTGGATTACCCCAGCTGGAGCCAAAGCCAAGAGAACAACTAAATGGCATACTGTTGTCAACTAGAGTCCAAAGCTTCTGGACACAGCAACTAGAACAATCACCTCAGGGCAAGGCTATGTACTTGCCCTTATAAGGTGAAGGACAAAAACCTAATAAACCAAGACTATCAAATCATACCTAGCTCCAGGTGCTACAGCTATTGAGAGAGGAATAAGAGAGGTTTGCAAGGGGATTCGTCTTTTGTGGAAAGCACAGACAACCTTGAGAAATAAACATTGCTTATATGCCTATTGTTATATATCAGAGAATAGCCAATGTGTAGCGCAGTCAGTGCTCAGATCATTTAGGTCCCATTCCACAGGTGAAGGAAAAGAGGGGAAACTGTTTGTCACAGAACCCACCTACAGCTAAAAGGTTGAAGTAGTCCAAGATTTTTCCCGGATGCTTTAGTTGAGGAATTGGCCTAGGTGTGGGTTATTTGTAGAACTCCATGACCACCTCAGGGACTTGCAGCCCCTTAGGAGGGGCTGTATTGAACTCTTGTATTGACTAACAGCAACATAAGGTGCCCTGTTGCTCCAATCCTATCTCCAACCCCCTGCTGCAACTAGAGTGCCAATAATCTGAACAGGGTGTTGGGTAAAAAAGATGTGGCCTGTACACACAGTGAAATACTATTCAACTCTAAGGAAAGATGAAGTGTTACTATTTATTGCAAAATGGAATGGAAGACACTCAAGGGGATTATGTAAAGCATAGTAAATCTGAAAGCTAAAGACAGATATTAGACTATTTCACATATATGAGAAACATGAAGGTACAAAACGATGACCTGATTCCTTGAGAAAACATGAAGGAGTAAGCTGTGTTCGAAACCAGCTTATCACAGGAGGTGCCTGATTACCATGCACCTGCATTACTGAAGTGGGTGGCCAAGAAGTCCAAGTTGTTGGCAGAGTTGGGAGAGAGAGGATGGAGATGCAATCACAGCAGTGGCAGCGTGCACAAGTGCTGGCCATGCATGTCACAGTGGAGAACAGTGACCAGATATTTGGGATACATATTTCTGAAGCAACTGCACACAGGTGGGGAAGCACCATCACATCCCTCCCCACCTTTAAAATTAGATAGTAGTCAGACTTGAATCCTTGGTGATTTTCACTTATAGGAGTAGCAGGTATAGTCCCCTACCCCCACCCCTTTGAGGAACAGGGATGTTTCTTCCCAGTGTACCAAGTCTCAAGCTCTACCAGCTATAAAACACATCTACTTTCCCTCTACTTCTAGTCCACTACAGCAGGGTAAATTCCCCCTACTCTCAGGAAAACCAATTACTGGGTAGACATGGAACTGACATATCTGGGGCTACTTGGCAGTTTGCATCCCATAAAACATCTGCCCATCCTACACCTAGATTCCCAGGGTTTTCCTGGGTCCCTAGCACAGTGAATTCAGGAAAATGCAGCATATATGTTAAAGAACACTGACTGCTGTGAAGGAGCTGAGCTGACAGATCTGGGACTACTGGCAGCTAGCTTGGCAATCATGAGAGACACTCAGCTATAAAGAAAACACAAAATCTTACCATTCATGACAGCATGGTTGGAACTGAAAGAGATTATACTAATGAAGTAAGTCAGAGGAGAAAGACAGGTAACAGATGATTTTGCTCATATGTGGAATATTTAAAAAGGAACATATACAAACAAATCCTTGAAATATGCTTGCAGAACTGTGGCTACAAGAAGTGGAAGGTATGGGGCAGGAAGCAAAGGGGAAGAGGCTCACTGGATTGTGGTAGATGATTAAGTTGCTCTAGTGGTGGACATGATGCAATAACACACATTTGTTGAAATGTGAACCTATACACTTTAATCAATGTTACCTTAATAAAGATATATATTTTAAAGAGATTAAGAAAGTAAAATAAGTATAAACTGGGAGACATTGATAACCAGATTGAGGTTTCTGAGATAGAGGGAAGTGGGAGGAAGACAGGGCCAAAAGAGTATAAGTGCTGGTGGAGTGAAAAATTAAAAAAAAATACATAAAAATAGGGCCTCCCCGGTGGTGCCACGGTTGAGCGCTGGGTTGCGAAGCTGCCCGCGGCCTCTGCGGCGCCGGTTCGATCCCCGGCTGCTCCCCGGCCACCGGAGGAGGGTCCCACATGGCGCGCAGACCTCTCCTGCCTCCCGCTGCTCCCCTCAGCAGTGTACTTCGGTCCTTCTGCCCGCTCTGCTCCCCGCTCTGCTCCCCGCTCTGGCTCTGGTGAATTCTCTCACCCTCCCACGCTTCTGACTGTACCCAGTGCATGTATAAACAACAACAAAAAAAAATACATAAAAATAGTAAAAGATTATAACCACAGGTCTGAGGGGAGTATATCTTAAGGAAATCAGTTGGAATGTAGAGAGGTTTTGGTTTAATCCACAGAATAATCAGTGGAGGTTTTGAATCTTCTAAAGATCATTTTATTAACCTTAATTATGAGTTTTTGTTTCCTGAGCATAAACATTTCCAGAAGACAGTATCATACTAAAAAAAAAAAAAAAAAAAAAAAAAAGTTGGCATTAGGAGAGAAAATACTAGAAATTGTTCCTTGATTTAAAATATCTTTCTCCTTGCTTTATATTGTTGCTATCTTGTCTGTTTTTATTAAGACTAATATATTTTATGGACTTTTTTCTGAAAACGAGGGTAAAGGGAACACCCACTGAAGTGTTACGGGATGCAGACTGCCAAGTAGGCCCAGGTATGCCAGTTGAGCAAATAAAAGCAACAACAAAAGTTAAAACTGAAGAATGGCTATAGTATAGCTTTACTCAGCCTGTGAACAAGTGGTCTGTTTATACGCTGGTAAACTGAGAATGGTTTTTAAATGTTTAAAGGTTTGTTAATAAATATAAAGAGAAAATGAAACAGCAATAAGTCATACTAAGAATATTATAAAGAGTCCATATATAGCCTGCAATGCCTAAAATTTTACTGACATTTATGGGAATAAAAAAAAAAAAAAAGACTGACCTTTCAGTGTGCCAATGAATGGCATTCAAAATTACACTCTCCCAAAGATATACCTTGCATTAGGTTTAAATAAAGTATAAAGTCACCCTTGAAAATGAAAATATGTAAAGCATGTCTTTACATTCCTAGAACATTCCTAGAAATATGCTAACATTAATTTAGCATATTAACTTGAATTAATTTATTTATAAACTCTGTCAAAATACTGTTATCAAAGATGAGTCACATGCCAGCTAATTATAAAACAGAAGCAATAATATTTTTCAAGGTATCTTATATTTTGGTCAATATTTGCCAATAAATATGTGTGTCTTTTTTTAAAAGTATTTATTTATGCATATAAGAACTTGGGTACTGGTCAGAGGTACAAGGGGAGGAGATGGGTGAGAGGATTCACCAGAAACAGAGTGGGGAACAGAACAGGCAGACTGACTGAAATACACTGCTGAGGGGAGCAGCGGGCAAGACAGGAGAGGTCTGTTGTGCCCTGTGTGTAGATCCCTGGCCTGCCAGGAATCAAACTCGTGGTGCAGAGGCTGCTGATAGCTTTACAGTGCTGTGCTTAACTCCTTGCGCCCCTAAAGAGTCCTCAATAAATATTTGATTAATAAAATAATGGGGCATACTTGTTTGGTATATTATAGAAGAAAGAATGATAAGATCTTGGAAACAAGAGCAAGGTTTTTTCTTTGGGGTGGGGCAAGTAAGTGATGAGTAAATGGAATTCATGAAAATTGCATAGTTTGGTGCCTGAAATGAAAAACAAAGCACTTAACTAATTTTATTTCTATTCCCATTCTCCAAAAGGAACATCACTATTTCTTCTTTCTGTTAAATTACATGCTAATATTTGGGATTTTAAAAATGAGCAAAAAGTTAGTGGGCACGTAGAATAATAGGAAGACAATGTCAAAGAATGTGGGAGAATAGACACATCCAAAGAATTTATGATTTTCCTAGCTTTTCCATTGAGAATGATCATTTGCAGTTTGGAAAACAAAGTGGCATTTTGGAAACTCAAGAGGTAGATGACTAAGAGATCAATATTTTTTAAAAGATTTATTTATTTATGCATACAAAAGCTGGGACACAGGCCAGAGATACAGGGGGGTGAGAGGATTCACCAGAGACAGAGTGAGGAACAGACAGGCAGACTGACTGAAACACACTGCTGAGGGGAGCAGCCGGTGAGACAGGAGAGATCTGCTTCGCCATGTGTGTTGTTCCCTGGCAGGCTGGGGATCGAACTTGTGCTGCAGAGGTTTCGGATTGTTTCACAGTGCAGTGCTTAACCCCTTGTACCACCAGGGAGATTCTAAGAGATCAATATTAATAATAATAACATCAGCATCTATCTATAATTGAATGCTACTAGAAACTAGAAACTACACTAAGCACCTGAAAGCTTCCTTGTCCTTTAACCAACACAGTAGTGAAGTAACCTTTTCAATGTCAAATTCACCCTGTTATGTAGGAATTCCAACTTAGACTATGTAACCCTAGAGTACATTGGCTAACTATTTTGCTTTCTTAAAGACCCATATTTGCTTCGTTGTTTTAGTAATCAATCCCTTTAGTAATGAGGTATATAGATCTGCCAACAAGGCTATTCATACTTTTCTTTGTAAGATCTGCTTAATCAGCCTTGATTTTACTTTCTTGTTGTTGGTTATTGATTCATTGCAAAAGTATAGAAAAATATTTTACAGATAATTCCCCTGACACTAGGGCAACAATTTTGCCACTGCTTTAAATTTCTGGTCCCACCCACTAGTGAGCTGAGTGAGTGGCCATTTGACTTTCTCTATTTCTGGCCTCTCCTTCCTGAAACTGCTTAGCAGGAAACAGTTAATAAATAAGTAGGAAGAAAAAATAGAAAATGGTGAGATGCATACCAGAAAGTTATTCTGTTACCTAAAAACAAAACATGTATTCTGCTAATAAAACTACCTGGGAGTAAGTATAAGATGTTGCTTTGGTCAGCTTGCAACATGCATTTTTATTTTTATCAAGTCTTACTTTCTAGTTTTTAAAAGTTGTTGAATTTAACCTATGTGCCCCAAGGAATTATTTTAGTCTTGAAGAAAAATCCCTGCTGCCTTGATCTCACCATGGAATTGATCCATTTCCAGAACAGTTTGAATGAAATACAAGCCATCATTTAGCAAGCCCTTCTGCATTAACAGGTCTTGTCAGAGGTGCTAATTTATTTTTCTGACATCTTTGAAATGTTCTAGAAGTTCTGGGAATTTTTCTCCTGTTTTTTTTTTTTTTTAATGAATACTTCTCATGAAATAGATTATATTTTTTCTTCTGAAGATGATGCAGGAGTTTATGATTCATGAATGTTTTGCAGCTAGCATATGCATAAATTATAGGCCACATAGCATAGAATTTGCAGTGTCAAATATTGTGGGAATCTCTTTGAATATGTCATTTGAAGATGTGCTCTTCTGTCACCAAAGAAATTTTTCTTTGACTGTTCCTGTCTTTAATGTTTTACTATGTAGATTGATGCTGCAGATCATACTAAAAGATGACTACAGTTCCATCTAATAGTATGTGACTTATTATATTTTGTAGGTTACCCTGATTTTTATAAATGTGAGTAATGGAAGTTTCATACATTTTCTTCTTTATTTTTAGTTCATGTAGTAGGGAAATGCATTTTCTCATCTTTTCTTCACTAGATTTTAGATGATTCTTTCTTTCAACATTAATATTATTTCAAAAGAATAATGTCATTGTGAATGTATATAAGGAAGTTAGTTGATCTACATTGAACACTGGATGTTGGTTTTGTTCCAAAGTATAATTTATATTCTATATGAAGAATAGATAGTAGATAGATGATAGATATACAAATTATTTTAAAGAGAGATGTCTGACAATGCCAGGTAAATGCTTCTTGCAAAAATTAAATCAGATTTGTAGTGTGAATTTTTCTTCTTTAAGGAAGATTTTCTGGTGATTCTCTTGACTCTATAGGATATATGTTACCTAGAGATTAATTTTCATCTCTAAGAATAAAAGGCCATCAAAGTGAGGAAAACTGTTTTTTTTTCGTATTTTCTTTTAAAGTAAGTATCACCCTCTTCCCAAAGAATAACTTAGATAGAAATTATTAGATAGATAGAAATATGCTCATATTCATATAAAGCCAAAACAGTGTTAGGGGGTTATGGAAAGGAGACCTCTAAGTCTGATACAGTAAAAACACTTTTTCCTAAAAGTCTAAAAATCTAAAATTCCTTTTTTTTAATTAAAGATTTATTTATGCATACAAGAGCTGTGGTGTAGGCCAGAGGTATGGGGAAGGGGGTGTGAGGATTCACCAGAGACAAAGTGGGGAGCAAACAGGCAAATCTACTGAAATACACTGCTGAGGGGAGCAGAGGGGTGAGAAGGAGAGGTCTGCTGTGCCATGTGGGTAGCTCCCTGGCCTGGGATGGAATGTCCTGCAGTGGCTGGTGATAGCTTCATAGTGCTGAGGCTTAACCCCTTGTGCCACCAGGGAGACCCTAAAAACCTAAAATCCCTTAACCATTTATATAAAGGTTTAAGACCTTTCTTCCTTAAGAAAGAAATAAACACTCAATAAAAACAAAAACAAAATGTGAGCTTTTGCCCCAGAACAGATGTAGGCTATTAGGCTATGACTTAAAAACCTAGTTTTCATCGAGTTTGACTTCACTTTGTTTCTTATTTGCATTTTAACAAGAAGTAGGGAACAAGGATATAGGAAACATTGAATTACCATATTTTTCCCCACTGAAAGAAGAATGGTAGCTTACACATCTTGATAGAATTCAAGAGGTAAAGTTATATTCTCAACCTACTTTGAAAATAACTAATGTCATAAAGATAAATAAGACAAAAATCATCTTTTCTAATATCTGTGAGCATAAAGCAGAGGTCCTGTGGCTGGTTATACAGGTGAACACATGATAATTTGTGGTTTGTTTTCTGTCTGGAGACAGGGATTTGCTAGCAAGAATAGTTTTGTTTTGACACCTCCCCTGCTCAATGTTTTTATCAACACTTGAATGAAGACTTTTACAGTCTCTTGTCATTTTATATTAGCAATCTCTCTGAACCTGTACTTTATGTTTTGCTTTTGTTTCTCTTTTCTTTTTAAGAATTATTTATTTTATACAAGAACTGGGGTATAGGCCAGAGGTGCAGGAGGGTGAGAGAATTCACCAGAGACAGAGCAGGGAGCAGAACAGGCAGATGGACCAAAAACACTACTGAGGGGAGCAGTGGGCAAGGCAGGAGAGGTCTGCTGTGCCATGTGGGTTTCTCCCTGTCCAGCCAGGAATGGAATCAGTGCTGCAGAGGCTGCAGACAGCTCCACAGCACTGCGTTCAACCCGCTGCAACACAAGGGAGGCCCTGCTTCAGTTTCTATGGCTAAAAATTAGTACTTATTTTACCTATACTGTCCCCTTCATATGCAAAAAATATCAAGACTTCTCAAAGTGTAATGAGGGATTCATTTAAAGAAATTACTAGAAGAATGACATGTAAAAACATAGATGCTTATTTTTACTATATTAAACAAATATAAAATCACTCTGACAAATGACTTTAATATTTTTAATCTACTCTAAATTTTACGGTAGAGACATTTACTCTAAATTTCATATATAATCATAATCCATTATAACTGCTGTGGAAAATGACACCAGTCTAGAGGCTATACTTTGAATAGCACTGAAGGCTGACTATATAGTCTGCAAGACCCTGTATGAAACGAAAACACAATACCTTTGAAATGTGGGCCCTTTGTGCCAACCCTGGTAACACTCTACTGGGTCTACCCACTCTGTCCTGATAGAGGACATTGCTTCAGAATTGCTCATTTAACTTCCTGAATCTTATTCCATCTGATTATTTCCATCAGCATAAAAATCTGCCATCATATTACCCAACGAAAGAATCAAAATTCCCTTAGATTCACTCTAGCTACTTACCCAGTTCTCTTTTTTCTGTGCAAACACTTTCACTGTACAAACTGCTCAATAAGATTATCCATACTAGCCTCCAGAAAGCCTTGATTTCCCCTGCTATTCTCTCTTGACCCCATTATAATCAGGATTTCAATCACATTAACCTATTGATAGGACTCTTTTTTTTTCTTCTACAAAATCATTGCATCACCTTATCTTAGCCATCAGCAAGAAGTGATAGAATTGATCATTTCATCCCTTTTTGAAGATTTATTTACCTGACTTCCAGTATACTAGTCCTCTGGGATTTCTGCCATCTTCCTTACCTGTTCTATCGCATTCCATTTCAATAGTCCTTCCTCTTTTTTTCTGACACTTAAAAATTAAAATGCCTCCAGGGTCAAGATTCTAACCTGTCCCTATTACATTCACTCCAAAGAGTATGTCATATGGATTAATGAGCTTAAATTATTTTATGTTCACAACTTATAAGTCATATCTCCAGTTTAGATCTCTGCCCTAAAAATCTAAACTTATATCCAACTGTAAGATCAATATTTTTTTCTTGGATAATAAATAAGCATCAGTCATAGAGTGCGTTTCCAGGAAAGCTGACTTGGAGTTAAAGATTCAGTTATTAAGCAGTATTTTTGGAATCAACTCCTGTGGAAAGGAAAAGAAGAAGCAGGATTAGATTTAGGAAGAAGTTGAGCTTCAGTGTTTTCCAAAAAAAAGGCTTTAGCTGACACTGTGGAAAAACTCTGGAGCTTAGAAAGCCCTTTAGAGTTGTAAGTTTGAACAAGGAGGTAGACTTTTCATATACCTGCATCTGTGAATCAGATGAAAATTATTTCAGAAAGCATCTTGACCCTATGAAAGGTAAGTCTCTTAAGATAAGTCATTTTTTGAATAGGACTGATAGTTGAAGCTTCTTAGGAGACAACATTTCCAATGTAGGGGAATAATTTATTCATTGCTTGTCTGGGGATTTGGCAGGTATAGTACAGTATTATCAAAGCATCTCAAAATTAATATATTCTATATTCAACACCTGGTACTTACTGTCCCCAATCCAAAGGAAAATAATTAGTCCTGCTTTTTCCCCTGCTTAGTAATTTGCATTATCATTTGTCCAAATACTCAGGGCAAAACCCTTCAAATCATCTCTGACCTTTTTGCTTTCTCTAAATTTCCTCTCATTTCTAACCAACCAAAAATCTGGTTGGTCCCAAAATATTTCTGGAGTTTCGCCATTTCTCACCACTCTAGTGTTTGGTAGTACCTTAGCCATCACCAGCTATGTAGCTTTTTGCAGTAGCTTTCTACCAGGCTTTACTCCCACCTCTCTATGATCTATTACTTATCAGCAGAAAGTAATTCTTTCAAAAGTTACCTAATAGCAATAAAATTTCACTTCCTTGTGAGTGTCTTCTAACAATTGATCTCTTCATTATTTTCCATTCTTTCAGTGTTTCCCTTTGCCTCCCTTGGACCTCTTTTGTTTTTTTCATTGCCTGAAATTCTCTTTTACCCATGCATTCGTACATTTACTTCCCTATCCGCATGCTTCTGTTTGCTTTTCCCAGAGGCAAGTTTGTCTTAACTGACTTCCTTATAAAAAAAATCATACTTCCATGTGTGTTCCATGTTTTCTATACCCCATTCACTTTTCACACTGTGCACATTTATTTATTATATTACTAAGCTAACTATTATTAAATGAGGGTCATACTGATGATATTTTGTTTTATTTACTCTTTTACCTCCAGTAACTAATTTAGTGACTGGAATACACTATGCCATAAATAAAGATTTGCTGAATGTTAGGTGGATCTGGTTTCAAGGAAAGTTGGAAACAAGGTTTCAAACACAGTCATCAGTCTCTGCCCTTGTTTTTGCCCTCTTTCTATTGCTTATCTCTGTGTAACTCTTTTTTTAAAAAGATTTATTTATTTATGCATACAAGAACAGGGTACTGGCCAGATGTGCTGGAGGGTGAGAGGATTCACCGGAGACAGAGCAGGGAACAGAACAGGCAGACTGACTGAAATACACTGCTGAGGAGAGCAGCGGGCAAGACAGGAGAGGTCTGCCATGCTATGTGGGTATCTCCACTGGCTGGGATCGAACCCACACTGCAGAGGCTGCGGACAGCTTCACAGTGCTGTGCTCAACCCACTGTGCCACCAGGGAGGCCCACTCTGTGTTTATACCACTTCTGTTTATACCACTTCTGTTATAAGGACAAAGAGATGATGAAAACCACCTTCTTCTTGGATAAATCTAAAATGAGAACTTAAGACAGTACAATCACAAGATGAGATAAAAGGGAATGGATTTAAAAAAAAAAAAAAGATAGGTGATACAATAATACCATCTTGAAATTAAAATAAATGTTAAACACTATTACAGTTGTTTAAATACATTTAGAAGTGGAAGGACAAGCAGAAACGTCAAGATTTATTTGAGCATTTTCTCCAGTTAATTTTGTTTTTTTTTTGCTGTTCCAGTAATTGCATGCCTTTACAAATAATTTATTGCCATGCTAAGCTAAGCTATGGAGGTGGAGAAGACAAAAGTAATACAGAATTTTGGTATTACTAAAACTGAGAGTTCCTGGCTTAGAGAACTGTGGTCACCAGAGCAATAATGTGGAATGTGATATCTTTTATCTTTAATGGAATTTTATAGCTAACACTGAGGGGATTATATGTAGTAATGAAGACATATTTTAGAAATCTAGGCAAGAAACAATTCAACTTGACCTTTATTCTCTTTTTATTTATGTGTTTCTAATGTTTATACTGTTTCTTCTTAAACTCAAGTAGGACTCTTTCTAGTCTTCTAAATTGTTACCAACTAATAATTCTTGGTCTCTTTTAATCTCGTTATGTGAAATTGGTGGAAAACTACTTTGATCAACTCCATCTTAAAAAATATTCAAAAAATTTATAAATATAGCAGAAAGTAATAGCTCCCATTTACTTCGTCAGAAGTCTATTGTATGATCCAAAAGAAGCTTACAATTTTGTTTTAAAGATTTATTTATGCATACAAGAACTGGGGTGCAAGTCAGAAGTGCAGGGGGTAAGAGGTTTTACCAGACAGAGTGGGGAGCAGAATAGGCAGATCTACTGAAATACACTGCGGAGGGGAGCATCAGGCGAGACAGGAGAGGTCTGCTGCCCCATGTGTGCTGTTCACTGGCAATAGATTGATAGTGCTGTCTTTTAACTCCTGCACCACCAGGGAGGCCCAAGAAGCTTACAATTTTTAAACCTTCTTGACAAGGAGTTTTTGTTGATTCTTGTTTGGTCCATTTAATTTTTTTTTCTTGTTTATGAAATTCTTTTTTTTTAATAATAAATTTTATTTTTATATTCCCCATACATAATTTTTTTTTAATTAGCCAGAACTAAACCATTATGTTCTTTCTAAAAGTTAAACAGAAAAGAAAAAGTTTGAAATCTGGATTGGAATGTGGAATGCTTTCTTGGACAACTATTTGGTAGCTATTGGTATTTTTAATAGCAGTAATCAGAATTACCTTTAGTAAGCTGGCAATAAATAATTCTCTGTACTGTTTTGTAAATAAACCTCAGTTTATTGCATGTCTTGAAGCTGTTTATTGCTTCACATACTGCCAGCTATTGTTGATTAAAGCTTAAGTATGCAAATGCAGTTATTTCCCTGAGATTTTGATAAATAGAAGGGAACAAAAGCTGTTGCTGTGATATACTCAATACACAGCTAATAGGTGTCAGTTGTCTAGGGAGAACAACAGGGGACCCAACTGATGCTGGGAAGTGCCTATGGTGATTCTATACTTAACTACCAGGAATTAGTTGCTTTGGAGCTAATAACGCTATTTTAGATAAAAAATTAAAAAAAAAAATTGCTGTGGAATAGTTACGAAGAAAAATCAAGACTTCAATTGCATTTCTTTTGTTCTAGTTTTGAATAGCTTTTATTTTACATGGATTTACAAAATCCCTTAACAATTTTAAAAAGAAAGCAGAACCTTCATTTTCTGTCATCTTCAATCACACACCTGCCTACTTACACAAGCACTCACAGAATGATTTTAAAACAGTCTAGATTAAAAAAATATACAATTCACAGATAGAGACTGAATTATCTAGCATTGAAATTTAACTTTGCAATGGACATTCCCTACCTCCTAATAAAAGTAGTTCGCTTTTATTTTGATAAGCAAATAAAAAGTAACAAAACTTGATTGACACTATAGTTCTCCTATTTTAATCAGGGTGTAGTCTGTAATTTTGAATCTAGAGTCATCTTTGTGAGTGAAAAAGAAAGATTCAAAAATTAGTGTCAAAATAGAAAGGTATAAAGACACAAATATTTATGCTTTTCCTTTACCCTTGTTTATTTTTATTTTTTATAATCAATACATATATATTCATAAATGCAATCTTACATTATCATTTCATTTTTGTGCAACTTTTTTTTTCTATTTTCAATTCAATCAAATCAACTTCCCAACTTTTCCTCATCTTATAACCCATGTGAACCCACTTGTATGTGTCTCTCCATTTCTTTCCTATTATGGTGACTTATATAAGGGACTTACAGGGCCTCCCCTGGTGGGGCACGCAGTTGAGCACCGCGCTGTGAACTGTCCTCAGCCTCCACAGCGCCAGTTGGATCCCGGCCGGGCCGGTGAGGGTCCCAAATGGTGTGACAGACCTCTCCTGTTGCTCCCCTCAGCAGTGGATTTCGTCATTCTGCCTGTTCTGTTTCCCGCTCTGTCTCTGGTGAATCCTCTCACCCTCCGCACTTCTGGTCTGTACCCCGGTTCTTGTATAAATAAATCTTTTAAAAAATAAGGGACTTACATATGTATATATTTGTTCATGTTCCCAAATACTACATACATATGTTACAAGTGTTTTGTCATTGTTGTAAATATGCATGAATTTATGTTAATTTTTCTATCAAAATAATATAAAACTTGTAGAGAAAATGTAAGGAAAGTACAAAATCACCTGATCGTATTTTACTAGCATACTGTACCTTCATAACTAAATATTTCCAATTTCTTATATTTATAAAAATCATTTAATACATATAAAAAAGCATGTAAACACAACACCACCAGTAGAATTAGAAGAAACTACAAACTATCCCTCTGATTCCTTTCAATTTTTGCCAGATACCCTATCAGTCTCTACAGAAAGTGTTCTGATCGGCTTATTACCAGGATGTCCAGGCAGGCTCTTTACAAAACATATCTCCTGGGTATGTGGATCTGAGGTCAATTGAAGTCCTGTGAACCTAAAGAGAGACAATTGCCATTACTTGAAGAATGCAGAGTATCTTGATCTAGGGGCATCTCCAGAAATAAATGTTTTATTATAGAAACCTATCTTAAGGCCTGGCAAGCATCTAGAAGAAAGGTTTGTCACACAAAGTTATCCCCTCCTCATCATGTGTGACCCCCTCATTTTCCTTGATGCTCCAAGTTCCCAACCATTCCTTAGTTCAGGATGTAAGCCAATGATTTGTCCTATAATCCTATAATGTAAATTCTTCATATCTATGTAATTAAATTCGGTCTGTTCTCCTAGGAGTATATATTATGCTAATTTGTTTTCTCATCTTGCTTAGAGGAAGTCAGAGGGGTAGGGGATGTTCCTCTGTCCCAACACCTAATAATGTCTTAATAGCAAAATCAGACAATCAAGGATTGCTGTTACCTTTAGTTGTCATGATTTTAGTCATCTCTATCTGAAAGAATTCTTCCTTGACATTTTTGATGATGACAGGTAAATTATTTTATTGTTTCCTCAATTTAGACTGTTTAACATTTCTCTATGATTAGGTTTATTTTATGGATTTCATTAACAAGAACATCACTGAAGTGAGTTTTCATCTATCCCATCAGATCCTTATCATGATAGTTTCTATTGGTAACAAAATAAACAATGTTTCTGTAAATTAAAATTGTGTTTGCTTTATTTTTTTAAATATTTATTTATGCATACAAGAGCTGGGGTACAGGCCAGAGGTGTGGGGGGTGAGAGGATTCACCAGAGACAGAGTGGGGAACAGAACAGGCAGATTGACCGACGTACACTGATGAGGGGAGCAGTGGGCGAGTCAGGAGAGGTCTGCTGTGCCATGTGGGTTGCTCCCTGGCGGGCCGGAGATTGAACTTGTGCTGCAGAGGCTGCGGATTGCTTCATAGTGTGGTGCTTAACCCCTTGCACCACCAGGGAGACCTCAAAATTGCATTTGCTTTAGTGCACAGTGGTGACATCTCCAGATTATATAAATGATCTTTCTTCATTCATTTTCACCTATTATTTTTAGCATTTACTGTGTTCCTCTGCTGGACTATTATTATTGTTGCAAAATGATGCTTTTCTAATACTATACTTCTACGTTCACTAGTTGCAATTCTACAATAAATAAAAACATTCTTTTATCCCTTATATTGATGTGTTCATTTATTTACTGACATCAGTATTCTGAACTCTTGGATTTCTGTTTTATTCTGTTTTATTTCTGTTTTTAGAGTTCTAAAACATTATCTTTATTAATTGTGATGCTTATATTATCCCAGAATTAGTCTCTAGTGTCATTCAGGCCGACTCTATTGTCCTTTTAACACAACTCCACCATTCTTTGAGCATGTAACTGTTTTCTAGTGCAGCAAGAGTTCCAGCCTTATTTTATGCTTTTCTGCTTTTGTAATCCTAATAATGGTTTTAATCTTTTCTCTAAAAAGCTCTTAATCCATATGTTAGGGAGTAATATTTAGAAAGAAAGATTTGACTACACAGAAAGTTCATCACTATAGGGTATCTCTGTATTCAGGCTCTGTCAAATGATAAACTCATGTAATATATGTCTGCATGTTTACATACGCTAAAAGAAAAATATGTATATACACACAAACTTGTCTGAAATTATCTTTGATACATATATTAATACTTGTTAGAATTTATATTTATTCATATATCTATATATGTGTATATATGCACATATATCCTTACTACTTTATATATTTTGAAGTATTATAAATACTGCAGACATTGATATGCATGAATTACTCTCTGACAATGAGAAACCTGGTTCTTATTATTATCAGTATATTTACTGAATAAAGGCCATTGTACATAAGTGATCTCATTGACTTGCATGCTCATGCCCTCCTCACCCCACTGATATTTTTACATGTGTCTGACCGCCTTTTTTTTATTCCCATCTCAGATGTACTCCTCTTCTTACTTGGATTCTGACACTCTGACATGGGCCATAAATAAACCCTCCATTCCATATACTGAACTTCTTCATTCCACTTGTGCTCAGACATCCCCCTTAAGTGGATGATCTGTCAATACCCTCTTCATGCTAGCCTTGCAAATGGCCTCATGATGTTTTCATTTGTACTTAACATCACTGCTCACCCACTGACCCTCTCACAGAAGCCCTGCTTATCTCCCCTGGGATCTGGCTTCCCAGTCTAGGAGTTTTGGGTGACCTTCTTTGTCCCACTTGGGTTTGGTGTGCATGTCAGGCATCTACAACACCCTTTTCCAGGAAACATTTGTCTTTACTCCACTCAGTTGTCTGCATCCCACTCAAGTTCAGACTCTACACATCAGTCACTGCTAGGACAGCCCAATCCAGCCTAGCCCAACCTAGTAACCTTTATCAGGCTGCTCTGTCTCTGACATCCTACACTGGACTACTGCTGTCACCGATCCACAGACATGCCCTGTCAGTTGCTCACAAGTTCTGGCCTTTCACTGCCAAAATGTCTGGCATCTTTCCCACTTTACTTTGGTTCTGACATTGAAACCTGGCCACGCTGGCCTCTAGCCCTCTGAGGCACTGTCCTCATCTGACTTATTTTCCAATATTTTTACCCTGGGCTGGCTATTTTCACCAATAATTCTCATATTATTCCCCCCTCCAGGCATCTCAGTGCTCTGCTTCAGATCATAGCCTATACCTCCAGTAGATGCAGAAGGCTCATACTAGGCTACATCGAAAGAGTTTTGAAATTATTCAAGAAGGAAATCGGGAAGGAAGAAATCAGGAAATGTACATATACATATGTTTAAAAGTTGTCTTTTGATAAGGGGCATTCTCAAGATGTAAAATATAAGTCTCTGTCACACATATACACACATGCACTCACACTCACATGTACTCACACGTACACACATTGGTACCCATCTTCTTTACTATCTCAACTTTGGAAGAAAGAGACAAATGGTATAAGTAAAACAGAGAGCAAAGCAAGTTATTTGTTTACTGCAAATGTAGTTGCTAAGAGCATAATGAAACTGGATCACTATATTTCCTTCATTGTACTGAATTAACCCTCCCAGTCAAAGGAAATCTTCATACTGTGGAGAAGGACAAAAATACATAGAACCCAGCAAGATATGAGTCTTGGCAGGTAATTCAGTCTCTCAATCTTATCAATCAAGGAGTGGCTAAGGAATTACTATACTGTTCTCTCCTGGGGCAGGTATATTCCTACATCTCAATAGAAACATGAACAATGAGAGACACATGTCTTTTTAATACATTTCTAATTCATATTCATAGAATATTTCACTTGTTTTTCTCATTATAATAAGTAAGATTAATGACTGTGTAACCTGCCCAAATTACAATGATCTTTCTGCACACCAAATTGTAAATACTAAGCCACATCAGTAACAAAGCAATGTATCTGCCTTCATGGTATTCACATTCTAGTATGAATAAAATAAAATGAACAAAATAATGTAAGTTGTTTAGCATTTTAGAAGTGATGCGAGCAATGTGGAGAAAATGCAAGATGTAAAGCAAAGAGGAATATCATGGGGTTACAAATTCATCAGTAACAATTTCACTAAGAGAATGACATTAGCAAAGGGTTAAAGGTGGTCAGAGGGTGAACTATGTTGGTGTGTGAGAATGAGTGTTTCAGGTGCCCAGATAATGGCTCTGAAGTTCAGGGCTGCCTGGTGTATCTGAGGAAGAGCACAATGAGACTGTAGTAAAGTAGAGAATAGTAGAAAATAACTCATCCAGTAACTGGGAGTGGTGGAGAAAACTACTCTGAGTAAAATTAGGCACTAATATTAGAAAGAATTTCAGTGGCACAAGTAAACTTAATATTTAAGAGGGTCATTCTGGATTTTCTGTTAAAAAGTCTCTAGTGGAGGGAGAAAAGAAATTATGGACATAAGTTAGAATGTTGTTATAATAATCCAGAGTGGGCCTGGGATGATGTTTCTGGAAATCTTAAGAAATGTTTTTATTTATTTATTTTTAAGATTTATTTATTTTGTGCAAGAACTGGTATACAGGTCAGAGGCGTGGGGGGTGAGAAAATTCTCCTGAGACAATGAGGGGCAGAACAGGCAGATGGACCAAAGACACTGCTGAGGGGAGCAGTGGGTGAGGCAGGAGAGGTCTGCCGCACCATGTGGGAATCTCTCTGGCCAGGTGGGAATAGAACCAGCACTGCAGAGACTGTGGACAGCTCCACAGTGAAGTGCTCAACCACCTGCGCCACCAGGGAGACCCCATAATTTGACTATTTTAACTAGTGCAATAGATATGGGTGTGCTTATATCCCTTTGAATTAGTTATTTTGTGTTCTTCAGCTCTATAACTAGGAGTGGAATTGCTGGAACATAAGGTAGATCTATTTTTAATATTTTGAAGAACCTCAATACAATTTTCCATAGAGGTTGTATTACCAGATTCTGGGTTCTTGAGTTCTTTAAGATATTGAAATAATTGAGACTCAATCCTGCAGGTAAAGAATAAGAAATGATTAAAATTTATATAATTCAGCATAAGGGAGTCAGAATCAGGCATAGGGTTTATATGATGCTCACTAGGAGGGAAACAGGTAGAGACTCTGTTTAAGCAGTTTAACCCAGCCTCACTAGAAGACTGGAGTCATTTCTTTGTCATTTTTATCATAAGGTCATTCTGATGTGCTAACTCATGATCTCCTTGTGAGTTTGACCTCTTTGTGATGGATTTCATATAATTATTAGATTAGAGAAGATTGTTACCTTAAAGGCTTTATTAGATGAAACAAGGTTTCATCTAAAGTATGTTTTGTGGAGGAGTTCCTTCCTAGAGAGAGAGAGTGTGAGTAGGTGAACTTGCCTCACATCTCCAGTGGAGAAAATGCTACTTTATACTTCATAATGACTTGGTTAGATACAGTCTGAGTTAGTGCCTAGTATCGTGGAGTTTCCTGATACTGGATGCTGTCTGCTTCTTAACACAGTTGAAACAGTCTAACATTACCGGCAGGAGTATACTGAGGTTCCATTTTCCCCACATCTTCACAAACAATTGTCATTTATGGTCCTTTGTTTTGTAGGCCATTTTCACAGGTGTGAGGTGGTATCTCATTGTGATTTTGATTTGTATTTCCCTGATGATAAGTGATAATTATCATTTTTTTCGTTTGCCTATTGGACATCTGCTTGTCTTCTTTGGAGAACTGTCTATTTAACTCTTGTGTCCATGTTATGATTGTGTTCTTTGTTTTCTTTTAGTTGGATTGGATGAGTTCTTTGTAAATCTTACATATTAGCATCAAGTAAAATGCATAATGTGCAAATATTTTCTCCCATTCAGTAGGGTTGCCTTTTTGATTTAATGATAGTTCCTTTCACTATACGGAAGTTTGTTTGTTCTTTCTTTTTTTCTTCTTTTTTTTTTCTTTGTTTAGCTTGATGTGGTCTTATTTGTTCACTTTTGCTTTTGTTTTCCTTGTCATTGAAGTCAAGTCTCCAAAGGTATCCCTGAAGCCAGTGTCATAAAGTGTTTTGCATGTTTTCTTCTATATATTTTATGAATTAGCTTCTTAAGGGAGTAAATGAAAAGGATATTGAAAGACTGATTTAAAATAGCTGAGGAGATAAGAAGAGCCAAAATGAAGACTGAAAGAAGCAGTCATATAATCAGAGATAGAATCAGAGATATATATCCAAAAAGCAAAGAGAAGAAAATATATTAAAGAAAAGAGACAAATCAATTATGCCTAATGCTGCTGGCATGTCAAATTAAAAACAAGATGTATTACCTCAGTTAAAAATTATCTTGAAGACCTCCCCAGTGGCGCAACGGTTGAGCGCTGGGTTGTGAAGCTGCCCACAGCCTCCACAGCTCCAGTTAGATCCTCGGCCACCAGGCGAGGGTCCCACATGGCGCGCAGACCTCTCCTGCCGCCCACTGCTCCCCTCAGCAGTGTACTTCATCACTCTGCCTGTTCTACTCTCCACTCTGGCTCTGGTGAATTCTCTCACCCTCCCGTGCCTCTGTACCCAGTGCTTGTATAAATAAATAAACAAATAAATAAATAAATAAATAAATAAATAAATAAATAAATAAAAAAAAATATCTTGAGAAGTAAAAACAAAGCTATCAAAGCAAAAAAAAAAAAACACATGGAATAAACTTCTCATTTATTTTATGAAATATTGGATTCGCTAGTAATGTTTAAAAGAGCAGTTTCAGTATAATAGCTGTGATGGGTTGGAAGTATGATTGGTGTGATTTTTTTTTTTTTATTGATATGATAGCTGGGGTATAAGCCAGAAGCGTGGGAGGGTGAGAGGATTCACCAGAGACAAATCGGGAAGCAGAACAGGCAGAAGGACTGAAATACACTGCTGAGGGGAGCAGCGGGCACAACAGGAGAGGTCTGCTGCACCATGTGGTTAGGTCCCTGGCTGGCCGGGAATCGAACCTGTGCCACTGAGGCTGCGGACAGCTTCACAGTGCTGCTCTCAACCTGCTGCACCACCAGGGAGGCCCTGATTGGTGTGATTTTAAGAGAAAATGGAGAGATAATAATTAGGATAGGCACAAGGTAAAACTCTTCCCCAAAAGTTGCCTTAGATAGGAATTCAGACAGGCCATTATCAGTATAAGAGAAAAGGTGGAATGCATAGTTATGGGAAGGTATATGTAAAAAATCTGGGCAGCTTCAGGAAAATTATTAATATTTTTACAGTGAAACAGTAATAATGGTCACCAACCAAGAATGGAAAGATGAAGGTAGGATAATTGGAGACCTGAGAAGAAAATGTTAAAGAATCATGTAGGAAAGTGGAGAGTGGGTGAACTAGTGAAGTAGAGATGTATAAATATAACATTTTGTTCAGTGGCCAACAATTTAACACCAGGAATACACACACTCACAATTTTGGAAATACTGCTGTACTAACCCAACAGGTTAGTACACTCTCAAGTAGCTTAATAACATAAATCAGAAATAAATGAGAAAAGAAAAGATCATTCAAATCTGTTGATTTTTATCTATTTTAGAATCCCTAAGGGCAGGTACTTTGTCTTACTGTCCTGTGAAATATAAAATCATTCTATGTGTATATAGTGCACTCTAACAGATGGTGTTTTATTGCTGTGTTTGTCTTTAACATGAATAGAATATTAGTTTAGAGGAGATTTGTGTACTTTTCCAAAATGTCTATTTTCTAGTATCTATACACATTGCTTATTTGGATAGATCCTTTTGTGGCCTAGTTGGTGTTTCTGAAAAATGGGACATTGGAATTCAGATGCAGTAAGTTAGTATGCTTGAGTAGACAAGAAAGCGTAGTTGCTTTGATTCCTAAAGATTTTTTTTTTTGTTCTTCAACAAACAAATCAATTTATTATAGTTAGCCATTTTTTAAACATATATCAACAAACCAATACTAATTTCTATTATTTGATAGCTATCCAATGTAAGTTTCATTCTGTGATTTAGCCTTAGTTATTTAAACTCTGGAGGGCATCCCTGGTGGCACAAGAGTTTAAGTCTCAGCACTATCAAACTATCACCAGCCAGTGCAGCAAGAGTTCAATCCCTGGCCAGGGAGCTAACCAAGATGGCACAGAAGACCTCTCATCTCCCCAGCTGGGGGCGGCGGTGAAAAGATTTACCAGAGACAGTGTGGGGAACAGATCAGGCAGATGTACTGAAATACACTGCTGAGAGGAGCAGCGGGCAAGTCAGGAGAGGTCTGCTGCTCCATGTGGGTCACTCCCTGGCCAGCCGGGAATTGAACCCATGCTACAGAGGCTACAGACAGCTTCACAGCGCTGTGCTCAACCCGCTGTGCCACCGGGGAGGCCCTGAATACTATACTTTTAAATGAAAAATTTTGTTATTTCTGTCTTTCCATACTACTGTCAGCCGTACAAATGGGTACTAGATATCTGTGTTATTCATTGCTGAAGCCCAAATATAAATACTCAATATATATTTACTCATTGCTGAAGCCCCAGTATAAATATTCAATATATAGTTACTGAATTCCTGACAGTACACTGTAGGTGTTATTATTGTTTCATTTTGTAGTAGGCATCTTTGTACTGAGGATATGTAATTCCTTTTATATCACAGAAAGTATTAATACTATACTCTTTTTAACATGAATCAGTTACTATTATCTCTAGATAAGAAGTATATCTTCTAATTAAGTAAGTTATAGAGAAATCTAATTAGAATGGTGAAAAAAAGAGTAATTAAAGTTTCTTGCATTTTCTATTTATCTATAATATTACATTGTGGCTTAAATGAGATAAGGCATATAAAAATTTTATATTGTTCCTGATCTAATAGTCAATAAATTCATAACTAAGGATTCATTATACAATACTATAAATAGATTTTATCATTTAGAGAAGTCTGACTAGTCCTGTATTAAAAAATACTGTTTAAAAATGTTTATAAAAATATAGTTTGGGACACATATGCACATGATCAACTTTTAATACTGTAAGAATCATTGTATTCTGATTTCCAATTATTCTTTTTACGCATTATTTCTCACCCTTTAGACAATGGCAAATAGAGATATATGGTGTTCATACAAGTGTTAACACATGTAATGGATAGATTTCAGAACTCTGATCCAGATAACACTATTTCCCCTTGCTTCATTGTCTGAAAAGTAATAAATCCTCCATAATTACAACACTATTTGCCATATACCCTGAAGCAACAACACAGGATTGGCTGAGAAGATAAAAGGAAGAAAACAATCAAATGAGGATTTTCTTCTAAATCTTGAGTCTTCAAAGTTTCCAAAATGGCTCAAACTCACAGAAGAATAAAGTAGGCAAATTATTGGCTTTTAGAGTCCTTAAAAGCCTCAGGCATTTAAGTGGTCAAACAAAACTAGAGAAATACATCAAGGTACTTCAGAGACTGAATATATTTAATTTGGCTGAAAAAATTTTGAAAATTCTCTAGAAATTCCTTTTTCTTAGTAACATAACAAACTATATAAATAAAATGATACAGTATACATAGTACTCTCATCACACTATATATGTGTATACAGTTCTATATAAATATAAAAACATATAAAATATTACAGTAGATCTGATACATTAGGAGAGTCACCATTAATTTTGACTTAAAAATTTGAAACTGTGTGTAGAGAATAATTTCTCAATTTATGGGTTCTTCTTGGTTTGGGTAAGCAATTAAGACTGCATCAAGGCCTCCCCCAATGGCGCAGCAGTTGAGCGCTGGACTGTGAAGCTGCCTGCAGCCTCTGCAGTGCCGATTTGGCCACCTGTGAGGGTCCCACATGGCGTGCAGGCCTCTCCTGCCATGCCCGCTGCTCCCCTCAGCAGTGTATTTTGTCAGTCTGCCTGTTCTGTTCCCTGCTCTGGCTCTGGTGAATTCTGTCACCCTCCTGTGCTTCTGACTATACCCAGTGCTTGTATAAATAAATAAATAAACCTTAAAAGAAAAAAAAAAAAAAGACTGCATCAGTTGGGTTAGCAAAGGAGAATCAATTGAGTAACATAAATAAGGAGAATTTGCATGATTGTAAATTCTAAAATAAAATGAGTTGAAGCTGGAATATACAACTCATGTTAGAGGACCTGTGGCATCAAAGGGAGAGGGGACTGTTTCAAGTAGGGCTCGACTTCCTATTTTACTCTGAAAATAAAATGATAAATTTTTCACATAGGGAGAACATGTTCAGTGATAAACCTATGCCTGGACAATACCCCTCCAAACTATATACTTGTTGGCTATGAAAGTGGACAGCAGTGATTACTGCTGTCTTTGGGAAAGGGTCAGAGATCTGGTCTGAGATCAAGACCTGAGCAATCTTCTCAATCTATATGGACTTCAGTGCAATTCATTTAAAATAATCACATTCTTTAAGTAAAGATAACAGATGTCCAGGACCCAGAAGGTGCTCACTTGACCTTGGTTCCCTAAACCAAGGTGACACTCAATGGAGGTTGCCTTGTCTTGACATATTGAGAAATACCTATTTGACCATTTTGGAAAGACTGATCCTACAACACAAAGTTTTCTTATTTTAGAATATATTTCTTCTGACTTTTATGAAAACATATAACAATGAATTGTGTCCCAGACAACAGCAGTTATATACCAATGAAAAACAAAAAGAAATTGATAATATCTATAACAACATGACAGGTAAAAATTACTTTCTAAAAGTGAAAAACAACAGAAAGCATTCAGTGTGAGCCTTTTCATGATAAATACAGTTTCTAGATACAACAATTCTTTATTTCTTCAAAAACTTGTCTGTATCATTATTTATATATTATTATTATTTTTTTGGTAATACTATCTGGCAAGAAACTAAAAACACTGGGAAAATATCAAACATTTATTATCAATCCCATTCAATGTTTTTTTTTTTAATCTGTTCATATCTTATACTCTGTTCTTAGACTTTCATTATAAAAAATTAAATTAATGTGATTAAAAATGTTAGACTTAGCTTTGAATTAAATGTTTCAAAGTAATAATCCTGGTAGGTTATTAATTCATTGTATTTTACTATTTTAGTTTATTTCAGTGTGCGTGCATATGTGTGTGTATGTAAAATATTTACTTGGACAAAATGGTCATTTTGTTTGCTTAATTAACGTTCACAGTGACAGTGCAAGGGAGAAAGCAGTACCACTAGTAATATGGTTATTATCATAATCCAGAAAAAATGGTAGTAGTGAAGGAGTTCAAATACTGCAAATATTTTAGAAATAGATCCAGTGTGATTTGCTAATGGATTGCATTAGGGAATGAGAATGAGCAGCTAATATCATAATATGAGGCCTGAGCAAGTGAGGATTTAGTTTCTGCTAATTACTGAGATAATGAAGACTAAAAACTGCATGTTGTTGTCTTCTTTAGGGGTGTAGAGCAGGAAAGAGATCAAGATTTTTGGAGGTTTTAACATTTTAATTTGGAGATGCATATTCATCAAACTAGAGATTCAAGTAGACAATTGGACATAGGCCTGAAATTCGGAAGAAAGAACAGATTTATAGATATGAGAGTCTTCAGCTGATAGATAATATTTTAAATTATGCAATTGGATAAGGTGACTAAGTGAGGGAGGGTCAAGGAGAAACCTTTGGGGAAATCCAATATAAATATGTGTCATTGGTGATGAGAATTGAAAGTTGGATATGATGCTTGGAAGTATGTAAAGAAATGTAGTCTGAAAGAGCCACTGTTGGGAGGCAGAGACTAAATAATGCTACAAAGCTGCTCCCACAGAATCTCACACTTAGTAAATAGTCTCTGTTTGTATTCAGCTGTCTCAGGACTCTGGATTGATAAAGTTTTAGAGAGGCTTCTGATCATCTGTCCAATGTGGTAGCTGATAAGGCTATTCTGTGCCCAGGAATATGGAACCTTGTCAGTCTCCTGAACTTCTAATAAACAGTGCACCCTGCTAGTCTCCACATGGAATTTCATACTGGCTTTTTTGGCTCTTACAGTTACTGCTCAGTCATTGAAAGGACCACACACAAGTACCCTTTTCCAAGGTTCTGCTGCCTCCAGGGCAATGCCTGATAGTCAGAGAGGGGGTTATCTCTGGTAGTTCAGAGGTCCCTTTAGTTTTTTCTCCTGTATTTCCCTCCTCATCAGGGTCATACTTAGGCAGATCCCTCTCACATTCCTTAGATATCATCCATATTTCTTTCTTCATCAATGTCTTTTCAAGCATGTTAGAAATGGAAATTATTGGATATTTCAGATTGTCAAATTAGAGACTTCAGTGACATATGTAGAGTGTATGTATTTTTAATGTGTATAAGAGTAACCCAGAACTCAAAATTAGAAAATATAGCTTTTTATCCTGTTTGACTTGAATGAAGACAAAGTCATTTAATATTTATTGGAAACTTACAATGTGGATGATGTTTGTGTGCCTAGCCATTAACTATTTCAATTAAACCTCCTGAAATCTATTAAAGTTGTATTTGTATAGTTTTCATTTTAAATATGAAGAAATTGAGACATAATCACACAGTTAGTAAATGGAACCCAATTTTGAAATCATGTACTCTGGCTCTAGATTCAGGATTCTTACCCATAAAGCTTTACTAACTTGATATAGTCTAATTTAAAAAAGAAAAGTGCATTAATTAATTTATCAACATTGTAAACATTTCTATAGGGTTTAACACATTTGTATAAATTGTAGTGATAGAATTATATAAATTAAACATGTAAACCTTAGGAGAATCATTATACTATTTCCCTATCAAATATTATATATCCATCCATCCAGATATCATTCATATTCATTAGGACTGATTTAAAATGTGATTAAATGACAGAAATGCTGCTATCATATATATATATGTATAAAATTCTGTATTATTGCCATATCCCATGCTTTGATTTTTATCCTTTAAGCGCATCATGGATAGTTTTGAAATTAGTTTCAAGTTCCTGTATTACAATGCACTTAATAGGAACCATCAATTGCCTAATAATTGAATTATGTTTTTTCTCTGAAGGCAACTGATCGGGAGGGAGACCCAATAACATATGCCATTGAGAATGGAGATCCTCAGCGAGTTTTTAATCTTTCAGAAACGTAAGTTAGAAATGATTTCTAAACTTACATTTTTCCTTTTAAAAATGTTAAACAATGTACTGGTAACAAGAGAACAGACTTCTAATCAGAAGCTTTCAGCTATTTTATATTTTCCTTTTACTTTTTTTTCATAAATGTTAATGATAACTGGGAGGGGGCATGTAACACTGACTCTAGCAAACTTACCCTGGAGACCATTTATTTATTTAAAACATTTCTACTAGGTGATAGCTACTGAGGTGGAAACATTTCATTTGCAGGCATAACCTGGGATTAATTAGATCCCTTTAAAGTTGTCAGCTAGTCATAATAACAAGGATATTTCTACAAAGAATAACTTGGCACTAAATCATTTATTCACAGGGAATTTTGTAAGGAAAAGCATAATTAAAACACATTCAAGGTACCCCAAAGTCCGTTCTTCAATTTCTGATTGATGCAGGTATATTTTAAAACAGCTAACAAAAAAAAATTGCATGACCAGGATTAGCCTCTTTGAAGTCTATATCAGCATCATTCTAGTCACTCCATGAGCATATTAAAGATAATGGTAAATATAACTCTTGAGAAAACTGAGAATGGAGGTTAAAGAAGAAATTGGCATTTCCAGACAGATCACTTGGTCCTCTTGCAATAGCAAAGCATCTGTTCTGCTGTCATGGCTAAAGTGCTGTGCTTGCCACCTCGCTGATGTTTCCTATGTACTAGTGAGTGGTTTTGTCTCCAGAAAGAATAGAAACCTAAACTTACCCCATGATTATAAAGTGAGGAATTGACAATTGAGCCAGGTACTATTTTAGTCTCAGGAATATGTGGCACATAATGCCAAGTTAAGGGGGTAACAGGGTCTTGTGAGAAACACCTGCATTTACAGAAGGTGATAACCATGAGTTAGTAAGGCAAGAAGCAGTATTTCCTAGGCTTTTAAGATTATACAGATGAATAAACTTCTATTTTGAAATGTGGGAAGATAACGCTTAAAATTGTCCCCTTACATACATGTAAACCATAAATTAACTGTACTTCACAATCATCCTTAATAATACTGTACTTCACAATCATCCTTAACAATACTTTGTAAAAGGGATGTTTCAGTCAAAATTGTATGGCACTGGCTACCTCAATTAAATAAGTAAATAAAGAAATAAGTACAATTTTAAAATGAAATAAAAATAAATCAAAGTTGAGATTTAAAAAATAGATGTATCGGGCCTCCCCGGTGGCGCAGCGGTTGAGCGCTGGGTTGCGAAGCAGCCCGCAGCCTCTGCGGCACCGGTTCGATCCCCGGCTGCTCCCCGGCCTCCGGAGGAGGGTCCCACATGGCGCGCAGACCTCTCTCCTGCCGCCCGCTGCTCCCCTCAGCAGTGTGCTTCGGTCCTTCTGCCTGCCCTGCTCCCCGCTCTGGCTCTGGTGAATTCTCTCACCCTCCCGAGAGCTTCTGACTGTACCCAGTGCTTGTATGTATAAACAAACAAATAAATAAATAAATATATCTTTAAAAAAAAATAGGTGTATGTATAATTAGGATAAACTTAAGAGTCAAAAAATAACCCCTAACATTTATGGTCAATTGTACTTCCTCACCTCCCCAGTAAAAAGACAAAGGTAATACAATCACAAAAGTATAATCTTTTCAACAAATGAAGCTGGGACAGCATGCAAAGAATGAAGATGACTCTTCATACAGTTCACAAAAATTAATTAAAACTTGATCATAGACTTCAACATAAGAGATAAAACTATGTAACACATAGAGGAAAATATAGAGGTAAACCTTAATGTTTGCAATTAGATGATGTTTCTTTCATAAAGAACACAGGAATTATTAAGAAAATTAACTTACATTTCATCAAATTTGAAAAAAAAGGTGTATTTGAAAGGACTAATTAGAGAAAATGGTACAACCTACAAAAAATATATTAAAGGACCTATATCAAGAAAATATGAAGAATTATTCTAAGTCAGAAAAAAATAATCCAAGCAAAAATGAAAATTTATTTTGCATCATTGTTCATTTTTATGCAGTAATTGGTTTCTCCACACAGGGGTATTCCCCATATTTTCCCACCACCGTATCACCTGTGAACCATCACAGTAGTTAAAAATGGAGGAAGCATTGAATACACATTTGTCTGAAAAAGATATATGAGCAGTCAAAAAGCTCATGGAAACTTGCTCTTGACTGTTGTTCACTAGGGATATGCAAATTAGCATCACAAAGAGATATCACTTCATACATACTTAGAATGGCTATAAAGAAATAGTAAGTATTGGTGAGGATAAAAATATTAGAATCCTCAAATATTTCTGATGGGAATATACAATGTGTATTCAGGCTAACAATTTGTCATTTCCTCTAAATGCTAAATGAAGAATTACTATGTGATAGGGCTATATGGTAATAATTTCTACTTAAAAGAAATGAAAACATGCATGCACATAAATAGTTGCACAGAAATATTCATAACATTATTTACAATAGAAAAATTTGAAAACAACCCACATGTCTAGCTACAGATGAATGGATTAGCAAAATGTATATCCATACATTGGAATATCATTCATTTAAAAGAGAATGAAGGGCCTCCCCGGTGGCGCAGTGGTTGAGCACTGGGTTTTGAAGCTGCCCACAGCCTCTGCAGTGCCAGTTCGATCCCTGGCCACCGGGTGAGGTTCCCACATGGTGTGCAGACCTCTCCTGCTGCCCGTTGCTCCCCTCAGCAGTGTACTTCATCGGTCTGCCTGTTCTGTTCCCTGCTCTAGCTCTGGTGAATTCTCTCACCCTCCCGCGCTTCTGACTGTACCCAGTGCTTGTATAAATAAATAAATAAATCTTTAAAAAAAATAAAAAAAAAATAAAATAGAATGAAGTATTGACACATGCTGCAATGTAAATGAATCTTGAAAATATTATTAAGCCATTCACAAAAGTCATTCACAAAATGACACGATTCCATTTGTATGAAATGTCCAGAATAGGAAAATAAATAGAGGCAAAAGGTAGCCCAGTAGTTTCCTAAGGCTGGGGAAGAAAGAGAATATGGAGTGACTGATAATGGCTATAGTGATAAAATATTCTAAAATTGCTGATGGTGTGAAACGATTTTGCAACTACACATTGAAAACTTATATATTGTCATTACTGTAGTATAGGATATGTGATGTAACACATTAAGGCTAAGTATGAAATGACAGTCTCAAAGAGTCTTGTCTGCCTCTTATTAGAATTTTATTTGAATTTTTATTACCCTATTGACCTTTTTATTTCTTTGTAGGTATCTGTTAATTTAGATATACTATTTAAAGCCTGATTATGATTTTCACTTGAGTTCGAACTTTATGATTATATTGAAGATTAGATAGCATATAACATTGTTAATAGCAAGGGATTAAGTTAAATATGAGAATACAAAAGGAAAAAGACAATGAGGGGTGGCGTCACATATATGTGGAATATAGAGAAATAATACAAAGGGTCAGATAAAGCCAAACCTATTACAAATCCTAGAAATCTGGCTGTAAAAGTGAGGCTACCAAGGGGGCAGGGAGCATAACACATTATGGTGGAGGACTGTGGGTGTTTTGGTCATGTATGCAGTGTGGTAAAAACATCTGAGGAGGTGATGGGAGAGCCTGCTCCTCTAAATCACATACAACATCGTAAACCAATGTACCTCAATAAGTAAATAAATAAATCTTATCAATGTTTCAGATGAATATGTATTATTGGATGTAAGGTTATAAATATAAACGTGAGGTCAGTCAATGTTACTTATGTTGCTCAAATAAATCTTTTATAGCTTTCAAAAGAAAAAATTAAGTCAGAAAGAAAAACACATATCAATGATTTCACTCATAAGGGATAGAGAGAAACAAAACAAAGTGACAGACAAAACTAAACCAATATAAAATCTAGAAATCTTACTGTATAATTGATGTGACCATAGGTGGGGAAAAATGGGGGCAGAACCCACCAAACTGTGGTGGAGAAATATGTGTGCTCTGTTGATAGGTGTAGTATGATAACATGCATCTGAAGTATGAACCTATACCCCTAAATCATATATAGTATTATAAACCAATGTTACTTCGATAAAAATTATACAATAAAAAAGAAAATTTTTCACATAAATATAAAAATGAATAATCAGTGGCATTTAGTAGATTTTCAATGTTGTGCAACTGTTAGGGGGAACAGGATATCCTAAAGCTAATTCCATACAGGCTTTGTGGACTCCACCCCCACCCCAGGCCAAAGCCAAAGACACTGGGAATTCCAAATCCCATCACCACCAAAGGGAAGGTGGCTGGGACCTGAGGGTGGGGTTAAGCAGCCAGGTTAATATAAAGGCAGACAAGTGGGCTTTGGGGATCCCCCATTTTGGCTTTCCGCCAGCTCACAGCATCCAGCCAGCTCTGAGAGTGACTTTGGGTTTCCAGGTCGGCAGATCGGGTAGGACTCATTAAAGACTTTATTTCCCTATTTTCTCCCTGAGTTGTACATTTCCTTAATTCCCTTTCCCTTGTAAATAAACCTTTTATTAACCTTTTGTGTGTGCCTGTAGTGGAGTATTAATAAGACCCTTTTAAGCGCGCGGGTGAGGACCCACAGCCAGGAACACATTCAATATCAGGGCTGCTCTATAACACAACTACCAACTCTATCTAGTTCCAACAGATCTTCATCTCTCCAAAAGGAAATCCAAACCCATTTAGCGACTACTCCCTCCTTCCCCTCAATCCCTGGTAAACACCAATTTGTGTTCTATCTCTGTGTGTATCTCATATTAAGGAGTCATAGAATATGTGACCTATCTTTTGTCTCTGACTTTTCTCAGCCTAATATTTCAAAGTCACTCATTATGACACATGTATCAGTATGTCATTTCTTATTTTAATTGCAAAATATTCAACTTTATGTCTATATGACAGTTTTTCCCTTTGTAAATTAATGAACATTTGAACTGGTTTTCTATATTTTGGCTGTTATGAGCACTCTACAATGAATGTCTTTACACTTTGCACTTTAGCATGTTTTCAATTCTTTTAAAATATACCCAGAATTGGAATTGTTGGGTCATAGTGTAATATGTGTTTAACATTTGAGGAACTGTCAAACTATTTTTCATGGTGATTGAATCATTTCACATTTTTAACAGCAGTATAGAAGGGTAACAGTTTCTCTACATCTTCATCAGCCTTTATTATTTTCCCACATGCTTTATTTTAATTGTAGCCATCCTAGCTCAATAAGGTAGTGTCTTACTTTTGGTTTGATTTATAATTCCCTGGTAACTAAAGATGTTGATAATTTTCTCATCTTCTTGTTTACCATTGTATATCTTCTTTAGAGAAATATCTATTAAAGTATTTTGTTTATTTTTTTATTTAAATTGATTGTTTCTGGTTGTTAATTTGAAAGAATATTTTAAATGTTTTGGGGATCAAATACTTATCAACTATATGATTTGAAAAATTTTACCCATATTTTGAGTTATTTTTCACTCTATTTGATAGTATCCTTTGATGCACCAAAAATATAATTTTGACAAAGTCCAATATATCTCCTTTTTTTCTCTGCTCATGATGTTGGTGCTGTATCTAATAATCTATTGTCAAATACAGGCCATGAAAATTTAACTTTATGTCTGTGAGTTTTGATTTCAGTTATGTTTAGACTGTTAATTCATTTTTAATTAATTTTAGTATATGATATGGAATAGTCCATTTTTATTCTTTTGCATTATTGAAGCACAGAGGGATAGTTTTCTACCCCTATGCTTTCGTATGAGACTGGAAGAATGAATAAATTAATATCAAACAAATTAGTAGGAAAAAAAGATCCAACTTAGTAACAAAGTTGTGGAGCATTTACATGACCGTAAATCCCAAAGTAAAGTGGCACAAAGGACTATCTGACTCTCAATCACATACCAAGAAAAATTAGCTATTTATATATAACCTAGCTTGAAATGGGAAAACTAAACAATTTTATGGTAGTTTTCTAATTTAATATAGAAGAAAGACTACAGAATCTTGAACCATACAGTGAGGGGGGGGGAAATAAAAATGATAAAGAATTTTATTCTTCTTTTCATCATATTTATGACTAGATTTTCAGATTTTATAGTTCTTAACTTTCTTGTGTATAAATCTCAGAAGCAAAAATTGTCTTCCTTTTTTGAAAATCATTTTAAAATGTGATTATTTGAACCATCTGTAGTGTTGGAAGTTGATCCAAAGCTGATTGTTATGAACTACTTTGGGAATAGGTTTTTACTTTTTTTACAAATATATTTCAAAATGTACAAGAAGCAAATTCAGTTCTTCATAGTCTTACCATATGTCTAGTACTTTGTTTTTTAGTCCATATCAACACAACAGAGAAATAAAGCAAATAGAGTAACTGTGACTCTGATTTTGATTCATTGTGTTTAACTCTATATATCAAGCTACCATATGTGGTGTGAATTGCTGAAATTCCACTACAACAATAAAAGCACTTGGACTGAAGTGAAAGCCATTCATCAGTCAGAAACAACTTACGATTTTATACTTTGTCAATATTTTAATGTTTTATTATATTAAGAAATCCTCTCCTCTACAGTAAATGTCTTCTTAGATCTTACATAAAATGTCATGGTATAATGTCAGATTGTAAAATCTAAGACACAAAGATAGATCTTGTTTCAGACAGCATATGTGACCAAATTATTCTACAACAAATAATATTGGGGAATAAAAATTTAATTATTTGTAAACATATATTCTGAATAATGAAAAGGTTAGGAGGAATTTTAAAAATAATCTAATTTACCCAAAAGCTTGTTCTGTTCCTACTCTACATAAGTTAAATTAAGAATCATATACATTTCAAAAGGAAATGTACATGGTTCAAAATGGTAAATTTGTTAGTGTATTGACAAAATTTGTTCTTTTGAATTATGAAATAAGAGAGTAAATGCTGATAAAATTGTTCTCTTAAGGGCCTCCCCGGTGGCGCAGCGGTTGAGCGTCGGGTTACGAAGCTGCCCGCAACCTCTACAGAGCAGGTTCTATCCCCGGCTGCTCCCCCGCCACCAGAGGAGGGTCCCACATGGCGCGCAGACCTCTCCTGCCTCCCGCTGCTCCCCTCAGCCGTGTACTTCGGTCCTTCTGCCTGCTCTGCTCACCGCTCTGGCTCTGGTGAATTCTCTCACCCTCCCGTGCTTCTGACTGTACCCAGTGCTTGTATAAATAAATAAATAAACAAATAAATAAATAAATAAATAAATAAATCTTTAAAAAAAAATTGTTCTCTTAAAAATGTGAAATATACATCCTAATATCTCTTGAAAATAATTATAATATATTTAAATATGGTCATTAGAATAAAATATTAAAGGTAACTCTAAAATTTCAGTATTCTATTCTATTTTCTGACTTACAATGAGCTTCAATTATTTTTAAATTAGTGCTAAAGTTTGAACACAATATTTTATCATAGATGGCATTTGATGAAAGGTGTGTATATTTTGATATATATGTACATTCATATATATATATATATATATAGGAATAGCAATGAATAGGATTGGTGATATAAATTACTTATAGGAAATCATTATTTAATCCAAAGCACTAAGAATAATAGGGCCTTTTTACCATTAAAATAATTACAAATTATATACTTATCTTCCTAGAATGAATTAAGTGTAGTTTGTTTGATATTGATTTTTTTTTTTCTTGGCAACTAGAGAATCAACTAAACAATTTTGCAATTTTTCAATATTTCTAGGAAGTTAACATCTTAAAAGTCTTTTTACAAATTTCTACATGAATCCTAGACTTATACATCTTAAATACTTAGGCTATGTTTGCTTAAAAGGGGAACAAAGTTTTTAAAATTAGTCCATGATGGTAGGAAGACTGTCTTTTTTTTTTTTTAATTTTATTTTTTTTTATAGAGGCATGTTTTATTTGTTTATTTATTTGTTTGTTTGTTTGTTTATACATGCACTGGGTACAGTCAGAAGTGCGGGAGGGTGAGAGAATTCACCAGAGCCAGAGCGGGGAGCAGAGCAGGCAGAAGGACCGAGGTACACTGCTGAGGGGAGCAGCGGGCGGCAGGAGAGATCTGCGCGCCATATGGGACCCTCCTCCAGGGCTGGGGAGCAGCCGGGGATCGAACCAACGCCGCAGAGGCTGCGGGCAAGCCTCGCAACCCTGCGCTCAACTGCTGCGCCACCAGGGAAGCCCGGAAGACTGTCTTTTTGTGTCTTATGTGTTTTTCTTCTTCTCTATTGCTAGTACTGGGATTCTAACCTTAGGGAAATCTCTGGATAGAGAAAGCACTGATCGATACATTCTGATCGTCACGGCTTCAGATGGCAGGCCAGATGGGGTGAGTACTATCCCTGGCAAAGTGTTCTTATTAATGGTGGCTTACATAAATTAGTTTCTAAAGTTGAATTAACTTTGAGCTCTTAAGATACAATCAACTTGATCATGATATATTTGTTCACATATTTTTGAATTTGATATGCTGATATTCAAGATTTTTACATTTGTGTCTATTGACTTGTAAGTATTTTGCACTGTTCTTGTCAGGTTTTATATCATGGTTATGATAGCTTTACAAAATAAGCTTCAATGTGTATGTTAAGTAAATAATCTTCAGTAAACCAAGGGGGAGGTCTTATAAGCTAATTTTTTTAATAATTTATTAAAATCATAAATTAATGTTTTTCTTCTGTAGCAACTTCTTAAAATTACTCAGTGAAGTGTTCTTTTTTCCATTGCAGTCTTTTGATACACTAATCTATTCTTCGATTCTGCTATTGTGTTGCAACTTTGGGCTTGAAAGAATAGATACTTCTGATTGAACTCTTACCCAATTAATGGGGAAAATAAAATCTATCTTAGTGTAAGAGGCATGCCATTGTGCATAATACTCTGAAATGCCTTTCTGGAAATTTTACTATGTTGAAACCTGTTTCCTTTATTGTCAATTCTGCTTCTCTGGGAGATGTATGGGTGGGCAGGAGATTTTGTGGCTAATACCTTGAGCATTTAAGAAACCAGACTCCACAGATAATTTGTAAGCAACACTCAGAACCCTAACTAATATTTGATGATTGAAGTTGTTTAAATGGGCGTGTGATTCTAGAAGATGAATTTTAACCCCTTTGTATCTTAAAATCACTTTTAAAAAATAATTTGTTTAGTCATTCTGGAGTGCTTTGAAATCGTTTTATCGTATTCTTCAAATTATCCTACTTATAACCACTACCATTCTGATTTTTAACCATAGTTATATTTCGCTTTTGGATAACATGTCATTAGACTATTTCTATCTGTCATTTAATCATTAGTCAACTGCTTATGGGCCAATGTAGCACTGTCTTCTAGAAATAATTCCAAATCAAGTATAGGTAAGCAAGATTCAGCTAATTCAAATAGCAATATATCTCCAATTTACTTGAAATGACTTCTTCGATTTTTATGACAGATTTGTTGGTGGCATATTTATTCTCTCTTCACACCTATTTACAGATTTCTGAGAAAATTTTACCGTGGTAAAATATATAAACAGTTTGATTTTGATACAAAGCAGCTTGATCATCCTAATTATGAATGAGAATAATATATAGGAATAATAAATTAAATTTAGTAATAATTGTCTTCCCATAACAACTTATTTGATGTTTTTCAGACATTCTACAGCTTTATATAGAAATTACAACATACAGATCACTTTTAGTAAATAGTGGGCAACAGAGAGTACTCACATATTAGACTATGTGGAAACATAAAACTAAGGCACATGTTTATATATGCAATGTCCTTGGTTAATATAGTGTGCCTGTGTTAGATATAAATAATGAAGCCAGAGTCTCAAGAAGAAAATAATTGAAGAACTTGACTTATATTAAGTTTTATGAGTAAGCTGGCTAAAAAAAAAAAATCTCTGGGAAAATTCTAAGGTAGAGTAATTACATAGAGTAAAAGGTATAACAAGTAAAATAAAATTAATAATGAGAAGACAGGTTTTACATTAGGAAAATAAAACAAAATATATATTTTTAAGATGTGTCAGATTATAAATCATATATTAATGGGAGTAATATTGGCACAGCTCTAAGTCTGGCCTTAAAAATAAAATGTCTAAAAAACAAGAGAACAGATGGAAAAGAAATAATGCATTAAGATGTCTAGCATAGTCTCACTTGAAAAACTGAAAATAAATTCCAGATTAAAATTACTGGTTAAGTTTCCTAAAAGCATTTTTCAGTTGTTTGTGTATTCGTTTTGTTTTGATCAGGTCAAAGAGCTTTTCTTGTTTTCTCTTTCTTATTATCTATAAGGTCTCATTTAGCTTTAAAATTCTGATTCTTTTAAATTGGTTTTATTTTAAAAATTTGTATTAATCATATCAGTAGAAATGAAACATTTCTATTTCAAACAATTTTGTTTAGTTAATTTAATTACTGATATATATATATATATATATTTTTTTTTAAACAAGCTCTGGCCAGTTTTATTAAAGAAAAATTTATCATGATTTACTTTTCACCAGTCTGTTCTGGCATGCTTCTAATGATATCAGAATCACCTGGGTCAATGATAGCCAGTGTGCATACTCTGTAGTATTTTCCACACGCTGTGCCCAATTCAATATTATTACCACTGTAGTGATGGACACCAGTTTTGGCCAACATGGAGTAGTACTCTATTTCAGATTTCCTCAAGGCTGGGCAGTTGTTGGCGAGGATGACCAGTTTAGCTTTGCCTTGTCTGATCATTTTCAGAGTCTGCTTGTACCCCAGCACGTACTTTCCACTTTTCATAACAAGTTGGAGCGTAGAGTTGATCGACTCCAGCGACTTTTTTGTCTTCTTTGCGGCCACCATCTTCCTGCCTTAGGTGCGGGATGGCCCCCAACCAAGAACAGCCGCCAAGATGGACGGGGAGAGAGAAAAAAAAAGATTACTGATATAATTTTAAGAATGTACTTATGTTTGAGCATGTATAGTAGATTCCTGATTAAGAAAGTTATTATAAAACAACAATTTCTGACATTTTGATAGCACATTTCTTACTGAAACACGTAAATATAAATTTTTTATAGAGTTATAGTAATCTTAACCTTTTAACCTTAGTAATCATGGTTTCACAGACCCCAGTAGATGGACTTTTCTTAAATCAATATTATTGCAGCAGTTTGTGTGAATTAAATATAATTAAAATATTTTAATACAAAAATCTACCTCTACTATCATGCCAAAGTGAGTTTGGAGAGTACTCATATTCTATTAGTCACTGCTATGTTTTATAGATAATATTGAGGAAATTTTGTCTGATGTTCTTACATTTTTCCTTTATTAAATACATTTCATTAATACTAGATGAAAAACTATTATATATAAGTCAATCTTATATATGTAAAAGTTAAATATCTCATATAAATGAGTACATCATTATATATATTCTGATTTCAAGTATTACAAATAAAGACAAATTTTATTTTCTAGGGTTGGATAATTCTATTTGAAATGAATTACTAATTTGTGATGCAGATTTCTTAAAAATCACTACCATTCATCCAATATTTTCACATTTTAGCTGAAATGAGCTTTTAAAATTTTAGCTTTTTAAACAGTTAAACTTTACCTCATTAAAAAAAATCAGTAACATATTGGAGAGCTCCAAAATGATTCAGTTTCTTTTAAAGGAACAACACTCTGTTTTCTCTTTTTAGAAAGTTTCCTTGTAACATTCCTTGCTTCTCTGATAAATTAAGGCCAATTAATCTGAACGAAAAAGGCATTTTATTTGAAAATCTGCACAATTTTTATACTTACAAACATTATTTGATTAACAATGTAGGGGAAGTAAAAGTTAAATTCACTCCTCTTAGTGTTGCTGGCTGGGTCTGAATATTAAACTGATAAAGATTAACAGGAGAAAGCATAATATAAGTTTTGCATAACAGAGTATCCCATTAAGAAATAATGCTCAAAGAAATAACAAAAACTAGCTGCTTTTATGTTATTCTGAACAACTAATGTTTTTATATTATATTGAAAAACAAGGAAATTGTCTGAACTATATGTAGGGACTAAAGGACAATAAAAATTATTTTACAGTTTTTTTTTTGTTTTTTTTTTTTTTTTTTTTCAGAATTCTCTTATCTCAACTTTTTGTCCTTGGTGATAAGATTATTATTATTCCTGTAGTACTGTATATAGTGATGCTGTCTTTCATGTTGGAAATTAATTTCCTGCATATAGGTAAAAGAAAACTGACTACAGTATTTTTCTTGTATTTGTTGTTTTTTCAAGTGGTTCTTACTAAAAAATTGTCAGTATGCTGAAGAGGAATAATTTGGGGTATCATGCCCTGAATACCTTCCACAATCTTGGCAGTATTAGTGCTTAGGTATTTAGCAATGAGAAAGAAGTCCAAGACAACAGAAATAAAGTTTGTTTCAAATTGAAAGAAATCAAGATAGAGACTGAAAAGAGCTTATGATTGGGTTCAGCAATACCATCAGAAATACCTCCTCTCCAATTCTGCTCTGAGATATTTTTAGTTTGTTTACTTTTACACTCACCCTTGTTACCTAATGTTCTCAAGGTGCCCACAACAGGTCCATGCATGAGATATCCATTGCAGAAAAGCAGAGGGTAAGATGAAAGCCAGAGTAGTCTGCATCCTTTCTATAGTAAACCAAAACTTTTCAGAAAACGCAGCTTGTGGATTTTTTCCATACATCTTGTTATCTATAAGTAGCCACATTGAGCTGAAAGATAATTTGTAGGTTGTGTGGTGGTGTCCATCAACCAATAGACAACAAAAAATAAATAAAATACGAAAATTACAGCAGAATATGTAAATATGCAAATAGTGATTGGAATTGTGTTTCATTTGTTATTTTAAAACAGATTTATCTGTTGCCATTTCCAACTGGCAAGCATTTTTATTTTAGATAAGTTATTCTATCATGTGACATTTCTTAATAGATTCCATGTGTTCAGCAATATTGTTTTCCTACTCAAAGATTTGATAAAAATAATTTGGTTCTGTCATGGATTTTATTTTCTCTAAAATGTTCTTGAATTAAAGCCTGAATCACTGGGTTATGAATTTTATAGTGAATACTTATAATGTTTTACAACCTTAGATTGGCAATAAGTCTAAGCATCTTTGCTTTTCCTTGAACTAATATTATTCCCTAAAATTCTTTTAAATATGACAGTATGAACAAACAACTAAGTATAGAGGTTGAACATTTAACCATTTAATCAAAATTTGGTAAATATTAGCAAACAGAAAAATGTGTACTAGAGGAGTAATTTATGAAATTCAAATAACTTTGAATTTCAAGATAACTTGGAATTTTAATATACTTAGTTTAATGAGAATTTGAAGGCAGTACAGATGGTAATATATACATACACATGTGTATATATGTATGTATATATGGTATTTTAAAAATATTGACACATTTTCTGAATCTCCTTTCATAATAACTGTTGACAATGTAATTTTTAAAAAAGAATTAGTCACTTGTTCATTAGCTTTGAAAGTCAGATTTGAATTTCTTGGTTGTTGGGAAAAAGAATCTAGTATTTTAGTGTTTCTCAAATAAGTTTCCCAGAAGTTTAACTTTTAAAATGAATGTGAGATATTCTTTAATATTCTGCTAATTCATATTAGTGCATATAAATTATAATGCCATATATATTTTTATGTTTATAAACAGAGAAAAATATTTTGAAAAGTGAAAAACAGACAGTGGTTTGAGAGAGAATAGAGAAGTTGGCATAAGGAAAATCAAGTAGTTTTTGGAAAGACAGCAAACTAGTGTGGTTACTCTTTGATTTTGACTTCAGGCTGTCAATTTTAGTGCCTTGCTCACCCTCAGGTAAATTGAGAACTAACTACTACAGGAAAAACACATTGTTTTACTGATTTCAACTTAGAACAACTTTTAAATAAATAACATTTTTTAAACTGTTTATAGTCATACAAGCAATGTAGTCTTCCTGGGGAAAAAAATTGGAAAATATATAAAAATGGCCAAGAGAGAAAAAAAGTTACCTGTATTTCATTTAGTCAGATAACATTTGTATTTATACATATTCACATACATCTATACACGATTATTTGTGTGTATGCATCTTTTAAATTTATTGATCTCATGGGGATATGCACACAGGACAGTACACTAGCCATATCTGTAAATTTTAATGAATTTTTAACATAGTGAAACACGCACAGAGACACACACACACACATATATGAATCTGTATATATAAAATCCTCACTTTGAGCAAGAAACAAATTACTTAGCACTTCAGAAGCCCAGCATTTAGACCATGCTAGACCTTACTCCACTGTCTTTGCAGCTGGGACCTCTATTTTACTTCTCTCACCATGGAGAGATTGTGCCTGCCTTTGAAATGCATATAATGGAATGATATAATATGTACTTTTTTTGTGTCTGACTTCTTTCACTCAACCTCATGTTCATGAATTTCAGCCATGTGAAATTCATTCTTAGCACTACATATTTTTCATCTTATGCATTACACAATCTTCATGACCATATACTATTGATGGACATGTGGGTTGTCTGCAGGTTTTTGCTATGAATGCTCTTCTGTTCATAGTTGTGCATGTCCTTAAATGATTTTATTGAACTTTTAAATATAGAAATATGTACAGATAATGTTGAATAGTTTTATGAATTTTCACAGAATAAACCCTCTGATAGAGCCAGTAAATAAAAAAGGGAATAAACCACTACCAATACCTAAGACTTCCCTGCTTTGTATGATAACTTTTTAATGATTGATGGATGCTATATATGAACAATCATAGGGAATTGGGATAAAGTTATATTGCTCAGAGGGGGATTTACTCTTGCTTTTATTAAAATGGTGGCAGATTGAATATCAGTTTGTTGTTTGTTTTTTTTAATCTGAGGAAGATCTGGTGAAGACTGCACCCACAGTTACTCAGAGTTAGAACTTGGGTGATCCCAGCTGAGAGCAAGGAGTATTACCAGCTCACTCCTCCTTGTTAGCTAGGAAATTCTGGGTTTTTTTGACTGAGAAGCTCCATGACTATAACCAAAATCTCTTCAGATTCACTCCCTTTTAGTCATTTCTTTATGCCAGCTTTTTGGGTTTTTCTCCAAATCATTTACACATTAGTACAATTTGTGTCTATAATTTTTTAAAACAAAAGTTGGGTACTTTTTGACCCTGACTTTTCTTCCTGTTTTTTGTTTATAAGTTATTAAGTATTGAACATTATGGCATAATGGAGTTTTTATGAGCATCCTTTCAGTGACTAGTCCCACACTGTGACTAAGCTGGGGGATGGGCATGCAAGTACTCAGGCTTTAATTAAAGAAAGTGGTTTCCAGCTTAAGTCACATATTATGTCACTTAATCACATAATCACATTGATTATGAAAGGTATTAACATACATGATATTATCTGGTTGCACCAGGCCAGTAATTTACCTTTTAATCAGGTAGCACATAGTACTGGTAGGTTTGTCTGATTACCATTTCTTTAGGCAATATAATCATAAAATAACATTTACAGAGTAGCATATGGTCCTCAAGCACTTTCTCATAACATTTGTTTACCTGAAATGCCCATTTGGTTTACCATGCTATTTTATAGCATGCTAGTTTTTTTTTTTTGAAAATTGAAAAATTTAAGTAGTGTAAAAATATAAATGTTACATTTTAAAGAAAATGGGTTGCATGTGTGTATAAACAAAAGCCTTCCACCCATAACATGTGAATAAGATAAAGGTAAAATCACTTTCTAAATGTAAACTCCAGGAAATACTTGACATTTTAAAAAATATATATTTTCCCTTTAATATCGTGTTTTGTTTTTTCCATCTATTGATTTTTTTAGGAGTGTAAAAGTTTTAAGCCTTATTTTTATTTATTTATTTTTTCAGAAAAATAAAGATTAGAAATAGTAGTGAGAAATACAAAATACTTCCCAGGTACACAAATGCTAGCATGGCCATTTAACTGACATAAAAATGAAAAGTACTTTTCTCACATTTAATCCTGTTTTCTTTAAGACCTCAACTGCCACAGTAAATGTGGTGGTAACAGATGTCAATGACAACGCTCCAGTGTTCGATCCCTATCTGCCTAGAAATCTCTCTGTGGTGGAAGAAGAAGCCAATGCCTTTGTTGGTCAAGTAAGGGTAAGTGGAGTTGTGTGTGTGTGTGTGTTTGTGTAAATATAGAATTATGTAGCATGAAGTAATCACTATACTAACAGTTGTCTTTTCTTTATCTTTTCATTTTCTGGGATTATAATAAAGTATTTTTAGAGTAATATATAATTAGTTGTACCTTTGGATATGAGTTTGGAAATACACACCCCAAAATACGAATATTTATATATAAATGCACTTCGTTATATAAGACTATCTTTAGTGTCTACTATGAACCTATGTTTCAAACACATCTCTTGTCCAACATAGGCAACATTCATTGCTAGGCATTTGTCAAAGCACAGCAAATTTCTGTATTTCTTTTGATGAGTAAACCCTTTTATTTAACAGCAGAGATAAAAGGTACTCAGTTGGACCATGCTTGGTCTTGATTAAACTCATGGCTTAGAAATCATAAGATGGAGGTAAATCTTGAGGAAAAATCGATTTTGAAGCATCTGCCTCATATAGAGATCTATGTTCTCTAGATTAAAAAAAAAAAAGATAAACTCATGCCATTTGCAGCAACATGGATGGAGCTAGAAGGAATTATGCTCAGTGAAATAAGCCAAAAGGAAAAAGAAAAAATATCAGATGGTTTCACTTATAGCAGGAATGTAGGTGAACCAAATAAGACATCAGTGTAAAAAAATAATAACAGTACAAAACACAACAAAGCAAAAACAGACAATTATAAACCAGAGACATCCTGCAGGGGAGAGGAGGGAGAGGGATCAGAGGGGGGAGGGAGGAGCACAGGATACTGAGGTGATGGTGCACAGATGCATTGGTGAAGGAAACTCTGTGGGGACTACACCTGAGAGGGTGGGGAGAAGCAAATGTTTTTTTTTTTTTTTTAAATGAGCAATGATGTAAAGCATAATAATAATTAAAAAATAAAACAAAATAGATTTCTTCTCTAACAATTACCCAGGCATTTCAAGTTCAGGTTTCAGGATCCTATTTCTTCCCTGTTAAGGCCTTATTTCAAATAGGAGGTTTGATAATGCATTGAAGCAAGCCTTCCCTACAATCCTTCTACTTTTTCCCATCAAGCAATGGGTCTGTTTTCTTGTATATATTTTTTTTATGGCTGCAAAAGAGGATGTGATTATTATAGTGTGATCTTTATACTATGTCCTGAGATTTGGATCAACTAGTTTGAACCCTCCACAGAGAACTTATAATACATACAGCAGTCAGCATCATAGTCATCATTCTTATTTTCAGTATCTCTCTTAAATCCTGGAGAAATTGCATGAGACATGCATACCCTGTGTCTTGGGTGCCACCCCAATTCACTCAGGTGAGAGCCACAGCAATTGTGCTATTACAGCTTGCCCGGGGTCCTGCTGCCTTCTTAGCTGCAAACTACACAATAACTTTGGTGTCAACAGTTTTACTGTGGATTCAACAATGAAAAAAAAAAGTGATAAAGATTCATATATAAAAATTTTTTGTGAAGTACCATTAAAACTAATACTAAATAAAGATGTAATTCAGAGAAGGAAGCCAATAAAGACATTGATACAAAACCAGCTATCCTAAGGAATATAGGCACTTAATCCCAGGGACAAATTCTGAGAAATGATACCCCAAAAAAATGTTCACAATTATTGATCATTAGAAATGATGAAACTGGAAAATTTATACGCTGACTCCTGAGTGTCTTTGGTCACCAACCCGTGATGGAAGACACATTTTCAGTATTTCCTACATCCGTTAAATACAGACAGATCCCTCTGCATTTCCATCACAGGGGCATTTTGTTAGGTTCTAGATACTGACAGATGGAGGCTAGCCAGAGATAGGTTAGCTGTATGGCATATGCATAGGACAATAACAGTTTCTTATACACCAAACAAGGTGATAATAATAGAACCATGTGCAGAAAATTTAGAAAAGGAGCCATGCCACATGCTGAGATTGACTCACAAAGGATAAATGTTGATCAGGAATCATTTGCAGTGAGTTGGAAGCTGTCTCAGGAGAGATGATGGCTTGTGAAAAAGAAAATAGAAAAATGAGAGCATGTAAGATGTCATAATTGCAGTAAAAAGGCATGCCACATTATAAACTCTTCTTTTTTTTTGACATAGAAGGTGAAATTCTAGGATGGTATGCAGTATTGCATTGTTGTTTGATTCTAAATTCAGGAAGCTGAACTCAAACGCAAGTATAATAGCCCAGACATATAAGTATTGAGTTGTCTAATCATAATAATAATTAGACTAGAGTTGTCACTCTAACATGTCACATTGACAAAAACTAAAAAGATCATTTAGTCATATTTATTGACTATTGATATAAAAAGGTATTGAAATAATTTCAGAAAGTTATATTTCCCATTTCTCTTAATATATTTAGTATTTGAGAGATTAAGCCCATAGGGAATATGCAACTAATAACACAAAAGTGTATGTTAACATGGATAATTAATTTTTATTTTTCCTTTCTCATTTTTTGTCAATTTTCCTTGTTATTATGTGTCTTTTCCTTTAAGGAATTTGTGGTATTATGAGCAATAGTCTCTATAAATTATTCCAGCATTAAAAATTGAAATATAGACCTCACCATCAATTTGATAGTACAAAAATTGCCCTAGACTTTTGGCAATAACATGTTTTCCTAAAAGCTAAATGAGTTTGAAAGTACAAAGAAAAAGGAAAACAGACAAAGCAGGTGCGTCCAACTGATTTTTCAAGTTTCAGTGAAGTTATAATGTTCATAGAATGGAATTTTGATGCATCATAATGGCCTCCTGTTGCTACCTAATGCTAATTATATAATACATCAGTTTTACTAAATGACTCATGCTCCACTTGTAAAATTTAATTTTAATTGTCACAAAAATATTGACATGCCTTAAACCAAAAAAAGTATGGTTAATTATTGTATAGAATTTGAATTACTGACTTTGTGTTTTGTTCTAATGATATTTTAGTATGAATTATCCAGTGTCCGGATTCAAATGCCAAGGGATTTTTATTTAATTTTTATATTAAGGTAGTATTTTTGTAGTCCCAAACTTTATTGAATAAGGAATCATCTAATTATAGAATATAGAAAGCAAGAAACTTTTGGTATATAAAAAATAATCCAGTAATTGTTTAATATAGAACTCACTATACACATGTATAGTATATCCCATTTAAAGCTGAGAATCTTATCTTCTCAAAGCACTTGTTGTAGCAGTGTAGTTGGGGAGAAAAGATGTATGCTGAATGAAACTTAGCAAACAGTGAGAATAGATTCTTTGTCTCTGTGTCATATGTCAAATGTGTCACACCTATTATTTACTATAAAGAATGAGAAATACCACAAAGGCTTAAGATAGAGTTGTCAGAGGTCATGGGGAAAGTGTGTCATCTTCAGTACCTTGACAAAGTAGTGTGATTATAGGCTGAAAAAGAGAACAAAGAAAGAAAGAGCCCAGACAGATGTGACACAAGGCAAAATTGAACTGAAGAGGCAATTTGAGAGCAAGGCAATAGTCTGACAATAATGGTAGATTTGTTTAGAGGATTTCTGGAAAATTGATTAAAAACATTATATCCAGATTGGCAGGGCAAGGAAAGCCTATGAAATTGCAGCTGGTACAAAGACTTTACTTGTTATTGTCATGTTTTTTCAATATCCTTCAAAGTACTTCATGTAAGATATGAGAGTGCATATGCATATCCTGACACAGGCCGTAAGTATTGCTGGTAGAATGGGCCTCAAAGCCAAGAGGCATTATAACAGGTCCTGCAGAACTCTTAGTCCCAAATTTCCAGATGTGCAGGCACCTGATCAAAGTATGATTAAATCTCCTATAGCCCTGAATTTAGATCCCTCAGAGCTCTAATCAAGCACCAGAAATGTTCTTTCTAGGGGAATTTATAACAGTAGGATACAGCATAAGCTCCATAGAGGCCCACTGGGTCTTGAGATGTATTTGCTGAAGCAGTCTCCTGGATATGTGATCAGTTCTCCACCCTCACTTTCCTTTAACCTGCACTGTGCTCTGCCCATAGCTTCAAGACTCACCACACAAAAGCACCAGACTTCTTACTTTCTCTTCCAGTCCTCACCTGTTATAATCCTTCCATATCATGATAAATTCATTATTCTCTGCTCACTAAGTTGATTCCTTTTTCTAAAGATTTATTTATGCACACAATGTTTGGAGTACAGGCCAGAGGTGTGGGGATGAAAGGATTCACCAGAGAAAGAGTGGGGAACAGAACAGGCAGACTGACTGAAATACACTGCTGAGGGGAGCAGCAGGCAAGACAGGAGAGATCTGCTGTGCCATGTGGGTAACGCCCTGGCCAACTGGGGATTGAACTCGTGCTGCAGAGGCTGTGGTTAGCTTCATGGTGCTGTGCTTAACCCCTTGCGCCACCAGGGAGGCCCTCACTAAGTATTCTTATGCTAGCTCATATATTTCCATAATTTTAGATCCAACATTCCAACAATATTCAAAACGTATTAAAGTGGTCAATGGGCTCTAGAATAAGACACTTGAGTTCAAATATGATTTATCAAAATGAATAATGTTAAATATTAAAGTTATTTGGTGTCTCTGAACCTGGAGTTATAGATGCATAAAATGGGGTAATATGATTTATCATGTTTTATAATTGGAAGAATTAACACATACATATAATATATGTACATGTTTAACATAATACATAGTCAATGTGCACTTGGTTTTTATTTATTATGATTATATTAAAGCATTAAACAATTTAAAGCATCACTACTTATAGTATTTACAATTTAATAATATTAACAGTGTTATGAAACAAATTCAACTACTTCTATTATTAATGAGTTTTCTGATTTGTGAATTATACTATGCATTTCCCAATATAATGCTTTTTTGAATAAGTTTTTAATAAAGTATGAAATATTATTTAAGTTAATAAGTGACTATTTTACAATTTTCCTACAGACAGTAGCATTGGCTTTTGGTCATAACAAACATACAAATTCTCATATATTATATAAATCTTCATATGCATGTATTCCCATTTGTGGGCTATTTTAGAAATTTAAAGGGAGTTAAAAAATATTTGAAATTACCAAGATGGAATTCAGGTGTGCAATCCTGGATTTCATGTTTTTGCTCATTTCTCTTAAAATGATTCCAGTTAAGGTTGCATTGAAAGAGGCTGTTAGACTGACTATAGTATAAAATGAGTAATGATACCTTTTAACTCTTTGTATATGCCATAATCTATGTTAAGTGCTTCTCATTGTGTATATTTGAATGACTCTCAATGACTTTAACCATTAAACTACAGGAGCTCGTCCTATGATCACACTTTTTATGATTTGCTCATATTTAACTGAGTCAGTAAGAACATGCAGTAAGTAGTTCACACGTGTAGCAAGTAATATCAGCATCAAGACCAGTGAGATTTTTTTTTTAATGATTTATTTATTTACACAAGAATGGGGGTACAGGCCAGATGCACAGGAGGGTGAGAGGATTCACCAGAGACAGAGTGGGGAACAGAACTGACAGACTGAGGAAATACACTGTTGAGGGAAGCAGCGGGCAACACAGGAGAGGTCTGCTGCACCATTTTGGATTCTTGCCAGCCGGCTGGGATTGAACTGGTGCTGCAGAGGCTGCAGACAGCTTCACAGTGCGGCGCTCAACCACGTGTGCCACCAGGGAGGCCCCCAGTAGGATGTTTTTTAATTGTGTTGTTTTTTTTATTGTGGTAACTTAGGTTCAAACACTGAATATGATTTAGAAAAACAAGTTCCCAGAGCTTATCCCATGGTAACTGTATCAGAACCCTGGGATAGGGATCAAGAGCCTGTGTTTTAGCAGGTGCTACAAGTGATTCTGAGTTAAGCTAACTTCTGTGTGTATGTGTGCGTCTGTGTGTGTGAGAGAGAAAGAGTGAAGAAGAAAAAGTATATAAAATTTATATATGCATGTATGTATTTACCTGTTATTAAATAAGGTAAATAGTTAAGAGTAATAATGCTGGTTCTGTTGTTGGGGATATATAATTTTAAACAAGTTTGGTAAACTGCTTTGATGTGTTTTCTAGATCTTATTTATTCAAAAACCTGAATGATTTGTAGGGAATAATAATTCATTCTAATGTGTAAGAGTCAGGTGGATAGTTTGGTCCCATTGCAAACCTTGGGTCTTCAGAAGTGTGGAATCACAATGCTTACCTCAAAGTACTGTCTGTATTTCATTTTTCTTCTCAACTAATGCCCGGTGGATTCACTTTGAATCTAGCTTGGGAGTTAGAAGATAAGGGCAGATCTGTTTCAGTAAACAGTGTCAGCTACAGAGTCACAAAGAGTTTCTCTTTGCTTAACAAAATTTACCATATAGGAGAATGAGATAGTTTTTATAGTTCAGCACATTTGCTGACACAGGTGCTTCAGTGCCTCACTGTGAGTGGGTATTTTGGGTGAGTATCAAAGATGCCTAGCCTTCATGGTAACTTCTCATTGAGGAGTTCTTAAGTTCCAGAGTCTCAAATTCGTCATCTCTGATTTTCACAGTAGCTCTAAGCATGAATGCATGCAAAAATGCATCAGATAAGGTGCTTAGGAACATTACCTGGTAAATGCAAACAAGTTTCTCAGAATTGCAGGTAATATACAGTAAATGTTGCCCAGCAAAATTTCAGTTAATAACTTACAGAAATTCTTATTCTAAACTGACTTATAGCTCTACATAACAAAAATAGAACTCTGAATCAACAAAATGTTCTTTCAGTTCTAAAACAAAAGAGTCTGATTTTATTTAGCCTGAAATACAAATGTGTTCCCAATTTGAGATCTGCATGTTAAATCATAGCTGTGATGAAGTGGTAGAGATTCAATTTTAAACACTTAAAGCAGTTTTACAAACATTAGTAAACTGCAGTGTTTAGAAGGGTAGTGATGGTGTTATTTTAAAAAGAAATTGATATTTCCTTCAACTATACAATTTAATATTAAACAAAATAAATCTGAACCTTAGTGGTCTATTTCTGATTTATGTAGTTGTCATCTCCCTATGTGGGGTTCTAAAAATGAAATGAAGGTGGGGAGCTTTATAGTGTTTTATTTATCTTTTGTAGCTCAGCATGACATTCAACAGTGCCTGAAACTATAATACTTCTTTTTTAAGTGGGCCACAAGTGGGGAATTTTATGGGTTCTCTTTGTCAAGTCAAGCTATATAATGCAAACATTGTACTCAGTCGAGTAAGGAAATAAGCCCCACACAATTTGAAAAATTGGTGACATAATTTTAATGTTGCTACCTAAAAAAAAATATTTATAATGGATATTTATTGCTTGTGAATTTTTTTTGGAACTTGGTGATCTTTCAGATAGTCAATGAACAGTTTATAAATGGGTTAGAAAATTTATGAATGCATTTTTACAGTATTTACTTGGGGCACCTACTCATTCAACTCTTTTTGTCTTCATTCAGCTATTAAAATAAATAATGTATATGTTCATGCATTTATATATGTATAACTATTCATAGCTGTATAATCCTATATGCACAATGAATGCTATTGGCCCCCAGCCTCATTTTCACCAATGACCTTTTGTTTGTTTGTTTGTTGTTTTTTAAAGATTTATTTATTTATGCATACATGAACTGGGGTACAGGCCATACATGCAGGGAGTGAGAGGATTCACCAGAGACATAGTGGGCAACAGAATAGGCAGATCAACTGAAATATACTGCTGAGGGGAGCAGCGGGCGAGTCAGGAGAGGTCTGCTGCACCATGTAGGGAGCTCCCTGGCAGGAGATCGAACTCGAGTTCGGTGGCTGCAGATAGGTTCATAGGCTGCATCTTAACCCCTTCTGCCACCAGGGAGGCCCCCCAATAACCTTTGGTTGCTAAATGTCACCTTCGTCTGAATAATATCATTGCCCAATTTGAAATGGATCTCTTGCTCACTGCTGGTATTCTACTACCTATTGTTCCTGGTTTTTGTGTTTAAGCTTATGTTTCCTTACCAGTTTGCTCTTTAAAGCCCTCTTTAATACTGCATTATTTATATTTTCTAGTTTTATTTAGGTATAGTTGATATACCAAAAAATACATATAATTAATGTTTGTAAGCTGAGGAGTCTGAGTGTGGACATATGTATATCCTCCTATTATCAATATAAAGCCAATATCTACCACTTCAAAATTAAACTTTGGATTTTGGAAGTATTTTCCATTGTTCTGATTCTACACATCTTTTTTTTCTGTAAAATTCCACTCACACCAAATCCCACATGAAAGCCTGTAGCTTTAGTTACCCTTGGATGCTTATGTCTCCCACTGCTGCATCTTTAGCCTCTTCTGATTCTTTAAGCTACAGTCTAAAATAGGCATTTATCTGTAAAACAGACCCACTTAAATGTCCTATGGGCACTTCAAATTCAATATGTTTAAGATTGAATCCTTATTTGTATGGCCACAGAAAGGGCTCCTTCTTCTGAAATCTGCGTCTTGGTTTATATTTCTGTAAATCACATGTTAGGAAACATCTCATTCTTCCTGACTATTCATATCCAGTTAATCACCAATCTGGATAATTTCACATTTCAAACTATTATCATTTTTTCCCCAAACAACTGTAGTCAAGTTCTCATTTCTCATCTGAACTATTGTTACAACATCTTAATTGGTTATTTTGACACAAGTCTTGCTAGTCACTTCACAATTTTTCCTCAATGTAATTGCCAGAATGATTTCTATATAACATAGCTTGAAGGGGATATTCTCAATAAAGCAAGCAAAGCATGCATCCCAATATTATTTTAACAACTTCCAGTAATACTAATCTGCTTATAATTACTAATAGATGTTCTCTGAACTCTCCCATGTCTTTGCCTCTGAGCATGCCTGCTGCCTTTGCTTTTTCTTTCTCCATTCTTTATTTAGAGACATTATCTTGAAAATGCTAGCTAGACATCTCTAGTTGGACATTTGTGCTTATGCTCTGGTGTTATACTGTGCATAGCTTTTTGATGTTTCTTTCCAGAATATATTTAGGCTATATATTTTTCAAAATTTCATAGTCAGAAACTTTTTCATTTTGATTTTAGAAAACTCACAAATCCAACCCAATATTTGATTCTTTGAAACTGAAAAATTAAACAGGACCTAATGTATTAAAATTATCTAAAGGTAAGCTTTTATACTGAAAAATCATAAACATTGTAGGAAAAATATAATATACACATGCATACTTGGCTTATTACATTCATACCCATAAGTAAATAAGTTATCTTGATAAATAGAAAGTTTGATATTACATTTCTATATGACTTAGTATTTCAACATATAGACCAGTACAGATAGATATGATTTCAAAAGCAGCGATAATGCAAAGAACAATTGAAATCTATGCTGGTACAGAGCAAAATTTACCATCTAAGAGACAAGAGATCTGGAAACAATACACTAATGAAGGCTATTCCCAGATAACAAGATTACATGGAGGTAAACTAATGGAAATGCTGCCAGCCTATTTGGTCACGTATTTGGAATTGTGTTTCCATTCACCCATTTAAAAATACATACTCCATTTAAATATTTTATTATTTGTCTGAGAAGAAATACCAACTATTTTTTGCCTCACAAATCCCTGCCCCATTTATCTAGCTGTGCCTTTTAATGCTGCATTATTCATTTATGAGTTCCAACTTTATACAAATCGCACTTCTGTTTTATAGACTGATGAGAATTCATGGCCTGTTTACATTAGTTGGAATCAGTTATCTTTCTCTACAAATGTTACAGCTCACTACAATTACTTATACTGACTTTACTGCCCAACTGAGGAAGAAATGTAGCAAATGACTTCCTGAAGCCTTTAATTAGAACAAATCTTGTCCTTTAAACTAAGAAAAACTGTGTAGTATGTAGAAAAACTGTGTAGATATAATCATATGTGTGGGATTTATTAAATTATTAGAAAGTGAACATAGATGTAAGTGCAACCCGGGTTTAAAATGCATCACCAAGAAAGCTTCCTGCATACCTCTTCTCGTCATAGTCACTTTCTTATAATAAGTAATGGCAATAGTTTCTTATTTCCTGTTGTCAATTTACCAACTAAGTAATCATTTATAACAATATAGTTAGAGTTTAGCTTTGCTTTTTTAAATGTCTATAAGCAGAGTGCATTAGTATCTACATTCTTATATTCATCTTTAACTTTCTATTCAGCATTTCTGCATGCCTGTTTATTTAGATATTTTATTTGCTATCTGCAAGTCATTTTCACATTCTATCATTGGTGAGTATTTGAATGGCTTTCAGTTTGAATCTGTTATAATCAATGCTTCTGTGAATACTTTTATGTCACTTCTTTTGGTGCACATGTACCTGGGTTACATTGTCTTATGAATATGAGTGTATTTAACTTAATTAAAAATGTCAAATTGTTTTCAACAGTGATTAGGACAAATACTGTGTAAGTGCTAGTGATTATCCCCACCTACATTATTGATGTATTAATCTATCTAATTTGGACCGATCTTAAATTTTTTAGGGGTATCATTTTTGTGGTCTTGGTTGGCATTTCCCTTACAACATGGAGCATCTTTTCATACGTTTACTTGCTGTTTCAAAATTACTCTTTTTCCAAAGTGCCTATTTAAGTCTTTTATCCACCTCTCTGTTGCATTTCCACTGTTTTTTTCATTTTGAATGTTCCTTTTCACTAGTGAGAATTGTTCATATATTCAGGATATGATGCTTTCATTGTTGCATGTTCAAACTTCTCCAACTCTGGGACCTTGCATTTTACTTAACGTTGTCGTGACAAGGAGACTTTTTGATATTGAAATTATCAACATTATCCATTATTTTCAATTGTTACACACTATGTTTAGGTCATGAAGATGTCCTTTCAATTTATTTTAAGATGTAGTATTCTTGTTTTTATTAGGCATATAATCTGATATTTATTTTGATGTGTGATGTGAGCAAAACATCTACTTTAATTCCCTTCTATACATATAGCTACTTATATAGTACCAGTCTCTCCCCTTACCATAAATCACACAAACCACAAATATGCAGTGCGTTTTCTGGTCTTCTATTTTGTTTTACATTTTTTATATAACTTGAAAAAAATATATAAACTATTACCCTTGAATTATTTTCCTAAAGTTTAATTTGAATGGCTGAATTAAAATCTATTATTCATCCCAGTATGTGAAAGCTCCATATTACATACAATTTTCTCTTTTAGAATATTTAGATGATTTACAGAATGTTATGGTTTACTGTTTCTGTTTTTATTATCACCAAGATATCTGCAATGGGGCCTCCCCGCTGGCGCAGCGGTTGAGCACTGGGTTGCGAATCTGCCTGCAGCCTCTGTGGCGCTGGTTCGATCCCCAGCTGCTCCGCAGCCACCTGTGAGGGTCCTACATGGCGCGCAGACCTCTCCTGCCGCCCGCTGCTCCCCTCAGCAGTGTCCTTCGGTCCCTCTGCCTGCTCTGCTCCCCACTCTGGCTCTGGTGAATTCTCTCACCCTCCTGCGCTTCTGACTGTACCCAGTGTTTGTATAAATAAATAAATAAATCTTAAAAAAATGCAGACTTAAAATAAAAAAAGATAGCTGCAATGGAAAGTCTATGCTCACATCTCTGATTATTGAAAAAAAAAAAGATTATACACATAATGTTGACTTTTCTGGAGAGCAATAGAATACCATCAAAGAGTAGTTGCCAGTTAGAACCCTATCATTAAAACCTGAGAATTCTTCCCAAAACTCTGTTAGAATTTTTATTACATTCTCTTCTCTCCCAATTTATAAGTATACATGATATTTTTGTCATTTGAATTCGCATTTCTTTTATTTCTTTTTTCGTTATTGATGTACCATTGGTTTAAAACACTGTATAATTTTTAGAGTTACAGCATTGCACCCTTCAGATGTTGTTATATTTCCATTTATTTTTGTCCTGTATTTATAGACTTTCCTGGGATATAAAGCTCTGAGTCACTTCTTTGATCTTGTAAAATAAATCCAGACTAAATTTCTGACAGCTTTGAACCATTGACCCCTTGTTCACATCTCTGACAATACACTTCTAGAATTAGCTGTGTGTGTTTTTTTTTTTTTTAATAGGTCATTGTTTTTTCTCAAATTTTAGGCTGTATTTTTGTGGTGAATTAGGATCAATTCCAGGTGTCCTTGCCATAAGGTATTTTCATGATAGAGTACTTTCATATTGATTAGCACTCTCCTATTCAGATTCGTGATTTTCTCTCTCCACTTCCAGCAAAATTATGACTCATTCTAAAGCATGTTCTCCTGGATCCTGCCAATATATTTCTTACATGAAGTACTTTTTTTCTTACATCATTGTTAATTTTTGGATAGTATATGATTTCTCTCCTCAGACATGGCCACTGAAGCTCCCCCACCTCCACAGCACCCACCGTCATCACCATACCCCCTTGTGGTCTTGCCCCTTCCCACCTCCTCTCTCCTGTTCCCATCATATCTATGGTCACATTCAAAGTTTCTCTTTGATTCTTTGTTTGGTTTTTCTGTATTCTACACATCAGTTATACCATCTGATATTTCTTTTCCTTCTGACTTAATTTGCTTAGCATCAGCTCTTCCACTGTCATCCATGTTGACACAAACGGATGTTTATCTTTTTTGATCTCCGTGTAGTATTTCATTGTATATGTACCACATCTTTTTGATCTACTTATCTGTTTTTCCTTAAAGATATATTTATTTATGCATACAAGAGCTGGGGTAGAGGACAGAGGCGCAGGGGGTGAGAGGATTCACCAGAGACAGAGTGGGAAACAGAACAGGCAGACGGACTGAAATACACTGCTGAGGGGAGCAGCAGGCGAGACAGGAAAGGTCTGCTGCATCATGTGGGTAGCTCCCTGGCTGGTCTGGGTTCGAACTTGTGCAATGGTTGATGATAGCTTCATAGTGCTATGACTTAACACTTTGCACCAGCAGGGAGACCCCTACTCATCTATTCTGGGACATTAAGTTGTTTCTGTATCTTGCTATTATAAATAGTACTGCAGTAAACAAAGGGTTCCAGGTTTCCTTTTGAATTAGGATTTTGTGATCTTTGGGTAAATTCCTAGGGGGTGGAATACTAGGCTGTATCCTGCCAGTCATTTTTAAACATATCCTGCTTTTTAAGCACATCATTGCTTTACCTTAGTAGGAACAATTAGAATATGCCACAACTTGACCTTAGTTATTAAATGTTCAAGAGAATTGAAAGTAGCTTGTTACAGATATTGAGGACATATATCATTTTGTGAAATGTTTAGTTTAAGTAGGGTCTTTAAGCAATGGGTGATTGATTTCCTTTAGTAATAAAGAGAAGGTGAATTTCCATTTGGAAGATCAAGAGAATGAGGATGTTTGAGGTTTTGAAATACCTCCAGCCAGATGAACTCAGCTCATTCTCTTTCTCTAACAGCACTCTCATCTCCTGCAGGAGATGTCAGGTCAGAAAATGTGTATTTCTATGGCCTCACCATGATGTGCTGTAATAGAGGTCTCTTGCTTTTACCTCATAGTCTTAGTTGAGACTGATGTTTCTCAGCTTAATTTTCCTTTTTCAATATTTATATTCAACTCCACAATTTTTGGTAAGCTACTGTTAACCTATCAATCTCAAATCACAGATATATGGCATTAGCCACTCTTTTGCCTTTTCCCTTTGTATATCATCCCAGTTCATCTGAGATGAGCCTCGCAAATAAGGCTGAAAACATCCTCCACTCATGTGATAATTTGACCAGAAAATTATCAAATTCAAAAAGCTCATAATAGGTGCCTCATTCCTAGGTTCACTTTTGTTCATTGCTTTTTCACTATTTCTGAAATATATTCCAAAACAGGTGCTTTTCCTATATCTTTATCCATAATTATTTATTTCCATAGATAACATCTATTTTTTTAATTTTTGCATAGAAGAACTGGAGTGTAAGCCAGAGTGAGGGGGTGAGAGGATTCACTAATGACAGAGTGGGGACAGAGCAGGCGGATCTACTGAAATACACTGCTGAGGGGAGCAGCAGGTGAGACAGGAGAGGTCTGCTGCCCCAGTTATCAGTGATAGGTCTTAGCGGTGATAGCACTGAGACTTAACCCCTAGGCCAACAGGGAGTCCCCCAAATATGTTTTTAAATGTCAGTTGGGGTCACCATGCTTCCTAATATGGAAACAAATTGAATATATCCTTGATGTCTAGTTTCGTTATTTCCTCATGGGTCAATTCTATATATTTTTTCATTATATATTGTTTAATATCCTGAAATTGTGTATATAAAATTTAATGCCTTCAGTAATCACATTTGCTGCAATAATGCTGTGCATCAAGCAACATTGCCATCTTGGTAATACATAATGCTTTTTTTCCCCTCACTCTTGGGTCTACAGGTAGGTAGGGGTTAGCAAAAGTTTGTGTGCATCTCAGCTGGTCTTAGTGCATGTGGATCTGGGCTCTACCTCAGGTTTAATTCTGCTTCACAAATCTCTCATTTTCTTTTTATCAGCACCTACCCATATTATAGATAATGTAACAGGGCAACAGAAAAGTTTTGTGGCTTGCCCATTTTCACACATTTATCGTCTGCTCTACCTACCAGTTGAACAAAGGTGTCCCAACTCCCAAACCAATTATATTTTTCTGCTACATTGCATTGCCTCTATTGAAAACCTTCACATCAGATCCTATTCATGAAGTAAAAGAAGTAAATAAAAAATATGTATGGATAAGGATGTAAAAAAATTCTTATGAAAACTGCTTTTAAGCCAACTAAATATTATAAGGTTGGTTTAAGTATAATTTATACTTATTTTCAATTTATATTATATTGATCCTGTTCACTGATGATTTTGGACAAAAAAACATTGCCTTAAAAACTAAAAAATCTAATTATGAACACCTAGCAAACCTGATGTATTCTGTTAACTAATGAGGAAATTTATATTTTAGTAAATGCATTCACAGTAGCTTATGTTACTTAATATATGTCATATAATATTTTTGATAACTGTCCGTGCAGCATAAAATCATGTAAATTTTATCTGCTCAGATTTACTATTATTGCCTGGACAATTCCTTCATCAAAGTTATGTTATAACTTTTGTATAATACAAAATAGCAACTAAATTAAATTATGAAAGCATATAATCTTAAAGGGGAAAACACCATTCAAATTATTTCTCTAGAGATATATTTAAAGTTTTAGAAATTAGGCAATGAGAACCTTAAACTGCAATGTATATTAGAATAAGAATTAAAGCTAAAAACTTTTGCTTCCAAGTTCAGTATCCTTTCAGTTAATTCATATAGAAGAATCAATCCACTTTTCTAGTATCTAGTAAAATTCTTCTAATAGAAATTTATACTCTGCCTGTATGTTTGATATCTAAATTATGTCTAACGATGTTAACACAGTTTAATGTAATTACATTGCGATACCACCATATTTTTACCTGAGTTATGCAATTACATGATTAAACTTATATGCACAGCCAAATCAGATCTTGTTTATATATTTTATTGCTACAGATACTTCATAATTTGTAAAAAAAAATTTGATTATTTATTGAATCTGACTTTACATTGCCATTTGAGACATACAAGGATTTCTTTATAAACAAAATTTTAAAATATAAATTACTTTAAAATATTTGAGTATATTTTTAAAATGCTATCATGTGTACAATGAAGAAATTGACCAATTCAGATAAAAGTATAATTTAGTTTTCGATACTATAATTCACTCACTATAGTGAGTGAACTCACTATTTTTCCAATTTATTAGTTATAATGATAAATAAAATATTTAAAATATACTACATGATTATTTGATATATATTTACATATGTTGTAAAAGGATTTCCCTATCTATAGGCAACTCACTTGGGTTTTTTGGGTGGTGGTTGTTAATGGTCTTTAATTGAACATTGCTTTATAATAATACATATGATTCATATGTATGATCCTGTCTCTTCAGGATCATACCATCAACATACCACCACAACCATCACAACCACTAGGCCTCACAGTTCCATTATAGTCCATTGTATACACACCCCTCCTTTGTTTTCTACCCTCACCCTCCCCTTCTGGTAACCTCAGATTTATAGTCAGATTTTTATGATTGGTTTTGGTTTGGTTTGTCCTGACTCTTTTTTGTTGTTTCTTTATAGTATGCATATGAATGAAACCATCCTTTATTTGTCTTTCTTCTTTTCTACTTCTAGCTTATTTTATTTAGCATAACAAATGGCAAGTTTCATTTTTTACAGCTGAGTAGTATTCTGTGGTATTCATACACACATATATATGTCAGATATTATATATGATATATATCCAAATGTCAGCTTGAAACCATATATCATAGATCATATATATAAAGTTGTTGTCTTATCTGTATAATCCCATCATCTGCCCTTGGGCACTTAGGTTACTTCCAGAACTTGGCTATTGTAAATATGTTATAATGAATATAGGTATGTATATATCCTTCTGAATTAGTGTTTCTGTATTTTTGAGGTAGATTCCTAGGAGTGCCTTGCTGGATCATATGGTTGATCCATGTTTAATATTTTGAGAAGGTTGTTTTCCATAGTTTTCTGTACTGTTTTCTATGGAGGTATATCAGTCTACTTTCCTACAGTGTACAAACATTCCTTTTTCTCTTCATCCTCTCCAGAATTTGTAGTTTCTGGTCTTTTTGGTGAGTGCTGATCTCACAAGTGTGAGATGTTATCTTATTGTGTATTTGATTTGCATTTCCCTAATGTTACATCTATGAGAATTTTTTCATGTTTATTAGCCAATTTTGTGCCATCATTGGCAAAGTGTCTATTTTATTTATTTATTTTTTTTTAATTTTATTTATACAAGCACTGGGTACAGTCAGAAGCGCGGGAGGGTGAGAGAATCCACCAGAGCCAGAGCGGGGAGCAGAGCAGGCAGAAGGACCGAAGGACACTGCTGAGGGGAGCAGCGGGCGGCAGGAGAGGTCTGCGCGCCATGTGGGACCCTCCTCAGGTGGCCGGGGAGCAGCCGGGGATCGAACCGGCGCTGCAGAGGCTGCAGGCAGCTTCGCAACCCAGCGCTCAACCGCTGCGCCACCGGGGAGGCCCCAAAGTGTCTATTTTAGATCTGCTCATTTTTTTTGTTTTCTTTTTATTGTTGTGTGAGTTTTGTTTGAAAATTAATATAAAAAGCCTGAAGAGAAACATGCGTGTATATTGTTATTAAATACTTTAAAATGAGATAATCATGTCATTTAGCTTATAAATTAATTCCTCAGTAATTTAATTTTATAGGAAATTCAAAATAGCCAACTAGTTAATCTAAGGATGTTGGAAGGAAAAATCCCATATTTTGTAATAGGACATGCTTCAAATATTTTTTTTTGGAGCTAAATGTACTCTTTCACTTTAGAAGCTCAGATTTTGCTACTACTTACAATCTAGCTATAATTTTTCATTTTATTTATTTTTTTTTGGTGCTGAAACCCGGAAATGAATAGCTATAATTTTTATAGCTGAACTAGGCATTAAGATAGCATCAATTTTTCTTCCTATGACTTTTCTTAGTTAAATAGTTAGCATTCCATGGGATATAAAAGAAACATAATAAACAGGGAAAAAACAGTAAAATAAAGTGAAACTAACAGAATCATGGGATTACTAAATATACATTTGGAGAAATTTATCAACATCAAAAACTTCTTATGATACATTGGTCTGAAACACAAACAGTAAACTTACTACAAAATTGGTTATTTATGAATTGCTTCACTTTCACTTATAAAGCACAGATGTTATTAAATAGTTTCTAGTTAACAGTACTTTTCCCTTGAGCTACATAAACTTTAAAGCCAGGAGGAGAAAGGAAGTAAGGTACAAAGGTGAAGAATTAAGAAAGATGTGATAGAAAAAAAGAAAAAAAATCAAAAAGCTTATGCAGAACAAAACTATCATTAAACAAAAAGATATCTACCCAATGGAAGAAAATATTTATACATAATACATCCAGCATGGATGACTATCCAAGATTTACAAATAAGCTTGGACAGATTTGTAACTGTTCTTCTTTTGTAAAACAATGAAACAAATAACCTAACCAAAAAATTGTGCAAGAGAACTGTAGAGACAGTTCTCCAAAGAAGAGAGACAGATAGCCATCAGACACGTGGAAAAAAAAAAATGCTCATATCACTTACCAGGGAAATTCAAATTAAAACCACAAAGAGATGCCACCTCATACCTGTGAAAATGGCCTATGTCAAAAAACCAAGAAATAACAAAAATAAATGATGATGGGTATAAAACATATCCCTCAGATATTGTGAATTACTTGAAACTTTGTATTTTTTTTTATTTTTTTTAAAGATTTATGTATTTATACAAGTGCTGGGTACAGTCAGAAGCGCGGGAGGGTGAAAGAATTCACCAGAGCTAGAGCCGGGAACAGAACAGACAGACTGATGAAATACACTGCTGAGGGGAGCAGCGGGTGTGGCAGGAGAGGTCTGTGCAACATGTGGGACCATTGCTGGTGGCCGGGGATTGAACCAGAGCTGCAGAAGCTGCGGGCAGCTTCTCAGCCCAGCGCTCAACCACTGCGCCAACGGGGAGGCCCTGTATTTTTTATTTTAAAGAGGTGCTGTAGATCAAAACATTTAAAGTCAATATTTAAAAACAAAAAATCATATTGTTCATAATTTGCTTTTGCTTCCTGTGTTTAACTTACTGTCAGCTTTTGAAATAAGAGTTGAATAAGTGTCAGTACTTGTTAGGATTAATTGAAGTGACAATGAATGGATGCAAAATAAATTTTGACAAATATCTAGAATCCAAATAATCAGAGCAACTTTAGCCATGGTTATGAATGTAAAAGACATTTAGTATTAAAATCTAAAATAAAAGGTTAGTGCTATAAAGTAACATCTATTGTTGGTTTGTTCCATGTGCTTTCTATGTATTGACTCATTCAACACTCAAAAAATATGATATAAAAGTCGTTAATATTGTGCACCCTTTAACTCTAGAAGGTGAATTACTTTACTAAGACTATTTAACTGAACATGGATATACCTAAATTGGAGGCAGTCTAAAACCTGGATAAAAATCACTGACCTTTGGCTTACCCAGTGGCGCAGTGGGTTGAGCGCAGTGCTGTGAAGCTGTCTGCAGCCTCTGCAGCATGAATTCAATTCCTGGCCAGCCAGGAAGATTCCCACATGTCATGGCAGAGCTTTCCTGCTCCCCTCAGCAGTGCTTTCGGTCTCTCTGCCTGTTCTGCTCCCCGCTCTGTCTCTGATGAATCCTCTCACCCTCCCCTGCCGCTGGCCTGTATGCCAGCTATTGTATGAATAAATAAAAAATAAATAAGTCTTAAAAAATTTTTTAAAAATTACTGACCTTGACACTAGGCAATCTGAGGTTGGAATTATAGCTATATTCCTTAGTAAATCTGTAACTTTGGACAAATTATCTAATCTACATGAAACTTAGTTTTCTTGTGCACAAAATAGAGACAGTCCAGTTTATAGCATTCCCTAACTTTAAAAATAAGCATTGTCCTCCAGACAAAATAAGAACACTAGTAGTCAGTGTAATAGTAATAGTAGTGGCAGTAACTGAAACATTTTGTGGACATGAATTTTGAGTTCTACATTGTGATTTATCTTACATTTCTTGGTATAAACATCTTGCCAGAATTGTTATAATCTATATATTTGAAAATGATGCCTTTATGCTGCTATAAAAAAAAAAAAAACTAGCAATGTTGTATCAGTCATTAAATACTTATAGTAAATTGCTGTTTGCCATCCGAGTCTTGTCGAGTTTGGCATTTAAATCAAAATCATAATGCCATCATTTTGAAAACATTTTTTCTATCTTAACCATGAAAATTTAACAAAATATCTCAAAGTTCTGATACCAACATGTACTAGATACACTGCCATTTTTCTTAAGGAAAAAAATACAATTATTTTGTCATTACTTGTAGTTAGTACACATAATGTAAAAGTCATCAACAAGCTTCTAAAACTTCTTGACCTCATTTGAGCTATATTTAGTAGTGATGGACATGACTCAAATGTCATTTCCCTTTTTTGGCTCCACAGGACTGGTTTAATTGTCTCTGTTTTCATGCTGTCATTACTTCACTGTATTTTTTTTTTCATAATACTCATGAAAATGCTAGATAACTTCTATGTGTTGTTGTTGTGTCTTTCCCATTAGAATGTAATTTTCAGATGGACAAGTTTGAAACCCTAACATATGACATATTTGATTAGTGTATATTTACACTGTTACCTACAGGTTATTACTCCAAAAAAATTTGATTATTTTAAAGATTTATTTTATTTATATAAGAACTGGGGTACAGGCCAGAGGGGTGTGAGGGTGAGGGAATTCACCAGAGACAGAGCAGGAAGCAGAACAGGCAGATGGACTGAAAACACTGCTGAGGGGAGCAGCCGTCAAGGCAGGAGAGGTCTGTCACACGCCTTGGGGGTATCTCCCTGGACAGCCAGGAATTGAACCCACACTGCAGAGGCTTCGGACAGCTTCACAGCGCTGCACTCAACCTGCTGTGCCACAGGAGAGGCCCTCCAACATTTTTTTTAAAGATTTATTCATTTACGCATACAAGAGCTGGCTTGTAGGTCAGAGATGCAGGGCATGAGAGGATTCACCAGAGACAGAGCGGGGAGCAGAACAGGTGGATTGACTAAAATACAATGCTGAGGGGAGCATTGGCTGAGACAGGAGAGAGCTGCTATACCATGTGGGTTAGCTCCCTGGCCAGAGATCAAACTCATGCTGCAGTGGCTGCCAATAGGTTCATAGTGCTGAGACTTAACCCCTTGCACCACAAAGAGGCCCTCCAAGAATTTTTAAAAGACAGTATCTACTATGACATTAGACTTTGTTCCTGCCCTTTATCACATTCAGACTTAAAATATCCTCCAGCAAAATTTTGACACTAAAAATGTGAAATGAGTGAATGAAAGCATATGCGATTGACACAATCAAATGTGAACATAATTATTTTATATTTTTATGTATTGTATACTTTCTAGTGGGAATGGGAAAAAATAACATTGTTCAAGAAATCCAGCTTATATTTACTGAAATGGAAACCCAGTTCTTCAATAAAGCATTAATGTGAACAAATCACATTCTCTCCTCTTCTATAATTTACATTAGATAATGGAAGTGTAATTAATTAATACATGCAGTATAACACAAAATTGCTGAGATTGACAAGTACAAAGTGCTACAGAATCACAGAAAAGTGGAAACTAATTCAATTTCACTGTCAGCATTAAATGGATATAAATATCCATAAATATGAATATATTTTTATTTACTTTTATTTGGCTTATTTGATGTTTAAAATGTTGGTTTTGTGTCTACACAAGTATAATTTAGAAAATTGCTCCATTGGAACAATATTCTTTGTTTAAAACATGCTTTCCTGAAAGGCAAATAGGATTCCTATGTCTTTAATGCTTCAGTGTTTCTTCTTTATGTCTACTCAGGCATAGACTTTCTAATTTCAAACAATGTTAAGTATTAAATGTGTGCCTCTACCTTCAGCTCTTCTTTAAATGAATTTCTTGCCTGTTTTGATTTGTATGAAACCCCAAAAGACCTAGTTAAGTGACCTGCAGGAACAGAATATTGCTTATGTTTTAAGGAAAGTAATTGTATCTAAATCTTCATATACTGGTGCACACAGCTCTTACAAAGCCTACCATTATGACTGGACAAACCTATAAGCTACATGTGGATTCTTGAAAATTTCAGGTAGAATTCAATATCCAGTTTGAAATTTGAATGTTAGTCCGATGGTCATGTTTTTCAATCATCTCTCTGAACCGTATAGTACACAAAGGCAACCCAAAAATTCATAAAATATCTACTTACATAAAATCAATTTTGACAAGAAAGATAGTGGTTTATTTTAGATAAAATAATATTTTTTGAGAGATTTTTTTTTTTTTACTTTCTATCTGAAAGTATGTTCAGTAGTTCAGTTGAGCAAAGTTTATAATTATGTCTTTATGTTTTTATCAGTTTAATGAAGTTAATTTTAGGTAATCCAAGCATATTGGCAAGAAGGATAAGATTTATGGCATATATGATCATGGGTGCTAGGAATAGAATTGTGGGGACTACACCTGAGCAGTGAAATCAAATACTATCTGAAATTACAAATGAGGTAATAAGAAAATAAATAAATTTTAAACATGACTTAAGTCATGTATGGTGTTGTAAATTTCTTGATATGCTGTTTATCATGTAAATTAGTATATATGCATACAAGGAAGGGAGAGAACAAGAGAAGAGGTGAGGAGGAAAAAAGTTGATATAATAGCGAAGGCAAAATTTTTATAATGGAAAATCTGGTTTGAATTTTAGTTCTGCTTCTTACTAACTGAAAAATTTAAGTTTTTATAACAGTTTTCTCATAGGTAAAACAAAGGTGATCATTATCCACTTACAATTTCAATGTGATGATTAAATGAGATAATGGACATAAAAGCAGCTTTTTAAACTACCAGTTACTGAACAAATGTTGATTAATATGCATACATAAACATACACATAATTACGTCTTTTTTTTCCTTTTTTTTCTTTTTTTTAAAGATTTATTTATTTTTATACAAGAGCTGGGGTACAGGCCAGAGGCATGGGAGGGTGAGAGGATTCACCAGAGAAAGAGCGGGAAACAGAACAGGCAGAAATACACTGCTGAGGAGAGCAGCGGGTGCGACAGGAGAGATCTGCCGCACCATGTGGGATTCTTGCTGGCTAGCCGCCTGGCCGGAATCGAACCCTCACTGCAGAGGCTGCAGTCAGCTTCACAGCTTGGCGCTCAACCTGCTGCACCACTGGGGAGGCCCTAATTATGACTTATTAGTACATTGCACTTTAACCTGCACTGTAACATCCACAGAGTAAGTTTAGTAACTAAATATATCAAAGATGACATAGTCTTCATATTTTAATTTTATTATTAAATAAGTAATTTGGCATATTTAAGAGCAATAAAGTAGCCTATAGGGATTGTATCTTATACTTTCATATATCTATGGAAGCATAATTATTTGAAATGGTGTGTGAAATTATGTATTTCATAATTATATGAATGCATAGCATCTGGCAAATATTACATGTTTAATATATGCTAGAAAAATGATAAACAACTCTGATATAAAGAGCAAAAAGCAGTTTAAAAACTTTCAGCTGAGCCCCATATATTAGGTTAAGGGTTGCTTTTTCAAAATTTGCATTAAATATAAACAATGGTTTTTGAAAGGTAAATGCTTGTAAAACACTGTAAAACCTAAATATTCCCCACTTTACTGGCATGGCATCACAGATAGTGAGTAAAAGAACTGAGAATTAAAATGTAGTGTTCAGGGGCCTCCCTGGCGGCTCAAGGGATTAAGCACAGCACTGTGAGGCAATCTGTAGCCTATGCAGCTTGAGTTTGATCCCCACCCAGCCTGAGAGCAGCCACATGGTGCAGCAGACCTCTTCTGTCTCACCCACTGCTCCCCTCTGCAGTGTATTTCAGTCAATCTGCCTGTTCTGTTCCCCACTCTGTCTCTGGTAAATCCACTCACCGCCCCTCCCCACACCCCGCCGCACCTCTGGCCTGTACCCCAGCTCTTATATACATAAATAAAAAATATTTTAAAAATATTAAAATAAAAATCAATAAAAATAAAATGTAGTGTTCAGGTTAAATGTGTAGAGTCCTTTTACCTATGTTAGGCTAAAACAAAAAATCTAGAGGATGCAATAATATGATCAGAAAAATATTCCTCTACCAATACAAAGAAGACATTTCTAAATGTTCTATCGTGTACTAAATAGTATCTTGTTCTGCCTCCTTTTCTTTAATAGTTTTATTCTCTAGTTATAAAGGAGAGGTTGGTAGCATGTTTCCCTGCCAATACAATTGTATCAACATTATTTTTTATTTTTAGTTGGATGGCTATAATCCTTTTTATTTTTCATTTATCCATTCTTAAAAATGAATATAAAGTGTCTGAGTAGAGCACTGAACTCAGTGTTGGAACAGGCTCTGCTTTTGTGGACTTCACAGACCAGAAAAGTGTCAAACATTAAATAAACCCACCGTTTGATGCAAACATAATGCAGACTTGTGATGGAAAATGAGATGTACTACCCAGCTCTCTCTTCATTGGACAGATAAAAAGTTATCACTTCTAGGAGGGGTATAGGCATATTTACATCAGCTGTCAGCAGCTTCAGGGATTGCCACAACCTCAAAGAAGTGCCTTTACCAAGGTCACAACTTTCTCAGTATATCCCACATTTTACCTGATGCTTGAATGCAAAATCCTGGCCACTGTGATCCATTTTTGAATAATTCTAACTTGTAATCATAATTTTAGAGTTCCTTCTGGAGTTGGTCAAAAATGTTGACCCTATATAATTAGATTTCTCTCAGTTCAATTCTGATTTCTAACTCTGCTTTCCATGTGCATTGATGCCAAAGGTATAATTCAGTATGCCATTTGCAACTAATTTTTCTTATTGTCTGCTTTGTACAGAATCCAATTGCTAACAAAGAGCCTTACATAAGGATCTTGTTGCCCTCAAGTCATACAAGTATCAAAGATGGGAAGATCACGTATGTGTGTATATGTACATATATATTTGTTTTATGTACAAATACATAAGTTCAGACTACAAAATTAATCAGGCATACTTCTTTGGCTTGGATTCACACTATTTAGTTTATGATAAATCAGAAGGATGAGATTCTGAAACTTAGGACTGGAAATATCCCCTATGTGAGTCATAATTCATAATGGGGATATACATTGGATACAATCCCTTTTTCTACTGTCTTATTCTTTCTGTCTGAACATTTTTATGAGGAGTTCCTCTGAGCTCACAGTCTCTCTAATGGTTTTATGACTCCTTAGGATCATACTCATCCAAATCTGCACAGACAGATTTTTGTCAAAAGTGATCAGTCTTTATGATAGTAGCAAGAGTAATGCTTCCTCTGGGCAATCCAAATCAAAGTGGTTCAGACTTGTCATGTTGGATGCTAGCTGCAGTGTCCATTTAGATTCTTCAGACATTAAGTTTGAAATAATAGCTTTTTTTTATTATCTGCAGAATTCTTGGTAGACAGGTTAAAGAGCTTTAGTATCTTAGGTTCATATACAGTATTTTAATTTATAATTTTTATCTTTTTTATTCTGGGGTCCCATTATTATATATCACCAAATTGTATTAATTAGACTGTTTCTAAGCTTCAGCATAATTTTATAGACTAAATACCATTATTCTCAAGGAACATTTCCAACTGACCAATTGACACTAAAATGTTTTTCTCGCTAAGAGAATGCTAACGATATATGATGAAAAGTTTTCCTCCATTTTGTAAAGTATCATATTCACTTTGTCTTCTCTCATTCAACTAAAAATGCTAAAAATTTTGATAAAATATTTTTGTCCTTTATAACTCTGTAACTTTGAAAAAGTCTATGCATATGTATAGTAATAAGGTGAGAAACAGTACCATTTTAAACTAAAATTAGAAACTGAAGCATCTTGAAAAATGACTGCTCCTTGGTAATCATTCTAAAATAGTTGCCTTATAATTACATAAACAGTGCCACATAGGAATGTTCTAAGAAAGTACAATGAGAGGAAGGCAGCTGAAAAAGGAACAGTGGAGCAAAATTTGAATCCAAAATTTCTTATTCAAGAGACATTTCTACATTCTATGTCTGAACTACTTACCTCTGGCTATGATTGCAGTCTAAGGGAGTATATAAAAAATTAAGATAGTCCTTCCAATTAATTTAGTTTCCCTTATTAAAGTGAATTTGTTAAACAAACATCCTCAGGTAGAGGAATGAATATAAAACGTACATTTCTAAATTTGGTGACACCCCAAATATGGAAATTGAACATTTCTAAAAATTGCTAAGTTTGCACTAATTTGAAAGGAAATTTGCACTCCCATATTTATTGTAGTGATATTTACTATAGCTACATTATGAAAACAATTTAAGTTTCCCAGAACAGATGAGTGGATCAATTGAAATTTTTTAAAATCTCTTCGATTTGCTTTTCTGAGCTGTCATTATTTGACTTGCCTCTCTGAGATCTGGTGGAATGCTTTGACTTTCTAAGTTTTCTTCTCTCTTTTTGAATTTCTTCATTATAACATTTCTGAGCTTTCCAGCTTATAGGAAGATAAATTTTTCTATAATTTTTTTTGTTTGGATTCTGGAGAATTGTCTCACCTTTTTATGTTACATTCTCTTGAGATCTTGTATTTCCGTGTTTTTTGTATATCTCATCTGCTCATTTTGTACATTAGGTCTCCATATTTTATTATTTTTCATGTATTTGACAGCAGATTAAGAATTTAAAGTATTCGGGTCTCCCCGGTGGCGCAACGGGTTGAACACAGCACTGTGAAGCTGTCCGCAGCCTCTGCAGTGCGGGTTTGATTCCCAGCAGGCCAGGGAAATACCCATATGGGTACGGCAGACCTGTCTCACCTGCTGCTTCCCTCAGCAGTGTTTTCAGTCCATCTGCCTGTTTCTGCTCCCTGCTCTGTCTCTGGTGAATCCTCTCACCCTCCCACATCTCTGGCCTGTACCCCAGTTTTTGTATAAATAAATAAATCTTTAAATTATTTGTTTTTTTTTTTTAAGTATTTTACATTTCCACAGGTGGTGCTGTGTATATGTTTGCTTTCTTTATTTTGGCCTGTGCTCTTTTGTGTGTATTTGAACTGTTTTGTAATCACTGAGTCAACAAATTGCTGAGGGGCTTAAAAGGGTTCAGTGTGGATAAGTTTAGGTGGTACTGGCTCATGTGTGTGGCAACCCCAGCATCCTTCTGATATTTGGGGATTGGGATGAGTGACTTGGTAGTTCCTGTGTTGTCAATGTGACTTGCAAAATAAGTGCCTATCCCAGAAGGTAGAAAGGTAGAGTGCAGATCTGATGGCCCACTCTGTTGTTTTTGTTGTTTTGTCTATGTGCAGCACCTCACTCCTCATAAACGCTTTCCTCTCCTTGTAAAGTGTGTGCCTCTACAAACCTCTGCTTTCCCTCCCAAATGGTCTGGCTGGACTGTGAACTCTGCCACCAGTGTTCTCTATTCCAGACCACTACTCCCATTTTTTTTTTTTCTATATCTCTTCTTCTATAAGCATAAACGTCTTCAGTTTCAACTCTGTTAATGTCTGCACTGTTCTTTACACTCCAAAGGTAATCAATCTCTCTTCTATCCATAGAACTATGTCTCAGAACTGTGTGTCCCTCTTGTTGGCTGCTCCAAGAGCCACAGCCAGTGGTAACCAGGCCCTCCTAATGGTTCCCATGGCTGGCAGCTGAACTCTTGCAACTGGTGCCTGGCAGCTGTAAACTGTGGGTTTCTCGTTGACTGGTGGCTGGAGGCCTGGTTCCTGGGGCTGATGGTTCGGGCCTGGCCTCCAGTGACTGGAGGTGTTTAAGGCCATGAGTGGCATGCTGTCACTTCTGGTGGCTTGTGCTTGGCTATCAGCCTCCCACATCTGATTAGCTGGTGACAGTGAGCAGCCATGCTGGCAGCTCTGCTGGGCCATCCCACTATGGATGTTTCTCACAGCACTGCAATCCTCCTTTTCACCTTCAGACATTATTGGCTTTATTTTACTATAATTTCACTGAGAGTAAAAGAAGAAGAGTCTGTGTCTTTACTCTGTTGCCATTTTGCCATACTCCATGATTTAGACTTTAAGCCTTCAAAAAAATCACTAGTTTATATATATGAGTTTTCATAGGGATTGGATATTTGAAAGTTCCAGTAGTTGAAAAAAGTTTTAGTGATTTGAAATTGAAAATAATTGTTACCTTCAAGCCATTTTCAACAATGAATACGAGGCTTTTTGTGAGCAGAGAAAAATTTGCCAGTCTCTTAAGTCATTAATTGCTTCTCTGCTTTTACACTAATAACCAACATCTTGAAATAGCAGATTTAAGTAAAATAGACAACTATTTTATCTTTTTATGTTAGTAGATTAAAAAAATTGTATTTTCATTAATAATGTCATTAAAGATTCAGTACCCAGCATCTCCCTGTGACCTCTCTGCTCAACTTCTGTGGTTTTTACTACAAGATGAGAAAGCAGTACACAGCTTCTCAAATTGCTGTAAAGGACAAGCAAAAAGTTGAGCTAAGCTCCCTCTCAGCTTCACACTGGGCTAATTAGATGCTACATAGTAGTTCACACCTTTCTAATAGCTATTTTCTTTTTGTCCTCTAAGTTCTTCGCATGCACCTAGAATTTGTGAGAATAAACAAAAATGATTTTATATCTAAGAAACTAATAATAAATGGGCATAAATATAAGATAGATTTAAATTATAATTAATTGCTGAAAAATGCACAAGTAATCTGCCCAGAGACTTCTCATTGGGAAGGATGCAAATATCAGATGTTTTATACAAATAAATTCCACCCACACAGGCATGCTCTTAGATCTCTATAGAACTGGTAGCCCCCTAGTGTAAGAATCCCAATAATGGGCTTCAACTTTTTTTGAAGGGAAATAATGTATCTTAGACCACTCTAAAATTATCGGGGGGCAGGGGAGGGCTATTAACAAATTTGTGAAAAAATGTTTTTCTCTATTTCCTTTTCAAGTTGTATGCAATAAGTTAACAGTTTGACAAATATTACATATTTTTTCAGTATATGCAATTGTATATCATCTGGGTTTATTCCTAATTATTTGGTTGCCTCAAATATACTCTATCTTTGAATTTAATGATTAAAGCTTTCCAGAAGATTTTCTAGCATATATTCAAAGTTTCTGTTTTATATTTTTTTTTCCAGAGAAATCTTTGACTATGAACTATCAGCTAATTTTCCAGGAATATGAATTCACCAATAAGTAGTCACTAATCAGACCCCATAGTAAGGTGTATATTATAAAATGTGTTAACCATAGACAGATGATTATAAAGTTGCAGCTATTACTGTTTATCGCTTTGATGTAGTATGAGAAAAAGAGATGTGTGATTTTTCTTATTAACAATTTTAATTAACTTTTAATTGACTTCTAGGAAGATAAATGATTTCATTATAGCATCACACACTGAGCTTCCTTGAGTAGATATTAAACATCAATGCAAACACCTTGACAGTACTGCTGATAATAAGGGATTTTATGTTTAGTTATCTTGTGTAACATATACATACTCATGTATAATAATAAATAAGTGAAACTACCTGGCTTAGCCAGCCCATATCACTTGACTTACATTATCTTATATTTGTTTGTCAATTTAGAAAGAGAAAAAGAAAGAAGTGACCATCCAGTCTATAAACATTTGTCTCTTTTGGATATGTATTTGAACCACCTTAAAATTTTGAGAGTATTTTCATGTAGAATATTACATTATTTCATTCAATGTAGATACCTTATAAATCTTATCATGAAACTAGACATTCAGTGATTAAAGTAGTGGTGTATCTGGTCAAAATGTATGTGTGTGTGTTTGTGTGTGTGCACACACGCTCACATGATACTTTGATAATAATCCTTGATTTAAACTGACTTAATGAACATCTATTCATAAGGATGCTCTAACATTTAAGTCCTCATATAGAAGGTATGTTCATCTCACTGTAAAATAAATATTGATGTTATTTGAAATATTTAATATTCACAAGAGTTATAAGACATGGTCCTATTCTGAAAGGACTTATGGGAAAAGGGTATAAAATAAAATTAGTAAAAGTAAGCATTTTTCAAAAGGAAAATTCTAACCGATTAACTGAACTATATTAAATGCCAGAAATTTTCCTAGAAGAAGTGGGGCTGGGATTTGAAGAATGGATATGACTGGAACTTCAAAGATAAATAAGAAATCGTCGGGCCTCCCCGGTGGCGCAGCGGTTGAGCGCTGGGTTGCGAAGCTGCCCGCGGCCTCTGCGGCGCCGGTTCAATCCCCGGCTGCTCCCCGGCCACCAGAGGAGGATCCCACATGGCGCGCAGACCTCTCCTGCCGTCCACTGCTCCCCTCAGCAATGTACTTCAGTCCTTCTGCCTGCTCTGCTCCCCGCTCTGGCTCTGGTGAATTCTCTCACCCTCCCGTGCTTCTGACTGTACCCAGTGCATGTATAAACAAACAAACAAACAAATAAATAAATAAATAAAACATGCCTATATTAAAAAAAAAAAAGAAATTGTCATGGCAAGTTTTGAAGAAAATGTCATAAAGTTAATGGTGAGTCCTAGGAAAATGTAGAAAAGTGATTAGACTTCATCAGTGAATATATACAGGAGAGTAAACAGTAATAATATGTTAAAAGATAGGTTGGAATTAAGTCATACTTAAAAGTTTAGACTTTTCCTATGGTTTAATCAACACATAGAGAAGAGGTTATATTTCTTTACTTGGGATTTTACAATCTAGTTCATACAATAACCCCTTGAAAACTTCACCTTGTTCATTAAAATATTAATGGTACTTGAGAAGTTCTGAAGGAATGCAACATTATAAATTTCCTTTAATCCCAATTGCCCAATTGCCTCAAAGCTTTGTTTATTTGAACATAGATGTCCCCTTTTCTCTAATTCCCCTCATCATTTTTTGATTTGGAAATTGTACTAACATTGTAAGATTTATCAACTTGCATTGCATGAAATGTAATATGGGTTTAATCAAAGTCATGACTAAAATTCAATATTTAATTATCTCACCATATACTTTTGTGTACATTTAAGCCATTTTTTTTTAAATTCCGTATTGTCCCTACTGAAAGCATATATTTTTCTGAGTATTTTTTTCTACTATTATTTTTATTTTGCTGCAAGCCCCTATACTGAGGGATGATTATAGGAATGAGTGAGTATGGACATTGTTGGTCTTACGAATTTAAGATAGTCATTTTCAAATTATGAATCATGGGAAAGTAAAAGTATACAGTACTGTTGTGTCAAAAACATCTGGAAATACTGGGAAAAGGAGGCCTTAATCCTGGCATTTCTCAAAAATTATAGCTATATGTGACAACCTCAAGGTATTAGTGAGTATTCTAAACAAACACAATGAAAAAAAGTCTGTGTTTGTATTTGATTAGAAACAGTGATCTATACACCCTAAGAATTTGAGGATATCCATTGCTAATAGTTAGCATTCCTTGCCCAAGCTCAAAACCAATTCAGAGATAGACAGAAGATTCTGGTAGGTGACTCAAGCCAATATTAGAAAAATTGAAGCTTCGTTGAGAGTCAAATTCATTAGCTAATACTGCATCACACAATTAAACTACCCTATACAGCTCTTCCCCTGTGGACTAGAATTATAAATATCACCCATAGAAGAAGAGCTTATATAACTAAAATGTAAACCATAGGATAATCTTGTAAACAGTCAGATCTTAAAGGAGGCAGTACATTTACCCAGTTCCTTCTCCCAAATTTACCACTTACAAGTGAGTGAGGAAGCAAAGACAGAGCAGGTGTCTTGCGAAAATATTCCTTTGTTTGGCAAGATGAAGCATAGAGGAGGAAGTTCTCCTTCAGCCATCTTAAGGAAATAGGATCATAAAATATAATACTTTTCTGAGCTGATGTACTTTGGGAAGATCCCAAAGGAAAATATGGTTAATTCAGAGATGTGGGAAATACATGATTCAAGTGGTTCATCCAAACAAAATGAGTTTGTTTTTAAATCTCAGTTTCTTATTAGAGCAAGTTTCTTAACAATCCCCTAGTTCAGTAGTCAGCAAATGTGGATAGTTAAAATCAAATGTGTAGTGTTCCCAAAGCCATTTGTTATCAGTGTAGGTACTACATTTGCATTTTTCTAATATTATCTGTTGAATATATTGATATTAGTGTCCATTCACTTAAGTTATTGTATTTTTTCAATGAAATATAGATGGTATTGCAGTTAGAATTACACAATAACAATGGTCTTATCCATGTCACAATTGAGGATCTGAGCTATATTTGCAAATTTCACCTCTAATGTGTATAGTGGTAAGAAACTAGATTAAAAATGACTATTCTATTACAGATATATTTCACAATTTATATTGCTGAAATATCTGAAATCCAGAGAGACTAAATTTGGTGACATACCAAAGTTAATGATATAAAAAAAATACATGTTAGAAACACTAGAGACTAATCAGAACTTTTGTAATATAGCAATATTTTTGTATATAATGGCCCTTTACCATCATAACCTCCATAACCAGTCTTAGATATTCTACAAGATACTAAAAGTAAGAGATATTTAAATGCTGTCATACCCTGTTCAGATCATGAAAAATTACTACCATGCATTTATTTTTAATTGTGACTTTGGTGGTGGTCTTCTTATCTTCTCTCTGTGACCCTGTACTACTAAATCATATACAGTGTTGTAAACCACTTTGACTCAATACAAAATGCTACAATTTTTAATTTATTGAGTTAACATTGGTTTACAATGTTGTCTATGATTCAGAGGTATAGGATCTCATCCTTCAGGTGTCCTTAACACATGACATCTACCACTAAAACACCCATACTCTTGACTATTGTAAATAGAGCTGCAATACACATAGGAGTGCATGTATCTCTTTGAGTTAGTGTTTTTGCATTCTGAGCGGCGTAGCTATGTAGGAGTGGAATTGCTGTATCATGGTACATCTATTTTAAATATTTAGATAAGCCTTCATACTACTTTTAATAGGGGTTGGACCAGTCTACCTTTCCACCAGCAGTGAAAGAGGGCCCATATCATTGCCAAAACCTATAGTTTCTGAACTTTTTTTTTTTTTAAATATTAAATTTTATTTTTATATTCCCCCATACAATTGCAAACGCCCCATTCTGACCCCAATCCTTCCCCTCCCGCCCCCCACCCCCAAAAAGTGTCTCTGGTTCATAGTTTTTTTGTTGATTTTGATTTTCACTTTCTTATATTCATTTTCCTGGTCCCTTATTTAAGTTTTCTAGATTCCTGCTATGAGTGAGACCATCCGGTATTTTTCTTTTTCTTGACAGTCTCTCAGATGTGATTGGGTACCTCGTTTTGGTTTTAATTTTCATTTCCCTGATGATAAATAATGGTAAATATCTGTTCAGGTGTCTATTGTCTATGCATATGTCTTCTGTGGAAATGGCATATTTAGCTCCTCTGTACATTTTTTTATTGGGTTCTTTGCTTTCTTTTGTTTGTGGCTTCTTTTTAGATCTTTGATACTAGCCCCTTGTCAGATGTATTGTGTGCAAATATTTTCTCCCATTCAGTAGAGTGTTTTTTTGCTTTAGCAATAGTTTCTTTATTGTGAAGAAATGTGTTCCTTGTTATCTAAGCATTAGTATTTATCTACATCTTAGTATTTTACAACTTGGAGCTGAGCCTCAGACATGATGAGAATTAAATAATTTTATCTTCAAATTTTTGAATGAATAATTGAGTGAGTAAAAGAGATCAGATATATGTTCTTCATTACTTGTCTGTTGGGTTTATGGAAGGACCATTTACTGCAATAGGGAAGAAAAAGATAAAAAATAAAGATTTAGACATAGATGTAATCAAGATTTCAATTAGAAATATTTTTAGGCTTCTGATGGTATAGAAATAGAAATAAATAGTCCTAGAGATATGTCCCACTTGTGTATTTATGTTGCCTAAATGACATATGTTACCTCTGTATGTTGCTCCACTATGTTACCTTACATGACAAAAAGGATTTTGTTGATGTGATTAAAGCCAAGAACCTTGACATGGGAAGATGATTCTGGATTCTTCAGGTGGACCCAATGCAGACACTGGAAGAGGGTAGGAGAGGAATGGGTCAGAGAGGCAAGATAGATAAAAAGGAGGAGATTCAAAAAGTATAAGAGACTCTCAACTTATGACTTCTGGCTTTGAACATGTAGGAACATGGTCAAAGGAATATGGGTGGCCTCTAGCGACTGGGGATGGTTCTCATGTGACAACTAATAAGAAAGTTGGACTCTAAATCTTACCACCTCAGCAAACTATAGAGTCAATGACTCACATAAGTAAGATAGATCTTCCCTGATTACCTACAGAAATGAACTTCTGATCTATGCAACTTTATTTATATTTAAAATATAAATAATAAAGGTATATCAGGTGCTAAATTTGTGTTAATTTTCAATGGCAACAATAGAATATCAATCTAAACATATGTGAAGTTTTCTAATGGAAATATAAAGTAAGAGGCTGGACATAAATAGAACAAAACATGCAATACTCACCCCCTCTATGCACGTATACCCATATGGGCGTGTATACTCACACAGCCACATTAGTCATTTTGAATTATTCTATCATAATCTTTAGGTGAACAAAAAATATATTGAGCAGGAATGATTAAATTATTGGTTATGTGTGTGATACCCCAAAGTATTGTGATCTTAAGAACTCCCATAAAACAGTCATTGAAAAGGTCACTTAAATTTTCAGGAGTGTTGGTCTTATGAACTAAGTCCCTTTTATATTATTTTTTAAAATTTAGTTAATCAGTGATTTCAGCCCAAAAAATAAAGGAGTTGGGGTATGAACCTCTTGTTCTTTGTTTTGTTTTTTCACTAAGATGACCATCTTGACTAATTGTAAATAATATATAAGGAAATGTCTAAGAAAAATGTAAAAGTAGAAGAAAATACATTTATGGGGACTCTTCAACTCTTTTGCATCAGATTTTCTTCTCCAGCAGACATCCCACAATAATTCTTCCAGGTTTTCTGAGGTTTAAGCCTCAAGAGGTAATGCCCTCCTGGGGGCATTTAGTTTTGATGGGCCAGAGAACAATCCTGCTATTGTGTCAGGCACTCTGCTATCCAGAAGAGTACAGCTACAAAAGTGACTTTCACATCTTGGAGTTTATTGTTGCAGACGTGACTCAGGCCTCAGCAGCCCCACTCTGAATGCTTCACCGATTTCCCTGAAGCTGTCTCAAATATTCTATTAAATACATCGTATTCTAGGCTTTGTGGACATTAAGTGATTATTATGTCCCTGGCTCATAATGCATCCAAATGTCTGTCTTGTTTCCCTCTTTCCCTAAGCAACACTTTGGGGCATGATCATAGCATATTTCAGGCTTTAAAAGATTTATTTTGGCTTTTTTGAAGAACAAAATCATAGAGCTATTTAAACATAAAATTCGCAGAATTTGATAGCAAGAGGTCATAATTTATATCACAATTAATAAGAATTTTATATGAGATTCTCATAACACTCAATTAGAAAAGTATTTATTGAAAATTTACTCATTTCATGCAAAGTGATTTCATATGACAACATTTTCAGTTAATATGCACTTATTATAACATCAACAGTTCTCAGTTATGACTTGGAGATTTGTATTCTATCCCATTGCTGTGGTTTTGTGGTTACTATATTTTTATTCTCAATTGGATTTAGTTTCGTATCTTAGTTCCATGTATTCATTTATTCTAACATTTGTATATTCCACATACACGTGTTAAGTATTTTTTTTAAGATTTATTTATTTATACAAGCACTGAATACAGTCAGAGGCTCAGGAGGGTGAAAGAATTCACCAGAGTCAGAGCGGAGAGCAGAGCAGGCAGACCGACGAAGTACACTGCTGAGGGGAGCAACGGGCGGCAGGAGAGGTCTGCACGCCATGTGGGACCCTCACCCAGTGGCCAGGGATCGAACTGGCACTGCAGAGGCTACGGGCAGCTTTGCAAGCCAGCGCTCAACCACTGCGCCCCCAGGGAAGCCCTATTAAGTAGTTTTATACGAGAGGCAGTGTTCTATGAACTGGGGTACAATACATTGATTTCTTGTGTAATCCTAAGCAAGATTATTAAATTCCAAAGCCACAATTTTCTCATTTACAAAATGGTACTAATGATATTTACTCACAAGAATATTTTGAAGATAAAATGAAGTTATATAGTGCTTGAGCAAATATAACTATAAAAACAAATGTACAAAACACTTGAATAGAAAATAATATAGACTCTTACATTATTATTTAGTAGAGTGTGTTAATTTAAAGCAATATTCTCATACTTTAGAATTTAAAATGTATTAAATAAATTATATTACAAGGAAAATTCAGTATCTTTGAAATTAATTTTCTGTCCTATAATATTCTGATTGCTGATGTTATCAATGCCAATGATATTTATTTTATACTCAATTTCAATGAATATTATAAATTAGGCTGTACTGTATTTCATGTTTTAGTATTTGAATTACAATGTCATTATCTTTTTCCTTCTTAGAGAAAAAGCTATTTGCTTAGAAATATAACTTACTCATTACTCTTTTCTAACATTTATCAGCAGTAAAACAAAATGTACTAGTGAATTCCTTTGTTTTTAATTTCATTTAGGCCACAGACCCTGATGCTGGAATAAATGGCCAAGTGCACTACAGCTTGGGTAACTTCAATAATCTTTTTCGCATCACATCCAATGGGAGCATTTACACTGCAGTGAAACTTAACAGAGAAGTCAGGGACTACTATGAACTTGTTGTTGTGGCAACTGACGGAGCAGCACACCCTCGTCATTCAACTCTCACTCTTGCCATCAAGGTTTTGGATATTGATGATAATAGTCCTGTGTTCACCAATTCAACATATACTGTTGTTGTGGAAGAGAATCTGCCAGCTGGGACATCCTTCCTTCAAATAGAGGTGTGTGAGAGAAGCATTAGTGTAATTAATTCTGTATTATAAAATTTGCCATTAATGTTGTTTTAACAGGTTTATCAAATAAATAACACACATCCAGATAAATCTTAATTTCAGATAAACAAGTAACTTTTTAATATAAATATCTCAAATATTGCATATTATATGTTAGCCAACAACCATACTTTAGAAATATGCAAAAAATAATGGGTTAAAATATGCATTTGGAAGAAAATAAATTGCAATTTTAATAGATTTTGACTTAAAAAAGTAATATTATATATTTATTATCACAATTGACAAAATAATAGTTTGTAAAGAATGTCTTAAACTCTGGTCTTGTATCTTCGAAGGACTCAATATTGAATTTTCATGTGCATTCTATAAAATTTATCTTTGTGCTCACACAGTACCAAATAAATATTTATATATTTACATATGCACATATGAGGAGGTAGCAAGATGCATATATGCAAATATGTGTACTCACATACATATGTATAGATTTGCCCTGTATTTAGAAAACTGAAATATTGCTTCACCCATTATTCCATATACTTTCAGTAGACGACTGACATCCTTTCAGAGGTATAAATCTCCTTGCTAATAGTGTTTCCATACCTAAGTTTCTTATTTCATTTCTTTAATATCACCAGCAGTTCTGAACATTCTGATTTAGTAGGCTAGGTTTACTCAGAAATACACATTTAAAGCAAATATATCTATCTATGTATGTATGTGTATATATACAAAATTGAATATTATTCAGAGATCAAAATAGATAAACTCGTGTCATTTGCAGCAACATGGATAGAGCTAGAATGGATTATGCTCCACAAAATAAACCAGAAGAAAAAAGAAAAATATTGGATGGTTTCACTTTCAAGGGGGATACAGGGAAACCAAATGAGGGATCAGGGGGAAAAAAATAATATATAAATAAATGACAAAATTAGCAGGTAACTATAAATCAAAGACATTCTACAAGGGAGGGGGAAGTAGAACATCAAAACAAGGGAGAGAAGAGCACAAGAAACCACGGTGATGGTTCATGGGGGAAGTGGTGAAGGGAATGTTATTGGGAATGCATCTGAAAAGAGAACATACACGCATCATTGTACAAAAATGAACAATGATATAATATATATATAAACACACATATATAAATAAAAATAAAGCAAATACTCTAATTCTGAGTAATGATAGACAGCATAGACATAAGTCTATGTTTTAACAGTAATTTTAGTTGTGATGTTGACTGGAGATTGACTCAAGTTTGCATAGGATATGTTTGCTTCATGCACATGCTAAAGAGCAGATCTTCCCCATTCCATTGTTTCTTCATTTCATTCCCATTATCAGAATTGCCTTTGCCATTTTGTACTACTGGATGAGATCCTTATTCTCTAAGACTTCTATAAAAATGTGTTCTTTTAATTAGACTATATCACTCACAAAACTATTTTTTCTCTGAATCATGTATTTTAGCCATCTTTAATATCATGCTCCCCAATGTAAAAACATTATTTCCATAAGTTTTGAGTTCCTCTATTTAGCTAACACCATTGATATAATCATTGTTCTGTTTAACTTGTTACAGGCCAAAGATGTTGACCTTGGAGCAAATGTGTCTTATCGGATAAGAAGTCCAGAAGTGAAGCACATTTTTGCACTACATCCCTTTACAGGAGAACTCTCCCTTTTAAGGAGTTTGGATTATGAGTCATTTCCAGATCAGCAAGCAACTATCACTTTTCTAGTGGAGGCCTTTGATATTTATGGAACAATGCCACCTGGTATTGCTACTGTCACCATAATAGTAAAGGTAAGGGATATAGATGACTTCTGGTGACCTACTTTGCAATATCTACATGCCATTTCTGTTTTTTATATTATACCTGTAATTTGGAGACAATGACTCATAATATCATATTGGTACCTGGCTGCAAACATAGATTTTTGTTAATATGACGTGTTTATGAAGAACTGAGAAATTATTGTTCAAATAAAAAGATATATTTTGAAGAGCACTGAACAGAGTTCTATAATTATGGGTGCCTGAGTCTGTCAGCTCTGTGACTTCAGGCAAGTCATATTTTCTCTGGACTAGAGTTTAATCCAAAATCCACAATGCATGGATAATAACTCCATCCAAATTCTTCAGTATAAAATTTTGTTTAAAAATATTAGAGTTCTAAGGCTCTAGAACTAATTAGTTTAGCTTAATTTGTAACCTAAGATTCTAGAATGAAATAAACTTTGGAATCAGAGGGAATTGGGTTTAAATTCTGCCCTTGGGAACTATGTTAAACTTCTGAATTGGTTATTTGTTTATTGTAATACCGTGTACCAAATGACTATAAGACCATGCCATCTTCAACTTTTTAGGTTTCTAGTAATATTTAAGGTGCATAATCTATCAAAGATATTGAGATTATTTAGCTTTCTCTCACAATGGATATGGCTGATAATGGGGAATGTGTAAAACTCATAAACTCTGATTTACTGTCTGGATTTGGTTTAGATTTATTTGCCTGGATATTTTTTTATGGAACAAGTTATTGGAGTCAAGTATGATCCCAAAATATCACCTAGACAAGCAAAGTATATACTAAGCAAACCTCATTTTATACCTGGAATGCAATTCTCTAAAAATGCATCCCATATTCCCTGAACACCTTTAATTTTAATATAGAGCAATTACTCAAGGTTTCTACATCAGCACATCGGAAGGAGTTACTAATAGGTGGGCTCATTCCTTCTCCAGGAATCAGTAAGTTTTGATCTAATTTTTGTTACTTCAGTTGTTTTATTTAGAGAAGTCAAACCACTTCATTTTTCAAGTTTCCCTAATACAAAATTATTTTTAATTTATTGTATTTTTATAATAAAACAATATTTAATTTTACGTATTTTCAGGATGATTATTTTCTTTTTCAAAGTAATATAATAAAATTTGCAAAATATTTCTCCAAATACTCTAGTATTATTTAACTCTATTGATTTCAGGAGGCCCCATAAAAATAGCTTGGAAAAAATAAAAATCACTTGCTTGCTTGTTTGTTTTGAAGGGAAGAATAGAGTACAATTTTCTTTTCTCCAAAAATGTCAGTCTTTCCTAATCTTGCTAATTTTTCTGCTGTTGTCCCATGTACTTGAAATATAGACAAACTGCTTTGCTGATAACATAATTGCATGGTATTTACTAAGAGATATATTTAACCAAAACAGTCAACATGAAAATATCTTGATGATCTCTCTGTGAAAATATGCAGAAACAGAAGAATTTAATTTTATAAAGAACAAAATAAAAATCCAGTGCTTAATATCTGTCTAATCCATCAACCATTTAAAATTGGACTGAGAATCTGAAAATTCAAGAAATATTTGGAAAGGAAAATATTTTCATAATAGAAAAAATAAAATTTTATCACAAACACCTGAAAAGTACATTCTTACTGACAAATGTCAAGCATCCAAAACAAAAGCAATTATGATAATACAACTAATATGTATTTTTGTTGCAAAGTCTTTGTAGAATAGTCATATACAAGTCCTTTATCATTGTACATTTATTAAGTATATAAAATAATTGAAAGAGTTGGACAAAGTCAAACAGAAGACGCACCCTAGAAATCTGAATATAAAAATAAGGTTAATGGAGAAGGGGGCCATTGGAGAGCAAAGGTGAAAGAGGTTACAATGGACAGAGTTGGAGGACTGTGGGTGCCATGGTGGTGAGTATAGTGTGGTAATATGCATCTGAAGTGGACTCCTGTGTCTCTGAATCATGTAGAGTACTGTAAACCAGTCTTACCTTGATGAAAGAATATCTCTGGAATATAAGCATATAATTTAAAACAGTTTAAAATATAAAATTCAGAGAAAACCTGCCCTTACAAAATGAGTTGTAATATGGAAAATATACAGAAACAAAGGATATGTTTTCTATCAGAAGCCAAAAGCAGAATATACATTAGACAAGTTGAAATATGCAAATGATATGCAATACTGGGCAGCAGTAAAACAAATGTAAAGAACTCGCCTAGGATAGACAGATGACTTAAGTCATTTTATTGATTGCAATTTTAAAGAGAATGACTGCATAGACATAGAAGAGAAAATGACTGGATTCACCCTGTTTATGTTTGCATGTCCTTGATGGTGCAAAATGAAAATAGGCAGGGGTAGGTGGAAGGATCAGAAATGAAAGACTATCCACAAAGGCCAAGGATGTTGGAAATACAGAGAGTCTAGAAGATAGAGCTAGCATTTGCATCATTCAGAGAGGTTTCCTTCTGCAGACAAAAACGAACTGTTCCTATAGCCACAGAATATAGAAAATAAGATAAATTTTCTAGACAGGAACTCTGTCTAGGTCATCTTACCCTGTACTAAATACCAAGGAGGCTTTTGCCAAACCATGGACACATGACAGGTGGCAATGTGTCACTGATGTGTCACCATGGTGATAGCATTGGTAGAGTCCTGGTTTTGAGTTGGCCACTCAAATCAGAAACTCTGGACATTTCAAGATTCATAGCATCTTTCCATCCTTTTCTCTGATGGGATGAGATTGAATAAAAGATGGTTTCAACACATCAGCCTGTGATCTAACAGACTGATCATTATTTATTACAACTTTAGATTTTTCTTTGAGACTTCTCCTCAGTGTGATACTGAGACATCTCCTCAGTGTGATACTAATGAGACTCATTGGTATTTGTGTCAAAACATAACTCTGATAATATTTGCATCAGGGATAGACAACCCCCAAGAATTGAGAATAGTTTCAAAATCAAAACTAAAGACAAAATAAAACAAATATAAATTTAGTCAGATAATTAAGATTATATTATTGGTTTTATTTATTTTCAAAGGGGTTTAGATAACTGTGGTTTCCATTTAAGAGAGCCCCATGCAAAACTGAAAAAGATTTGCTGGGCTGAATATGACCCTGTGTGCAGGGCCCCAAGAGAAGGATGACAGATGACCAAGGGAGAATAAAAAACAGAAGTCAAATATTATGAAATACAGCAACTGGGGGAACAAATAAAGAGTGTCTGGAATAGAAAGCAGACTGGTATCGGGATATATCAACTGTATGGTCTGCCAAGAAAAGGGGTATCAGCTCCATAAACATTAAGGGATTTTAGAGAGTAGGGTAGCCAACATTTCTACGTGGTAGTGTTTACAGTAGTAATACTACAGTAGTAACTGAAGTCATTCCTCACTGGTGCACCCCATCTTTGTCTCCTGATAGAGCATGCATCAAAGTTTCAAATGAGCATAGCGTTCACTATATTTTCATCTTTTTTAACATTATTAAAGTATAACCAATGATTATTTTCTAATCAGAAACATCTCTTGTCCAAAACAATTTTCCCCATGATTTCAGAAAATCTATTTTTTAATTAATGAATTTATTTTAATTATTTTTATTGTTTTATATATTTTTATTGTTTTATATATTTTACACCATTTTTCATTTTTCCACAATATATGCATTTTAATGTTGGTTATAGTCCCCATACAATTCCCACCCCCTTTTAAATTGAAGTAAAATTGCATTATAATATTATATAAGTTTTAGATATGCATCATTGAGAATCAAAATGTGTATATTACATTAAGTTCACCACCAAGGTCCAATTCTGTATTTCACCATGCCCTTGTCCCCTTTTACCCAATTTATCAGTTCCCATTCCCTTTTGGTAATTGATCTTTTAGTTCATAAGTTTATTTTTGTCTTACTTGTTTTCTTTATATACCACTTATATGCACATATGAGTGAGCTCAAAGTGTTGTTGTTGTTTTTGTTGTTGTTTCATCTGGTTTATTTTACTAAACAAAATGCTCTGTAGGTCCACCCAAAGTATTGCAAATGGCATGATTTCATCTTTTTCTAACTGAGTAATATTTTTTTATAACTCAGTACTGTTCCATTTTGTATATATACCACATCTTCTTTACCCATTTATCTGTCATTGGGCACTTACATTGTTTATAGTTCTTGACTATTGTAAATAGTGCCAAAATAAACTTGACGTGCATATTTTACTTCAAATTAGTGGTTGTGTATTGTATTTATGAAATGAGATAACTGGTTCACATAGAATTTCTCATTTTAATTATTTTGAGGAATATGTATACTCCTTTCCATAATGACTACACCAAATTACATTTCCACCAACAGTATAAGGTTCCTTTCTCTTCATATCCTCCCCAATACTTGTTTCATTTTCTTTAGATAATTGCCTTTCTCACAGATGTGAGTTGATATCTAATTTTTATTATTTCTCAAATACTATGTGATGATAATGAACATCTTTTCACATGCCTATTGGCAATCTGTATATCTTCTTTGAAGAAATGTCTATTCCAATCCATTGTCCAGTAATTTAATCAGGTTTTTCTTGTTGAGTTTTAAGAGTTCTTGGTATATTTTGTATATTAACACTTTGTCAGATAAATAATGTGAGAATATATTCTCCTATTCAGTGGGATGTCATTTTGTTTTGATTCAAATTTCTTTCACAGTGTACCTTTTTAGTTTGATATGGTCTCATTTGTTTCAAAATTGCATTCAATCCCTTTCCTTTACTTCTTATGGAAAAGCCACCATTAATTTGTAATCACAGTAGTAAGATCCTGTTCTCCTGATGGAAGACTATGGGTAATTTGGGGTGGTAGCATGCATTTGAGGTATTAATTTACACCTCTGAATTATATAATGTGTCGTAAATAATTGTTGCTGCCATAAAAAAAATTGGGGGCCAAAATATAAGTAAAATTATTTTTTTGGTCTTGAAAAATATTAATTAAAAAAAATTTCCTTAAATCTTTGCTGGTATGCCAAAGTAGAAATGGTTTCTATGATTATTTTAGATTTTAAATAATAAATAAAATAAATAAAAGTCATATTTTCTTCTTCCTAGGTAACTATATTATCAGGTACAATTTTATTTGCTTGATTCATGGTAACAAATTTTAAGTTTTCCAGTACAACATACATTTTTAAGAAGAGTTTGGCTGGGTTATAGTTGTGAGCAATCATAGCATTGGGAATAGTATTTGGAAACATGAAAGCTAATCTTTGTACAGAATAACAAAAATAATAGCAGATGAAAACAAACTGGTAGGGATCTTAATGATAAAATTGTTAACAAGACAAAAATGAAGTTTTTTTTTTGTTTTTTTTTTTTTTTTTTTGTTTTTTTGCCAATACTACCCTCTAGTGGAATAGTGGAAAGTTAAAGAGGACTTGTTTTTGTAGAATATAGCATACACTAATTTGTTACATAATGGTGCATTTGTACAGAATCAGATTTATGAAAATATTTCTTCAGTCATCCTTGGAGAATAAATTAATGAACTATTGATTATGCTTGTTGGCAGTGCATTTCAATATTTGTTAATATGAAACAATGCTTTGTACAAGAACAATGTGCAACTGGCTACACATTTTAGCCACAATAAAAGGTTGTAATTGCAAAATGTGTAAAATCTACCATAGTAAGAAATAACTGTATTAATTTATTCTTCATCCTGTCAATTGCAAGCAAACTAAAGACAAGAATGCTAATCTTTTGATGGCCTTCAATTATTTATAGCCTTAGATTTGTGTCTAACTAGTTTGTGAGGTCAGCTTACACAAATGCCCTGCTTGCATCCATTTAGAAGGTGAGTCAGGTAAATAATTTCCTCCTAAAAAAAGGCTGCTGTACTGTGCATGTAAGCAGCTTTTTTGATATATATGGAAAATCATTTATTATTTTTATTTCCCTTAAAGAATCAAGCTATCCAAAGTGTACCTTGACATAAGCTTTTAAATGTTTGTGTGAAGAGGACAGGGAGAAGAAATTTCATAGGAACATAGTGAGCTTATGTGACTTTAGAAAGACTTGTGCAGAAAAAACGGAGTTTTGGAATACTTTTCTAACCTTCAGAAGTTAAAATATAGGCATGCAGATTTCTACTCCTTTAATTACAAGATCCACTCATTAAATTAATTGATACTCTTAAAAAGAATATTTGCATGCAAATATGTATTTACCCCATCTAGAAACTTAAGATCAATACCCTAAACTACCCTCATTATAGAGAACCAGTGCTTCTTAAGTTCATTTACTTGTTCAGATGCTCACATTCGTAAGTATAATTCCTCTTTCAGAGGAATTGTGAATATTATATATCAAAATTGAATAAGTCATATTCCTTTTCAGTTTTGCTTGCAATTTAAGACCTCCAATTTCTTCTTGGTGTCTGTACATTGGTTCATATTCACGACTTGGAAGTCAATTCTGTTTTGAATGTAAAATCAAATTCTGTTTGATGTAATACATTAAATTATCCTAACCTCTTTGCTGAAGGAGGTGTTTATAATTAGTTAATTGGTGTGTTTCCAAGTCCATTGTACAGGGAAATTACTGTATCAGAGCAAATATCAAAGACTGTGTAGAATATCTTTTCTTCTTTTTTTCTAATAGCAAATGAGTAAAGAATGACCAGGATAATTAAATAATTATTGAAATTAGTTTTGGCTTCAACTATATTTGACCTAAAGTGCCAAAAAACTTGCATGGTATAATGATTATTTTAGAATAAGTCAGTCATGCCGTATGCATTGTTTTTGAGAGAAAAAAAAATATGCAATTCTTTATAAATATAAAACTATTGATAAATAAATGGTTTTGCTATTAGGGGACCAGATTTATTAGTTTGGTTCTACCAAAAAAGTAGGCTAACTTATTAAAGGCAAAGTCAATGATCTATCTGTGAAGTCAGTATCTTAACCTATCAAATGGCAGTTAAATGGCATTAAAGCATGGGCATCTGTTTCTGGAGTCACCACATCATCCCAGTGTTTAATGCTGGGTCATAAAAACAAGAGGAAGTTGATAAATATTTGTTGTATGAGTTGCTCACTGTTAATGAAAGATACTGTATTTTTATCACTGAATTGTGAGGTAAAAAGATACATACAAATTACTTTGAAAAATCTTAAGTCAATTAACATTGTTTTCTCTCCATAAGTACATCTACTCAGTGTCATTATAGAAGAGTGCTACCTGGAAAATATCCTTTATTCATTTTAGATTGCTAATATGTAAAATACCATCAAAGAATATTTCCAGTGTAAACTATGAAAAATTCTAATCATATCATTCTGCTAATCATATAAAGAATTTGCAGTTGCAAAAGGAACATTAAAGGGCTTTCTTAAAACAACAACAAAACAAAACAGAGCCCTGGCATTGTCTTCTGAAGTGCCATTCAAAGTAATAGAATTGAGAAGATGGAAATCTGACAGTGGCAAATGGGTTGTGTGATATGAAGAGATGGAGCTAATCTAGGAACTGTGTACCTAAACCAGTTTCTACTGAAGCACTGAACTCTTAATTGTGTTTTACAGGATATGAATGATTATCCTCCTGTATTTAGTAAACGAATCTACAAAGGCATGGTGGCTCCAGATGCCGTGAAGGGTACACCTATCACAACTGTTTATGCTGAAGATGCAGACCCTCCTGTAAGTAGAAGACATTGATTAATAATCTGAACTGTAGTGAGAAAACCTTTAACATCTATAAATGATCTAATTCCCAAGATATCACATGTGGTTTGAAACTTTTCCTCTGTTCATGCTCAGACATTCTATGTACTGTTGCCTGTGAATGCAACCGACAATATTTCCAATGATTATTATTGAGCTTAGAAAATTAGGGATATGCTTTTTGTTTCTTTCATGAGAAAGAATAGTTTATTGTTAATGTTTCTAACACAAATAATAAATATATGAGGCAATTAGCCTGCATTTGGAATTGTTATCATTTGGGTTCTTTATGTAGAACAATGTGAACTTACCTTTATGCATTTTCTTTTTCATTCATATATACCTATTTTGTTAGTAAACTGTAAATTAACATATATAATACTTATAATAAATATGTTAGACTAAAATTTTAATATTGCTTTTAGAAAATATTTAATTATTAATCAAAACTTTACCTCTTTTAAGTTTTCTCAAATTGCTTTTCCAAATAGAAGGTTTCAAGTAAAATTCTCATAATGGAAGGGAGGTGAATTTTTCATAATGTTTCCTTAAGTTATTAAAAATAGCATATAAAAGTGACAGTACTTAAATAAAAATGCCTTCCATAAATAACATGAGTGCTGTGTAATATAAATTATGCATTCTCTTAATAACCAAATGACAGAGATTTAAATTTTTTACTTTGAGTTGAGTTCTCACTGTATATCAATGTCTGGTACAGACTAGAAAAAAATAAAACTATTAAACCACTTTAGAAAAGAAAAAAAAAGAACTGAAATATATTATTAATTTATAAGTTATTTTTGCTGACACAAGTAGAATTTGTGTAATGTATATTTCATAAAAATTGAATGGTAGGGCCTCCCCGGTGGCGCAGCGATTGAGCGCGGGGTTGCGAAGCTGCCCGCGGCCTCTTCGGCACCGGTTCGATCCCTGGCTGCTCCCCGGCCACCGGAGGAGGTTCCCACATGGCACGCAGACCTCTCCTGCCACCCATTGCTCCCCTCAGCAGTGTACTTCGGTCCTTCTGCCTGCTCTGCTCTCGGCTCTGGCTCTGGTGAATTCTCTCACCCTCCCACGCTTCTGACTGTACCCAGTGCATGTATAAACAAAACAAACAAACAAACACACAAACACATAAATAAATAAATAAAACATGTCTCTATTAAAAAAAAAAAATTGAATGGTAGTAAAAACATTTTTTATCTTCTATAATGATAACCCATATAAATTGCATAGTGACTGTAAGGTTTTTAAAATTTGTAACGTTCACATGAAAGCATTGACTTAATGTGTCTTTTTCTTGAGTGCATTAAAATATCTTTGACCTACGTACTGCATGTTGGAAAATATGTTAAGCAAACTTTCATAACTGTGAATACAGTAACGGAGATGGTGAATGTGAATTTGGGTGGTTGTCTATTTTTTAACTAAACTGTCACAGGTACAAAATACTTTAACATTAGACGTAACACATTTGGCTCTGTTCAACACATGTTTTGAGTACCCACTGTTAATTTTACTAACCAGCCTTGCTTTCCAGAAATTGATAGTTGTATTAGAAACATAAAACTTAAAATAGAAATTGTAACACACTGTAATGAATGAATATAAGCAAATCAAGCAACTAATAATATCCACATTTCTATGAAATTTTCAGTATTGCACAATTTAAGATAGATTTAAATTTAATGGCATTTATGATGAGAGATTAACTATAGGATTGCTGCTTACTCTGTGTGAGCTAGACCTCAAGGCTTTAGCATTGATGGCACAATTCTCACTTCTCTTTTGGAACCTGTGACCTTGGTACTTGGGTTGATACTCAGATCACCCCACCTGTGGAACAGATGTTTTTCGCTCTATTGTCTGTTCAGTAAAGAAATTAAAATACACAAGAGTATTTTTCTAGAAAGAAGCACTTGTTTTTATAACTTGAAACTCTTTTATAGAAACTTACCAGGCTTGAGTTCCATATTTCTTTGGAAGAAGCCTTTAGCTTTGCATTCTCAGTAATAGCTTTTTTAAAAAGTTTTTTAAGAGCCTTTTACTGACTACTTCTTAAAAAGGTCTATGAATATAAAGTGCATCATATGCTTCCATCACTCATTCAAACTACAGCATGCTTATTACATTTGCAGTATTGCTTTTCTGCTAAGTAACAATTAAATGTCCAACTGTTCTGCAGCAGTTCTTTTCCGCTACTTTAGTAAGGCATTTTCTGAGGTAACATTGTTTTATAACACATTGTTATTAACGCTAAATCTGGCTTTCTGGAGATGAAAAGTAGATATGAGTCATTCAGTTGGAATACTGAGCATGTTTGTTTCAGTTATGGAATATATTTTTTTATCAGATTCTGTTTTGATAATTGAAACACTAGCAATCTTTTGGTGTAATTAATATTTAACATTGAGTTTTAAAATTATTGAGGCAAGTTGGGTCCCTAAATTAGCATACTAGCAATTTGACTGAACTTACAACAATATGGAATAAAAGCTCAATTCCATGAAAATTTTCAGAAGATAAATATTGCAATATATAACTTTCCCAAAAACATATGATTGACTTTTTACTTTATTTTATATTGGTGTTATAAATACAAGGTATTTCCTAAAAGGTTTGCTAATTGTTTTCTAATCTGTTACTCTAATAGACATTCATTAATTAGAAGAAAGTATTTTCATTTTATATTCTACAAGGCTCTTTTGTCAGTTCTACCCCCTTGAGGCTATAAATATCTATGATGAAGTGTTTAATGATCTCTTTTCCAAACAAATTGGTAAGGTTTTTGTGGGCAGGAATCAAAATTTATCCCAGTTTGTATCTTGAATTTCGGTCTGTTTGGAAACATTTGCCAAATAGTTGAACTAATTAATTAATTAATGATTATTTCTGTGTTCCTCAGGATTGACAAAATGTGCCTATTCCTCAGCAATTTAATTATTTATGATTGTGGGGAAATTTCTTAATGTCTCCAAGCCTAAGGCTCACCTTGGCCATTTGAGTGCAATGAGATTTTAATAAGCTTCTCCAATCAGAGCTATTTTTAATATTAGTCTTTTTAACAGTAGGAAAATAGAAAGATGCTTGTGCCCAGACCTATAATGTAGCTCTCAAGGAATAGCTGAAGTGTAAGCACTCAATCTTAAAAGAAAGAAAGGAGTAATGTTTAGTACAGCTTCTGCAACCTCAGATATTAACTATTGTAGCTACTGAGCAATAATAATTTTTATCTCTAGTGGTTGGCTAGATCTTGTTTAAGGTATCATGTTTGTTTTGAATGAGTGAGGGCCACCCATTTTAAACTAGAAAATAGCAATAACAAAATTCTTTTGAAATATCAGATGGAAAAACTGGGTACGGTCTTAAAAGTCAGAGAGACCATTGTTGTTAAAAATACATTACCTATAATGAAATGCATATTGTGCAAAACTAAATGCTCTAGAGGGAGACAAAATATCTGCCATGTGTTTTTTTTTTCCCAATGACTTACTGCTGTCTTACTTTTGTGACAACATTATCATTATTTATTTCACAAGAGACGTGGCTAGTGAAAGACTGATCCTTTTGTATATTAAAAATGCTAACCTTTTTTTTTCTTCTGCTCACCAGAGACATTTCACTCCTAACTTTCACAAAACAAAACTTAAAGTGTAATTTCCATTTGCGTAATTCTTATTCTGTGTGAAACTACAGACCAAATCCCATGATATACTATCTCTCTTTGTGGGGAGGATAAACACCTGCCAGAATGGTGTTCTATGTAAGCACATGGACAGAGACTAATTGGGATAAATAAATGAAGTTCACATTTTGCTCATTTCCAAGAAAGTGAAGTATGGGGAACCCATGAAGGTTTACATTTTAATTTTCCTATCAGTCTTTCCATTTACTGTATTTTAGGAATGTTTATATATTTCTTGTTTAAAGTAAAGCAGCTAGAACATGTTTAATAATAGCAATTTTGGCAAACTCTTAGTTGCACAAATATTCAAGATTTAGACATTTAAAACTTATTTCTAAGGTTCTGATATTTATTTTTTAAAATATGTGTGCTCCATAAACAAATGTAAGTTCTCAATAACAATTGGTTTCAAAACCAGTGAGCATTCTCCCTGTGCCTTTTTATAAAAAGAATGTATTTTTATAAAGTGAGAACAATTATAAGTGCAAGATTATCTGTTATGTTTGTTGAGATTTTGAGAGCACTGCTAGCCTTTCAGAATTCAGACATGCTACCTAAGGAATTTCTTCTAAGGTATTTTTGCACTTGTTTTTAACAGCCTTCTCAATCATTCAAGGGGACTTTTCTTTAAAGTATTAAAAAAAGGTCAGTTTCTCTTTTTTTGGTGAAGACTTTATGCTTTATTAAAATGTTACATTATCTCCAAATATCACCAAATAATTATGCCCATCTTCTCAAAAATTTTAACCCTCCCAATAGAAGGGAGGGTTGCAATCTGTTAGCAAAGGGTGTAACTTTAAAAATTAAGCTACAATTGTCTTTATCCATGATTTGCTATTGCCTACTTTGTGAGCAGTCTTTAAACTATTCAGGACCAGAAGTGTTATAAGATTACATTTTTAACTTTAGATAACATTGCTGTTCTGTATCATTTCCCAGTGATTTCTCTGCAGATCTGTTTATCATGATTCAACACATACTGGCTATGTCATTATGCTATATTGATTTAGGTTATTGCTAGCAATATAGCAGAAATCCTGTTTTTTTTTTTTTTTTTTTTTTAATATTAAATTTTATTTTTATATTCCCCATACAATTGCAAATGCCCCATTCTGACCCCAATCCTTCCCCTCCCGCCCCCCACCCCCCAAAAAGTGTCTCTGGTTCATAGTTTTTGTTGATTTTGATTTTCACTTTCTTATATTCATTTTCCTGGTCCCTTATTTAAGTTTTCTAGATTCCTGCTATGAGTGAGACCATCCGGTATTTTTCTTTTTCTTTTTGGCTTATTTCGCTGAGCATGATCCCTTCCAGCGCCATCCATGTTGCTGCAAATTGCATGTGTTTATCTTTTTTGAATGCTGAGTAATATTCCATGGTATATATGTACCACATCTTCTTGATCCAGTCATCTATTTTTGGGCATTTGGGTTGTTTCCAAAGCTTAGCTATTGTAAACAGTGCTGCTATAAACATAGGAGTGCAGGTGCTCTTTGGAATTGATGTTTCTGTGTCCTTTGGGTAAATACCTAGGAGTGGAATTGCTGGATCATATGGAAGCTCTATGTTTAGTAGGTCCAGAAATCTCCACACAGCTCTCCATAGTGGTTGGACCAGTTTGCACTCCCACCAACAGTGCACAAGAGTTCCTTTTTCTCCACATCCTCGCCAACATTTGTTGTTGCTAGTTTTTTTAATATGTGCCATTCTCACTGGTGTGAGATGGTATCTCATGGTAGTTTTGATTTGCATTTCCCTGATGACAAGTGATGTTGAACATTTTTTCATATGTCTGTTGGCCATTTGCATTTCCTCTTCAGAGAAGTTTCTTTTTAGCTCTTCTGCCCATTTTTGACTGGATTATTTTCTTTGTTGTTGCTGAGTCTCATCAGCTCTTTGCAGATTTTTGTGATCAGTCCTTTATCATTAGTGTTGGGTGCAAAAATGTTCTCCCAGTTGGTGGGGTTTCTCTTTGTTTTTGTTATTGTCTCTTTTGCTGTGCAGAAGCTCTTTAATTTGATGTAGTCCCAGCTGTTTATCTTTCTCTTCACTATCACTGCTTTGGGTGATGTGTATGTAAAGATGTCTTTGATGTGCAAGTCCCGTAGTGTTTCGCCTATATTTCCTTCTATGTATTTTATGTTTCAGGTCTTATGTCTAGTTCTTTAATCCATTTTGAGTTGATTTTTGTGTATGGTGTGAGGTAGTGGTCAAGCTTCATTCTTTTGCATGTAGCGACCCAGTTTTCCCAGCACCATTTATTGAACAAACTTTCTTTGCTCCAATGCATAGTCTTTGCTCCTTTGTCAAAGATTAGTTGACCATAAATCTGTGGGTTTATTTCTGGATTTTCTATTCGATTCCATTGGTTTGTATGTCTGTTCTTGTTCCAATACCATGCAGTTTTGATGATTATGGCTTTGTAGTATAGTTTGAAGTCTGGGAGTGTGATGCCTCCATTTCCTTCTTTTTTTTTCAGTAGAGCTTTGGCTATTCGGGGTTTTTGGTGATTCCATATGAATTTCATCAATAATTGTTCTATTTCTTTGAAGAATGCCATTGAGATTTTGATTGGAATAGCATTGAATCTGTATATTGCTTTTGGTAGGATGGCCATTTTAATAATGTTTATTCTTCCAATCCATGAGCAGGGGATGTCTTTCCATTTCTTTGTGTCTTCTTCTATTTCTTTTAACAGTGTTTTATAGTTTTCTTTGTATAGGTCCTTTACCTCTTTTGTTAGATTTATTCCCAAATATTTGATTTTTTTTGTTTCGATAATAAAAGGGGTGGTTTTTTTGATTTCTTCTTCTTCAGATTTACTGTTTGTGTATAGGAAGGCTACTGACTTTTGCGTGTTGATTTTGTATCCTGCCACTTTACTGAATTGATTGATGAGTTGAATTAGTTTTTCTGTGGAGATTTTGGGTTCTCTATGTATATTATCATATCATCTGCAAATAGTGATAGTTTGACTTCTTCTTTCCTATTTGGATTCCTTGGATGTCTTTCTCTTGTCTTATTGCTCTGGCTAGGACTTCCAGTATTATATTGAAAAGCAGTGGTGAGAGTGGACATCCTTGTCTTGTTCCAGATCTTAATGGAATTGCTTTCAGCTTTTCACCATTGAGAATGATACTGGCTGTTGGCTTGTCATAGATGGCCTTTATGATGTTGAGGTATGTTCCTTGTATCCCAAGAATTTCAAGGGCTTTTATCATGAATGGGTGTTGCACTTTGTCGAAAGCTTTCTCAGCATCTATTGATATTATCATATGGTTTTTATATTTCTTTTTGTTGATGTGTTGGATAACGTTGATTGATTTTCGGATGTTAAACCATCCTTGTGCCCCTGGAATGAATCCAACTTGTCGTGGTGAATTATCTTATGGATACATTGTTGGATTCTGATAGCTAAAATTTTATTGAGGATTTTGCATCAGTGTTCATTAGGGAGATTGGCCTATAGTTTTCCTTTTTGTGTTGTCCTTATTCGGTTTTGGTATTAGTGTAATATTGGCTTCATAGAACGTGTTTGGTATTGTCCCTTCCTTCTCAATTTTTTGGAAGAGTTTGTGAAGGATAGGCACTAATTCGTCTCTGAATGTTTGGTAGAATTCATTTGTAAATCCATCAGGTCCTGGGCTTTTGTTTTTGGGGAGGTTTTTAATTACCATTTCAATTTCGCTGCTTGTAATTGGTCTGTTTAGGTGTTCTATTTCTTCTTATCTAGCTTTGGGTGATTGTAGAGTTGTAGGAATTTGTCCATCTCCTCTAGATTGTTGAACTTGTTTCCATATAACTGTTCATAGTAGTTACTGATTATTCTTTTGATTTCTGCTGTGTCCGTTGTGATTTCTCCTCTTTCATTTATGATTCTGTGTATTTGTGCTTTCTCCCTTTTTTCCTTTGTGAGCCTGGCTAGGGGTTTGTCTATTTTATTTATTTTTTCAAAGAACCAGCTCTTGGTTTCATTGATCTTTGGATTGTTTTTTAGTTTCAATTTCATTTATTTCTGCTTTGGTTTTTATTATTTCTTTTCTTCTACTGGTTCTGGGTTTTTTTGTTGTTCTTTTTCTAGATCTTTGAGCTTCGAGATTAGGTTTTCTTTGAGTTCTTTCTTGTTTTTTGATGTGAGCTTCTATTGCTATATATTTTCCTCTTATACTGCTTTTGCTGCATCCCATACATTTAGGATATTGGTGTCCTCCTTGTCATTCAATTCAAAGAATTTTTTAATTTCTTCTTTGATCTCCTCGTTAGTCCAGTGGTCTTCCAGTAGTGTGGCTTTTAATCTCCATGAGGTAGGATAGTTCCTTGCCTTCTTTTTATGATTTATTTCTAGTTTGATGCCTTCGTGGTCAGAAAAGATGGTTGGTATGATTTCAATCTTGGTGTATCTGTTGATGTTTGTCTTGTGCCCCAGTATGTGTTCGATCCTGGAGAATGATCCGTGTGCGCTTGAGAAAAATGTGTACTCCGTTTTTTTTGGGTTTAGTGTTCTATAGATGTCTGTTAAGCCCAAATGCTCTAGGTCCTTATTTAGAGCTTTAGTTTCTTTACTTATTTTTTGTCTTGTTGATCTATCCATTGTTGATAGTGGTGTGTTGAAGTCTCCCACTACATATGTGTTTTCTCTGATGTCTGTTTTCAGAGAGGACAACAGTTGTCTGATATATTTTGGTGCTCTTTCGTTTGGTGAGTATATGTTAATGAGTGTTATTTCTTCTTGAAGTATTGTCCCCTTAATCATAATGTAGTGACCATTGGGGTCTCTTTTTATTTTTTTGAGTTTGAAGTCTGTTTTATCTGATATAAGTATAGCTGTTCCTGCTTTCTTTTTTGGCCCATTTGCTTGTAGGATTGTTTTCCATCCTTTGACTTTGAGCCTATTTTTATCTTTTGTAGCTAAATGTGTTTCCTGGAGACAGCAAAAGGTTGGGTTTTGTTTCTTAATCCAGGCTGCAACTCTGTGTCTTTTTATTGAAGAGTTTAGTCCATTTACATTTAGAGTTAATATTGATATGTTAGCATCTGTATTTGCCATTATGTTTGTCTTTCCTTTGATTTTATTTATTTATTCTTTTAATAACTTTTTTTTTTTTGGTCTTCTTTCGTTGTTATTTGTCCCTCTGAGGTTCTGGCTTTAGGATTCCTTGTAGTATTTTTTGGAGGGGGTTTAGTCGCAATGAAATTCCGGAGTTTCTCTTTGTCTGGGAAGGTCCATATTCTTTCTTCATGGAGGAAAGAGAGCTTTGCGGGATAGAGTATTCTTGGTTGGCATCTGTTTTCTTGGAGTCTGTTGACTATGTCCCTCCACTCTCTCCTTGCCCGTAGTGTTTCTTCAGAGAAGTCTGATGTCAGCCTGATTGGTTTCCTTTGAATGTTATCTGTTTCTTCCCTCTTGTCAGCTTCATTATTTTTTCCTTGTCCTGGATTCTTGGGAGCTTTACTATTATGTGTCTTGCTGTGTTTTTCCTTTCGTCGTGGAAGTTTGGTGTTCTTCTTGCTTCTTGTATATCAATTTTCAGCTCCTTCTTCTCATTTGGGAAGTTCTCTTCAATTATATCCATGAATATTTTCTCTGTTCCTACATCTCTCTCCTCTCCTTCTGGAATTCCTATAACTCTTATATTTCCTTTCCTCATGGAGTCAGATAGTTCCCGAAGTCTTTCTTCATTCTTTTTCCTTCGTACTTCTCTTCCTTTTCTGTTTTGGTTCTTTTTATTTCTGTGTCTTCAAGATTACTTATTCGTTCTTCCATTTCATCTATTCTGCTTTCATTGCTTTCCCAGAGTTCTTTAGTTCCTCCATTAATTCTTTGATCTCCTGCATTTCTCTTACTTCCCTCTTTAGGGACTCAATTTCCTTCTTCTGATCTATCACTTTTTTAATCATGGCAATTTAAATTCTCTTTCTGGAAGGCTCAGAAGTTCTTCCAAGTTGCTGTCGTTGCAATCTGGGAGTGGTTTTCTTTTTGTGGTGTGCTTCTTTCCTGAGGAGTTTTTAGGTTGCGTGTGGTTCTTCTACTCCCTACTGTCTGTTTTCTAATTTGTCGTATGCGTTGGGACACTGTGTTGCTCAGACTGACTGACATCTTGGGTGAACTTCTCCGCTCCCCTCTGGCTCTTCCAGGAGCCATCTCTGTCTTCTGGGGGAGCTTTCTGCTGGTTTTAGGCAGTTTTTACTGAAGAAATGTCCCTGTTCTCAAATGGCGAAGCGGGATGCAGTCCCTGCGCCTCCGGTTTCAGGCACACTCTTCTGCGCACCCGGTCTGCCCCGGACGTGGGTGCCTGCTCCCTCTGTGGGCTCAGACTGCTGGTCGGAAGGGGCCTGGCATGGAATAACTTCCCGGCTGGCCACTGGGTCCTCCAGAAACCTTCTGCCCTTTTCAAGCAGTCTTAAGAAATGTCCTGTTTTATAGAGTGTTAGTGACTTTTTTTTTTCCTGGTCGCTAGGTGGCGCCAGAGATCTCTCCTATTGTCCTTGGGGGGCTGTTTTTCGCCTCCCCCCACCCCGTGGGACAGAGAACAGAGCGGGAATGGTAGGGTACACCTCAACAGCTTTGGGGTGCTGTGTCTGCCTTGTGCCCCACCGTCGTGGAGAACCCACGCCCCGAATTTTCGTGCCCCGGGTCTCAGTTCAAAGCCCTCAGTTCCAGGACGCGGGCTGTAGCCCAGTTCAGTGGCGCGGGAATGGCGCCTTTTGCAGCGCTCCCGTGCCTGGGCGCCTGGTTCCTGCTCACTCAGGGAGGGACCTTCACCTCAGTGAGGACCTCCGTGCGTCTCCCCGCAAGCCTAGGTCGTCTCCCCGCAAGCCTAGGTCGCAGGCGCGGGGACCTGGGCAGCCGCGATCCAGGTCTGCACTTGCTTTTCAAGCTCCCCGAGCGCGCCGCGTTTCCGCGCCAGCTTACCGGCAGCCCGGGCTGTGTGCGCGTCTCCCGGGGTCTTTGTTCTTCTCTAATGGCGCCCGGAGCCGTTCGCTCACCGCCGCGGCGGATCCTGCAGGGTTCGCCTCAGCTCCCGTTCACGGGGTGTGGTGGCTGCAATAGTTCCTTTCCACTCACAGTCCCGCTTTCTGCGTCGTTTGTTCTTGTGGGCCATTTTGGTTTGTTGTTTCCTCCTCTCTGCCGGTCGGAGAGTGCCGCCTCTGTGGGCGGGGGAGGGGAGCGGGGTTCTGCGCTTCCCTCCCTTCTAGTCCTCTTTTATGGCCACTTTCTTCTTCGGGCAGTTCGCTGGCGTCACCCGTTTATCTTCCGTGTCCCACTTCTCACTGGGACCTGCCGCTTTTCCTCCCTATTAACTTTTTTTAATGGGAGATCTTACTCGCAGCGTCTCCTCGCCGCCATGTTGCTCCGCCCCCCAGAAATCCTGGTTTTAAAGCTCAGTGCTTACTAACCATGCTTTGCTGATCCTGGAGCATGTGGTGAGGATATACACAGCTCACTGGGTTTCTTCCTTCAGATCAAAGCTGTTAGAAAAATAATCAAGAACTATTTTCATGATGCATGTCAGCTTATGAAAATTAAGATGATGTAGCTGCAGTCTGAGTCCCTTTGGTCTCAAATACTTAATTAGAAAGAAAGCACACCATGAAACAGTTGGGACTTGATTTTTTTAAAATGACAATAGGTTATAATTAGATTTGAAAGTGTAAATGAGTACAAAATGGAAGGTTTTATGAGACAGTTTATACATGATTAATGTATAAAGCCTAGAAAAGGCTTATCTAGGTGTTTTAAAAATCTTTGTCATTTTCTTTCTTTTTTGTAATATTGACTTACAGATTACTTTCAAGAACAATTATATTGTTAACATTACTGGAGATCAATATTAGATTTAACTGTTGCAGAAGTGTTGCTTTTCTAATTAAGAAGCCTCCATGCTTGCCAAGGCTAAAGGGACATTTTTCTTTATTATAAATGGAAAAGTCCATAAAGTTTAGGTTTTAGTTTTTAGTCTTTACAAAAAAGTTGTCCCATGTTGCATAATGACTTACTTACAGCATTTTTGTGTGAGAGTAAAAAGCTCATGCCTAAGAATTCCAAGATACCCCAACAAGAGATTTTCCAAGGAAAGTAAGTGAAATATAATAGGTTTTCTCTGGGATTTACAAATATGTTTCCCCTAGCTCTTAAATGATGTGTTCTTTTTTAATTTCTTTCCAGAGGGAGAGACCCTCTGAAAGATTATTTTGGATTCTTCTGACCTGGATTCTAGGATTCAGCAGTCTAATCCAGATCATGGGTATTTCTTGGTAGTAGTATCATCCATTACAAAATTCTATGAAAGGTCACATATTTGGACAGGAGCCATACAACTGAACACATAGGCACAACATAAGAACTTTTTGGTTGTTATTGATTTAATAAAAATTAGTCAGAAAACATTTGTTTTGCACTTGAAGGGGAATAAGGACCCTATACCTCCAATATAGAAACAATGGTGTTAAGCAACATCTCAATAAAAAAGATAAAATATATTTGAATTCTATAATCTTAAAAAATATTTATTTTGAATTTAAGATTATGCCCAATACAGAGATGAAAACATGATAGTGTATATGAAAGATGACAATAAATGATGTAGCTATTCAGATAATAGAGAAGTGAATATGTCCTGGTATGAGATGAGCCTGCTCATAACAGAAATTCAACTTTAAAATATTTCAGCAACTTATTTAAGTAAGGATGGAGGAAAATGTTATAAGAAGTGTGTCCAGTGATCACTAATTTGAAGATATTCATCATATGTTCATAGATTTGTGTAACAGGATCTAAAGTATATCTGATTCAGTTATGCTAGCTATCTAAACAAATATATTAGAACTATCTTTAGGTACTCATTTGTAGACAGAAAAAAATAGATTCAACATTTATTTTGTTATACATAAAATAGAAGCTTACTAAGGACATTAACAGGGGAGTGGCAAAAACAAAGATACATATGAGAAAAATTAAATTCTGGTAATAGAAATCTTGATCAGATGAGATAATAAATGAGAGCCAGGAGACAGGTTAGCAGCTGTTGCCTTCATTTAAGTATTTCTTTTTTAAAAGGTAGACAATGGGAATGGAGAAAATAGAATTTTCAAAAGTCATTGAAATGGAAGCATTTTAGATCTTGGGCAAGAAGTTGAAGATCACAGAATAAAAGAAGAATCAAAAATAAGAGTTTCTAGCTGGAATGATAAAATCCATTATATTAGTTGGTAAAAATAAGGCAAATGTAATAATTATTATTTTTATTTATTTATTTTTTTTTATAGAGGCATGCTTTATTTATTTGTTTGCTGGTTTGTTTGTTTGTTTTGTTTATACATGCACTGGGTACAGTCAGAAGCGCGGGAGGGTGAGAGAATTCACCAGAGCCAGAGCGGGGAGCAGACCAGGCAGAAGGACCGAAGTACACTGCTGAGGGGAGCAGCGGGCGGCAGGAGAGGTCTGCGCGCCATGTGGGACCCTCCTCTGGTGGCCGGGGAGCAGCCGGGGATCGAACCGGCGCCGCAGAGGCCGCGGGCAGCTTCGCAACCCAGCGCTCAACCGCTGCGCCACCGGGGAGGCCCATAATAATTATTTTAAGGTGAAAATAATGAGATCAGATTAGTACAAATCATACTTTAAATAATTTCAAAACATGTAAATACCATCATATACTAAATGATAAAGTTTGTCCAATCCTTTCTGCTAGCATGGAAGCTGAAATAACTATATTATGACATAGATACACTATTTCATAGTGAAGAGTAATATTCAGCAGCTCAATGAGGAATCATAGTGACAGGGCAGACAGGAAGCTTATTGGTTGATCAGAATAAGGAGTGCAAACACTTAGTGCTGGGAGGAGGGCAGGAGACAGATGACAGGAATAGTCCAAGATTCCTTTGTACAGGTGAACAATGTCCTGAGGAGAACCTAAGGTAGACACTAGGCTCGCTCAGCTACTTTGACCTGATGTGGTAAGATAAATACAATAATGTAAACCACCTTAACCTCAGTAAACATAATTGAGGAAAAAATAAAAGGCCAGGAATGTATTAGGCAAAAAATATGGGATACTAGAGCTGAGGAATGAAGTGTGGAAAAGGAGGTATCTGAGTAGAAATTGAAGCTCTGAGACTAAATACATTCTCCCAAAGAGAAACACAGTCTGATACAATTAAAAGTTAGACATTGACCATTGGATTTTACTCTTTTGGGTATGGGTCAGGAACTAACAGGTAAGAAGGGCCAGGAAAAAAAGAAAAAAAAAGACCGAGAGGGTAGAAGAGAAAGCTGTTAGTGATATGGTTCAAATATAATTTTCAAGAAAGAAAAGAAAATTGAATGGAACATTTTTGTTGTTGTTGTTGTTTGTTTTTCTCTTTTTTTTTTGTTTTATTTTTCCTTTACCAGACAGGGCAAGGAGAATGAAACCAAGCTAAGTAAAGGACCAAAGTGATATGAATAGAAACTTAAGGTTAAATTGCCTCTGCTCTCTTATTTTTCATGTATATAAGTTATTTTAAGGTATGACTTTTATAAATAGGTTATTTTTTTTGTTTTGAACCTATCAGTTTATTTCTATTATGTTTTCTTTGAATAATTATTTGCATTCTCTATAAAAATTATTTAAATCACTGATTATATTTTTGGATCTTTTTGTAACAGCTACTACTTACACTCATTTCTATATTAAAGTATATACATGTATATATATTTAAATCATTCATTTCATAGTCCGACCCACTTGTTTTTTAGCTCTTTATTTTGTAGCCCCTATTGATTTATTCATTTATGTCTAATTTTTCATAAGGCTGTCTATGTGTGGGCTTATATATATATATATATATATACATATATATGTGTATGTATATATACATAGATATATAACTTGCTTATACATTAACATACAACTAGACACACTATTATCTCTGGGTCCAAATGGCTATCCTATGCATGTACTTTTCCATTATTTTCTGATATTTGATATTGTAGAAGTATGAAGCCTTGTTAATTTTTCTTCATTTTTAAATATTTTTCTGCTTATGCAGAATTCTTGAAATTTAAGGTTCACTGATATTGTTTTGTATCTGACATGTGATGGTCTGTTTCAATCCATAAATTTATACAGTTCATCAACCCAAGAAAGTTTTAAGTGTCTTCAAGAGTGTGGGTTCTGGTATTAAGACCGGTTTGTTTCAACTTCTGAAGTCTGACTGACCAACCTTGATCAAGTCACTTAGCCACTTTGACCCTCACTTCTCACATTTGTAAAATAAGCTCAAAACAATACCCTGAAATTTTATACCCCTTTGTAGAGCAACTTTCCATCTTCCATTTTCCAAGTTCCTGGCAACCATAACTATATTCTCTGCTTCAACAAATTTGATGGTTTTAGCAACCTCATATAATTGAGATTATGCAATATTTGTCCTGCTGTGACTAGGTTATTTCACTTAGCATAATATGTACTTCCCTGTACATATTGTAGAAAATCGCAGGATTTTCTCTCTGTTAAGACTAAACATTAGTGATATGTGTGTGTGTGTGTGTGTATCATAGTTTATCTACTCATCCATTAATGGACATTTAAGTTAAGTTACTTTCACCTTGACTACTCTGAAATTTTCTGCAATGAATGTGAAAGTGCAGGTGAAAATCTTGGATCATATGTTAGTTCTACTTTTGATTTTTTGAGTAACCTCTGCATGTTTTCCATAGCAGTTGAACCATATAAACAATTCCACCAAGAGTGTACAATGATTCCATCCATTTTTTCCACATCCTTCCTAACATTTATGTGTATGTGTGTGTGTTAACTCATTGTGGTTTGGATTTCCATTTTCCTGATTATTGTTTTTGAGCATCATTTCAGATACCTGACAATCATTAGGCCTTCTTTAGAGAAATCTCTATTCAAGTTCTCTGCCCATTTTTAAGTAAGATTATTTAATTTGTCACTATTATTATAGAGAGCCACCATACATCATCGAGCTTATAGTTAAAAATACTGTATTGTACGTGTGTGTGTATATATATATATATATATATATTAAGATCCTTCAGCAATCCATGGTGAAGCAGGTCTATTTTTCACATAGTGAAGGCCAGGATTGCAAACTGTCTAACTACAGGATCACATGCAAGGCCTCTGATTATGTGCCACAGTCCCTCACATCCATTGACCAGATCAAGAAACAGGGCCAAGCCCAAAATGAATGTGATAGGAAGTGAAGGGCTGGTTAATATGCTAAACAAAAATGCAAAGTATAACAGTAGTCTAGTTAAAAGATACATCGTAATTGCATTCAATTGGTTCCCTTTGATAACAGCACTATTTACAATAGCTAAGCTTTGGAAACAGCCCAAATGCCCAAAAATAGATGACTGGATCAAGAAGATGTGGTACATATATACCATGGAATATTACTCAGCATTCAAAAAAGATAAACACATGCAATTTGCAGCAACATGGATGGCGCTGGAAGGGATCATGCTCAGCGAAATAAGCCAGAAAGAAAAAGAAAAATACCGGATGGTCTCACTCATAGCAGGAATCTAGAAAACTTAAATAAGGGACCAGGAAAATGAATAACTATAAGAAAGTGAAAATCAAAATCAACAAAAATCTATGAACCAGAGACACTTTTTGGGGGGTGGGTGGCGGGAGGGGAGGGATTGGGGTCAAAATGGGGGGTTGCAATTGTATGGGGAATATAAAAATGAAATTTATTATTAAAAGAAAAAGAGGTAAGAGTGATTTGTCAGGATAAAAGGAGATAAATCAGAAGTTATGCCTAACAGATTAGTTGATGATAATGTCCCATAAATTACAGATAATATTTAACTTAAATCTCTGTCTCTGAGGTCCAAACAAAATAAAAATCTATCAATATTTATTAAATGTGTGTGTATTCAATGTAATTTAAAGGTATTAGGATATATAATGAGAATTAAAGTTATCATGTTTCCCAGTTTTAGGATTAGTCAAGAATTAGAGATTTAGGATTATGTATGGGTGCCTTGGTGGTAGATATGGTATAGTAGAGGTGTAATCCTGCACCTCTGGGTCATATTCAGTATTGGAAACTAATGTTAGCACAATTAAAAAAGTAAATAAATAAAATAAGAAGTACAGAAATATATTTAAGCAAAAAGCAATGAAGTAGTGGCAATGAAAACCCATGAATATCTCTAGCAACAAGCCTTTATGATGCTTTAAGTCCAGACAAGAGGGAACCTAAGTTTATCTGGAGAGTCAAGGAAAGTTTTGGTGAGCTGAGGTCTGAAAATGGTGATGTTTCCAAGGTGACATGGCCTGGGAGGAAATTTAGATTACAAAGTAGGAGGAAGAAAACTGAATTCCAAAACCCAAAATTAGGGAATTTTGTCAGGAATCCAGAGAATCCTGTAGAGTCAATAGGTTGTGAAGACAGTGTCAATTCTTTTTGTTTTACCCTTAGAAAACTAGGGAGGTTTTAAGGTTAAGAGGATAAGTGTACTAGCTTCCAACTCTGGTTTATGTTCACCTCTGTATTTGTTTGTATTTATTTATACATATAAAAGCTGTGGTGTAGGCAAGAGGTGTGAGGGGCTAAGAGGATTCACCAGAGTCATAGTGGGAAGCACACAGGCAGACTGACTGAAATATGTTGCTGAGGGGAGCAGCAAGTTCACCCCTATATTTGAGCTCCTTTGGTTTTGTGGTTTTTGGTAAGGGAAGTTGCATGTATGACTTTTAACAATTTATAAAGAAATTTTACAAAGAATGTGTTGTTATTTGATTCATCAGGTAATTGAATTATGTTTACCTTTGAAAAAAATTTCTCAAAAGACAATGATAAATAATTTTGAAGTAAATATTTCTTAAAAACTATGTTAATAACATATCTGTAGAAACTGAACAACTGAAATATGTGAACATATGGTATTCAGTGACAGCCAGTATAAGGAATTTGCTTTATATATTCACTATGTTGTCAAAATAATCATTCCAGGTATTAAAAAGTAGGGAGGGATAAAGGAGGAAAGAAAAGCACATGATCTCAGTAATTATATAAACTGATGTGTAGTTTTTTGTAGTCTCTTTTAACAATATTTTAGCATCCAGTTAGGTCCACTGATAAATGAGTAAATCATTATGACTGCAACGAACAATATAAACCATTTTACAGTAATCCCTGATGCTCAATCATACTTGAGAAATTTTGTGAATTACCCTGTTACAAAATAAATCAGATTAGTTGCTTTTTAAGATATTAAAAGAAAGAATTTTGGACACCAGATAAAGGAGAAAAATCTTTGTGTACTTGAAAACAAATTACTTAATGTTTGTGTATAATGATAATAATGGGCTTAGTATTCCTTCATATAATGTAATTGTCATTACTGAGAAAATTATGTGGGTCTGAGTAAGTAATTTCTTGATAATTATGTATTTAAGAAAAATGACTAAATCAAGATATCCCCTGATATTAAGGAATTAATTATTTTGGCCCATTATAGTCTCATTTTAATTCCTTATGTTTGTAAATTTAGGCCATCTTTCAAACAGATCTACAATTACTTTCTGTAGTAATTAATTATATTCTCACCATTATTAAGTCAAAACATATTGTGTATAGTACTATAAAAAAGGAAATCAAAAGTTAAAAAATATACTGAGTAATAAAGAAAATAATTTAAATCTTCAGGTTATATTTCCTTAATATAAATTTACATTTATTCTGTGATGTTAATTATGCATATTATTATTATTATACAGAAGACTTGCTTTTTGATTCAAAAAAAATCTAATGTAAGCACCATCATGGTATTTTATCTGTCATGTTTCCATAATCTAGACCATTTGCCTAGTTCAGAGTATCACTATATCACAATATTGCTATATATATACTGAATAAATTACTATTCCAGGAGTATTATCTCAGACTAATATTTATTGAGTTTTACACATGTAAAATTTAATAGATAAAAGTGTATCATGAATGTCACATTTTGGAAACTGCATAATTTTAAAGTAAGTCACATACTACCTCTAGTCATATTTGAATAGAATACTAATACTTGCATAAGCTAATTAATGAATTCATCTATTAATATATGCCATCAATCATGTCCTTCTTGTGGACAATTGGGGTTGTCAAACATCCTCAGTGTCCCTTAAAACTATTGACTAATGTCTTAAGTGTTAGTATTTGAATTATTGCTAATGAACACCAAGAAAGAGAGGATATAAGGTGAATTCTGTCTTCCCTACCTGCCTGAAAAGGAAAATGACTGTACAGCAGTTAAGGTTTATAGAAATTAATCTTATTTACATATAAGAATAACAAAACCATTTCATTGTATTGGTACTTGAGCTTAATAGATAATTAAAACAAATGTTAATTTTTTCTCCACCTCCTTATTTTCACAGTGATCACAAATACTCTTAACATTTCCTCTCCAGAGCTTATCTCCTTGTCCTTATAAATGTGAGAATATCAATGCTTAGACTCATGGAGTAATTAGATTATCATCTATGATACTGTAAATTTGAAAACAAAGTTTTCTAAAACACCAAAACTATTACTCAGAATTCATAATACTGTTCGGCAGTAGTTTAAACAACTGCATAAATCCATTTTACCACATTGTGCAGCATAGATGGTGTAAGAAAGCATCATCTCTATCCTGCTAATATAGAATTATATGTTGATTCATTTATTAGAAAAATCCAGGGAATTATGTCATTTTTCTCAAAAGTTGTTTTAATAGCAGAATATATTAAATATCATACAGGAAGTAGCATGGAATATAAGGATAGAGACTTAGAAGTAAGGAAGAGAGAGTACTTTACATTCAGTCAGTACAGAAAAAAATTAAAAATAAAAAAAGGAAAAACTTCTGTGATGACAGATGGTTTCATTTCTCCAGTGCTGTATTCGAATTCTTTTTGAAAGAATATTTTCTTCCAGTATCTACTTTTTCAGAGATTTATTTTCATAGGTACTAATATCTATTTTGTGAGGTTTCTTTCCCAAACATATATCACTGCAATAATATTTACTTCCTTTCTGCTTTCAAAAAGTTCACATGTGGCAATTGCAAATAGGAACACAGGTTATATAAATTTACAACTTTAGTAGTATTACACACATAGACTTTCCCGTTTTATTCATGTAAATAACGCCCTCTAAATTTGTGCATCCTGGAAGCTCAGGATACATATATGCATAATCACTTATGATATTATATTTTAAGCATTTACTTGACAAAATATTCATCTTTTAATAATAACAACAAATAAATATTGTTTGTTCTCATGGAACTCACTGCTGTTATATGGAGATGGATTGCAAACTTGTAAATTCTCTGTAAATATATAGTTTAAATACAGATATAGGTCCATATTATAAAGAAGAGAAAATCAGAATTGACTTGACTTTGCATATGGGTGCATTTATGCAGAAGAAATGTCATTTGAGACCTGAATGTTAGAAGGAACTAGTCACACAAAAGGGTAGCAGGAAGAGTGTATGAACAACTGGAAAAGTGCTAAGATAGGTGGGAACTTGGTGTTTTGCAAAGCCAGATAGCTGAATTATTTCTAATGAACACCAAGAAAGAGAGGATATAAGGTGAATTCTGTCTTCCCTACCTGCCTGTGAGTTTGTTCATTTCTGTACTGTTAGAACTCAGCAGTGTCCAATGAGCAACTGTGAATTCATGAATCACGTATATAATATTACCTAGAGTTAATCCTAGTACTATAAAGTATATCAGCATGATAACAATTGTTAGGGAATAAATAATTTACAAAATTTGCTATTTCAAATATGTCATACAATCTTTAAATTTCTCTCTTATAGCGTGACTAACAAGAAATATATGCTATTTAATTCTGTAATATTTGCTTTTTACCATAAACTGAGTAAAATATGTCTTCTCTAATGGCAAACTTAGACTTTGGGATTTGTTCTAAGTTGTAGTTCATTTCAATTGTCATAACTAATGCCAAGTCAAAGTTTTCAGCACCCCTGGAAGGATTAACTTCCAGTAATAGGATGGTTCTATTTTCAGTATTTTGTTTAGGGAAATATAGGTGAATGTATCACTTTTTTAAAAATTTAGGAATTATATCAAAGTATGTCTTGGTGAATGAAACTTGGAATTAAGAACTGTTGTACCAGCATTTCATAATTCCTTAAAAACATCGGAAATAACATAATGTTCAAAAAGAATCAGCAGGCATAGTGTTTAGAGAGGAAGGTGAGGTCATGTAATTAAAGAAAGTGGAAGAGAAGATGCCCAAAGCAACCTTTCACATAAATAATTTTAAATAACATGATGTAAAAACATATCATTGATTCATGTCAAGTAACCCAATGAAATAAAGATTGTAACATTTCAAACTTGAAGGTAAGTCATGTTACATGAAAAATCTAGAGATCTGCTGTACAACAATATGCATCTAGTTAACAGTACTATATCAAACTGAATATTTTGTTAAGATAATTTTTATATTTTAGCACAGTAAAATGAAATAGTATTGTTTATCTCTCCTAAAAATTGATTTTTCAGTTGTATTTTACAAATCATGTAATGTTATCACTCCCTCTGTTTTCATCTTGTAACAGTAATGATAAATCATTTCATTTTAGGGTTTACCTGCAAGTCGTGTGAGATATAGAGTAGATGACATGCAGTTTCCTTATCCTGCGAGTATTTTTGATGTAGAAGAAGATTCTGGAAGAGTAATAACGCGAGTCAATCTTAATGAAGAACCTACAACAATTTTTAAGGTCAGTGTAGTGCTCTGTTTTATACTTTCCATTTGATGTTTAACTTTTTATTGCTTAGTTTAACAGATAAAGAGACTTCTTTGAATTTTTCTCCATTTTTATTTTTAATTTTTATTATTTATTTATGCATAAAAGAACTGGGGTGGAGGCCACAGATGCAGGAAATGAGAAAATTCACCAAAGACAGATTGGGGAGCAGAACAGGCAGATCCACTGAAATACACTGCTAAGGGGAGCAGTGGGCAAGACAGAAGAGGTCTGCTGCATCACACGTGGATTAGCTCCCTGGCCTGGGCTGAACTCACTGAGACCCAACCCCTAGGCCATGGGGGAGGCCCATTTTAATTTTTTAACATTGTAGAGTAATATATTTTAGTGCATAGGTATTTATGAAATATAGTTAAGAGAAGAGAAAAGAGAAAAAAATCACTGAAAATCTAACATCTCGAGGTAAGTAGAATTTACAGTTTTTATCTCCATGCAAATACAAGTATACAAATATATTTTAAAATAGTATGATCATATTATTAATACTGTTTTTTTAACAATTAAATATACCTGACACTAAATATTATCCATGCTATCATTTTAATGGTTCTCTGATATTCCATTGTAGAATATACTGGGGGTATTTTTTTTAACAAAGTAAACGTTACATAATTAGGCTGTTTCCAATTTTTTGTTATAATTATCTTTGTTGTTCTGAAATCCCTTGTGCAAATTCCATCTGCCATTTTCTTTTTTTCTTAAGATAATACGGGGGTGGAATTGTTTGATCAAGTATACATTCAAGATATTTTGTTTCCAGAAAATTTGGAAAGTATAAACTTCTATTATAAATTATCATAAATGAACTATTTAACATTTGAGTATAACCATTTTGTATGGCCCTAACTTGGGATAATAACCAACATCAATTAACATGTGAATGTCAATGAGTAGCATGTCTCACATACTTTTGTGTATGCAAATAATTGTTTTCCTGTCTCAGGGTGACTTTTGGCTATAGTTCCATGATATAGATTGAATTAGTTTAGATTACTAATCGACAACTTCCAGATTACATGCATTGAAAAGAAACAATTAGTTTCAAGATATTTAACATTTCTTAAGATAAACATTAAAATTATACTTAATACAGATTATCAAAAAATGAATGATTACAAAAGCTATTTTAAAAAAATTAAGATATTGCCTTTTAAGACAAGAGATTTTCTTTAGTTTAAAATTCTGCTATACAGTATGAACGTGGTTTATATACTTAATTGTTTTTCAGAGAGTATATATCAAAGTGTGTTAAACTATAATGATTTCCAATTCTACCCTCTAGAGTGAAGTATCTCGGCCCTATGATATTGCAGACAATTAATTCACTGGAAAAATTAATTTCTTTTTAAAAGCAAGCTAATGAGCTTTTTGCTATTGATGTGACTGAATTTAGCACTTTTTAAATAAGTGTTGGTGCTTGAAAAAGATCATTTTTTTAGTCTAGGCAACAGTGAAATTGTAGAAAAGAATTTATATTTGGAGATATGCAGTATCATATATCTGTTTTACTGGTAGTTTTGTTTGTGTCAAAGAGTTAGTAATTCAACTTCTTTGAGTGTTCTCATCTGGCAAATGAAAATAATAATATCTACCTAGAAGGATATTTGTGAAGATGATATGAGAATTTGTGTAACATATCCTAACACAGTGTCTGCTATCTCTTAGGTGCAGAGGACATGATCATTTCTCCCTGTCCTAGAACCCAGCCAGCCAATGATTAAAAATGAGGCTTTTAATTTATTCTTGTTATAATTTTTAACATTAATTATTATTGCATTTTAAGTTGGTGGTTGTTGCATTTGATGATGGTGAGCCTATGATGTCCAGCAGTGCCACTGTGAAAATTCTTGTCTTACATCCTGGAGAAATCCCACGCTTCACACAAGAGGAATATAGGTATTGACTTCTATCAGTTTTTCCCCCCTTAAGTTTTGTTGATTTGTCACAAGTTCATGTGACTATATAATTTTGGGAGTACAAATTCCCACCTCCAAATGTGCACATGCCTCACTCATCCTCCTATCAAATTTTGTAATATTTAAATGCTTTTGTTTCATGCTCTCAAATTTAATGTGATATAAATTTATTAATGAACTGGACTTCTAATCCTGGTTTCAGCTTTTCTAAATTGATGGAACATATTTATTTTAAAAGTTGATATGAAAATATAATGATGCAAAGCATGTGGTAATTTGATGAATAACAGATGGTTTAAAAGTGTTAAAAGCAAGCTTTGGGAAATATATTTTGGGATTTAAACTGCAACTGACTAATGGTGTTAATAGTGAGAAATAGTCAGTTTTTGTTGCTACCTGATATGTTATGCCATCTAATTTTGTCATGTATCTGAAACGGTATTTCACATTTAATCAGTGAGAATATGTGTTTGAGAGTGTGCTTTTGTGTACACTGCATTATTATAGCTATAAAGTTCCTATATATACTGTCTTAGTCAGGTCAGGGTGCCAGAACAAAATACCACAGACTAGGTAGCTTAAAGTAATAGACATTTATTTGTCTCATAGTTCTGGAGACTAGAATCCTGAAATCATGATGCCATAATGCCCTGGTGAGCACTGTCTTCCTGACTCTAGCTGGCTGTCCTCACACAGAAAAAATTGTGCAGGTACTAATCTTAAAATAAGGCCCCACAGTCATGGTATCACCTAAATGTAAATACCTCCTAGAGGTCCCACCTCCAAACAAATTTCAATTAAGAGTTAGGGTTGCATTGGCAGGGGTCATGGTATGAAAGTATATATTTGTAGAGGTTTGCACCTGAAACTCCCAGGGCAGATACAAAGATATAAACCTATCTTACCTTAATAAGCAGTATTTGGGGAAATATTTAAAAAAAGGAGTTAGGGTTATAACATGAATTTTAGGAGAACACAGTACCGTTTTGTGTGTGTGTGTGTGTGTGTGTATGTTATCCATCACTAGGAAATGAATAATTTATTGAAAAAGGCATGAAATTAAATTTACTATATTTCATGGTTGGAGATAAGTGGAAGTTTTATTATGTTTTCCTAGAAAAGTGGAATAATTTTCTTTAATGATTTTATCTTCATTAATTAACATTAATGTTATTGTATTAGTATGTTAAGATCCATAGAAGATAATTTCTCACAGACATTTGGAGATGGTTCACTATATACTGCATGTTTATATTTACTGCTTATTCTGACTGGGTATAGTTATTGCACTTCACGGCCCCATTGCCAAAGGTGTAAGCAAAGAACTGTGTGAAAAGAAAATAGTCGAAACACACAGTATTGAGAACACTTATTGAAGAGACAATTAACTGTGCCTGAACATGAGCATCATATTCTTTTTTTTTTTTTTAAGATTTATTTATTTATTTATTTATACAAGCACTGGGTACAGTCAGAAGCGCAGGAGGGTGACATAATTCACCAGAGCCAGAGAGGGGAACAGAACAGGCAGACTGATGAAATACACTGCTGAGGGGAGCAGCGGACATGCAGGAGAGGTCTGCGTGCCATAGGGGACCCTCACAGGTGGCCAGGGATTGAACTGGCCCTGCAGTGGCTGCAGGCAGCTTCACAGCCCAGCGGTCAATTGCTGTGCCACCAGGAGAGGCCCATGAACATCGTATTCTTGAGCCGTATCTTGAAAGAGCAGAAGAGTTTAGAAATTCTACATATGGGAGGATGTACCACTCCAAAGAATCAGCATATGCAGAAGTAAAGGACTTGGAAGATTTACTGAATTCTAGAATATTTTATTAGCTCAATATATCTAAACACAAATTGAAACTTAAAGAATGATGCTCAATCTCAAGAAAAATGAGGAAATTACATAATAGAACACTTATATTCTAGAATTTGCATTTTGTTTCTCTCATAACTTCTAAGAACTACCTAAATATTTTAAGCTAAAACAGGTAGTGAGACAGAACAGGAGGAAATAGGTGATGCAGCTGGTAACATTGACTACACTAAACCAGTGTTTTCCTTTCACAGAAACTTTCATAGAAAATTGTTCCTTTCATAGCAGTCTTTCTTTATAATTGTCAAGCTTGAATTTAAATGATGTAATATAATTACCAGAAATTCCTACATAACACATATGTAAACCATTGATATGTAAGCTACAATTAAAACAGGAAGAATTCTTGATCAATCTCTTTTAAAGCCTTTTCTTCCTCATGTCCTTTATTATTGATTCTTTTTGTTATTGGCATGGTAACCCCTGGATTCTAATCCTTTGCAACGGAATATACAGTTTTTTGCTTTTTGGAAATTTCCATTAACATGTTAAGTTTTCTCTTTCAAGAACCAAGATGGACCTATCACATTTGTATTTCTCACTAAATTTATCCATACCAGATGTTCACAAACAGAAATGTGCATGCTATTTAGATGGATACAAAATTCCAGCACAGTTTCACTGTAACAAAACGATCAACTTCATTCTCCAAAACTTCTCTATGCATATCTAGTCATTCTTTGGAAGTGAAAAGAAAAAGGTGGTGCAGTATGCAATATTTCTCTTTAAATAAACACAAGAAATGGAGTCCCTTTTCTTTGAGCCTTCATTTGGAGCTCACTTCCTTATGAATAGATTAATCCTCCAGCCTCTAACTATAGCATTGTTCTTAACTCTTTTAGCTAAAATATTGTGGCATTATGGCCAAGGTTATAGATCTCAATGGGGCTCTGCTCACTTAGCTTTCTTTTTTTTAATTGTCTTTGTTTAATCACTTTTTAAAAATTAAAAAAAAATGTTTTGTTCAATGAATAATTTACCAATCCCTAACTTGTCTGCATGGAACTACTAACTGCAAATAGATTCTATTAATAAGACTGTTAATTTAGAGAAGAAAAAGAAGGCCAATTATTTGGAGCTAAAATTAAGAGCAAAAAATAAATAAATAAATAAAATTAAGAGCAGTCACATGAGAACATGTGGAAGAATTTTTGACCTTTCAGAAAAAAGAACATTTCTAACAATTGCAAATAGTGCCCTTGACTATCCCAATTCATTTGTTATTATGACACAGAAAGGTAATTTAATATCTTGTTGCATTCATGTAAGAATTAATAGTATTGACATAATGGACTCAGTAATACATGAGTACTGAGCAAGACTGTTTAATTTTCTTTCAGAAATACATAATTGATTGATAGAAAAAGTATTTTATAGAATTTAAAATATTTAAAATGTGCCCTACTGATACCTAGTTTATAGAGATGACAAAAGAATGATCATTATCTTTTCTAAAATGATGATATTACAAACAGCAGCCAGCAAATAAAAATATTATTATAAATACTAATACATACTAAAGAAAAACCTACTGCTATGTCAACTATGTTTTTAATGACAAATAAATACTAGGTTATCTGAACAGTGTAAAAGTAGCAATATAATGAAAAGTCCTTTCAAACATTTAACTACACTATGCCTCTGTTTCATTTTTATTTTAAGAGCTGCCTTTCTGCTAATGGTCCTTTGAAAAATAAATAACAAAGCCTGTAAAATTATTTAAGGATTTTACAAAGACCACACTATATTAAATAAAATAATTTACCTTGGCATGGTAACAGACATATCTTACATTATTGTCTTAGAATTTATAATATTGGGATATTTTATATATGTTAGGAAAGATTTGATTATGTTTTTCATCAAATCCTGTGAGCTGAAGTTGTTTCCTGATGTAATGGCTTTCAAGTAATATTTAAGTACAGGAGGAATATTATAAGAAAGCAATTTTCCCCATACCGATATATGTTTACTTTGAGACCTACCTGGTGGCCTAGGGGTTAAGTCTCAACACTATCACCACTATGGCCTGAGTTCAATTTAGATACAGGCATGCAACAAGATACCTTTCTGTGTCAGAATAACAGATGAACTGGGATAGCCAAGGACAGTGTTTCCAATTGTTCCCAGTCAGGGAGCTAACCCACATGGCTCAGGAGACCTCTCCTGTCTCACCTGCTACTCCCCTTAGCAGTGTATTTCATCAAATCTGCCTGTTCTGCTCCCCACTCTCTTTCTGGTGAATACTCTCACCCCATACACCTCTGGCCAACATCCCAGTTCCAGGCAAAAATAAATAAAATTTAAAATATAATAATGGCCAGATTTATAGTTAAGTATACACTTGATTATTTTTGGACCATAGGACATATATAATGCTTGAAACAGACTCAATTTGATCATCTCATGACCTCTTTAAGCCCATCTTTCATTGAATCATGTAAAATCAAGATATCATGTGCTTTAGCTATTTGTTATTAGATAAACATCTGCATTAGAGAAAACATTGAATTCTCCTTAAAGAATTTGTATAACATTTTGAGATTTGTATAACATTTCAGACTGCATAGTAATCCTTTCTATAATTGTAAGATAGCTTTCATATTATTTAGAAGCATACACAAAAAACAAAACTTTCAGAAATTAAAAAATCTCTACCTGGTGCATGATTCCAATTTTCATGGTCTTTCAATTTCTCTTTTTACAGACAAGGAAATATCAATAATTGTGTAGGGTATTAGAGTTTTATCTCCAAAATTATTAATCTTTATGCTTTCTCTCCTCCTTTTGCTTGAAAAAATTATCTAAAACTGTTATTGGTTTTCATTTATCCATCATTGTTGAAACACCCCCTTCTCTTTCTCAAAAGTATCCCCAGCTAGCTACCTTCAGTTTTTGTCCTGAAATAAGTCTAAGTGTCCATCCCAACCTCACATAAATAATTATACTTTCTGAATTATTACATTCAGGTGATTAAGGAGTTTTTCTCTATCCACATGCAATATCATATTTAAATTTAATCCGTTTTCCGCAATTTGATTTTCATTGGAAATAGCAAAAAATAGTTAATCGCACATATAAAAAATTATGTTGTCAATGTAAATACCATGTAATGGATGAAATACTTCCTAAAGAACTTTTAGTCAGTCTAATAATTTGGTACCTGATTTCTCTAATATCTTTGCCACACAATTGACTAGTTCTTTTTTAAAAAACATATGTTATAAGAAGTACTCCTTTCAATCTTTAGATAGTTGGGGTAATTATTACTGTTTATCCTGTTCACTCTTTCTTGCAAGTAAATAAGATTGTGCAGTAAAGAAAAAAAAATTGTCTGCACCCTCCTGAGATCACTGTAATAAAAGAGAAATCAACAAAATGAAAACAAGCAGAACTTTTCATATATACCTCATTAGAGATACTCATATATACATTAGAGATACTCAAGAAAAATGAGTAACTCAATGAGGTTACTTTAGAATTCAGAATTCAATGCCATATTGACTTATTGATAAAAACAACTACTTAGGGGACAGTACATAATTTGTAGGAAATATGCTTGAGTGTTTAAGAGGAATAGATGGGACATATGAGTTTGTGATGAAAGTTTGTCAGGATGTGGTGGCTGCATCTAGTTTCCTCTGGTATATTGAGCGAAAGTTCTTTGGTTTATAAAAATGCAGAGATGACTTATGAAAACTAAGTTCCCTTTAAGGAAGATCTGTCTTTAAATATTTAAGGGGAATCATAGAAAACCCTCCCTGCACATTCTCTTCTTCAAGTGTCTACATATCAAATTAATCAGCATACCAAAGCAGTATATTTGGGGATAGCATGTTCTGAACTCTTACAGTCATATCTTGGGGTGGTGTATTCTACTACTATTCAACTGAAATTGAGTAGCATACCTTACTTAAGACAGGTGTGGTGAGCAATGTTCTCCTTTCAGTTATTAGCAGGTTTCTTGACTAGGATTGTGCTTACTGATAAAGAGAAATGTGCATAACTGGTAGTGTTTGCCATTACTATGAAACAAAACAGTGAAAGTAACCATGGAGCTTCTGACCTGAAAAAGTTAATTCCAGCTTTTCATACTAGTTTTTACATCCTCAATATTGACAAACTCTTCTATATCATCATATTTAAATAATAGTGACCTATAATCCTCAAGGTTTTCTTTTTTCTTTTTGTCTCCACATTAATATATTACATCTATTTAAATATTCATCTTCATTTTAATATTTAATAAATATTTTCATGTATATTAAAGTTCCATATTAATATCCCTTCAACATTTTCCTCTTTATTTTCCCTGACACTGTCATTCTAAATATCATTAATATTTTCAATTTAGTTTGTATCTTTCAAAACACTAATATTCCTTTTTAATTCCCATAATGTTCTGTTAGGCCATAATGAGATTTAACAAAAAAGAATTTTTTTTAGAGGAGATACTTATGTGATAAAAATGAGAAGGAAGTAGAATAAGGCTTGGAGAACCTTCAAACCACAATGCATCCTGACCCCAAATGAGGAAGAGGGAGTAGTTTGTATAGCAATATCTTAGCCTACTCTGTCATGTAATAAGTTTCTATATGATGGCTGAGGTGTTCTCAAACTATGGAGAATTCAGAACAGTTCTGGAAGGGATAGGTCTTTGCATCCACTTTCTCAATGGCGATCCACAAGCTTCCCCTAGGAAATATGACCTTCATATAGACACAGCAGTAGACTCCAGAGAACAGCAACTGAGACCTTGGTCAAATGTGTTTTCTACAGTTAGAGAAATGTGAGTCACATTCTCAATGCCTCATGTCCATAGTTGATGACAGGTTTTAGTCAGTTACCTACATGAATCTTCTGGAGAACATTTGTACTCAGGAAAAACATGTTGTATATCTGTAATTAAATCTGTACAGAAATATCAAAATCCTAATAATATTTCAAACATATAATATTACTTGAAAATAGATTGATTCCTGTAGATCAAATGAACAAGCATTTGGAAGCATGACCTTCATTTTAGGATTATGAACTAAGACTCAAACTGGGGTTCACTGTCATCAGTTTTGGAGATAAATATCTTGGGAAGGTCAACATGTCTGGAACAGATCATGGAGTCTAGGTGTGAATGTTGATTTTGAGTGGGAAAAGAGGTATATTAAAGAATTTATTTAAAAAATTACCAGGGCCTCTCCGGTGGTGCAGCGGTTGAGCGTTGGGTTGTGAAGCTGCCCGCAGCCTCTGCAGCGCTGGTTCAATCCCTGGCCACCGGGCGAGGGTCCCACATGGCTCGCAGACCTCTCCTGTCGCCCGCTGCTCCCCTCAGCAGTATACGTCGTCAGTCTGCCTGCTCTGCTCTCCCCTCTGGCTCTGATGAATTATCTCACCCTCCCATGCTTCTGACTGTACCCAGTGCTTGTATAAATAAATAAATAAATAAATAAATCTCTAAAAAATCAAATAAGTAAATAAATGATTACCAAAGATAATTATTCACAAATTTTCCAAGAAAAGTATGCTACAAACATACCTTTAGTATTTATTTAAAATAAAAGTGTGTAAACATTGATTATTAAACTTTACATCATTTAATGCCATATTTCTATTCATCTTTAACTATTCCTGTATTTTGAATTGTAATTTCCATAAAAATGGAAATTCAAAATTTATATTTGTATGTAGGATAAAAGAGAAGGGGCAACAATTCCTAAAGTAGTTTTGTTAATCTCTTTTTTTAAAATATATTATTCTTTATTAAAGTAGAATTAGATTATAACACCATATATGATTCTGAGGAATATGTTCACATCTCTTAGATATATGTTACCACACCACACCTACAACCAGAGCATCTATAAGCCTCCACCAGAATCAGTTGGGATCCCTCCCTCCTTGCTTCCCAACACCCTCATAGATTCAATACTACAGTCAGATTCAAGTTGCTATTTTGTTCACTATTAGAGAAATACAGTCATTTCCCATTTCCAGTAATATCCAAATTTAATATATCAAGTCCAGAGTAAGAGTGTTTTACATGTGAATATCTTGATTTTTTTTCATTCTAGTTAATTGAATAAAAAAATAATCTTGTTGGGCCTCCCCGGTGGCGCAGCGGTTGAGCGCTGGGTTGCGAAGCTGCCTGCAGCCTCTGCAGCCGGTTCGATCCCCGGCTGCTCCCCGGCCACCAGAGGAGGGTCCCACATGGCGCGCAGACCTCTCCTGCCGCCCGCTGCTCCCCTCAGCAGTGTACTTCGGTCCTTCTGCCTGCTCTGCTCCCCGCTCTGGCTCTGGTGAATTCTCTCACCCTCCCACACTTCTGACTGTACCCAGTGCATGTATCAAACAAACAAACAATAAATAAATAAATAAATAAGACATGCCTCTAGAAAATTAAAAAAAAAAATAAATAAATAATCTTGCCAATTTCTCTACTAAAGTTAAAAAAGTGATTCTTAGCAGAAATTCATTTTGTAACAGATGACAATGCAATATTTTATACAAAAAATGAAATGAATAGATTTTATAAAGAATGATAAAAGATTAATAGTCATGTCATTATCTGTAAAAATAAAGCAAAATATAATCTAGAAATCTATTTTTAAATACTACGCAAAATAAAAACAATGTTATCACAATGGCCAGGTGAATGAGTAGTTACAATTTCATAATTCAAAATAAATAAAATCACTTTATATTGAGATACATTGCCATCATTCTTATATAAATAATGTAAGGATTTGACATTTTGAGAAAAGATGTTTAATCAAGAGGTACAATAGTCTATGGAGAAAACTTGTTATTGATTCCATATAATGAAAAAGAAAAAAATATCTTTTATTTTTTTTAAAGATTGTATTCATTTATGCATACAAGTGCTTGAGTGTAGGTCAGAGGTGTGGTGCAGGGGGTGAAAGGATTCACCAGAGACAGAGTGGGAAACAGAACAGGAGGATTGACTGAAATACACTGCAGAGTGGAGCAGCAACCAGGACAGGAGAGGTCTGCTGCACCATGTGGGTTGGCCCCCTGGCCAGCCATGGGTTATCTCCCTGGCCAGGAATGGACCTTGTGCTGCAGTGGCTGTGGATAATTTCATACTGCTGGGACTTAACCGCTTGTGCCACCAGGGAAACCCTGAAAAAGAAAAAAAAAATCTCTTTAAAAACTATTAACATAATACAAATTCACATGTAGAGAATATCACTTATTCACTTAGGTTGTTTTCTATTTTAATTTAGATTTAGGGTACCACATTAGAACTGACTTTACCTGAAGACCAATTTTCCTGTCTTTTTATGGCACTACTAAAATCTTACCACAAAGATAATGGATCATGCCCCTTTAACTATTGAAATTCTTCATTACAGCATTCAAAGGCTGCCACTCTATCCACATGGAAATTAATTTCTCCCTCACTTCTTCTAGGTTATTTATCATTTGACATTTGCTCATAAAGCATAGTTAAGCATGTCTTCTAGCAACTAAGGACTCACATTTGAATAGTTTTATTTTAAATCCATTGTTTAGCATTTAAAGCAGCTTTTTTTACCTATTAAGTTTGTTATTAAAGATTGCTGTCTTCTCTCAGTGCATTATGTCAGTGGTAAATTTTAGTTCAAGTAAAGCATAATAGAGTATGTGACTTTTATTAGTAGTAATGCAAGAGTTATTTTGAAGTAAAATAACATAATAGAGCCCTATGGTTTGAATCCTGGCTACACTATTTACCAGCTGCCAGTCAGACATGGGCAAGTTGCTTAAGCTCCGAGGCCAGCATTCCTAGGGAGATTTGATTTACAAATCAGCTGAAGTCCTGTAGTGTGTATTCAGAGAACTTGATTAAGAAAGTTGTTGTGATTTTACTTAATAGGCTTATGCTAGGTGTTGGTCATGCAAAGTTATTTTTTTTTATTTTAATTTAATCCTTGTTCTCAAGGAATTTTAAACACAGAAAGGAAAGAAGCAGTCCTAATTGCCAAAATCTTATGGCTTCCCTCAGGCAATGAGATAAAAAGCCTTCTATTTCTGTGACTAGAGGAAAGGCCCAAGCTTACTATATTATCAAAACAAAAGAAATGGAAGAAATAATTGCCTAAAATAAATTAGAATATGAGGAAGGAAAAAATAGATGTTAAGCAAATGTCTGTTATTTTTCTACCTTTGTGATGGGATCATCACCAGTTTCTTGGGGGAAAAAATCCTTAGGAAATCCTAAGGAAATAATTGTAATGTAGAGAAGGAATTTCTACTCAATTAGAATGTTAATGTAGATAATTATTCCTTGAATATATATTTAATGGTTAAAGATGGTTTTTCATTATCAGATATGGACTTGTTTTTTTTAAATTTCTTTTTGAAGATTTTAAATTTTAAAGATTTTAAATTTTATCCTTTGTTAAGGTTTATTTTTATTTATTTATGCATACAAGAACTGGGGTGTAGCTCAGCGGTGTGGGCCAGAGACAGAGTGGGGAACAGAACAGGTGGATCTACTGAAATACACTGCTGAGAGGAGCAGCGGTGAGACAGGAGAAGTCAGCTATGCCATGTGTGTTAGTTCCCTGCTGGGGATCAAACTCAGGCCTTAGAGGTGATAGCATTGAGACTTAACTCCTAGGCCACCAGGAAGGTCCTGGACTTGGTATTCTTTATATCCTCTTAAAAGCATTATCATAAAGAAAATAACTACGTCAACTACTATTATATAGAATCATAGTAACACAGATAAAAGTCAAGTCCTTAATGGGCAGGATGAACAAAAGCCAAGACATTTAATAAAGTTCCCACAATGTCCGTAAACTTGGATTTCAATTGAGGGTCAAATGAGAGAGATGAAACAGAAAAATCAAAGTTCTTTCACTTAAATTTTTCTAATTCATTCAACATTCTTGTCCATTAATTTATTCACAAACTTTTTTTTTTTTTTAAATCTTGGCAAAATGCTATGTAGAATATTCTAAGATTTAAAGTCCAATATAGAGCATAGTGACCTCTGGGAGAGAGAAATTGTGCTTAGTCTGGAGAGATAGTCAGATTGTGACAGTGTTATATTGAGACTTTGTTCATTGTCACAGAGAAAATTGAAGACTGAAAGGTGTTAAACAGACAAATGGGGTACAAGTAGAAGTTTTTATAATGGAGCATCATTCTATTTCCACATTCTGTATGAAAAAATAAACTTTTGGGGTCTCCCTGGTGGTGCAAGGGGTTAAGAGGCAGCATGAGTTCGATCCCCAGCCAGGGAGCTGACCCACATGGCACAACAGACCTCTCCTGTCTCACCCGCTGCTTCCCTCAGCAGTGTGTTTCACTCGATCTGTCTGTTCTGTTGCCCACTCTCTCCCTAATGGATCCTCTCACCCCCCCGCACATCAGGCCTGTACCCCAGTTCTTGTATACATAAATAAATAAATCTTAAAAAAAACAAGTACTTTTTATCACCAATTTATGATCATTTAAAATCATTCATCTCCACAGTCTTCTGGTGAGTCATTTACTTTCTGTTCTACTAATGCTGTTTGTTATTTCTGCTAAAGTTTTTATATATGCAGTATTTGCCACTAGACAACATATTTAAACCAACATTATACACATACTCACACACACACAAATAGAGTATTAGAAAAAGATATCAGGCAAGTACAAGTAAGGGGAAGTAGGAATTAATATAATGCCGAATTATGTATAATTCAAAACTGAAAGAACTTCCCATTTATGTATATACTTTGTCTCATTAAATACAGTGTAAAATTTCTTTATTGAAACGGATAAATTCTGTGCTTTACAATACCCACATAGTGTCTAAAAGAGTTAAGATAATATAGATTACTATAAAAAGGAAGGAATTTTTGGAGTGAAAAGGGTAGTTTATTATCATTAAGTGAAGGTAATGGTGTAAACAGGGACTTTCAAGGCTAAACTGAATCATGTTCATTGATAACTTTACATTTACTCAGAATATACTATAAATACTTGATGACTACAAGATGATATTTGTGAACAGAATTTTTCAATAAAAGAATTTCCTATGTGTATCAGTCATCTATCACTACATAACTCTCATTCCAAATGTAATTATTTAAAGAAACAATAATTTGCTATTCCTCATGATTCTGTGTGCTTGCTGTGTGGTACTTCTGCTGGGCACACCGGGACTCATTTATGCTACTGTCAAAGCAAAATATGCAACAGATAATTGAAGCAAGGCAAGGAAGATGTCCAGGCAATTTCAATATGGAGGGGCAAGGCAAAAAATCAGTCTGAGCTCAGTTCTGCTTTAATGAAGAGGTGGAGTGTTGTTACAAGCTGGGGAAAGGCACCCTAGTCCATCTGTGTGTGCTAATTGGCTTTGCCCAAAGGAAAAGTAAACTCTTCTATCTTTATGACTAAGGTTGTGTTAGAACTTGGAGGCAGGTTTTCACCAAAGTTAGGTCCTATTCTCCAAAAAACAACCAGGAACTAGGGGCTCTATTTTCCTTGACAACCATATTTCAAAGTGATGACTCTCATGTCCTTGAGAAAGATATCCCTAGATTGTTAAATCAGAAAAAGACTTTTTTCCCTGGTGGCCTAGGAGTTAAGTCTCAGCACTATCAATGCTAAAGCCAGAGTTCTATACCCGGTCAGGGAGGTTACCCATATATGACACAGCAGACCTCTCCTGTATCGCCTACTGTTCCCCTTAGCAGTGTATTTCAGTAAATCTACCTGTTCTGCTCCCCACTCTGTCCCTGGTAAATCCTTCTCACCCCCACACCTCTGGCGTACACCCCAGCTTTTTATGTAAAAATAAATGAATAAAATCTTTTAAAAATGCTTTTAAAGAGACTTAAATCTCAAGGAACAGAAAGCTTGGAATTTTAAGTTTTCAAAAATAAATAAGAAACAGGAGGTCGGAAACCTGGAGTTAGGAAGAAACCTGTCTGCAAGGTAGTCAGGTTGAGGAGATTATTCAGACTGTTGCTATCTTGGTCAATACATATTCAGCTAGTGGTTAAAATGCTAGCTGAGATTTATAGAAATAGCTAGACTTATCTCTTCATGTAGATTTCTGTTCTTGCAAATATTAGAACACATCACTTAATGAGGAGCCCTAGGATAGAGTAGTAATTACTAGCTCAAAGTTTAAAGTTCAAAGTCATACAGTGTTACCCACTCAACATCACCACTACATACACCCACACCCACACACGCACACATACATTTTTCTTGCTCAAAGCAATTCATGGAGAGAGCCCAAATTTAAAGAGAGAACAAATGAACTCTCGTTCTTGATATATGCGACAATAAAAAACAAATTGTGTCCATAATCTATCTTATATACCCAATTACTTACATTCTTCCTACATACAATAGCAAACATACAAACAAAAAAAATTATGTTCTTAGTATCTTTAAAAGTGTTGGCCCATTATGGTGTCTCAGTTGAACATCAGGGTCACATGATTTAGATCAAGTTCAGATATGGGTAATGTTCTTTGGTAGTATTTCTTATTTAAAATAACTATGGACATTTAGGAGAGAGCTAAGGAAGCAAAGACCACTGTCTCTGCAGGGATGAGAGACAAAGACCATGGAAAAGGGTAGGAAAGCTTAAGATACTGTGAGCCAGAAACTGTGCTCGGACCCTGAGAAAGATAACTGCCTCTTGCCTACTGAATACCTGGGGATTTCCTCCCTGGCCATGGCCTGGGCCAGAGTACACATGCTTCTTGATGACATCATTGGCTGTTCCATGAAAGGCACCCTGGTGGCCTGTGACTACTTTTAGCAATTGAAAAAGCACTCACCTATCCCATACCCCACACCAACTCCCACCCACCCTACCCCTGCACACAATTTCTGAGTTCCCAGGATTGTCTATACCTGGTTTGTATATTTGGGAATGTAAAGCTGTCTCTCTAGTGCTATCTCTAGTGGTTCCCTACTTAAACCAAAGAGCTTAGGCCTTGTGGGGAGATCACAGCCTGCTGAGCAAGGATTGCTTGACTGGCTTTGGGATTTTGGGGGAAACATCTGCCTCTCCCCTTGTGTGACCTCCAGACATACTTCTAACTTAAGCAGTGAAAAACAGGGAGTCTACTCAGAAAGCACAGTCTAAATATACAACACAACACTAAAGGGCCTCCCTGGTGGTGCAAGGGGTTAAGTCTCAGCAATATGAAGCTATCCGTAGCCATTGCAACATGATTTCTATTCCCGGCCAGGGAGCTGACCCACATGGCAAAGACCTCTCCTGTCTTGCCTGCTGCTACCCTCAGCAGTGTATTTCAGTAGATCCTCCTGTTCTGCTCCCCACTCTGTCTTTTTTTTTTTTTTCCTGGAAAAGAGAAGTTGGGATTTATTCATGTAGCAGGTCTTATTCAAACATAATAGGTCTTATTCAAACATTTACCAATCTTCAAAGATGTCTCCCCTTTAAAATCTCTGACCTAATCGGCCCATGTTTCCAACATTTGAGAAATAACAGTTTCTGCATTCCTAATTATTTTTTTATGATTTTTTTTATTTTTATATCCCCCATACAATTGCAACCCCCTGATTTTGACCCCAATTCCTCCTTTCCCCAGCCCCCCCAAGTGTGTCTCTGGTTCATAGTTGTTTGTTGATTTTGATTTTTTTATTTCTTATAGTTATTCTTTTTCCTGATCCCTTATTTAGATTTTCTAGATTCCTGTTATGAGTGAGACCATCCGGTATTTTTCTTTTTCTTTCTGCCTTATTTGGCAGAAAGAAATGATCCCTTCTAGCTCCATCCATGTTGCTGAATATTGCATGTGTTTATCTTTTTTGAATGCTGAGTAATATTCCATCATGTATATGTATCACATCTTCTTGATCCAGTCATCTATTTTTGGGCATTTGGGTTGTTTCCAAAGCTTAGCTCTGTCTTTGGTGAATCCTCTCACTCCTGCTCTCTCTGGCCTGCACCTAGCTCTTATATGCATAAATAAATAAATCTTTAAAAAATAAATAAGTAAATACACAACACTATATATAAACCACACAATAATTAGAAAAAAAGTCATAGAAAAAAACAGATAAAAAGGGAAGGCACACACTACACAAAAACTTACTTTCAAAATACAATAGAAGAGCAAAAAAATACGAAATTGGCAGGAACAAACACAAAAACTTTAAGATAATAAGTAGAAAAACGGAAATTAATACTTATACATAAATATTTTACCTAAGTGTCAATAGTCTAAACTCAGCAGTTAAAAGGCACAGAATGGCTTGTTGTGTCAGAAAATAAAACACAATTCTGCTGTCTCCAGGAGATTTTTCTGAACTCCAACGATAAAGAGAATTTCAAAGTAAAAGGTTAAAATAATGATCTTACAAGCAAATAGTACTCTAAAAAGGGCAGGGAAAGCCATGCTAGGGCCTCCCCGGTGGCGCAGCGGTTGAGCGCTGGGTTGCGAAGCTGCCCGCGCCCGAGGCACCGGTTCGATCCCCGGCTGCTCCCCGGCCACCAGAGGAGGGTCCCACATGGCGCGCAGACCTCTCCTGCAGCCCGCTGCTCCCCTCAGCAGTGTACTTCAGTCCTTCTGCCTGCTCTGCTCCCCGCTCTGGCTCTGGTGAATTCTCTCACCCTCCCGCGCTTCTGACTGTACCCAGTGCATGTATAAACAAAAACAAACAAACAAAACAAATAAATAAATAAAGCATGCCTCTATTAAAAAAAAAAAAGCAAGCCATGCTAAATCAGATAAAAATTATTCCAGTTTTCTGTGTTCAAGATGCTACTCACATATCAGTATAGCAACAAAACTCTTACAAGCACACTTAAAAAAAATGGTATCTAACCATTTGGTCTTTTATTAATTTTCTTATCTAAAATCCATCCTAAGAATTCTAAGAAAACTGGCATCTTTTTCCTGATTCATGTCTTTTAAAACTGTTTATCTCAGTGTAAAATTAGATCACCCTGATGCAATTACTCTAAGGTTACAAATAATATGAGTTTCAGTGGTTGTTTTACTCCCTTCTCATTTTCATTAAATTTCCTCATAGTAGATATAAAAACAGTTACTTAATTGGTACTGATTTGCAAATATATTGAATTCAAACATGTCAAAATAAATTAGATTTGTCTCTCAGTAGAAAGAAAGCAATAGAACCAGATTAAATTCCTGTGAAATTTTATAGCATCTATTTACAAACAATTTTATATCCTAAACTGCATGGCATTTAAAATAATTAGGAGCTTTGTTCAGCATATATAACATTTACTTTTATTGTTATCTTTGAACCCAACAATAAAAGTAGATTCTAAATTGCAGAATGATTGTCCCATTTATATTTATATTGTAGAGACTGTGTCTAACATTTGGAAACTGCAAATTCTGTTATTATACTCATTCAGATGACTCAGATACGTGAAAATGTATTTAATTGAGAGAGAATTATTGTAATCTATTCTTCTAAAAAGATAATTGAAATGTTAAGCAGGTATCTATGAATTAATTTATACATCCGCAAGAACATTATGTTGCATTTTGCTTATAAAATCTTTGGCATTTAACTTTTCTGAATCACATTTAATTTATCCACACAAGCACTTCTAAATTACATATTTGAAGTAAGTTTTGATGTTTTATGCTTATTATAATGCAGTTATTAGTAGTACCTCCAAGGAACGCAATGCCAAAAAAAAAAAAAAATCAAGTCACAAAAACACACAGGGGAAGCTTAAGTACACATTGTTAAGGAAAGAAGTCAGTCCAATATATCACATTTTGGAAAGTATCAAAACAATAATAAGATCAGAAGTGGCCACTGTTTCAGGGAGAAGAAATGATAAATAGCTGAAGAACAGAAGATTTTTAGGTCACTGAATCTATTCTGTATGATATAATTATGGTAGTTATATATGGCATTATGCAATGTACAAACTCATATATGTATACACACACACAAAAGCAAAGAATGGAATCTTATGTAAACTATGAACTTTAGTTAATATTTAGTTAATGTATCAATATTGGTTGATACATTATTTAGTTAATGTATCAATATTGGTAAAATGGACCACACTAATGCAAGATTTTAATAGTAGGGGAAAATGGGCCTAAGGAGCACATATGGGAACTTTGTATTTTCTGCTCAATATTTCTTAAACCTAAAACTGTTAGAACAGAGTCAGTCAACTTAAAAAAAAAAAAAAAAAAAACCAGTGTAATTGTTTTACATGTAAAATTGGGGCAATGAACACAATGCTGGTAATATTAGTGAACTAATAATTTCCTTTTAATCTAGTGAAACAGTATTTTTGAACTAATATATTATTAGCTTGTATGATTCAAGAGTTTAAGTTAAAATGCATGTGTTTTCTTTAAAGTAGTCAGTAAAGTGTTACCCTGGAAGGATATGAGGGAGCCTAGGCTGCCGTTAGGGATCAGTCTGGAATAGTGGTATCAAACCCAACCAAATCAAGGCTTGTGAAAAAATCTCTGCTGAAGGTCTTTCCTGAAAGCATTTTTTAAAGATTTATTTATTTATGCATACAAGAACTGGGGTACAGGTTAGAGGTGTGAGGGTGAGAGATTCACCGGAGACAGAGTGGGGAGCAGAACAGGCAGACTGACTGAAATACACTGCTGAGGGGAGCAACGGATGAGCCAGGAGGGGTCTGCTGCACCATGTGGGTAGTTCCCTGGCCAGGGATTGAACTCATGCTGCAGTGGCTGCAGATAGCTTCATAGGTTGTGTCTTAACCACTTGCAACACCAGGGAGGCCCTCCTGAAAAAATTTTAAACATATACAATCATTATCTCTCCAATGCTCTATAGCTATTAAAGTCATGACCATTTTCTTCAGTATGCTCTTAGCAATATTTTTCTGCAGAATAGGAATCCAGGTGGTCCTTTAATTCTTAGACTTCATCAATGAAGCTATATTGTTGCCCTGTTGAGCACTCTGTTTTAAGTGTCTCTTTTACTTAAGAGTGCTTTTTCTCATTTATATTAGCAATAAATCAAGTACTAAATCTTCTGGCACTAAATCTTTTCAAAGTAGAATTTGTGAATTTTAAACACCCAACAACTATTTATTTTGAATTAGGTGTTGAAAAGTTGAACTGGAAAAGTTAACGGTGTATTAGTCAATTATAAAATGGATCAATTGCACTCTTATGAATTAGCAGCAAGAGAAAATATTTGTGAAAAGAAAAAAAAAAAACAGACAAGAAAAAATCTTATGATGATTCTTATTTGGTTAGAATTCTTTCTTCTGAAAATAATCAATATATATTTATTACAATCAACAGAAAGAAGAGAGGGAATAACACATCAGACTCAGAATGGTAAATCTGGAAAATGCCTTACAAATAGCTTACTCTTACAATTAACTCTTAGTCCATACCTAAGTATCACCTGAGTATCACTCAGTTAGGTGATCCTTAAAAGAATAAATTTCCATTGTATGCTCAAATACAGAAGTTCATAAAATTTCACTTTCCTCTTTCCAATTAAAAATCACACAGAACTTGAATTATTGCACAGTAGTTACCAATTATACATAAAATGTATAGTATCCAACTCCTTATTTCCACCTCTGTCCCCATTAACTTGGGTCCGGTTTATTTTTTTTAAGTTTATACTTCTATCCAATCTGTAATCTGATTTTATGAATCCTGATTTACAATAACTTCTTCATTTTGTATGTGAGTTATATGTGACTCCAAAAGGAATATATAATTTGCCCCAATCATCTAACTGTACTTTCCAGGCCATAAAACAAAAATAGAATGAGTCCTGTCTCACAATAATTAGAAAATAATTGAAATTTTGTAATCTATTGCTCATTATCAGAGAATTTCATTTAATTCTAGCCAGGAGAAAATTGCATTTTTGTAGTATGTTCTGACTCTAGAAAAAAGAAGCAAGTTGCAGGAATTAAGACAAAGGTTAATGAAGAGATATTTTGTTTATAAGTAAATCCATTTTAAACATTTACTTACAAACAGAATTCTAAAATTTTGTGTGGTATGCAGAGAATTTAAATTCCTTCTTACATTATGCCACTTACTTTTCCTAATATTAGTCATTTCCATCCTGATTCTAATAAATGCACACAACAATATTTTTAAAGTTGTTGGTAGATTTCAGTTACTCAGAAGAATGGACAGATAGCTTCAGCTCTTGCAGATTGTTGGTCAGACATCACCTTCAGTGTCTCACCCTGTGGGCAATTCCATCAAATTCACAAATTCACTGACTTCATCAAATTCAGCAAAGGGTAATTTTGTTATTAGCAAGAATGAGGTTACAAACTGTTATAATCTTAATTATGTGATAACTGAGGTGACCAGGCATCATTTTTGATGTAATATTACTTAGAAGTCACAGTCTGGCTTTCATAAGAGAGAATACGCAAGGTAAGGGATGCCAAGGGGGGATTTTTGAGGAATGTTTTAGAGACTATTGTATTTTTTTAAATTATTTATTTATGCATATAAGAACTAGGGTACAGGCCAGAGGTACAGGGGGTGAGAGGATTCACCAGAGTCAGAGTGGGGAACAGAACAGGCAGACTGACTTACATACACTGCTGAGGGGAGCCGTGGGCGAGACAGGAGAGGTCTGCTGTGCCATGTGGGTAGCTTACTGGCTGGCTAGGAATCGAACTTGTGCTGCAGAGGCTGTGGATAGCTTCAGAGTTCTGTGCTTAACTCATTGCACCACCAGGGACGCCCCCAGAGACTATTATATTTAAATAGCTCTTCAATTTTATCCTTTTGCAGGTTTTTTATTTCATAATTACCATGATCAACCATTAAGTGACAAACCACCGATTTTCTGAATGGCTCTTTATCATTTAAATATTGTGCAAAAGTTTATCTATTCATAGTCAAATCAATAAATCAAAATCAATCTTGCTGTTACATTCATAAGTGCCTTTCTTTAGGTAGCAGCGGTAGATTACTATCATTTTATGTTCAAGGTTACCAAAGTCACCCTATTTCACTGAACTGGCACTGTTACAATATCTAGATAAATTGCTTAAAGGATATAGTTGTGTTGAAACAGATATCATACATTAGAAGTGTCTGTAGGCATATGAATACTTATCTTTTTTTTTTTTTAATTAGAAGTCTTTTGAGTGGAAGTGATAGAAATCATAGATAAAAGAAAAGAGAATATTGTTTCATTAACTGAAATAATGCATTTGTGTTGTTATCACCATGAACCTTCTACTAGGGTACAAACATTAAAATGTTAGTATTAAAAAAAAAAAACCCTGTACTTTTCTAATAGTTAAAGTAAAATCCCTGGCTTTGCATGATACATTTACAACATGTTAACACTGGGCAAATGAGAATAAAACTCCCTGACTGAACAGAGACTGGTACTGTATCTATCCATGAATCCTAAGGGTTGGATCAGCCCTATCCAGACCACTTCAACTGAGAATGAAGGAGCTGTGGTTATTTAAAATAATACTTAGATATTGTTAAACAAAAAAAAATGATGAAAATTAAGGGTTACATATAATTAATATTTCAGACTTTATTTGTAGGTAAGGATTTGTTGTAAAAGGCTTCAAAGAGATACAATTATAATTTTGCAATATAGTCTAGATGAGAAGATGCTGATAGAAGAGGGGAATATTTGCAAAGTAAATATTGAAGACAAAGAATATGTGAAATAAATGGTAGTAGGATTTATCAGTTTGAGAAAGTAGACTAAAGTTTTTAGAAATCATGACTAGACTACAAAAAACTTTGAGATATTGTTAAAACCTTGCATTTAATAATTTATGTAGCTGTAAATACCTATGAATTATAAGTGAGATTGTTTACATTAAATTGTGAATATAACATGATAGCCTAGTAATATGACCAATATTATATTAAAATTGAGATTCTGAGTATAATATAATGTGCTCTTGAAAATATATTTTTGAAATTAATATAGTACTATGTATACATTCATAATTTAGCTAATAAAAGTTAATTCAAAAGCTATAAGAATTTGGAATGCCGTTCATTCAAACACTTTTAGTACAAATAGAGCTTTACAGTAGAGCAAAAGTAAAGACTAGAAAGAAATATTTGGAAGCAATTTATTAAAAATGATATGACCAATGACCTAAGAGCCACATTTTACTTTCATGAACTGATATAGCAAATTGTACCATGTGTTGTTTTTAGTCCAGACAGTACTTTAGAGACAAGTGGGAACAATTTTGTAAACAATAAATGAGTAGTAGGTTTTATCTTAAAGTTAAAACAATGCAGAAATGACAAGCCATCTTAACTAAAAACACATGATTCTACATAGTTCATTAGAGCCATAGTTTGAATGACACTTCTTGAGAAATTCAGAAAATAGTATTATTCAAATAAACACAATTAATTACTCCACCAAAACCACATCAATTTTAATGGCAAAGTGGGGAATAAAAAAATAAATTATCTTCTCTAAACCTGCAGACCGCCTCCAGTAAGTGAACTGGCAGCCAGAGGGACTGTGGTTGGTGTAATAGCTGCTGCAGCCATCAATCAGAGTATTGTGTACTCCATTGTTGCAGGAAATGAAGAGGGTGAGTACATGGTTAGTCTGTTTGCACCATGAACCAATAAACTTGGACTTAGCATTAGTTTTAGATTGAAGTGTTCTTTACTTTTTTGATAAAAATGTATCCAATTTAAGTATAATTAGCAAGTGTAAGCTCAATCAGATTTTAAAAGTTGTATTAGCAAAAGTGTTTCTATTATTCTCACTAGGATAATCTAAATATTCAGTTCTGGACTACTTTCGCTCTCCCTTATTTAGAGGTATTTTGATAACAAATCTTCAAAGTAAATGTATCATACTTTCAACTTTGTATCATAAATAGTACCTGTGGTAGACTCTTTTCACAATTCTATATTCACATGTCATATTTTAGGTAATTCCGAAGAAATTTTAGGATGCTAATAATTGTGATTGTCCAAAAAGTCAACTTTGAAGAAAATTCATGCACATTCCTCAGACAGTTAAATTAGACATAGAATCACCATTGTAAATGAATATATAGAATTTTTTCTGCCAATCACTTTTAACTGAGAATGGACAGTGTAGAAATCCGCTGTTTACTCAGCTCTGATTGTTTCACCTTTTATGCACAGATCAGTTGTTTTCTGTCTTTCCCTGTTATAACCTGGAAAACCTGGCATATTATAGATCATCACAAAATAATTAATGCATATTTAAAGTGTTAATATTCATATTTAATGGCTCAACTGTAATGTTATAGAGTTTGCAAGTTTAATTATAAGTGCTTTTGAAAAAAGGCATTTCAATGACCAACCATTACTAGAAATTGCAGCCCTTGAGGCAAGTGCTAAGCATCATACTTTTCTTATTGTCTGCCTTCTTTGTTTCTACTCTGCTCTATGCCCCCTTCTCTAAATATTACTAAATTTCTTTTACCTTTGGACTTGGTAATACCTGACCGAAGTTATGATTTGTCAATCTGTTCTATTTTTGATTATGTTCTCTTCCTTGACCATAGCAGATAGCAATGTGATTCTGCTTATTATTCATTCCCCTTTAAGCTGATTATTGTTATATTCAACTCACTTATTAGTTCACTTCAATAAATATTTATTGAGTATCTACATTATACTAAGGACTTCCAGACCCTAGGGATTATAGCGGTGAACAAAACCGATATCCTTACCCTCGTAAAATTTAACAGACCAATAAGAGGAGATAGACAGAAAAAGTACTAACCTAATAAAAATAACTCCTTTAGGTAGTGAGAAATGGTATGGAGAAAAGTAAAGTGAGGAAAAGATACAAAATGCTAAGAGTTAGGATATTAAGATGTTTACCAGTGTGCCCTGTTCTTCAATTTAAAAAAAAATGCAAACTTATAAAAAATAGATCTCAGTGCAAGATATTTTAGTATATTTAGAATATTCGTATTTTCTAAATACCAAAATGTTAAATTATTTTCTTTTTCCCTAACATGTTCTTAGCAGAGCACTACAACCGCAGGATAATAAAATTAATTAAATCATGAAATATCTAATAATCCACTAAGATCTTTAAGCATTTGGTTAAGCAGAATTAAATGGATATATTTACAGCAGAATTTCTGAAAGCCTTTAGTATGTTAGAGGACCATCCAAATCTATGGTGATCAATATAGTATGCATTGCTTCCTTATTGAAGTGACTTAATATAAACATTGAGTTCCATGGGAATTTCCAAGAAACTAGAATTTCAAGACATGCGCTTAAGGAAACACTGATGTTGATCATTTCAAGAGGTAAACATAGTTAACGAAAGTCAACATTTTGTCACTTTTATATATCATTCATTAAAAGTAAATGATTTTAGAATGAGAGTGTCTTTCAAATAGAATTCATTTTCCTCATATGATGAAAAAATGATTGAGGAACTATATTTTCATTCTAGATACATTTGGAATTAATAACATCACAGGTGTTATCTATGTGAATGCCCCTCTGGATTATGAGACAAGGTCAAGCTATGTACTTCGAGTTCAAGCTGATTCCTTAGAAGTGGTCCTTGCCAATCTCCGAGTTCCTTCAAAAAGTAAGTTATATTATTTATGGGTTTTACAAGAATTTTATGGTTCATATTGCTAATTTTCTAATGAAATACATCTGTCAAAAATAAACTTCTTAGTGGAGAACATAGGAACATAATACATGGAGACAATTGTTCACTTTGATATGTAACAATGCAGGAAATGATTTTATACTACCACATTATCAAGACAATAACACAGTATTTCCAAAATTTATGTTAAAATATTGTGAGAATATCATCATTATCTGTGTGCTAGATAATAAACCTTATACTTTTTTTTACTTGAAATAGCATTGCTTTATAACATTATATAGTTTTAATGTAGACAACCTTATAAATCACATCTGTATTTACTCTATCATGTTTATTATCAGAAATGCAATTCCCTTCTATCAGCATACAACGAACCCTTTCATCATATTTACATCCCTTCTTCCCTTTCAAATAACCACTGTTTTTTTGTTATAGATTAAGAGTTTGTTTTTTTTAATTATTCTTATTCTTAATCTTACTGTGAGGCTTTAGTTAAGCCTCTGGAATGTGTATTGTTAATGGGTGCATGACCAGTAGACATTCAGTAAATTTTGTGTGGCTTTTGGTATATATGTATTTTCATAGAGCAGAATAAAACACATCTTAAAATTAGTGACTATCATAATTTATAGGTCTCATATTTCATTCACAGCAGTTTTTAGGAGTGATTTATACCCTCTCTCTTATTATCCCCATTACAATGACATAATTAGAAAAGGTTAAATGATATTTTTAAGTGATATCATCAGTAAATTAAAAGTAGGAAATTCAAACTTATATCCCTGACTCCAAAATTTTCTTCAGCATTTCAGTAGTTTACCCACATAGATTAGAGAAGCAGGAAAAAGCCCATTTGTGAAGGATGCTAGTGCAAATTCTATCTTTTTTTGGCCAGTAATGGGATAAATGCTATTCATTATCATCCATGAAGGAAATACTCCTTTGCACTTAAGGCAATCCATCTTCTTATAATCACATTCAATTTTCTAGAATCTTACAGATTCAAGAAGACTCATTTAAATTAACTATTCATAGAACAGAGATACTGATGGAGTATGAACTGGGAAACTGAACCTGAAACATCTTTTACTCTGGAATCATTCCTGGGCATACTTTCCCAGCACTCCATCAACCAGATCATTAGCGTGCTAATGTACATGTGTATCATTGTATGTATTTATAGATGTGAGACTAAATAGCAAATTCATGAATTATGCTCATAGAAATTCATTAAGCTGAAAACTAAATGTTAATATGTTTAATGTCTCATTCTTTCAACATTTCATCTCTCTCCTTTGCTTCTAGACCATGACAATCAAACCTGTAATTTCTGTTTAATTTATTAATGACTGTTAGTGGTTTATAAGCAATCAGTTAATCCATTAGCTATGCAAATAAGACTGTATATAAACTGAAGTGTATTAGTTGTGAAAAGTTTCATCCCTTCTTCATAGTTAGCTGTGCTATGGTCTTTAGCACTAGCACATATCTTATAAATTGAGTTCACAAACAGAAAACATTTTAATTTATGAAGGAAGTATTTTATTATGATTTCTTTACCAGGAATTTACCAGTGAATTCATTTTCAAAGTAAGTTTTAAAACAATGCTATATTTGGATTTAAATGTAAATGCAAATTAACAATTAAAATAGAAAAAATTTAGAACTTATTTCTGAAATTCCACACAGGACATAATTAAAAATTCTAAGTCTTTTTGTATAGACCATTTCAAAAATAAAATTACAGAGACTTCCATATATCAGTTATGCAGTCTCAGTATTATCAAGTCCTGGGACATCTTTAATCTCCATTTCCCATTACTCCTTTATGCCATTTCTTGGAAGCTTGATAGAGATATAATAATATTTCATCTGTAAATATTAAAATATATATCCTTTAAAGAAAGTGACTCTTAAAACCATCATTATCCCTTCCCAAAATTAATAGAAATCAGGCCGCCCTGGTGGTGCAGCGGGTTGAGCGCAGTGCTGTGAAGCTGTCTGCAGCCTCAGCAGCTCTGGTTCAATTCCTGGCCAGCCAGGGAGATTCCCACATGGCACAGCAAACCTCTCCTGTCTTGCCTGCTGCTCCTCACAGCAGTTTACTTCGGTCCTTCTGTCTGTTCTGCTCCCTGCTCTGTCTCTGGTAAATTCTCTCACCTTCCCGCGCCTCTGGCCTGTACCCCAGTGCTTGTATAAATAAATAAAAAATCTTTATAGTCAATATTCTTATTAAAAATTATTTACATCAGAATCCAAATAAGGCCCAAGAGGCTTCAATTGATTGAAAAGCCATTTAATTCTCTTTTAATCTACAGGCTTTACCATTGTTATTCTTTTAATCCCTCTTGATATTTATTTGTTCAGCAAACCAGATTTCTGACACCTGCATTTCAATAACAGAATATTTCATATTTTTCCTGTTTGTTTCATATTTTTCCATTACCTTGATTTTCTATGAATTGGTAGTTATATCTAGAATCTTGATTAGATTCTTACTTTTTTAAAGAAAGAAATTATAGGTGATATTCACTACTCCTTTCAGGAGAGTGAACCTTTGACTCACTCCTTTTGTGATAGTAACAGCCACTGATAATCATTTTCTGCCTATTAATTCCTTCCTTTCATTTCTTTTATGTTTATTAGCCAAAATATTTGTATAAAGAGAAATTTCTCAATCAAATAATTGGTTACTCTGAGACATGGCTCCTATAGGAAAGGCAAGGAAAAAATATTTGTTACTTTACTTTTGTTCACTGGTTTTCCAAATAATGAGTCCACATGCGACTCCTGAAATAATAAATACTTTTATGTACCATCTGTTCTCTGTTGAAACTGCTCAACTCAGTGTAGTTTAATAGGGAAAGACAATATGTAACCTAAAGGGTAGGCTGTGCTCCAATATGTTAAAAAAAAAAATAAATGTGAATGCTTTCCAACAAAATCCTACTTACTATAACAGGCAGTGGGCCGGACGTGCTCAAGATGCTATAGTATTGGCTGACCCTTGTTCTGACACTTACTTTTGCTTTTCGTAATGTGCTTAGCCGCCTCTTTACTTTTTTTTTCTTTTGCTATTGTTTGTACACCTGTTCCCACATCAAATCTTATTTTATTAATTCCAATACTTGTAAATTGTCCTCTAAGTGACACCTGAGCAGACTCACAGGAACATTTCCTGTTTTCTTGTACAGTAATGATTGAACATGTTAACTACATAGAAAAGCTTTTCTTTCATATACGTGTGTGTGCTTTTTATATCTATATGCCTTTCTTTGACTTAAATATTCCACTTCTTTTTCTCCTTCCAGTGAAACATTACTGTCAAAAAGTGTAATGACAAAAACCTTTTATTCTTTTCCAATGGATGTTGGTTTTATTTCTGAACTTCCGAACAATTTACTCTTTCTAGGGAATCCAACTTTTTACTAGAGCTCCTGTTGTCTATCTGGTTCATTTCTGCATATATGTAAGATAAACATTTCAGAAATTTTCTTGAATTTGAGATTTTTTGTGTTTTATTAATTTGTTTTTTGTTTACTATTTTATATGTGAATGTCTTCTTATCCTATGCTTTATATCACTTTATTTCTAAGCTCTTTAATGTTTTTTTTTTCATTTCACCTACATTTTATTTAAACATTTGATTTATGTGTTCTCCTAAATCGGTATGTCTTTATATCATATTTTGTCATTTAATTAATGTCTTTTTTTCAAAGTTTATTTTTACTCTGTTTGAGAATGCTAAGCTACAGTTTTCATCTTTTTAAAAAAATGCCTTCATTTTTTAGAACCATTATTTAGCTCCCTGTTCTCTTTTATTCTGTGACTTTGAATATGGTCTTCTTTTTTAAGATTTTTTTTTTTTAAAGAGGCACATATTTTATTCATTTATTTATTTGTTTGTTTGTTTTTGTTTATACATGCACTGGGTACAGTCAGAAGCACTGGAGGGTGAGAGAATTCACCAGAGCCAGAGCGGGGAGCAGAGCAGGCAGAAGGGCCGAAGTACACTGCTGAGGGGAGCAGCGGGCAGCAGGAGAGGTCTGCGCACCATGTGGGACCCTCCTCTGGTGGCCGGGGAGCAGCCGGGGATCGAACCGGCGCTGCAGAGGCTGCGGACAGCTTCGCAACCCAGCGCTCAACCGCTGTGCCACCAGAGAGGCCATGGTCTTCTTTTTTATTTCATGTTTTAGAGAAATTAGTTTTCCCATATTCTTAAAAAAAAATTAAGTTCAGCTAGCATAACAGTTCTATTTCACAGTTCTAGACTACATGTTTCAATTATTTCATAAAGTGACAAAATTATTCTTCTAATTTTAGACATCTGTTTTTATTTCTGCATTCTCACTTTAATTGGGTGATTTTTTTCTTTCCTCCTTTGGTACCAGTTGTGCTCCATTTGTAATTGTCTCAATAGCATCTCTTTAGTGTGGAATTTTGTCTTGCTACTGCCTTCATACCAGCTTAACAAATTTTCCACTTAGTTATGTTGACATCTTTGAGGCTCACTGGCTCTCAGGTACAACAGAAACCCTTAGCTTTTCCTGAATTTCCATTACCAACAACTGTTACTGTGTTTGCTAATAATACAGAGATCCAGTTTCTGCCCATGTTTTCCCTAACTCCTCATATTCTGTGTTTTGGATGTTGTCTTTGTTGTTGTTTTTTGCCATATTTACATGGAGATATTATCGTTTTTTTAGTTTGATGCTAGGATATACTTCATAAATAGATTTTATTGTGAGGAAGAGAACAGTGTTAGCATGTTACCAGAATATCAAAGGACCCCCAAACTTGCATGCTGTAAGGGGGTCCAGCTATCCATATACACAAAGTCAAACAGACTCATAGTGTGAGAGAACTTTAATAAAATTCGTGTGCAAAGAGAGGGAAGAGAATAGAGGGTATTTTCCCCCAATAAATCATGCCAAATTACCACACCCTTGATGGGAAAATCCCTAGTCAAGCATCAGCCTGATGTGTGGCCACTGAGCCCAAAAATCTTGCCACAAATGTAGGGCATCATCTTATGGTGGGAGATCATAGAAAATGGACTCTAAAGCAGATAGCAAAGTACAAATTACAGTAACAGATCTCTTCCAACATGTTATACTCACACATGAATCTCTCACCCATTTTAAATAAAATGGGAGTCTCAAATGTCTCAAGACATCATTCCTTTAGGTGTCTCCTTCTGCATCTATTTCCCAGGAGTACCAGGATGCAAGCTGGGCCACAGAAGCAAGAACTCTTCTTTCTTCTTCCAGAGTTGACTGTCTTCTATATTATTCAGCTTCACCAGGCTGTTCAGTTTCACCCATTGTTTAGTGAGACAGGAATCATGTTACCCCCCCACCTTTTTTTTTTTTTAATTTTTTTTTAAATTTATTTATACAAGCACTGGGTACAGTCAGAAGCGTGGGAGGGTGAGAGAATTCACCAGAGTCAGAGCAGAGAGCAGGGCAGAGCAGGCAGACTGACAAAGTGCACTGCTAAGGGGAGCAGCAGGCGGCAGGAGATGTCTGTGTGCCAATTGGGACCCTCACCTGGTGGCCAGGGATCAAACCAGCGTTGCAGAGGCTACAGGCAGCTTCCCAACCCAGTGCTCAACCGCTGCACCACCGGGGAGCGGTGCACTTCCCCCTTTTATGGAGATGTTGCTATAACAAAAGTTTCTGGCTAAACTCACTATTGCAATGATAATAGTGAAACTTAACCTTTTATTTTTTATCCCATAACTCCAGATTTTAATTTGAAAAAAACCCTAAATTTCCCAACTTTCTTTTTACTCAATATTAAAAGAATTCGTGCATCCAACATAACTAACCCATATAGAAAAGAAAATGATATTCAGCCCAACTTTAGACACAAATATATTTCAAAACAACTCATTAAATTTCAAATTAGTTGTCATTAACCAAAATTAGCACAGACAGTGTTTCCTGGAAGTACTTGTGCCATTTCCCATTATATTTCTAAGCTCAAAATTTCTGGAGGTACCATCTATACAATTTTATATCCTCTAGACACCAGGACATTTACAGACAAAGAAGAAGATATATAGACAAAACATATAAATACAGAAAGCTCCCATTGTTAGCAGCCAGAATGAGGGGCACCCAAGGACCCCCAAACCTGCCTGCTCTACATGAGTTGTGCTATCTACCACATAAAGACAAAGCATGCTCTAGTGCATAAGATCTACAATAGAGAGCCTCCTTCATGGTGCAAGGGGTTAAGTTGCAGCACTATGAGGCTATCAGCAGTCACTGCAGCACGAGTTCAATCCCTGGCCAGGGAGCTACCCACATGGTGCAGCAGACCTCTCCTGTCTCACCTGCTGCTCCTATCAGCAGTGTTTTTCAGTCATTCAGCCTGTTCTGTTACCCACTCTGCCTCTGGTGAATTCTCTCATCCCCCACACCTCTGGCCTGTACCCCAGTTCATGCATACATAAATAATATTAAAAAAAAAAAAAAGATCTTCACTAGAAAAGAACTTTAATAGAAAACATCATTAATACTTAGTGTGCAATAGAGAGAAGAGAAAGAATATATTTAAAATAGTTTCCTCACAAAACACCCAAAGTTACCTATCCCCTCGTCGGTAAATATCCAGCCAAACAGGGTTGGCCCAAAATAGGGCCACTGAGGCCAAAAAGCCTGCCACAACTCTAAGGCACCTTTTGCCTGGGAACCACAGGAAAGGAGCAGAAGGAGCCAGACAAGTCTAGAAGGAAAAAATAGCAAAACCAAATACAAGTATAGCTGCCATTGTCAGCTTCCTCATGTGTCTCTTGCTGATCATGTCCTTTTAAGTTTCTCCTTCCATGTTCCCAAGTCGCTGGTGGCAGTCCCATGCCAAGAATCAAGTATTTCTCTGTTCCATGTGCTTCCCCCAGATCCTTTTCTCCCATCTTCCTCCCTCCCAAGTCCCTTCTCCCAGTCTTTTTTAACTTGTTCCCTCACTGCTCAGCTACATTCCTCTTTAGGTGGGGCAGGCAACTGGGAACCTTCCTTTCTTTGGGAATTACACCTTTACACCTTAGTTTTATTTAAGCAATGTGTAAATACCTTATATAACTGCATTTTTACTTATATTTGCAAAGACACAATGCTATTTCTTTCCTTATGAGGTCAACCCTAGTTTATTCTTAAAGTTAATTTTTTTTTTTAACTCACATGATAGTAGCAGGCTGTTTGTTCAGCTAACCTGCAAAAATGCTTGCACCTACAAAATCAGTCTGCAAAGAAACAAAAGGTAAAATCAAAGCACAGTCCTATTATAAGAGAAAAAAAACCTCACAAAAATCAAAATTGAAAAAAAAAATCAAGTTTTTTCCATGAACTGAAAATCAAATTCCTAAAGTTGGAGAGTAAGATGACATGGTTCCAGATGTCTTTCTATATGACTAAGATTTTGGAAACAGAGAAAAAGTTCAATGGGTACAATTACCAAGGGAGTCTCATGCCTTGTTTATCATCTCAGTGTTTCCAGTGTTGCTCTGAGCAACAGAAACTAGAGCAGATGTCTCAAGCCTTTGAATTAGAGGTCAGTCCTAAGGTATCCTGTAACAGAAACTTAAAGACCAAAAATCAAAATGAAAATGTTACAGGGCGGGCCTCCCTGGTGGCACAAGGGGTTAAGCACCACATTATGAAGCAATCTGCAGCCTCTGCAGCACGAGTTCGATCCCCAACCGGCCAGGGAGCAACCCACATGGAGCAGCAGATCTCTCCTGACTCACCTGCTGCTCCCCTCAGCAGTGTACTTTGGTCAATCTGTCTGTTCTGTTCCCCACTCTGTCTCTGGTGAATCATCTCACCCCCCACATCTCTGGCCTGTATCCCAGCTCTTGGATGCATAAATAAATAAATCTTAAAAAAAAAAGAAGAAAATGTTACAGGGCAGCCCCAACAGGAAACAGGAGGGTCTGGGGGTCTGGGTGTGAGTTCTCATGTTACAGGGCAGGAAGAAGACCCCAGAACCCCCAAACCTGCCAGTTCTAAATAGGTTCTGCCATCTGTCTCATATAGACAAAACATACGGTAGGGCACAAGACCATTAATGGAAAGGAACTTTGATACAATTAGTGTGCAACAAAGAAAAGACAAAGAATATAGTTTCCAAATCAAGGACCCAAAGTTACACATCCCCTTGTGGGTAAATACCAAGCCAAACAGGGTTGAGCGAAAGCAGGGCCACTGAGGCCTGAAGGCCTGCCACAGTCTAAGGCACCTTCTGGTTGGGACACAGAGGCTAGGGGCAGAAGGGGCTAAACAAGTCTGGAAGGAAAAGAGCAAAATCAAAACCAAAGTTGCCATCATTAACCTCCCCAAGGGTCTCTCACCTACATCTGTTTCAACCAGTCCAGACCAAAAACCAAGTGAGCTTCTTCACATGTCATTCTGTTCCATGTGCTGCCACCTGCTCTCCTTCTTGCTCTCCATCCTTTTTCCTTCCTTTTCTAGTCTGCTCTCCAGCTTTTTCTCCTCCCTTCTCTGCCCCACCCTCCTGTGGGTGGGGTAGGAACCTAGAACTTCCCCTTTTCCTGGGGACAGCCCTGTTACACTCACCTGCACACATAAGAACTCAGGATAAGACTTAAAAGCATGCACACAGAGAGAAGTTAATAAAAGGCTAATTTACAAGGGAAAGAAGAAGGGAGAGGACAGAGAGATTAATTAGTTGATACATCTTCTGGTAATATCTTGAGTTTAGAACCCAGGGTATGCTGAAAGCAGGAAAAGCAAGAGCACAAGCCCATATGTTTACTTTTATACTAAGCATGGCGGCTTAACTCTACCTTTAGTTCGGGAAGCCCCTTCAGTAGGTCAGAGTCATGGCGGATTTATGGTATGATGTGACTTGGTGCCTGAGATCTCTTTGGCATCAGGATGGCGGTGGAGTCCAGAAAACATTAGTCGGTGGAGTTCATGCAGGCATACTTGCTCCTCTAGAAGCAGTACAAATCAAGTCCCTCAAACTAGGGAAGAATTACAACAGAGGTCAGAAACTTAGTGTAACTGCCTCATGCAAAAATATATCCCAAATTGCTACCCAAAAACTTGAAGGTTCTGGACTGCATTTCTCCAAATCCAAGAATTCAACTAGCAGATATGCCCTAAACAAATGGTGAGAACAAAAATTCCCATTGACAAAGCCCTGCAAACTTACCTCAGATAAAATCACTCTAATTTGTTTCTGATCTGACTTTGCAAAATCCAAATGTCTGTTAAAGCTGCAAAGTTAATCAAGTTGCCTCTTAGGTAGAGGTCTTCTTTACCTTAATCCCCAAGTATGAATTTGCTAATTAAAACCATCACCTAACCATTGTTGGCTTGCAAATTACCCTGAGGCAGAGATCAGGGAATAGTCACAAATAAAAACCCAAAGTCAGAATTCTGATCATGCTAGCAAAGGAGGGAAAAACAACAGCAAAATTTTAGAAGGGGAACAAAACAAAAGGAAAAATAATCACCACCACGAGGCTCCAGATACCAGTGTGGAATCCATAGATCTTAGAAAGAGCAGATGCTAACTGTGATCTAGCCTTGTGGTTCCAGATACCATCTTTTGAGAAAAAAACAGCTTACTTCCACATAGAACAATTTCCACAAAATCAAACTGTACCAATGTGATATTCACAGAAAGGGGAGGTTCCAGGTTCCCTGACCCACCCAAATAAAGGTGGAGCTACAGAGTGAGGAGAAGCTAGCGAAGACTTGGCATAGCAAAGTGTCAGCAAATTCTTGTCTTGTGCTACAAAAATTGAGACACAGACCACAAGTGAGTTTTAGAGAGTTTATTCAGCAATAGGAAGCAGAATGCTCCCTGCAGTAACAGGATAGGAGCAGAATAGGTGCTCCAGAAATGCTCATTTCCAGGGTTTTTTATACCAGTTATAACTCGCTAAGGGGCCTCTATCTGTTGAATACACATGCAGAGGTATCTTGCTAAAGATAAACACACATGCAACTAAAAATATGTGAAGAAGCCTGTTTAACTGTTTATGGTCCAAAATGCAAGTTTATCACCCCCCTCCTGCTCTCTCCCTATGTAGCATTTTTGGTGGTTTCTTGCTCACAGGCACAGGGCCTATACATCTCCATTTTTCTATCTTTTCATTGTTCATGGGACCTCTGCCTCATCTACCTAGCCAAAATCTGCCTCATTGGGGGACTTAGTAACAAGAGAAGGGAGAAGACCTGGAGAACACACATGCAAATGAGACTTCAGAAGCCGTGCTTGCTTCGTGGCCTTGGACTTGTATTAGGAAGGAGACATTTGAAAGAGACAGAGACATGGGTGAGAGACCCATGAAAATGGCAGCCTTTATCTTGACTAGTATTTTGATTTTGCCATTTCCCTCTAGACTTCTCTGGCGCTTTCTGCTGCATTCCTATGGCTCCCCACCAGCAGGTGCCTTAGACTTGTGACAAGGTGTTGGGGCCTCAGTAAGGAATCCTGTTTGACTGGTTATTTATCCATGAGGTGAAAGGTAACTTTGGGTATTTCATGGACCAACTATTTTAACTATAGTCTTTCTCATCTATTTATTGTATACTAACTGTAGATAAGGCTAATAGTTCACAAATATTTAAGTTTGTATACCACTGTTACGCTCTATGCCATAACTGACTTGTAGTCTTTTTTACTTTGCTTTAATTTAGGTCATTATCACAACACACGAAGCCACTACACTGTTTTAAGCATGTGAAAGTGTTTAAGAGTTCTTTCATAGTAGGCATTATTGGAGGGACTCTGAAAAGCTGTGGAAAATTTCTCTTTCCAATACAGCTGGAAAACAAGCGTTGATTTTGTTATAGGACAGGGAGAGGGGCAGCCCAAGCCCCGCAAACCTGCCTATTCTAAATGGGTTCGGCCATCCACCGCATCAACACAAAACACATGAGAGTAATGGGAAGGATCTTTAATAAAACTAGGAAACAACAGGAAAGGCAAAGAGTCTAGTTTCTAAATGAAGCACCCAAAGTTACCCGTCCCCTCGTGGGTAAAAGTCCATCCATATGGGATCGGCCCAGAACAAGGCCCCAAAGCCTGCTACAAGTCTAAAGCATCTTCCAGTGGGGACCCACAGAAAAGGGTCACAAACAACCGGACAAGCCCGGAAGGAAAAGAGCAAAATCAACATCAAGATAAAAGCTGCCATTGTCACCTCCCCACGGGTCTCACCCACATCTATGTCACCCAGTCCACGACCAAAAGACAAGCGCAGTTTCTTCACATGTCTCTAGGCTCCATGCGCCTCCTCCAGGTCTCCTGGCTCCATCCTGCTTCCCTCCTCAGTCTCTTCTGCAGCTTCTCCTCTTCCTGCTCAGCTCCACCCTCCCTGGGGTGGGGCAGGGAACCTCCCCCTTTCCTGGGGACCACCCTGTTGCAATTTCACAGTTCTTCTGGCACTCCAGATCCCTGGTTTTATTTCATTAAGGCCAGGCCCATTCTGTCAGGTATTCATATTTTCTTTCTTAACTACATATTAGCCGTGATTTTTGGTGAATAAGTATAAATATATTCTTCACATTTTGAATGAAGGGATAATGTGAGTTCATTCATATTTCTGTTATTTCAAAATTATAAGTCCTTTTTTGTATTGTCTATAGTCTCTCTTTCCAGATTATCTCAACATCTCTTGTGTTATCAGGATAGAATGTTATTAGTCCTGAAAATGCTTCAAATAACCTGTGCTCAGGAGAACTTTCACAGAAACTTACATCAACATTATAGCCACAAAAATCTTCCACAGTCTATATTTGTGTAGAAAGTGAAAATATGCATCTTTGTAGCTCAATTTCAATCATGTAATTCAACAAAGCACATTTTTTCCTTTTGTGGTAATATTAAAAATCTTTAAATGTGGTGGCCAAAAAAATAAATTATCATTCTGTTTTGATTCAATAACTAGTCTTTCAATCAAGAATAAATGACAGGACAATAAAGAGAAACCATAAGCTGGTGATAAAGCAACTTAAATACTATTGATTTCATTTTATGGTTTTGCTTTAGGGTACAAGCCTGTAATACATTTCATTTTCTTGGCTTTTCTGCTTGTAAACAGAAGGTCTGTGACAAATAATGCTAATGACTCTTTACTTGTGATTGATTGACTTGTGCAGGCATACCTCCTGTAACTCCGGCATCAACCTAGTAGCTTGTCACATATGAATTTTTCAGCCCTCAATTCCCAGAAATGTTCAAGGTATAATTGTTCTATAAATATATGCCCACAGTTTTAGAAATGCTATTCATTCCTGATAATAATAGAACTGAGACTACTTTATGAAAACTAATATCATGATGTCTTTTATGGTATTTTGTGGTAGTCTATGGTAATATACAAGATTGCAGGGATCTTTTATAAATACACAGTTGAAACAATTACATTTTTAGTTAGACAAAAAAACTTTTATGTCCTAGAAAACAATTCAATTGTGAAAAGTAGCTTTTCATGGAAATGCAGTTTTTAAAAGGGTATGACATTTTTTACCAAATGAGTTGAGTCAGTGTTTTTCCATAGACTCCAAAATTTACTTGTGAAACTCATGATGATGATGTGTGATAACATTTCTCAATTAGAATATAGATAATATATATTTCTTCATATGTATTATGAAGGAAAAATCATGTTTCGTGGGGAAACCATTTTATATTTGTTTCAGTGGGCAATTAAAATTATAAGTATCTAGGGCCTCCCTGGTGGTGCAAGGGGTTAAGCACTGCACTATGAAGCAATCCGCACCTTCTGCAGCACAAGTTCAATCCCCAGCCAGGATGCAACCCACATGGCAAGACAGACCTCTCCCTACTCACCTGTTGCTCCCCTCAGCAGTATTTTTCAGTCAATCTGCTTGTTCTGTTCCCCACTCTGTCTCTGATAAATCCTCTCACCCCCTGCATCTCTGGCCTGTACCCCAGGTCTTGTGTGCATAAATAAATAAATCTTTAAAAAAACTATACATATCTAAGAGATTAAGAATGCATAAAATGGTTTTCCTTAACTTACACATAATGGACTAAATCTCAGCGCCTAAAGCTGGGAGATAGTTTCCTTCATTCTTGGGAACTTCCATATAATTACTACAGTTAATAATTTAATTTTTCTTAGTATACAGTCACTTGAAATTGGGACACAAGATAAAGGCCATTTAATGATTCGCAAATATTATTGCAACCTAATAATTGCAACCTGTTTCTGAGAAGAGCAATCATTTGATTAACAATGAAGCTCCAGAAATTCAATAGAAACTCTAGGTGTTTTGCTTCAGAAAACTCCCATTTAAATAGAGGCAAATTAAGTTTTGCACAGAGGTAAAATCAGTGAAATCATGACATTATAAATTATGATTATTACTGGAATGCTTTCATGTCCTACCTATTGTAAATAATGTTGCAGTAAACATTGTGGAACATATGGATTATATTTTTATATTGATGCTTTCATGGTCTTTGGATTTGTGATCAAGAGTATGAGTTTTAGGTTGTATAGTATTTCCATTTTTACTTTTTAAGGTAAATCCAGATTGCTTTCATTAATGATTATACCAGCTTAAGTTCACACCAATAGTATGAGAGGGTCAGTTTTTCTCTGCATCTTCTCTCTACTTGTTTTTAGGGATCTTTTAAATATTTGCATTCTCATGGCTGTGGATTTAACCTGCATATTCTTTTTTTTATCTTTTTTTAATGATTTATTTATTTATTTATACATACATACATACATACAAGCATTGGGTACAGTCAGAAGCGTGGGAGGGTGAGAGGATTCACCAGAGCACGAAACAGAACAGGCAGACTGACGAAATACACTGCTGAGGGGAGCAGTGAGCGTGGCAGGAGAGGTCTGCGCGCCCTGCGGGACCCTCGTTGGCGGACAGGGATTGAACCGGCACCGCAGAGGCTGTGGGCAGCTTTGTAGCCCAGTGCTCAACCGCTGCGCAACCAGGGAGGCCCAACCTGCATATTCTTCATTGGAATCAATGATGAATATTTCTTTCATGTTTATTGACCTTCTAGATATCCTCTGTGGTAAATGATCTGTAATTGCCGTATAGATCAATTAACCAAAAATAACTTTGATATCTTGAATTGTTTGAAATGATTTCTTCTATGTATCTTATTGTTGTAGGTCTTATATCTAAATCTTTAGTCTATTTGGAGTCTATTTTGTGTGTGGGGTTAGCAAGTGATCCAAATTTAATCTTATGTATGTGGTATTCCAAATTTCCCAGCATCATTTATTTAAGAGACAATCTGTCCCCCATCTATGGCCATAGCAGTGTTATCATAGGTTAATATAGAATATAAATGGATTTATTTCTGTGTTTTTGATTTATTACAATGATTCTTATAGCTATTTTTATGCTGACGACATATTGTTTTTAGCACTGTTGTTTCCTATCAAGGTTTGAAGTCAGGTAACATAACTCTCTTTCTCTCCATTTTTCTCAGGGTCACCTTTAAAATTTGAGGCATTTTGTTGTTCCATAGAAATTATAATAGTTTTGGTCAATGTCTTTGAAAAATATTATAGGGATTTTGATGGGAATTGTGATAAATTTATATATAACTTTAGGTAGTTATTGTGATAATATTGATTGCCCCCAACCATGACCATGAGATAACCTTCCATCACCTACGTCACCATCTGAGTCCTTTGATAACATGTTATAGTTCCATAATATAGGTCTTTTACCTCCTATTTTTTGTTAAATCTGAGGTATTTAATTCTTTTTGAAGCAATTATAAATTAAAGTAGACTAAATTTCTTTTCGACTTGTTCATTATCTATATGTAAAAAGGCTATAGATTTTTATGTTTTTTTATCACCTGCCACTTTGTTGTATTATATTATTTCTAGTAACTTTTTAATTGAGTCTTAAGAATATTGTACATATAATATATCATCATATAGGTCTTTCAGTAATGAGACTTAAACTTCTTTTCTGACTTTGAGTCCCTTGATTTCCAATTATTGTCTGATAGCACTGGCAAAAACCTAAATATACAGACTTACTGAAAATTTGAAAATAAGAGTAAGGAAAAGTTCATTGACCCTATGACAATGGAAACTTCTTGGCCAGAGGAATAATTTTAAAGAGAAGAATCAACGAAACTGAGCAGTTTACAACCCAGGAGGGTATTGTTTGGATCTGTCAAAGTAACTCAGATCCAAAGGCCTGGTTAGTTTTCAGTGAGTTTTTAGAGTCATGTGATCTTGTCTTTCTTAATCTAAATGTAGAAAAGAGAAAATAAAGTTTGAGAGAAGCCCTTCCACTTAGTGAACAGGAGAAAGGAATGGTCATTGAAGAAGCTATAATGATGTGGAGTAAGAAGCTATACTGATATGGAGTAAAATATGTGATGACCTATATATGATGAATGCATAGTTTACCTTCTCAATGGTAAAAAAAAAAAAAAAAAATCCCGAAAACCATTCACTAAGATCTGGTTCAAGACAAGAATGTTGACTCTCACCAATACTATTCAACATGCTACTGGAAGTCCCAGCTAGAGCAATTAGGCAATATATGTATATAAAAAGAACCCTAAATGGGCCTCCCCAGTGGCACAGCAATTGAGTGCTGGGTGGCTAAGCTGCCTGCAGCCTCTGCAGTGCTGTTGCGATCCCCAGCCACCGGGCGAGGGTCCCACATGGCGCGCAGACCTCTCCTACCACCTGCTGCTCCCCTCAGCAGTGTATTTTGTCAATCTGCCTGTTCTGTTCCTCGCTCTGCCTCTGGTGAATTCTCTCACCCTCCTGCGCTTCTGACTGTACCCAGTGCTTGTATAAATAAATAAATAAATCTTAAAAAGATAAAAACCCTAATTGAAAAAGTAGTAAAGCTATTATTATTCATAACAAATATACATAAACTCCACTGATAGACTAAGTAATGATAAATCAGTTGTGGGGTGATAGTGATAAAGTGGCAAGTGATAAAATCAATAGATAGAAATCAATCACTTTCCATTATACAACAATGACATAGAGTAGGGATGACTTTTTAAAAGTGATCCCATTTATAATTTCATCCTCAAAAATTAAATACCTAGAAGTAAATCTAACAAAGGAAATGAAGAAAGAAAGAAATACAAAGAAAACTACTGGACACTGTTATACTTGACAAGGGACTTATATGCACACCATATACTTGACAAGGGACTTATATACGAGAGCTTCTATAACCAAACAAAATTAAGACAACCTAATAAAAAATGGGCAGAAGAGCTAAATAGTCACTTCTCTAAAGAAGGCACACAGATAGCCAATAGGCACATGAAAAAAAGTTCATCATCACTTATCATCAGGAAAATCAAAATCATGATACATCACTTCATACCAAGAGAATGGCCCATGTCCAAAGAAAACAGAAACAACAGAAAAACAGAAAAACAGAAACAACATGTGATGGCAATTATGTGGGGGGGAAAAAGGCATCCTCTTACACTATAGGTAGGAATTAGACTGATTTAGTCTGTATGGAAAGCAGTACATATGTTCCTCAAAAGATTATGCATGAATCTGCCAGGAATTTTATTTCTAGGTGTCTACCCAAAGAATATGAAAGCACTCATTTGAAATGACAGTTACATTCCCATGTTTGTTGCAGCACTATTTACAATAGCCAAGCTATGGAAACAGCCAGAGTGCTCAAAAACAAATGGGTGGAATACTATTCAGCAATCAAAAAGGATAAACTCTTGCCATTTGGGACAATAGGAATGGAGCTAGAAGAAATTAAGCTAAGTGACATATGTCAGGAAAAAGATAAACACAGATAAATATCAAATGATGTCAGTTATATGTAGAATGTAGAGAAACCAAACAAAGAGTGAGACAGACTAACATTTAAGCCAACTTTTGAAAGCTGACCATAGACTGAAACATTCAGAGACAGATGGAGAGGGTTGAGAATAAGATGGGGAGAGAGCGCGATGGACATTGTTGGAAGGATTATGTATTCCTTGGTAGTAGATGTGCTACAATGACTGTAGTGAAATGGGTAGATCCTGTACCTCCAATCTACTAATAATGGCGTGAATCAGTGGTACTTCAGCAAAAAATTAAACATATATACATAAAAAATCTTTGAGCTTAATGTATATTTTTATTTTTAACCATATGTTAATAGAGTCCATTTAACTCTATTAAAACAATTTTCTTTTATAATTCAGTGGTAGGAGTTTTAAAAATCATGGCATTGTTACGCTTCCTTTCTCTGATAATTATAATGAAAACTATGATGATGGTCATGGTGGTAATGTTCCTAATAATTTCTTACTCCTTCATTATCAGTAATGTCGGATACACATATGATACAGTGAAACTACCATATATTTAATATTCTACATGTATTTGCTTATTGAATTAGTTATTTATTGCTATTTTATTGATAAGAAACTTCAGCTCAGAAAATGTAACCTGTATAAGGTCATACAACATATTGTTATGTTAGTGGTATTTGGTCCAGACTCTGGCTTCAGAGTTTGTGCTTATAGTTTTTATTGCTTAGTTTAGAACTACAACAGTTTTATTTTAATACCTATGGTTCCTTTATTAAGTTGTTACCTATGGAGAGTTGGGGGTTTATCAATATAAATGAATTTAAAATTGTATCTGTTGATTATGAATGGAAACAGACTTCATTAAAATCATAATAATTCCCTTGAAAAACCTTAAGCATATCAGTTTAGTCCCACAATAATGAAAATAAAATGTTCACAAGAGCAGTGATAAGATCAATGTTTCATCCGTAATTTCTATTTTAATGGTCACTTTTTATTGAGAGACAATATACTAAATTAGTGGGAAAATACATTAAATAGACACATGGACAAACATCAATTAATATTCATAATATTACTCTTCTGATTATCCTCTCGTCACTATAGTAGTAAATTGTAATATTGTCATTTTCTTTAATAAAAACATCTAAAATTAAGTACATGATACATGGTATCATAATCTGAGTGTCAGTATTTGAAGCTAGTAGTTACCTGCAATTTTTTATTTAATTTCACCATTAACCTTTTAGCAAACACAAACACACACACAATTGTGTCTTTCAAGATACATTAGTTAAAATCATGTCAAAGCTAACTAGATCATTGTCAAAGCTAAATTAGAAAACTATTAAAATGAATCATGAATCACTCTTACTTGTTACCAAGATACTGAAAATAATTTGGATAAAAATATAGCTAAGTACAATTCCTGTAGAAGCTTAGTAATATAAAGCAGTGACTTTTCTCATTCTAGCATGTTTAATAATTTATTTTTCAAAATATCATGTAAATATGTCCTTGTAATTCCAGTTTAAGAACACAGTATATATAACTTATTTCTTTCTTATTCTTTGAAAAGATATCTATAAATCATTAGTAATTTTGTATTAAATATATGTCCTTTATTTTGTCTATAGAATAAATCATTTATCTGCATATGACAAGGGTAAAGGGACATAGAGGAACTTAACAATAGTATAAATATTACAAATTTTAACAGTTATTCCAAGTAGCCCATAAAAATTAGCAAATGGCTTTCAGTAGTTTCCTAATATCAAACTTAAAAAAAATTATTTTTAAGACATGTACTCTTAATCATAGCAATGCTATGCAATTGCATTATTATGATGTTAACTGTCTAATAAAAATACATCATACAGATATAATTGAGTGACTAAATTTATTTAAGTAGTTATCTGTTAAGGGAGTCATAGCAATTTCAATATAATTCAACATTTGTTAAACACCTCACATGCTACCATGTGACAGTCACAGTACTTCTAAAGAATTTGCCAGTAAAGTATATACAAAAATAGTATTAATGGAAAAAACAGAATTAAAAAATATGTGTGTGTGAGTGAGTGAATGTTTTAATGAATAATTAACTTAAATCTCCTGTTAGCAGCAAAGTAACAAATATTAGCATGGTATCCCAAAAATTTTGCAGTGTTTGAATTCTGCGTTACAATCATTATAGAATATATAAACCACTTGGTATCATCATGATACTGCTCAAAAAAAAATCTACTGCATTAGACCATGAAGAATATATAACTGGAAGAAATCATCCTTGACTTTAAGATTTTACAACCTAGTCTAGAGTTTATTTTCTAATCAGACTAAGCTACTGCATATTTATCATACATAATCCTAAGTATGACAGTATGTATTCCTTTGATGTATGTATGCTAGTAATTACTAGAGGTGTGATTGAAGTTCAGAGCATTCAGATGGCGGGAAGGTGAGGAATAGGAGCCATCATGAAGGAGTGAGAGAGAATGTGAACAGGATTGAACCCCGGGGTATGTAGATGGACTCAGAAGAGGGTGATTTTATATTTTTACACAAAATTCCCATTTGTATTAATGACTGTAATTCTTGTCTTTAATTTTATATTAAGGATTTTCAACCTCATCATTATTGACAGTTCAGGTTGGACAATTGTTTATTGTGATTTCCTATAATAGGTAGCCATCATGGGATTTTTCGCAGCAACCCTAGTCTCTACCTACTAAATCCCAGAAGTATTCCCTTTCTTCCCCCTATAGTTATTACTACCAAAAGTGTTTCCAGGTGGGCAAAATCAATCATGGTTGAAAACAACTGTTTAAACTCAGCGTGTCTTTCTTGAGAACTCAGTATGCTATCAGCAACTGGTTTACCATGTTGACAGAAGAAACAGATTCATCATGAGAACAATATTTTTCTAAAAAAGAAAAAAAATAGCACAACATTAGTTTTTAAAAGTAAAGAAAAAACTCAAAACTAAATTTGTTCTTAAAAAAACAGTATCGAGGGCCTCCCCTGGTGGTGCAGCAGTTGAGGGCTGGGCTGCAAGGCTACCCACAGCCTCTGCAGCACCAGTTCTTTCCCCGGCCGCTGGCAAGGGTCCCACAAAAAAAAAAAAAAAAGCATCAAATTAAAGTTAGTTAATGACATTTTTAACCAGCACTCTTCTTTCACTTTGTTTAAAATATCTCCAATAGAAAGAAAGGGCTATTTATAAGGTTTCTGTACTGACTCATACGACTTTTTTTTTTTTTAAGATTTATTTATTTATGCATCCAAGAACTGGGGCATAGGCCAGGAGTGCAAGAGGGTGAAAGGATTCACCAGAGACAATGTAGGGAGCAAAACAGATGGATCAAGTGAAATACACTGTTGAGGGGAGCAGTGGGCCAGTCAGGAGAGGTCTGCTGTGCCATATGTGTCAGCTCCCTGTCTGGGGATTGAGCTCATGCTGCAGTGGCTGGTGATAACTTCGTAGTGCTGAGACTTTAACCCCTGCACCTCCAGGGAGTCCCTCACTCATACTTCTTTTTGTGAACTTTACTACTTAGCAGTTCCATGTTTTTGTTCTTTAAACTAATAAATCCCAAGGAGATATCTCATTTCCCCCCACATCAGGAACTTCTTGGCTCAGTGAAGCTGAAAGTGCTGCCTCCTAAAGAAGTTTCTCTCAGATAAAATTGGACAAAAAGAATGTCAGTGAAAGAGGGTTTCAAGATAGCAAGCTTCAAAGTGCATTGAAAGAAGACAATGACTTTTAACCAAAACACTTGTGAAGTCAGCCTTTCATCAGCTTGTCATTTCCCTCCTCCCTGTGGTTCTCCTTCCTTGCTGCACCCTCTCACCAGCCAGACGGAGAAGGTGGGGGTGTCATGATGTCAGGCACTTTGCTTGTTTCTCTCTTTTCTCTCTTATTCGTTGTATTAATGCCACTTTCTTCCCCCTATCATATTTCTTTTTTGTAATGTTCTACATCAACACTTCTGTAAGACATAATATGGAATAAAAAGAAAAAGGAATTCTGTAAATACTGAAGATGATAAAAATTAAATCCACATTTTTTCAGAAATTGACATATACTTTAAGGTATTTATATCAGAGTTGTTTTCTGCTTCCACATTTCTGCCTTTCCTATAACCAAAACCCAAGTTCAGTGAAAGATAACATTACAGTCCTCAGTCCTTACACACACTTAGTAAAAGGTTGTGAGCCAAAGACATCTGTATTGTCATACAGATTGTATGTTAATGGATCACAAAAATCTAAGTGAATGATTTCACCACTAATCTACACTGGTACTTTTTTTTTTAATTTATGAGTGATATTTATTTTATATTCAATGATTAGACACATTGCAGTTTTTATATAAAGTGACTTGATATATGGGTATATTGTGAAAAGATTTGCACAATCAACACCGTTATTGTGCGTCAACTCACACAATTACTGTTTATGTGTGAGATCAAGTGAGAACATTTAAGGCTTACTCTCTTGCAGATTTAAGTATACAATACAGTGTTATTAACTGCAGTGAACATGGTGTCAGAAAAAAATTCATTTTATAACTGAAAGTTTATACCTCTGAGCAACTGCTTCCTGTTTTTCACACTCCCAGCTCCTGGCAACCCAAAATTCTACTGTTTCTATGGGTTCTACATTTTATAGTCCACTTATAAGTGAGATCATGCAGTATTGTCTTTTTTTTTTTAAAGAGTTGAGGACTTTTTTTTTTTTTTTAAGATCTATTTATTTATTTATTTATACAAGCACTGGGTACAGTCAGAAGCGAAGGAGGGTGAGCAAATTCACCAGAGACGGAGCGGGGAGCAGAGCAGGCAGAAGGACGGAAGTACACTGCTGAGGGGAGCAGCGGGCAGCAGGAGAGGTCTGCGCGCCATGTGGGACCCTCCTCTGGTGGCCCGGGAGCAGCCGGGGATCAAACTGGCGCTGCAGAGGCCATGGGCAGCTTCGCAACCAGCGCTCAACCGCTGCGCCACTGGGGAGGCCCCAGTATTTGTCTTTTAATCTGGTTTATTTCCCATAATATAATCCTTTCCAGCTTCATTCATTTTGCTTCCCTGCCTTTCTCTTTCTCCATACCCACTGTATTCTTAAAATAGTATTTTATATGACAAATAAAAGACATCTTGTAAAGCAACTATAGGCAAAGTCAAGGCGGAAAAAATGATACTTTGTTTCTTACATTGTAAACTTGTAAAATTTATTAACCTATGGGGATGAATAGAATGAAATAATCAACAGCCAACGCAAAATATAAAAATTTCTTAATCAGGGCCTCCCCTGGTGGCGCAGAGGTTGAGCGCTGGGCTGTGAGTCTGCCCACAGCCTCTGCAGTGCTGGTTCATTGTCCAGTTCCCGGTGAGGGTCCCACAAAAAAAAAAAAAAATTCATGATCATTTAATATATTTAATTGTTGACTTAATAAAAGGCATGGTTTGGAACAGACTATCAAGTATATCTTAATCTCATTTGGGAGTCATGTAATAATATTCATTTCAGAGAGTGGTAACTGCAGCAATATTAAACATTTATGTTGACGGAATTTGGACAAAGTCATGATTGAAATGAAAAATATTTTAAAAAGATATATAGAGATATGAAAAAGGATTATTCATACTATTAACCAAATTTGTATTGTTTGTTTTCTATTTTCTTTTTTTTTTTTTTAAGATTTATTTATTTATTTATACAAGCACTGGGTACAGTCAGAAGCGTGGGAGGGTGAGAGAATTCACCAGAGCCAGAGGGGAGAGCAGAGCAGGCAGACTGACGAAGTACACTGCTGAGGAGAGCAGCGGGTGGCAGGAGAGGTCTGTGCGCCATGTGAGACCCTCGCCAGTGTCCGGGGATCTAACCAGCACTGCAGAGGCTGCGGGCAGCTTCGCAGCCCAGTGCTCAACTGCTGCGCCACTGAGGAGGCCCACTGATTTTCTATTTTCAATGAAATTGTGATTGCATAAAATTCAGGCTCAAATATATAAAATGCAAGAAGACAGTATTGAATTTTGTGAAGCTATTGACATAAAAATAAACTAATAGACCAAGATGAACCTTTCATGGTACCTAATAGCACTATATACTAAATATATAGAAAATATTTATGTATCACTTTCTTTCCATTTCTCTTTATGGAAGATGAATAAATTTATGCAATTCAGCAGCACAGATTTATGATCCAGTTCCTATACAATTTAGTCATACTACAGGTTGTTAGACAAAGCTTAAAAACAATTAATTAGGACTAGAAATAACAAAATCACACAGAAAAGAAGTTAGTGGCAAGAAAAGCAGCTAATAAAAAAACTGAAATGCATAGATAAGTTATATGTATGTCATTATTATTAATAAATGAATTTAAAGATGCCCAAACTAGGCAAATAAAAGTTTATAAAATTGCCAATAAGTCTTTAAGGACAGTCATTATACTTCCAGAACAGTGCTCGCTTTCCTAGTATAATTTATGGTACAGAAATACTTTTAAAATTTATTTCATGTTTTTTAAAGCACTAAATTAAATATGATATAACTTTGTATCATAAATGTGAACTCTAACACAAGTGATATGGAAGGATTATATCTTGTATCTAATAATTATATTTGTGAAATGAATGCTAAGTTGCCTGGTAAAAATTATTTATGTTTTTAGCATTATATATCTTATGCCTTATTCCACACAGTAGTTACTAGAGTGGCTGACACAAAGGTTGCATAGGATGTTATTAAATGACCAAATGATAGAATGTTCAATGTAATGACTAATGATTTAATGTGATCATGTTTCTGTTTTGTAAAGTTATTGGAATATCCAATGGCAGGGCCCATTGGAAAGAGATCATGGGGGAGGCAGATGCTGTGTAATCATACAGAAAGAAATCTAGAGATTTGGGCCTCCCTCGTGGTGCAAGGGGTTAAGATGCAACCTATGAAGCTGTGCGCAGCCACTGCAGCATGAGTTCGATCCACAGCCAGCCAGGAAGCAACCCACATGGCGCAGCAGACCTCTCCTGACTTGCCTGCTACTCCCTTCAGCAGTGTACTGTGGTCAATCTGCCTGTTCTGTTCCCCACTCTGTCTCTGGGGAATCCTCTCACCTCCCCCACAGTTCTGGCCTATACCCCAGTTCTTATATGCATAAATAAATAAATATTAAAAAAAAAAGAAATCTAGATATTTGAATATATGGATAACTGTAGGTTGAGAGAAAATCATACTTACAAGAAAAATTAATAAACATTTATTTGTGAGACAAGTATCCAGAATTTGGTGTCCAGTGGTAAGCGGGGATAGAGTTAAAAGATATGGGAAGAAGATTTGGTTAAGTTGTTGCTCTTTGGCATTTTATTACATTGTCAAAGCTCCACCCTATTTAATAAAGAGGAATGCCGTCATTAATTACTATATATGTTGTTCATTCTTAAGAGCACTAGAGAGCAGATTTGAATTTCATGTATCTGTGAATTTAAAATTTAAACTAAATTAGAGCTGTTAGTTATTCAGAGTCCAGAGATAAAAATGCTTTACTGCTCAGATGAAAGAGTTTGGTTTCATTTTGGATGACTGATTGTTGATAGGTGACCAGAGTGCAATTTGGAGCCCCAGCTCTGTACAACAGGAAGACAGTCTGCCATCTGCTTTGTGCAGTACCTTTCTCTTTTGCCTTGCACACTTTTGCTTCTTGATTCTATCCCTTCCAGTTCAGCAATGGTGAAAAACTGGCAGGTATGATAGAAACTAAATGACCTGTGGTAGATAGGGTGAAAGCCTCAGGATTCACTCTTTTTTCTCTCTGATCTTTCCTGAGATAAGCAAAAAGCAACTTGTTTTCTAAGTTCTAACACAATGTATGTAATTAATTTATTCAGCCAACACAGCTATTTCAACATTTGTGGATGTAGATTCTGTACTAGTAGGTTTGTGTTAAACCTATTATACTTTATAATAAAACAATGAAATTGGAGTGACATGGTTATTTTGTAGATCAATTGCTATATTTTCAATCTGAACTGAAATGTATGATAAAATTCACTTAGGTAATAAATAAGAATACGTAGCATAATTTGAATATACTTTTTGTAAAATTATTGACCACTTATTCCTCATTTTATCTGATTATAAGATAATTTTCCACATAGAATTCTTTGTAAAAAAAAAAAAAAACTTGTGGACTATTGAGTGAGAAGTGCTAACAGTTCTCATTAAAAGTGTGATAATCAAAGGGGTGAGATTCTAACACTTACCTTATATTTAGTGTGGTTTAAATCACAAAATCAAGCATTCATGAGTTTTAAGGCAATAGTCTCTCCAGCCATATATTTTGCAAATAATTATAGAGAGCCTCCAATGCTTTGCTTGCCCTTTGTAGAAAGAAGATTCTCACCCAATTATTTCTTACTTTTTATTTTAGAACAAGAATAGCATAGTGCATTTTGAACTAAGAGTATAATTGCTAGTTTTAAGAGTAAGAAGTAGAGCTTTTTAGTGTATCACAATTTTGTGATTTCACCAGGAGTGTGCATATTTTGTCACTGTGATATATATGTGATAATGTGTGTGAAGTGTTTGTGAATATGATCTGTTGATTGTTTCATTAAAATTAGGATGTAATACTTTAGTGCATATTAAATCAAATAAAATGAATTATTAGGACATTATAATTAAAAGAAATAGTAACTTATCATTGTTAGGCCAGAAGTTTTCTCTGTGGATTTGGGAATAGCAGGCATTCCACTGAGGAATGCCATTGAGGATTTAAGCTTCCACATTAAAAAAAAAAAAGAAGTAAAGTAAGTACTTAATCCACTTCATGTTTTCTAATAAGTAATCACCAATAAAAATATATATTTCTTATTTTCCAGGCAATACAGCCAAAGTGTACATTGAAATTCAGGACCAAAATGATCATCCCCCAGTGTTTCAAAAAAAATTCTACATTGGAGGTGTATCTGAAGATGCAAGAATGTTTGCTTCTGTGCTCAGAGTTAAGGTATGAGGAATATTAATTAAGAGCTTGAGTAAAAGCAGATAGCTCCGATTTTTCAGGTAGACTATAAGCATGTAGTCAGCTTTAAATGAGTACTAATTCATGTTGTTTAAACAAAAGCCTGAAACTTAGAGATATTTGAGTTTAATATCCAATCTAAATAGAGAAGAATTATGAAGGGAATTTTATGTAACATGTTGTGCTTAAATTAAAATTTTTAGTGAAGTAAACTAGTATTATAATATACAATGAACAAAGTGTATATATATATATATATATATCATTGAATTAATGCTTTTTGCATTTTTGAAATGAGTATGCATAAGTGTGATAATTAGATATAATATTTCCATTTTTAATTATTTGGCAGAATCGTTATATTGTTTTCCATAATGACTACACCAATTTATATGCCCAAAAATACTATATAGGGTTTTCTTTGCACCTCATCCTCTCCAGTACTAGTTTGTTTCTTTTATTTTGAATAATAGCCATCCTTACAGGAATGAAAGGATATATCAATGTTTTAATGTGCATTTCCATAATAAAAAGAGATAATGAACATCTTTTCATGTCCCTATTAGACATTTGTAAATCATTTTTGCAGAAGTTCCTATTTAGATCTTCTGCCAACTTTTTGATCAAATTTTTGTTTTGTTTATGAGTTTTATGAGTTCTTTGTTTATTTGCATATTAATCCTGTGTTGACATATGATGAAACAAATCTCCCATTGAGTTGGGTGATGTTTTGTTTTGATGCAAGCTTTTAACACTATGCAGATCCTTTTTAATTTGTCTTGTTTGTTTATTTTTGCTTTTGTTTCCCTTTGCTATTGATCTTGAATTCCTAAACTGACCTCTAAAGCTGATGTCAAGGAATGTATTGCCAATGTTTACTTTTGTGTATTCATCATTGCAAGTCTTACATCCAACTCTTTAATCCATTTTTGAATTATTTTTTGTACATGGTGTGAAATAGTGGTGTAGTTTCTTTCTTTTATATGTAGCTGTCCAGGTTTCACAGCACGATTTTTCACTGCACCTTTGTATGCTCTTGGCTCCTTTGTCATAAATTACCAGTTCATATATGTGTGTTTTGTTTCTGGGCTCTCAATTCTATTCTGACTGTTTTTGTTCCAATGTCATGCTGTTTGGAGTACTAGGGATTTGTAGTTTAGTTTTAAGCCGGCCAGGGTACATAATAACTATTTTTTTCTGCTCAGACTTATTTTTAGTGAATAGGGTCTTTAATAATTCTAAATGAATTTCTTCTATTTTGTGCAAAATTCTGTTGAGATTTTGATGAAGATTGCATTCAATCTCTATTTCTTTAGACAATATTTTAGCCTTCCAATTTACTGTATGCATTATTGCTAATTACTTTATGCTGAAGTCTCTGAGATTTTCAACATTTAAAATCAAGTCATCTGCAAATCATAATAGTCTTTTCCATTTACAACTTGGATAACTTTTATATCTTTCGCTTATCTAATTGTTTTTGCTAGAGTTTCAATACTATATTGAGTAGTGGTGGTAAGAATTAACATCCTTTCCTTGTTCCTGATGTTAGAAGAAAAGATTTCAGTTTTTCACCATTGAGTATAATCTCAGGTATGGGTTTTCATATGACTTTTTATGTTATAGCACTTTCCTTCTACACCTATTTTGTTAAGGTTTTTTCTTTAAAGATTTATTTATTTATTTATTATATTTAGATATTATGTATTTATTTATTATATTTATATAATATATAAATATATTTATATATTATATATTTATTTATTTACTTATTTATAAGCACTGGGTACAATCAGAAGCATGGGAGTGTGAGAGAATTCACCAGAGCCACAGCGGGGAACAGAACAGGCAGACTGATGAAATACACTGTTGAGGGGAGCAGCGGGTGGCAGGAGAGGTCTGTCGTGCCATGTGGGACCCTTGCCAGCGGCCGGGGATCGAACTGGCATTGAAGAGGCTGTGGGAAGCTTTGCAGCCCAGCGCTCAACTGCTGCACCACCAGGGGAGGACCTATTTTGTTAAGGTTTTTTTTAACCATAAATTGTCATGGAATCTTGTCAAATGCTTTTTCTCCATCTATTAAGATAATCATGTGATTTCTATCCTTTCATTGGTATGAAATTTCATGTTGATTGATTGTGTATGTTGAACCATCCTTGCCTCCCTGGAATATCTAATATGCTTAGAGACTATTTAACTTTTTAAATATATATATATATACTGTTTCCAGTGTATATTGAAAATATATTGTCCCCAAGCCCTTATAGAATTAATATTCTAATAAATTAGTCTCCCCCAAAAATGTAATTAAATAAGTTTTACTGACATATAGATATTTGGCTTCTAGATCAATAATTTGAATGTTCAAGTCATTTTAAAATAATTCTTGGATGATATTAAAAGACCATGAAACAAAATAATCATTTGAGAAAGACATTTACTTTGGTATAATGTTCATATCTCTATTATAATTGATTCCACCATGCTTATTTTTATTGCTCTTAAGCAAACTGTCAGTTTATTGCATGAGAGAAGAAAATTAAATGGCATCATACACCAAGATCTAGTGGGATTTTTTTTTAAATAGCATTTTTGCCTTTTGTCTTTAACATAAGAATTGCTATCAGTTAAATATATCATTCTTAGTATAAACCCCAAAGAATTGAGGTTTATAGGGGCACGGCCACTTGATCAGTACATTATTTTTCATAGCAGCATTATTTGCAACAGTTGAAAGGTAAAAGAAGCTCATATGTCCCTTAGCAGATGAATATATGAACAAAATATATGTACATTCAATGAAATCTTATTCAGACTCTAAAAATTAAGGAAGTTTTGACATATATTTTGCCATGGATAAACTTTGAAGACATATGCTAAATGAAATAAATCAACCACATGAGGGACAGTATTATATGATTGCACTTTTATGTAGTTACTAGAGTAGTCAAATTCATAGATGGAAAATAGAATAGCTTTGCCAGACAATATGAGCAAAGGTGATTGAAGAGTTATTATTCATTGAACCCAGAGTTTCAGTTTGAAAATACAAAAATTTTCTAAGCACAAGTGATAGTAATGTTTTCAGAAAAAGTGAATGCACTAACTATAACTGAATTGTACAATTAAGATGGTACTTTCTATATGGTGTGTATTTAGCTTTAGCATAGTGAAAAAATAAAAATAAATTCAAAAGTGGAAGTGAGGGACATCACCAGTACTGAGAGAATATGAAAACTGTTCTTTTCGAAGCTAATATCTTCAGTGCTATTCATTCTTTTTGATTAACTTAATTGTAAATCTTACATTCAGATGCAAAAATAAAAACTTGCATTATTTTATTTAGTTTTCTTAATTGTGTAACTGTTTTCTTAACATTGTTTCCCTAGTCCACCATCAGGGCTATCAGGGTAGTTGCAGCAGTTTGATAGTGATGTACATATAGAAGTACATATTTGCGACATGACTTTAAAAATCAAAGAAACTATTCAAAATATAGAAATCACTTTTAAAAAGCAGTAAATAAATTAAAAACAAAGTTAACAATATTATGAATATTTTTGTATTACTCAATTTCCTGTGTGAGGGAAGGAATAATGAGCTAGGTATCTGAACATTCACATTGTTGCTATGCCTATGGAGCATCATTATGAATAATACGTAATATTAATAACTGCCATCTATTTTTATCTTTTTTCAGAGAACCATGAAAACCATTTTTACACATCTTAGCCTAGGTATTTATTTCACTAAATAAACAAAAAAATGCATGAGTAAAATATCTACCCATGATGTAGATGCAATTTTTCTTTATTGTACCCATGGAAAAAAGTAAAATGAGTTAGGTTGAGTAATTTTTAACTATCATTCAGTCATTGTCCTATGAAGTCAGAACTCAAAGTTAAATTTACTGTACTTCAAGATGTTTTCTTATAATTGCTACATCTTGTTGCCTCCCCATAGGCAGTGAGGAGAACAAACTTGGCAGAAGTAGTATGTTTTTAGAAGAGGAAAAAAAAAAAAGAACATATTAAATTTCCATGAAAAAATTAGGAGGTAATTAACCAGCAACTAATCCTTTTTTCAAATTTATATGGCCTTTGTCAATTGTGATTCCGTCTTTTTTTTTTTTTGGTAAAGATTTATTCATTTTTATTTATTTATTTTTTTAGATTTATTTATTTATTTGTTTGTTTGTTTGTTTGTACAAGCACTGGGTACAGTCAGAAGTGTGGGAGGGTGACAGAATTAACCAGAGACAGAGCGTGGAGCAGAACAGGAAGATTGATGAAGTACACTGCTGAGGGGAGCAGCAGGCGGCAGGAGAGGTCTGTGCACCATGTGGGACCCTCGCCCGGTGGCCAGGGATCGAACCAGCACTGCAGAGGCTATGGGCAGCTTCACAACCCAGTGCTCTACTGCTGCACCACCAGGGGAGGCCCCTATTTATTCATTTTTATACAAGAGCTGGGGTACAGGACAGAGGTACAGTAGGGTGAGAGGATTCACCAGACAGAGAGTGGGATACAGAACAGGCAGACAATCAAAATACACTGCTGAGGGGAGCAGTGGGGCACTACAGGAGAGGTCTGCTGGGTCTGCTGAGCCATGTGGGTATCTCCCTGGCTGGCCAGGAATCGAACCCACAATGCAGAGGCTGCGGACAGCTTCACAGCACTGCGCTCAACCCGCTGTGCCACTGGGGAGGGCTGTGATTCTGTCTTTTAAACTAACAATTCAGATCTAGTTTTAGAAACATCTTTTTATAATATTAACTTTCCCAATTTAATACACATCTCTTTAACTGCAACCAATAGCTTAATTTAATGCAAATTTAGAGAAGAGTTAAGTATTATCAACATTAATATAAACATCTCTGAACTAGGAAGATATTTCCAGATGTTAATATGGTAGGAAATAATCCCTCTCTCTACAAGTTACAGACATGTATAAGAAATTTACAGATATGTATAAGATATGTAGATATGTATAAGGTACAGATATGCATAAGAGATTTACAGATATGTATAAGATATGTAGATATGTATAAGATACAGATAGGTATAAGAAATTTACAAATATGTATAAGAAACTCAGTATAAGAAATTCTGAATTAGAATGTTAACTTGAAGTCAAAAACACTTTTAAACATCACGTCTTTTTGGTATTAATGATGCCAGATTTAAGAATTTTATGGTCTAAAAGAAAATCCTTTGAAAAAACATCAAGGAAAGGACAGTGTTTGCTCTCACATCACTAGCTGTTAATTGTATTCTCTAAATAAACATAAGTTTATGTTTACTTAGAACATGTAATAAAAACTGCTGTTGTCAGAAACCACAACCACAGTTAGAGAAGATGATTTCCTTAGTGGCAAAAAGTAATGTGGAAGTTTAACAATGTAGAGAGCAATATAATTTGTTCTAGCCACAAGTTGGGGCTTCTAAGAGGTCCTGGTCCCCAATCTTCTGTCTGCTCATGTGGTCCTAATGGAAAAGTATTCCAGCATACTAGTGAGAATTTAATATGTTTCCCTAGTGTAGCATCTTTTACTAGGTCAGACTCAAGCCTTGCTCAACTCCAACGTGCTACTAAAGCGAACCCTTACCTTGTGCTTACACAATGCTTAGTAATCAGGAATTAACTCATATATTCTCAGAAACCTCCTGAGATAGCTACCTTTATTATTCTCAATTTACAGATCAGAACACTGAGTCAGTGAAGCAGGATGAAATTTACCCCAAGTGTACAGCTGGTCAGTAGTGAATCCAGAATTCACAGCCATGTTTTCTGTCCTGTAGACCGTACTCCATTGTCTCCCAGATGGAAGAGCACTGGGTTGGGAGTCAGATCACTTGGATTCAGGCCTAAGCTGCTCTTTACTTTCTGGAATATTGAATCTCATCACATTAGGTCACAGACATCTTCTTTCAAGCAAGCATTGCTTTACAACTAGGTGCACTTTAATGTATTTAACTATTTCTTATGGTTTATATGTTACTTATTTTTCTAAAATAATGTCATGGGACAAAATGCCAAGTACCTTATGCAACTATTATTATATTTGAGGGCTATATTTTAAAGTTCATATAGTTTAGATTACTGAATTCTGAAATTCAAAGCACCACTTATATCTCACAGTTTTGTTTTTTTTTTTTGTTTTTTTTTTTGTGGCTTGTGTCACTTGAAGCTAATGGATCATTGTATGACAGTTTTCTTTCTAGGTGCTGTACACAATAGAGAAATATACAAGTAGCAGTCCAAATAAGCTTCATAAAATACTAATTTTGGTTCCCTTTGTCAGTTATGAGGAAACCTAGCCTTATACAGCATTTATCATTATTTCAAGAGATGTATGCATCATAGGAACTATTAGCTTCCTTCATGACTGGCATGACTTGTATCATGAATAAAATGAATACATATGAGTTATTGAATATAACCCTAACACAAACTAAATTTCAGGTATCTACTTTAATATAAAAATACGTTATGCCATTATCATATATCCCTGTGCATGTGTTCCCTACTAAAATTCAAATTGTATGTAAGCCAGCATCGTGTTTCCCCAATAACTTAATTACATTATAGATCAGCTTTAGCAATTTTAGAAGATGGATGCAGTATTTATGTGGCTTGCTACTCCCCTTGAGATATTCTGCTTTTATTCACTGTCATCTTCCCCTTTAATTATTTTTATATATTTTATAACGTAACTCATGTCTGGGTTGGAATTCTGTGCCATGTATGCAAACATATGATTACTAAATACTCAGTTTCCAAAGTCTGTGCAATCTAAATCTTCATTTTCCCCCAGTAAAAATCGAAACTTGTGAAGTACCATCACCAAACTCTGAAATAAGAGTTGTCCTTATTGTTCCGAATAACTACAAAATTCTAATTTTATTGTTTTGTATTTTTTTTGTTATAAGTATAAATAAACAAAACCACATCTCTTTGTAGCCACAAATGGAGTGGCCAGATAATTCTGCACATCAAAGTTTACTATTTTTCTCTTACGTTTCTCCTTCTATATAAAAAGCAGTCTTGTATTGTGACAGTAGGGAGATAGAAAATCATCTCATTCATATAGTAGAAACTCAATTTACATTTGGTATGAATGTAAATTTAGAATTGTTTTAATTTTTACTACTTAAAAAATAATTGAGACTAGCTTTTTTCAGGGTATAAATGTCTGATGAATGAGGAAAATTTGGATACTTAAAGGAGATAAAAGTACCTCTAATAGGGGCTCCCCTGGTGGTGCAGCAGTTGAGTGCTGGGCTGTGAAGCTGCCACAGTCTCTGCAGCGCCAGTTCGATCCCCAGCCACAGGCGAGGGTTCCACATGGTGCGACAGACCTCTCCTGCCGTGCCCGCTGCTCCCCTCAGCAGTGTATTTCGTCAGTCTGCCTGTTCTTTTCCCTGCTCTGGCTCTGGTGAATTCTCTCACCCTCCCGCGCTTCTGACTGTACCCAGTGCTTGTATAAATAAATAAATAGATAGATAAATATCTTTAAAAAAAAAGTACCTCTAATAACTAGAAATTTCCTTAAAAGCAGAAATTTTGAGGACTTTTCAAGGGTGGTAAGCTTTTGGATATGATACATGAAGAGAAAGTAGTTTATTTGGTGAATGACCAAATCATTTTCCCTGTCCTAAATTCATCAGTGGCTCATGTATTTAATAATACATAATTTAGTGGGATTAGAATTTTATTTAATCCCTGCCTGTAATTCAAATGATATAATGTGTAACAATCCAGGGTATGGGTGTAAAATATTATCTTTTTAGTAGAACTTACATTTTCTTGTAAGAGATTTTGTATGTTGCATAGCAGGGATAAATGTGTATACTTTGCATATTCTGTCTCCTGGTAGAGATCTGTCCAGAATATTGAAAGTTTAAAAATCTTAGAATTCTTCTGAAAGTGAGGACTGAACTGCATAACAATTCCAAACACAATACAGGCAAATAAGATTTTCGTATGCCTAAAAATGGTCTGTAATTTCTTAAGCCTCCATTTAGTTTTATATTGTCCTGATCTGATATAGACCTATAACAACAATCTAAGAAAAAAAAAATCAAAATGAGCTTTCACAAGATTTTATTCATACTTCTCTAAATATATTTTAATTTTAGCTGTCTGTTGATATTAGCAGTAAGAAGAGAAAAATACAAGGTTTCTTTAAAATGTATTATAAAGAAAATTTAGTTCCAAATAAGTCATAAAGAATGGGAGACTAGCTCTAATAGTTCGAAGTAATTTACATTAATGAAAACCAGCAGGCCTGCAGCAAGATTATATACAAAAAGAAAACATAATTTACATTGGTTAGTTCATAAGTTGCTGTACATCTTAGAATTACTAAGGGAATTTTTTAAAGTATTTTTATTTCAAAAGCAGGCACAAAAATGTCTGATTCACAAAATTATATTCTAGTGAAAAGGAATGATAAAAATCCTGAGCTTTCCATCAAATTGTTCCTGACACTGTGTGGGAGCTACATTAGTTTTTAAAATTTACCTCTTTTTTATAGTCTTTCATTTGATAATTTCTCAGGATTTTTTCCTTAGATAGTCATTGCCTCTTACCATTCCAGTAATCTATAAAAAGAGACTCAATGTGATTCATAGTAATTTGAAAGACTGTATCAATACCTGAAGTCAGTAAACTCCAAGCTGTGCTGTAAGCTGCTATTAAAGATATCCTTATAGACTATATTAAGAACACTAATGAACTGATCAATAAAAGCAAACCAAAACAGTTCAAGATAAAAATACAGGAATACAATTAGCATACACAATGCATCAGGTAGTGTGTTGGTAGAAGCAATACAATTCAGTTGGTATACACACACACACACACAAATACATGCACATACACATACATGTGTACACACATTCAGCTTTATTAACTACTATGGAATTCTCAAATAAACCACAAAGTAGTAGACATATTTTAATCAGAATGTCTAAAAAAATTAACCAAACCATGAATGTATATATATATATATATATATATATATATATACTCATAAAAGATACACATAAAATACACTATTTTCAAATAGATACACTATTTGCAGTATCAAAAGTCAAAATCCAGCAATAGAACATAGGATACATTAACTATAATGTATTTGTACAATGAATTCTATAAAACAATGAAAATGAACAAATTATTGCTATATACATGGTCATGAATGGCTTTTCTAAATCCAATGTGAATGAATAGATTCAGACAAAAGTAAAAATTTTCTAAATATTTATGTAAATAAGGTTTAAAAATATGAAAAGCATGGAAATATATTTGGGGAAGATGGTATGTTACATTATTAGTGGTAGTGACTTAGAGATGCCAGAATCAAGTACAGTAAGTTGAAACTGGAAAATGGTGTTGGTAGAAAGAATGCTATTAAATATGAACAAGCACATTGGTATACCCAGTTTTACTTTCAGGGTCCAGAATTATAAGTCAGTGAGATGAGATTTGGACCTAAAGATTGTATAATCATGTCTACAAGTCAGAAAAAGATTGATAAATCCATACAGGACACATGAGGACAAGCAAAGGCCTTGCTAGTATTTTATGATATGGGGCCATCATGAGGAATCCAAGCTAAGTAGGAATAATAAATGAAAAGGAACAGATTGAAGTCTTAGCAGAGTCAGACAGAAGGAATTCAGCATTCAATATGAAAAGAACAGTGGTTTCCAGATCAAAAAAAAAATCCTGGCAGTAAACTCAACATACATCACCACTCAACAGAATTAAGTACCAGATTAGTGGGGCAAAACTAGGTGATACAGACATAATTATTTTTGAGGGAGTTGCTCTTTGTGAGTTTACTAAGTGGACTAGAGCTAAAATTACAGTAGAAGGAAATGAATAGTGGCTTCTGTTTCTTCTGAATGATAGAAATTACTAAGGGAGCTTTTCATTTAAGTTACTGTTGGTTAAAGTTTAATCAAATGTTATGAATACATTAAATCCCAAGTCAGGCAAAATAAAGAGTATACCCTAAAGGCTATAAAATGGTTTTAATATTTAAATTTTTGTCTCTTTTCTAAAAGCGTAAGTAGGAAGACAAACGGATTTTTATTATATAACCACTAGTGGACTTTGCAACTTTGGATAAGCTTCTTCATTTCTATAAGGTTCAGTTCTGCAAAATGATGGCAATGTTATCTAACAAACTTCTTATGAATAAAAATGAAAATTATGCAAATAAAACACTGATTATAATACCTGGCTCCCTGAAATCTGTCAATAAACATTCATGGTAATTTTAGTCATTTTATCATACTTCTTTATGACCTATAAGGTAATAGTTAAACTCAAAATGTTTAAAATTCAACATTCACAGTTGCATATGTTATTGAAAACACATATTTTATGGAAAGCTCAGGTATTTTATTAGCCCTAACTAGGAAGCTAGAACTCATATTTAACATCAGCATAGAATACTAATTTTTACTCTTATCTATGGGATAAAATAACATAGTTTCCTCCATTATGTAATGACTAGGTTAATACTATGTTGAAGTATACTTTAATGTATTATTTTCAATAAAATATTCCATTGAGAAATAACATTCAATTTATTTTAATAACAATATTAACAATGATCAAATTGAATTTATGAGACATGTTTTTTTTAATTAATAAATTTTATTTTTATATTCCCCATACAATTGCAATCCCCCCATTCTGACCCCAATCCCTCCCCTCCCGCCCCCCACCCCCAAAAAGTGTCTCTGGTTCATAGTTTTTGTTGATTTTGATTTTCACTTTCTTATAGTTATTCATTTTCCTGGTCCCTTATTTAAGTTTTCTAGATCCCTGCTATGAGTGAGACCATCTGGTATTTTTCTTTTTCTTTTTGGCTTATTTCACTGAGCATGATCCCTTCCAGCGTCATCCATGTTGCTGCAAATTGCATGTGTTTATCTTTTATGAATGCTGAGTAATATTCCATGGTATATATGTACCACATCTTCTTGATCCAGTCATCTATTTTTGGGCATTTGGGCTGTTTCCAAAGCTTAGTTATTGTAAATAGTGCTGCTATAAACATAGGGGTGCAGGTGTTCTTTGGAATTGATGTTTCTGTGTTCTTTGGGTAAATACCTAGGAGTGGAATTGCTGGATCCTGTGGAAGCTCTATGTTTAGTAGGTCCAGAAATCTCCACACAGCTCTCCATAGTGGTTGGACCAGTTTGCACTCCCACCAACAGTGCAGAAGAGTTCCTTTTTCTCCACACCCTCGCCAACATTTGTTGTTGCTAGTTTTTTTAATATGTGCCATTCTCACTGGTGTAAGATGGTATCTCATGGTAGTTTTGATTTGCATTTCCCTGATTGCAAGTGATGTTGAACATTTTTTCATATGCCTGTTGGCCATTCGCATTTCCTCTTCAGAGAAGTTTCTTTTTAGTTCCTCTGTCCATTTTTTGACTGGATTATTTTCTTTGTTGTTGTTGAGTCTCATCAGCTCTTTGCAGATTTTTGTGATCAGTCCTTTATCATTAGTGTTGTGTGCAAAAATGTTCTCCCAGTTGGTGGGGTTTCTCTTTGTTTTTGTTATTGTCTCTTTTGCTGTGCAGAAGCTCTTTAATTTGATGTAGTCCCAGCTGTTTATCTTTGCCTTCACTATCACTGCTTTGGGTGATGTGTCTGTAAAGATGTCTTTGATGTGCAAATCCCGTAGTGTTTCGCCTATATTTCCTTCTATGTATTTTATGGTTTCAGGTCTTATGTCTAGTTCTTTAATCCATTTTGAGTTGATTTTTGTATATGGTGTGAGGTAGTGGTCAAGCTTCATTCTTTTGCATGTAGCGACCCAGTTTTCCCAGCACCATTTATTGAACAAACTTTCTTTGCTCCAATGCATAGTCTTTGTATGAGACATGTTTTAAATGAGAAGTATTAACTGACCAATGTTTTGTATAATATTTGTGTACTTATTTTCCTTGTCAATAATTATAGACAACTAGGAAGTCAAAGAAATTCAAGAAAAGAAATCTATATATTCACAGGTATGAGGTTCTAGGATATAAACACTAGTATAATAGCACAGTTAATAAAATTTTTAGCCTTTACGTAGTACCAGTATCAACTTACCCAGAGAAGATTTTTTTAAAGAATATTAAAAATAAAGGTCATATTGAATGTTTTGGTCCTTATCATAACATATTAGATCAAACTGTGTGAGGTCATCTTCCAAGAATGAATGCATATCTAAAAAGTGGGGGAAGAAATCTTGATATTCTCTTAAATAAAATGGAAAATAAGCAAGAATAAAGCAAATTTTCTTAAATAGACTTTTTCACAAGAAGGTACTAAACCATGTGCAAACAATGGAGAAGGCTACCACCAATTTAAGAATGTTAAATATTTTTAAATTTACCCCACACAGACCGATAGGGTATAAAAATAATGTCATCTTCCAAATAAAATGTATTAATTCTGAACAGCAGAAAATTTATCTTTCAAGGTTATAAAATGAATTATCTATTAAAAAACTGAAAAGTGAAGCAGTGCTTTCTCTAGCATTAATGAATCACAGCATGGCACATAATCTTGTCTGGCTCCTTGTGAGCATATTAATGTTATGCTAATAATCATCATGAAAACTAGGGGTAACTAATTAGAAAAGGAAAATAAGACAATGAAAATATGTATCTCACTCACATTTATAAAAGTCTGATTAGCACTTAATGCAATTAAAATATTAAAAGCTCTTTCAACATGTTATTTCATGGAGCAGCAACAATAGGATAAGGAAATAAACAAATGTTATTTCCTGCTAGTGTTTGTGTTCTGCTTTGTTCTGAAAGGGAGATGTAGGGAGGAAGCTATGTTCCTTATTTTAATTCTAATGGACTCTGATAGCATCTGCACAGAAGGAGAAAATATAACAAATATTAAATTGAAACTTTTAATGAAATCCCTTAGTTCAGACCTGGTGTCAGCTCTCTGAAGCAAGAAGCGTAGGAATAATCTGTAATCACATACTTCTCTTGAGCCAATCACTTTATTGACAAGCCTTGCATGATCCTTGGAGTCAAAGAATATAGCTTCTACTCACCAATTGTCTGTTTTGGTGCCATTGGTGGGCTCTCCTGGAATGTCATCTGCACAATGGCTTTTTCTTTTTTAATCTCTATCAGAGTTAAGAAAATTATGTTTTTTTTAATTTTTTTAAAGATTTATTTATGGATATAAGAACTTGGGTGTAAGCCATAGGTGCAGGGGGGTACGAGGATTCACCAGAGAGAGTGGGGAGCAGAACAGCTGGATCTACTGAAATACACTGCTGAGGGGAACAATAGGCTAAACAGGAGAGGTCTGCTGGGCCATGTGGGTTACCTGCTGCAGTGGCTGTTGCTGTCTTTAACCCATGTGCCACCAGGGATGCCCAGAGTTAAGAAAATTAAATGGACACTAGAGGGCTTTGCCCAGTGCAGGACACTGAGTACACTCGAATTAAATCTTGTGTTTATGCAGATCCTTTTTTTTTTTTAAAGATTTATTTATGCCTACAAGAACTGGACTACAGGCCAGAGGTGTGAGGGGTGAGAAGATTCACCAGAGACAGAGTGGGGAACAGAACAGGCAGATTGACTGAAATATACTGCTGAGGGGAGCAGGGGACAAGCCAGGAGAGGTCGGCTGTTCCATGTGGGCAGCTCCCTGGCCGGGGATGGAACTCATGCTGCAGTGGCTGTGGATTGCTTCATAGGTTGCATCTTAACCCCTTGAGCCACCAGGGAGGCCCTGTTTACGCAGATCTTTAGAGAATATAACCTACTAAATCCCAACACTCAAACTTCATTTAATAATCTCTGTCAGCACCAATTCTTCACTGGTTAAAGAGCTGTTTAGAGGAGATAGGCCAGAGGCAACTAACTTAAAGATGGGTTTCTCAATATTATCTTTTACCAAAACAAACACAAAACAAAACTTAGCAATTTAATTAAATTTAAGTGATAATTAGTAACTATCCTTGGAGCTTTGGTAATATCAGTGGTTTGTTATGTGACTTCAAAACACTTTACAGAGTTTATGTAGCCTTTAAAAATATTCCTATTTTTTAAGAATAATTTTACTTAATTATTAGTATTGCTTTATCTTGTTTTTATTGTCTGAAATATAAAAATACTGTCTTTTGTTAGAAATAATAAAATTCCTACTGGCTAGTTAATGAGTGAAAATAGTAGTTATAAAGCCATAAGGATAGTTACAAAATATATATGTATCTGTATACATTGAAAATCTGAAAAAGTATGTGTGTATATGTAAATAGATAGATATACATACACACACATTGTTCATGATTATAAATGGAAATGATGAGTTATTACCATTCCCTTGTTAACTTGCCTTTTCTGATATTTCTGTCAAAAGCAAGAAATAATGAAATATTTTATATTTTAAACAACTTTTCATTTTTACAAATAACATAGCAATGATAATTAGATGGAAATGATCTAGGGATTTTTAAAAAGAAAAATGGAGGGTAAAACAAAGATATTTTAATAACTTTGCTAAAATAGATTCTCAAATTATTACAATTCCATCCATGGTTCTACAAAATGAAAATATGTCTAAAAATCAACAATTGAGAAAAATAATATTTTACTAACTTACTGCAAAATAGAATTATTTTTTTGATCTCTCTGACATATAACATATTGTTTTGGGACCTATTCATTTTAGAATTTTATTCAACAAAACACTATTTCACAGGAATTGAGTGCTACAGTTTTTCCTTAGAAAAGTTGGTAGATTATATATATGCAAGCATAAAATGTATAATGTTATGAAATAGAAAAAACAAGTATATATGTATAAATACAATGTAGATGCATGTGTGTGTGTGAGAGAGAGTGTGTGTGTGTAGAGAGAGAGAGAGAGCAAGTGTTCTAAAATACCACAGATTTAAATGAAGGACATTGCAGAGAGCAATTTCTTTGTTGAATATGTGTTTATATTAAAATGCTGCAATTTATATAAATTCAAGGAGACAGATTTTATTGTTCCATGTGCAAATAGAACCATTCCAATCTGTAAATACAGCTTTCTTTACAATTAGTGTCACTTTAACAATAATAAAGGTTTTTTCTTTTGGTAATCATTAGTTCCATCGTAGCACTTTATATTCAATATATTTTTGAAAGCTCTCAATTTATTTTCCAAAGCAAAAGGATTATAAATTGAATTCTAATTTCCTTGACATACTCTTATTCTACAAAATTAATGATAAAGGTTTTTATTTTTGTAGTAAAGCTTTTTCTGCTTGTTAATTTCTTATTATACAGGCAATAAAACATTGTCAGGGAAAATTTATACAGAGTTCAACAATTGGATTTAGTTTTTAACTGTTCACTATCCATTTACCCTGATTTTCTTTTACAGTTAGTAAATGAAGAGTAAGTAGGCTTCTTGTATATTATTCATATTCTAAACCTTTTTGCAATACTGAAAAATACAATTATTTACCTTTGGTGTTAACGCTGCTTTAAAATTGTAAGAATATATGGGAGGATGTTTTAATGAAAGATACTCAAATCTTTTTATGAAGCAAGGTCATATTATACAAATATATCAACAAAGGAAGGACATACTGTGTTAAATATTCTGATTGGATCAAAAAAGTCCTTAAAAAGCTTAAGGGATTTAAAAAACATGTTATATATTCTACTTTGAATTTTAATTTTCAGTTCTGAAATAGACTTTTTTAGTCAGTCTGGAAATCAAGTGAAAAAAATAAATAAGGGGAAAATTAAAAATAATTTAAATATAAGATTGTTATTTCATAAATGTTATTTTCTTAGAGTATTAACTCATTTTATTCCCAGTTAAAATAACCTGTACAGTTAAATATATTAAAATTATTTTCTCTGTTTAAATTCTGAGCTCATGGGTTAATTCTAGAACACATTAATTATAAGCCACTGTCCTTATTATATTTGATATGCATCATCATTTTTCGATTGAAGTCTTAAATATTCCAGCAGTTTCTTCACAAGCCATTTCAAAAGTGATAAATTCGGCTTTAACAAATATCTTAATTCAGTAATCTAACAACAAAATTTCCCTATTTAGATACTCACACTTTGTTATCACCAAATAACATGGCAGTCATTAAAAAGTTTTAAATAAATAAACTTTTTTAGTCACAGATTGATTCCTTCTACAACGGATTCCTAAGTACATTCTACATGCAGGGTACTAGAATAAAACTGGCCAATGATGCTTGTGAGATACAAAGATGAATTAGAAAAGTGTCCTCCTTGCAATAAATTTATAGTCAAGTACAAAAGATAGTGTCTTTAAATGTACAATAAGTGATGAAATACACAAGAGATAACCGGACAACTACAAAATACCCATAGAGAAGATAATAGCAGTATAGTAGCAATAATAACTAATCTTTATTGTTTAATTTGTGCCAGGCACCACACTTTGCACCTCAGTGAATATTCACAGCCACACTAGTTGGCATGTCTTCCTATCCTTGTTTGTAAAATAAGGAACTAAGCTCTTGAGAGTTATTTGCTTGAGCTCATGTAGCTAATAATAAGTGGTAGAATAGAGCTCCACCTTGCCAATCCTACATTTTGCTTTCTAAGCCACCATGGTATTCTTCAGCAGACATTAGAGCAAAATATGGCCTGTTCACTTACTGGAGACAGGACTATCGTAAAAAACATGGACAGGAAGAAATGTTATATGTAACGGGAACATAGTGATATTATAATATACCAGGTGAAAGCAGAACTCTTTGGGATATTAACTTATTTTTTTAGAATATTAACTCATTTTATCCTTAGGTAAAATAACCTGTACAGTTAAATATATTAGAGTCAGGACACCCTTCAGAGAAGTAGTCATTTCAGCTGTTTGCTTTATTCAAGTGTGTGTTTGTGTGTGTGTGTGTGTGTGTGTGTGTGTGTTGGGTGGGGAAATCATGAGTGAGTATCTCTTGACCTAGCAGGCAAGGGAATTTTAAGTTAGAAGAAACTGTGTGCAGTGCATTGGAATCATGAAAAAACAGATTGCTTAAGATTTGGGGGAAATCTAAATGGATCAAATGTGGAACAAGAACTTGGAATGGTAAATTGAAATATACTGAGAATGTTTCATGGATTTATCTTAATGGTAGCAGTCAGTCAAATTTTAAGCTATTGCTAAAGTAAAAATTGAGGAAATCTAAGAGCCAAAAATTGGTCAGTGTTAGCTTGTTAAATAGTCATTGGACTGAGAAACATTGAAGAGGTAGAACACAGAATGCTTACAGTGGACGGCAATAGGGAGGTAGTTGGCAAGATTTAGCAATAGAGAAGGGTGCTGAGATGTTTAGCTCAATTGAATACATAGTGGTGATGCCCTTACCTGACAAAGAGCCTATAGCAAGAGTACCAAGTATGAATGCCAGGAGGAATGAGAGAGTGGAAGCTGAAAAGAAACTAAATTTTATTTGAATTGTTTAATCAATAAAGGAAGGATCAGAGAATTTGAAATAATTATGTCATTTAATTAGCTTTGAATGGTAAAGGATACAGACTGTATACCTATAGACACTGCAAAAGTATAATTTTCTTACACATTTTTTAAAAGATTTATTTATTTATATAAGAACTGGGGTACAGGCCAGATGCGCGGGAGGGTGAGAGGATTCACCAGAGACAGAGCGGAGAACAGAACAGGCAGACAGACTGATGACATACACTGCTGAGGGGAGCAGCCAGTGAGACAGGAGAGGTCTGCTGCGCCATGTGGGACCCTTGCCGGGCCGGCATTGAACCAGTGCTGCAGAGGCTGTGGGCAGCTTCACAGTGCGGAGTTCAATCCCCTGTGCTACCAGGGGAGGTCCAATTTTCTTAAACATTTTAATAAAAAGCAAGGTTTCAATAAACACATAAATGTTTTCAATGTTTATGATTCAAAGTCAACATTGAAAACTATTCTTTCTGAAATACGGAACTCAAACTATTCATGTGTTCTTTTGTCACTATGCCTATTGAAGAGCACAATCTTTTCCATAGGAAGAAAGTCAGAACAGATTTTAGAGCGTCATTGAGAAATATGTGATCAGTTGTTACATTAGCAATAATGAGGAAAAGAACAAAATTATTTTTGAGATGATATTTATTTTCCAAATATTTTACAAGGAAAATACTAGAAATGCTGCAATTATAAGTGCAAGTCTATCATTTTCAACTCTTGTGCCTTCTATAATACACGCTATTTCAGTGTAAATATTTTTAATTTTTTTTTTAGTTTACTTTCTCTAATTTTTCAAATTCATATTATCCCATGGTATTTGGCACCACTTTAAGACTGATCTTTAACAAATTCTAACTTTAATAAGATGCCAATAAAAATCTTTGTAATTTAAACTGTTTTACATATCCCTACACCCCATTACTAAATTATTTCTATCCAAATTGTATCTATACATTATATTAGACTTGTACTTAACTATGCAAATATTACATAGACATATTGAAGGTTGTGATTATTAATATTGCACTGTATTAACTTTTTGACAAAAAACAAACAACTTTATTTAAAACAATTCTCTCATTTTAGTTTCTGTAGAAGTCTTGAACAGCCTTAGAGATAGATCAATCTATCGGATTTTTTCCTTATTCATACTTTATCATGTATTTATAAGGACTTTTTAGAAAGTGTTTTTTTTTTTTGTAGTTCCTAAAACTCAAGAGCCACGTTAAAGCAGTTTAAGAAGTCAAAGCTGTTTTCTTTTCTTGCCCCTTGCAGACTCATCTTGACTCCTGACTTTAGTAGGTGAAAATGTGAAACGTGAACTTGAGTATTTTTTACCTTAACATTTTAAAATGCCTTTACTATTATCCAAGGAAAGTGAACCTTCAGCTGTTAAATGTTAAAATGGGGTCTAATTGAGCAGCTAAAGTAAAAGTTAGCTTTATTAGACTTTAATGGGTTTTGGAAGTTCTTAGGACATAGCTAATTATTACACTAATATTTCTGCATCCATAGTATTCATTTAGGCAACAGAGGAGAACAGTTATTTAGGCTGCAAGAAAATTAATGGACTCACCTACTCCCCTGTATGATAGAAGCAATTATTTGGTGATTTTCTCTTAATGTTGGGCACCTGGGTGCATTAAAATTTCCAGATGAGGTCTTAGAAATGCATAAGTGGTTGCCTGTGTCTTAGCTTTCATTTAAAAACATAATTATAGCAAGTATAATTATAATATTCATTTCTGACTTTCATTCTTGCAAAACAACTCTAGAAATAACTTTTCTGATTTTGCTCACTAAGCGAAGCTCACAAAAGTCAATCAATCAAATCTTCAAGGGTCACCTCTTCCAGAAATAATGACAATGTCAGAAGCCCACTATAAATGTTTTATTAAAGAGGAGTTAATGGAATAAATAAAATGACACTAATTTTTCAGTAAATTTTATTCATTTAGAGTTCTGTATGATTGAGTTTTAACATTTATTAACAGACTTATTTGACTGATTCAATAAGAAATGATGGGACAGATTTATATATATATATTTTAATTTTATAAACTGAAATTCACCCCTTTGTTATTTAAGATTTAAAATAATCATCCCTCACATTATTGTTTAAGATCATAATAAAGGTTATAATAATTTCTTTATATTTAAAAAAATCAGAGCTGTTTTGCTTTATTCATGCTAAATTCACTAATGATATCTTAGGCTAATAATTTCTTTTCAGGTTAGTTCTTCTCAGCAACACAACATTCATTAGGCCTAATTTCTAATATTGTTAAAATTTTAAAATAGAAATTTTCTTTCATTCTCTTCAAAAGTCAGAAAGTTAAAATACTACCTGAAAATAATTGACTTCTAAATTAAAAATATAAATGAACTTTCACTTATGTTTCCAATCACTTTCCTTCCCTTAGGGGTAGTATTTAATACAAAAATCAAGTGTATTCTATGCAGTATGGTTAACCTGCTAAATGGACAATTAATTATATTTGTTGCAATTACAAATGTAATAGATTTTACTTCATATATTTTTACTTGCCTTTGTTCTGTTTTATTTTTAATATATTTTTTCTCTCCTTTTGAGTTATCTTTTGGGTATATATTATTTCTAGACTCATTTGGCCCATTATACTTGAACTGATATATTTGATTTTATTAAATAAAGATTGCTTTAGAAATTTTAGCAAACACATGCATAAAAATATTGACCTCCCCTCCATTCTGAACTTTAGAGTTAAAACATTTAACTCTAGTCAACTTCATTCAAATTTATATGTTATTGTAGTTGAATATTTTCTTCTATTTTTAACTGCACACAACAATGTATTTATTGTGTTGTACAATCCATGCTTATAGTTCACACATTAAATACTTTATTTGCTTTTCCATTTCTAAATCTTAGCTCTTCCATCTAGAATCACATTCTTTTCAATCAAAGTAAACATTTAGAAATATGCATGGGCGGTTTTTTTTCATGGCAAACTCAATGTTTTTGAAAATGTGTTAATTTCTCTATTGATTTTGAGAGACATTTTAATTAGGTCTAGAATTCTAAATATAAAGGCATTTACTCTGACATTCGAGTTGCTGTTAAGAAATCAGTATACTGTTTATAAGACTTTTAAAACCTCCAAGACTTCACTTTTGAACTGGATGTGGAGTTTAGGACATTTTGAAGTTTCTACACCATGTACTATTTCCAGGTGTGGGTTGTTATTTACACTGTTAATAGTTTGTTTGGCTTTTTCTATGGCATATTTGGGCTTCTAAAGTTTTAGAATATTCTATTGCTCTTCCTACTAGTTCTGAAACTCTGATTTTGCTAAAAGTTCTACCTCTAAATTTTATGCCCCCAACTTGCTTCAAGATTTTTCATTTTTGTTGCTTTGCGAAGTGTTCTGTGAAGTGTTCTGGATCCCTTATTTTATCCTATCATTGAGCTCTATAATCATCAGCTATAGCTAATCGCTTTACAGCTTCTATGAATTCCAAACTTCATAATATTTTTTTTAATTTCTAAAAAATATATATGTCCACATATGCTTGTTCATATTTGTATGTTTATAGATTTCTATTTTTATCTTGTTTATTGAGACATATTAAGCATATTTGCTTCATACTTTGTGCCTGCTATTTCAAATACCTAAAACCTTTGTGGATATGACTTTGCATTTTTATCACAATAGACTGTTGTTTATGATATTTTGTTGCTTTTCATTTTGAAGATTATGTTACTCTAACTTTTCATCTTTTTTGTAACTTCTCTGTTAGAATTATTTATTTATTTATTTATTTTTGAGGGAATATTGGTTTACAACACTACATATGATACGGAGACAAAAGATCATACCTCATCAGAAGTTACCACACCACACCCATCGGCATTATGCTCTTAATCCTTCACCAGAGTTCATGAGGGCCCCTTCCCCTCTTTGCTTATCACCCCCACCTTCTTCCCTCAGTTCTACAGTCAGAATTCTACAGTTTGTTTTGTTTAGTTATCTTTGTTCCTCTGCTTTGATGTTTTGCATTCCACATATGAGTGAAATCATTCAATATTTGTCTTTCTCATTCTGACTTATTTCACTCTGCATAATCCCCTCCAGTTCCATCTATATTGTAACAAGTGACAAGGTTTCATCTTATTTTATACCTGAGTAGCATTCCATTGTGTATATATAAATCATTTTTTTAATCCGGTCATTTGTCATTGGGTGTAAGGTTGGTTCTATAACTTGGCTATTGTAGGCTGTGCTGCAAAGAACGTAGAGTGCATATACATGTTGCAGTATTTTTGCATTCTTCAGGCAGATAACTAAGTGTGGGATTGATAAATCACATATTTATTTTTAATACTTTAACTTTTAGGGAAATCTTCATACTATTTTCCATAGGGGATGAACCAGTCTACATTCCCACCAATTGTGTATAGAGGTTCTTATTTCTCCACATTCTCACGAGCACTTGTTTTTTATTGCCTTTTTGATATGAGGCCATTTTCATATATATGAGATGGTATATATCATTGTAGTTTTGATTTGCATTTCCCTGATGATAAGTCACACAGAACATTTTTTCATGTGTCTTATAGCCATCTGTATGTCTTCCTTGAAATGTCTATTTAGATCAATTTTTTTGTTTAGATTATTTATTTTCATTTTCTTGAGTTGTATGAGTTCTTTGTAGATCTTGACTATTAGCCCTGTTGTCAGGTACATAATGTGCAAATATTTTTGTGTGTTTGGTAGAATGTCTTTCTTTTTTAATAATAATTTCATTTGCTGTGCAGAAGCTTCTTAGTTTGGTGTAATCCTATTTTTGTTTTTGTTTCCCTTACTGTTGGATTCATATTTCCAAACATCACTGAAGTGAAGCTGTGCATATTCTTCTGTGTATTTTATGGTTTCTAGTCTTACATTGAAGTATTTAATCCATTTTGATTTGATCTGTGTATGTGGTATGAGATAGTAATCTAGTTTCATTCTTTTGCAAGTGGCTGTCCAGGTGTCCCACACCATTTGTTGAAGAAACTTTCATTCCTTCAGTGTATACTCTTGGTTCCTTTGAATAATTGTCTTTACAAGTATGGGTTTATTTCTGGGGTTTCAATTCTGTTCCATTCCACTGTATGTTTATTTTTATTCCAAAACCATCGTGCTTTGATTACTATAGATTCGTATAATAATTTGAAGTCTGAGAGTGTGATGTCTGTGTTTTTCTTGTTTGTTTTTTTTTTTTCAGAATTGCTTTGGCTACTCAGGGTCTATAGACCTATAACCCTGATGAATATAGATCCAAAAATGCTACATAACATTTTAACAATTTGAATGCAGTTATACACTAAAAGGATCATATATCATGACCATTCAGAATTTAGGCATACAAGAATGGTTCAGCATCTGCAAATCTATTAGTGTAACTCACCACATTAGCCAAAAGAAAGATAAAAATAACATGTTTATATCAATAGTTGCAGTGAAAGCATTTGAAAAGATTCAGCATCCATTTGTTAGAATTATTTGAAGCAAGCATAAGATGCATAAGATAGAAGAAGTTTATTTTAAAAAGCACTTGCTTCTCTGAGGAGGCTATGCCATTATCAGTCCCTAATCACTTTTCTCAAATTCTCTGTTTGTGGCTTTCCTGTTCATTCAGGTAGATTTCTGGACCTTGTATATATGTGTGTATGTATGTATTTTAAGATTTAGTTATGCATACAAAAACTGGGTTACTGGCCAGAGGTATAGGAGGTGAGAGGATTCACCAGAGTCAGAGTGGGGAGCAGAACAGGCAGACTGACTGAAATACACAACTGAGGGGAGCAGCAGGAGAGTCAGGAGAGGTCTGCTGCACCATTTGGGTTAGCTCCATGGCTGGCCAGGGATCGAACTCGTGCAGTAGTGGCTACAGATAGCTTCACAGTGCTGTGCTTAATCCCTTCCACCACCAGGGAGGCCCTAAACCTTGTATTTACCAAATCAATCATTCCGCTTTACCTGTTGAGCACACTGGTGGTGTGTACAAAACGCTGCAGACTCTAACAAGGGCATATGTTTGGTTATAGATTCTGAAAAAAAGTCTTTCCCCATTGCTTTCAATATTAAAGTTTAAGTTTGGCAGTTTTCTGTGTGTTTTGGCATGGTGTTGGTATTAATGGTGTGGAGGTGTGGATGTCAGGACAGAGGTGTGGATGGCAGGACAGGATTGATGACTTTCTCATTCACTCCTATAGTGAGAATTTTGTGTTTGGGAGAGAGGATTAAATATATGTGTGTGTGTGTGTGTGTGTATATATATATATAATATATATATGATACTTATTAGCAGGTGTTTACAGTTTGCTAATGATTTTTAAAGTATTCAGTTGTAAACTTGCTATCAAATATCTTTGTGATAATGAAAAAGTTAATAATCTTTCTGTTCCTCCATTTCTTCACTTATAAAATAATAACAAAATTTATTCAGTGGAAGGGATGACATGAGATAATATATGAAATTATGTATATAGCATCTAGAAAATAATGTGTTCAATATATATTAGCTAGCAACAGCAACAATAACATTATACAAATAATGTTAAGTGGACATTGTGGTTTGAAGAACTCTGGATGGTTTATTGATCTGTGGTTGAGACAACTTCAGTCACTGACTTACAATTTCAATGGAATAAGTTATGAATTCTAGTTGAATTTACAGAATGACTACAAATTGGAGACTGAGTGTAGAACAGTTTTTTGAGGAACTTAACTGAAAAAATATGGAAGCTCGGGGAAAGTATTATAAGTAGTTATAGAGTAAATGAAATGGTTTTTGCTTTAATGAAAGAGGTAGAAGTTTTAAAGTCTATGAAGGTAAACATTAAGGAGATAGAGATAAAGGCAGATGATGAAGCATTAAATGCTAGAGAGATGGAAGAGATTCAGATGAGTACCCTCAATGGGAGAAAATAATAAACTGTTCCTTTAAGAAAAATTGTAAGATTAAGTGCAGATATAGGTAGTTATTTAGTCATAGGATAAGAAGTTGACAGGTTTCACATTTGATGTCCTTAATTTTTAAATGGCTTATAGCATCCTTATCCCTGGAAGAGATGGAAAATAAATGTGATTTGAAGAACAGAGTAAACTTTTATTTTTTTTTTTTTTTTTAAAGATTTATTTATTTATTTATACAAGCACTGGGTACAGTCAGAAGCTCGGGAGGGTGAGAGAATTCACCAGAGCCAGAGTGGGGAGCAGAGCAGGCAGAAAGACCGAAGTACACTGCTGAGGGGAGCAGTGGGCGGCAGGAGAGGTCTGCGCGCCATGTGGGACCCTCCTCCGGTGGCCGGGGAGCAGCCGGGGATCGAACCGGCACCACAGAGGCCGCGGGCAGCTTCGCAACCCAGCGCTCAACCGCTGCGCCACTGGGGAGGCCCCCAGAGTAAACTTTTAGAGTGAAATATAAAACTCACATGTATAACAAAAATTTTCTAAACAAACCAAAGGTATAGTACAATTCAGAGACCATGAACCCAAAAGAAGTTAAATAATCAAGCAGGTTATTGTTACTATGAGATTATTATTATCAGTAGTAGTAAGTTACTATCACTCTTTATTCATCCAGAAGTAGGTTAATGATTAATGTGATTCAGGAGGAGAAACGTCCATATTTCTTTGAAGGACAAAAATCAGTGTGATGGGATATGACTTCTGTGATGGAGAGGGGAGGACATAATCCCTGAAGTAATGTGAGCAGAGAAAGTATTTATGTGACTGAAAAATTCACAAATATCAACAAAAAGGTCCTAAATAAGAAATGGATGGAAGGTTGTAGTGAGAAAATTCTGTTAAAGTTTATACATCCAGAAATGGACTATTTCTTGAGGAGAATTATCTTCATGTGCCAAAAGACTAGAGTATGGTTATGGAATAGAACTGATGCAGTGAGAGCTCAAAGATGGATGAACTATTATCCATACTTATGACTTTCACAATGGTTTATTGCATGTGCCATGTACAAGAAGATGATCAAGTCCATTCAGAAACCAAAAATTTATTTTTTAAGAATTTTTAAAAATTTTTTGTTAGGATAAAAGTGCATGTGAATGATGTAGCATAGTAACCTTCTAGAAAAAAAAAAAACATTAAAATAAAGAAATAAAACATTTAAGTTATGAAGAGGAAGATTTAAGTAACAATAAAGCCCGAATGATCTTTTTTCCTTTTGAGGATGCTTTTATTAGTTTTGTAACTTTTTTTTTTTTTTATTGAGGCCACCTTGGCTTACAACACTATATATGATTAGAGGAATCATATACATATGCTAGGGGAATAGGTTCACATCTCTGTCATGCCACACCCACTACCAAAGCACCCATAATAATCTACCACTGACCTTTGGGTCTCCTCTTTGTTCTTCTCTTCCATCAACCCCTTCTGGTAGCTTCAATTCTTCAATCATATTTCTAGGGTTTGTTTTGGGTGTTTCAAAATCTGTTCCAGTGTTTTACATATTTTTTAAAAGGTCTAGTAAACATGACTTTTTAAAACCTATATCTCATTTTTGACAATTTACCCCAAATGCACAATAAAATTCATGAAATAAAATGACATTTCTGGGTTAAAATTACTAATTTCATACCCAAACTTTTGTGTTAAGTGATGATTTGTTTCAGGAAAGGAATGTTAAAACAAAAACAACTTCATCTCTTTAGGCAAAATTTAGCTATTATCATAATTTAGCAAATTAGAAAATCTGAAATGAAATTGTTTGTTTATTGAAATTAGAGTTTAATTTGTAAGGACTGTGAAAAGGAGCTCAATATGCCAAGCCATAACTATGCTTTTATAGTAATCATCTTTCTTTTCTAAATGTGATTGTGTTGTTAGTTTATTTTAAAATATAAAAATGTATAATTGTGTAATACATAATTGAATAAATTAAAAACAGGATGTATATTATGATCTCATCTACGTAAGTTTAAAAAATGTGCATAACCATTCTATGTTAAACATCAGAATAGTGATAGGAAGCTCAGTATGTCTGGAAGTGCATGAAAGATACTCTGGGATGCTGATAATGTTTTATTTTTTTGGTGTAGGTGCTAGTCACATGAATGGGCATATTTACAACATTTTAGTGAGCTGTATGCTTATGATTTTTACATTTTGTTCATGTTCTCTTTCTTTTTAAAAAAGATTTATTTATTTATGCATAGAAAAACTAGGGTGTAGGCCAGAGGTATGGATGGCAGGACAGGAGGACAGGGAGAGGATTACCCAGAGACAGAGTTGGGAGCAGAACAGGCAGATCTACTGAAACACACTGCTGAGGGGAGCAGCAGCAAGACAGAAAAGGTCTGCATCCCCATAAATGGGTTAGCTCCCTGACCAAGGATAGTGTGATAGCTCTGAGACTTAACCCTTATGACACCAGGGAGGCTCTTGTTCATGTTTTCTATACTTCCATGAAGTTTACATTATTTTAGTGGAAGTTCTCATGTTAACCCTAAATTAAAAAATAAAGCAAGCCAAATCCTGAATCACTAGAAAAATCTTTACACAGAGTTTATTTGAAATGGCCATCAAGGGAGTCATCTGGATAGGCACCCAAAAAAAAAAAAAAAAAAACCCAGCTACCTGACTGACAGGAATGCTGGGACTTTACAGGGGGAGATGGAGTGTGAAGGAAATTCATGGCTCCACATTTCCAGGTCCAAATTCCAAATAGTTGCTGGGCAGTCTCGATGACAGGAGTCAAGGTATATGACTTTCCTAGGAGAGTGTTTTCTGTCACTAATAAATGTTTCTTTTGATACTATCAACCCCGAAAGGGAACAGACAATTTTATTAGGGATATAACACAATCAATTTTCCAAGTTCCCATGAATTTAGGTGAAGCCAGTTAATGGTTAATCATGAGGAGGGAATGCTGGAAGAGAGAGCAAATGTTAGAGTTAATTCCATTTATCCTTAATTTTTAGTCTAGGGGAGCTGAGGTTTTTGTTGTTGCAAAATTGATGGGATCTAGCTATACTCTTTATACATCTCTGGGCTTATTGGTTAAATATTCTGAAATTTGATTTATCTTATTGCCATTTGAGATAATTTAGTACTTTTTTGCTGTTTTTCCCACTACTTAAGTTTAAATCAAAAGTAGTCTCATGCTATGTTTTTACACTAGACAGTGGTTGGGTAAACAACCAGTCCCATCTTTAAGCCAATTTGAATCTGTCCAGAGTTGAACCCATAGACATGCCAATGAAAACACTTGTCATTAACTAGACTGTTAGTGTCTATGTTCTTTGTATTCAAGGTGAATAGTTGTTATCATTTTAATAACAATTACTTAGTTGGGTCAACAGGGCTGAATAGTTGTTATTAGACCCAAAAACCTATCAATCGAGATAATATCTAAGAGAAAAAAAGCATTTAGGGGGACTGTATTGTTACAAAAAATTTCAAACAGAAGAAAAGTCCTATAATTAAGATTTTTATCTTTTCCTTCATATTTATAATCTTTTCTCCTCCCTTCCTAGGCAACTGATAAAGATACTGGCAATTACAGTGCCATGGCATACAGACTCATAATACCACCAATTAAAGAGGGAAAAGAAGGATTTGTGGTAGAGACATATACAGGGCTTATCAAAACTGCCATGCTCTTCCACAACATGAGGAGGTCCTACTTCAAGTTTCAAGTTATCGCAACGGATGACTATGGGAAGGGACTCAGTGGCAAAGCAGATGTACTTGTAAGTAAATAAAACTTTATTAATGCTGGTTGAGTGTTACATAGAATACTAGCCAGAGGTGAGTTTTCAACTGCTAGAACTAGTAAATTTATTTGAGCAGGTTTTCTATAATATAAGTGTGATTAATTTTCATTTAAGCTATTGATAGCTATAGGTTAGAGTAGGAAAAAAAAACAGTTTAATGGTCATTCAGACATTTGGAAAATGCATAATATTTTTTTTTATATGATTGTGACAATAATCCCATAAGCATTGCATTTCTATTTGGTCTGCAGTTAACTGGAGCACCTTAAAATTTTAAAATGATTCACGAGTTGTGCTGTAGAAATTAAAATGTATGAAATTTTTATTACTTTCAGATCATTTGTAATTAAGCAAACTAAGGAAATATTTTGGGGCAAAGATGTGTTCCAATCAACGTGATTTCCTTGTTTTACCAAAATCCCCCTTTGATGATCCTTGACTATATATTTCTTCAGTCAATAGTATCACTTTTATGTTACTTTTTTTTTTCCCTTGGGCTATATACAAGCTCAGTAACAGAACATCCCCATGGGCAGTTTGAGGTTAACATTTTTTTTTTTTTTCTAAATGGAGGTAACATTGGTTTACAACACTGTATATAATACAGAGATATAGGATAGGATTATACCTCTTCAGATGTGTGACATGCCTGATATTAAAATATATTAAAAATATTGGGTCCTGGCCTCCCCTGGTGGTGCAGCGGTTGAGCGCTGGGCTGTGAAGCTGCCTGCAGCCTCTGCAGTGCCGGTTCGATCCCCGGCCACCGGCGAGGGTCCCACATGGCGCGACAGACCTCTCCTGCTGCACTCGCTGCTCCCCTCAGCAGTGTATTTCGTTAGTCTGTCTGTTCTGTTCCCTGCTCTGGCTCTGGTGAATTCTTTCACCCTCCTGTGCTTCTGACTGTACCCAGTGCTTGTATAAATAAATAAATAAATCTTTAAAAAAAAATATTGGGGCCTCCCTGGTGACCCAGGGGTTAAATCTTAGCACTAGCACTGCAAAGCACTCCAGTGGCAAATCAGCCTGAGTTCATTCCTAGGCTAGGGAGCTAACATACATGGTACAGCAGACCTCTCCTGTCTCGCTCGCTAGCTGCTCCCCTCAGCAGTGTATCTCAGATCTGCCTGTTCTGCTCCCCAATCTGTCTCTGGTAGATCCTCCCAACCCCCACTTATGGCCTACACCCCAGTTCTTCTCTGTAAAAATAAATAAAAATAAAATATTACAATAAAGGAACAATTCTTTTAAAAATTATTGAAAATATTAAACACCAATATATCTACAATATGGAATCTACCAACTTGAACATTTGAGTTATTTAGACTCTTTTTCTGATGAATCCATTAAAAGTTTTAAATAGAATTATTATTGGAATTAATTTTCACATAAGGACAGAATCAAGTATAATTTGCATTTTATTCGTTGTAACTTACTAAGCCTTCACTTTCCACAGCATTCATTAAGTTCTCTGGACAAATAAATCTTCAGATATGTGCAGATGAAATGATCAGATATCTTTCTTCTAGATAATAGTAAAGACCAATAATCATGTTTATGGTCAGAATGAAGGCAAGAGCATTCTCATTTTTAAGAGTAAAACTTCAATAAAGTACACAAAGGCCCACATAATCCATGAAGCTAACATAGGAAATATTAAGTTCAACATAGATTGTTGATCAAATTAAAATCTGTAAACTTTATATAAAATTATTTTGTCATTTTTCTTATTAAACTTTGCACATTGTTAAGTAAGGTCACTACAGTAAGTATAATTAAAATATACAAACATAAGAATATATAATCATATATATGTATATATAATGTATGTAAGCAATGTGAAGTTTATAGGGTGTGTATGTGGACTCTATAAGCTATTGTGTAAGAGTTTAAAAATATACCTTTAAAATTATCGAAACTATAGTTGCACACAAAGAAATTGGATTCAAAGAAATTCTAATGTGATATATTTGTAAATCATAATTTATATACAAGGACAAATTTCTCACAAAAGAATATTTATGATAAAATTTGAAAGCCTTCTAGTCAAGAGAAGGAGATATGGAAGGAAATAAGGCTCTTATGCAGAGAACATGTGGCTAGACTAAGCAGGAAGAGAAATGATGAATGACTGATGTTTACTCACTTGGCTTTGAAGAGTGAGAGAAGAAAAATGAAAGAAAGATTGGACTGGAGATAGAAGTAGGTGTTACATATAAAAGTTGTGGGCCATCTTAAAAATATTGGAGCTCTTTCCAAAAGTAATAGGAAACTATTTAATTTTTTTTTTTTTACTAATGAGTGAATATAAGATTTTTACTTTAGATAAAACCTTCTTTATTCATGTAATTCTGAGTCTCCTGAAGACACTCCTGCCATGTTAAGTAGTAGCTTTTGTTTATGTATTTGTTTAATTTTCCTTCCACCAGTCTTCCTAGACCCATTGGCAGAATAGGATCCTCAGTGCACAATAAAAACTTTATTCTCTCTCTTTTTTTTTAAGATTTATTTATTTATTTATTTATACAAGCACTGGCCACAGTCAGAAACGCTGGAGGGTGAGAGAATTCACCAGAGTCAGAGCAGGGACCAGAACAGGCAGACCGATGAAGTACACTGCTGAGGGGAGCAGCAGGCAGCAGGAGAGGTCCGCGCGCCATGTGGGATCCTCGCAGGCGGCCGGGATGGAACCAGCGCTGCAGAGGCTGCGGGCAGCGTCGCAACCCAGCACTCAACCACTGTGCCACCAGTGGAGGCCCAGAACTTTATTTTCTTTATGTGATTCTGTCACTCACTGTCTCACATTATTTTTGTGCACTTCCAAACATTGAGTTAATGCTAAACAAATATCAGTAAGTTTAGCTTCTGAGTTACCATTATCATATTCAAAAGTTCTCCTATCTTAATTTTTGGTAATACATTGAAAATGTGATTGTTTCAATATGCTTAATTCACAATTCCTTTAATGCCTTTTCTCCCATGGCTCTATCTTCTACCCTACTACAAGAACTTGAAACCAGTTATTTTGTATTAATGATTACTACAACACCTCTAGACTCTCATTTTAAACCTCCTACACTTTGACCATAATTCAGATGTGTTTGGGTAATTCCAGCATTCTTTTGCCCCCATCTGGTTTGATCATCAATCAATTTATCCTTCTATTTTTCCCCCCTCCCTCTGCTTATTTGTATTCTCTTCCCTGCTTACTAGCTTTATAACACTTTTATGAATTATTATTAGCACTTAATCTCATAAAAATTCAATTTCCTTGACCCTTCCCAACATCATACTCAATTGTCATAACCCTAACTGTAGTTAATTCCACTTTCTCCTTTCTCCAGAACTATGCCCATGTGAAATATGTCTGCAAATATATATATATATATATGTATATATAATTGAGTAATTAGTCTTAATTTAAATTAATGATTATAGTCCTTAAGTGAGCTTTTACATCATCCAGTAACCATGTAGACTTTCTGGTTACCACTCTTTTTTGCTTATCTCTTCTGTCACTGTTCATTTCTTTCCAATAGTCTTTGCCAGTTCATTCCTTCCACTAACCTTTTAGTATTGATATATTTCTCATTGATTCTCTTTTCTGTAAGTTCCCTATGACTCAGTAAACTCATTCAGACATATAACTTTAAATTATCTATATACTTAGATCTCTCAAATGTATCTTTTCCTCAGGTTCACTCCTAGAGATCGTATTTATGTATCTGCTTGTATATGGAACAATTACACTTGAATGTCTAATAATGATGTCTAATGTTTCATAACTGAACTCTTTCTGATCATATTTCTCCCATATATAGTCTTTCCAATCACTTGATGACCAAATCATCTTTGAGTAACTTAGGCTAATATTTCATGTTTCTTTCTCTCTTAAACCACATGTTCAATCCCTCAGTAAATACTGATGTATAAATATAAATATTTAACACCAATAAATACCTTGTGTGTATATATATATACACTATATATATAGTATACATATATATGTGTGTATGATCTGCACATTTTCAGTTATTTTAATATTAATACTTGGTTGAAACCACCAGTAGGTTTCACCTGTGTCACTATACAAACTTACTAACTTGTCTCCATGCTTTATACTCTTGACCAACTGAAGTCTTTTTTTTTATTATTATTATAGCAGTCACAGTGATTTCTTAAAATAGAATTCAGGTTTTGTGAGTTCTCTTTTTAAAACCTCCTAATATTGGGCCTCCCTGGTGGCGCAGCGGTTGAGCGCTGGGTTGCGAAGCTGCCCGCGGCCTCTGCAGCGCCGGTTCGATCCCCGGCTGCTCCCCGGCCACCGGAGGAGGGTCCCACATGGCGCAGACCTCTCCTGCCGCCCGCTGCTCCCCTCAGCAGTGTACTTCACTTCTGCCTGCTCTGCTCCTCGCTCTGGCTCTGGTGAATTCTCTCACCCTCCCGCGCTTCTGACTGTACCCAGTGCATGTATAAACAAACAGACAAATAGACAAACAAATAAATAAATAAACAAAAAAAAAATAAAACCTCCTAATATTATACATTGCTTTTAGAGAAATATTGAAGTTATTACTGAATACCATGAAGTCCTTGATAAGTTGATCTTCTATGGTTGCATGTTCTACTCTTCTCCCTCTAACTGATTTAACCTCAGTAATACTGTTCAATTTGTTGTTCCTCAAACACCCCAAAATGTTCTCATTTCGAACTTTTGCAGGGACTCTGCCTATAATGTTCTTTCTCCAAATGTTTTCGTGACTAGCTCCCTCAACCTTTTCAAATATTTGCAAGGATATTTTTCACAAGGAAGGAAGGCTTCTTCAAGCACCCTATTTAATAATGCAAATGGCCATTACCTCACATTCTTTCTTTTTAATGAAACTATTCTATTTATGTCCATTCCCCTCTACCTCCACGAGCTCCATGAGGAGAGGTTTTGTTGTTGTTTTTTAAATATTTAGTGTATGCCAATGTATATCATGCCATTGGAATAATTTCTGACATATATTGAACATTCCATGTCTATTCAATGAATGGGTGGTCTGTTGCTTAAAATGTGAATTAACAGTTCTACAAGAGAAGTCTATGAAACTGAGGATCCCAAAAATCATTTTCTGGGCCAACAAAATCAATTTTTTTCTTGAGTATATTAGAACATTATTTTCTTTTTTGTCCCTACATTTGTACTGCTGTCGCCATTGTGTGCCATTGTGTGCTTCATAGCCATACATGATCAGATAAAGTCATTTTCAATTAATAATGTCCACACTTAAACAAACCGTATTACTTTTAACAAATCCATTCTTGACTAAAAACCTTTTTAACATTTTGTGCAATGAAATGAAAGTATACAGAAAACATTTTTGCTATAAAAGGGAGTATGAAGACTGTTTCAAGGAAAAGTACTATGACAGTTGAGTTAGTTTCTTTTTTTTCAAGGAATAGTATTTTATTTGAAAGAACAACTTAGAGGGCTTCCCCGGTGGTGCAGCGGTTGAGTGCTGGGTTGAGAAGCTGCCTGCAGCCTCTGCGGTGCAGGTTCGATCCCCGGCTGCGCCCCTGCTGCGCCCCGGCTGCGCCCCGGCTGCCCAGCCATCGGAGGGTCCCGCATGGCTCTCACCCTCCCGCGCTTCTGACTGTACCCAGTGCTTGTATAAATAAATCTTTAAAAAAAAAAAAAAAAAAGGAAAGAAGAACTTAGAAGCAAAGTATGGTTATTCAGATTGAATTTTTGGTGGGCATTTACACAAAATTGAATGAAGTGAGTGAGCCTATTACTTTAAGAAAGCAATAGTATTTGTTGCTAAAGATACCATACAAGTTTTGAAGCATCAATTAGAACACTGGAAAGTTTGTATTCTCCACTGTGGACTTGATCGCTGCCCTTTATTTAGTTTCCTGATAAGATCAGCGGTCATATGAAAGAATTCATTTTTTTCTTGGTATTATGTAATGAAATGTGTCAACATTTGAAAAATCAATAGTCTTCAGTGAACCAATTTTCCAAATGACCAATGCAAGAAGTTGTTAAAGGGCCATTCATGGGGAAAAGATCTATTCAAAGAACAGGTAGCTAAATGTATTTTAATGTAACTGAAATGGTTTTACATTATAATCAAAACTATCCTTGAAAAAACTACTTCAGTTTTGATATAGAATAATATATACAATTATCTTAAAAAAAGATTATTAAAATACTTCTTCCAGTTGTGATTGGTCCAGCGAAACATAAGGGTCTCATCATTGAGTTTTGCTATTCAGTATATTAGCTATTTGTCATAAGTGCTGAGTACATTAACTACTGAGCACTTGAAATATGGCTAGGTCACATTAACATGTCATAAATATAAAATATACCTGGGTTTCAAAAACTTAGTATAAAAAAAAACAGAACTGAAATTTCTCCTTAGTGGGTTGTTTTATATTGACTATATGTTGGAGAGGTAATGTATCCAATATATTAGCTTAAATATATTATTGAATTAAAGTCACTATATTGTACCTTCATTTTGTGGGTATCAGAAAATTTTCAGTTACATATCTTGGGTGTATTTGTGGCTCACACTATATTTTTATTGGATGACACTGTAAACTTATATGGAAATAAAGGCAACAATAGGAAAGAAAGGGCTTTTTTAGGAAGAACTAAAAGGACTTAGAAATAATAAAATCTATAAATTTGTGACATGTTTTTAGAATTTTGTGTTTCACAAATGTTATTTCTTTTTATTTTTCACCATACCTAGAATTTTTAATCCACTGTAAAGTTTGGTAGAATGGTAGAATATGATTTTACGTTTTCATTAAAATAAATAAAATTAATTTTATAAGCAGAATGTTTTAAAAATTGGTATAATACAAGGATGTGTGTATTTCTGGAAATGAATGGTGGTTATACTGGGAGTGTAACATAAAATCTAATAATTCTAGACATCTTTGCTAGAGATGTTAGAAGAAACCAAAGTTTCATTTATTTGAAAGATAAAAAAATTAAACTATAACAGCTTATTTTCTTTACTTGAAGTGTGAAAATGTATGCATTCTATATAAATCATATATTAGAACTTTATGGAGATTTAAAATTTGATTCATTATTTTATTATATTTTTATTAAGATAATGCTTTACAGCACTGTATGGGATTTAGAGATATAAGTTCATAACTCTGTAGATATGTATACTCACCACACTCACCCATAATTGTCCACTATAGTTAATTAGGAATCCTCCTCCTCTTTGATCCCTATCCCAGACACCCACCGTCTGGTGTCCTCAATGCTATATCGTTATTTTATTTATTGATGTAACATTGGTTTACGGCACTGTATATGCTGTATAGGATCACATCTTTAGACATCTTAGATGTCCACCACCAAGGCTCCCATATTTCTCCACCAAAGTCAATGTGCCCCCTGCCCACTTTACTGTCTCCCCTCCTCTACAGTCTGATTTTTAAGGTTTGGTATTGTTTTGTTTTTCTATATTCCACATATAAATGAAACCATCCTGTATTTCTTTCGCCTCCTGAATCATTTCATTTTGTAAAATCTCTTCCAGTTCCATCCATGTTGCAGCAAGTGCCAAGATTCTATTTCATTTAATATTTGTGTAGTATTCCATTGTGTATATATAACACATTTAGATTTGTTTCTTAGCCATTCATCTAGCATTGGGCATTAGTTTTTTTTCCATCACTCAGCTATTGTAAATAGGGCTGCAATGAACATAGGGGTGTAGATGTACTTTCCAATGCGTGTCTTTTCATCCCTCGGGTAGATATATAGCAGTGGTATTGCTGGCTCATATGGTGCACCTATTTTTAATATTTTGAGAAAACACCATACTACTTTCTGTAAGAGATGGACACGTCTGCATTCCCACCAAAACTGTATAAGGGCTCCTTTTTCTACACACTCTTACCAATACTTGATATCTACTCTTTTTAATATGGGCCATTCTCACAGGTATGAGATTGTACATTATTGTGCATTTGATTTGCATTTCCCTGACGATAAGTGATGATGCAGAAGGAAGGGAAAAAGGCAGAAGCAACATTCGCCTATATATATGTAGAGTTTTTCATTATATATATTTACTACTAGAGGCAAAAAAATACATTTCCACACAATTTGTGTATTTTTATTTCTCAGAGTCAATTAGAACTGGAAAATTAGGCTCACACTGTTTCAAAAGATCTCTGACTAGTTGGAAATATTTCACGTAATATTTCAGATTTTCTTTTCCTGGATTATGGAAAGATTTGGCAAATCTATACCTGTTATCTCACATGAAATGTGTACTATAAATGAGTAGTCCTTTCCTTCTTTAGATAAATCGTGTTCTATGATTCCAAAAACTTAGTATAAGTTTTCATTTTTCCTGTCATTTTAATCCATACATTAAATATTTCACTCATTGTGTTTCCTGCCAGGTACTGAAGGCATGTATGCTGGTGACTCTTGATGGGCTATCTATGAAAGCTATATGTAGAGAAGTAGAGAAGTTTGCATATAAATTGAAATTATATGTATCTAATATATGCATCAAAAATTATTCTATGTGATAGATTATATTCACACATATGCTACTAAATATACCTAATCCAAAGTATTGAATTAATGTCTCTGGTGCACATGCATTTAAACAATTTTAATAGTACATATTGTATATTTGCATAGGCCAGTATATGATTTCATTTAACATTTTTATATCAGTATTGTGTAATAGTAAAGAACACATATGCTAGAGTCAGACAGTGTTTAAATTTTGGCCAAGTTATTAAACCTCCCTTTATTAGTTTTCTTATTTAAAAACTGGAATTGTAGGCAGCAGCTCTCCTGCCATGTATGACCATGCAGGTGTTTCTTTTCACCAACTCTCTCCCTTTGCAAAACAGCAGAGGCAGCTCTCCTCCCAAGGCTGCCCCTCTGTGACCATGCAAGCCTCTCTTCTAACAAACCTGTCCGGTTCAGGGGCAAATCTTTCTTCTTGCTTGTGTCTGTGCAAGCATCCTTGACTTCCCTTCCTTTTCCTTTTTATAGTAAACCTGCTCTTTTGAATATGAAAAATAAATTGGAATGACAGTAATAACTACCTGAGACAGCGGTTGTTAGATTCAAGTAATTTAAAACCTATAGATTATTGAAAGAATAGGTAAATCTATGTTGTGAGCACAGAATAAATAGTTTTTTCTTCCATTTTTCTAAATATGAACCATGAAGGAATTCAGAAAATGTTAAATGAATAGGACAGATTCATAAATTTACTTAATTAGCTGATTTTAGCTCCATATGTAAATATATATCTGCATGAATATATCTCATCTGCACAAAAATAAAGTTGGTGAAAGCAGACATGAAAGTTATATATGATGATTTCATAGAATGAATTTGAGTAAGTCTTAGCTCTGTTCTTAGTCACAGTGAATAAATGATTTCCCAACATTCGTAAAATCTATAGGGCCGGCTTTCCATTGTTCTGTGTTCTTTTATAACAAAATTAAAAACCAATATATTGGTCAAAGTGGTTAATTGTATGTTGAAGGATGAAATTGGATATTTTAGTGGTGTTCTACAGGTAGTGCATGCACATGTTGATTTTCAGTGACATACACCTGAAACATGTTATAATGCAATTTTACATCAAACAAAAATACCTTTGTTGCATTAGTAAATAAACCAGAAAGCAAACAAAATCAACAATGGAATTCACATAGGAATTTTTAACGTTTAGGTAAGAAACAAATATTCTATTATTCTTACCCTTCCCCAGAAACTTAGAGTTTGTGTAACTAAAAATATCACTGTTCCTATATTTAAAAATGGGAAACTATTGTGTCTATGCTTTGTAAGGAAGAGATAGTTATCTTTTATCTTTCATTATAGAAATGTTACTGAGTAATAGCTAAGTGAACTTTTGTCCACCTTTTTTCAGGTGTCTGTTGTCAATCAACTGGATATGCAAGTGATTGTTTCTAATGTGCCTCCTACTCTAGTGGAAAAGAAGATAGAAGACCTTACAGAGTAATTAATTTTTGTTTACTTATATTTTTTTTTCATGTAGACATTGTTCTAATTGGATTGTGTCATTTTTCAAAGTTCAGATTAAACATTAACACTGTCTTAATAAAATTTAGCTGACATATTTCTAGTAATTGCCTCTGCTGTTTTCTTCATTTAGTTCATTTGAACTAAATGAAGATTTAGAGAACCTTCAAGTAGGAATGAAATTTAAGTGAGAGCTATTCAGAATGCTTTGATTGATAAATCGACATGTCAAAGTACTGCATATACAGAATAAATTCACAATATTCATTATTTGAGTATAGTGTATATTTCAGTTTTATTGTCCCAAATTGTTTAAAAAGTCTCAAAATGACAGCAATCCAATTAGTCCATGGGAGTGTTATTTTTTAAAGTGGTATGTCTACACATTTAAAGCTTATTCTTTGAAAACATTATGTGACTAATCTTATATATATGATATACATTATGTGACATACATATATATATAAATTGAGGGGACATAGATTTCATAGCATTCTATATGGTTTAATAGCACAGGTTCGCACTTCTTGAAATATATATTGCCACACAACATCTACCACAGACTTTTGGCCTTACTCCATCCCTCCTGGCCATCTAAATTCTGTAAACAGATTACAAGGGTTTGAATTTGTTTGTTTCTGTCTGTCTCTTTATTTATATTCCATATATGAGTGAAATAATTGGTATATAACTCTCCTTCTAACTTATTTTACTAAACATAATTTCCTCTGGTTCTGTCTATGTTGTTCACAAATGGCAAGTCATCTTTTTCACAGCTAAGTAGCATTCCATTGCATATATATACCACCTTATATAGACCATCTCTCCTTAATCCATTCATCATCATTAGGCATTAAGTTGTTTCCATAACTTGGCCATTGCTAAGTGCTTCAGTGAACATAACAGGGTGTTTTTTCACTGTTATTTTTTTTTCAGTAGTGTTTTTTTTTTCCATTTTTTTAAAGATTTATTTATTATTTATGCATACAAGAGCTGGGGTACAGGCCAGAGGTGTGGGGGTGAGAGGATTCACCAGAGACAGAGTGGGGAACAGAACAGGCAGATTGACTGAAATACACTGCTGAGGGGAGCAATAGGCAAGGCAGAAGAGGTCTGCTGTGCCATGTGGGTTGCTCCCTGACTGGGGATTGAATTCATGCTGCAGAGGCTGTGGACAGCTTCATAGGTTGTGTCTTAACCCCTTGTGCCACCAGGGAGGCCTTTTTTTTTTTTTTTTCATTCTTTAGTAGATACCCAGGCGTGGAATTGCTGGATTATATGGTAGATATATTTTTTTAATAGTTTGAGAAACTGCAAAACTACTTTACATAATGCCTGGACCAACCAGTCAACATTATCACCAACAGTGTACAAGGTTTCCTTTTTCTCCACATCTTCACCAGTATTTCTTCTTCCTCATCTTTTTTATACAAGCAATTCTCATGGGTATGAGATCGTATCTTTTTTGTGGTTTTGATTTATTTGCATTTCCCGTGTGATAAGTAACTATGAATGTTTTTAAATGTGCTTGCTGGCCATTTCTGTGTCTTCTTTGAGAAAGTCAATACCCCTTTGTAATGAAACAACCCTTTTTAATTATATTAAAGTATAAAATAATTCTAGTAAGACTCTGCTTACTACAGGTGATCTTACATATCTATGTTCTGAAGTACTTTAGTTTGACTTTAGGGCTATATCTTTGTGAGCCTTCTGTTTTTGTTACTTACAAGTTTTTGAAATTGAGAAGTAGGAGAAACAACTGTGAGAATTAGGATAGAGACAACTTACCATAACCAACAATTGATTGGCAATAGTATCTAAAGAAGCAGCTAAGAAATCTCTGCATTTCATGTCTTCTCCAATCTCCTTTGACCTTACCAAGAAGTTGTAATCAGTAAAAAACAGTTTAGGATTCTGAAATATAAATGGTTCAAGAACCTACAGAAGGGCCTCCCCTGGTGGCGCAGGCTGTTAAGTGCAGTGCTTTGAAGCTGTCCGCAACCTCTGCAGTGCCAGTTGGATCCCAACTGCCCGCATGGTGCAGCAGACCTCTCCTGTGGCACCCGCTGCTCCCCTCAGCAGTGTATTTTATCAGTCTGCCTGTTCTGTTCCCCACTCTGTCTCTGGTGAATCCTTTCACCCTCCCATGCATCTGGCCTGTATCCCAGTTCTTGTATAATAAATAAATAAATATTTTAAAAAAAGGAACCTACAGAAGTGGCATTTTCGTAAAGTATTTGAAAATACTGTGTTGCAGTATAAATTGGAATTGATAATTTATGCAACGAATAGTTGCATAAACATTTCTCTGTTTCTAAATATAATATGAAAATTCAATGATAGTAGGACATTACTGAATTAGTTATTTGGAGTAGAAAGCCCATCACCATGAAATTTTTATGCAGTATCTGAAATGTGACTTTGTAATTAATTTATAGCTCCTGGAATTAAGGTTACAAAATAAACTTTAGAACTCTAGCCAAGGCATAAATTTCTAGGATAAGAACCATTAAATCTCTTGGGAGGGCTCCCTGTGAAATTGTAAACAATAAATGTTAGCACTTATGTTTTATTTAATCAGTGTAATAAATTAGAATTAATATGGGGGGAAGGTTAAGTTGAAAGGCAAATAAACCAATCCATTTTATTTGATCATATTTACCCTCTTTTAGAATTAGAGGATTCAGGGAGATTTTTATTAAAGGGGAGATATTATTATCTTAATAAATAAAATTAAATATATTTTGATAGTAAATTTTATAATAATATAATTTATTAGTGTTACTTAAATTGTTTTCTTCTTAAATCATTTATTTTTATTCGAACATTTAAATGTTAATTATTTTAAATTGAAAACAATAATTTTATTAACAAAATATTTTTTAAAATTAAGGTTCATTTCCAAAAAGAGATAGCAGTAAGGATTTAGCCTGTGCATTTTGCCTTGTCAATTCCTAGAGTATTATCCTTTGTAGAGAGAAAAAGTTGCAATGCTTTTATCGTTCAAATATGAAGACACTTTGAGGAAATTCTTGTGTGAAATTTCTAAGCCATTTATTAACTTTTTCCCCTTCCAGACAGCTCTTGTTGCTTTTGAATTCAGAGGAACTAGACTCAAGCCCTTGTTCACCAAAGATTAGCTAGGAGCTCTTGATCCAGTAATTCAGTTCTTTAAAGTACTAATATCCACATTTTAATACTGGAGATTTATTCATTAAATAAAAAGTAGTTATTGGTTATAAACACTACAGATTAAAAGTGAACAAAAAGCAAATCCCAGGGCTTCCCTGGTGGCACAAGGGTTAAGATGCAGCCTGTGAAGCTATCCACAGTAACTGTAGCATGAGTTCGATTCCTGGCCAGCCAGGGAGCAACCCACATGGCACAGCATACCTCTCCTGACTCACCCCACTGGTGCTCCCCTCCGCAGTGTACTTTGGTCATTCTGCCTGTTCTGTTCCCCACTCTGTCTCTGGTGAATCCTCTCACCCCACCCCCACACACACACCTCTGGCCTGTACCCCAGCTCTTGTATGCATAAATAAATAAATCTTAAAAAAAAAAAAAAAAAGCAAATTTCCTCTTCCCATGGAACTTGCATTCTATTTGAGGCGAAAGAGCAAATAATCGTAGTAAATCAACATATATGATGTTAGGTGGTGTAACTGCAATAAAGAAAAGTAAATACAAGTAGCAATGTAACATAATGGAAGAAAAGTACTATTTCCCTGTGGCAGGCCCAAATTAAGAATTCCTACTGGAAATAGTAAAATAAGTACTTACATTCCGGATAAATTGAAATCTGAGCAGTGACCTGAAAGAAGTGAAGAAGAAAGTCATGTGCCTATATTGGGGCGTGGGGTGGTGTGTGTGTGTGTGTGTGTGTGCATGTGCGTGCGTGTGTGTTATTCCAGAGACCGAAAATTGCAAATGTGTAGGCATGTTTGCTATATCAGTCTATAGATATCAAGACAGAAAATGAGTTATATGTGACCTCACAGACCACAAGGAAGATGTAGCATTTTACTGTATAGTGGATAAAAAGTCAATAGAACTACCTGCTCAATAGGTAGCCATTAACTATAAGTGGTTATTGAGTGCTTGCAATGTGGCAGGTCCAAACAAGAGTTTCTTTAAAGTTTAAAATGCACAACCAAATTTTAGAAACTGGGCACAAATGTAGTAAGAATGTAAAATAACTCATTAATATTTTTATATGGATTACATATTGAAAAGACAGATTTTGGATATATTGAGCTAAATTTAGATAAATCTCACCATTTTAATTTAAAATTTTTAAGGTGGTTACTGTGCAATTTGACTTTTTTATCTAATTTGTGTTTAATTCTTTTTGGAAAGAGTAGCCTTAGTTTTGCATGAACAAAGCATGTTCTAGCTTAAGTTTCAAGCTAGAGTTGAGTAGGAGAGATCATGTGACCACTAATGAGTCTACAATAGTAGTCCAGGAGAGTTATAATTGTAAGCTTGGACATGGTAGGGATGGATACAGGGAGAAGTGATTAGTTGAAAGATATTCTACCTTGGATTGAACATATAAAGTAAATAATAACTTAGGTTTTTTGGTCTGAGCAAGTGGAAAAAATAAAAATATTATTTGCCTTACTTAGCATTAAAGAATTTGACGAAATTTTACATGTGAAAGTAGTTGAATCCTGTTCTCAGAGAGAACTGGTTTTATTTATCAGTATTTGCTTCACCTCAATAAATGCATGGATGCCAGCTCCTTTTCTACTATCAGCCTGTTGATTTTGCAGCTTGGTAATTGATTAAAACTCATTTTTCTCCTCACCACAGGCACTGTCTTAGTCCTACATTAAAGTTATTTCCTCTTCTCTCATTTATTTCACCTGTAGCATTATCCTATGGTGTTATCCTATGGATTCCTTGAAAATCTTTTAAAAATATAAGTCCCACTGAATATATGAAATAAGTCACTGTATCTGAGAATTTAATTGTGCAGTCTTTCTTGTCTGCTGTATTGATTTAAAATCGCTGTAAGTAATGCCAATCATCTGCAAATTTTCTTTAAGTATACTTAGCACAAAAATGTAAAGAGGTTATCAACAGAAATGACCATAAATTATCCACTTGTTATCAAATAATGAAGCACAGACATTTCAGTAGTACAACTTTTCAAAAGAATGTTTTCTTAAATAAGTGCATAATAGCTGTAAAATAAATTGAATCAAGTCATAAAAATAAAACACAAACTCATGAAATGGAAGCATACTTTTAATATTAAGTGTATAATTCAAAATTCTTTTAAAAAAGATAAATGTCATTGGTTTTATTCACAGTCTTTGTTTTGACACAAAGGGAATTTCTGCTATTTTTCTGAAAGACTTTTTGGGGCTTTATTTTTGTAGAGAAGAAGTAACTTTCTCTCTTTGTAAGAAGAAATACTTATTTTCAACTCACTGGATTATAAGAACAAAATAATGTTTTATGTTTGGCAAATAGGTAGCATTACAATAAATACAAATTAAGCCCCAAAAAAGTTTCTTTTCAGAATTAAAGACTAGACCATAACTACACTTTTACAAAATAGTTTTTGATATTGTTACTCATGTACATTGCACTAGTATCTTGAATGCTTTGTTCCTTGAAATGAGGGAAAAGGTAGAGGTTTCAAATTCAGTTGTCATATGAGAGAAATTTAAATTTCATGTTCTCAATGCATAAGTACTGAAGTTTAGGTAGAATGGAATTTAGTACAAATGCTTCAGCCCCTTCCTTCCCTGACCAATAATTCTGGAAAAAAAAAAAAAAAAAGGAACAGCAGTGCACTTTCCAAAGCAAAGCTACCCAAACTCTATCAGTTTAGACCCTTACCTCACACTAGGCACCATGAGTTGTGTAAAACTTCTCCTATTTTACTTTGCCAACAGGATGTAAGGCCCAGTGGTCTTTATTAAACAATATTGGTCAGAACCCCATCTATGAGCTTCTGTCTCCTCAAACTACTAAGCAAGTTTTTATTGAGGAGTTTTATGATACAAGGTGGGATTCTCCTTTGAATCTCCCGACACTCACTCTTACTCTACTTGTTACTTTATTTGTAACTCAACTATGCTGACTCCAGCATGAATTATTTCCTGTATAGAAATCAACCTCCCGTGTCCCTCAGCAGCCTCCAGGCCCTAATAAAGTTAGCAGTATGGAAGTGTATCTGCGACAGCCTAGGTAAAAGAACTTGCCAGCCTGTAGGATGAGTTGCCCTGGTCCTGTTTAGACTCAACAATGGACTGGCAAGCTCTGTTCAAGCAATTCAGCCAGCTACGCTGATGATGAGGCATCCTGATAGATTTAAAAAAAAAAAAAAAAAAAAAAGCTTCAAATCCTGAATAATGCTTTTCTCACACAATCTCCCAGAGGGAGAAAAGGAAAAGCCCACATGTGTAATTGGAATATAATCCATCTCAGCAAGCCCAGGCATAGACCAACCCACAATAAGCTGCGATGCTCCTCTCCTCCCTCCCTCTTGGACTTATAAATATCTCCTAACTCCCTTCAGAGAGCCTGTTATATTCTTCTTTCCCAAACTGACTCCCTCACTTGGGGTCTCTCTAATAATGACTTGCCTGGTTCAACTACAACTAGTGCTCTCTGGTGAATTCTTCCACTAGAGGGCAAAGGACCCACTCTTTGGGGTTGGGGCCTGTAACACAATAAAGAAGGTGGCTCCATGACTTTCATATTCATTTTTGAGGGTTAATGTGTTTCAATTTATAAAAATTCTTAGCTATTTGAAAATGTTGTCATAGTATAATATAAAATTATTTCACTAAAAATATAAACTATCGAAGTGGCATGAATTTACAAAAAAATAGTATTTTTTTCTAATAATCATTCATATGCATATAGGTACTCATGTTTGTATCAATTGTATTTTCCTATATGTAGAATTAACAGAGGCAAAAGACTTATCAATTTGATTTCTTTATCCTAAGATTCTATTGGATATTGATTGATTTATTAAATAGAGTCTCATATGCTGATGTGTTTCAATAGATTTGTTTCATGGTTTAATGATCACATATTCATCATTAATTAATGCATTTCTGATTTTTTACAGTCAAAATCATACCCATTTATGTCAGGAAATATAAAACACATATTGAAGAATAGCAAATACACATACTCAGTTAATATTGCCAACTGATACATGATACAGAAAAAATTAAGTGCATTATTGTTTTCCCATTTTTCTTAGTAATACAGTTAACAAAACAATAATGGGGTTTGATTGTTACATTTAGACATTGCAGTTTGTCAGAATTAATATTTTTCCTCCTTTATGATCGGAGATACTCAGTAAGGTAGGGGATGGCAGAGAGTAGAGAAGGGGCAGATCGGGGCGGGCAGAAAGCAAGGTGGAGTATGTGGAGTGTGTAGACACTTAGGTGTGGGGAAAACTATGATGACCACACCTGAGGGGAGAAATCCTATAATGTGAAAAAATTTACAAGGATGTTTAAAAACAAAAGTAAAAATGGTGTGTGTGTGTGTGTGTGTGTGTTTACATTTGCTTTTTTTTAATGCTCACTTTTGGAAACCATAAAAATATCACCAAAACAAAACAAAAAAAAAAAAACAAAATAATTCCTATAATTCCACTGAGAATGTTTTAGTGTTGCTTTTATATAAAAATGTTTTAAATAGTTGAACTATTGCTGTTTTCCAAAAGAGATAAGTAGAATATTCCTTAACAGAAAATATATTTTAATGGAAAAACAATTAAAAATATGATATTTTGAATTTTAGACCAGATACAGATACTCTTAAAATGACCCTTGTCTGCTCTGTGAGAATATCGCAAATATTAAGAATTAGAATAGTGTTGCAAGAAGTATTCTGTTTAGGGATAGATGGTGATAAATTGTGGTAAATAAAAAAAATCAATTTGGCTGTAATCTTAAGGACATATTGGCTTTAATCTTATTTAACCTTCTGATTTGTAATATAGATTTTAGAAGCATTTGAATAAATACTTAACAAAGTATGGTAGAACAAGAAGTTGATTTACACAGGCACATTCCATTCTGTGATTTAAGGGAAAGAAGTTGTTCATATCCTAAAGGTTAAAGCATATTAATTACACATTTTCTAGTTTCTCATTAGATTTATCTTTTTTATCAAAAAAAAATTGGAAATAAAATTGAAATGTGAAAAAGAAGTAGAAAAGGGGAAAGGGTAGAATTAGTAATTCAATTGGCTTTATAATCTGTTTTACTTTTCCCACAATCACACCATTGAGTTAAGTTTATTTTTCAGTTTTTCACCAAATAGAAAACAATTTCAGGGTAAACACAGGTCACAATATATGTTTCCATTAAAATATTTGCATTACTGTTGCTTTATAAAGATTCCAAAATACACAATGACAATTATTCCTTTCAAAATTATTTCTTTACTGTTCTTTCATGTTTAATGACTCAGAACTTTTGCCACATAGAACAGTTTATTAGTCTTACAAATCATCCCATACCATAGTGTATGGCAAATGTTTGATACTTTGTATGGCCATTCAGTTCAGGAACTGAGAAACAAGACTCAATTCCTTTATTCTCTGAATTATATTTTTCTCTTATTTTTTTCCAGTTTACACACAATTTACCTCTCTTGTGCTGCTCCTTTTTTAGCTTGAGAAATTCAACCATATGTTTATATATGAAAATTCCATTTGTATCAGTAGCAATACAAATGGTATTTTAGATGCTTATATTTATGTCTAAGTTGTATCAGAGGCTAAATGTAATTCTTTTTAAATGTTCCACCTTATTCAAAAAGATTTTAAAGCAGTTTATAATGATTCACACAGAAAACAAGGTAAAATGCATTTTACATGAGTCAGAAAAATAAGCAAACAGGATAGAAATTGAAGGAGTCAGAGTAAGACTACTAATAGGCATGTTGGGAAACCCTGTGGATCACTAAAGAGAATAGTCATAAAATTGGTTTTCGTTATCTTGCACCAATGTGAAAGAAACAAATAAACAAAGCAGAACAGAATTTTTTATAACTTAAAGAAAGGAAAACATTTTCTGGTGGAAAGGTGGAACTATTACTGAATCAAATGTCAGGTTGAAGGAAAATGTTTTTGTCCTCTGGGGCTTCATCGATAGGATAGCTCCTCATGTAATGAACACAGTATTCATGATAACTGGAGCATTACTCAAGACAGAGTGTGGATAGAGTCTCTATGGTCTATATTAACAGACAAAAAAAAAAGTGCAGACTATCAAGAAAGCCTATACATATCCCTTCAGCCATCTGCAATGCCTATTGATTCTTTTAGCAAGCCTTGTGAAAAATATTGACAAGTAACTGAGATGGAGCTCCCTTTCTTGCTAGTTAAATGTAAGCCATTTACTTCAACAAAAGGCTAAATAGGGTTTGCAATCATGAAATCTGAAGGGTTTCTATAACCAGCACAACAAATAGCTCACATGGTGCTTTCTGATGTGTCTTGTGGACTTAGTGTTATCTAACTTCCCACAGATACTCTTTAAGTTGTCTTTCCCCATTGTACAGATGAGCTCCCTAAAACATTTGAGAGGTTGAATAATTTCCACAAAGGTAGCAGATGTTGCAGGTTTAATTTGAATGTATACCCATGGGTCAACACAAGCCTAGGTATTGAACCCTTCTTCCTATTACAATGTTTCTTAGGAAGGGTAAATTATTAGGTACAAAGAGTGAGTTATACAGTGAAGTTAGAATTGGACTTTCAGTGCAACTTAATGCAGTATATACAGACATCGATTTATAATGATGTACAACTAAAATTTACATGTTACAAAGCAATGTTATTTCAATAAAAATGATTAAAAAATCTGATGAAAAAATCCAGCCTTTTTTGAGAGTGAACTGAGCATAAAAGGCAGGAAATTTTCACCAAATGGTTATTATTTTGTTGAGCTCATTCATATAAATAAGCCATTGAGAAGAGGGCTGCTGTACTCATTTTAGTGTCAAAAAATAAAATTTAAATCAACCATAAGTGAAAGTTTACCTCTTCTATACAACTTTTTCAGTAAAGCTGCTACACTTAATTTTTTTATAATGCAATTTCTGGTTGAAGCTAATTGAAGATATGTATGTAGGTAACTGGATAAAGTGATGTGGTAGATTAATATTTAGATGTATATTCAAAAATAGTTTGTTTTGAGAGTAAATCAGTTAACTGATTCAGCTATATATTGGTACACTAAGTTTGTTATTTAAAAATAAGGCATTTGCATAGAAAAACTATTTTGGTTAAACATTCCTTTCTACTTTCATTCTAAGAAAATTATTTAAGTTTACTGTTTCTTACTGAATATTATCATATGGTAATACAGTAAAACATGTTTGCGTATGTACATAAGATATATGCATATGTAAAAAGATAAAACACAACTTAAAGTTAAATGTATAGGTAAGTAGAACACATACAGGTATATACTTTTATATACTCAAGAATGTGTATGTTAGTTATATTAACATATTTCCTTAGAAGCTAAGAGATTTGAAGCTTTCTCTAAAGAAGACAGTTACACATTACTATATGAGTATGCTACACAGCTTTTATATTAAAGTGAAATAAACCCTAAATGAATATTTGTTTTTTTAATGATTATAACCATTATCCTTATTCATTTGTGCTATATTTGTTTCTTAGAAAGTCAAAGACAGTCCTTAGTTTGAGAAAGTTTGTCATAATCAAATACTCTGCTGCTATATATGTGATTATAGTACTCTCATTTTAAATTAATATATGGCTCCAAAGAACTTGATTCAGGGGAAATTTAAATGACTAGGTTTTTCCGTAATACAAATTCTTATCAAATGCTATTCTAAGAATCCTTCAACTTTAAATAGAATGAAAAATATGTGATCAATAGAATTATAAAGGGTTTCGTGGGAACACTTAGAGGAAGACCAAGATACCAAAACAGGTGTCACCACGAGAGAATTAGAAAAATGACTTGTTCTTTGGTACAGTTAGACCTTAAATAAAATATGCATAAGATTAGTTCTGATGTGATTGAAATTAACTGAGGCTAACTTCTGCAAAGGTAACTTTATTGGGAGGCCATTGGGAATTGACAATATCAATACAAGGATGAAACACAGACTGGGAAATAGTCAAGAACAAGGGCTGTTCCAGGGGCCTGGGAAGCAAAAAACCACAGGAATAATAGGTAGATTTGCAATTTCAGTGTGATGGAATATTGTACCTCAAGTGGATGAGTTCCAACCATTTTAAACTCTTGTCTCTGACTAAAAAACAAATCCAAAGAGCAAATGGAATGATCTGATCTGGTTTTGTTTGTTTTTGCATGGAGCAAAGGCAGGACAGTATCACTGATAAGTTTTAATGGATACAAGTATTGGGACAAAGCTAATTCCTCAAAATAAAATAAGGGTGTTTTTTTTTTTTTAGGGTGACAGCATGTATGTTTTGCAGCAAAGAGGAGCAAAAAAAGAAATATGTCTACTTATAAAATGGAAATGTTAATGCCGTCGTTTAATCCTTATCTCTCTTTGACTCTTACAAGCACTAAATACAATTCTATGGTACAGATAGCATGTTTCCAAGCACATGATTTATTGTATTACTTTTTTTCATTGATGAATATCTGTTAACAATTCTGTGTGATTCCAAGAAATAGGATCACATGTCTTTGGATGTATGTTATACCACACACCACTAAGAGCCCCCAGAGTCCACCATAGTCCATAGGATACGCTCCCCTTATATCCCCCAATCCCGCTCATCCCTCCTCAGTTCTAGCGCTGTATTTATAGGGTTTGGTTTGCTTTCGTTTTTTTGTTTGTTTCCACATGAAACAACATGTTTTCTGCCACATGAGTGAAATCATAAGTATTTCTTATTCTCTTTCTGACATTTTCTTTAGCATAATCCTCTCCAAAATTGTCGGAAATTGTTCCTTCCAAATTGTCACAAACAACAAGATTTCATCTGTTTGTCTTCCTTGAAATGTCTATATAGATCTTTTTGATTGGCTTATGTTTGGTTTTCTTGAGTTGTATAAGCATTTTGTAGGTCTTGACTATATTATGTTTATAAACCATACATTCATAATCCATTTATCTGTCCTTGGTCACTTAAGTTGTTTCCATAAGTTTGCAAATAGTGCTACAATGAACATAGGAGTATGTATATCCCTAGATCTACAGTTAATATATATCCCTAGATCCATTGTTAATATTCTCCGAAACTTCCTTAATGTGAACCATGGAGGCTGGACCTAGAACATAATTTTGTCCATGCTGAAATAACTGCTCAAAGAAACACTGTGGTTTCCGTTTGCCAATGAGTAGGCTGTATACAGAATGATACTTCATTACCAAAATGAAAAGTGGGAGACTTGATTAGAACTTGCTTGATTTGTTTGTAATTCTTAGTTGCAAAAATACTTTCAGAGATTATTTATTATTTTACAGTCCATTTGAACATTTTTTAGTGTAAATTAGCAAAATTATACGTGTAAAAAATGCAGCAAGTACTTTTAAAATTTTGAGACTTTGTAAGTGATATACAGTAAGAAGAGGAAATTGAGGAAAGGGAATATTTTGTTGCATGTATCATTTGAAAAAAATATTTGCATATCACCTTCTTTGACTAGTGAGATGCCAGTGCATGATACTTTATCACCGGACTCATTTAAATCACTAAATCGTAGCATGAAAAACAATTTCCTTTAGCTTTATTATGTGTCATATAAAAACAAATCTGGATTGGGGGGAAGAAGCTTTATTTAAATGAATTGTTCTAATGAGAGAGGAAGGACAGAAGTACTAAAGGAGGGGTTTGTTTAATAGGGAGAATCCCCTGACCCAGTGATCTGTCAATTCTCAAAGGCTAGGCAAAAAAGAGCTTTTGTTTTGTGGATAGAAGGAGTAAATAAGAATAGAAAATAATATGTGTATTGAAGTAGGAGATGGGTCAATAGATCAGAGTGTTTCTTTCTCCCTGATGTCAACATGTTCTGGAAGGGGTCTTTTAAAAAGGCTAGTAAGTGATCAGGCTAAGAGTGGGTCAAAGTTAAGGGACTTGCAAGAAGACTAATAACCTAGTCAAAGTTTGGTTAACAAGAAGTTTGTGCTAATTGGTCAGGGGGCACAAAGCTTATCAGCTAATCACCTATGGGGCAAAGAATAGAAATTTGCAAGATCTGTGTCTGTTTTTGTTATAAAGAAACAAAGGGCATACCTGAATTTTATATAAGTCATAGAAAGAAGAATGATTGTTTGCAATAAGCAGTTTCCTGGAACCAAGAAGGAACAATGGACTTCTTAACCACTGCTATTCACCAGGTGTGTGGGATTTAGGTAAAATTAAACACTGTCAAATTTCAAAGGGGGTATTGTCTAAACCCAAATCTTCTATTTCTAGGAACATTATTACTCAGCATGTTTTAATATCCTATTCAATGTTTTATGTCCAAGTAGTACTTTTTATTAGACATTCCCAATATAGTATGCATTTTCTCAGGTATTAAGTAACTCAGTAATTATGAAATTATAAAATATATATCCTCATCTCCTTTACAAATCCACAAAGAACACTGGATTTCTTTTTTAAAAATTGATATTAATACTTCTCTAAAATAATGTTCCTATAATCTAACCCTAAGGGGTAGGGAAGGGCCCTCAAAGATTAAGAAAATCAATCAAAATTTTATTTGAAAATGTCACGCATAGGAAGTCTCACAAGGACTATGGGAAGGAGGTCGGAATATTTTATGAGGCATTAGCAGGAGAGGGATGACTGAAGTTCAGCTAGCTTTGAGAACAGGAGTCTTGTTCTTATAGATTAATAGTCACTGAGTAGTCTTAGTAATCAAGAGGGCTATAGAAGAACATTTAAGGGCCAGAGCCTCCCCTGTTGGTGAGGCAGTTGAACAATGGGCTGCGAAGCTGCCCGCAGCCTCTGCAGCACCAGTTCAATCCCCAGCCGCTGGCGAGCGTTCCACAAGGCACACAGACCTGCCGCGCCCGCTGCTCCTCTCAGCAGTGTGTTTCATCAGTCTGCCGGTTCTGCTCCCAGCTCTGGCTCTGGTGAATTCTCTCACCCTCCCGCGCTTCTGACTGTACCCAGTGCTTGTATAAATAAATAAATAAATCTTAAAAAAAAAAAAAAGAACATTTAAGGGCCAAAGCCCAAAGTCATATGCATGATTGGGAAGGAACACCTCCGGGGACCAGGACATGAGTGGTTCATAATGAGTAATGTTCAGTGCTTCAGAATATTTCATAAAATACTATATTCTGTAAATACATCTTTATTATCATTATAATTATTGCAATAGAATGCATTTCTCTCTACATTATATACCTAAATTACCTCAAATAGTATCTTTAGTATAGTGGTCATGCCTACTTCCAGTTTTCTTGAGATGTCAGTTTTAATGCCATATTGTAAAATATTGTGCCCATACTTCTGCCACCGTGAAAACTTTTCTGCATATATTAAACATCTGAATTCACATATAATCAACTCTGATAGTTCAAGGTAACTGAGATGAAGCAGACGAGGAATTCAATGCAATAGAAGCAACCTGAATTCTGAAAAGATATTATCAACTTTTAAGAGACATCTGTGACTATATGTATATGTCAAAGAAGATAATAAAGCATTATAAATTGACTGCCAAACTTTAGTCTCTCCTCTGTTTTTCTTTAAACAAAGATCTATAAAAGTTGACCTATGTCCTAATGAACAACTATGAAAGGCCAGCACTTATCTAGATCAAACTGTAATTAATATAGTATTTGTTCAGTTAAACATTACACTTGCTGATTTAGTTTAGAATTTTAACTTTTAATTTTAACTCTTCCATATTTAATCAGGCATAATAATAATACAGATACTAGAAGTTGATTACATGGTTCATATGTGACTAATAATCAAGGATTATGTTATGCCTTCTTCCAAATTATTGATCAGAGTATAAACATTTAATAAAACTCCGATTTCCTTAAATTACTTACTAAATATATTTCCTGATACAAAATATATTTCCTGATTCTACTCTTTTTTTAATATCTTTTTTTTTAAAGATTTATTTATTTGTTTATACAAGCACTGGGTACAGTCAGAAGCGCAGGAGGGTGAGAGAATTCACCAAGCCAGAGCAGGGAGCACAGCAGGCAGAAGGAACGAAGTACACTGCTGAGGGGAGCAGCGGGTGGCAGGAGATGTCTGCGTGCCATGTGGGACCCTCCTCTGGTGGCCGGGGAGCAGCTGGGGATAGAACCGGAGCTGCAGAGGCCGCGGGCAGCTTCGCAAACTAGCGCTCCACCGCTGCGCCACCGGGGAGGCCCCCTGATTCTACTCTTGATGCCCACTTTTAGCTTGTTCTTATAATGGTTTGTGTACATCTTTTAACTGTAAAATAAATCATATTACTTTACTATTTAAAAGTCAGCAATAAATCCTTATTTCACTCAGAAAAAAGGCAATGTCCTCAAATCCTTAGAAATTCCCATATGACCTGCCACCATCCTTTTCTGTTTCAGCCACATACTTCGGTATCAGGGCTTTTACAGATGCAGCTAACAATTTGCTCTTCCTGGAACACTCTTGCACATAAAGTCCACTTCACTCATTGTCTCCTCAAAGTCTGCTCTAATATCAAATTCTCAGACTCTTCGTGAACACTGTTACCAATTTTCTTAGTATTTTTTTATCTTGTCTGTCTTGTACAATTAGAATGCAAGAGCAGAGGTATGAATGATCTTTATTTCATCCACTGACAGGTGCCAAGGGCTTTTAATAGTGATGGTGCATGGTATACATGCAACAGGTTTCTGTTGAATGACTGAAAGAGAATGAATGAATTTTTCTACTTAACTCCTACATGAGTATTGATTTACTAGACAATTGAGTCCAACTTAATTTTCTACATTTTCAAATTTTGAAAATCAAGATTTATAGAAAGGTTTTTTTAGATAAGAAGAAATAGTTTTTTTAATAGGACTATTTTATTATACCTATTATAAAAAAATTATTATGTCTATTATAAGAAATCCAACCATGATAAAGAAAACTTCTATAAACATTTTATAGTAAACCTAAAATCATACCACCTGAACATTGCATAAATATAATTACAGGTATCCTACACACACACATATATATGTGTGTGTGTGTAGAATATAGACATTACAGATGAAATAAACTTCTTGACAGATAGATTAGATAGTTACAAGGATGTGGATATATACACGTAGCTAGAACAACATAAATTGACAATTGAGCTTATCCTGGTCACATGGAAAAACTTCAAACTGAAGAGGGATATTGCTTGGTCTGTGTGTGTGTGTCGAATTTGTATGTAATATATTCTTATGACATTTTCAAAATGTATGAGTTGGTTTGAGATGATTAAAATTTTGAAGTAAAATAAGAACATGAAGGCAATTTATTTTATATGTTTTCTAACATCATTTTTCATTTTTGTACAATGTATGCATTTTCACCTCCATTACAGTTCTCATGAAATTCCCACCACCCATTCACCCATGATCTATCACCATGGTCCATGAAGGCAATTTAAATGTTGATATTGATTTATATGAGTCAATGTTCAGTACCTGGAGAGTTATATTTTTGAAAATCTTTAGGATACAATTGTGTATTTAAATGCATTTGAAGATCAAGGGCTAAAGAATCCATTCTCAAGAAATATTATCTATCTATATGTAATGTAATCTCTATATATGATATATATGTGATGTGGCTAGAGATAGATATTCTAGAAATGCTTGGACATACAGGTATATACATGTGGAAAAATATTTTTATAAAATATATTCTAATTTAAAAAAGTATTACATTTAGTTTTCTATATATTTATCAGAAAAATACATTGAAGGACTTCAAGTTTGTACAGATTTATCATAAGAGACATTTTATCTCTAAACTGCCTTAACATTTTGGAAAAAAGAAAAAAAATTTACAAAAAAGGTAGTTACATGTTTTAAATAATATAATTCATTTTTAGACTTCATAGGCTTATGATCGCCTCCAACTATGAAAAAATTAGTAGTTACATCTTAATATTTCATGACTGTGATTTTGTATTATCACACACAAATATAGAAAAAGACACAAGTTCAATATATGTATCTTCATTATAGGAATACATAGTTTATGTACATATGAAGAACTTCCTTATTACATATTTAATTAATGTGTTAATATACTATGGCAGTTACAAAATATTAAAATGTAGTATTGGAACAGATAGCCACCTTCACAATATACTTAAAATGTACTCCCATTTGCTTCTGATTTGTGAACAGCACTAGTGAAAATATGCTTTCATAATAATTCCACAAATTCATTAACTGTATTGAATGAATTAGAAGCAGAGAAGAAATGTATTCATGCAAACATTTAAGACAAATTAATAATAATAACCATAATGATATACTATGGAATACTTGCCATGAGTTAAAACTGTGCAAAGATTTGAGTAAAACATTTGAACATGATCATCTTATGCAGTGGATGATATCCTCATTTGTAAAATGATTCCTTGAAATCTTAAAATTACTTATCTGGGGGTTATGTGGTTGATATGTTATAGTGTGGAAAACTGGTACCAAACCTCTGTGCTGTTAACTGCTATGTTACTATTTTTTGTTCCTCCTATAAAAGGTTGAGCATAATGAAGTTCAACTCTGAGACTGTTCTTATCTCTGTTAACTGAACATAAGCCTTTTAGAAAAAGAATCCCAATGTACGGATGAACAATGTTGGATGAGTCTAGGTTTCTTAGTATGGCATCCTCCTTGGGTTCTTGGCGGGACTGCCTTCTCCTAGAAGTTGGTATTGCCTGAGTGGATATATTCCTCCTGTTTACCACATTTTCTGTTCTATGTTATTATTATTATTATTATTATTATTATTATTATTATTATTATTTTAGCTAAGTTCTTATCAGTGAGGCAGACCAGTGTACATGAGGAACTAAGAGAAAAGGAGAAGAGTTAATACTACAATAGAACAAACTTCAATTATGCTTGTCTAAACACACTAAAAATATAGTACAGCACTTTCCAATTTAGTATCCTACTCATTCTCTTAACAAGGGCAAACTAAACATACGCCAGACTCTTAAGGCAACATTCTTAATAGAACAGAAAACAGGTCATTTTTGGCATCTGAAGTAAAATTTATTTTCTGATGGATCTCAGGTCTATTACTCACAATATTACTCCTTCTTTCTCCAAAATACCTACCAGCCTGGACTCAAGAAAGATCATTAGATCTACAGATAAATGTTAAAATATCTGCCATGCATAGTTATTAAAATAAAATTTTGTATGTGTCTATATTTAGTAATATTCATTTTAATGTTAATATGCAAGGATTAATAATATGAAGTTTTTAATAAGTAAAAGAACAGTAAGGAAATTGTTATCCGTGGCAATATGGTTAAAAATACTTATATTCAATAGTTTCTACTTTTAGTTCAATTTATGCAATTAGAAAAACATGTGTTTTCCAGAAAATTACCTAGAGGTTAACATTATTTATTTCTTTCCTATTGAATATTACTGATTCTATGCCAAATGATATAGTTTTTACTTGTTCACATTCACCAGATAGCTTCTGAGATTTGCATACAGATTATTATCTTAACCTGATAAACGTGCCATAGCAAAATATCCCTCCATTCTCCCATTGCTCTCATGTTCTAAGAGCCCTTATACCCTTAGCAAAAATCAGGTCTCCTACTCCTGCACCTTGACATGTAACACTGTGCCATGTATCACAAAACCTGGTGAAAGGTGTAATTTATTACACCAACCATATGAACTCAAATGTTCAAAACACCATGACTCCTATAAAGCACAAGCAGCTTTATTTGTACAACATAGTTGGCAATTCCCACAAGCCACATAAAAGATCAAATTGTATCATAAATTAAAAGTCTCTAGACTTAAATAGGACATATGTGATGGCTTATTTTTACCTTATTCAGCTTCCAGCATCATTGGGAGTTAAATGCTGAAGAAATAAAGATTTTTTCCAAGGGTTCATATTCAGCAAGCATTAGCAAAAAACAGGCTGTCATCATTTTTCATTTACTAAATGTCATTTCAAGTTGAAGGCAATTTTTTCCCCCAGCAAGCCCATCAGAATGTCATGCTGGTGCTTTGATTTATAGGATTTTGGATCGCTATGTTCAGGAGCAAATTCCTGGTGCCAAGGTTGTGGTGGAGTCCATCGGTGCTCGCCGGCATGGAGATGCCTTTTCTCTAGAAGATTATACCAAATGTGATTTGACTGTCTATGCAATCGATCCCCAGACCAACAGAGCCATTGACAGAAATGAACTTTTTAAGTAAGTAATTTTATTGCCTATAGAAGCTCTCTGGTTATTACAGTATCACCATAGATAATACTGATTTACGATTCTGTGTGTAAGCTCTTAAACATTAAAACTCATTAAATTGTGTTGAAAATGGAACGTAAGTCAAAAAATTCAAAAAGAATATGTAGGGTCCCTCAGGCCCAGGTACTGATATGTCCATGGGTGGGGTAGAGTGACTTCAGACGTCTGTTCTCCTTTTGGAGAACATTATATTTATGAGCAAGGAATGATTCACTGACATTACTTCACATGAGTCCCCACTCTTGTCTCAAGGCCCTGGTTGTTTGAAAGGAAAATACAATTCTTTTCAGTGTCAGTAAACTTGAGGGTTTTTTTTTTGTTTGTTTGTTTGTTTTTTTTTTTTTAGTAAACTTGAGTTTTAAGAACAAATTTATCTGTCTTCAAGGTCTGTTGACTTAGCAAAAATTAAGTATCTATTTTTTCCCTGGACTAGGTGGTAGAGGCAGAGGGTATAATAGCTCCTCTATATGTCCATACCATATGAGATATTTCATCAATGGTGCAAATTTGAATATTTGAGTTATAAATCCTAAATATAAAAAAATATGAAACGGTTTGTATTCTCACTTAGAAGTTATTAACAAACAGCTTAGTATTTTTTAATGTCGGTTTGTGTTTTACTCTAGTGACACCTAGTGTCCAATATATACTTGGACTACAATTCTTAGATAAATTGAAACATTTTTAGTTAATATATAGATGTATAATCATGTATATATTCTAAATAGTGTAGTTTATACATGTATGTATACCATATATACCAAAATTTATAAAATTTGAACTTAGTTGTCCCTTGTCTGTATAAAGTTATTCCTTGTCTGTATAAGGAGCTTATTAATATATAGATACACAAGTTTATATACCTATATATGCATTTATTTAGTAAATATCTAGTTATCCATTTATTAAAATTCCTGAATTATTAATTTAATTTGACTTTAAATCAGATCATCGACAAAATTTCACTACTGTGTTTTAGCAAAAATGAAAATTATTTAATATTAACTTATTTTTAAAAGATCCATAGTTCTTGAGTATGTTATTCATCAACTTACAATCAACAGATATTTGGGTTATTAAAATGTAGTTCCTAATCACTGTGGAGAAATATGGTTAAATGAAGCAATGACTTCTTTTCAGGCTTTATAATCAACCACCAAATGAAGTATCATTTAGACCAACCAATACATGCCAATTTTAGTATATTTTGTTAATTAAGTTTATTTAAGAATATACTTTAAAATATTTTATATATTCCATTAATTGACATTATTAACATTTATTTAAATCCATAGCCATCCTATAATTTTTGCATACACTGGTTTTATCAAATATGATCATTTAAATATAATGGAAGATTATTTACATTTATAGAATTTTTTCTGAATATAAAAACATCTATAGGTCTTAGGCTGTTGAATCTCACTTTATTTTTTTTTTAATAATAAATTTTATTTTTATATTCCCCATACAATTGCAGCCCCCCCATTCTGAACCCAATCTCTCCCCTCCCGCCCCCCTAAAAGTGTCTCTGGTTCATAGTTTTTTGTTGATTTTGATTTTCACTTTCTTATAGTTATTTATTTTTCTGGTCCCTTATTTAAGTTTTCTAGATTCCTGTATGAGTGAGACCAAACGGTATTTTTCTTTTTCTTTTTGGCTTATTTCGCTGAGCATGATCCCTTCCAGCGCCATCCATGTTGCTGCAAATTGCATGTGTTTATCTTTTTTGAATGCTGAGTAATATTCCATGGTATATATGTACCACATCTTCTTGATCCAGTCATCTATTTTTGGACATTTGGGTTGTTTCCAAAGCTTAGCTATTGTAAACAGTGCTGCTATAAACATAGGGGTGCAGGTGCTCTTTGGAATTGATGTTTCTGTGTCCTTTGGGTAAATACCTAGGAGTGGAATTGCTGGATCATATGGAAGCTCTATGTTTAGTAGGTCCAGAAATGTCCACACAGCTCTCCACAGTGGTTGGACCAGTTTGCACTCCCACCAACAGTGCAGAAGAGTTCCTTTTTCTCCACACCCTCGCCAACATTTGTTGTTGCTAGTTTTTTTAATATGTGCCATTCTCACTGGTGTAAGATGGTATCTCATGGTAGTTTTGATTTGCATTTCCCTGATGACAAGTGATGTTGAACATTTTTTCATATGCCTGTTGGTCATTTGCATTTCCTCTTCAGAGAAGTTTCTTTTTAGCTCTTCTGCCCATTTTTTGACTGGATTATTTTCTTTTTTGTTGTTGAGTCTCATCAGCTCTTTGCAGATTTTTGTGATCAGTCCTTTATCATTAGTGTTGTGTGCAAAAATGTTCTCCCAGTTGGTGGGGTTTCTCTTTGTTTTTGTTATTGTCTCTTTTGCTGTGCAGAAGCTCTTTAATTTGATGTAGTCCCAGCTGTTTATCTTTGCCTTCACTATCACTGTTTTGGGTGATGTGTCTGTAAAGATGTCTTTGATGTGCAAATCCCGTAGTGTTTCGCCTATATTTCCTTCTATATATTTTATGGTTTCAGGTCTTATGTCTAGTTCTTTAATCCATTTTGAGTTGATTTTTGTGTATGGTGTGAGGTAGTGGTCAAGCTTCATTCTTTTGCATGTAGCGACCCAGTTTTCCCAGCACCATTTATTGAACAAACTTTCTTTGCTCCAATGCATAGTCATTGCTCCTTTGTCAAAGATTAGTTGACCATAAATCTGTGGGTTTATTTCTGGATTTTCTATTTGATTCCATTGGTCTGTATGTCTGTTCTTGTTCCGATACCATGCAGTTTTGATGATTATAGCTTTGTAGTATAGTTTGAAGTCTGGGAGTGTGATGCCTCCATTCCCTTCTTTTTTTTTTTCAGGAGAGCTTTGGCTATTCGGGGTTTTTTTGTGATTCCATATGAATTTCATCAATAATTGTTCTATTTCTTTGAAGAATGACATTGAAATTTTGATTGGAATAGCATTGAATCTGTATATTGCTTTTGGAAGGATGGCCATTTTAATAATGTTTATTCTTCCAATCCATGAGCAGGGGATGTCTTTCCATTTCTTTGTGTCTTCTTCTATTTCTTTTAACAGTGTTTTATAGTTTTCTTTGTATAGGTCCTTTACCTCTTTTGTTAGATTTATTCCCAAATATTTGAAACGACAAGGAGGACACCAATATCCTAAATGTATGGGATGCAGCAAAAGCAGTAATAAGAGGAAAATATATAGCAATAGAAGCTCACATCAAGAAACAAGAAAGAACTCAAAGAAACAACCTAATCTCAAAGCTCAAAGATCTAGAGAAAGAACAACAAAAAAAACCCAAAACCAGTAGAAGAAAAGAAATAATAAAAACCAAAGCAGAAATAAATGAAATTGAAACTAAAAAAACAATCCAAAAGATCAATGAATCCAAGAGCTGGTTCTTTGAAAAAAATCAATAAAATAGACAAACCCCTAGCCAGGCTCACAAAGGAAAAAAGGGAGAAAGCACAAATAAACAGGATCATCAATGAAAGAGGAGAAATCACAATGGACACAGCAGAAATCAAAAGAATAATCAGTAACTACTATGAACAGTTATATGGAAACAAGTTTAACAATCTAGAGGAGATGGACAAATTCCTACAACTCTACAATCACCCAAAGCTAGATAAAGAAGAAATAGAACACCTAAACAGACCAATTACAAGCAGCAAAATTGAAATGGTAATCAAAAACCTCCCCAAAAACAAAAAGCCCAGGACCTGATGGATTTACAAATGAATTCTACCAAACATTCAGAGACGAATTAGTGCCTATCCTTCACAAACTCTTCCAAAAAAGTGAGAAGGAAGGGACAATACCAAACACGTTCTATGAAGCCAACATTACACTAATACCAAAACCGAACAAGGACAACACAAAAAAGGAAAACTACAGGCCAATCTCCCTAATGAACACTGATGCAAAAATCCTCAATAAAATTTTAGCTATCAGAATCCAACAATGTATCCATAAGATAATTCACCACGACCAAGTAGGATTCATTCCAGGGACACAAGGATGGTTTAACATCCGAAAATCAATCAACGTTATCCAACACATCAACAAAAAGAAATATAAAAACCATATGATAATATCAATAGATGCTGAGAAAGCTTTCGACAAAGTGCAACACCCATTCATGATAAAAGCCCTTGAAATTCTTGGGATACAAGGAACATACCTCAACATCATAAAGGCCATCTATGACAAGCCAACAGCCAGTATCATTCTCAATGGTGAAAAGCTGAAAGCAATTCCATTAAGATCTGGAACAAGACAAGGATGTCCACTTTCACCACTGCTTTTCAGTATAATACTGGAAGTCCTAGCCAGAGCAATAAGACAAGAGAAAGACATCCAAGGAATCCAAATAGGAAAAGAAGTCAAACTATCACTATTTGCAGATGATATGATAATATACATAGAGAACCCCAAAAACTCCACAGAAAAACTAATTCAACTCATCAATCAGTTCAGTAAAGTGGCAGGATACAAAATCAACACGCAAAAGTCAGTAGCCTTCCTATACTCAAACAATAAATCTGAAGAAGAAATCAAAAAAAAAAAATCCCTTTTTTTATTGAATCTCACTTTAAATGTTTACGTAGAGCAGCTCCCCCGCCCATCTGTGACTATGCAGTTGCTTCTCTTCACCAACTTCCCTTTGCAAAGCAGCAGAAAGGCAGCTCTCCCGAGGACACTGGCCTGTTACTATGCAGAACTCTTTTTTTTTTTTTTCTCTCTTTTTTTTTTATTTTAATAATAAATTTTATTTTTATATTCCCCATACAATTGCAGCCCCCCCATTCAGACCCCAATCTCTCCCCTCCCACCCCCGCCCCCTTAAAAGTGTCTCTGGTTCGTAGTTTTTTGTTGATTTTGATTTTCACTTTCTTATAGTTATTTGTTTTCCTGGTCCCTTATTTAAGTTTTCTAGATTCCTGCTATGAGTGAGACCATCCAGTATTTTTCTTTTTCTTTTTGGCTTATTTCGCTGGGCATGATCCCTTCCAGTGCCATCCATGCTGCTGCAAATTGCATGTGTTTATCTTTTTTGAATGCTGAGTAATATTCCATGGTATATATGTACCACATCTTCTTGATCCAGTCATCTACTTTTGGGCATTTGGGTTGTTTCCAAAGCTTAGCTATTGTAAACAGTGCTGCTATAAACATAGGGGTGCAGGTGTTCTTTGGAATTGATGTTTCTGTGTCCTTTGGGTAAATACCTAGGAGTGGAATTGCTGGATCATATGGAAGCTCTATGTTTAGTAGGTCCAGAAATCTCCACATCTCCAGGGTTGATTCGGCTGATCTGGCTGGCTAGGCGGGTGTCCCCTTCCTCCCTCACCGCTCCATGTGCGTCCCTCCCGAAGCTGCGCGCTCGGTCGAAGAGGATGGCCTTCCCCGAATAGAGATGGACCGGTCTTCGGTCGAGGGTATACGAGTAGCTGCGCTCCCCTGCTAGAACCTCCAAACAAGCTCTCAGAACTCTTATTACAAACCTGTACCTTTCAGGGGCAGCTCTTTCTGCCTGCTGTGTCTGTGCACATATATTTACTCTTCTTTCCCTTTTTATAATAAACTTGTCCTATTGTATATATAATTAAATGATTGATTCAAGAATAACATAAAGATGATTGTAATTTGAGTATCACTTATAAACATATTAAATGGTTTGGAAACTGAAACCATTTGGGTTTCAACTGAGAGTATCAAGTATGAGATAAACAGCCTTCATTCTAAAGTTTTTGCAAACCTAGATTACGTTGTGAATAGTAAAGATCTAAATTCAGCTGAATCACTCTTTTGGTCAGGAAGGAAGGGAAAAATAGAGAATAACTGTAAATCATTTTTCCAAATGGAACAGAGGATGATATGACCACAGAACATTAAAATTTTGCCTTAATCAGCTTCACCTTGAAATAATAGCTGAGAATCACTGGTTAATTTAAAATTTGGAATATTCTTTGAAATAATTTATAAAGAAATCATAAAGATATTTTCATAATCTAACACTAATAAAAATAGTGTTATTCTCTCAATCTTGCCTTATACTAAGAACTAAATTTGTGAGGCAGTTGGAATTCTCAGGTCAGAAAATTAGAAACAAACACAAGATATCTCCTCCAAGGAGTTCAGACTGATTTAGAAAAAGGATTAAACTATGGCCAGAAAATGTTAAAGGCTTGTGAACGTATAGAGACAAATGGAATTACTTCAGTGACATGTTAATTACTTATTTTATTCAAAATGTTACAATTATTTTGATTTTCTTATTTCTGGTTATCTGAATTTCTTAGATTTATTTTTGTTTTAAACATTTTAAACTATTTTTCTCTGGTTCTTTAAGCTTTCTTCTACTTGAATTTTTTTCTTTGGTTTTGTTTTCGTTGTTGCATTTATTTCTAGATTATTTCCAGATAGTATCTCTTCAAATATTTATTTCCTACTGTCTCTTTCTTTCTTTTCTGGGACTCCAATTATAACTTTTTTTTTCTCGTAGCTTTTGGACACTCTGTTCTTGTTCTTTTCCCACCACACTCTCTCTGTGCTTTACCTAAAATAATTTATATTGTCTTATTTTCAAGTGCACTGATTTATCTATATCAGCTTACTGATAGCACCATTGAAGGGATTTTTCATTTTGTACTTTTTTTTTTAATTTCTACCATTTCAACTTAATTATTTATTAAACTTTCTATCACTCTACTGAATTTCCCCATCAGTTCAAGAATGTTTTCACTTCTCACTAGATTCAACAAAGTATCAGAACCTGCCTGATAGTCCCAATATCTTGGTTATTTGTTGATCTCATTTTATTGCTTTCCTTATCTTTTCACCAGGCCCTACATGCCTGCATCACAGAAGGGGTTTCTCTCTATTCTCCTCTTTCTCCCATAGTGATTAACTGCTCTTGCTTACTGCTTGGTTCTACTCTTATTGTGGGACTACTTCTCTGTTCTTGTTCCATTGCTTATATGGCTAATATCTGAGATATTCGCAAGATTTTCTTCCCTTCTTTCCATGGCACTCATACTCTACTTCCTATTTTTGGTGGATCCGGTGCAAGAGAGTTGCCCCTTCCTAACCAGTAGTAGACTTCTATTGTATACAGGTGAAGGATGTTAGGCCTAAAAAGACTTCTCCTGCCCCAGGGACAGTGAAGTTTTGCTTATATCTCTTCCCCAAAAGCAGTGAATCTTTGCCTCTGTCCTGGGGATAGAACAGAGAGGACAGACCTCTCTCTATGGTTTAAGGAATACTACTCAGCAATCAAAAAGATAAACTTATTCACAGAAACATTGGATGGAACTGTAAGGGATTATGCTCAGTGAAATAAGTCAGAAGGAGAAAGAAAAATATTGAATGGTTTCACTTATAGGAGGTATATAGGGAAACCATACCAAAAAAAAAAAAAAGACAAAACTACCAGGCAAACTATAAATTAGAGACATTTAGTAGGGTAGGGGGAATCAAAATGGGAGGGAAAAGCACATGAGTCTATAGTGACCATTTACAGGTATCTTGGTGTTAGTAATTTTATGGGAATAACACCTAAGAAGAGAAATCAAACAAAATACAAAAATGAGTAACAAGGTAAAATATATATAAATAAAAATGGGGAAAAAAGAGTCAAAAAAAAAAGTATCTTACCTTGTGTGAGATACAGGCCCAGGAACTACAAAATATCCCAATGTTAGCTTAATACATCCTATATCCCTGTATTCTGATGGGGATTTCTCTCTGTCTCCCATTTTGTCCTCGATATAGCCTATGGAGGTCCATGCAAGTGAGGGCACCACCCTTGGGTTTGTGTGTCTCTCATTCTAACCTGGTATACTCTTTTTATGATTTTAGTATTATCTGACATTTTCTGTTATTAGGACAGGAGCCACATTCTCTTGTGACTTTCTACATCCTAAGCAGAAAAATATTATACTACTTTAAATATATGGACCATATAATTTTTTAGAAGATAGGCAAATAGAATTTTAGTGTGTGCACCCTATTTATATGCCCAACTTATTTAACATTAGTCTGTACATGTGGTAAATGAGCGATGAAGTAGGTAGAGAAAATCTGAACTCTACTAGCTACTTTTAAGTATATAATGTTTAAAAGCATACTTACACTTTATATTGGATGGCTACTAAGCTCTGATAAAGCTTCCTTAAAATTTCTAAGTCTAGGGCCTCCCAGGTGGCGCAGCGGTTGAGCGCTGGGTTGCGAAGCTGCCCGCGGCCTCTGTGGCGCCGGTTCGATCCCCGGCTGCTCCCAGGCCACCGGAGGAGGGTCCCACATGGCGCGCAGACCTCTCCTGCCGCCCGCTGCTCCCCTCAGCAGTGTGCTTCGGTCCTTCTGCCTGTTCTGCTCCCTGCTCTGGCTCTGGTGAATTCTCTCACCCTCCCGGCTTCTGACTGTACCCAGTGCATGTATAAACCAAACAAACAAATAGATAAATAAATAAGACATGCCTCTAGAAAATTAAAAAAAAAAAAAAAAAAAAAAAAAAAAAAATTTCTAAGTCTAGAGAAAAAAGCATAGAGAAGCAGAATACTAAAATTCCCAATAAATAGAAAACTATGTTATCTAAATAATTGTGGAACTTTATATAGTGGAAATAGTGGCCTGCCCCTAGTATATTTCATTAAGATAATAACCTTTTCCAAATAGAATGCCATGGACAGATATGTTGGACATTGCCCATTGTGTAAAACTATATCTCAGAGACATAGTAGTAGTTAAATCATGTTGCTAGATACTAGGAAGGGATCTGTTCAATCCATTCTTAGACTTGAAAGAGTTTTTGACCATCAACCCAGTAAAGCATGGATAAGAATAAAGAGAAGAATAATATTTCTTCATTGATGTTAAATCTGACACCTTCCCCTAGTAGGATAAGTAAGTAGAGTTAAAGATCGGATAAGTAAAAATACTGAAAGAGAAATGAAATAGTATTTTCCGGACTCAGAGGTAGAATATTTATCTGGGAGAATATATCTCAGAGGGAGAATTATCTAATTATGTTCTTCCTGAAACCACTGGAAAATAGTTTTAACATTTTAGTAGCAAGCAAGGCAGTATGGGACAGTGAAATAAGGTGTGTGTTTTATGTATTGTAAATACTTCTGCTTCTTATAAAAGAACTGCATATAGGAATTGATCTTCAACACAGTGGTGGAACAGGTTGACAGACGTGTCTCCCCCTCAGAGCTTTTAGAATGTGCTAGTCTTCCACTCATGCTGACTCAGTGTGCTAGCACACATTCTAGGAAGAGCCAACCAGATTCCTTCATTAAGGATTAACATAGATGATAGGAAACATTAGAGATCTTAGTCCAATATCAGAAAAAGTATAAAACAAAAGCCTGCACATTCTTAAGAGTCATTTTTTTTTCCACCTCAGATAGAAAATCTCTTAAAATGCATTTATCTTCTGAATTCAACTTTACTTGAAACAAGAAAACATGTAAAAAATTGACAACATGAGGTATACGTGAGAAGCTCATAAACATATTACAGAAAAAGCATGAAATACATCAAAATATATTTAGAAAATAATTAAAATCCAACTCAATAATTACAGGTATCTCAGAGGTAAAAAGTGTAATAGTTTTCACAGAAACAACCAAAAATATAATTTAAATATTTTATTGTGTTATAAAGGCAAAATCAATGAAAAGGTAGTCATGAGTCTTTGAAAAGTATCTGAATATGTTTAAAAAACATTGAAGCAGAAATAAAAATGACTTAATTATAAAGGATCAAAAATTAGATGAGCTTTACACATCCCATCTGCATTATAAAAAGCCAAAGGCAATGGAATCAATACCACAGTATTGATTTTAAGGGAAAATGGTATGATTAAAAATGTTTTACCTAAGTAAACTCTTCTTCATGTGTAAAGCAGAAAGATATTCTAGATGGAGTATGAGTTCAAAAGTGACCAATTTTTCTAATAAACACTTATAACATTTATCTAAAATTAGACATAAACCAAAATAAATGTATAAACAATGAAGCTTTTGTAGTATAAAAGTCTAAAAATTATTCCTTTAGGTGGTCTGGCTAACATGTATAAGAATGCACCAGAATTGTGGTATAACAACTACATTCTGCCCTACAAGGGTTAACTTTTCCCTATAGTTAATAATCTTCCTTCCTCTGCTTCTGATCCTTGCCATGTTTTAATATTTGTGTCACAGTTCTTAATCAAGACTTAATTTTTAATTTATTAGTCTATCTGAAAGAGTGTTTTATTATTTTTTCCTAGTACTTGGAACAATAGTTAATATTTATTACATTTTATAACATCTAAAAAGACCTGGGAAAAGGCAAGAAACATACTTAAAAAATTTTGAATGTTTTATGTTGTAATATGCAAACCTGTGTAAAAAATGCATAGAATTAAAACTAAAATTGAATTATCTAAGCTATTAAGTTTCTTAAATTGGAAGATAAACTCCCCAGAAGGATTTGTATCTGATATTAGGCATATCTTTATTTTCCTATGTAGAAACTTTGAGCAGTGTGTTAGCTAGATTTAAGTTCAGTTTGATCACTTGGAAAATTAGAATAACTAGTGTCAAAATGCTTAAAATAGACTGTAAGGTGCACAAACATGGCATCTTTGATTACCACTTTAATATTTTCATTTATATTTTCTATATTTTCAATGCATGTATATTGTACATTTTCTACATGTTCAATATATGTAAGTTCTTTATTAATGTATTCTAAAATAACATTTTTATTTTTATAATCACAAGTTTATAAAAGTATTAATAGCAAAAAATGATTAGAATTATTTATAGAGATTGTCCTTGCATTGTGGGACTATAAGTAAGTTTGCTTTTTGAACTATTTTGTATTTTCCAATTTTCTTTTTTTTTTTATTAATGTAATGCTAGTTTACAATGCTGTATATGGTTTTGGGTAGAGGTTCACATCTTTTCAGATGTATGTTATCACAATATGGTTACCATCCAAGCACTCATAATCTTCCACTTCAGTCTATTAGGCCACTTCCATTCTTTGTTTTCCTTTCAGTATTCTCAGTTCTTCAGTGAGATTTATAGGTTTCTTTGCTTAGCTGTTTCTTTTCTTTTCTTTGGTTTCTTTGTAATCCACATACGACTTTCTTTACACTTCTGACTTATTTCCATCAGCATACTCTCCCCCAGTTCCATCCATGTTATCCCATTCTGTATATATACTACATCATCTTAATCCACTCATCTGACCTTGGGTACCTGGTTGCTTTCATAACTTGCTTATTCTAAACAGTTCTTCAATGAACATACGAGTATACGTATATACCTTCCAATTAGTGTTTTTGTATTCTTCAAATAGATACCTAGGAAGGAATTGTTGAGTCATATGGCACATCCATTTCTAATAATTTGAGAAACCTCCATACTGCTTTTCATTGTGGCTGGACCAGTTTATATTCCCACCAAAAATGTACAAGTGTTCCATTTTCTCCATATGTTCACCAATATTTTTTTTTTGTTCTGATCTTTATATGGGCCATTTTCAGAGATGGCATCTCATTATGGCTTTGATTTGCAGTTCCCTAATGATAAGTGATGATGAATATTTTCTTTCTCATGTGCTAGCTGGCCATCTGTATATCTTTTTTTTTTTTTTTTGGAGAAGTGTCTATTTAGCTCTTCTGCCCATATTTTGATTGGGGGTTTGTTTTGTTTTTTTGCTGACTTATATGAGTTCTTTGTAGATTTTAGCTGCTAGTGCAATGTGTGATGCACACATATTCTCTTCCTTTGACTAGGGTGTCTTTTTGATTTAATGATAGTTTATTTTGCTGTACAGAAGCTCTTTTTAGTTTGATATAGTCCCATATGTTTATTATTTTTGCCCGTGCATTCCTCATTGGAGTAGAGTCCCTAAAGCATCTCTGCAGTCAGTGTTGCAGATTGTTGTGCCTGTTTTCATCTGTGAAATTTATTTTTCTGGTTTAACATCAAGTCTTTAATTCATTTTGAGTTTGTTTTTTGTTTTTGTTTTTGTTTTTATAGTGGTCTGGTTTAATTCTTTTGCCTGTGGCTGTCCTGTTTTCTGAATACCATTTGTTGAAGAAAATATCCTTTCTTCAATTTTATATTCTTGTTCCATTGTCATAAATTAACTGTTCATATGACTATGGATTTATTTCTGGGTTCTCAATTCTTTTCCATTGATCTATGTGTCTACTTTTATTCCAGTGCCAAACTGTTTTGATTACTACAGCTTTGTAGAATGCGTGAAGCCTGAAGTGTGAAATATTCATTCTTTTTGTCAAAACTGCTTTTGTATTCGGGGTCTTTTGTAGTTCCATATAAATTTAAGCAATGTTTGCTCTTTTCTTTGAAGAATAAAATTAAAACTTGGATAGGGACTGCATTAAATCTGTATAATTGCTTTGGATAAGATGAGCATTTTTACAATGCTAATTCTTCCAATCCATGAGATATAATAAAACATTTGGCCATTATAAGTAAAAATATTTAGAAATTGAAAAAGATACCTAAGATATGTTGTAGTTTTACGGCATTAAAAACACAATTGTTGTATCAATAGTGTACATTTTTTAAATATTGTTCAGATGTTCCTGAAATATTTGATTGAAATGTTTTATTAAAAAATTTATTAAAAATAAAAAATATTTGTTAATCAAATAATAGGTAATAGGTATAATATAGGTAACAAAATTTTCAATCTGATAGAATTAAGTAACAGCTATTCCTTGATTTTGCTTTCTAATACAATGCCTATAACTGGAATTCAGTTATGAGGAAGAGTTTTCAAGAACTACTAAATTAAATTGACCTCCAATTCCTATCATCCTGATTATAGTAATTTGCTACCTGCATCACTGATTAAGTATTTTCTTTATAGTCAGAAAACGTCCTTTAGTTTGTTCATCCTTTGCCCATTAAACACTTGTCTTTATTTGAAATTTGGGGCTACTGACATCTTTTAAGGTGGTGGTGTAAAACATAAATACAGGTTTTGAGTCTCATGGTTTGATTGGTGTCTCAGATTCGTTTCCCCAATTATATAGTTTGTGATCTACAGTACATCAGTATATAATAATGTTCTGTTTTACATGATTTACAAGATTCAAAGAGATAAAATATTGAACTATGCTACATAACTTAGACTATTCTATTTCCCTTCACCTAAATAACTTACAGAATAATGTAATTTTGATAATCTCAACAGTGACATTAAGTTCAGTGCTGTCAATAATTACTTTTCCAAGTTTGTAAGCATTTGAAGTATTTTTATTAATCTTTGATATGTATAGCTATGTGATTGCTTTTCTTTGTTGTTCTTGCTTTTTATACATCTTACCTATTCCTTGTTCATAATAAAATTTCTGTCTCAAAGAAAATATTGAAAGATGTAGAAATAAGGGTTTTATTTTTAAAATGACCTTACTCTATTAGTATCATTGATTTTACTATTTATCTAACAATAAAGATTTTTGGATGGCAAGCTACTCGATATCAATAAAGACTTTCAACCACATTATGGGGAAGGAGGACGCATTCTAGAGATCCGGACTCCAGAGGCAGTGACCAGCATTAAAAAGCGAGGAGAAAGTCTAGGATACACAGAAGGGGCCTTGCTGGCTCTGGCCTTCATCATCATCCTCTGCTGCATTCCTGCAATCTTGGTGGTGTTGGTCAGCTACAGACAGTAAGTATTCATAGATGCTAAACATGGATAGTTCTTCAAGAAGGCATTATCAAAACCATCTCTGATGAAATGACTTTGTAGTTATAAAATGTTGATGGTGAAACCCCTCTACAATTGTTGGCTCCCTTTTGCATCAAGTGGTCTTCCTTTAAGAGACAGAAATACAAATATCCAGACATTTTTCACAGATTACTCAGTGTTCCAGCACAGATTCTTAATACATACATACCCAATAGGAGTACTGGATTGCCTTCTGTGGCTTTGTCTATGTTCTTCATCATGTAAAAAGCCTTGCGAGAGAAGGTAATAGAGTGCCTACCTTCTTCCCTCCTTCCCTCTTGCCTTCTCGCACAGCTTTTCTGGGTGGCCTTTCTAGAGGCTGTATTGTTACATCTGACAGCATATTTGGGTTGTATAGGATTAAATTTTTCTGGTTTCTACAAGCAAATACATACATTTAAAATATATATATATATATTTAAAAAAATGGGTTCTTCAAAATAATAACATAATTACAGCTAATTTAAACATTTGTATATGAGGTAGGCTGGTACATTATTCATTGATACCAGGTATGGGAAACCTTTGTGACAGAGAGCTACACATTTTGAGTATATCGCTGCTGACAGTGATTGGTGAAAAAATTGGAGAATTAGTTAAGGTGAGAGGTACCCCTGAGGCTGCCAGAAAATGAAAATAAATAACAGAAAGGAATCATAGGGTCCTCCCTGGTGGTGCAAGGTGTTATAGTGTCAGCACTATCAAGCAATCCACAGCTACTGCAGCATGAGTTCGATCTCCAACCTGGGAGGTGACCCAAATGGTGCAGCAGACCTCTGCTGTCTTGCCTGCTGATCCCCTTAGCAGTGTATTTCAGTCAATCTGCCTGTTCTGTTCCCACTCTGTCTCTCTGGTGAATCCTCTCACATACCTCCACACCTCTGGCCTGTACCCCAGTTCTTATATGCATAAATAAATCTTAAAGAAAGGAATCATAAATCATAATTGCTTGACATAACAAACCCTAATAAAAATCGTAACTTTCTATGCATCATTTTGAAATACCAATAGGAAAAGTCTATAATAGTTGATATATATTCTTAAACTGCTATCTTTGCTCTCTAATACTGAGAATATTATTTTATTAAATAAGGTAAGGTAATTCCCACCTTAGGTTGAACAGTATGCTTTGCATGAAAATTCTATAGGAATATTTTCTATTACAAAAACAATATGAAGTTGTAAATGTAACACTTAAGCTGGTATTTTGGAATTCAGAGTGTCCTTACCAGATCAATTGATACGCCAAATCTAAAGCCTGTGAGAAAACGCATGCTAGATAAATCGTTTTAAAATTTTGTCATCAACTCAATATTAATTTTCGTGCTAAATTGAACTTGTATAGCAATATTCTTTCCCTTTCATCAGTTTCCCAAGGAAGCTTTATTATATCCTGTTAACAAAAATATCAGTGAGAAGACTTGTATTTGGCACACAATGCAATGGCCAAAACTGAAGCACCCTGCATGTTAAACTCAGTGGACCCGTAATTTAGCGAAATAAGATGCTTACTATTTAAACATTTTGTAGTCACAGTATTTAATTATTTTTAGTTTAGTAATCAGCTAAGCACTATGAATTAATTTTAGTTACTTTTCTTATAGATTAACAAAACTAAGCAAAATGAGTTTTATACTGCTTATACTTCAAAAAATTTTCTAAATATTTAAAATCTTATTTTGTACCTTCATATTCTGCTTATAAATAAGATCTGAATTTTGCACTTTCTTTTATATTAAATGTATCTCTGAAATTTTCTACTCATAGACACCTAAAAGGCAAATGTGAAGAGTGTCATGGATTCATTACCATGGAATGGCACCTTCCAGTTCTAGCTCCAGCTACAAAGTGGGGGCAAAGTCTAATCACGCTTGCTGCCTGGTTCCATTCCTTTAATATTATTCAGGCACAGTAAATCAAGAAGCCACTTATAAAGATCAGATCATCTTTAATATTCTGCTTCTCTATCAGAGTTGAAATTCACATATACATGTTTTAATCCAGTTTTTCTTATTCCATTTAGTAGGTTTCTTTGTTTTCCTGTAATAAATGTTTTAACAGCTTGTATGACTATGACAGTAATAATTATGTGCTCACCATTTTCACTTTCTAAATTAAAACAGCTTCCCTTTTATGTCATTAAGTCTGTCATTATGTGTTTAACCAGGAAATTATTCATAATTTAGAATAAATCATATTTTATAATATTATGAACTCAATATTTCTAATGTAGTTTTCTCTTTTCTTACTCAATGCTTTCCTAAACAGGTTTAAAGTGTAAGTATAATTATTAATATTTTGTACGTAATGTTAGGTAATATGAAAATTTAAAAATCCAGATAATACTGTAATGTAGTCATCCTGCTCAGAACCATGTATCATTTGTCTGTTTTGTATTTTCCAGAGGTGCAGACATTTTAGTTCAAATCCCCCATCAGTTTTCTAAACAGACTTTAACTGGTTTTACACAATTTGATACAAGTGGAGGAAATTTGGAAAACACAGTTGCTCTGATAGCTGCCACCTTTTAAGATCTTGGTTTTGAGGATGGAATTATCAGTTAGTGTCCAGAACATTCAAAAACAGCAGCCTAGATCTAATATAAGAATCATTCCTAGGAATCAAAAGGAAGTAAAGGCTAACCAAATCACCCCCGAGCATGCACAGCTGTATAGCATCATTAAGCTATTCTCAAAAAAATGTTATAATTTTAAGTAAAATAACTTTCTTTAAATAGACCAAAGACAAATAATAAAGGAAAGTTATGTACCTTCCATCTGTCTGACATTACAAAAGATATACACTGAACAACTACCAATTATCAATCACAATTTCCCATTCTTCTCCCACTAATAGTATCATTTAACTTAATTTGCAAATGTTTCTACTTAATTTTCCGGCTATTCAAAGGCAGATATTTTAAAGTAGTAAGGTTACATGTGTTAAGGACAGGGGAAAGGTATAGGTAGTGGGGGAAAGGTATAGGCAATGAAACCCCATTAGTGCACTATTTCATTAGATATCAGTTTGTAAGTTCAAATTACTTCTGTAAATGATTTTTAGCGTAGGTTCTTCCCATAACTACATTAGTATTAAAAGACAGGCTATTGGTCAGCATTCTATTTCTAAACTGAGTTTTACAAAACATCCTTACTTTATCAAAGACGCCAAGCTGAGTGCACCAAGACAGCACGAATCCAATCTGCACTACCAGCAGCTAAACCAGCAGCACCAGTCCCTGCACCAGTGGCCGCGCCCCCGCCACCCCCACCGCCTCCGGGTGCGCATCTCTATGAAGAACTTGGGGACAGCACAATGTAAGTAGATCTTTCGGGAACTCTGAGAAGTAGATGGGTTTTTATGGATGTTAGGTGAGTATTTAATTTCAGCCTGATTAGAAATGCAGTTTGTGAGTCTTACTTTTTATCGTTTGTGAGCCTTTACTTTTATTTAAGGCAGAAAATTAAGATGAGATCCTAAGAAAGGCTAAATTGAAAAGTAATAATCGGGCCTCCCCGGTGGCGCAGCAGTTGAGCGCTGGGTTGAGAAGCTGCCTGCAGCCTCTGCAACGCTGGTTAGATCCCTGGCTGCTCCCCGGCCACCGGAGAAGGGTCCCACATGGCGCGCAGACCTCTCCTGCCGCCCGCTGCTCCCCTCAGCAGTGTACTTTGGTCCTTCTGCCTGCTCTGCTCCCCGCTCTGGCTCTGATGAATTCTCTCATCCTCCCGCGCTTCTGACTGTACCCAGTGCTTGTATAAATAAATAAATAAATCTTTGGGGAAAAAAAAATAGATTTGTTAAAAAAAAGAAAAGTAATAAAAAAAGCATTAAAAAATAAAAGAACAGCATTTAACTTAAGGAGACAATTTCAAATGAATTAAAATATTTAATCTTTGAATTGATTAATTCAAATGAATCGAATATTGTATTTCATCTTTGACTAAGAATCATGCAGATATCTCCCCACTCCCCACCCAAATTAACAATAGCTTCTGTTCCCTGCCACCCCAAATTAAGATAATAAAACAAAAACATAAAATAGTACTTTCTGATTTGGTATCAAAATCCATTCATATTTGGTTACAAAATTTTTTTATCTAAAATTATATACTTTTCTAATATTTTAGTGTCTCATAAAATAGAATTAAAATCTGAATGAGTTGAAAGAAAATATTAAATACATTACCACTTAGAGAATATTCCTTTTATATATTCTCCTCAGAATTCTGTGATACTGTTATAGGGCAGCCCCGATATTGAACAGGTTGCCTGGGTGAGGGTCCTCACCCGGACGCTTACAAGGGACTTATTAATACTCCACTACAGACACACACAAGAGGTTAATAAAAGGTTTATTTACAAGGGAAAAGGAAATAAGGAAAATGTACAACTCAGGGAGAAAATAGGGAAATAAAGTCTTTAATGTGTCCTACCCGGACATCCTTTCCCCCCTAACAATACCTTAATATTTTTCCTATACTATTTGGAATTCTAAGCAATATTAATACATTTTTGAAAGACTTTGTTAAAAAGATTTAGAGCTATTTCTATCATTATACTACCCTCATAACCTGATATTTAACTTGTCTTTGTTTTAAAAAATCAAGAGTAACTGCTTCTGAAGATGAAATGCAAAACAACCAAGGACACAATTTGAGTATGATTAAACTTAATCCCAGAAAACTTTTATTAACTGGAATTAGGTGGAGTTGAGGGACTAAACATGTTTTACTATGTAACATTATAGTATTTACTAGTAGGAATAAAGCAAGCCACAAAAGTATCAAATTTATCTTTCAATGGGCAATTGATTGTAAACATAAACCAATACTGTTTGCTTTATTAATAATTGAACAATTTCTTATTTTAAGAATAGTTTTTAAAATGTTAAAATTGATTTTGATGTCATTTTAATGCTAAAATGTAATTTAAAAGTTGGATGTTTGACATTCTAAGACAACATACATGATTCATTTAAACAGTGTTATTTTTTCATAAATTGAAAATTATGGTCTCCTCTTGAATTATGGGTGAATGTAGGAATTGAGCCAATATGATTTGATTTTATGTTAACCACCTCTCTCCAGCAAAAGTATTTAAAGCCAAAATATTATGTGTAAAGGTAAGTGTTTTTATATATGTAATTAGACATGGGTGTATATTCATTTTTATTTATCAAAAGGTAAACTGTATCATCTGGAATCAGCATAATTTGATGGCAATAATTTCCAAATAGCTGCACTTTAGTTTATTTTTATTAGAAAAAAATGTGGTAGACCGAGAAGAGTTATTGTAATGATTGTATGTTTTTATTGAAATATTTTAACTTCTACATCTAATTTTCTAATGTTTAACTTTTCTATTCAAAAACTTTTAGAAGTATTCTAATCATAGGTTACTAGTAATTATACTCACTCCAAATGAATTATTATGTATTTCTAAAAGAAAAAAATTCAGAGTTCATTTTGACAAATGAATAACTTCATATAGATTCAACAATTATTCTCTAATAGTTATTAATAATATTTGTGTATTTACCTTCTTCTAAATAATACTTATATCTACTTATAATCAATGTAAAACAATTTTGTAGACAAGACATAGAAGTAATTCTTATAATCTCACATAAAATGCTTTAGGTTTGAAGTGACCCATGTTTAATAGAGATGAATGTACCAATGTATACGAATATCAGATTAATTTTATGTGATACAAAACCATACTAATGCCATGTGATTCTACCTAAAACTTGATTACATACTGTTCTTATGAGTCAATATAAAGAAAGTATATAAATATGCATTTTCATTTTTTGGATATGCATATAAACTGTATAATCAAGTTCCTATTGTATTTTCATAACCATCCAAATTAACTATAGTCAAAACTTTTTTTTCCTATCACATGTTTTCTCTTTCTCACCTGTGGATACATAGGCATAAGTAAGTAAATAATATTTTAATACAAGGGCTTTGAAAACAAAAGTTTCAATAGACTAAATGTTTCATTTTGTTTTTAACTTTAAAAACAGTAATTGTCATTCTTTACCTTGGAGTCATTTACTTTAAAAAAGAATGTTTTGTCTTCTACACCTCATTTTCTTTTTGCTATTTTAAAATAGCTTGATTTTAAAACAAGTATTCCAGTTGATATACCTGTTCCTGCCTACAAGAGTTTCAAAATTCTCATTTTATAGTGTTACAATATTTATAGATATCTTTCAATCAAAAAATGATGTAGTATCAACATCAGATCTAGTCAGAAACATTTGCCATATAATGTCAAGTCCATTTGAAAAAAAAAAGCCTTTTTGAGATCAGGAAGAATGTTTGCTGTCACTGAATCCAAATTTCCTTTACTTTCTGAATTATTTAGGTAGGCCTGATACCCCAAGTTCACCTCTAGCAGCTTATGTCTTTGCCAAATGACACAATAGAAACTTTTGCTTTATATATCAATTTATTGCTCCACTGTCATCCTAAGTTTTCAAATTAGTTATTTAAATTTTATTCAAAATACTTTTTATTTCATTTCTACTGTGTGGGTAAATATTAAACAATAATAAAATTAAATCTGTTACTCTGAGCTTGAGAGCCATCTATTAAGAAACTGTTCAAAATCATGTCATCCAACTTTTCCGGGGTTAGGGTCCCAATGCATCAATTAGCACTGTTTGTGCCCTTTGACTTATTAAATTCTATTTATAACTCATAGCCAGTATGATTTGGTGTCCATTGTATGAACAAATTTTTACTGATATCAAAACTGTATTACTGTAACAGAAATCTTATTGAATCTTGACTAAAATTGATCCAGATCATATTCAAGGAACTATCAATAGCTCCCTTTCTTATTTGTATAATTTATAATCTTTTAAATTTGATTAAACCTAAAATTGTAATAGAATAATCTCTGTGAACATTCTGAGGAAAACTCCAGTTCTTAATTGTGATTTCAAACTCAATTCAAGAAATTCTTCCACTTAGACTCATGAACTTTAATTCTCTTAATTTGAGGAATAGAAAATCCTTTTCTGTATTCTCTTGCAAGCATTATCCTAGATAAGAGAGTACTTTTAGTTCAAAGACAGAATTAATGAAATGAAAGGTAATGAACAGGTACTGAATCCAATAGAACTAAGGATTGTTTAGCCAAAACAGTCACATCTGTGCATCTTCAATGAAGGCAGAGAATCTGAAATCATTAGTCATAATGCTTGGTGTAATTTGGAGAATTGTGATTTATACATCAGAGAACTGTTATGTGTAGTCAAGAATTCTTTGTTGTGTCAAGCTAGCTGGGAAAAAACAGTGAATAGATTGACACATTAAAAAAAAAAAAACAACTGAAAAATTTCCATACTATTCACAACTCGAATTTTTCCTATCCTGATTTTTGGAGAACAGGGACATAAAAGTAATATCTTGCTTCAGTTCATTAGTATTATTTGTTTGATCTTTTATTGTTTGAAGAAGTAATGAGAATCATAAAAAAAAAATCTTTCTCATGAAAGTTGTGTCACAAGCTGTTTCCTTACATTTCATTATCTTCTTTTCTTTCAAGTCTTTTCCTTCTCTACCATTTCCAACAAAGCAGGGGAAATAAGTCTTTCTCAGAAGACAGGAAACATCAGCACGTTGCGATGCCCTTTTCTTCCAATACTATTGAGGCTCACAAGCAGGCTCAGATAGATGGATCATTTAAGAACAATCAGCCCACGTCTGCAGGAAACTTCACACTGCTTTCAGAGGAGGACAACTTAAATAGTCACAATACCCTTTATAAGGAAAATGTAGATAAAAGATCAAGAAATGTTGACTTTTCAATAAGAACAGATTTTGTAGACTCATTTTTACATAAAACACAAGCCAAGAATGAGTCTCTGAGCGACCCAAGAGAAAAGATTCAGAGTATATGGAATCAACCAATATCCTTACCTAAAAGATCAAGGTGGAAGTTCCCTAACAGCCCAGAAACCATAGATCTGGAGAAATGGGGAAGCAACAGGCAGAAAATCAAAAGTGAAAGCTCTGGCATTTGTCCAAACAAAGGAGGTAGCAGTAATCCCTTGTTTACAACTGAAGATGTACATTTTACAGAGAAAGAGGAAATAAGACAAGGTGAATCACTGATTATACAAGGAACAGAACAAGTGAAATCTCTGTCTTCAGCTTCATTTTCCTCTCCTTGGTCTCATTCCTCATTCTCCACTTTGCCAACTGTTTCAAGAACTGTGGAACTCAAATCAAAATCCAGTATCATTTCTCCTGATGACTGTTCCTTGGAACTTTCTCCTTCAATGCCTTGCATTTTAAAATCTTCACTCTTTAGGAGAGAGAAGCCTACTCATGTGTTGACTGTGGAAACCAAAAGGAACATTTTTGAAAATAGCTCCCATCCACCCAGTATTTCTCTGCCTCCTCCATTTCCTCCTCCTCTTCCTCCTCCTCCTCCTCCTGCTAATACTGCACTTACTCCTGCTCTTTCCTGTCTTAATCCTTCCCCCTCTACTCTTCCTCCTCTTCCACTTCACTCAGTTTCTGTTCCTCATCCTCCCACTGCTTCTGCACCTTTCCTTCATTCATGTCCCTCTCTCCCTCCACTTCCTTCCCCTCTGCCTCCTTCAACTTCAGTTACATCCAGTAAGTGTGATTGCCTACCAGTTGTTAAAGGCACTGTCAATGTGACATCTGCCAAGGAAATGAAATCTTCTATGATACAGCAATCAACATCAACAACTATCTGTAATACAGATCCTCAAAGAGAACCGAAAGGCATTCTCAAACATATTAAAAACTTAGCAGAACTTGAAAAATCAGTAGCTAATATGTACAGTCAAATTGAAAAAAATTATCCACCCACACACAGCTCCAAACCTCAAACTAGTCCTTCAGAGATAATAAATATGGAAATGACATCTGAACAAAACCGGGAGAATTTGCACAATATTGTCGAGGAGATTGAGAAACAATCTCAAAGTCAATCTACTTCACTGTAATGTTGCTCCTATTTTAATTGGACCACTCTTGTTAACCATAATCTTCAAGTGAAGGCAAATTTGAACTTTAAAGAAGATTCCATTCTTTTATCCTAAACTCAATGCAATGGTGTTTTCTCATTTTTAAGTTAAAAGATTATTAACCTCATCATTACTAACTCATATTATAGATTTACCTTAATTTTCTTAACTACGAAGTAGCATTATTTATCTACATTAATATAAAAAGTAAGTAATTTCAATCTATTTTTCAATGGGAATATATGGGCATGAAAGTTAGATATTCAAATTAAAGTAATGACTTATTTAACATGTTAATGCTTGATTTTACATTTACTTTTTGATCAGTTTTATATGTGTACTCAAGGAAAAAGGCATACTATTATAAATAGACTAAAATTTGTTTCATAGAATCTGTTATTTCCGTGAAGCCCATATATTTGGTAAGAAGAAATACTACCAAAGTAAAATGTTGTGTATCTAGAACTGTAGGACATCACAGACAAAATGATATTCCAAAGTAAATGCTAGGTACTATAAGATGCAGTCATCTGTTTTCTTATAAGAACATCTTTTACTCTGGCTTGCTTTTATCTTACTAGTATGTTTATACATTTGATAAATCTTTTACTTTTTTCAATTGCTGTCTTCTATTTATTTCTCATTGTGCGTTCCTTTCCCTTCTTTATAATGAAATAAATCTTGAGTTGTTGACTTTTGTAAGACATTTCATTGTTCCCACAAATGTTTAAAGTACTATTTAGTTTTGCTTGTCCATATTATTATATCATCTCCTTAGTTATACTTTTATCATAAGATTCTGCTTTGAAGAAAATATCTCCAGTTTTATAGAGAAATCCTAATCAGTTTCATCAAATGAAAGTCAAGTAAATCTCCACTAACATTTGGTATGGATTTGGTAACTACTATTTGATTGAAGAAAATTATACATATTTTATATAATTTATTAGTAATATAAAACATGTTTCATCAAAATTTTACAAAAGTGCATGATTTATTTTATTTCTAGTTACTTTTAATCTCTGTAGTCATCCAAATTTAGCCTACTATATAAGTTAAATATAAAAATATTAAGAAAAAATCAAGAGGGAATATATTTGGTGAAGTGGCATCATTTTTAAATAGACCTAATTTATTTTAGGCAAAGATGGATAATTTTTTACTATAGGAATAAATTTCTGTAGTTGAAAATGTTCTCATTATCTAGAGCTCAACTTATTAAATTCTTAATTCTTAAAATAATTCAATTAATTCCAGTCTTCTTTGTGAAAGCTACACTTGACTATCAGTTATTACTTATACCCCCCACCCTAACATATGTAATATGTCTTATGTACTGGAAATTCCTATTTTGAATATAAGTATAATTATTTATTTTGCTCTGCAATTTTAATATTTTAGAAAGTACGTCTACACAGAAAAATGCACGATTCCCAAATATAAGCAAAATATTGCTTGATAATTGCTGTTACAAGTATATAAATACAGGTACAGGGCTGTACAGTGCATCATTTCAAACGTTTTGTTCAGCTCTTATTTTACATAACATTTCTTCAAGAATATGGTCTTGCATTCCTAACTAAAAATATGTGATAAAAGGCAATCTGTAAATCAGATTATTTTCATTAGCACCTCTGCTTCTGATTCTTTTCATCCAAATCAAGAGTGATTTGTTTCTTGGGATTCTTGAAAATGATTTTTTTCTCTCTTTCACTGAAAAACTTCAGTTGGAGTTTTTGTTGGCAGCTGGTCATATGCATGAGAGCTTGTGCTATTTGGCGGACTCTGACAAGGTATTATTCAATTGTGTAAGCCTTTAATGTTAGTATGTGTGTTTTTTAAGCTATTTGTACCAACTTTTTGGAAATGTGAAAGAAATTCCTTAAAATTTCTTGATTATGAAATCACTAGTGACCAAAGAAATGATACATGAAATTCAGATAACATTTTATGTAGGCACCTATAGTCTCAACTAAATCATTACACTGCATATTTCTGTAACACTTTTGTAAAACAATTGTCCATTGGTATCTGCAAACTATCAGTTCTAAGACCCCTTAGGGCTACCAAAATCAGCAGCTTCTCATATTCCTTATATAAAATGGCATAGTATTGGCATATAACTTTAATACATCCTCCCATATAAAGTAAAATCATCTATAAATGACTGATAATCTGTATTATCAATATACATGCTATGTAAAGTGCTGTATGTTTAGGGAATAATGACAAAGGGAAAAGTCTACATGTTCAGTACAGACACAACTTTTGTAATTTTATCAATAAGTTATTTTTTTTTATTGTGGTTGATTGAATCAGTGGATGCAGGCCCTATTGGATACTTAAGGTTTACTCTATTTGTATTATCTAAAAATTCTATTAGTATTTTGCTCTTTTGAAATGAAACATCTATGCCCATAATTTATACTTATCTAGTCTTACTGACACATCTTATTTAGAGATTCACAGCTTCATCATTAAAGTCAATTAGAATATTTTCTGTGAGACTTATAAATTTCCTGGGAGTACAAAACCCATTATTATTCTCCACTAATTATATTTCAATTAGTACATAAGGAATTATTAGAATCTTCAAATGAAGACATAAAGATGTTACCATACATTTTCCTTATTTTTTTAAAAACTGTAAATCATGCAAATGATGTAAAATGATTAATGTACATCATGAATAAGCTACATAAAATATGCATCAATATTATCTGACTGGTTTTATAAGAATCAATGGGAAGTTATGTTAATCAAAAGCACACAAATAATCATACATAACTGTTCTGTTGTATACCAGTTCTCAGTCAATTTTTGCCTGTGAGTTAAGACACACAATGCAAATAATCAAATGAAAGGCAGCAAAAATTCTAATGGAAACAGTATCATTCATCTATTGATGGTAGATATTTCTCACATTTATGGAAAATATTGCTAATGAGACAGTTTAAATACCCTAGAAAATGAAGTCAAGCTGTGCTTGGACATTATGTGACTCGATTGTCATTATTTAAACCTAAATACAAGGTATATATAATTTATCTCTCAAACACACAGACTGAATAAAAGTTGAAAATGACTAAACTTCTCTAGATGGATTATCATTGCCATAATTATTGGCAAAATTATATAAGCACTTTGCAAAACTCACCACAGAACCATTTAAAATAATGAGTTGCTGACAGGATTAAGAGAGCATTATATTAGCATTATTGGCAACCATTTCAATAGACAATGCCTCAACCACTTAAGATGCTTTCAGTTAAGTAAACTTACCTTGTGAAGGCCTTGCAATTTTTTTTTAAATATTTTTTATTGGATTTTAGGAAATTATATATCTCTACATTGCAGTTGTCTACTAGTTTAATATTAATAGTTGTCTAACTAGTTTAATATTAATATTTTAAGGCAACTGAAGAATAATAAGTAAAAAATCCTCATAACTGGAGACATGAAACATAAAAAGCATTCTATACTTTTCACATGCTCAAATACAGTCAAATGTTTAAAAAATTTGTCATCCATGGCCTTTATAATTCTTTGTGATATTAAACATTTGGTTATTATATATTTAAAATATTTTCACTTTCTTTTATAATGCATATGACCCTTAAATCTAATCAATATTTTGCATTATTTTTAGAACACAGAAAAATCATCTCAGAAACATTTGGAAGGATATTCTAGTTATACATTTTTATCCTGTACCAATATATTTTGCAGATGAAACATCTTTCTCCTAAATGACTATCACGACTAATCTAGTACAAAGATGATGCAGATTAATTTTCACCCCGTTAACCATAATAGAGTCAAAGTTTATTACTGTACATCATTGAGATAAAATATGTTGTGAATGGTTTGTTGCTCATATGGAGTGAAAATATAGGGTGAATTTTGCTTTTTGTAATGCAGGCATGAAACTGATTGTCCTGTCTTGATACTGCCATAAAATATATTTTTTGCTGAGGTAATTTTTAGGAGAAATGACTTAAGTTTTTCCTCAGACATTTAAAACACTCTTAAGTTTTATTTAATCTGAAAAGCTAAGATGTTTAATACTGATTTCTTCATTTCTGCTTTGCAGGAGAGGTTATGCATCAGAGGTAAGGGTTTTATGGTGTTATATACAACTTATTAGGAAAATATTTATGTTATACGCAGGACTAATTTATAGTATTTCAAAGCTAGGTTATTTTCTTCCATTTCAACAAAACTAAAAGTGCCATGCCATTTTTTTTCCTATTTGTTGCCTCTGTGTCTTGGGGTTTTAAGTATATTGTTTAGTAGGTGAGCAAAGATTAATTGCTTACCTTTTCAAATATAATTTTTTGCTGAATTAATATTAATATTATCATATTCTCCCAAATTTATTTGTCTTGGGCTGTAATAACATGTAGGAGTTGTGAACTTTTGTTGTTGTTTTAACCAGTACAATTCATCATCCTCTCACTTAAGGGCTTGATGTCTTAAAGAGAAAAATATCAGAAAGTTCTGACTTTCCTATGTGTGAATTTGGTTCTCAATCTGCAGTGAACATAACAGGCATTATGGTTAGTGATTTGGCCACACTGCCACTGGTGCTATCAATGAAGTTACCACCTATTATGGTTTAGAATACAACTTCTCGCTTAAGAGAACAAAATTAGCATAAGACCTAATTGACTATGAGTTTAGAATACATAAATCCTAAATTATTTAGATATCAAGATAAAAGTCTTTAAGAATGAATGGTTCGCAGGGAATTACAATAGCTAACAGACTGAATTAATCTGACTTGAGCTGCCTACACCTTTAAATGGATATGTAACTAATTCACTAACATTAGTGTGGTGAAAGTGCCCTCTTCACTCAGTTTATCGGTCATTTCAAACAACTGGTTTATTGGTGAAATCATTTCCCAGAAATTCTCTGTCCACCTTACCACAGCTTAATTTAAGATTGGTCTTATATAACTATTGTCCTTCAAAGAGTTGATAAAGAATGTATAATTTAATGAAAAATTGTAATTTTTTATAACATAGATCCATAGAAACTGCATTTGCTTTACACAAGTATGTGTGGAATGGGAAGGTAGTAGGAAATGATTGCTGCAAAATCTGAGGAAGGGCAATTTCCCTAATCACAAAAGATTTCTGCAAACATGTTCAATCTATGTATTGGTGAAAAGAAAATTAGGTAGTATGTCTTAAATGTCGTAAATATGATGATGGCTATATTACACTTATATCACCTATGTTTGTGTGTTCCATCCTCCTTCTGAATGAACCTGATTACATTTAATGTGATTGAGGAGAAAAAAAGAGGGGCAATCTAAAACAAGGTTTAAAGTGGTAAAAAGAGTTAGTGACAGAAAATATTTTTAGAAGTAGGAATGAATCTACATTGAAGGTTACATTTTAAAAAATGTTTTTATTTATGAATATATTGACTTAGGTATTAAATAAATTCTTATGATATTATGTTCCAACATACACAGTCAATATAGTGCTGTTGGTAGATACTATATGAATAATGAATCAAAATCCCTAGTAACCAGTTTTAAGCTGTCACCTTTTTTTCTCTCTTTTCAATCATAATCTATCTTTCCTATGAATTATTTTCTAAATCTTTTTCTATTTTAATTTCCATTGGCAGCAACAACAACTGCTGAGGCCTTCTCTCCTTAAACCAGAGGTATCAATTTTCTTTTTCTTTTCACACACATGGAGTCTTCATAATACTTTGTGATTTTAAGATCATCTTTCATGTAGGCAGAATAGGTGGCTGCCAACATGGCATAATTTTATGAGAGAGAGAAAAGATGAGTTTAAATAAACAGCCAAACCATTTTCTACCTGGTTGCCTATGGTTAGCATTCTAAATCTTTAACATCTCTAGGAATTAGACAAATAACTTTGTTCCTATTAAAAACAAGTTACACTGAGCACAGCAAATCATGAACCTAAGCAGTAACTTGTCTTAGTGAAACTTGATTCAGAAGTGTTCATGAGAGGTCAGATTCAAAGTAAGCAAAATTTGAAGAATGAATGGTGACACAACACTGAAACATAAAAAGATAGAAGCTGGGTTTTCAAAAATAGTCTTTAGTCATTTTATGTAACTCAAATTATTGCTGTTGGGCACATGTCTATTTCAAAATGCCTATGACAGCTGGTTTTTTTTCTTTTTTTCCTGCAAGAAGAAACAGATGTTCAGAGATATGTAGTAAGTGCATATCACCCATATTTATTTTACTTAATGCCTAAATTAAAAAATAAAAAATGCTAATTTTAAATATCTTTTTTGGAAAATTTACTATTTTATAAGCTCTAATTAGAAAAATATGTTTCTCGTAACAACAGAGTCTCACCTTTCCTAACCATAGTCATTTTGTTGTGAGAATTTATCTCCCCTGGGGCCTCCTTGGTGGTGCACAGGCAGTGCTGTGGGGCTGTCTGCAGCCTCTGCAGCACTGTTTGATTCCCAGCCGGCCAGGGAGATTCCCACATGGTGCAGCAGACCTCTCCTGTCTCACCTGCTGCTCCCCTCAGCAGTGTATTTGGGTCCATCTGCCTGTTCTGCTCCCTGCTCCATCTCTGGTAAATTCTCTCAACCTCCCAAGTCTCTGGCCTGTACCCCAATGCTTGTATAAAATAGATAAATCTTAAAAAAAAAAGAATTTATCCCCCCCATTCTGGAGGCTGTGTCAAAAATACTTAATTTTAATAAGTTTTTAAGAAAATTTCCAGGCATCTCTTTCAAAAACTATTGAATCAAATAACTCAAGATTTAAAAATCAACAAGGGACTCTGTTGATGGATCGCAGGGGGCTTGCTGGTAGGAGAATTATAGGAACTACACCACAGGGAGGAATCAAATACTATCTAAAAATTAGCAAAGATGTAAAAACTTAGTTTTTAAAAGTAAAAATAAAATTAAACATTTCACATTGAAGAAATAAAAATCCAAATACTGACTATTAGATGCAAGCTCTTAGGTAAAATATGTACCTCCTGCATGTCAATTTCATCTTCTAGAAAATGTCAGCAGTAATACTTAATATACAGCCCCTAGTTCAGCAACTGGAACATAGTAGGATTAAATTCAGACAATAGTAGCTATTACTATTGTTCTTGTTTGCACCAGTACAACAAACATTACTGGTAATATACCAAGTTATCTATATTTGCTCTGAATGGTCAGCCAAAAAAAAAAATAAAAAATATTAGGTATTTGATCTGCCCATAAAAATTCATTTTTAGTACTTATCTTGATGTTTTAAAATATAGGATCACCTGTTAAGGGAATGACAGACAACACAGACTATATAGAACAGCAAAATGGCCCACATCCCACTGTTCACGTCAATTAGAGGACCTAGTATCACCATGTTTTTCCTCAAAAAATATTTTTTTACAGAAGATATGCTCTGCTCTTCAGTAATGGGTGGTATAAGGATCTAATGATACAATTAAAAAAAAAGAATTTAAGTGGTACCCTTAAGATCATTCCCTTCCATAAACTCCTATTCATCTTTACTGACCTGAAACCAGAGAGAATGAGTGAGTTTTCTTGGTTCCTTTTCAGTCGCTCCTTTTATGTTTTTGGTCATCTGATGACACATACATACATACATGTGCATGTGTGTGTATATGTGTGTGCAATAGCCTCATTTTACTTACTGTTTTTATGAGTTTGACAACGACCATTTTTATACCTTTTATAAGCAGAATCATGAGCAACTGTCCTTTTGTGATTGGCTTATTTCACTTAGTTTGTGTTCAGTGTTCATTCATATTGTTGCATATGGTAGGACTTCTTTCCCTTTTAGGTTGAATAAGATTCTATTGTATGTATTTACCACATTTTCATATCCAGTCAGCATTGACAGACATTTGGGTTTCAACTTTAAAATCATTTAAAGGTCTTTTATGTTTCATACTTAGATTAAATGTGCATTGGTCAAACAGTGTAAAAATATTACTTCTGAGACTTACGTGCTTCATGTAATCCAATATAATTACATTGGGTTCTTGATGCCTCAAGGTCTAAGCCTACCTATATAAAATGCATATGTATATTTATTTAGTTTAAATACATATTAAATCCTAAATTTTAACTTTGTCCCAATTACTGAACTTTCTCAGCCTCATTTTTCATCCCTCTACCTGTTGTGAATTTTTTTTATTGAGTTAGAACTCGACATAAAAGCATACAAATCATGCTATACACCCAGATGAATTTTTAAAGGGTATACATGTCCTCCTACCTCTTAGCTTTTCCATTCCATGTCAACACTCAGAAATTGTCTCCTTTCCCTAACCTTTTCCCCCCAATATAAATACTTTAATGCAAATACATTGTAATTGAAATATTATGGAGGTAGAATTGAAAAATATAATTGTAAAATTAAATTTATATTGTGATTTGATAAATGTGTACACTGTGAAAAGATTCCTACTGGCTAGTTATTTACAACAACTCACATGATTCTTACTTTTCTCCTTTTTGGTGAGAACATTTAAGTTCTGCTGTCAGTAAATTTTAGTTATAAAGTACAGTGTTATCAACTGTAATCACCATATTTTATATCCTCAGACCTTTACTCATCAAATTAAGCCAAAGTTTGTACCTATTTAACAACCTCTCTTTATCTTCCCCATCCCCCAGTCCCTGAAATCACTTCTTCACATTCTGTTTCTATGATTTTGATTTTTTTATTTAATATATACTAGATTCATAGATTGTGCTATCATGTTGTATTTACCTTTCTCTGTCTTGGTTGTTTGAATTAGCCTACTATCCTGAAGTTTCATCCTTGTTGTTGCAAATGGTAGGCTTTCTTTCTTTCTACGTGTAGGTTTCTATTGCAGTGGCAGTACTCTGGCTAATGAGGTACGATTATTGCTAACTGATAACTTCTTACCTGGCTTCTAACACATTAGTTTTCGAAACAAATAATATGCCATAATGACATTTATGCCTCACATTTTGCTCATCTTTTTGTTTGGGTGATTCATCTGTTTTGTGATATAGTATGGTATTTTTCAAATGGACTTTTAATTGACTCCAATATAGGTCTGTTAATCTGGTTGGTAAATTGAAGCAGTTGTGATATCAAAATTGGAATTCTTTTCAATTGATTCACAAAGTATTTGTAAACTGAAAATTCATCATATAGTATACTTTAGCAGAGTAGGATTACAACTTAAATGTTGAGGAAAGTAATATGAGTAGAGTTTATTATTATATGTGAACAAAGACCAAATGACAGACTTCACTACAACTATGGGTGTCAATGGAAAACAGTGGTTGAAGACAGACAGAACCAGGAGAGAATACGTTTGATGTAAGTAGTAGTACCACCAACTAAAGTTCTGACATGTAAAAATATCAATGTTTTTATATTTTTAGTTTTCAAAATAAATCAAAACAAATTTTTCTATAGCATATTCTAATTAGAATTCTGGTACACATCATTTTTTATAGTAATGTTTGCAAAACAAAGTAAAGCTGAGGGTCACTGTCCATAGCCATTGTGCAGGCTGTGAATTTCTACACTTTAATACCTTTATGTCTTCAGAGGCTATTTCTACTCACTAATTACTATATATCAACAAAATAATTTTTATCAATAATAAATGATTTTAGAACTAAGCACCAGTTCATTTTCCTATAGACATCTAGTTTCCTTCTTTCCCTTATTACAAAATAAATTTTATCATTTGACTTCATGTTATTCAAATGGATTCAAAGGAGAAACAATGAAATTTAATAGCTTTTGAAAATTGGTTTCATATGAGTCTCATGAAATAAATCATTCTGTAAGACTAGAATTTGATGGAAACTCTAGAATTGTCTAGAATATAGAGCTGGGATCTTGAATGGGGTCCCTGCTCTATTTTTTTTTTTTTTAGAAAAGAAATAACTAGGAATACATTTTAAAATGTAAACATCCTTGGAAGATATAGACTATTATAGTTTTACTGATGTAGCATGATTATTATCAAATCATTTTATGAGTAATTTAGATGAATAGAATTTCTCTGGGTATTAGAACACTATTATCAGAAAGATGAACATGTTAAAGACAACAATATGATTTTCCACAGACTAACATCTGTGTTTAACATAAGTTAAAGTATAGTGCCTTTCATAATTTTCAACATTATACAAAAACAAGTGGTATCATCTTTAATTTTTGATTAATTTACCATGAAGAAAATAATTTATATTCTTTACATTTTTGGTTCTAATAGCAATTTGTGTAAAACATTTGCAGCCAGAAAGAAAAAAAAAATTGAGTGTGTTTAACATTTGTAATCATAGCCATTTTGGCAGGACTGTTTTGGGAGCCATCCACTTCTGGGTCTGGGAATCTGACTTTGAGCTGGAATGTAATAAGAATTTGTTTTCAACTGCAATTTCTCTTTTTGAACAATAGGAGTTATCCATGGAATCTGGAATTGATCCTGGCCAGGAATATGGACAAGAGTATTACAGTTATGAGCATGGGTACATCTTCAGATTTTTCATCCAGTATCTTAATATTTTTATGGACACTGAGGAATTATTAGATGGTCATTACTGCAACCATTCATTTTGTAAATGTGCTTTCATCTATGTGTTTTCATCTATTTCATTACGAAAATGAATATATGTTGGTTTAGTTTCAATGCAAAGTTAATCATGTTTCTAGATTGAGTTCTGTTTTGATGTTCTGTGTTGATACTGACTACTGCTCTAAAAATGAAGTAAAATATGCAAAATTATTTAAAAGGGAAATAGAAGTCAAACATATTTGCTCAATTCCTGAATTCACCATTTCTTTTCCTATGAGATGTTTAACATTTTATCTAACAGATCAAGGTCAAGATTTGCATGAGAGAAATTAAGAGGAAAGCATACTTAAGATAAAGTAATTAAGTATTTCAAAAGGCACTTCTATACACATAAATTAACTGTTTTCTGAAAATACAGTACAGGAATGTGAAGACCATTACAATGTTTGAAGTAGATCTTAAGAAGTTTTAGTTGTGAATAAGCTATTATACTTTCGGGGAGTACCATTTTATGCTCTAAGTTCATCAAATAAGAATTTGACTTTCTGTTCACATTAGTCTCTCCCAAAATTTAAATCTGAAATAATTTGACTCTTTTTACTGTTATTCTAGGATACCATTATGGTTAAAATCACTTGTCATGAGGTTGTGGCTTTTGTTTATCCTATGATTTATAATTAGTTTATTAGGAGCCTAATAATGCTGTATATCTATTGACCACATTGGTGAAGAAAACAGCTCAGACATGGTAGATGCTACACAGATCACATACACACAGTTTTTAAAGTTGCAAGTTTCTCTTACAGGTATGAAATGCCTCAATATGGAAGTCGTCGCCGTTTGTTACCTCCAGCTGGACAAGAGGAATACGGTGAGGTAGTTGAAGCTGAAGAGGAATATGAGGAGGAAGAGGTAATTACTCTAATTTTCTTTGTAAGGTTAAAGTTCAAAAAAATATTTAATAGCAGCCTACAAAATATTTGAAAAAATCAGAACTCCTATTCATTTAGTACTTGTTTTCAATAGAAATTTAACAACACTGACCATTTCTTTGTCATTACGTAAGTACAACTTACTTTCATTTAATAATGTTCAACACCTATAATAAGGTCACAACAAAATTTATATTCCTTAAATCCTAAATGTTATACCATAAAAATAACATTAAAATCAAACGTAAAAAATGTTTTGCAAAACCATGATTACCTTCATTTCCACATTTTCTGGTATAACTAATACTCATGAAAAAATAGTCTCAGGTCTTCCTGGTGGCCTAGGGGTTAAATCTCAACACTTTTGCCACTTCTGTCTAAGTTCAATCCCTGGCCAGGGAGCTAACCCACATGGCACAGCAGACCTCCTTATCTGACCCGCTGCTCCCCTCAGCAGTGTATTTCAGTAGATCGGCCAGTTCTGCTTCCCTCTCTGTCTCCGGCGAATCCCCACACCTCTGACTTACACCCATTTCTTCTATGCCAAAATAAATAAAATTTTTAAAATAAGATTATCTTTTAATTATCAGATAAATATCACCACTAAAATTTTAATGGAATTATGTTATTTAACCTAGCACAAGCCATTAATATCAAATTATTTTACTTTGTAATATTTACCTGAAACATTTCACTATAATTTCCCCTGTTCACAATTAAGAAAACAGTGGAATTTTACATCTACTATGCTCATGCTATCATAATTTCTTGATTACTGAAAATTTTGATAAAGGAAATACATAAAATTTTTAAGTCTAGGGATGGGAGGCGAAAGGTAATTTTAAATTATTTTTCTCCTTTGATCAAAACTGCAATATAAAATGTTCATTAAAAAAATGAGAAAGTGTTGGATTTTAGTATTTAAAAGCACAAGCCAAAATAAAATAATTTGCATTCTTAATTACCTTCTGCCTATATGCTATGGGTAAATAGTAGACAATTGTGTGATTATTCTCTGAAATCACTTAATGTAACTTGGATGAAGCTAGCACTCTGTAGATTCATTCCTGATAACTTGCATGGGACAAGGTCAAACCATAACCATCTCCCAGTTGACACTTCAATTGCATTTTCATGATTTTCAGGAAAAGGCAAAGAAAATTAGAAAACCAAAAGTTGAAATTAGAGAGCCTAGTGAGGAGGAGGAGGAGGAAGTAGCTGTCACTACTGAAAAACCACCAACTGAACCTACATATACCACATGGAAGAAAGCCAGAATATTCCCAATGATTTTTAAGAAAGTTAGAGGACTAACAGATAGAAGAGGTATCGCTGACCTTGAGGGTGAAGAATGGCAGAGACGTCTTGAGGAAGAAGAGAAAGATTATTTAAAACTAACTCTGGACCAAGATGAAGCAACAGAAAGCACCGTGGAATCAGAGGAAGAATCCTCAAGTGACTATACGGAATACAGCGAAGAGGAATCTGAGTTCAGTGAGTCTGAGACGACGGAAGAGGAGTCTGAGTCAGAGACACCCTCAGAAGAGGAAGAAAGTTCTACTCCTGAATCAGAAGAGTCGGAGTCCACAGAGTCAGAAGGAGAAAAGGCAAGGAAAAATATTTTTCTTGCAAGGCGGCGGCCCATTCCTGAAGAGGTCAAGGGCATCAAAGGTAAAAAAAAGAAGCCACCTAAAGAACCAGAAGAACCAAAGGTGGAAGAGGAAGAGCAACCACCAGCAGAAGAGGAGGAGACTGAACAAGCCCCTATAGAAGAACCAACAGACCTTGAACCTGAAGATGTCACTGAGGAGGGCAGTGCAGAATCAGTTTCTGTGGAAGGTGTGGAAAGTGAGGGGGACTCAGGCAGTAGTAGCAGTAGTAGCGAAAGTCAGTCTGGAGGCCCCTGGGGCTTTCAGGTGCCAGAGTATGACAGGAGCAAGAATGCAAACCAAAAGAAGTCTCCAGGAGCTCACTCTGAAGGGTACAACACAGCACTTTAAAAGAGATCACAGTAGGTGGGAGTTTTGCAGTGCTGAGTGTTCTTGTGTGCAGTGCCTCCTGTGTGTTCTTTGAAATGACACTTGAAGTGGGGGAAACTGATTATGATTTTGATATGACTTTAGATGCCTGCCAGAAAAATGAATATATATGCTATACAAATAGATTTGTATAGTACGGTATACTTGCTAAAACTGAGTACACTTTCCTATATTGGTAATTCAGAAGACCTGCAATAATTAATCAATATGTAATATTTTCTAGATAAATATCTGTTAATGCAGTGTGGTTTATGTATTACCAGTGATAGGAATGGATTATGTGAATATATGTCAGAGATTTTATTATCTCTTTAAAATTAAAGCCTGTAACAAATAAAATCTCTGACAGTCTTTTTGCATATATGTGCATTTCAGCTGGCAAAGGTTTTATCAAAAATGCCAGGAACATGTCATACAGGTTTGTAGCTAGAAATTTTAAACATTGACTTAAATATCTTTTGAAAACTTGAAACTTACTACCATTCATTTTCCATTTGTGCATTATGAGTTAAAGTAGATTTAGAAAAAAAATGACATAACACTTTTTTCTGTGTAAGTAAAGGTAATTTTGAAATAATTCTGAAATCTGGTTTCTAAATTTATAAGTCAGAAAGAATGGCTTATTTGGCGCAACACGTTGATAGTTTGCATATACTGAAAGTGCAGTATTATTATAACCAAGAATTGTCTACCCTTTGCTCCTTGCCATTTCCACTATAGGTTTATAAAAGAAAAATGAGTTTGTGGGAAATTCCCACTATGTTTCAGTTACTAAAGGACAGTTTATAGTAATTATGTTCCAGTCCTATAGATTACTGAATAAATTATGCATGATGGGAAGATATTTTAACCAGAATGCTTCAAGTGAATAAATGCACTGAATTATATATAAAAAAGCTTAACTGATAGATTACTGAGGAATTAGAATAATGCAGATTTAAAATTGTCTTTAAAATATTGGAGATAGACATAACACATTGTATTAAATGTACCCATGCCAAACATCATTTCAAGTAGAACTTCCTGAAGAATATAGCGACTGTCAAACAATATAGTTGTCAAACAATGGATCAAACCCTAGCTAAATATAAATAATGTGCTTTCTTTTCATGTAGAGCAGGAAATTCAACTAAAAGAATTTGAGTGCCTCCTAAAATGTCTACTCCCTATCTCTGCAACTCTTTCTTCTTCAGAAGTTACTAACAACAGTACTGAACTGGTGGGAAAGAAACAAATGTTAATGTAAAATTACTTCCCTCTCCTCTAGCTCTCTTGAGTTATTTACTTTTCATAGCCTTCTATCAAAGGTTTTGTATTTCACAGACATTGTAATCATAACCCTTTTCATTCCTTTGCTGATAACTCTTTTTTTTTTTTTTTAACAGTGGGCAAGAAAAAGAATGATCAAGTTAGTTGTTGATGGAGAGTATGAAAGTAGCTCAACTGGAGAAGACAGCGCTCCTGAGTGTCAGAGAAGCCGCCTTCACCATCCTAATATCCATAGTAATATCAATGGCAATATATATATTGCACAGAATGGTTCTGTGGTGAGAACCCGCCGTACCTGTCTTGCTGATACCTTAAAAGTTACTTCTCCTGTCCGCCTGGGGAGGCATTTTAAGAAACTGGACAAGTTGGCAGTCACACATGAGGAGAATATCCCTCTGAATACATTATCAATGGGGCCATTTTCTACTGAGAAAATGAACACAAGACCAACTCTAGTTACTTTTGCCCCTTGTCCTGTGGGGACTGAAAGTACAGCAGTGAAGCCTTTGGGTAATAGGCTGAAAAGCACAGTTGAACAGGAGACCATGGTTGACAATAAGAACATCAAGGAGGCTTTGGAATTCCATAGCGATCACACACAGTCAGATGATGAGGAACTTTGGATGGGTCCATGGAACAACCTCCATATACCAATGACAAAACTATGACTGAATTTTTTAAGAGTTATTTTAATTTTTACTTCAGTTTTTAATAAACTGTGCTTTCTATTGTCACTGAGAAAACAACATGTGGAATTTATATCGTGCACACAAGTTGAAACTTTGAACAATATGCTTTAAGGTTTAAAAAGAGGCAAATTTGCACCCAGATTCATATCAACTAAATGTTCTTCCCAGAAAATCTTTTTGGATAGACTCTCAATTCACTACATAGCATGTCACTTAATTTATCTGTTTTGTTGGATCTTAGTTTTTTTTTTTTCATTTTAATAAACATAATTTACTAAGTGATCATTTTTACTTTGTTAAATAACATTGATTATTCTTCATCTCTAGTTCCACAAAACTTTTTGGTACTTGTAATTTTTCTTCACATAAGAATTGAGAAAAATATATCAGAGGAGTTTATAGTTAACAGGTTTATACAGTTGCTGTCTATATTATCTTGATTTTTTTAATGAAAGAATGATAAAGTAATAGTAAATGGAGTAATCTGTAAATTTAGAATCATGAGCGTATATTTCCTTATTATCTGACATAATTTTTCAGTTTTACATATATATGTTCCCCTCCAACCCCCACCCCTGCTGCCCCCCCAACCACTATACCAAACACATTTGGTTATTTAGTTTAGCCACTTGAAGTTGAATAATTGTTTAGAGTACATCAGCAGCAGCAGAAGTGTACTGAGAAGTGGGGCAGGGTCAAATAGGCAATAATGTATCTAGAAATTTTTCAGTATGGGAGAGCTATATAAATAACATCAAAGAAGTCCCACATCAATTTCACTGGACATGAATATTTTATAAACTTAATATACAGGAATTTGACAAGTCAGGAATTTATATAATATGTGAAATGCCTATAACAGATATATAGATAGTTTCAAATGTATTATAGTATTTTATTTCTCCCAAGTTCAGTTTTATATAGAATAACTTAATGCACATAATATTTATGTGCATAAAGAACCAGAAAATGATAGCCTGGAAATTTTTTAATCAAAGAACACAGTCTTGATTTTTCATAATTGAACAAAGCACAGTGTTTTAGCATTAACAGAAATGAAATCAAAATGTCCTTTTAAAAATTCCCAAATCTTTCCTTATCTGTTACATATTCTCCAGATGTAAAAAGGATGAATGGTAGAATTTAAAAGATTTTAGAATTCTACTGAATATGACTCAGCAAGTTATAGCTATAGCTCACCTCAAATTTTGCACAGTATGGCCAGGTTTGGATTTCAATAAAATTCTCATAAGCATGTTTATTATGTGGTTGAGGGACCGAATAATGCTCTGCCATTATTTATTTCCTTCTCATGTTTCATATTTTTCAAATATTTATTATATCTCCTTATTTCCAAAGTGAATTATTTGTATATAACTTAAATTTGACAATTTACATGAATAATGTTTTAATTTCAGATTTCATCAAGTATTTGAGATCAAATACTTTAACATCTCATTTATCTGACATTAGAAATGAATATATTCTATATTCTTGCTAGGAAAAACAAGCAGCATTTATGGGGAGCTTGTTAGAAATATAATCTCGTGCCCATAGCTCCCTGGTCTACTAGACAAGAATCCACATTCTCATAGGATCCTAATGTGGCCTATATGCACATTAAATTTTCAGAAAAAAATATACTATTAAACTCTAGGACTCAATCTTTGAAGCACCAGTCATTTTTTTAGTATAAAATACTTTGTATAAAAATTCAATTAAACATACTTGTACACTAGCTAAATCAAATCACTAAATACAATTTAATGTTTTCCTGATGGTCAAGACCATTTCAAGTAGCACCCTATGATACAAAGAACTTTTATGATTTTTCACTCTTTCTCTAATTTCAGGGTATGATATTCGCTAATTTTGCCATTGTGCTTTTGTCTAAAATTTAATTTCCAATGTATACTTCTAACCACCTAGTGAAAAGTTTGTGGTTATTGTTTGTCTTGCTGGTTGTTACTGAAAAATCATTAAACTAGAGATTGGGATCAGGTATGTGGATTCAAGTAAATGCTTTACGATGTTTAGATGCTTTTTTCTGGTCACTAATAGAATATGAGAACTGTTTTAGAAATGTGAAGTTGACAGAACACTAATGTTCAGATACATGAGATGTCACTTTTTAAAATTTAATTTTACAAAAAATGCAAAATCTAACCTACCTAGCAGTCATATTTCATCAATTTCAAATTGACCATATTGATAAAATTATGAAGTTAATCTGTCCCTAAGTTAAAGAAAATAATAGAAAGATAAATAGTATTTGCACAGTGGCAACTGATCAAATATTTTGTCAGTATATTTTGCGATAAAGTACATACAACAACATATATACTACTAACTATAAATCTGGACAGATTAGTTACTTTGATAGGACTTTCATTATTCTATAAAACCTTGACTCAGGATTAAAATTGTGGAACCCAGGGGAGATATCTAAGTGTTTAATCTTAGAATACTACATATAAATGATGTTTCTATGTAAGCATTTACAAAGAAATTGATGTTATATTTCCTAGATAGGCATAGAGCTTCTGTTGTCTTAATCAGCACCAGCTTACAATTTAGGAGAAACAGCAGATCTCAGCTGATTAAGATGAAAACAGATGATATGACTAAAACATTATTTAGACCTGTTGATTTCACTAGACAGTCTCATGGGTGGGAAGGGGAGGAAGAATAAAAAAATATAGTCAAGGTGAAAAGTTGCCTTGAATTTATATGTATATGTCATTCATGTTATTACACCACATTATTAACATGGATGTTAAAATAAGTTATTTAGTCCAAGTGGTTTTTCCAAATGGGATTATGGTAGCTACTATTAAAATATAGCTATTCATGTTTATGTATCATAGTCAGTAAAAAACTGAATATTGATCCTCAAGGGAAGACATTTTCTTTAATTTCTTTAGCCTTGACTTTTCTCTTGTTCTGCTTCACTTTATGCACTTTACACTATAAGTGGAGCTTACATACCACGTCAACAAATTAGTAAAATAGGCAGAAAGTGCTAATAATCTATTCTCAGGGCAGATGCCCATTGGTGCCTGCACATAACACAGTGATAAGGCTGAGGGATAGGTTCGAAATATTGGGGAAATCTATTTTTTATTGATAGTTGCTCCCTCTTCTGAAATGATAACATGGATTTCTTTGCTCTATCTTTTCTCTCTTGTATTTTATATTGTTAACTTTGATCTTTATAATAGCAAGCTTTACTTTTTGAACTGGTATTTTTTTTTTCATTGCAGTCTACTTTAAATTTATGGTAAGTTAAGCACATATATGGAAGACTTGACTATTCTCTATATTTGAAAATTTATCAACACATTCACAACTTTTCCAATTTCTTTATCCAAACACTTGCTTTTCTTTAACAAATATTATGTTACTGTATGAAGAATGAATTAGAAAATTTAGGTAAAATGCATTGTTATGCACTACACAATATTTCAAAAATAAATTTCCATTTCAAAAAAATGATTTCTCATTATTCTGTCAGGTGGGGATAAAAATCAGTAACTATTTTTTCATTTGCATATTTAGTACTTCAGTTTGATGATAATAAAGAAAATTCTGCTTGGCAAACCAGTATCTTAGAACAATGTGGAGAAAATGACTTTCATGTCATTTTATATATTTCAGTCATGTACACACCAGTTCTAGGAAAAGTGGACAATGTATTTCCTAACATACCACCTAGCCATTTATTAAAATAACAAACATTGTAATTACAAACACTAAGTTATTCATGTACAAGCAGGTACACAGAATTGCTATGAGCAAAATGATACAAAGCATAGTCAACATAAAGTTGTGTCTTTTTAACAGGAGTCTAATGTCTCAGAAATTCACAATTTCTATACTTTATATCTAGCTATCTATTTTTCTGTCCACCCAAGCAACTCAATAAAATCTGCTTATATTACCCTGTATTTTTCCCACAGTGCTGAAGCTCATAGCATTTCCACCCTCCCATTTTGCCTTCTGTATAAAAAGTAAAAAAAAAAATATGTTTGAGGGCATTATGGATACTAGAAGAGGATGTTTTGTTGGCTTCATTGATGTTTCCTTACGGGATAGTTAATGTATTAACAATGACTTGTTTGAATTTATTGTGAAAGAGACTAGGTTTTATCAAACACTAGGTTGACATTTAGTTCTTTATCTCCTTAATCTAAGCAACAAGATTTGCAAAAATGACCATACTGAAATTTTCAAACCACTTTTTGCCAGTATCTGTGACTTTCTCCCTTTACTATCTATTCCGCAGCATATTTATTTTCACCATGTTCAACATAGGATTCTGAATTCTCTATCCCTATAACACAATCAGTTGTAGTGCAATGAGAAGAGAAAGTGAAATTTTGGCCAGTTTGAATGAGCCAATATATTTAAATTGTTACGTTGAGGACCTCCACCGACACAGGAGAAATCTTGGTGTCTCTCAAGAAGAGAAATTCTCAAAGTACCAGAATGAAGGCAGCAACCAAGTTTATTAGGAAGCCATAGGACAGAACACTGCAAGAAGCAGTGGGCAGTCTCAAAGCAGGAGAGCCACACTGAGCATTAAAGAAGTTTTTGTTGTTTTTTTTTTTTTTTCCTTTCTGGGTGGGGTGGGGCCCCTTTAATTATGTTCCCATCTCTCCTCCAGATACCACAATTAATTGAAGCTACCCCTCCCTGTCTCCTTCTTTTCCAGTCAAAAGACTCTTCCCCGGCCTCCCAAACCTGCCAGGACTTACTTGGTCCTTGAAACAAAGAGACTAGCTCCAGCTGAAGAGTAGGATGGCAGAAATGCAGCTGTGCTGGGGGATGGGGCAGGGAGCCCTTTTCTATCCCTAACAGTTACTTTAGTTATGAATGCATATTTATATTCATATAAATAAGACAATATATTTGTGTTGCTTTTATAGAATTTCACGTCATACAAAAGATATATATACTTGATGCAGCAAATACTTGTCCTTTTTAATTTAAGCATGTACACTGTGCACGTTAAAAATACTAACCCTTAAAGTCTTATTTATATTAACATGTATAGCTGAGATATCCTAACCATAGCTTGGTTGGTAAACAATAAGTATAGATATAATAGACATAATTTATGTCAGTGACATATAGATTTATATCAGGTTCTTGCTACTAAGAGACAAAATTACCCAGAGACCCATCAGTTGATCTTAGGTTAAAATTAATTTAGGGGCCTCCCAGGTTGCGCAGCGGTTGAGCGCTGGGTTGCGAAGCTGCCCGCAGCCTCTGCAGCGCCAGTTCGATCCCCAGCCAACTGCTGAGGGTCCCACAAGGCACGCAGACCTCTCCTGCCACCCGCTGCTCCCCTCAGCAGTGTACTTCAACCATCTGCCTTTTCTGCTCCCTGCTCTGGTGACTTCTCTCACCCTCCCGCACTTCTGACTGTACCCAGTACTTGTATAAATAAATTAATTAAAAAATAAATGAAATAATATTAATTTAGGTTCTAAGCTACCAGCATCATTTACTAGTCATTTCTCAATATTTTATCTACAGGGGAGAGGTTGAATGATTAATTTTGGTTCTATTCATTTCTTTGTTACTATATTATATGGGTCATATCTATGTCACACTCAGATTCAGTTTCTGTAACTACAAAATGAGTTTGGGTATGAATTGTAGGGACATTTTAAGTAAAAACTGAAATAATGAGCATGATGTTGCCTTAAGCAAGCATTACAAGTACAACTACCCTTTACACAACTAACAGCTGCGCCCATCTCCTGCCTGTATTATCTATTTATATCCCATTTCAGAACAGAAATGTCTTAAAATATCCCCAAAAATGCATAGATGACTAGAGGTGAAATAAGTTTGTATGAATAAAACAAGGAGAAAAAAAGGTAAGGGAGAAATAAGGTTTAGAATACCACCTAGACATGTCACATGGTTCCATACATTTTCATTTAGGCCATTAGTTTAACTCCGATGTCCCCTGATTGCCAGATCATAAAAGGAAAATAGAATTAGTTACAAGATTCGTAGTGCACATAAAGCTTAAACAAATACGGAAAAAAGTCAGCTTTGTATGTTACTGTAACAGAGAAATTTTTCCTAAAGGTTAACAATTTGCTATCTTGGCTTAGTTGTAGGCATTCATATATTATTTCTTTGCTTCTCAATTCCCTTATATAACACACAAACATCAGTCTTCCTTCCAGGAATTCTTCCAGTCTTTAAGTCCAAAAACAGTCACCCTTTTTCCAATGTATCCTAGAATGACTGAAGAAATTTCCAGAATATTTTCCTTCAATAGCATTCTTTCTTGCCAACAGATATTTATTAACCCCACTGTAATTATTAATCAAAGACTGGGTTGTAAAGGTCTGCAATTTTCACAGCTCTATAGCTATGCTGTTTGCTGATGACATCATATGTAAATGCAGACTTATTTCTTTAGAATATAGTTTTTCCCTCTTGAAGCTCAAGTCTAAATTTAGGGAACCTTGTTTTAAACAAATGAAACTGGCTTTTTATAAGGATGAAGAGTACAGATAGCAGGCATCCCTGGTGGCCTAGAGGTTAAGTTTCATCATCATTTCATCACCTCTACAGCCTGAGTTCTATCCACAGCCAGGGAGCTAAACCTCATGCGCAGACAGACCTCTCCAGTCACACACACTGCTTCCCTCAGCAGTGTGGTTCAGTAAATGGGCCTGTACTGCTCCCCACTCTGTCTATAGGGAATCTTCTCACTCACCCTCCTATGCTTCTGGCCTACACCCTATTTCTTCTGCGCACACACACACACACACAAAAAAAAAAAAGTGTGTGTGTGCATACTTTAAAAAAAAAAAGTATGGATAGTGTCACCTACATTATTTTACATAATTATATCTGGATTTTTAGCACTTCATACTCAGATTGGACAAGGATTGGTATAATTTATGTTATTTTCGGTGATGTTTTGGTAAACCAGCTCTCTAGAAAAAATTAAACAAAGCAAAATAATCTGTTGGGTTTTCAGATTTCTCTGATATAAGAAAAATTCCTACCACATTTATCAACTGATCACATAATAACTAGCTTACCAAATTCCTGAAAATTTATTAATTATTTCTCTGAAGACAGCATGGGCCTTGTTTACATCTTATGTATTAGAGCAATCATTAAGAACAATTGTCTCTGGAAGGAAAGAAGAATATGCCTGCAGGAAAATAGAAAAAAGTCAAATAGGCAAGTCTTTGCATACAATGGGAGAAGAAGAGAGACAAAGGTGACGAAGAATGATGTCAATCAGAAATTTGATGTTGTGCCCAGATCCAAAAAGTAAAATAATTACATTATATATTCAAAAAACTACCACTGCACCTTCATACTGTAATAAAAAGCAATGGAATGGGGTAGGTTCAAAAAAATGAAAAGATAAATCTAAATGTCAGGTAAGAACTAGATTATCTAAAAAACCTATTTGCATTTTATCACATAGGTGATGGACAATCACTTAAAATCTAAACAGGAGAGAGCATAACATAGCAGCCTTTCAGGAGATTTTATATATATATATATATATATATATATATATATATACACATATATTCACATATATATATATATAATTACATGAAGACAGGATTCACAAGAAAAAAATGTATGAGTAATAAGGCAGAAAATTTCAACAAAGTAGTGTTAATTTCTAACTTCCGATTACACTAATGGGTCTTTCTATAATTAAACCCAGGACTGATAACCAAATTGCCATTTCCTCCACTCTGTTTTACTACTTAAATTAGAATTACCTGCTTTTATAAACGTGGCTTTCTCTTCTATTCTCCCATTCATTCCACTTACATTACCTTCCCATATTCTCTTATTTTCATAACACAGGATGAACAAAATATTGTTTTTGTTTTTTTCAAAATTTTGAAAATATTAATGAGTCATTCATCTTTAATCCACATGTTCTCAATTCACCCAAGCACCTAATGGAACCAAAACATATCTCAGATTGGAGCTAGAATACATTACTCCAAATCCTGGCTACATCACTATATAGCTAAATCCTTTATAAGGTGGAGACAATGATATTGGTTACCTGGTGGACAAAGATTAAACAAGTCAATTTTTAGAAAGTTAAAGAACAACACTGGGATATTGCAGTATATGAAACATATAATGAAACATAAATGAAACAAAGGATGTGTGCATGTCCTGGGGAAGTATTTCAAGAAGGAAAGGGGTAAACAAGTTTAATCTAGACAGGAAGAAATAATAACCTGCTTACACCCCTTTGTGGATTGTAAGAAAGATAGTAAAATGTGTATATTGTGATTTTCCTTTCCTTCCCTACTTTTGCCTACTCTTGCCCCAAAATCACTGAAAGGTAAAACAAGTTAGAAGATAGGAACTCCTGGTCTGGTTCTTGTTTGAGATTTTGGGCACTTTACCCTAGGCAGGCTATGTGCTAATATGGGGTAAGCTTATCAGAGAAAAATCAGTAGCTCTAGTGGCAGACAAGGACCTGAGTCTAGCTCCTGGAAGTCCTTAATCTCATGAATACGGAAGGTGTTCAGCAGTGCCCACAAGACCTCTGGAAGGGATGAAAAGGTGCAGGGTGTATTCAGGTAAGTTTGTATGACAGGGTTCAGTGTTATAAGATGGAGTGGGACTGAAGAAAAATATTGAGACTTCAAAGGGATATGTATGCCAACAGGTGCTGTGGCATACCTAAGTCATAATGGAGAGCCACAACATCCAGATCAAGCAGGGAAGAAGTAAAAGTTCACTGTGACTTTAGCCTCATACATCAGCAGATAGAAGAGTGATTAGAGGACAGGGGAATAATCAGAAACCAGCAAAGACCCAGAGTAGCATACAAGATTCTGTTTCCACATACCATGAAGAAAAGTGATCTAAAGTATACCCAGACATCTTGGACTAGAAAAAGGTAAAAGGAGGTTGCTGAATTCTTGAACACTTAGTAAAAGGCACACTGTTTAGTAGAAAAATACTGAGATACTATTAATAGAAAGTTTAAATGGGGGAAGAGTTGGAGTAGTTTTTATATTTTGTTTCTGAAAAAATAGATTTAATGACTTTATAAAGAATAGATGATGATCTTAAAAATTTTCCTAAGGTCCTTATAGATATTCAAAGTTTTTAATGCCCTAATTCCATTTGGTACCATGACACACTCTAATTTTAAGATGTTTTCTGACTTGATATACCAAATCTTGACCCCCCCCACAAAGAAGTACATATACTTGAAGATATAATCAACATGAAACAAAAAAACTACTCATACTCAAATAATTTCCCCCTCAGAGAAGTACCTAAATTAGATAGTATACTTGAAGATATAATCAACATGAAACAAAAAAATACTCATACTCAAATAATTTGCATTGATGGAAATAATGAATATTCCACACTGGATATTTCATTTAATTATGCAGTCAATACTTACTGATGGCTTTTGTGATGTACCAGTAACATCATTCGATGTTAGGATACAGCTTTAAACAGAACAAGAAAAATTCTCCATGGAGCTTACAGTCTAATCCACCACACAAATTAGAAATTAAATATTAAATATTTTGTAAGAAAAGAAGAACAATCAGCTATATTTCACCAGTGAAGAATGGGATCATCCTCTGACTATTAGGTTTGTTTAAGTAATCAAGTGATTCATAAGAAAGCTACTTATAGTGAACTGCTATAACAACTGCTGTAAATTGAGACAAATACAATGCAGATATTTTCTACTCATTTTCCTTCTGTTCTGGTAACACTGATTCCTATGATTTAAAATGTTAACTCTAATCTCTCTCTTGAGATCACCAACTGTCAAATAATGCCCAACAACTGCCTGGCATATTACAAATTTATGCCAATTGCTATTAAAAACTATGTATAATTTCACTCTAATATACACACATTTGGATGACAAATAAACTGTGCAGTCACTCTTTCAATTGACATTTTCTATAAACGATTCAGATTTCAAACTCAACATATTTGAAAAAGAAAATGTTTTATCCTCTCTCCCTAAAATCTTATCAAGCACAATGCTTCTCATCTATACACAATTGCAATTAATAGGCCCACCCGTTAAGTTTTCCACACTTTTGTTTTAGTTTTCTCTGCTTTAATTACCTCCCCAGGACAATAAAAGACACTATGTTCTGCTGATTTTTCTTCAAATTTGCTAGCCAAATGAGAAAGTGTTTCACATTTTTGCACATTCCTTCAGCTCATTCTTCCACATACTTGGCCAAGACAATATTAATGACCTCCTCAAAAAGCAAACAATATTTTCTTGGCATAGTGAACTTAATGGAATATAAATTTATCATTTATTAAAATTATTTTTACTTTTCCTATGCCTTCACATTGTTTGAAACATATAATCAAGTATCATATAGCGTTGAACAACTTCTAGAACACAGCTCAATTTCTTTCTAGACATATCCAACATTCTGTTTCCAGAACCATCATGAAGAAAAGTTATCTACATCTTTGACTGGAAATGGGTAAAAGGAGGCATTTGAAAGAGATAGAAAGTAGCTTAAGGATGACGTGACCCCTACCCAGGAAGCCAAAGGAAACAAAGCCTTCCCAGGACCCAGTCATCTTAAGTTAACTAACCTCCTCTAACTCCCCCAAACTTTGCCCCCCAAGTCCTATTTGCTCAGTACTTGCTAAATCAGAAGATGGTGTAATATTCTGGCAAGTATTTAATCTCCCTTAACCAAGTGGGGCTCATATCTCCATTGTAAAATGAAAAATAATGCCTGAGTCCAATGAATTGGAAATGTCTAAGTCAATTCAGACAAGTATAATTTTGTGTAGGAAAATAAAACTGATATTTATGTGTCTTACATGTTGGTACTTTCAGTGTTCAATCAGAAAGGATCATTCTGCTTAGGCACTACATATAGAGATGTAGTCTCTGACCTGGCCCTTGTGGTCTAGCAACAACTATAGAGAATCTAAGGAGATAAGAAAACAACTGCTTTAATTATTGAAGACTTGGTGTCTGAATGCTCTCAGGGAGTATGTTTTCCAGCACAGCAGTATCACCTGTCTGATACAGGTTCTGAGTATATCATTTGTTTGTAACTGAATGTCTGACACATAAATGTCTTATGATATTTTGGCTTGGTGATGTCCCCATTTATACTACCAAGGAAAGGCTCTAACAGCCTTTGTTAATCAAATGAAAATGGTATATTCAACTGACATGCCTACTGCCACCTTGGTTTCGAAAACAATTATGGCAGGTACTTCCTTGATGAGAACTTTATCCCCACGTCTGCAACCTGAAACAAAGCACTTAGCTCAACGAGGACCTCAATGCACAGAGAATACCCTCAGTGCAAATGTCTAGTTCACTAAAATTTGGCTCATGTGTTCACTGGACTGCTGCAGCTGTTTAAATTTATATTCAACTACACGGAACTGAAAATGATTGTTTTCACTCAGTTTGCTGTGCAGAACTCAAGGTCATGCTTAGAGTATCCCCTTTAAAATGCCTTATATTTTAACTGGCTCTTGAGCGTGAGATTATAGGTTGGCAGATGAAAGACACCTATTGGGAATTGCAAAATGTGGAAACAGGAGCACAGAGGGCAGAGCCATGGCTGGCAGAAACCTTGCCATCGGAGTACCCAGTAAGTTCCCCAGATGAACTCGGAGGGTGGAGGTATGTCCAGCAAAGCCCTGCTAACAGCAGCACAGTCCCAACAAGCAATCTGAACAAACACAAGGGCACATCTGCCCCCAACAGTATGTTGCCAACTTCAAGTGACATCAGCAAACTCTGAGAAGGGGCCTATGGGTGAATTCATAATAGAAAACAGGTGCAAACCAGACCACCAAAAACTCACTGAAGACCCAGCTCAGGAATAGTTCTCCCTGGTATTCAACGCCATCTACTGGAAAAATGGAAGCTCTCCACTTTTAGGTTTTATAATGCAAGCTGCCGCACACATACACACAAGCATACACCCCGCCCCCCAATGCCAACATGTGTACTCACCGGTTATGTGTTTCTCCGTTAACAAGAGCAAGTCATAGGGGCCTCCCCGGTGGCTCAAGGAGTTAAGCGTCAGCACTATGAAGCTATTAGCAGCCTCTAAAGCACAAGTTCGATCCCCAACCGGCGCGGGAGCTGCCCACATGGTGCCCAACTGCTCCCCTCAGCAGAGTATTTCAGTCAGTGCACCCGTTCTGCTCTCCACTCTGTCTCTGGTGAATCCTCTCAACCCCTGCACCTCTGGCCTATACCTCAGTTCTTGTATGCATAAATAAATAAATCAAGTGAAGGTCATAGATTATCTCCTTTAAGACTGGTTTAATTTGGCCCTCCATCCTTCATTATTGTCAACAGAACCAAAGAATAGCAAGTCGAACAAATTCCTTTCCATCCACAGAGGTAGCCTCAGTAAGCCTCTTGCCAGGAAGCTCCGTGCTGCCCCAGTAATTGGGCCCACAGTATCCTCACTCCTCAGAACACTGGCCCTTTGGAGGATAAGTGGCAAACCAAGGAGTGTGGCTACTTGACCTCTTGGGGCTTGCATAGTGACATCCCCAAGTTTGCCACTTTGGCCTGTTTCACCTTCATGGTTAACCACTCTTGCTGTGAGGAGGTAAGGAGCGAGCCAGGGTAAGGAGACTCACCTAAAGTACTCCCGGGATTGTGTCCCCGGATCCTCTCACCCGGCCCACAATCTTCTCCCTAGATCCTGGTCAATTTGCACTTCCATCCACCTGTGGATGGTGAAGGTTTTATTTCCAGAACCAACATCTATTTCCACTCTTGCAAGGCTTATTTCTTTTTTAGTTTTTATGTTTTCTAGATGGGGTTTGGTGGTTTCATCTCATGGGTCTGCCCCAGATAGTTATTCAGGATCTCGGTTTTTGCGTTTCTTTTTTAAAATCCAGAAGTAATACCAAACTATATTCTAGACAAAGGGAATGATATAAAAGAGTTCCGGAGCCCTCGGTGGATTTTTCAGGCCTTAATGCTCTTTCTACTCCAGTTGTTGTGGCAAGCCTGCAGCCTGGCGAAGTGCAGCGGGTGGGGGCTAGGGGTCCAGGAGCCTGGGAGGCTGGGAAGCCCCCCACAGCCACCAGCGAACCTTTCCTTTTCTGGGCTCCCGCTGGCGTTCTCGCCTGGTCGCACCTCTGCAGTCACGGACCCTCCCATACTGCCTTGCGCCCCCAATGGCGTCACCTGGCCTCCAAGGCGCAGGTCGCACAATTACGCATGCGTGCACACCTATACGCCACGTGTCCACAACCAAGCTCAGGTGCCCCATACCCACGCTCCTAAACGCCTTCCAGAAGTGATAGCCACGGAGGCTAGGGCCGCAAGAAGCCTTACAAATTTGTTTACTGTACGCATAATATAACATAATGGTGACAAAATAGCATGAAGAGCATCGAGGGTCACCAGAGAACATACAAAACCTACTGAATAAACAACTTCATAGAAAGCAGAGACAAGAGGAAAATGTGATTGAGATGAGAAGTGGTTAATGATTCTTTCAGAATGACCAGTCAAGAAAGAACTCTGAGAAGCGGTAGTTTGCGTGAAACCTGAATATTGAGAAAGATGCAACCATGCAGCATATTTGGGGGAGAACACTTAGAGGGAAGACAGTTGCATTTTGAAGCAAGCTGTTTCTATTAAAAAAAAAAAAAAAGACTTGTGGGCCATTTAAATCACATGAAAACTAGTTATATTATTAGGGATGAGAAACAATATCCAGGTGGTTTTCTTGCCAATTTAGGTGAATATCCAAATGCCTACTAATGACCAGAATGGTGCTATAACTTAAGGCAATGAATCTATAAGACCTAAGAAACTGAGTGTACTAGTTATCCATTGTTACTTACTAATATACGCCCGGTTTTTATGTTTTTTTTTTTTTTTTTTTTTTTGTGGGACCCTCGCCGGCGTCCGGGGAACAAACCGGCGCTGCAGAGGCTGCAGGCAGCCTCGCAGCCCAGCGCTCAACCGCTGCGCCAACAGGGGAGGCCCTATACACCCGGTTTTAGTACACAGAAATAACAAACTACTGGCTTACATTTTCTGTGGGTCGGGAATCTGGCTACATCTCAGCTGAGTACCCTTACTCAGGAAAAGGTACCTACCACTTTGTGGCCTGGGACTACAGTCTTCTCAAGGCTCACTTTGGAGAGGATTTGCTTCTAAACTTAATCCAGTTCTTTGCCATATATATCTCTTATTAAATTGACTCTTGTCAAAAGAGAGAGATGGTATCTCTATTTAACATCTGTCATTTGTAACCTAATCTTGGAAGTGATATATCACTGTCATAGTTTATTCATGGAGTCATAAGTTCTATCCACAATCAAGGAAGAGAGGATTACACAGTGAAAATACCAGGTGTTGGGAATCACTGGGAGTCATCCTCTGTGCCGACCACATTAGGGATCCTTGATGTTCCATTTTCAAGTCAGTACCTTTATTTTTTTCTTTCAGAACATATTAAATAGCAATATTCCATTAGTGTAGTGGGGAATGGAGTTACTATATTTTCATGGCTTACATTAAATAACAGAAATCACTATAGTTATGAGAGTTCTGACACTGGAGAGCATTACATTACTCAGAGGTGAGATAGTATTTTGCAACCATTCCAGGCCAGTAGGTTCACCGTTTGTTCAGGCTTAAAAGAGAAACTCAGAGCCCTTGGCATCATCCCCACAGGTTTTTTAAGTGTATGTAGGGGAAATAAGCCCGCAGGGAGAAAGCAACTCGGGCCCCCCTGTGAATCTCTAAGCTCTTTCTGCTGGCCTTTCTCTGGCATTCTCGTGGTCTCTTAACACATACCTATACCATTCTGCAGGTGTCCACAATCTGGCATGCGTACCCAGTACCCACACTCACAAGCGCCTTCTGCATTCAGGGCTGCAGGTTGTAGTCAAAAGGCCAACGGTGTAAAAACCTGACCATTTCACTTACCCTACAGATAGTTTTGTATTTTTCAAAGAAAAAAAACCACAGTGTCAATCACTACATTGTTTGAGTCTTAAGTATGGGGAGTGAGTGGAAAATAGCTAACATTTATTTAATTCTTACTAAGTTCCTTTGCAAAGGTCACAATGATGTTTTTTTTAAGATTTATTTATTTTTATACACGAGCTGGGGTACAGGCCAGAGGTGCGGGAGGGTGAGAGGATTCACCAGAGACAGAGCAGGGGGCAGAACAGGCAGACAATAGAAATACACTGCTGAAGGGAGCAGCGGGCGTGACAGAAGAGGTCTGCCACACCATGTGGGAGTCTCACTGGCCAGGATCAAACCCGCACTGCAGAGGCTGTGGACAGCTTCACAGCGCTGTGCTCAACCCTCTGCCCTCAACCCACTGTGCCACTGGGGAGGCCCCACAATGATGATGATTAAACCTCAGTTATATGTTAACTAAAATGAGAACTATTGGTCCACTATTAAACTTACTGATAGACTGTTGTGTCCAATACCCTGGGGGACATAATTGTAGTTAAAACTGGAGATTGTCTTCATAATTCTGCTTGATATCCTGTTGATAAGTGCTTTAATTTTTATATTACATACTTGTTCCTGGTTTCAGTGCATCTGATTAATCATAATGGTCAAAGGAATGGAATACTTCTGTGATTTTCAAGTATCATAAAGAATGTGTCAGGCATAGGTATAGATTATGGATAAAAGAAATACAACAAAATTTATGATCATCCTTCAGCATTGCACATTGCAAACACAACTCTGAGAAATACCTTGAGTAAAGAGCAATCAAGCCCTTGCATTCCTCCAGTTTCCCCTTTAGGGGTTATCACCCTTTATGGGAACCAGAGGGAAGACATGTCCATAGAGACACTTCCCTACAAATAGCTTTCCCCAGCACCCTAGGGGGTACTGATAATAAGTGGCAAACGGCAAATTCCTTGTGTATTTTACCAGTGCCACATCACAGTGCCTTTCCTCCTGATGTGATAACTTCTCCAACATTTGATCTCAGGTGTGAAGGAAGGGGGTCTTTCAATCCACTTATCTAACTCTCTATTTCTCTATCCTTCCATCTATCATCTCGCTATATCTATATTTCTACATATATATTTGAGGAAAAGACTTAAGAGCATTGTAGGGTAAGGTAAAAGGTATCAGGCTTTTCTGCCCTCCCGCCATCAGGATAGATGAGGGAGCCCTGTGATCCTGGGTGCATTCCTGATGGCGGGCACCTGAGCTAAGAGACTGATTTATAAGGGTGGTGCAGCAGAGTGCAGTGTGGTGGTAGTGCGGTGTCGAGGGTGGAGGAGTGGAGTGTACAGAGGAGAACGGTGACTACAAACCACGGCGAAGAGCATGTGGCTGCTAGAACCGTTCATAAACCTGCCCGGAATGGGTTGGTTGCTTTACAAGCATATATATATATTAATATTTATATTTCTTTATGTTAAATTGACGAATCAAGTTCTCAAGATTTTTTTTTTTGGTCGTTTTTCTGAATAAAAATTTAAAAAAACTTGTTCATAATTGTATTCATTGTAACTTAATTTTTACAGATTAAAGGTGTTAATGGGTGCCCAGGGAACACTGTTCTGGAAATGAACTTATTTAATAGTCTAGTTAATGACCTGGAAAAGAGAAAAACCTGGTCTTTAATAAAATACCTAGCATGATTCATTTGGAAGGTGCTAAACGGTGGTGCAGCGGGTTGAGCGCCACGCTGTGAAGTTGTCCGCAGCCCCTGCAGTGCCAGTTCAATCCCCGCCGGCTGACGAGAATCCCACATGGATAAGGAGACCTCTCCTGTCTGCCCGCTGCTTCCCTCAGCAGTGCAGTGTATTTTGTTGTCTGCCTGTTCTGCTCCCGTCTGTCTCTGGTGAATCTTCTCACCCTCCCGTGCCCCTGGCCTGTACCCCAGGTCTTGTATAAAAATAAATGAATCTTTAAAAAAAAAAAATCAGGAGGGACAGATAAATTATAAAAAGTAACAGAAAAAAATATAAACATTTGAAACAAATTTACCTTTGACACAAAAACTCAAGACAAACCAAACATAACAAAAATAATTCCTCATACTTACAAAAGGAAAAAATAAGATTGGGTAAAAAAAATTCACGAATCTTAGGAGATGCTATGAATCAATGATAATAGTTTAATGAATTTGCATTATATGGATTTATATGTTTGCAAAAGTAAACAACTTATATTTTTGGTGAAAGTCTTGATAATTTTTGTTTTCTTGTAACAACGTAGAAATAATTTTATATTTAATTTTATATCAACTTTATTTGGTGAACTTGTCAACCCTCTTCTCATTAGCAGTCTCTGAGGATTCCAATTCTCCTTATCTCACAAATTTTTGTATTGTCAAACTTGTAACATTTTATGAAGTTTATAGGAGGTGAAAATATCTCGTGGCTTCAAATTGCATTTCCTTGTGTATTAATGAGATTCAGCATTTCTTCTTTGTTGACAATTTGGGATTACTTCATCTATGGCATTCCTGCTTATATGTATTTTCATTTTATTAGGTTTTTTATTTTTTTAAAGATTTATTTATTTATGTATACAAGATCTGGGGTGTAGGCCAGAGGTGCGAGGGAGGGGGTGAGAGGATTCACAAGAGACAGAGTAGGGAGCAACACAGGCGGATCCACTGAAATACACTGCTGAGAGGAGCAGCAGGTGAGACAGGAGAGGTCTGCTGTGCCATGTGGGTCACCTCCCTGGCTGGTCAAGAATTGAACTCGTGCTGCAGTGGCCTTCAATAGCTTGATAGCACTGTCTAACCCTTGTACCACCAGAGAGACCCTTATATTTTTATTTTTTAAGATTTATTTTATTTATACAAGAACTGGGGGACAGGCCAGAGACATGGGAGGGTGAGAGAATTCACCAGAGACAGAGTGGGGAACAGAACAGGCAGACTGACGAAATACCCTACTGACGGGAGCAGCAGGTGAGAGGGGAGAGGTATACATGTGGGTATCTCCCTGGCTGACTGGGAATCGAACCCGCACTGCAGAGGTTGTGGACAGCTCCACAGTGCTGTGCTTAACCCGCTGCGTCACCAGGGAGTCCCCCTCATATTTTTAAAAAGAAAAATTTTAATGGTAAAAATGGTAAATCTTTTTCATGTGTTATAATACACCTTCCAATGTACAGTGTGTCTTTGATTTTGCTTATGGACTAATTTCTTGGGTACTTACTTTACTAAAATTGTTTTTAAGTAATTAGATCTATGTGATATAGGGCAGAGCTATCTTTCAATTGTGTGTAGGATGCTCCAGGAATTATTTACTTTGGAATCCCTTTCCATCAAACAATTTGAATTACATACATCAATTTGTTAACCACTACTTTATGTATACAATTTCATGATATTCTTCATAAGGTGTAAGTACTGACCCATGAGAAAAATCTATCATGGTTTGATTCCCAGAGGTCTTTAGGGCATAGGGTCAATCCCATTAAGGGAGAGGATAGATCAGAGTGTTCTCAGAAAGGGAGATACTGGGTCCCAGTTCATGTGTGTTCTTATTCAGGCTCAAGTTTTCCTGCCAGAAAGTATTATTAGTCCTAAATGCTAGAGGGAGACTTAGGATATTTTGATGAAAGTTCTTCAAAGCAAACCTCCCACTTGTAAACTTGTAAGGAAGGGCATTTCTGATGTCAAAGTTTTCACCCCTGCAATGTCAGAATGAGGACATTTAAACTAGGAAATGAATAACATCATTATATGGCTTTATTTAAAAGCTCCATCATGATTTAAATACAGAACGCACGGTCACATCCCCTACTCCCCACCCCCACACACTCTTATTTTTTTCCCATTGGAAATCTTCAGAAATTGCATAGTTTTCTCATATTTAATGAGCTATGCTCTCCTCTTTTGAAAGTCAGTGAATAGAAAAGATTTCAGGAAGCTCAGAAAATGTAAATATTGCTACTATTATCTGATTTACAATTAACAAAAAGACATAGCTATCCCTTTAAACCAGTCTCCAACATTATTAAATATTTATCTACCCTAATGACAAATTTATAAAACACAGTTTCTAATCCTCTTAATAAGTAATATCAATGGGTATACATTATAAGAGATCTTTGCTTTAAAGGTGCTCTAGTTATTGGCTCAAGTTAAGTAATTATTAGAATGGCAAAAGATGTTCAAAATGCATGTTACTGCAAATACAATCTTCTCACAAATATTTAATATTTGGCATTATGCTACTTTAAAATTTATCAATGGTGTAAGAAACACCACACAGTAAGTTGTACTTCAATGTTTTTCTTTTTAAATAAGTGATATCAATTATAATTAATTAATTACTTATTGTAGGCACTGTCTTAGTTCCCTACATGCAAAGATTATCCTCATAAATTAATAGAAAAATCATGACTTCTGCAACGTGTCTGAATTGTCTCTCATTATTAGCCAGGTAAATTTAGTCATATGAAATAGAGATAAAAATCTATAATTTACAGGGCCTCCCTGGTGGTGCGATGGGTTGAGTGCCGCACTGTGAAGCTGTCCACAACCTCTGCAGCATTGTTCGATTCCCATCTGGCCAGGGAGAAACCCACATGGCATGGCAGACCTCTCCTGTCTCGCCCGCTGCTCCCCTCAGCAGTGTCTTTTGTCCATCTCTCTGTTCTGCTCCCTGTTCTGTCTCTGGTGAATTCTCTCATCCTCCCACACCTCTGGCTATACCCCAGTTCTTGTATAAATAAATAAACCTTTAAAAAAATCTATAGTATACAGATTATAATTATTAAATGTGGAATGTATTAAAGAGTAAACGCAGTGCCCATCACACAAGAAGCACATCTTTCTTTTCTTTTCTTTTCTTTTTTTTTTTGTGGGACCCTCGCCAGTGGCCGGGGATCGAACTGGCACCGCAGAGGCTGCAGGGCAGCCTCACAACCCAGCGCTCAACCGCTGTGCCACCAGGGGAGGTCCCACATCTTTCTTTTAACCTAAAAAAGATTGAGAATGAATTCTATATAAAGATATTGGGAATAACCCATAAGTGGATACACAAAGTATTGAGCCAATGCATTGTATATAGACTATTGTTAGGATTTAGTGTATAATTCTGGTGTGAGTAGAAGGAAATTGTTATACATTTTGCTTTTCAAAAGAAAGTTTAGTTTAGTAGGTTATCTCAGTGGGAGCTGTAGGACAGTCAGAGGGCTGATAAGTCTGAACTTGCTGCTAGTTATAAAATAATAAGGAACACATTTATTTGTGATAAGGACTCAGTGAAATTACAAAGAATTAAAGTGAGGGAATCTGTGCAAGTAAATGTTAGTGATGCTTATGTTTTATTGATCTGATGTTACATAATTACACTCACTTCCCCGAACAAAAATATTCTGATATTGCAATATTTTTACAGAAATATTCAGAAAAACATTCTTCCCTGTTTGTTTTCCATTCACTTATTGTTTCATTTTAGGAACTGTAATTCTATTTATGTTTGCTTTCAATTTTTTTTATTAGTGTACTTTTTACCTTCACCAATCACACTCCAAATTCCACTCAACTTAAATAACATGTTGATTTATCAACTGGGATCCATCACTTAGGTAGTGCAGATAGAGAGATTTATAGGTAAAGTGCCAGAAATAACCTCAGTACTTGATATAGTGACACATTTTCTTTCCTGGAAACAATTCAGTTGAGCATACATTTTATTAAAAATAAGCAATTGGCTCTTGAATCATCTGTCTCTCAATACAGAGAATCACACTAACCTCTGAGCTATATACTTTATTGTTGTGGCAAGAATAAATTTATAGCTGATGATAAGCTCGCTTGTAATAGAAAATACTACAGCTTTAAGATTCTCAACTTCCCTTGAAAATATTACTGAGGAATATGGTGGAGAAAAAGGTGGACTTCCGCAAGTGACATTTACAATTGCCTCTCTTATGATGTCAGGATGGCTATACAAGCATCTTCCTGAATACGATACCTTAAATAGAATACTGGGAAAATTTCCAGGACATTTCTGACATATAGTAGTTTATTTATAAACACATTATCAAATTTCTTTTCAAAAAATCATTATCTACCAACAAGTATTATAGTATTTCCCAGGTTTCCCTTCTGATGGCTCCACCCACTTATAATCCAGCCCCATGTAGGGTTAATTTTCTTGCATAATTATATGCATTCACAAAATGGCCTTCCTAGCATTTCATTCCTACTTTTACTACATGCCAGAGTTATTTTAAATTTATGTTTTATTTGGTATCATTTGATCAAAATAATAAATTTGGGGGGGTCTGAGAATATACAAAAATGTTTCCATTTGTATTAATAGTATTGTTTCTTCACTTTACACTATTTAAATTTAGGAATGTTTTCATAGCAACGTTACTTTTGAAAAGCAAGGAACACCTGTATGATCTTTAACATAGATTTCACTCTCATGTTTTTCTCATTGATTTTATAGATCTTAAATTTCATGAAGATCCCATTTTTCCAAATAATAGTGCAGTGACATCAATGACTTTTATTAATATCTATGTCAGCACCATGTACCTCTAGATTACTAACAGGCATCCTGTTCGAGATTTTCCTGTATAACTTGGGAAAGACTGGCTGGGAAAAGGACAGCCACTGTGCAGAGGTTACTAAGTACTAGAATGGTCCTGTGAAATGTAAATAAAGCAATTATCTGCTTTCATCTCCTATCCTTTTGCATTTGGACACTTATACGACACTAAGAGACTCATTAGGTCACAGACTTTCAGACAGGAATATGGCAATTGACAAACAAATCTTCAAGAAGGCAGTTTTGCAAATTGCCTTGTAACAACTGGGATCACAGTGCTATGTTACGCATTCACACATAAATCGGCAGAAATAAACCCAGGGAATTAAAAACAGTTACTATTAGAACTTCTGACAAGTTTAGAAGTTACCCATTTCCTATGCACTAAATGGCAAGTTGTGGACTTCTAGTGAGTCCTGACCCGCGACGGTGAAGGAAATCAGACATGGGGGACTGTCATGTCCAGCATGCAGCAAATCTTTATTGTCTTAGTGCTTATTATATACTATTTTAATTGTAGCAGGTGTAACATCAAAGCATACCACATAATGATAACACGTATGAATGATTAGTCTATTTTCTTACTATTATCTATTTACTTCAGACAGTAGGATACCAGGCGGTTAGTTCTCACACACATAATCTTATCGCCTCCTAGCCTGAGCCTGGGAAGTTCACTCATTATTTTGTTGTTGTCAATCTGTGGAGATGTACGCAGTTCACTTCCAGGCTCTCAACACCAAGTCCTGTCACTCAGAGGTTTTCCTCCGAGACGCATGTGTTTTCACATGCCTTAGAGACTCGGGTCAAGGCCCTTCTGCTTACTACGCAGGGTGGCCGCCTCCAACAGCAAGTTAAACTGGATTTCTTAAAATTTCAAGCTAGACAGCAAAACAAAAGTCATCACCAAATCAGAAGACTCAGACTAAATATTCATTGCCATATTTTACACAAGACTTGTCATTAAGCATTGAAAAAATTAAATACCATGATTATGGGCCTATCCTTGAGGGATAGCTTTAGTTACCCATTGATATAGAGAGAATGAAATAGAAAATATTAATAGAACCTACCACTCCTGTAGTTGAGGCATCTAAATTGAGTTTTTTTTTGTTTTTTTGTTTGTTTGTTTGTTTTTTGCTATTTACTACTGGCCCTACAGGTCACCCTGAGACATCTTTTTTACTCTGAGAAGCTGGACAACATTTATGGGAGATTGCTATTTTGCCTGGATTCCAGTATTGATGCAAGCCTTACTCTTCCCATTCTCCTTTTACCTGCATTTTTAAACTTTTCAATTCAAAAAGAACATTAAAACACACAGAAAGGGGGCACCCCTGGTTGTGCGAGGGGTTAAGTTGCAGCACTATGAAGCTATCCCCAGCCAGGGAGCTACCCACCTGGTGCAGCAGACCTCGCCTGTCTCACCCGCTGCTCCCCTCAGCAGTGAATTTCAGTCAATCCGCCTATTCTATCCCCTACTCTATCTCTGGTGAATCCTCGCACCCCCCCCCCACACCTCTGGCCTGTACCCCAGTTCTTGTACGCATAAATCTTTTTTAAAAAAGGTACAGGGAGTTTGATGAGTATGTTTATGTTTTTATAGGGAAGTATACTTTTTCCCTACTACTAGCTCCATAAGGTGTCATGTATACTGCAAAGCTTTCCCTGACTCAGAGAAACAGACTTATACTCTTATTTGTCCATTAACCTAAGTATAATTTTATATTTTTTTGCTTATGTATCATTTTACCACCAGACAGAGCTCTTCTAAGGGGAGAACTATGTCATACATATGTTGAATATATAGTGGTTCTGAAAATAGTTGGTTGAACAACTGACTAATAAGAATTTCAAAATTTAGGAAAACATTTGAGATCACTGGTATATCTAGCAATATAGTTTTGTGTGTGAAATAATATAACTAGATTTTTTTTTCAGGATGTGATTTAGTAGCTATTATTCCATCTATTTGTTTTAAAATATATTTCACTTAGAAGAAAGCATTTTTATAAGAGATACATCACACAAAAAACATTTTACATTTTTAATGAAAACTTTTCTGTAAGCAGTTATTAAATGTATAATTGAAGTAAAAGTCTGTTTCCCAATATTGAATGTCATTCAAATGTCACAAGAGGAAGTACTGAACATCAGCATGATATGGTGTTGAGAGATGAAGCCCAGTCTTTGCTTTGTAATTTCCTTGTGACTAAATTCTGGAGTAAGTCAGGTTTCCTCTAACAATCTACTTATAAGGATTGGAGAAGGTTCAGCAAAGGAAGAGCCAACAGCTTTCTATTTTCTGCTGAGAGAAAAAGACAACGAAGTGAAGCCATGATAGGCTGCTTATAGTTAGTCAAGATTACAGAAACTGAAAGAATTTGAAGAAGGAAAGGTTTTCATATTTTTTTAATATTCATTTATTTATGTATATAAGAGCTGGGGTGTAGGCCAGAAGTGTGGGGGGTATGTGTGAGAGGATTCACCAGAGACAGAGTGGATAAGAGAGCAGGCAGTTTGACTGAAATATACTGCTGAGGGGAGCAGAGGGCGAGACAGGAGAGGTCTGCCGTACCATGTGGGTCACCTCGCTGCCGGGGAACAAACTCGTGCTACAGTAGCTGTGGATTACTTCATAGTGCTGATGCTTAACCTCTTGAGCCAACAGGGAGGCCCCAGGTTTTCATATTTTTCAAAAGATTTTCTATAGATGATGATCTTCATAATCCTAAAGATATAATTCTAAATTCTGTTTTAGACTAACATGTTAATCACGTTAGCATTACACTTTACTGGAGTAAGGTAGAACTTCCAGTATATCTGCATTTGGCACTTTTTTGGCATTTTTAAAAATTACTTTTATTGAGGAAATAATGATCTATAACCTCAGTATACTTTAGACATAGAGATTCACACCCCAACAAATGTATGTTATCACACCACACCCAACATCAAATCACCACAATCCTCCACCTTTGGCCACTGAGCCATCTCCTGCCTTTGCTCTCACCACCCCACATTCTTCTGGTAGCCTCAGTTCTGCACATTTCAACTTCTCATTGTCTGTTCCTTGTTTTTTATACTCCACATGAGTGAAATAATCTGGTATTTTTCTTTGTTTCTGACATTTCACTTAGCATAATTATATTTCATGCATGTTGCTGAAATGACAATATTTCACCTTTTTTAAACAGAGGGATAGCATAGTGTTTATATACTACATCTTCTTGAGTCACTTATCTGTCCTTAAGGGTTGGGAGAGGGACCTCAGCCTGCTATAACAGAGTTAAAATTTGTAGTGATTCAAAGTCTAACCACTACCTCCAGCTTCAGGAGGGGGAAGGATGGGGCTTCACCTCTGTGCAGTAGCTCTAGAGAGGCAAACCTCAAAATCGGTATGCTCCTCCACCTGTTCACTGCTCCAGCAAGACTGGCAGCAATGACTGAGCACTTCACTGCTGGGTTTACAGCTCTATGCACTCTCTCCTGACCCCACAGCACTCTTGTCTTTATGGTCATTTGCCTTCAACCAAGGCATCATCCAGTGATAATTTGAACCAGATGTATGCGATATTAAGTAGTTTTCTGGATATATTTAAGTAGATAATTTCCTGACAAGACTTATCCTGCCTTGTTTTCTGAGCATGTCCTGTACTTGTTTTTAAACCAAATTGATTACTTTTCAAATATAGTAGGAATTTGGATAATATCATAAAATGTTAAGTGCAAAAACATGCCAACTTGGGCATTTTGATTAGTAGTGTTCCTTAGATACGGTCGCAAATAAATTGAACATTAAATACAACATTTAGATATTCTCAAGTAATGAGAAGAATACTAGCTTTACCAAAAAAAATTGTATTCATGTTAAAAATGCATATTCCTGGGAGGAGGAGAGAGAGGGTAAGAGGGAGGGAGGAGCATAGGGGATTGTGGTGATGGTGCATGGGTGCATTGGTGAAGGAAACAAACAGTGTTTAAAAATGTACAATGACGTAAAAAAATAAATAAAAATTAAAATTAAAAAAAAAATCGCATATTCCTGGGTAGTTTTAAAGCTTATCAGAATATTTCATATAAATGAAATATTCCAACTTGAGAGGCTACTCACAGAATGAACTTATGTGAGGATCTAAAGTAAATGATCACTAAGTTATTAAAACAAAGGAAATGGAGCTAAAACCATCTTAGTTTAACAATAAAGAAGCAACACAAGATCATTAAACCACAAATATTTTAAGATTCATTGCAGGTGATACAAATATAAAGAAATGCTTCTGACCTGAAGTTGTTTCATTTGTTCATTCATTCATCCATTCACCCTTGAGTATTAATCAATAAACTGTTCCAAGTACTAATTGCGATTCTGAGAATACAACATGGACTAAAACAAGTGCTTTCCCTCGAGTACTTACATTTAGCTGTTTAGCATCAACAGAAAAGTGGTATCTGACAAATTTTAACTGACAAGGAAAATTGTACAAAAAAGATATGTATTGATGCCTGCTGGTTATCCCTTTCTCTCCATCTTATTCCAAACCTGTATTGATGAATTTGAAATTTGGGCTGGATATATTTATGGCTATGCATTGTACCAGAGTGTCAGTGATACAAAAAAAAAAAAAATTATACTGGTGACGAAGTGTAAAGCAACCAACCCATTCCAGGCAGGTTTATGAACGGTTCTAGCAGCCACATGCTCTCCGCCGTTGTTTGTAGTCGCCGTTCTCCTCTGTACACTCTACTCCTCCACCCTCAACACCGCACTACCACCACACCGCACTCTGCTGCACCACCCTTATAAATCAGTCTCTTAGCTCAGGTGCACCCACCTACGCATGCCCACACCCTACTCCAGGTGCCCGCCATCAGGCATGCACTCAGGACCGCAGGGTTCCGTCATCCATCCTAATGGCGGGAGGGCAGAAAAGCCTGATACCTTTTACCTTACCCTACATGAAGATAGTAAGATAAACACCCAATAAATTTGCACACCCAAGGACCCCAACTGAAGCCTGATAATAGACCTCAGCAGGTTTTGGTGCAGTCAAAAGCCAGAAGCCCATGAAGAACAATATGTAAGACATCCTGAAAAAGCATTCCCAGATATCTTGCTCGAGACCCCCTCCCCTCCTCTGGGAGCTGTTCTTTCCCCTCTAACAAATCTCTAACTTCTTCCACTACCCAAATCCTGCTGTCCCTTACCAAGACCCATGGTAGCTCATTCCATTTTTTGGAAGCTAAGCTTCCAAGAACTTTTTCTGGCTTGTTTGTCAACCTTATCCAGTTTCATTCTCGTTTCATTGGGATTTCTCTTCTTTCTGTGAGGTAGAATAAAAATGTATGCCAGAAACAGGTTTTCTTGGAGCTGCATGATCTCAGAAAGTATTTCATATTGAGAATATTCTATAAACAGCAATGGGAAAGCTTGAGGCCTAACATACAATTTGGGGAAAAAAAATAGCTGTTCAAATTGTTACATAGTTTTAAATGAAAGAAAAACTATCTCACATAGATAGATGATAGACAGACTGGCAGATATGTATACATGCAGACTTGCATACATACTGATTCCTGCTGATGAGGTACAGCAGGAATTCAGCACAATGGCTACAATCCACTTCCATTTCCCCCATCTAGTATTTCTGAAAAACAGCTAAGCACATTCCAGAAACAATCTGACTCAAATCCTATTGGCTTATCTCACACCAGGTGCCACTAGTTGTAAAAAAATGTCTATCCTATCTAAGGGGGGATTAGGATCAGGTGGTTCTTTTTAAACAAATGGACAAACCATATTATCCTTACCTGTTAATTCCTGCCCCATTTTGTTAAATAAACTAGCCAAGTCTCATTGTCCAATTTGTAAATTCCTATAAATGACACTTACCTCACCTATTTGTTTTTGTTAAAACTGATAAACGGCAGCAAGGGGCATTAAAACTGGCCAAAGGCTCTGCCATTTACCATTCACTGTCTGAGTTCTTCACTGGCACAATTGAAAGACTACTCAGGTTCAGAGAACAACAATAATGGGATGTATTTAACAAACCAGGGAAAACAGTCACTGAAGTGACAAATGGTCGTTTACCTCAGCCGAAGCAATGTCCAATGTTTTATATTCCTAGACACAAAGTCTCCCAAGATGGTGCCTTCCTGCCACTGAGGATGTGGAGCATGTGGCAGCCAGACTATAGGCCAGGATCCAATTTACAAAGATAGAAAATACAACAGAAGATGCTCACCTGAGCTGCCAGATATGCCAGCACAGCACCAGATAAAACTCAAAACAGCAGCTGCAGCAGCAGAAGGATAGGACAAACTGCCACACTCACACAGCTCAGGAAGGCACCAGGCTCTGAGTCTTCACCTTTTACTTCCACAGGCCATCTGTAAGGCAAATGGTTTTTCAGGGTTTTCTGCCCTCCCACCATTAGGAGGGATGCCTGATGGGGCACCTGCAGTTGTTACATTGTTGCAAGCCGACTTGTTTGTTTCTGTGGGCCATGAGTATTCAGAGATAGTCACCAAGAGTAGAGAAGCAGAAGAGGAAGGAGAGAGAGAAGGGGAGAAAAGAAGCCAGAGAAGGCCAGAGTGAAGACTTGCCAGGGGCTTGGAGGCCTACAGACCCCTCGGCACCCCTGCCTGCTGTGTACCTGGTTGCTGCTCTCTATGTAACAGCTCGATAAAAGCCTGAGAAACCCACTGAGGGCTCCAGGACTCCTCCTTTTCCCATCTGCTGGATCAGAAAACCTGCTCTGTCCCTATCCTGCCCCAACACCATCACAGCAGCAAAGCTGGGAACAGTTTCAGTTGCTCAGCTACTTGCAAAGCCACTGAACTTTTCTTCTCTGAAGTTGACTGTTGGAAACCTCTTGTAGGGTAATGACTGTCAGGCTTTTCTGCCCTCCCGCCATCAGTGTTGATGATGTATCCCTGCGGTCCTGAATGCATGCCTGATGGCGGGCACCTGGAATAGGATGCGGACATACGTAAGTGGGTACACCTGGGCTAGGACTGGGTGGCGTCATAGGGATGCCAGAGAACAAGCGAGAGAGCAGAAGTAAGAGAACTAGCAGAGAAGCAGAGGCCACAAGAGAACACTGGAGAGCCCAGAAAGAGTGAAGGTTCTCCTGCCAGCCTCCTGGCCCCCTGGTGCCTCTGCCTGTTGTGTACCTGGTAAACTCAATAAAAGCCTGAAAAAGCCACCGAGAGCTCCAGGACTCCTCGTTTACCCCATCTGCTCAGATCATAGAGATCCTGCTCTGTGCCCATCCCGCCACTACACCACTTCACATATTTTAGAGGCTCACAACAGCCTTCTGGAAGATGGGCATGTTGGGTTTAGAAATCCAAAAACAATGAAATCCTGAGCACTGAATCCTGGAGGCTGCTTCTGCACTCCTTTATGTTTCTTATCAGATTCTCCACCCCCACTGAGAGTTGTTCATATTTCATCTATCCTCATCAGCACCCCCTACAGGGGGCGCCACTTGTAACAGTCTTTGGCTTCAGTCCCCCCTCCCCCCCACTCCCCACCCCTGTTACAAAACAAAACACCCAGTTATGACTATATGTTCAGGTTTGTGTTCCAATTTTCCTTAATCTTAAATAACTCAGTTGTTAGTTGAGGTTCCTCTGGCACAGTTGCTTTTTCCAGAAGATCTGTCAAATACAGGGCCAATTTATTTATTTATTTTAAAAGATTTATTTATTTATTTATTTATTTATTTATGCAAGCACTGGGTACAGTCAGAAGCGCGGGAGGGTGAGAGAATTCATCAGAGCCAGAGCGGGGAACAGAACAGGCAGACTGACGAAATACACTGCTGAGGGAGGAGCAGGCAGCAGGAGGGGTCTGTGCGCCATGTGGGACCCTCGCCTGGTGGCTGGGGATCGAACCGGCGCTGCAGAGGCTGCGGACAGCTTCACAAGCCAGTGTTCAAATGCTGTGCCACCAGGGAGGCAGATACAGGGTCAATTCATATGTCCTTAATATTCAGAATTGTGAAACTTGAGTATAATAGCTGCATAGAAGTTCCCATTCAAAATAGGGCCAGCACTCATGCATAGATACTCTGAAATGTAGCCAATTCCTTGATTAAAAAGTAGCCAGACACTCTAGAATTTTGTTCTCTGATATTCTTGATTCTGTTCTCTGATTCCACTCTCTGGATTATCTTTTTCCTAATAGCTTGTTTTTGCCACAAACTTGCTTCCTCAGTTTACTTTCTGTTCACAAAATGTTTGAGGCCTAAAGATAAGCTTTCATTTTAACTCTACTTCTTTGTTACAAGCTAACCCCCAAAAAATTAAACACACACACACACCAAAAATCCTATAGATTATGAATTTTATTGAAGACTGTATTAGAGAAATCCACTTGAGAGAGGGTGTTTATCGGGCTCCCAGGCTACTGAAGCTTTATGTCCTTAAGTTTCATAGAAATCCTTACAACTCTTGAGTAACCCTCTTAAAATCTTTGCAAGGTTTTTTATTTGCTGTCAGGGGCCTATCATTGAATAGCTATCACTTTGGATCTCTTGTTGATATTGGCAAAAGTCTGATCTTCATCCTGTAACTATATTTTACTAGAATTGTCCTCAAATTTATGTCTGCCTGAGACATTTGTGTCTTGGGGAAGAATTGGGTATAGGCCAGAAATGTGGGGGTGAAAGAGTTCACCAGACAGAGTGGGAGTGAGGGTTCCAAGGCTGTTTATACTCCAGGTTTCATTGACTGCTTAAGGTGACTACTCTTGGGTGTGTCCTGAGGATCTAAATTAGCATTAAGGATAATCAGCACTTTGGATCATCAGCTTAATGTCCAGGTTCCTATGGCAGTTCCATCTACTTCTTTTATCCATTCAAGCCTCCCAAACTTGCCTGCTGGGCAAAAAGTAGGGGCTTGGTTTTTAAATTTAGTAATGAAATGTTACTATGACAATTTGTCACCTGGACGAACAAAAGATGGGGAATAGTATTGTTATTAAAAACAGAAAGTTCTGTTTTTTTTTATATTTCTTCTGTCTTGTATTCAAAAACATTTATTAGTGGGTTCATATCTATTTATACCTTATGGTACATTACTCAAAGAAAAAAATTGCCATATTTTCTCAAAAAATCTCCTTAGCCCCATCCATTAGTTCTTTTAGTTTAGGTTTTGTTTTGTTTTGTTGTTTCTGTTTCCCATACAGCTGCATATGACAGTTACAGTAAACTTTCCACATCTGTAACACTAAAGAATCCTTTCTTTACCCTCTGATAACATTTTCCTTATTTTAAGTTCTCACTATCATCTTTGTGACTTACTAAGCTTCCTCTGACAATTATCCTCAACACCATTGCTTCTTCTCACTATTTATTACCTGGAACTGAAGATAGTAAAACATATTCTAGGCATTTATATGATACTAACCCACTATCGGGCATTAAGTTATGCTTTGATGTTGATAGGTGAGAAATTATTTCATCAGATTTGCAAATATACTGGCAAAGTTTTCCATCATTTCCTTTTATTATAATTTTGATGTTTGCAGAATTTGTAATGTCCTATATATGCTATATTCCTGATATTAGCTGTTCCTGCATTTTTTTTACCATTTTTTTCTCAATTGGTCTTCAGATGTTAACAATTTTACTAATTTTAATAATCAACTTATGACACCAACTTTTACATTTATTTCCATATGAATTTCTGTTCTTATATTTATTGTTTCTTTATTCCAAATATTTTATTTAAATGTGCTATTATGTATAAAATTTTAGATGGATGCTTACATCATTGATTTTAATTCTTTTTTGAATATTTTATATATTGTGAAGTATAGTCTACACTTAGCTCAGCTGAACAATGCTGGGAGACACAAAATAGATGAGGAAGGGGAACTGATAGAGTTGCTATGGAAACCTGACCATTGCCCTACACCCTGATTCTTCCTCACAACACACACATTTAAACTATATGTCTCTCTGGAAACAGAGGTTTCTATACAATCTATAACATTGTCATTAATTATCATTCACTTTAAAATAATTTAATTGTTATTTATATATTTTCTTTAATTCCTAAATTATACAGAAGTGAATAGTTTAACTAAAAAAGTGACTTAAAGTTATTTTATATTATTAAATTTTTCCTAAAGTGTATTTTATTTCCATCGCTTAAAATATGTTAAGACATACTTTGTAGCCCAGAATATAGTCAGTTTTGAAATGTACTTTGTGTCCCAGAAAATAGTACATTCTCTGAAGTTGTTGGATAAAAATGTTCTATGTGTGTCATTTATGGAATGTTTGTCATTTTTAAAAATTTTCTACACTAATAGATTATTTGCTTGCTTATTTTTATCCATTGCCAAGAGAAATGTGTCACTTCCCATTACAATTTTTTAAAGTTTCTTTTAACTCTTTCAATTTCCTGCTTTATGTTTCAAGACTGTAACATACATTCACATAAAAATCTGTATTTTGATGGTGGATTAATGTTTTTATCAATATTCATTGTTTCTTTGTCAAGTAATGTTTTTCTGCCCAAATTATACATTGATACAGCTATATCAGTGTCCTTTAGGTTAGTGCTGTCATGATATTATATCTGCATATTTATGCTGTCAGTCTATATCATATTTTTTTCTCCTTTTGTAATTAAGATTTTTTATATTTGTCCTTTTAAGATTCAGTCTGAAGTTTCTGTGTTTTATTTGAAGAGTTAGTATATTTAGATCTAATAAAATTATTGATGAAAAAAATTGATAAAAAAATATTTATTTATGCATAGAAGAACTGGGGCACAGGCCAGAGGTTTATGTAGGGGGGTGGTTAGAGGATTCACCAGAGACATTGTGGGGAGCAGAAGAGGGGGATCTACTGAAATACACTGCTGAGGGAAGCAGCAGGTGTGACAGGAGAGGTCTGCTGTGCCATAAGTGGGTTAGCTCCCTGGCTGCGGGTCAAACTCAGGTGGCAGCAATGATAGTGCTGAGACTTAACTCCTCGGCCAACAGGGTGGCCCAATTTATTTTCTTATATACATTTTCCACTCACTGCTTCAATGTGTGTATACACAATATTATTGTGTATAGAGTGAATTTCTTCATAAAATCATTGAGATCTGCATCTTATCAATTTGGGACTATCTTATATCTGCCAGAAGATCACTATTATTTCTTTAATGTTATTTTCCTAGAGATTATGCATTTAATTTGCCTTTCGATTTCCTTACTTAACTTCTATATAGAAAGATAATTTCTATGAGTATAGAATCCCTAAATTTAGAGTCCCTAAATTTACTAGAAGTCTGAGGTTCAGCATGTGGTATTCTCACAGAGAAGATGTATTACAGTGACCTAGTAAGGATATTCACCTGGTTGATAAGACAAAAGAAAAAGAAAAAAAGAAAAATAATCTAGAGGAGTTCACCTGCAGGTTTCCTTATGCTAGTCCCATCTTGATGGTTCACACAGAGCACACCCATTGCTAGCAAATAAAAAACAAAACAAAAAAAAAAATAACCACAAAAGTATGTGATATTTCTGCACAAAGAAGCCTGTAAGAGAATTAGTAACTAAGATTTTTATTAGGATGGTTACATTGGCACTAAAATTCCAAGCACCCAGAAAGAAAGCAGGTGTTCAACATTAACCATAATGTTTTCATTAAAATGTGGGCACAGAGAAGCAATGTTTTCAGTGTTTGAATATTTTCAGGATACTTGGGACTCCCGTAAAAGCAATGTGCCAAGGTGGATGACACGCAAAGGCAAATATTAGAAGAATGCTTTAGAATGCATGAAAATCTCAAACCTGACTTTTTTTTTTTTTTCCTGCACATTGGCGCTTCCTGTTTAAAACATTTGAAATAGAGGTCTCCATGGTGTCACAAGGGGTTAAGACAGCACTATGAAGCTATCCACAGCCACTGCACCATGAGTTCGATCCCCGGCCAGAGAGCTAACCCACATGGCACAGCAGACTTCTCCTGTCTCACCCGCTGCTCCCCTCAGCCGTGAATTTCAGTCAATCGCCTATTTTGTTCCCCACTCTGTCTCTGGTGAATCTTCTCACCACCACCACCACCCGCACCTCTGACCTGTACCCCAGTTCTTGTATGCATAAATAAATCTTTAAAAAAAAATTAAAAAATTGAAATATAGGGGCCTCCCCGGTGGCGCAGTGGTTGAGCTCTGGGTTGCAAAGCTGCCCTTAGCCTCTTCAGTGCCGGTTCGATCCCCGGCTGCCGGGCAAGGGTCCCACATGGCGGGCAGACCTCTCCTGCCACCCGCTGCTCCCCTCAGCAGTGTACTTCATCAGTCTGCCTGCTCTGCTCTCCCCTCTGGCTCTGGTGAATTCTCTCACCCTCCCGCACTTCTGACTGTACCCAGTGCTTGTATAAATAAATAAATAAATCTTCAAAAAAAAGAAAATAAAGGCAATCACTTTCTTTAAAAAAAATTGAAATATAATTCAATTGTCTTCTGCCTTCTATTGTTATTATTTGTAAGTCAACTTTTGATATCATTGATGTTCCACTGAAAATAATATACTTTTCTTACATATTATAGTTAATATAACATAACATCAAATATTATATGTTAAGAATTCTACATTGCCAATTACACATACTATGCAATGTACTTATTATATATTATATTTAAATAATATATTTATATTTAAAATTTGTCTCTATGATTGATCACAATGTGCCTAGATTTGAGTTTCTCTACCTTGATCCTCCTTTTGTGATTTTTATTTTTGTAACATTTTATTAAGTAACATTGCATTATCACATCTAAAAGTTTAAGGAGTGTATCACTCTAAGTCAACATCTTAAATGCAGTGATTTAAATGTAGTGCTGGAAATTTTACTCCAATTTTAGAAAATTTTCAGGCATATCTCTTTATTTGTCCCATTTTTTTCTGTTCTTCTGATAGTTGTTTGTATGTTTGATCTTTATGGCATATTTTATAGATGGTAGCAAGCATCAATCTAAAGAAACACTGTTACCAACACCTTTGAAACCCACTTGTAACTCCTCAACTCACCACAAATCTTTCAGTGAATTTTACATAAGTGAATAGTTTCTCATTATCCTTTCAAAGTACTCAAATTTTATTGATAAACATTAACTCCGTTCATGTTTAAATCTGTATGTCAAAATAATAAAGTAAAAACAAATACTGATTTCATCCTTACTTTTAGGTTGAGAAAATTAGGGAAACCTCTCTTTTCATATCCTGATACTCTATCTTTACATATGTCTCCTTCAGGATATAATTGATACCTAAGAGCTAAACAAAAGAGTGTTTATCAGAAAATGTACTTGTCTAATTAATGTTAAGTTAGGTCACAAATTACTTAAAATTTGGTAATAAATGTACAGTTGGTTCTATAGTTTTCCTGCTTAAAATCCTTAGACCTCCTGATTGGTCTTAAACCAAAAACCAAGCTTTTTGTAGGTGTACTAACATAGCTAATCTATGCTTATTCTCCGAACAATACAGTTGCTGCTTGCATAATGTGTATGAATTGTCTCTGTTCCTATAACCTGAAACCATGACTCAGCCTTATTAAAAGACTCTGAATTCCTTAGCCATTGCACTATACATCTAGATATCTCAATAGTCTGATTTTTTTGGTGTGTTCATTTGTCAAAATGTGTTATCAAATATTACAATCAAATTGCAAGTTTAGCTCTTTGAAAAATAACTTTAATTTGTACTATACAGAGTACAGAGGAATGAATTATTTCTGAGCACTACTCATTTTTTTATGTCCATATAGATATCTATTTTATTATAAGAATAATGTCTATCATAGAAAACAGTAAATAAATGAAACATTTATTATCTAAAATAACTGTTTTATAATGAGACATTTAATCATAGAGAAAATTCTATTTAGTCAATGAGTCATCAAGTAAGCATATAGCCAAATATAGTTTTTAAAAGATTTTAAAGCTGGGGGCCTTCCTGGTTGTGCAAAAGGTTATGTCTCAGCACTATGAAGCTATCAGCAGCCATTGCAGCCTGAGTTTGATCCCCAGGCAGGCAGGCCAAGAAGCGAACCTACAAGACGCAACGGACCTCTCCTGTCTCCCCTGCTGCTCCTCTCAACAGTGTATTTTAGTCAGTCCGCCTGTTCTGCTCCCCACTCTGTCTCTAGTGAATCATCTCACGCACCCCCCACCTCTGTCCTACACCCCAGCTCTAGCATGCATACATAAATAAACCTTTAAAAAAAAGATTTTAAAATTTTAATCAAGTTACTTTTTATTTTAGCCTAATAACTTTAAAATTTATTCTTCTCTATCATTATTTTTGATCTATCAAGATTCAAATAACATACTGTGAAGTTCACTGAATCAAAATTTGTCTGGCCCATAATGTTTTGATTTTTACATTAGCCTTTTACATCCTAAATTGTACAAATTAACTACATTACAGATTAACAGAAGCCATCATTAAATGATGTTCCAAAAAAACATAATAAGGGCTGATAATAGGAGGAATCATTAAGTTTACACTGTGCCCTAATACTTTTCCATTCATTCTGTTTATCCACAGAATACTTAGAGATCTTATTGATTTCAATGCAAATAAAATGCTAAATGTGTCATTAAAAGGCAGAGCCAAGTAACATTTACAATACTATAGTAAATTCTTTCTAGAGAAATAGGAGGAATCTGTGAGAAGTGAAAAGGCATCTATGTGCTTTGGTTTTTGAAATTTGCCTGTTTCCATACTTTCATTAATTTATACCAAATTCTAATAATCACAAACAATAAATTAAACACATTCTAATAAAGCTGTAAATTATGTTGACTAAATAGGCTCATCATGCAAAGATGTAAGGTCATGTTGTGAATAAATATGTTTAATTCACATTAGCATCATTAATATAATTTAATTCAAATTTTTACAAAGATTACAAATACTTGATAGATACGATTTCTATTACCAACTTCATTAGCTGAAACTCCATTCTATAGAAGAAATATCTTTAAAATTTTATCCTTAAAAAATAATTCTACGTGTATTCAAGAAACAAATCCTTTTCACAAGAGGTAAATAGCTTGCTTCATGCTGGTGAATGATTATCTTTAATTTGTTATGATGGCTCAGTCTTAAATCAAGGAAATGATGAGATTACAGTTCTGTTTGAAGTGTATGGGGAAAAGCATCACAGTTATTGCTAAAATACACCATCCATTGTAGTCAGGATGTACAATGATGCCAGATTTTTGTTGATGAAACAAGCTTGGCAGCTTATTATGTGAGGGTGTGCATTTATCACTTTAGGAAACTCTTGAACCTACTCGCTTGAGAAAGTTGAAGGGAAATGGAAGTATAATGAGTAATTCTAAATTGAATTAAAATTACATTCTTAAAACCACATTATTTAATATAAATAATTCTGTTATATATACATATTGTACATATACATATGCTATATATGTACTTTTATATATATATATATTCACATATATATGAAACATGTAATATGCCTTACTATTGATCCTATCTTGCTTCCCTTCCCTTGAAGAATTTAAGCAATATTCTCAATATTTCTTTCAAGACCTGAAAACTTCATGATTATGTTCTAAGTTCTTGTATTTGCCCCATTTCCTCTGTCAAAAGCTTTATCAATAACAAATCAATATAAAATAGTCTCTACCTCATTACATCCATAGTTCTTTTGCTTATTGCTATTCATCATTCACCCAATGTTTCACATATTAATAAACATCTACTATGTGCAAGGTCCTGTACAATGGTAACATGACAGTTGGATACTAATCTTCTCTAACAAAGTTTATATTTTATTTAGATATGACAAAACAGTTATAAACAATTTATAATAATGATATCAAATTTGTGTTCATCTATTTCATTTCAGCGGTGGGCTTTTTAAAAAGTAGTTTCTGTTTTATTGACAGTTGTAGTTTCTTTTAAAAAAAAAAAGATTTATTTATGCTACAAGAGCTGGGGTACAGGCCAGAGGTGTGGGAGGATTCACCAGAGACAGAATGGGGAACAGAACAGGCAGATTGAAGGAAGTACACTGCTGAGGGGAGCCATGGGCGAGACAGGAGAGGTTTGCTGCACCATGTGGATTGCTCAACAGTTATATTTTCTTTTTCTTATCAGTGTCCAACAATACCACATTATTATTTTTCGCTTATCATTTGTTGAATTTTGTTGACAAATACAGTCTATAGATTTGCATAGGTCCATTGTACAGAATTACAATGTCAGTCAGTAAGAGTACCTTTCCCCCTTAATTATGACTGTCTTTATTTATAGTTAGGCAAGTGGCTACCTACAGGCCATGCTGCTGAACCAGGTAAGGACCCTCATTCATCCATAATCTAACCACAGGACTTAAAACAATAGGAATTCATTTTTTAAAATGATGAAACACTTTCAAGAAAGTATAAATGAAAAATGCAAACCCTAAATAGAGCATGAATTTCACATAACCTTAAAATGTGACTTCAGATTCTTCCTTGAATACCCTATAGTAGAAAGAAGACTGGAGAACAAAACCAGCAAGCTGTCAAAATTACTTCAGTTTCCTCAGAGTCTGTCTTTAAACAAATATTGATTATTGTATGTCAATTATTTCAATAAGCATAGGGGTAGTGATAAGTAGGACAAAAGATATGAAATCATGTGTTTCTTAGTGTATTATCTTAGGGTTATTTGTGGGTCTGCTCAAGATAAGTACCCAGACACCTATGATATATAAATCCAGAACTATGTATGCCCAATGTAAGGGAAAGAAGGAGATACACAGCATTATTATACATATTTTTAGCTGTCCATGCATAATACGCAAAATGGCCTTTCATTTTATTTTCTAGGTCATGGACAGCATATAGGATCTAGTGTAAATGAGACTGGCTCTCAGGCATTTCTGTTTACCTCTAAACCCTTTATTCTTAGCTACTTTTTAAGTTTTACCAAGGTGTTTGATCAGTTTTACCCAATCAGTAAACATGTAGCAACATCAGTTGTGTATGTCTCCCCTCTTAAGTACTTCTCAAAACAGTTTTTAATGGACATTTGCATAGCAAAATTCTGAGGTATTGTTATGTGTTACTTATAAATATGGTTGCTGGATATAAAGTTCTAGGTTCTAAGTTTCGTTTATTCAATATGTAGAACGTTAAACATCCACCTTTTCTACCTCTGACCTTTTTAACTGTACTTATACCTTAAATGTTAATCACCATTTGGTATCAGAAGGGAGACAGTCCAGAAGATCAAATCTCTGTTCTGTGGATCACAAAAACAAAAATGATGACGTTGTTAGTGCTAATCTGATAATAAATTAACCATCCCTGGAAATCCCTTACATCTAGACTGTTAAATGTCTGTATATCAGTGTAAAATAATAAAACCTTGTATGGGTGGGTATAAAGAAAACCCAAAACCTTAAAATGTTATGCACCACCTTGTGGCACATCCAGCAAACAACAGATGGTCTTGACATTTCTCAACAATGTATCATTTGCATGACTATGGATAATTAACATGGTAAAAAGGGTTGGAAGGCTCTGTTGCTTGTCAGCTTTTCAGCCTCTCTCTGCATGCCTGTATATACAGTCCCATTTCATTATTAAAATCCACGGAGGGTTCCAAATTATCTTTCCCACTATGAGAACTGACAATGAAACTACCTGGCCTGGGATGGTTGCACAGCAAGTGGCATAGATGGCAGGACAGTTCAACACAGACAGGTATGGAGCCTTCTGAGACCTGGGGAGGGATCGAGGGGTGACAGGCCACAAACAGATGGTATCCAGTGGCCAGCCTCCTCCTCCAGTGAACACCTCCCATGAATGGCCAGAGGTAGACAGATGTCTGTTGCAGTTGGAACAGACCCTGTGCAGAATAGACGGCACCTTGGACAGTGCCACCTAGTGGGCACTGTATGGAATGGGTGTTTCTTACAGTTCTAGGAGAGTCTTTGCGGAAAGAGGACACCAAGGCCCAGGAGCAGCAGAATAAGATGCAGGCCCTGCAAGAATGTATGAGGTTTCTGGGGGAAGTGATCCAGAGAGAACAACCTGCCATTGTGGAGGGGCCAGACTTCCCCTCTAGAGAGAAGGAAAAGGCTGGCCCTTTGGTCCACCTGGTGGTGACAAAGAAGCTGAATCACCAGTAGCCAATGGCCCCAGGACATTGGGCTGCTGGGTGCCTCAGATGACAGTGTTCACCATGTATCACCCATATGCGCAAGCAGAACTGATGGACTGAGGTAAACCATCAAAACCAGAAGGGCCTCCTGAGTGGCGCAGCGGGTTGAGCGCCACACTGTGAAGCTGTCCACAGCCTCTGCATGTGGGTTCGATTCCCTGCTGGCCAGGGAGAAACCCACATGGCGTGGCAGACCCCTCCTGCCTTGCCTGCTGCTCCCCTCAGCAGTGTCTTCAGTCTGTCTGCCTGTACTAATCCCTGCTCTGTCTCTGGTGAATTTTCTCACCCTCCATACCTCTGACTGTACCCCAGTTCTTGTATATATAAATAAAAAATCTTAAAAAAAAACTTTAAAAACAAAAACAAAAAAACCTGGAGAACCCTTGGCAGCCTGGCTGCTGTGTTTGTGGGACCTGGGGTCAGACGGAATCATTTGCACGGAACAGGACCCTGCAAAATTTGTTGAAACAGAGGCTGCAGAACAGCCAGCGGTATGGCCAGGGAGATCACACTCTGCTGGACTGGATAATGGCTGCTATAAGATCAGTATGGACCAGTGTGTGAGATGTGACAGAAAACGTGAGTAATTGGGAAACATATGTTGAACTAGTTCACAAACTAGTACTTTGTGAACTGGGAATGAGGCAAACCATGTTTAATGTAAACACTCATTGTGCTGATAATGAGTATTTTACTGCTAGAATGAGGTATTTGATACTGCAAAATGCCCCTCTGTGCTCTTTTGGGTCCCTAATGACAATTATGACACCATAAGTGGGACATTAAATGCATGATATCACCAGAGTGGTAGCCAGCTTGGGTGAAGCAGAAAGCTGGCACTCTCAGGAGGGAATATGGGAAGTTGTCGTGTTGTATAAATAAATTCTAGCCTCTTACCCAGGCAGAGGAAGAACAAGCGGTACTTCAGGAATGGTGAGTTCAGGAGAAGGTTTATTACTCATGCATGAGGTCCCAGACCTGGGTAGCCCCGTAAGGTCTGAGCACCGGTTTAAAGACCAAGGGTTCCTTTTATACACAACTGTCTCCATATCTGTTACATTGATAGCCTGGGGACTATCTACAGCAAAGTCCCCAGACAAGGGGGGCAAAGCAAGGGGGGAGGGAAATGCAGGCAATTGGGATGGCCTTAGAGAGACAGACCAGCCGGTTGGCTGCCCAACCTTGTAGATGAGAGTGCTGAGGCCCTGGCAATGAAAGGAGCTGTAAGTAAGCAAAGGAAAGGAGCTGTAAGTAAGCAAACTTGTTAATTATGCCTGCATTGGAAGTTCTGGGCTGGAAGTTCTGGGCTGGGCTGGAAGTTCTGCTGGAATCTTTATTATATTCATTTGTTCAATATTGTATATTCTCATCAGTTAAACAATAGAAAAGAATGCCAGGAAAGACAAGCAAGCCTCTTATGGTCACCTGTACTCAAATGTGGTCACCTGTACTCAAATGTGGGTAGATCTTCACCTGAGAGCAGGTGTCGATCATGCCAAATACATGCATGGTCCATGCTTATCTGTTAGAATTAGATACACATTAGATACATGTTAGATACATGCTTATCTGTATCTCACAATTATGGAGATAATTGTGAGAGGGCCAGAGGCATATTCCTAGGAGAAGCTGGGCTGCTATAAACGGAAACCTGGGGACTCCAGGTTCCAGGCACATGCCCTATGCCTAGAGGACCATTTGCTGCCCACCCCAGCCCAGAGGGGAGGCCCTGTTCACTTTTGAATAGGATGAAGGCCTACGGACCCGTCCACAGGGTATGGGCAGGGACTGGAGGCCATGTGTGGAGCTTGCTCTCCACTGGTACAAAGGGTTTTGGCTTTAGTGGGTACAGGGGCAAAGTGTACTCTCTTATATGGGAAACCAGAGAAGTTTCAGGAGGTTGCTTGTTATACTGATGGCTGTGGAGGCCAGAGTGTCAAGATGACAGCAGTGAGACTGCCCTGGGGATTGGATGAATTGGATGATTACCCCCAAAGCAGTATAAAGTGCATGTGTTGCCAATCCCAGGGTACATCCTAGGGGTGGATGAACTATGTTGCTTTTGGCTGGATACCACAGCAGGAGATTCTCGCCTTAGGGTACCTGCGGTGAAGGCAGTGGTGTGCCGACATGCTGAGCATCTGCCCATACAACTGCCAGCCTGGAGGTGAGTGACCAATAACAGTATCAGTTGCCGAGGTCGCCCAGAAGATTACGGGCACAATAGCAGAGCTGGAGAAAGTGGGCATTGTGTGAGCTGCCCACAGCCCTTATAATTTGATCATGTGGCGAAGAAGCTTGATAGCTCTTGGCATATGACAGTAGATTACTGTGAGTTGAATAAAGTGACTCCCACCTTGTATGCAGCAGTAGTGCCTTCAGTGGCAGACTTGATGGATTGTCTGAGCCACGAGCTGGGCACATATCACTTTGTAGCTGATTTAGTTAGTGCTTTTTCCCCATTACTGTAGCACTAGAAAGTTAAGACAAGTTTGCCTTCACATGGCAAGGCCAGGCAGTAGACATCCACTATGCTTCTGCAGGGATACCAGCATGGCCCTACTCTTTGCCATGGGCTGGTGGCAGCTGATATAGCCCGGTGGGAGCAGCCATCCTTGGTGTGCTTGTACCATCACAGTGATGACATTTTCTTGACCAGTGACTTGCAGATTTGGGAAAGGCTGTACATCTCCTATAAATGCACCTAAAAACATGTGGGCTGGGCTTAGGTGGATTCTGTTACAGTTTGTATTGCTTTTGTAGGTTACGAGTACAGTATTCCACTTTCCTTGCCAGGGGAAACTTGGGAATAGATTGGCAAATTTAATACTGACCTGGCAAATATAGTGTAAAATATCTGAGGAGGAATGATTGAAGGCATGGCACTGTAACCCCAAGACTTAAAGTGAGGTAATGAGAGTCAGGCTATTTTTACATTTCAAAAGAATGAATTACCTAATAAATTTACTAAGTATTTTTATGAATTATGCTTTCTCTCTTCTAACTGAAAACTATGTATTTGGAAATTCAATTCTTCTCTTGTTTGTGGTGACCAGGTAATATATAATTAATAAAATATTAGTGGAACACTAATGCCATCTAACAAAGGTTAAGACACAGAGCCTGTGAATAATCACCAAATTCATGTATAGCCTGTAACCTTCTCTTGGTTAAATATTATGCATCTTCACATTCACATTACTTAGAACTAGGCATAGAGTAGGAACTGAAGAATTCATTGTTATTTAATTAAAATAAAGGGAAAGTTATCCCAAAGATGGTATATTCTAATGGGGAGGTAGACACAGTTGTGTACCATGTACTGTGTAACTAAGAACATGCAGCATTTGCTGGGGGAACAAAATGGAGGTGACAAAAAATGATCTGAGGGATTTTGGAAAGTCTCATGAAGGATGTAAATTTTAATGTGAATCAAATATATATATATACATATATATATAGAATAAGATTGAAAATGGGATGAGTTTGGGAAGAATATCTAGGTTTGGGTGGTGGAGGACACAGTCTTAATAACTATTAATATGAATGTATACAACAAAAACACTACATTTAAAAAATAAATTGAATAAATATATTTCTTTTCATGTTTTGTACAATTTGGCAAGGATAATGATGGAAAATTGGTATGCATTCTGATTGATATTTTGTACTAATGGCATAAAGTATTTCTGTAGGGAGACACAAATGAGAAATTGTCACTGTAGTGTAAATTAATGCAATTAATGGAATTTCTAAAGGAACACATTTTAACAGCGATAGACTATGAATGAGATACCACAAGTATTCAACTATAATCAATCAGCAAATATTTACTGAAGGTCTCCTGTATGTCAAGCAGGAATACATATGAGTACATACACTTGTTTGTGTCAAGAACACTACCTCTATTCATTGTAATAGTTTAAATTCGGTCTTCTTTACAATATCTTTACAATATCTCTTCCTTCTTTTTCTAGTAACACCATCTTTCTGTCTAAGTGTTCATTGGCTCAAGTTTTGGATATTTATCTGCAGATTCTGGACCTTAACCAAGTCATATGAGGGAAAATGCATTTGAATTTGAATTATTACATTGCAATTGCTTGAGTTACAGTACATGAACTTCTGCTATTGAGGTTTTGGGAGTAAGAATTCTTATTTTTCTGAAAGTTTGTCTTAAGTGGGAAATAATGAGTTTAGGAAAGCAGAGATCTGAGATGAAGAGGCAAATAAGGAGATGATATAAGCTTTTATAAAAAAGAAAGTTTTAATCTCCTGAATCTACCATTTGAAAGAAAATCACTTTGAACGTCCCTGTGATATATCAATGAAATTCTTCTATTCTTAAGGTGTCTTAGATGAGTTTCTCTTTAATAACTGAGAATGACCAAAATGTTATATATTGTTATCAAGACAAATGCTATAAAAGAAGTATAGTTCTTAGAAAAGCATTTTAATTTATGGAAATATAACCGGTGGCTGAAGCCAAAAACTGTTACAGGTGGTGCCCCCTGTAGGAGGAGGGGGCTGCTGGTGAGGATAGATAGCCCTCTGCTGCCCTGTATCAGAAACACACAAAGAGAGGAGTATAGGAGGAAGAATGACATGTAAGTTAAACCCAGATGATATTAGCTGGGCTTTTCTTTGTTAAAGTTCAGGGAAAAAAATATATCACACACATTTATAAAATACACTTTCTGTAGTAGATATTTATGTAATGTTATGCATACTTTTGTAGTCTCATATACACATCAGAAAGAACAGAATGAGCAACCTCTATTTCATCAAGCCATTACATTTCAAGGAATATAGCCTGTTAATAGACTCTAACCATTCTAAATAGGTTAAAATGTACAAAATATCTCACTTCTAACTGAAATAGTGTGAAACTGATAGGTATTTTAATTTTTTTTTCTTGAAGAAATAATTTAGGCAATGACCAGGTAGGAGATGAGATATGAAAAACTGCTAGTGATTTTCCCAAGTATTAAAGCAAGAACATATAACATTTAAGGGGCACTTCAGACTGAAATGATTCCCATACTCAAGTCTATCTTCTCCACAACCTAATCGCTAATAACTAAGGAGGATTAAGATAATCAGGTGAGGGCCTCCCTGGTGGTGCAAGGGGTTAAGACACAACCTATGAAGTTGGCCACAGCCACTGCAGCATGAGTTCATGCTACCCGCATGGCACAGCAGCCCTCTCCTGACTTGCCTGCTGCTCCCCTCAGCAGTGTATTTCAGTCAGTCTGCCTGTTCTGCTCCCTGCTCTGTCTCTGGCGAATCCTCTCACCTCCCACAACTCTGGCCTGTACCCCAGTTTTTGTATGTATAAATAAATAAATCTTTTTTTCCCAATAAATTTATTTATTTATTTATTTATTTATGCAAGCACTGGGTACAGTGAGAAGTGCAGGAGGGTGAGAGAATTCACCAGAGCCAGAGCGGGGAGCAGAGCAGGAAGACAGACTGAAGTACACTGCTGAGGGGAGCAGAGGGCAGCAGGAGAGCTCTTTTGCGCCAGGTGGGACCTGCCTCTGGTGGCCAGGAAGCAGCCGGGGATCGAACCGGCACTGCAGAGGCTGCGGGCAGCCTCGCAACCCAGCGCTGAACCGCTGCGCTACCGGGAAGGCCCTAAACAAATAAATCTTAAGAAAAAAATCAGGAGAGCATGATTGATATCAGGGTTTCGAAAAACAAAAATTATCAAGCAACAAACCTCAGTTTAATTGAGGTTTTTAACTATCCATGTACTATTTCAGTGCAATTGAGTCTGCTCTTTTTTTTTTTTTTTTTCCCAGAGAAATACTGAATCTAAAATACAGAGAACTCTTGGAAGTGATTAGTCTCATGTAACAAACAACTTTAAAAAAAATCAAATGTTCCTGTATATTGTTTGTATAGACTTGAGGATAGATTTTATAGTTGGGGCAGGTAGAAAAGTAGAAATAAGACTGCAATTGAAATGAGAAACCAAGTCAAACTTGAAAAAGGAAAGACGAAGTTGAACAACGATGGGTAAAAGAGAACAGAACAGGAAGGCATCTCTAGTACTGTTGATAATGTATTTTTCTTTCCTCTTAGAAGCTTCTCTTTCTCTTTCTCTTTTTCCCTGCACTTTTTTTCATCCTTTCCAATTTGCCAATGGTCATTTTACTTTATTTATTTTTTAAAGATTTATATATTTATGCATACAAGAGCTGGGGTACAGGCCAGAGGTACGGGGGGCGGGGGTTGTGTGTGAGAGGATTCATGAGAGACAGAGTAAGGAGCAGAACAGGCAAATCTACTGAAATACACTGCTGAGTGGAGCAGTGGGCGAGACAGGAAAGGTCTGCTGTGCCATGTGGGTTGCTCCCTGGCTGGGGATCGAACTTGTGCTGCAGTGGCTGCAGATAGCTTCATAGTGCTGTGTTTAACCCCTTGCGCCACCAGGGAGGCCCCATCATCGAATATTTTCTTAAAATTATTCAAGCCATGTGCCCTCCCTGGTGGCGCAAGGGATTAAGACACAGCCTGTGAGGCTGTCTACAGCCACTGCAGCACAAGTCCCATCCCCATCTGGCCAAAGAGCTACCCACATGCTGCAGCGGATCTCCTGACTTGCCCTCTGCTCCCTTCAGTAGTGTATTTCAGTCAATCTGCCTATTCTGTTCCCCACTCTGTATCTCGTGAATCCTCTTACCCCCACACCTCTGGTCTGTACTCCAGTTCCTGTATGCATAAATAAATAAATCTTTAAAAAAATTATTCAAGCCTATAGTAAGCAAGTCAGATGGCAGATAAATTATTCATGTTTAATTTGTCAAATGGCACACTTGCTTTTCTTTACTTTGTCTTTACTGTTTTTACATACTGCTTTTTGTGTATTCCAAATGAAATAGTTTGTGAATTGAAAGTTGGTTAATAACTGAACTCTATATTTCTGATAAATTTTCATTGGGAAATATTTTCACAAAGAATCTCATATAATAATAAGTTTTGGGCCTCCCCTGGTAGCGCAGCGGTTGAGCGCTGGGCTACGAGGCTGCCTGCAGCCTCTGCAACGCCAGTTCATTACCCGGCCGCTGGCAAGGGTGCCACAAAAATAAATAAATAAATAATAATAATAATAATAATAATAATAAGTCTTAAAGTCTTTCCTAGCGCTTGCAGCCAATGAATGCTTATTCTTACCTGGTATAGTGGTGATGTTGTTGTTGTGGGTCAGTGGGTTTGGAGTGCGGGGTCCTTGGGTTCACTCTGGGAGATGTTTCACCAGAGCTCCCCTTTCAGTGGCATGCAGCGAGTTTCCCAGGCGAGTATCTCCATGAGACAGAGACATTAGTTATATTTAAAGGGCAGACTTATTAGGGAAAGGGACAGAACAGTAAAAGACACTTGCATAGACACAAGCGGCAGGAAGAGTTGCCCTGAAAGAGACAGGTTTGCTGAGAGAGGCCTGCATGGTTGCAGGCAGGCAGCCTTGAGGAGAGCTGCCTCCGCTGAGGGAGGTCAGTGAGAAGTCCCGATATGGTACAGGTCACAGGCAGGCAGGAAGCTGCTGCCCTGCAGAGGGACAGAGTTCATGAAAAGAAGCACCTGTATAGTTACAGGTGGGCAGTGGGTTGCTGCCATGAGCCTGTGCAGAGATTGCACTGATAAAGTCTTCTTCTGCTTGGGAGGGGCTCACTCCTTGTGAGCCTTTGGTTACTTGGTGATTTTGGATAGCTATGTAGAATCTGAAAGGGACAGAAGATTCCACAATGGGCTCTATCTCCATATCTTTACCTTTGGGGTCATTTGGGGTCAATCTACATGTCTTTACCCTTGGGCCCGTGCTCTAGACCCTTCCTACAGCAGTCTGATACCTGCTTAGGTCTTATGCTTTGTATTCTAGGTGTTGGCTCCTAAGGATCTTGGTTTCCATAGCTGTATCAATGGCTATGCTAATCTCTTCTACCCCCACCTCCTTGTGTGAGCCAGGTTTCTGGTCTTGTGACACTGCCTTTTCAGATATTTTTTTTCCTATTTCTGTCCTCCATCAGTGGTACAATTATGAAAAAGTAAACAGTTGTATATAGTTAGACAGATGCAATCAGCGAGACTACACTGTCAATGTCTCTACTGCCAAATAGTTAAGAGATTTTTTAGGAACTTCATAAGGAAAATAACTAGACATCCAATCAACCATTCAAAAAAATAAACTTATCATTCCAATATATTGTGAAAAAGAGAGGCAACTGTACTCCAAAACGTGATAAAAGTTTTAGTTGCCTATTTCAATGTTACAGTTAGGAAATTTGCAAAACAAACCAACTGAAATAAATTCATCTGAGGGTATGAGAAACTTTGAATGATACTTCATAGTGTTTAGCAGTGTGTGTCCCAACATAGGGAAAATTTTCACTTTAACCATCTTCTTACAAGGTTTATCCATTGCAATGTCATATATGGACAAGTCTGAGTATCAAAAGGGATTTCTGTAGCAGAGTTTTCTTATCAGTGACTTACAATGACATAAAGATGTAAGTAAAAAGAGTAAGCTTGCAAATTAGTCACAGTGAATCACATGAGAGATTTGTACTGCTTATCAGCTGGTATCAAACATTTGGGTCGGGGCCTCCCCTGGTGGCACAGCCATTGAGGGCTGGGTTACGAGGCTGTCAGCAGCCTCAGCAGCACCGGTACATTCCCCGGCCACCGGGCAAGGGTCCCAAAAAAAAAAAAAAAAAAAAAAAAAAAAAAAATTGGGTCACTGAAAAAGAAGTATTTCAAGAAATGGAAACTAAATATATAATGTTTTTGTTTCTAATTATAGCAATTCACCTCCTTCCCCTGTTGGTATCTTGCAATCATTTTGTCCTTATTATTTTGTCCACTAATAACTAAGGAGGATTAATATAATCATGTGAGCATGATTGATACCAACACCTAGAAAGGCAGAAATTCTCAAATAACGCACTTCAGTTTAAATTGAGCTTTTTAACTCTTCATATGCTATTTGAATCCAATGGACTTGCTTTCCCCCCCCTCCCAGAGAAATATTTAATCTAAAATTCTGAGAATTCTTGGAATGCAGGTTATAGTGCTAAGATCAATGTTAGAAAATGCTGCAAAAACCGATAAAAAATGAACAGATTCAGTGGTGATTTCAGCATCACTGATTCTATTGAGCAAAAAAGACAGTGTCTGAAGTGTAATGATACTCTTTTATAGTGGGTTTTTTGTTTGTTTGTTTGTTTGTTTTTTAATATTTATTTATTTATTTATACAAGCACTGGGTACAGTCAGAAGCGCGGGAGGGTGAGAGAATTCAGCAGAGCCAGAGCGGGGAGCAGAGCAGGCGGAAGGATCGAAGTACACTGCTGAGGGGAGCAGCGGGCAGCAGGAGAGGTTTGCGCGCCATGTGGGACCCTCCTCCAGTGGCCGGGGAGCAGCTGGGGATAGAACCAGCGCTGCAGAGGCTACGGGCAGCTTCGCAACCCAGCGCTCAACCACTGTGCCACCGGGAGGCCCGATACTCTTTTATAATGGATCAAAACTACGTCTGATAATTTTCTGGCAAACTAAGATAATCTGAAAGGACTCCATTGGTTTAGAAAATGTCAAGTATTGAGAATTTAAATGAGTTGGCCAAGTTATTTGCAATTAAATTATATAACAGTTATAATTTTAAGGCTATAAGCTCTAAAATGTTATCAAGTAGCTTTATGAATTACAGAAGATGAAAGAGGATAAAATAATATGAAAGAACTAAAACTGATTATTTCTTATTCTTTTTGTTAGACACAGACACCATATGCTCGTTATAATAGTTAATGAGTAATGCTGAGCTGTCATAATCTTAGCTTCTGTCTTTTCACAAAGCTGTTTATCTCATAAATCTTAACTCCAATGATTCTACTCTGACTCAAGGTGAGGGAATTAGTCTTGTGTGTATTAACTGAAGCTTATGGTTGGAGATTTAGTCTATAGATTATGTATATTACATGGAAACTATTTGTAAGGTAAAAGATTTCTCACTTCTATAGTATCCATTAGCACATTTTGGATGTGAGCGTGATTTAGGAAGCAATGCTATATTAGATTTTTTTTTTTACTTTGAGGTAAGTGATTAAAGACTCAAAGATTTCCTTTTTCTTACACAGAAAGTCTACATAAGTCATAGACATAGCATAGGAATAAGAATATTGATTTTATAATCCAAAATTTCTAATTTCCATATTTCACTTATCTTTCCCTTTTATGGTCATTGTTCTTATCTATCATTTAACAAATATTTGTTGAGCATTCCATGAACATTAGGCTTTGTAAGAGGCATTTATCTTTCTATGCAGTAGTTGATCTGTGAACAGTTATAGCTGCTTTGAACCTCATTCTGTCCCTTTTTTTCTTCAATTAGGAAAATTTTAGTCCACTTTAGCAACTATAACAAAATACTATAGATTAAGTTGCTTAATAACAACAGAAATTCCTCATGTTTCTAGTGACTGGAGTCAAGAAGCTTAGACTGAAGCCTAAAATCAAGGAGCTGTCAGAATTAGTGTCCAGAGAGGACCAGCTTCCTTGTTCATTAATAGCTATTGAAAGCACATACTCAAAAATATAGTGTCCCAATTCATGAGTTCTCATCCCTGAGCCCAAGAATGAAGGTTCAATGCCAAAAACAGAGAAATAAAATGGAGTTTAATAAAAGGGTTTAGATAGGGCATGCAAAGGGGGAGAGAGAGCACACTTGTGCACTTACATCCAAGGGTGTGAGTGTGTGTGTGTGTGAGAGAGAGAGAGTGAGAGAGTGAGAGACAGAGAGAGAGAGAAAGAGAAGAAAAGGACATTTATTGGCAGATGCAATCCATCCTATCAGTAATTGGTGCTGGTTCCAACCTGCAACCAAAAAGCAGTGCCTGCGATAAGCAGGTGATACACACAGAAAGCAGTAGCCCTTGCCATGACCTTGGAAGTCATCATTGCAACAGTAGCTCTTACAAGTCAAGTAGTTGAGACTGAGATCTGTTTGCCTATGTAATTTCCATCCCTCCTTCTTGTTCAACCATAAAAATGGCCATACCACTTCTTTCCAGCTACTCTTCCCCCTCCACAAACACAATTCAGGAGCCCAGTTCAGGTCATTATGTCATTCCAGGAGTTGCAGTCAGATGTTGGAGGTACAGAGATGGGAATGGAGTTTACTGCCAAGGCCACCAGAGTATTCAAAAGAAACAGCTATCAATCAGAAGGCATTGCCCATGGATAGCCAGAATAGAAAAGTCCTTCATTTCTATAAAACAGTCCATTAGTGAAAGCCAAAAAACAAACTAAAACAACTGAAGACATTAGTCAAATAGCAAAAGATATCAGAAAAAATCAGAGATATAGAAAAAACAGTAAATAAATAAAAATGATTAAAAAGGCCACTAAAATCACTTTATAGATTCATTCCAATTCTATCAAATAGAACAGCAAAATACATTTGTAAACTATATCAAATTCCAATACATTTCATCTATTTTAACATACACTTATAGGCCAGAATAATCATGGCAAATTTTTGTTGACTTTGTTGGAAATTTGAGGGTCATGCTACAATATGGTCTTAGCAAACTCCACCTGAAATTTCTTCTTCTGGGTGTTCTCAAGACATTTCTTTTTTTTTAAATTAATTTATTTATTTATACAAGCACTGGGTATAGTCAGAAGCGCGGGAGGGCGAGAGAATTCACCAGAGCCAGAGTGGGGAACAGAACAGGCAGACCGACGAAGTACACTGCTCAGGGGAGCAGCGGGTGGCAGGAGAGGTCTGCGCACCATGTGGGACCCTCGCCCGGTGGCCAGGGATGAACCGGTGCTGCAGAGGCTGCAGGCAGCTTCGCAACCCAGTGCTCAACCACTGCGCCACAGGGAGGCCCTCTCATTTCTAACTGTGGTATCCATACCTGTCAAGGGAGGTAAGAATTCCTCACTTCCTTTGGAGTTCTCAAGAAACTTGCAGGCAAACTGGTATCCTCTCATCTTTGCTCTGCTCAAGTTCAATTCCCATTAGCCTTTCCCATCACAACTGGTAATGCCAATACTTGATTTTAAGGAAAGAAAATAAAATTCCCACTGAAATTATGCAAAGATAGTGAAATTGCCATGAATAATTAGAACATTTGTTATCACTTTGCCATAGCATGATGGTATCAACGAGAGAGAAAAAAATGCCAAAACACGTTGATTCTGTCCATAAAAAAAGCAATTTAACATTGCTGCAGATGATGATCAGCTGAAAGAAAAGGTTTTCCTTAACTCAAAAGAACAACAAAATCATAGTAATATTTCAAACAAAACTCATTACAAATTATGTTCATCTCTAATAGTCTATTCAGTCCTTTGTTGAAAGCTCACCCTCAAGTTCAGTCAATTAACATGGGTCCTAAGATATTGTCAAGATTTTTGTCTTGCTAGTTTCTCCAGGAACAACTTTTGAAAATGTCAAAACTCTGAAATAACCAAAATTAAAACCTGATAATAACACAGTTGACAAGAAAATATGTTCAACATCATAATTTGCAACATTACAGAACCATAGCAATTAAAATTTAACAAATAGTATTATATCAGAATATCACTTGAAAGTGTTCATATAATTTTTGAAAACCAATGTTAATATTTATGTATCTATTAATATATAACTCTATCCATTAATTTCCAGTTTACCAGATACATACAAAATGGCTTAAAGGGCCTCCCCGGTGGCGCAGCGGATGAGCGCTGGGTTGCGAAGCTGCCCGTGGCCTCTGCGGCGCCAGTTCGATCCCCGGCTGCTCCCTGGCCACCAGAGGAGGGTCCCACATGGCGCGCAGACCTCTCCTGCCGCCCGCTGCTCCCCTCAGCAGTGTACTTCGGTCCTTCTGCCTGCTCTGCTCCCCGCTCTGGCTCTGGTGAATTCTCTCACCCTCCCGTTCTTCTGACTGTACCCAGTGCATGTATAAACAAAACAAACAAACAAACAAAGAAATAAATAAATAAAACATGCCTCTATTTAAAAAAAAAAAAAATGTCTAATGTTTTTCCCATGAAGAAAGGAAGAAATTTTATTGAGTGTCTCAGGAGATTCACTGAGGTTTCATGAAATTTCTTCTGATTAATCAAATGAAAGACTGCCATTTCTTCCCTAATTTATATTTCTGGTAAGTTTTATCATAACTTTATAAGAAAAATAAATTTAATACCTAACAGTGACAAATGCTGGCTAACCTCAACAAATACAATACTTAAAGCCAAACCTTAGCATAATTTTTGATTCCATAATTGGGATTCTTAACCTTCAAAGAAAATTTTAATTTTCCAACTCCAATCTTTTTTTTTTTTGTTTGTTTTATACATTTTTCCAATCTTATCCAATTTTCATGCCCAAAGCATGTTCCCCTTAGGCTGCTCAGCTTTGCACAGCATGTGTCCAACACCAATGATAGGGGCTAAAGAGAAAAAAAAATATATTACAATATTGTAATTTCATAGACATATGTGTTTCAAACCAACCAATTAAATTCCAAATTATTTCCCTTCAACCAGAAATTATCCCAGACCACTCACACTTCCTGGAAGAACTTGTACCAGATGTCATTCTATTTTTGAGCTCAAAATATCTATAGGCACCATATATACAATTTTTATCCTTCAGAGTTCAAAATATTTATTTATTTTTAAAGATTTATGTTATTTATGCATACAAAAGCTGAGGTGCAGGTCAGAAGTGAGGGGTGAGATGATTCACCAGAGACAGAGTGGGGAACAGAACAGGCAGATTGACTGAAATACACTGCTGAGGGGAGCAGCGGGCGAGACAGGAGAGGTCTGCTGCGCCATGTGGGTCAACTTCCTGGCCAGGGATTGAACTCATGCTGCAGTGGCTGCCAACAGCTTCATAGTGCTGAGACTTAACCCTGTGTGCCACCAGGGTGGCCCCCCTCAGATGTCAAAATATTTAGACACAAAGGACAAAACTTAGACATATAACATATGGACACAGCACTCTCATAGCTTTCATGTAACCCATGTGTAAAATCTTATAAAACTGTAGCTTTATACATATTTGCAAAGATATAGGGCTTTTTATTTGCTGCCTTACAAAAATAAACTCTTTTCACCACTTCCTGATGAAAAGCAGTTTACTTACATTGATGTAGCCAGGATATTTGTTTGCCTGAAGCACAGTGACTGCAAAAACACCCTGCAAAGAGATAAAAAGGAAAAATAAGACATAGTTCCAGTACAAAAATTTGACAAAAATAAAATTGTAAAAGTTAAAAAAAATACAAAAAACAAAAGCAAGATTTTCCCTATGGAGTCAAAATCAAAGTCATAAAGTTAGAAAGTAATGACAGCAGATAGTTTCAGATGCCATCCTATACACCTTAGACTTTTGAAGGAGGGGGGGGGGAAGGCTTAATTACAGCAATTACCAAGGAAAACTTAGACTTATTCACTGTCACATAGGTTCCAGTGTTCACCTGAAAATTATCCTTGGGGTATCCTGTACAAAAGCTGCAAGAAAAAATATATATTTAAGTTTTTTACCTTTTCTTAAACAATTGTCTCGTGTCTTCAACAGTTTCACAAGCTCAATGCATTCTAGTTTCCAGGTCATCACCTTCTTCTGTTTTCTTTACTCTGAAGTGATGTACCTGGAGTTTTACACTTGCAAATTTGAAAGAAGAGCGAATGATTAGCAAAACATATGCAGACAATTTTCTACACAATTCAGCTTGGGCATCTTCACCTTGCAAGGACTTAGTAAGACCTGATGATTTGCTTTTGAAAGGATGCAATGATTCTCTGCAGCCATAGAGCCTAGTGAAAGCAAAGTTATGGATTACAGCTAAAATTTCCTGGATATATGTTTTATGGATTGTTTGATCCTACAATCTTGTTCTATGACTGGTGCAGTAGTCAAAACTAAAGCTTGGAATGAAATTTCAAGCTTGAAAGACAATTTCAAGGGAGTTTAAATGTAGCCTATTGTAAACTCTTGTCTTATGGGAAGTACTGCGGGTATATATGTGGCTGGTTTTCAACTGCTCGCTCAGAAGCTGGGTTTGTGGGAGACTTCATAGGCGTGTGCATGCACATTGTTTTTGGTTCCACTCCAAGCGAAAAACTGAACAAATTCTGACTGTCCTCCATAAGTTAGATTTAGAAATGTCAGAGGACCAGCTGATGGCCAAAGGAAGAAGGAAGTAACCTTCCCCTCACTCTGATAGTTGTAAAAGGAAGGCTTGGGAAGAAGTGGGGTCCCAATTACAGGAGCCAACAGAGAATTCCTTACGAGAGGCAAGATTCCCTCCTAGGAAGGGTTCAGAGGCTCTGTGGCCTCCCAACCTGGATAGGATTAATAGGGTTCTCCTCTTTGTACCACACAGAGCACCCTTCTCTGGGTCACAGGATTTATCCTGAGGTAAGACAATTCTCTCTTTGCCATTTCCCCCTTCTCTTTGTTATTAATGATTGAGTTCAAGTTTGTTTTTTTTTTTTTTTTTCATTTTTATTTTTGCTTTCTTGTTTCTTATTTTGCATTTCTAATTTAGGTAAACAAATATGTAAAGATGTGCATAATATTAACAATCGATAGTGAATAATGTACTTTTCTATCTAGGTATATTCATCATTTTTAATTAAGGACTTGATGTATATTCTCTAAGTCAGAGATTTCTGATTATTAGATGGATATCTTTTTTCAAATTTACTCTAATGCGTCAAAATAATTTTCATATTGCTCAAGAGGATGGAAATTATATTTCAATGCTAAATTGGAAAATCTAAACCTTTTATCAAAAGCGTTTTTTATTATTAAAAATTGATAGAAATGTTGGAGCTCTAAAGTTAGGAGATAAGTAGCACAGAGCTAGCTGGTTTGCATTTCATTTTGACCACTGAGTTCCCCCCGCAGCCACAAAACACTTTGTGAGCAACAATTTTGGGTTACTAAAATGGAAATGGCAATTTGGAAGGGAGCATGCATGTTTTCAGAACTTTCTCTGAAATATGTTTGCATTGTGTGACTCAGATCCATTCATGAAACAGCTGAAAGAGCTGTCCATGGATATCTAGTTCAATAAGAAGCAGTCCTTTTGCTGGTGAACAAACAATAAACTTTCCTCACTGGGGAATTCATACATGAAGCCTATGTTGATAATAGGCACTAGAATAGGAAAGTCATCTAGTGTTAGCCCTAGTGACATTATTTGCCATGTCTAAGTAAAAGAAACTAAGAGAAGATTTAAAGAAGAGAGGAAAGAAACAATACTGCTCTAAAATGGGATCAAAGAAGAAAACTGCTGTGTGTAAGATAAACTCATTTTATTGCTATATTGCAACAGGTCTGTATTTGTCTCTGGGTAAGCCTGAAAGACTGATATTCAAGGGCCAAAACAAGGGCCAGAAAGACTAAGCTTGAAATCTTGTGATGCAAAAATGATAACCACTACACTCTGGAAAGTGACTCAGCTAGAGAGCTTGAATGTACTATTTAAAATTCAAAGATCTCCTAGAGATACTCAGAACTAGTTGCTAATGTCATTTGGTGATATATAGATTAATGACTTACATATAACTTAACTGATTACAAAACCTGTATATGTTATGTGACCAGTAGGTTTAAAAAGGTTTTGTTGCTGGAAAACATTACTTAATCTCCTCTGAAATAAAGTTCCCTTTCAGATAACTTACTGTTTCAAAGTTGAAGGATAAAGAGCATCTTATCTGACTAAAATCCTGGGGAGCTTCGGTGCTAGAAGGCTTTGGAGCTATATGCTTGCTTACCCTATTTTCATTCTACTCTACTATATCCTTTACCTTTATTAAAATTTTACATGTACATGTCCTATGAAGGCTTTTTTTTTTTTTTTTTTTAGTGATGTGAACCTAAGCATTAGCTATTGCCTTGACTCACAGTAACTACCCAATTCTCAGCATCATTTTCATCACTTGTCTTTGTTGTTTTCCAAACAGCAAAATCTCCATTTACATAATTTGAGCAGATTTCTGTTGATGCAATCAAAAGTTTAATACTAGAGTAAAAATAATGAAAATGTGCTGTTAAGCAAGTTCATAATGTGTGTTGAGCAAGCAAGTTACAAATATTAAACAGGAAAATTTTGCATTTGATTTGAAAATTTTAGATACTCTCTATAATTTAAGATCTACGCAAAATACCTGTGGAAGAATTGGAACTGTGATCAAGGCGTTGGAAACCAATTCAGTGTCAGAAACCAGTACTACCCAGATCAAACAGTATTAAATGGTTGTAAGGGATGATTTGAGAGTCTTTGGCCATATAATTGGAGGTAGAAATACCAAAGTTCATCTCAGATTCTTTTTATTACTTTACTGATACTGTCATCACTTAGGCTGAACCTGAAATTCAAAAATCAGGAGATCCAGCTATGTGTAAATAATGTTATGAAAGGAATGATTTTGTGTAAAATCTTACCGAATGATGGCAAAAGATTTGAATGATAAAAGCAGTGAGGGAGAATTTCCACTGTTGGTGAGAGCCCCCTACTCTGAGCAACAGCAGTTTAAGTATGAACCTCCCTTAAAAGTCTCTGTCAAGGCAAGCTATGCTAAGATTAAATGCCTACTGTCTGACCTCTGTGGATCTAACTTTCTGAAAATATTTTATATTTTTAGCTAATTAAGTAACCTGTGGATAGTTTAGTAGAAAGTTTGTATGTGACCAGAAACTGATTTAGAATTCATAGAATTGTTGCTATAAGACAAATACTACAGGAAGTATTATTTTAAAGCCTCCAACTCATCAGACACCCCTTCTTCTCTATGCTAGCCCTTATTTCATATTTTGATACCTTTTTTTTCCAATAGGAGTAGGAAAAAAAGAACAGAATCAAGAAATCAAGAAATTGTTTTAATATTATGTGGGTGCACCTACATTTATTTTTTGGTTTGAAATTATTTTATTTTTCACGTACTTTGTAAAGCCTTGCCAAATATCTAAGAGGATCCATGTTTTGTTGTATTTTAATGTGAAATTCACATGGGTTGAATTCTGATGTCCTAGAAATAGTTTTGGCAGCCGTCATGTGACATTTTATGATGAAGGTCCTGGGCCGTTCTCCACTGCCATCACTGCAATGCCTTCCGGTATGTTGGCATCCAGCCCTCTTGCCCATCTTTATCTCCCTCTTGCCCATCTTTATCAGGGCATCATGCTGCCTCTCCAGAGCTTTTGAGAACTCTTTATACAGCACATCTACTAAATTTTTCCTTTTGTGAATGCCATCCAAATACAACCAGGTGCTCTGTGACTTTTCTGTTAACAATTAGCTGATCTTACAAGCTAATTAATCAGAATGTACTGCTAGATAAATATCCAAACTACCCTGAGCACCTTCTGCCTCCTCTTAGATAACATATATATTTTTCGTATTTTAGATGTTCTTCCTGAGTTTAATGTCAACCCAATTTATGATTACTGCAATGAACTATTCAGGGTAGTAAGAAAGAAAAAAATGATGCTAAGAAAAGAGGGAATTTATTTTATAGATTCTTAGATTGCTACCATTTGCTATACATTAACACAAAGATTGATGTTCCTACTCCTAAACTATTGGAGTAAGAAGAAAAAAAAAGCAAATAAGGACTGCATGAGTAATTTAGTAATTTACACCAATGAATGAAGGTGCGAAGGACTTGAGAAAATATACAATAGGCTTCTTTACCTTTCTTCACTGTAATGTTACCTTTCTTCACTGTAATGTTTTTATGATATCATCCTTGGGCCTCCCCAGGTGGCACAGGCTGTTGAGTGCAGCGCTGTTAAGCTGTCTGAAGCCTCTGCAGCACTGGTTCAATCCCAGCCAGCCTGCCGGCAAGGGTCCATCTGGCACTGCAGACCTCTCTGTCTTGCCCGCTGTTCCCCGCAGCAATGTATTTCTTCAGTCTGCCTGTTCTGTTCCCTGCTCTGTCTCTGGTGAATCCTCTCACCCTCCCATGCATCTGACCTGTACCCCGGTTCTTGTATAAATAAATAAATAAATCTTAAAAAAAAGATATCATCCTTACCTTTTATTTTCAACAATTGACTCTGAAATGCTTAGGTATGATTTCCTTTCTTGAATCATTATATTTGAATTCTACTATGGACCGTGAATTAGTGTTTATGTTCTTAATTAAATATGGAAAATTTATGACAATTTTTCAAAATTATTTTTTGTGTCATCTCCATTTGCTCAACTCCTGGGACATCATTATGGTTCATACATTTTAGACCATTTGCTGTCAGTGTGCTTCCATTTAGATATTTTTGATTGTAGTGTCCAAAGGTTGATTAATCTTTGTGTAGTACAATTTGCTCTTCATATCAATCACAAGATGAATTTTTATATCAGATATTGTTTTTCTATTCCAGTGTTTTGTAGTTTTCCCTTCTTTTGTGAATTTAGTTTTATTTCCTAATCTTCTCCACATGTTCATTCTTAATATCTAACTATTTTTATAGGTTCTTAAACTTTATATTTTTTTTGTAAATTGATGCTAAGTCCAAAAAATTTCAATTTTTTTTCCTCTTGACTATAGTAAATTTTATATTTAACTGTGTAGTTTTTTTTTTTTCATTATATACTGGATATATAGATGACATGTTAGAGAGTCTGGAATTTATTATCTTTTCTGAAACTTTTTTTGTTTTTATTAGTAGGTAGTGAAATTGCTGTCAGATGACCACATATCTGTAGATGCTGTGTTTCTGGCTTTTAGGGAAATATTTAATTTCCTTCATATTTCTCCCTGTCAGGGTACAGATGAAAATCCTTCCAACCCTCTGTCTTCTTCTTAGACTAGATGACCAACAAATTATTATCAAAAAGATTAGCAGGAAAAAAGACCAAATTTAATACCATGTATGTGGAAAAATTACAAAGTTGCAAATTCTAAAATAAATCTGAAAGTGGACCTATCAAGAAAAGATTACAAAATGAACTGTCTCAGGTAAACATCTCCTCAAAGCACAATAAGTGACCAACTATGTATGTCACACAACTCTCATTGGTGGATGATTGACAAAATGCTGGGATTTTTGAAAATGGTGGCCAAGAGCCCATGGTGTTGGTAGAATTGGAGGAGTGAAGTCTGTGGATAGAAAGTCACCACAGCTGAGATGCAGACCAAGTGAGGGGAGGGCCAGGACTGATGACACATGTTCCCCCGAACTCTTATGAGCTCCTTCACAGTGGTAGTCAAGAAGTCAAGATGCTCACTTTCTTCTCCCATTCATTATGGGTTCTTTTCATTTTAATGATAGTTTATTTTGTTGTGAGAAGCTTTAATTTCCTCCATTGCTTCTCTTTGTCTGCTACTTAGGCCTGCAACTACATTTTTGAACTCAACTATACTGTTTTTAGCTCTGTTTTCTAATTGTATCTGATTTTGTTGTTGCTTGTGTGGAGAAAAACAAATGAACAAATTACCAAAGAAAACACACCAATGATAACTAAACAAATGAGGAATGAATAAATAAAGTGAAGATTGTTCATACAGTGGCATTTTACTAAGCAACAAGATGGAAGGAACTGTTACTGTTATATGCAAAAAGATAAGCATATCTCAAATGTATTATACTATGAAGAAAGCCAAGGTTTATGATGTAGAATTACATTTATAGGACATTCTTACAAAGTCAAAACTATAGGTTTATAGATAAAAGGTTGCCATAGGTTGGGAGTAGAAGGTTGAATAACAGTGGGTCATGAAGGAGTTTTGAAAGGCGATACAACCATTGTTTCCTGAAAGGTATTTGTCAAAGCTCATTGTATAAGAGGATGGTCCCCAGGAAAAGGGGAGGTCCCCGGTCCCTGTCCCACCAAAGGGAGGGTGGAGCTGAGTAGGAAGGAGAAGAAGCTGGAGAAGGAACTGGGAAAGGAAGGAAGCAGGATGGAGAGCAAGCAGGAGACCTGGAGGAGGCACATGGAGCAGAGAGAAGTACAGAAACTGTGCTTGACTCTTGGTCCGGTCTGGTTAAAACAGATGTGGGTGAGAGACATATGGGGAGGTTAACAATGGTGGCTTTTATCTTGATTTTGATTTTGCTCTTTTCCTCCCTGACTTGTCTGACTGTTTCTGACCCTTTTCTATGGGTCCCTGCTGGAAGGTGATATAGACTTGTGGCAAGCTTTCAGGCCTTGCCTTGGGCCAATCCTGTTTGGGTGAACTTATACCCACGAGGGGATGGGTAACTTCAGGTGCTTGATTTGGACACTATATATATATATATTTAAATATGTATTTTATTTGTTTATACAAGAACTGGGGTACAGGCCAGAGATGCAGGAGGGTGAGATGATTCACCAGAGACAGAGTGGGGAGCAGAATAGGAAGATGCCCAAAAACACTGCTGAGGGGAGCAGCAGGCGAGACAGGAGAGGTCTGTTGCACCATGTGGGTTTCTCCCTGGCCGGCTGGGTATTGAACCCATGTGCAGAGGTTGCGGACAGCTTCACAGCACTGCACTCATCCTGCTGTGCCAACAGGGAGGCCCTGGAAACTATATTCTTTGTCTTTTCTTTTTATATACTAATTGTATTAAAGTTCCTTCCCATTAACGGTCTTATATATTTTGTCTTAATGTGCAGGATAGCAGAACTTATTTAGAGCAGGCAGGTTTGGGGGTTCTAGGGTGCCACTCTCCCTGCCCTCTAACAAGTACTGTAAAATAAAAAGACAAATTTTATTGTATTTAAATTATACCATGAGAAAAAGTTGAAAAAAAAAACAACAACACTATTTGCTGCATTTCAACAAGTGTCAAAAAAACACCTTTGGCTTGGTGAGAAGAAGGTGTAATCCTTTTGAATTTATTGTTTGTCCCATAATATTGAAAGGTAAACCTCTAGCATTGTGGATATATCAAAAATCTTCTAATTCAGTTTTTAGTGATTATTGGCTATACCCCTGTGATGCAATTGACTTTAATAAGTGGTTTCTGTATTGTTAAAGAAGTGTCTACTTTTTTCTGACTTCCCAAAGTCAGCCAAATTAAATAAAATATTATATAACGGAATCACTACAAGAGCAGTGAATGTTTTCCACAGCAGGGATAATCATCACTTAGTAGACAATTGTAAAATTTATTTCCTCTGCTACTATGGGCACACTTTGTAATAATTTTCTTTAAGTAGTTCTGTATTTTCCTCAGAAGCTTAATTCTTAGTGGTACTTCATCCCCCACTGATCATTCTTCAACAGCCAGAGACATGCATATATATAACTTTTACACTCAAACTTTCCATTTCAATGTAAAAAAGTATTTCTATTCTGGCCTCCCTGGTGGCGTAAGGGGTTAAGATGTAACCTGTGAAGCTAGCCACAGCCACTGCATCACAAGTTTGATCCCCGGGTAGGGAGATACCCACATGGCGCAGCAGACCTCTCCTGACTCAACCACAGCTCCCCTTAGCAGTGTATTTCTGTCAATTCATCTGTTCTGTTCCCCACTCTGTCTCTGGTGAATCCTCTCACCTCCTACACCTCTGGCCTGCACCCCAGTTCTTGTATGCAAAAATAAATAAATCTTTAAAAAATTATTTATATTCTTCTTACATTTATTATCACTGATGTGGAAGTGCCTTCTTATGATATTATCACTAAGGAGGGCCCTGTTCTTTAAATTGAAAAATATACAAGGACTAATTCTTGTTATTTACCTAGAAATACAACTACATATTGTTTTGTGATCTTGTTTCTTCTGCTTTTTTTCTCTGTTCCTAATATGCTTATTTAATTTGCAGCTTATCAATAGCATTAGGTTAAGAGATCAATTGATTGCACCTGTGTAGGTTACTTGACTGTGTAGTTGAAATTCTGTACATTCCTTTTGCTTTTCCATGAAGATACAATGCAAAATAAAATATTTTAAGGTATATATTAGCAGTTATTTTCATTATAAAATATGTCATTTTGTAATATTTTGTTTTAAAAGATGTGGTATATATACATAATGAAATACTGTTTAGCAGTCAAAAAAGATTCACAGCATCATGGATGGAGCAGAAAAGGATTATGATCAGTGAAATAAGCCAGAAGGAAAAAGAAAAAATATTGGATGGTTTCACTTAGGGAGGATACAGGGGAGCCGAATAAGGGATCAAAAAATAATAAATTAAAAAAAAATAAGTTAACAGGCATTATAAATTAGAGACATTCTGCAGGGGAGGAAGAGTAATCAAAACAGGGGAGCAAAGAGCACAAAAGACTATGTTGATGGTGCAGGGTGAACTGGTGGTGGGAATTTCACGGGGACTACCCTGAGAGGAGAAAGCAAATATTGTACAAAATGAGCAATGATGTAGAATATATGTAAATAAATTATTCAAAAAAAGAAAAAAATTAAAATATATTTAAAGATACTTCCTTTTCATGACTAAGAATATTAATACATAGCTTCCATAGTTACGCACTGTAACAGGTCTTCTGGATACTATAAACAACACTCAGTCCTTTCTGGGAGGATACATTCATTTTACTGCATCTTATTCTACAAGGATTTAAGATGTGCAATATAAGGGAGCTTGAGTTATATCTGAGAATGAAAGGAGAAAGAATAAGAATAGAAATAATACAGAGTAATTTCATCAGCAAATGTATTACTGTGTCACAGTAATAGGTGTCTCTACTTTTTTTTTTTTTAAATATTAAATTTTATTTTTATATTCCCCCATACAATTGCAAACGCCCCATTCTGACCCCAATCCTTTCCCTCCCGCCCCCCAGCCCCCAAAAAGTGTCTCTGGTTCATAGTTTTTTGTTGATTTTGATTTTCACTTTCTTATATTCATTTTCCTGGTCCCTTATTTAAGTTTTCTAGATTCCTGCTATGAGTGAGACCATCCGGTATTTTTCTTTTTCTTTTTGGCTTATTTCGCTGAGCATGATCCCTTCCAGTGCCATCCATGTTGCTGCAAATTGCATGTGTTTATTTTTTTTGAATGCTGAGTAATATTCCATGGTATATATGTACCACATCTTCTTGATCCAGTCATCTATTTTTGGGCATTTGGGCTGTTTCCAAAGCTTAGCTATTGTAAACAGTGCTGCTATAAACATAGGAGTGCAGGTGCTCTTTGGAATTGATGTTACTGTGTCCTTTGGGTAAATACCTAGGAGTGGAATTGCTGGATCATATGGAAGCTCTATATTTAGTAGGTCCAGAAATCTCCACACAGCTCTCCATAGTGGTTGGACCAGTTTGCACTCCCACCAACAGTGCACAAGAGTTCCTTTTTCTCCACATCCTCGCCAACATTTGTTGTTGCTAGTTTTTTTAATATGTGCCATTCTCACTGGTGTGAGATGGTATCTCATGGTAGTTTTGATTTGCATTTCCCTGATTACAAGTGATGTTGAACATTTTTTCATATGTCTGTTGGCCATTTGCATTTCCTCTTCAGAGAAGTTTCTTTTTAGCTCTTCTGCCCATTTTTTGACTGGATTATTTTCTTTGTTGTTGCTGAGTCTCATCAGCTCTTTGCAGATTTTTGTGATCAGTCCTTTATCATTAGTGTTGGGTGCAAAAATGTTCTCCCAGTTGGTGGGGTTTCTCTTTGTTTTTGTTATTGTCTCTTTTGCTGTGCAGAAGCTCTTTAATTTGATGTAGTCCCAGCTGTTTATCTTTGCCTTCACTATCACTGCTTTGGGTGATGTGTCTGTAAAGATGTCTTTGATGTGCAAATCCCGTAGTGTTTCGCCTATATTTCCTTCTATGTATTTTATGGTTTCAGGGTGTCTCTACTTTTAATTAATATCGAGTTGCCCTCTGTTTTGGGGTATAAGGAAGGATTGTGGTATAAGATTCCCCTTCTCTCTTATGTTTACATAGAGACTATGGTACTTATTAATTTGGAAGTATTATAAAATGAAAGGAAATAAAACAATATAACTAGCAGGCAACCATAAATAAGAGTCATTCAGCAAGGGAGAGAGAGAAAAAGGGATCAAAACGGGAGAGAAGAGCACAAGGGAATATAGTGCTGGTTCACACATGCGTGAACTGGTGGTGGGAATTTAATGGGGACTACACAATGATGTAAAAGATATAAATAAAAAATAAATTATTAAAAAAATGAAGGAAATTTGAAAGAAAAGACAAAACATAAGAGAATCCTGCTCTAAAGAATTCAATGAGTAGCTTTTGTAAAATCTAGAAATATCCTTTTAATGACTGAAAATGGATTGTTATGGAAGAATAATCTGAGTGATCCTAATAAATAGAATTATATTAATGAGTAAACCATAAATATTGCCCGGAAATGTCTACAAAGCTAGCCAACTTTTGTCATTGATGTATGTATCATACATTTGTATGTATCATATTAAAAAGTAGCAGAAATCCTAAGTTGTCATAAAAATGAACATTGCATAATATAACAAATAAGAAAATGATAACAGTTATTACCTTTTGTTTCTATAGTCCAGAACCTATGCTAAGGACTTTATATATACCATTATTTCACTTAATCCTTACAAAATTTCATTGACTAATGTACTATTATCTATAATTTAAAGAAAAGTAAAATGATACAGAGAGATAAAGAATTTTGCCCAAGGTCAGGCAGGCAGTAGATGATTACAGAAGTAAACCTCACATCTTACTTCTCAAGAGAATTAGAAATCTAAAGTCATGTTAGCTTTCTCTTTGATGAAGGGAAATATTAATATAATGTCAAGCAGATCACATGTTAAATGTTCTTACACTCACAAACCAACTCTCATGCATATAATGGAGGATGGGAAGAAAGTGTCAGAGGTGATAGATATGTTTGCTACTTACAGTGATTGTGGTGATGATTACAGAAATTAAACATATCTACAGACTCACAAAATTGCATACCTTGAATGTTTATAATTCTTTTGTGTATCTATTTTTTTTCAAAAAAGAAATAAGTATATCCCTTTATACATGGAATCTACTTTAATACCTGAGAAAATATTTAAAAAGTCAGGTGGACTTACATAAAGGTTTCTCGTTCAGGCTTGTAGTGCCAGGAAGGCACAGAGATGGTTCTCTATGATCCAAGCAGACGGGTAAAGGAGAGTCCAGGAGCCCTCCGTGGGTGGCTTTTTCAGGGTTTTATGGAGCTTTTACAAGTAGTGCAGTAACCAGGTACATGGCGGGCAGGGGTGCCAGGGGCCATGAAGCTGGCAGACATCCCAGCCTCAGGCAAATCTTCACTCTTTCTAGGCTCTCCCACCTTCTCTTGTGGCTTCTGCTTCTCTCTCGTTTTCTCCCTGCTACTCTTCTCTTCTGTTCTCCTTCTGGTAGTTCCGCAGTACTCCTGCCACACTCCGCAGTAATCTGCACACCACTTCACACCACGCCCTCGGGATGCTGGGCCTGAGGGTGGCCATGAGAGGGCGGGGAAAAGTCTGATACCATTTTCCTTACCCTGCAAGGCTCGCTATTAGAAAATACTTCTTGGATGATTAAAGGAGCTAAGGCTTTAGCTCAAGATCCAGGCTATTAAACAATTAAGTTACTTGGTAACTAGTGAAGACTGATACAGAACTAAAACTAAAACTTGGTTTGAATATTCAAGTTCATATATGGCAGATTTCTCTGACACCATTTTTGCTCATTAAGTTAAAATACTAACTTTTCCTTATCAATATTTTACTTTGACAGGTGTATATGCAATATAACCATTAACATTTAAATTAAAGAAATTATTGCTATCTTTGTCTTAGGTAAGGACATTACCACAAAAAATGTCATAGGCCGTGGCTTAAGAGCAAAAATCTATCCTTGTTCTGAAATCCAGAGAATCTAGAATATTCAATTAGGGTGTCAGTTGATTTTTTTTTGAAGATTCCTTTTATTTATATATACAAGAACTGGGGTACAGGCCAGAGGTGCGAGGAGGTAAGAGGGCTCACCAGAGGCAAAGTGGGGAGCAAAACAGGCAGATCTACTGAAATACACTGAGGGGAGTGGGTCAGGAGAGATTTGCTGTGCCATGTGGGTATCTCTCTGGCCAGGGATTGAACTTGTGATGCAGAGGCTGAGGATAGCTTCATAGGTTGCGTCCCAACCCTTTGTGCCACAAGGGAGGCCCCAAGGTGCCAGTTGATTTGATTCCTAAAGAGGGCCTTCTTCCTTGTTAGAGTTGGATGCTTTCTTTGGTAGCGTCACATACTGGAAAGGCAGACCATCTTATAAGGACACTGATCCCATTCACAAAGCTCTACCTTTCTGACATAATTGTCTGCAGAAGACCTGCTTCCAAATACTATCCCAGAAGGGATTAAGGCTTCAACATATGGATTTGGGGAAGCACAGAAACATAAGTACATAGTAAATAGTCTTTGAAACTGCTTTCAGAAAAAAATTAGTTTATATTTTTAAACTTAATATATAAATTATTTTCCACCCTTTTTTCTTAAAAAAATTATGCAATGTGTTATTTTTGCCAGAAAACTTCTCTTGTTTAACTACTTAGATCTTGCAAAAGTATAAAAAGATGATTTAATTATTTAAAAACATTAAGCTTCTCGGGCCTCCCTGGTGGTACAGGCAGTTGAGCACAGTGCTGTGAGGCTGTGCACAGCCTCTGCAGTGCCAGTTCGATACCACTGGCCTCGGAGCAACCCACATGGCGAGCAGACCTCTCCTGTCTCACCCACTACTCCCCTCAGCAGTGTATTTCGTCAGTCGGTCTGTTTTGTTCCCTGCTCTGTCTCTGGTGAATTCTCTCACCCTCCTGCACATATAGCCTGTACTCCGGTTCTTGTATAAATAAAATAAATCTGAAGAAAAAAAAAAAAAAAACGCTAAACTTCTCCGACAATTTTTAAATCTTGTCTATGTATCAGCTGTCAACAAATTGGGATTTGAACATGGATATTTCTGATTCAGGCCAAATAATGCTTATTAATCAAAAAGCATCATTTGTGTCTCCAAGACTCTGCCCCACTGCTTTTTCAGCAGACATACTAACATCAGGCTCTGATTCATATTCTGTATGCCCTGTGGTCAATACAAATATGTAGCACTGATGAAAAAGCTCATCCATGTTGGGGACTCCCAACTTTTCCAAGAAAAGTAAACTATTTTTATCAGATATTCTTGGTTTTAATAAAAATAGTGTAAGCCAGTTTTCAATATGCTTGACAAGTCTATAATAAATATATGTCATTTAGTGATTTGTAAGCACAAAATCTTGCTTGGATTATCAGATTAAAGCATCATTTTCTCTATGTAAAAATCCCCCCTTGTAAAATCCTAGCTATAAATCATCTGAAATTATCTTGACATGAAGTTGAAAAATTCTTTTTATGTACAGAACTAACAGTATTTGCTGAAAATTTCATTGTTTTATAGGTGAATTAGATTAAAGGTAAACTATCTACTTGCCAGAATTTAAGTTTCAAAATTAGTGGAGAAGTCATAAATGTACCAGTTTGAACATATCATTTAACACTAATAAATCCCTTATTATCATCTGCTTTAAGCTGCTTTTATACTATTCACATCTTCACCTTTCCCTTTGCAGTTATTCAGCTGTAAATGCTCAACTGTATATTCTATTGCATCCTCCAGTAATGTGAGCCCTTAATTACAGTTTAGAAGGCTTAAAGTTTAACAGAAAAATATCACTTTTTCTTCTTTTGGTTTTCACTTTAAATTAAAATGTTGCTTGACATAATAAGTAGATAAAAAGTAGTACCTTTTTTTTTATAAAGAAGACTGTCTTAATTCTTTTAAATAAATAAGTGCAAAATATAAAATGAGAAGAGACATTTTGCATTTAAGTGGATCCTGCACAACTTAAGAAAAAACAAATAAACAAGTTTTAAGATAGATAATTAAACTCATTTTTTAAATAAAATTTTTGTTATGGAGTAGGCATGTATTTTAAGTTATTAACTGCTTCTTAGCTAAATAAGTTATTTTTGTAAATGTACAAAATTTTTCACTTATTGAAGCATTTAGTAATTTCAAATGCTCTTTTATGTTTATTGATTCTTTAATAAGTCCTGAAGTAAATAGTTAGGACCTGGGTTAACCATTCTGACAGATCCTTACGATAATGCTTAATAGTAAGCATGACATATATAACAACAGATTTAATGCAGTTTCACTAAGTTCTCATTAACATTTTAGTAATAGTTAAATTTCAAGCATGAATACACTAGAATACTTCATGGCAAGTGCATTAATTAAATTCTCATTTTCAAGACTGGGCAATTTCTTTTTCCACTTTACTTTTCCTTGGCCAGATTTTATTTTTTACTATTCAAATGTGGAAAAAAATGAAAGTATAATTGTTGATATTATAGTTTTCATAAACTTCAGTATCGAAGTTCTCAAGTAAAAGAGTTTATTTCAGAATCTTGTTACCAATACTATTACAGGGCAGGGAGAGAAGGGCCCAGAACCCCCAAACCTGCCAGCTCTAAATAGTCTCTGCCATCTGCCTCATTAAGACAAAACATAATCTAGTGCATAAGACCTTTAATGGGAAGGAACGTTAATACAATTGTGTGCAGTACAGAAAAAGGGAAAGAGAAGAGTTTCAAGCACCCAAAGTTATCCATCTCCTTGTGGGTAAATGTCCAGCCAAACAGGATTGGCCCAACGCAGGGCCTCTAAAGCCCAAAAGCCTGTCACAAGTCTAAAGCACCTTCTGGTGGGGACCCATAGAAAAGCATCAGAAACAGCCAGATAAGTCTGGGAGGAAAAGATCAAAATCAAGATACAAGCTGCAATTGTTAAACTCCCTGTGGGTGTCTCACCCACACCTATTTCAACTAGTCCAAGGCTGAGAAACAAGATTAGCTTCTTCTCATATCTCTCTGCTCCATGTGCCTCCTACAAATACTTTTCTTGATCTCCTTCCTTTCTTCTTCCTGTCTTTTCTAGCTTCTCCTCCCTGCTCAGCTTCACCCTCCCTTGGGTGTGGCAATGGACCTGGAAGCTCCTCTTTTCCTGGGGGCCACCCTTTTAAAATACCATTAAGTTATGAAAGGAAATTTTTGTTCCTGACCTTTTGACCCTCTGAAATTCCCTACCACATAAATGTCTTAGTAAAGTGAGCTAACGGTAAGTTATTTTATAAAGAAAGATGAAAATATTCCCCAGCTTTTTGAACTTTTTAACAACCAATTCACAGAGGTCATTATACAGTGGTTCTAATATTTGGTTAAACTTTTTTTTTTTTTTTTTTTTTTTTTGCAATTTGAAAGTACATATATCAGCATTGATTAAATAAGTATATATAGTCTACTTTCAGATACATTTATGTTTAAAGATTCTTTATATAATAACTCTTCTATTATTACTCATTTTGTATAATCTGGTTTGGACATTACAAAGTTGATTGTCCCTTTACATCAGTCCCACAAGGACTTTTTGAATTTTCTGTTGCTTGAACACAGATGGGAAACCAGTTCAAACAAAGAGATGAGAGCTGGTTCCAGAAAATCTTGTTAAGCAAATGAATCTGCTGCTAGAATCTTTTTGATTTTTACATCTAAAGCACTATGTCTTTTAAGCATGCCTTATAAAAAATAAGCACACTCTCTCTGCAAAGCTAATTAATAACCCATAAATGTTAATTATGTTTACCAGTTTAATTTTCACTAAGAACTAAATTACAGGAAAGGCTTAAATATAATGACTATTCTGTTATTTGAAGAGTCACTTATGAAGCAAAGCGATAACTATAAATCTTAGGGATAACCCTTTCCAAGGGTGGATTCAATCTCAAAAATGTAATTTATCATTTATTGCAGAAAATGATTATACATATATGGGTTCCAGTGTGTTCAATGTATTTTGTCTTTAAAAGGAGTAATTATATTTACTTGATCTCTATTACAGGAACATAACTAACTTTTAAATAATTATTTATATTTTATATTTATATAAAAATTTTAATAAATACCATATATTTTAAATAAAATGAATTTTTATTTCTATTATTATTGTATTTTAAAAAATTTATATTTAAATTCCACAATTTGATAAATTTTGATGCATATGTATTTCCATGCTTCTTTTAATTTCCAAGGAACCATAGAGTGATTTGTATTTTCTAGAATTTATGTACTCTTTGATCTCATCCCTTTTACTCAGCATAATTATTTGAGAATCTTAATGTTACACTGTGTATCATCAGTATTTGATTCTTTTTTTACTGCCAAGCATTACTCTATTTTATGGATAACAGTCTTTTTATCTATTCACTTGATAACTGACTTTTGGGTTGTTTCTCAGGATTGGCTATTACAGTTGTAACTGCTGTGAACACTGGTGTAAACTTTTTTATGAATACATTTTCATGTATCTGGGAATACTAAAACACATAAGCTGCATGTTTAATATTTGAGAAAAATACCAAATTTTATTCAAATTATTTGTACCATTTTTACATCTCCACCAAGAAGTGGTGGTGGTTGTAGTTGCTCCATTTATGAATACTTAGCATAGTCAAACTTTTGTCTTTCTTGTAGCTATGCAGTGCTATCTCACTGTGCTTTTAACTTGCATATTCCTTGTGAATAACGATGTCAAGCATCTTTTCATGCGTCTATTTGCACATGAAAATTATATCTTCTTTGTTGATATATGGTGCTGTTGTGAATGAAACTTTAAAATTTCAGTTTCTATTTTTTTTTAAGATTTATTTATTTATACAAGAACTGAGGTACAGGCCAGAGGCCCAGGAGTGTGAGAGAATTCACCAGAGTCAGAGCAGGGAGCAGAACAGGCAGAAATACCGAAAATACAGCTGAGGGGAGCAGTGGGCGAGACAGGAGAGGTCTGCCGCGCCATCTGGGTATCTCCTGGCCTGGCAGGAATCGAACCCACACTGCAGAGTCTGTGGACAGCTTCACAGCACTGTGCTCAAGCCGCTGTGCCACCAGGGAGGCCCCTCAGTTTCTAATTATTTATTGCTAGTATAGAAAATACTTTAATCTTTACACATGGATTTTATATCCCACAACCTTGTTAAACCCACAGTACTTCCAGCAGCTTTTTTTTTTTTTCGGTAATATTCTTTAATAACTTCTGTAAGATATTTTATTAAAAAAAAAGTGTCATTTTTTGGTTTCTCCTGTGGATGCTTTGATCTAGTTTTCTTGTCATACAGCACTGAGTAGAACCTCTAGTATAATGTTGAATAACAGTGGTGAGTGAAGACATCTTTGCAAATTTTGAGTTTAGGAAGAAAGCATACAGCCTGTTACCATTCATTATGATGTTCACTCAGTTTTTGTTGTTGTCTATGGTGGTGGTGTTTTGGAAATTCTGTTTATAAATTGAAGAATTTCCTTTGTATTCTTTTTTTAAAAAGGTTTATTTTATTTACTTATGCATACAAGAACTTTGGTGTAGGCCAGATGTGTGGGGAGTGAGAAGATTCACTAGAGACAGAGTGGGAAGCAGAAGAGTCAGATTCACTGACATACACTGCTGAGGGAAGCAGCGGGAGAGACAGGAGAGGTCTGCTGTGCCATGTGGGTTAGCTCCCTGGCCAGGGATCAAACTCATGCTGCAGTGAATGGCTGGCGATAGCTTGATAGCACTGAAACTTAACCCCTGGCTCACCAGGGAGACTGGAATTTCCTTTGTATTCTTAGTTTCATGATAATTTTATCATTAGCACATATTGAGTTGTTCAAATAACTTTTTTGTCCACATACATATACATATTTATTTTATCATTACTGCACTAATATACATTGCATTTAATGTTTTTGATAATGGAATATTTCAAAACTATTTTAGATGTAAATAAAAGGTGAATATATAATACAGAGTTACATTATACCACTGCACTCTGTTCCCATTATATATATTTACTTTATTCTGATTTCTTTAGTTTTTATCTAATTTACTTCTCTCTTTCAGATTCCCACCCAGGATATCATTCTAACTGTAGTTGTCATTTTTCTCTAAGGCTCCTCTTGATTTTGATAGTTTCTCAGAATTTATTTGATTTTTTTTATGACCTTGACAGTTTTAAGGAATACTCCTCAGGTATATTGTGGGATTCCACAACATATGAATTGATCTGATATTTGTTTCATAAATATACTGAATTTATGGGCTGTTAAGATGAAGACCACAGAAGAAAAGTACCATTTTCATCATATCATATCAAGGGTGTAGACTATCAACATACTTTATTACTAATAATTTTTATTAACCTAGCTGAAGAAGGGTTTATCAGGATTCACTATTTATCCCTCTCTCCAAAGAGTAATCTTTGAAGAGAAGTTATAGACGGAGTTCACATTGAAGAACTGAGAGCTATGAGAAAGATGGCACAATAGTTTTCTACCATCATCTCCCACATTAGCATCAATTTTGACAAGCACTCAAAGTCAAGAACACTTTTGTGGGTGTCAGAACACAGCAGAGAAGTTCCAATGTGCCACTGGAGAATAAGAACCCCCCAAAAATAGATACATTGTCTTCAATAGGGTAAAAACAGGTTCACTTTTTCTAAGCCACCCTTCATCTAAACAGCACAGCTCAGTACCAAGAGAGCACATTCTGTCCACATGTTTTTCTGTAGGGGAAAGTAGGAGCCAAGTTAGTGAGCATCACTTCCCCACCTGTGCAAGATGTTGCCTATGAAGCTAATTTCCTTGCCACATTCAGAGTTCTAAGGTAACAGGCATGGCTGAGTGGTGACAAGAGCTAGGGAACAAGGACAAGAGATGAGGACTTATAGGAGCCAAACTCAGAAATACTACTAATGCTTTGTGTTCTCCATCCGGGGGCCTGGCCATGAGCCCCAGGGATGCCACACCCATAGATATACAACCCCACAAACTCTCACAAGTGTTACTAAAGCTTCTCATGCCTTCCCCTCCCTTCTCCTTTGTGGCTGGCTTCCTGCAGACACTACTGCAGATATCACACTACCTTTAGTTGTCATTTTTCCCTAAGGGTCCTCTTGACTTTGATAGTTTCTCAGACTTACTTGTTTTTTATGACCTTGACATTTTGAGCAGTGCTCCTCAGGTATGTATTACAGGATGCAACTCATGCTTGCTCTAATCTGCAGGATTCGAAGGTACATAAATATATTACAAGGCACCATCCTAAGGAAAACAAATAGATGCTCTTAGTACCTGATCTGACTTTGCACGATTCAAGAGAATAGAGGACAAGCAATTTTAAGAATCCCAACTTCAAGATTAACAAGAAGTAATGGAGAGTGCATATCCATAGAGAAAGTCTGTGAGAACTCAGAATCCCGAGCTAGGCTAACTAACGAACGTGTTTCTCACTTGAAGCCATTCAGTAAGGCCATGAGGCTGTGGCTGCATTTTAAAATGTGAAGAAAATAACTGAGTGCTTCAAAGAACATGAAAAATCAAGGAAAAGTGACACCACCAAAATAACATATTGATTTTTCCATTAAACAATATAAAAAAAAAATGAATACCTTGGAATTGGTTTGCAAAGAATTCGAAATAAGTTGTAGAGAAGAGGCTGAGTTCCATAATCTTGTGATTAAATCTGAGTACTTCTGTGGGACTATACCTCTGGGCTATGGATTTCAAATTGTTTCTTAGTTGTTTTTTTCCCATTAGATGAGACATAAAGATGAGATGGGGTTGGGATTAGATAATTGTCCTTCTCCCAGGTCAGATAAAGCACTCTAAAGTTCCCTTGGAGAATAAGAGTTAAGGAAAACACATGGGATATATTTTATTTATTTTTTTTTAAGATTTACTTATTTATGCATACAAGAGCTGGGGTACAGGCCAGAGATGCGGGGGGTAAGAGGATTCACCAGAGACAGAGTGGGGAACAGAACAGGCAGACTGACTGAAACACACTGCTGAGGGGAGCAGCAAGTGAGACAGGAGAGGTCTGCTGCGCCATGTGGGTTTCTCTCTGGCTGCCTGGGGATAGAATTTATGCTGCAGAGGCTGTGGATTTCTTCATAGTGCAGTGCTTAAGCCCTTGCGCCACCAGGGAGGCCCCACATGGGACATATTTAAACATGGCTGCTTGTCCCCTCCTTTTGTCAGAAATAAGAGTTTTCGTTTTTATTTTTGGCTCTTTATGAGAAAGCCTGATGGTTTGCTTGGAATAAACCCCATGGAAGTACCATCTGCCACCCTTGTGCCCCAAGTTTCTGACTTTCAAACTAATGTACTTTCAGCCTCCAGCAATTCATTAAAATTATCATTTAAGAATTCTCACCAAATCATGAATTTACTGGACTCTGCTCAAGTTGAGCTCAGCTGTGACCCTTTATTTACCTCTCTATGTGTCAGGTGGCAGCTTATTCAGAGACCTAAATTCTCTAGTGAGTTGCATTAGGTAGTTTTTTTTTTTCAATTTGTTTAATTACTTTTTTTTTATTTCTTTCATGACAGAATGACAATTCTATACTTTACATGACATGGCTGATATCAGAAATCATTGATGCTTTTCTTGCATTCTGAGATCAACTCTACTTAGTTATAATGTATTTTTTTAAATATTATTGTGCATGCATTTGTATAATGAATGTTATAAAACAGACTTTAATCTTTTGCTTCATGTTTCATTGATTTCATTCCCAGTCTTTCTTATTCACATCGTTTGCTCCTTACTTTGGATATAATTTGTTCTTATTTTCAGTGTTTTTTGGGTGAAAGCTAAGGTGATTGATACAACTTTCTTCTTTTGTAATGTAGAAAGTATTTGCCATAAAATTCCCTATAATGTATAAGTGTCATCCCAGTATTTTTGATGTGCAGTGATTTCATTGTTAATTATTTTAAAATATTTTATTATTACCATTTTTGTTTCTTTTTGGGCTCATATGTTACTTAGACGTGTGTTAGTTTTTTTTTTTTTTTTTTTTAAGATTTATTTATTTATTTACACAAGCACTGGGTACAATCAGAAGCACGGGAGGGTGAGAGAATTCACCAGAGCCAGAGCGGGGAACAGAACAGACAGAATGACAAAATACACTGCTGAGGGGAGCAGCAGGCGGCAGAAGAGGTCTGTGCGCCACTTGGGACCCTCGCCCGGCAGCTGGGGATCGAACCAGCACTGCAGAGGCTACGGGCGGCTTCGCCACCCAGCGCTCAAGCGCTGAGCCACTGGGGAGGCTCAGAAGTGTGTTAGTTTCTAAGTATTTGGAATCTCTTTTGGTTATCTGATAATGATTTATAATTTAATTCAGTGTGTTTAATTTGAATTTTTAAAATCTATGAAGACTCACTTAGAGGACCAAAATTTGATTTATATAGGTAAATGTTCTTTGTGCTCTAATAAAAAATCTTAACTTTGCCTTTGTAATTTATTGGTTAGGTTGATTGAGGTCATTGTTAAAATGTCTTATATAATTGATGATTTTCAGTGTACTTTGTTGTTGAACAGGAAATACTGTAGGCATCCTTCCCTCTCACTTCCTTTTGTTCTTTTGGCAAGAGAAAAGACAATTTTAATTTGTGTACATGGAAGTCCATAAAATTTGGAACCTGTGATTTGGCGAGTGAGGCAAGGTTATATAGTTTTTAGAAACAGAATAGTAAATTTGTGAGGAAAAGACAAGATCCCATTTAGATTAAATACCATTTAGAAAATAATTTTGCAGAGTTTGTTTAGATAGAAATACAGGCCTTAGAAACCCTAGTCTGGTATGATAAGACTGTCTTCCACCTCCATTGCAGGAAAAGAAAAATTATTTCCAGCTTTTAGAGAGACAGATGCTTCAACAAAACATCATTTTGGATTTGTTGTTTCTCAAGAGCCTTCAATTCAAGATTATCAAGGTGGTCAAAAACATCCTGGGATAAAAACCTTTCCTTGATCGCAAGATGATCAATTATTAAGGTGGGTTTTGATATTCCTTGCTTTTTTTGTGGAGTTGTCTGCTTCTCTTTGCAGTTCTATCAGCATTTGAACTGTGCTTCACATTGATAAAACTTTGAAACTGATGATCTTAGCTATAAATGGTCTCTCTCATCAATATTCACTCTTCATAACTGCCCTTTCTCACACACAGCTTCACCCTAATTTGAGGCTTGCAACTCAACTCAATTATTTTACAGTAATTGGGAGAGTAAGATTTAGTCAAAGGTTTGTATTTATAAAGATTGCTTTTGGTAAAGTACAAACTTGGCATTTTAACAAGCACTCATTGTAATATTGCATTAAGTTTTTGCTATTTTCCGGCATATTTTTTCCTCTTACAACCTGGTTTTGCATTTTTTTTTTTTTTTCACAAAATAGGCTAACCACAATTTGCTTAAACAATCTCTAACCTGTTTACTTGCCACATGAGCTCCTGCTGTTAAAGCTTTCTTTTTTTTCTTGTAGTATCAGACAGACTGTATGACAAAAACTTTAGAACAGATTAAGGATGTGAATGTGTTATCTATTATCTGAACTATGCCTGTAGATACTGATACTATTAAGCATGTAGACTTTCAACAATGAAATTATTCTAAATAGTTATCTCTGAAATATTTCATATCCATTGCTGATTCTAATACAAACTACTCCTACTAGAATCTTTTGTATCTTCTGAACAGCAGTCCACTGCTCCTTCTTCCATCTACCACATAATCACTACCACTAGCGTCTTTATCTAGGCTGTCTTTTTTTTCTGAAATAAACTATACTTTCTATCTGTACTATTTTTATTTTTTAATTTTTTTAAAGATTTATTTATTTATTTGTACAAGCACTGGGTACAGTCAGAAGCGTGGGAGGGTGAGAGAATTCACCAGAGCCAGAGTGGGAAATAGAACAGACAGAGTGAGGAAATACACTGCTGAGGGGAGCAGCGGGTGCAGCAGGAGAGGTCTGTCGCGCCATGTGGGACCCTCTCCGGAGGCCAGGGATCGAACCAGCACTGCAGAAGCTGCGGGCAGCTTCACAGCCCAGCGCTCAACTGCTGTGCCACCAGGGGAGGCCCTATCTGTACTATTTTTATACAAACATTATCTTGAAATAATATGTATCTCACTGAGATTTTCTTTCATTTTTGATTAGATACATTCCTTCCATATAGGAATATTTTTACATCCCTCACATAGACTCTCACGCTTTAAAACAATATGGTAGAAAAGTGTACACATTTGAATTTATAGTCAATGGAATATCTCTCTGTGTATAGACATAATTACCCAACTCTGAAATGTAAATATAAATTCCTTGGAAAAATCTTCGTGTTATGCTTAATTGGTTAAGGGATTTCTTTTACATAGTTTCATTGGTATCTAAGATATGTTCATGCATCAGTTATATAATTGTCATTAAATAATTACTAGTGCTTTATTTATTTCTACTTTATGCCTTTCTATTAGTTTACAAGCACCATAAAATTGTAAGTACTGTACTTAGTTACAAGCTTGCAATATGCACTATACAAATAATTATTGAAATAAAAATATAATGGATGACTGATAAATTGAAGGTGCTATCACAGATGGATCTAAATTTGTGATGTATACTATTGTTTTTAATTGAGATAAGATTGGTTTACAACACTGCATATGACTCACTTGTATAGGTTTATCCCTCTTCAAACGTAACTTTTAGAATTTGAGTTGTTATTGCTAAGTTTAAATAAACAAACGACATTTATTTTGTTGATTTCAACCTGAAGATTATCTAATTTCATCATTTAACCAGATGTACAAACTGTCAAATTGAAATAGCCATCATAAAATACTTCAGTGATTTTGATCAACGCAATAGGAAATGCTGAACAAGAAGACAAAGCATAATAGAGGAGTTATAAAAAACTTACAGCCAGTCAGTTTTTCTGAGCCTTATAGAAAGTTAATGTTTTATGGGAACAGATAATATGATTTCTATAAGATAGGCAAGAGTGAAAAAGAACTAAAATACATTTTCCAGTGACTGATTTTTATGAATTATTTAAACTAAATATACTAAAAAAGATTTTCTTTTAAACATGGCTCTGTATCTAAACTTTTATTCGATAATATCCAACTCTTAAAGAGACAGAATCAAAGCTATAAGGTAATTGTTACCTATAATTTATTACAATTCTGTTGTTTTACAGATAAAGCATTTTGAGACTAGGCTTAATTCACTGAGTTCTCTTAAGCACATGGCCATTGGATGCCAAAGCAATGATTGAACAAAGAGCCCCTGACTATTGCACCAAGATGATTGTTTGGACATTTTTATGTGTCATTATAACAACAACAACAACAACAAAATACAACTAGTTTTTCATCACTTTAAATTTCTATCCATCTGGGTATCTGTATCTACCTACTTGTTTATTTGTACTGTGGTAACATTGGTTTACGTTACTGTTTCTGTATTAGAAGTATAGGATCTCGGGCCTCCCCGGTGGTGCAGCAGGTTGAGCGCTGCGCTGTGGAGCTGTCCGTAGCCTCTGCAGCATGGGTTCAATTCCCAGCCGGCCAGGGAGAAACCCGCATGATGCAGCAGACCTCTCCTGCCTCGCCCACTGCTCCCCTCAGAAGTGTCTTTGGTCCGTCTGCCTGTTCTGCTCCCTGCTCCGTCTCTGGTGAATTATCTCACCCTCCTGTGCCTCTTACCTGTACCAGTTCTTGTATAAATAAATAAATCTTTTTAAAAAATTATATGGCCTCCCCTGGTGGCGCAGGCCGTTGAGCACAGCTCTGTGAAGCTGTCCGCAACCACTGCAGCACTAGTTAGATCCCGGCTGGCAGGTGAGGGTCCCACTTGGTGTAGCAGACCTCTCCTGTCTCCCCCACTGCTCCCCTCAGCAGTGTATTTCGTCGGTCTGACTGTTCTGCTCCCCGCTCTGTCTCTGGTGAATTCTCTCACCCTCCCTTGCATCAGGCCTGTACCCTGGTTCTTGTATAAATAAAATCTTTAAAAAATATATATAAAAAATTAAAAAAGAAGTATAGGATCTCGCTTCTCAAATGTTGTTACCACCTCACACTAACAGCCAAGATATCCAGAGTACATCACCATAATCCATGGTGCTACTTCCTCACCTTACGCTTGCCACCTACTTCTTCCTCTTCCCGTTCTGGTAGCCTCAGTCCTATAGTCATCTCTCTAGAGTTAATTCTTAGTTTGGCTTTTATCTGACCCTTTGTATGGTTTCTCTATATTCCAAAACAAGTGACACCATCCAGTATTTGTCTTTCTCCTGACCTATTTTTCACTCAATATAATCTCCTTTCTTTCTATCCTTGTTTCTGCAAATGGCAAGATTTTTTTTTTCTTTTTTGATTGTTGATTAGTATTCCGGTGTGTGTGTGTGTGTGTGTGTGTGTGTTTATCTCACATATTTTTGATCCACTCATCTGTAGTTGAGCACTTAGGTTGTTCCCAAAGTTTAACTATTGAAAAGTGTGCTGCAATGAACATGGGAGTGCATATTGCCCTTTGAATTAGTGTTTTTGAATCTTTGGGTAGATACCTAGGAATCCAGTTGCTGGGTTGTTTGGTAGATCTCTTTTTGATATAGCAGCTGAAAGAGTATGGACAAGTCTCTTCTCAGATTCCTTGTTTATACATATTTAAAGTCTAAAACTTGCTGAAGACTACGTGAAATGAAGAGCTTAAAAATAAATACTAGGGCACCTAGTGTGCTTATAAATTTAATAATGAGAAGTGCATAGGTGAACATATGAAATAAAAGATTAAAAAACATTGTTGCTTAACAAACATTTCTTAACATTGTATGTTTACCATTGCAACACCATTGTGTAACACATATTTTATCATCATTTTACAGACGAGGAAATTGAGATTTATAGAAATTTACTAATTAAAGGTATTATTAAATTTTTCACTTATATTTACATTCCTGTAAAGTAGGTAGTTGTCTATGGATACCTATGAATTTATTTTTTATTAATTCATTTATTCAACAATGTTTTATGATTTTTTTGTGCTAGGTATTAGATTAATAGATTTTTACAAATAAAATACATCATTCATGGATTTAAGCTGAGAAGTTATTTCATACTTCAATGTGTTAAAAGATTGAGCAAGGAACACTATGACATTTGATGTTTCTTTCATTATTTAGTTGTTATTGTCCTTTTTACTTAGAGCACTGTTGGGAAGTTGAATTATTAGAGAGGAAAATGACTGAATTGAATTAATTGGATAAATGTTCCAGTTCTTAAGCTTAAAAGTAGAAGTTAAAGCTGAATTAACCTATTCTGACAAGTGTGGTTAATTAGTAATTTGTCATTAAAAAACTAGATGAATGATTCATATGGATTGTAAACTAGCTACAATACTGTCTCATCCTAGATATTTGACTTAGAATCTGAATTATCTGTTTAACAGCAATTCGTCCAATTAATCCTGGAAAAGACTCTCATGAAATAACAATTATCTCCTTCAGAAATGTCTTGAAAACTTGAAAACAATTTTCTGACTAAATTGATCAGGCATGTGTTAGATTCTAACATGGATCCAAATTCAAAATTGACTACATTTCTTTATAATCACTTCTACAGAATGGGGAAGCCCATCATTGGTTACCTCTGATTTGAAAACATATAATCTATAATAGCTAGGGTATGATAACAGAAGGGAATCCTCCACTAACAAGGTATCATATCAAAACATATGACCCGAGGCTTCCCTGGTGGCGCAAGGGGTTAAGCACAGTGCTATGAAGCTATCCACAGCCTCTGCAGCACAAGTTCGATCCCTGGCCGGCCAGGAAGCTACGCACATAGTGCAGCAGACCTTTCCTGTCTGCTCTCCTCAGCAGTGTATATCAGTCAGTCTGCCTGTTCTGTTTCCCATTCTGTTCTCTGTACCCCACTTCTGGACTGTACCCCAATTCTTGTATGCATAAATAAATAAATCTTAAAAAAATTACCCCTTAAATAATGACTTAAAAATAACTTTAAATTAGATTCCATTGTTTTCTGCAGTTTCTTTAAGTAATTGTCATTTTAAAGAAAAATGACCCAGCAGCTATATACATGCCACTCTAGGACAATTTCCATAAGGAGAGGAATAATGTGTTCCTGGTTTTCTGATACTTCCTCAGTTTCTTTAAATCCTCCATTGTGCTCCTATGTTGTTGGTACAGCCGTTCTGCTCAAGGAATAAAAACTTCTTTACTAATTAACCTACATTTGGCTTTTTACACTCAATAAATACATGTATCTTTCACACAATGTTTCATATAAGTTATCTTTGGCATTACTTCCTAAACTTGAATTAAGAGTCACATCATCTTTTGACAGACACTTAGGTTATTTCTCAATCTTTGTAATTATACACAGTGCTGCAATGAACACAGGAGTATGTAAATCATTTTGAATTAATGTTTTCTTATTCTTTGGATAAAAACTCAGAAGTGGAATAGCTGGATAATATACTATTTATATTCTTATTTTTTTTTTAGAAATCTCAAAAATTGTTTGCTGTATTGACTGCACCAATTCACATTCACCAACAAGAGTGTATGAGGCTTACCTTTTCTCTACATCCCATCCAACACTTGTTATTACTTATGTTCTTGAGAGTAGTCACTCTACTACTCTCACAGTGAAGTAAGACTCAATGTGACTTTTATTTTCATTTACCTAGTAGTAATGATAATGACCATGTTTCTATGTGTCTTTCGCCTTCTATTTGTTCATCAACAAATGAGTGGATAAAGAAAACAGGGTATATATACTAGGGAATACTATTCAGCTATCAAAAAAGTAATCTTGCTATTTGGGACAACATGGATGGAACTTGAGGAAATTATGCTAAGTGAAATAAGTCAGAGAAGGCAAATGCAGTATGATTTCACTCGCGAAGAATATAAAGCAACAATGCACACAAAGACAAAGCAAAACAAAACAACCTCTTATATAGAGAGAACAGATTAGTAGTTCCCAGAGGCAAAGGGGATTAAAGGGTAAGTAGGTAAAATGGGTAAACGGAACCAACTGCAGGACAGATAGGAAGTAGATTTCTGGTAATGATCATGATGTAGTGTACACAGATATGTAAATATAACACTGTATACACATAAAACATGTTTTAATAAAGCAATATTACCTCAAAAATGTATTTTTACAGTCATATTATAACATTTTAAGTAGGTTTAAAGACCTAATATGATACCATAGTACAGCCAAGATAAAGACTAACTCAATATCTTAATATGACAGTCTAGTCTTTCAACCTCACATTTAGAGGAAACTGATTTGATAAGACACCTTACCAGTGTTTGGGGGTCTTGCTAATATTATATGGTGTTACAGCATCCAATCAAAATGTCACACAAAATGTGACAAACTGAAATATAGACTTTTGGTTTTCATTTTATGCTATTTGCTGTTTCTTTGATCCTATTTTACTTCTCTGGTTTACTTCTCTGATTTATATGAACTTCAAATCATACTAGGGAGTGGTCTGTATAAGCAACAGTTTCAAAATTAAGAAAGGCCTGAATGAATTTCAATATATTTGAAAATACAACAGTATGTTAACAATAAAATGTATGTTATGTGTGCTATATGAAGGAATTAACTTTTCACACAACCAAAAAATCAGTAACATTACTGGAAGATGTCAAATATTTCAAATTTAATGTTAGTTTTCAATGTGAGTTCAAGGTCAAATGACTTTCCTGGATTTCCTTATTATGATGTTAGTAAAGAACAGTCTATTGGAGTTATGGAATGAATAGTTTGGAGGAATTTGCCTTTACTGAAGAGGAGACTCAAAATATATTTTTCTCTTAATCATAGTGAAAATGTGCCCGCAATTAGAGATGTCCAAAGATAGAATTGCATTAGAAGGAATGAATTCCAGATTTCTGAGGTATTCAAAACAGATCCAACACTGTTTGTGGCAGGTTATAATGGTAGCTAAAAAAACATAATGGGTACTTGACTGGGTTGACTTTTTAAACTTCCTGTACTGCTTCTCTGAATCTAAAGTTGGCTTACATCTTGAACAAATGTCAAATCTGCTCCATAATTTTTAACATCTGCTTAATGTCAAACTTTTTAGATGTATGACCCTTTGATTCTATTAGTGATTCATTTAAAATTTTGCATTTGCTATTTCTAAAAATAGTATACTTCTGAGACTTCATTATTTAAATTATATTTTTAAAGTGGTGCCTTTAAAGTTTACAGTTTCTCTCCATAGCAACAGTTCACACCTTGTCACTTTTTCTGTTTTGGTTTCTACTCTAAACAAAACTCAGAACTTTGGGATTTTTTTTTTTTCTTTTAGATTCACAGCAAAATTGAAGAGAAGCTGCAGCAATTTCCCATATGCTCTTTGCCCTCACGCATATATAGCGCTGTCATGATCAACATCCCTCTCCAGAGTAGTATTTGTCAGCATTAATGAACCTACTCTGACACTTCATATGGTACAATGGCATGTGTCCATCCTTATGGTTATCATTCAAAGTAGTTTTACTGTTCTAAGAAAATCCTTTGCTTTCTGCTTTTTCATTTCCCCCACAACTCTGTAAGCCACTGATCTCTTCACTTCCTCGACAATTTGCCTTTTCTAGAATGTCATATATTTGAATTACCTCACAAAGTATTATGTATTTAATTTTCCTCCATATTTATTTCATGGGTTGATAACTCCTTATTTTGTGGGCCTGATAAAATTCCATTGACTGGAGATATACACAGATCTCTAATTATCTCTAAGTCCATATTTTACGGCATGAAAACCCAAAAAACTCCTTTTTCAGCATTTTTTTCCTCATTGCTCATCCTTTGTTCCTTCATCCTTTGTCCAGGATTTTTTTTTTTTATTTTTTCTCTTAAAGATTACCCTCTCTCTATCATATTTCATTGCCACTAGTAGTTTCAGGTTATATTCATCTTTGTCTTGAGAGAGTGTCAATGATACTGTACTGAGAAGAATTTCTACCTGGCACTTTAATATTATCTTGAGTTGACTTGAACCATATTTATATCCAATTTATCAGCTATGGAGAATGAATGAATAATTCTCTACCATGACTCAAAGCAGCTTCAATTTTGTAAAGGAAATGGTGACACCTTTAAGGTAAAGGCATTTTTTTTTGTTTGTTTCAAAAGCTTTCACCTTTTGGTGGGAGATGGCTAGTCTTAAGCTTTAAGTTGATTTCATTGTAATCAGATTTGATCCTTTTCTCTCAATATTATGACCACTTGCAGAATAAATATCTTGAGCAGCACTGGGGTATGGTGATTGACATAGAGTGTTGACCTAGGATATTTGGTTTAGAATCCCTAATGTCTTTTTACCTGTGACTTTAGAGAAGATAAAATTGCCCCTTTGATAAATTTTTATTTATTTTTCTAAAGATTTATTTATTTATACAGGGACTGGGGTACAGGCCAGATGTGCGGGAGGGTGAGAGGATTCACCAGAGCCAGAGCTGGGAACAGAACAGGCAGACTGACTGAAATACACTGCTGAGGGGAGCCATGGGCGAAACAGGAGAGGTCTGTCGCACCATGTGGGTATCTCCCTGGCCGGCCAGGAATTGAACCTGTGCTGCAGAGGCTGCAGACAGCTTCACAGCGCTGCACTCAACATGCTATGCCACGGGGGAGGCCCAATATAATTTTATTTTTTAAATGGAACTAGTAATAGCACCTGCCTCATAAGTTTGCCTTGAGAAGTGTGCATTATTATTGTTGAAGAAGGTCCTCTTGTATTTCACCTGCCTACACAAGACATATACTTCTGAACCACGCGTGATTCTGTAAATGTTTCCTCATCGGTGTTTTAATCAAATTTATCTTATTCTCTTAAGTGGTCTTTGGACAACTGCCAGCCAGTATCTCACTGATCTCCCTGCTCACCATGTTGTTTCAAAATGCCTTTATTCTTGATTCTCTTCTTTCTTCACCAATGTGTGCTTCTGCTCTTGTCAGAACTTTGAAAATAATCTGGTTGTCAAGAAAGTCTTTTCTGATTCCAGCTGACTCAAAGGTTGTTTAACTTTATTTATATACACTGAATGGTTTATGTGTGTATATGTTATATGTGTGTAGATATATTTATATGTACATTATCTATATAAAATAGCATGTGTGAATATGCCATATGTGCACTAAATATACATGTTAACATATATATAATACAAAAGAATATATATTCTTTTTCATCACTTTATATTCTGAGAGAAATCTTTATATGATTTTAAGAAATTATTGACTACCCACCAGCTATCAAGCATTGGGGAAAATAATTGATTAAGGGAGTTAGAAATGATATGGTCTTCAAAGATCTAGTCTAAGAGGTAAACAGTTTAAAAAGCAATTAATGTTGGGAAATAAGGGTTATAATAATTAAAATGTGATGTTTTGAGAGCACAGAGGACAAACATTTAATTTAGTTTTAGAAGTTCAGTTTCCAACTGCTGACTGCAGAAGAACTTTGTTCTGTTAAGCAGAGACTTGCTGTTTCCACTACTGATTCTGTGTTCTAACCATCATTTCTCAGTATGAGACCCCAGAAGAAGTATTGCTAGATAATGTCAAATTACATCTACATGACACAGGGCAGGGTCCAACCCCGCCCCCCCATACTTCTGTTGCCATGGATTCCAAATTAAATGTTTCCCTGATCAAAGTACATAGACTTGTATTCATCATCATTTTACCATACAAACTACTGTGTGTATCTCTGATCCCTCTTGCTCATGACAGCAGATGAATTGAACAAAAATGATTAGAAATCACCACCTGCTCAGACTTTAATACAAAGGTAAAAATGTGGCTGTGCTGTTTAGAATGGAAATTCATTAGCTTAAACTCAGCATGTCACTTACTTTACCAACCACAAGAAGTGTAGGTTACTGAGCGCCTAGGATAAAATAACCTGTGACAGATATCTATTTTCTCTTAGGGAATTTGCCTCTCAAGACTGTCAAGGACAGAGTGTGACTGCTGAGGCCATTGTAGACTTACGCTAGATCAAAAACTTACTGTTTGGCTCATGAAAATAACAGTAGTTGGTTTGAAACTAACAATTTATTAATAAAACACATCAGAGGGCCCAGAAGGTGACCTGGCAAGCATTCAGTTGTGACCTACAGCTGCCCTATGTAAATAATGAGAGATGGTTTTTAGCACAAAACCCAGAATTTTTTTATTTATTTTGACAAGTTGAGATAAGAACACAAATCACTTTGTCTTAATTTTCAAGTAAATATAATTTAAGAAATTCATTAATCTGTAAATAAAGGAAGCACTCAGAGTAATCACTAGTAAATCAGTTTTATAAGCCTTTTTCACATCACTCTTACCTAAAATGCCTCACTTTTAGGTTATTTATAATCCTTTTCCACATTTCCACTTCAGCTACTCAATTGGAACTTAAGGCCACAAAGTTGTATTTGGTTAAATCTTATTGTTTCATTAGAACACATAATAGAAATTTAGCCCTATTCAAAATTTGAGAACTTAAAAGATTTGTTATTTTCAAGACAATAAGTCAGAGGCTACTGTGTTGCAGGGGGAAATTCCTCTGTCCCTTTGGGTTGTTCTCCAGCTGTCAAGTAATCAAAACAACATCAGACTGGTTGACAGAGGAAATAAAATGATAATGTGCACACAGGGGATCTACAATGATTATGCAGGTCTTGATTTCAAACAGGGAGGGCAAGGCTTAAACTGTAAAACAAAGAATGAGATTAGGGGGCAAAAGGCATCGAAGAGAAAGGAAAGGGGACTCACATGACAAGGAAGGGATGACTTCATACTACTCTGAAAGTAAAGATGGGTTTCTCAGAGCAGGTGTGTATACAGATAAACCTGCACCTGGATGATACCTCCACAAACTACATCATTCTAGTTAATAAAAGGGAACATAAACCACTCCTTTGATTAAGGATAGAAAGAAGGGACTAGGGGAAAGATAAGAGCTTCTTCTTTGCATCCAGGGACTTCATTGGTATTGAATCAAAATAATCTGCATGCCAGAGTGGGAGATCTTAAGGAAACTACCTCTGAGAATCTTAGGGTGAGCTGTTATGAGGACATTTACTAACAAGACCTATAGCATAGCATACTATTCAAAAACCAGAAATCTGCTTGTCAGTCTTTGATTACTAGGACCTAAGATATAGGAACAAAACTAAGTATGAAAAAATGGTTTATGGGCCTCCCTGGTGGTGCAAGGGGTTAAGATGCAATCTATGAAGCTATCTGCAGCCACTGCAGCATGAGTTCAATCCCTGGCCAGGGAGCTACACATATGGTGCAGCAGACCTCTCAGACTCAAACCTATGTCCCAGTTCATGGTGAAGTAACCACAGTTGTCACTGCTTGAAATCCATCAAGATTGGTTGTTACTTAAACTCAAGGGGGTGACCAAAACTGAGGTCAATTTTATCACAGATCCTTATACTATACAACAAGCTATCATGATCCAGCCTATCTAAATCCCATTTAAGATTTGTTCAACAGAAGAGAATCTGAGCTTGGCTATTGGTCCTACTGCTGTATTGCATCCAGGCACCTGGTGGGATATGTTACCAGATGGTTGGGTGGGTATAGAACCTGGCCTTGCATTTTGGAAGACAGGAGCCACAGAAGGTGGCACCTCTGTTCAGAAGCATGGAATTCATGTCCACCTATGCTGAATACTGGCACTGCTCATGGCAATATCAGGAGCAGCCTAGTGTCTTTTCCTGGGCTTTTGTAGCAGAGATTGTGGGCATACAATCTGAACAACTCACAAAAAGGCTACTGATCTTAAGCTGAATTCCAAGCTGCTGTAACCAAGAAACTACTGACACATGGAACCAAAATTACTAGGATAAGCCTCTCTACATATGGCCAGATTTGTGTGTAACAAATCAAGCTTTTCCAAATATGATCACCTCTTCATTTCCAGATTTTTTAAATTTTATTGCTCTCATAAAACCATGTTAACCTCCAGGTCGGGAAACATATTTGAGTCTTGCTTCCTCTCTCCTTGCTGATTGACCTCATAATAAACTTTTTCTTACCTCAAAAGACAGTTCCATAGTGATTGATTTCTATGTGTGTCAGGCAGCCAGTCCCTTCCTGTTATCAATTCTACAAACACCAGTATCTGGGAAACATGGTATGGTGCCTCAAATCCAAGTCTCTAAGTGTCCTTCACCATCATAGGAATTATGTAAACTTATCAGAATTGCTCACATAAGCAACTAGTAGCCTCCCATATGAGGAAAATTTTCCTCTAGAAACATAGGAGAGAAAAACTTTTCTATGTCATTATCATTATGTAGTAAATAGTAATATGTTACTTTCAAAGTTGTGGTGAGAACTGCAAACCCTTGATGACCTCATTAATTCCTTAACTCACATATGTAAGGAAGATGTGGATGATGCATTACTAAGAGATGAAAATGCCATATTATATGACTCACTCAGTCACCTAACTATTAGTAAGGATGATTTTGTCTTCGACAGAGTGATAGCTTATTCTTTTTTTTTTTTTTTAAGATTTATTTATTTATTTATTTATACAAGCACTGGGTACAGTCAGAAGCGTGGGAGGGTGAGAGAATTCACCAGAGTCAGAGGGGAGAGCGGAGCAGGCAGACTGACAAAGTACACTGCTGAGGGGAGCAGGGGGTGGCAGGAGAGGTCTGCTCGCCATGTGGGACCCTCGCCTGGTGGCTGGGGATCGATCCGGCCCTGCAGAGGCTGCGGGCAGCTTCGCAACCCAGCGCTCAACTGCTGCACCACCGGGGAGGCCCCAGAGTGATAGCTTCTTATACAATGATTTACTAGTAACTCAGAACTGTTCTTAGAGATACATAGATTATTTAACTCTAAGGAAGACTATACAGAGCATAAGGTAGAAAAATAAATTAGAATAAAATGAAAATCCATTGGGAATACACAAGTGTTAATTCCAAGCAATGATGTAATGGTTGTTGTTTGGTTGATTACCAAGTTCTTTTCAAACATAAACTGGCATCAATTTAGAGTAGGAAAAGAATTTGACTTGGGTATCTTGTTCGATATTAACCCCCAATTCCATACTCAGGATCTCACAAACTCTGTGCTTCAGATAAATGTGAGCTTTCTCAAACTTTTAATGAAATAAAAATAAACTTCGTTAATGTTGTCCTAGTTGTAATAAATTGATTTTAAAAGGAAAATAAAATCAATAATCTTAAAATATTTTTAAAAATAATCTTGTAGACAATTGTCCAAAACTATAACCCAAACTATAATATTCATGAAATATTATAAAATGTAAGCAATGACAACTTATGAAAAAATATATCATTTGAGCATAAATATTGTCAAATTTTACTAGATGTATGAATCTGAGTGTTACTGGGCCAAAAATCTAAAAACTCTCATTGCGTCAGTACTTCTCTCACTGGTTCTAGGTTTGGCCACTTGTGGCAGTAAATGTGAATAAAAGGGCACATGGTGTAGAAAGAAACCATGATTTATTTATTCTAACCAATATGGTAGCAGGAGAACCTGTTACAGCAGTGTTACAAAGTGGATCTGCTATGGCAGGACCTGGTGGGGTGCAGTAGAGGCCTGCTTGCTGCTGAGATCAGGGGCTCCTATCACCCTGGGGGGCCAGGACTTGGGGAGGTGGTCAAAGGCTTTCAGCTTACGTAAGCTGACCAACAAGACAGCCAATATCCACAGGTGCTCCAACTATAAAGTGTGTATCCCTTGTGCCTTGCTCCCAATTAAAACCTTCCAAAGTTACCACTTAGTTCTACCTCCTATCCAGCAGCCCCCTGGCTCAGGATGTCAGGGCAGGAGCTCAGACCACTGTGCCGCACATATGTCAGGCTATGGATTGGGTAGTGTTAGGAAGTCAAGGGAAGAGTTTGGCCCTTCATCCTAGTAGGCAGTTAGGACCTAGCAATATAGTTCTCAGCCACCTTGTTGGGCCAAAGGACATACTTGATGAAAAAAAAAAATCTGGCAAATGAAAAATACAGTAATATTAATATGGTAATTGCAATGTTTAATTCTAATGGCAAAGTAACTGCACAAACAAAAATATTAAATGCTGCAGTGTAAAGACAGACTCTAGTACTGTGCTGACTGGTCTGACATAGACTAGCATCCAGATCCTTGTAGAACACTTTTAAGAATAAAGTAGTTTTGACCAGAAAAATGAAGAAATTCTTACTTTATCTGAAGTAATTGAAATACAAAAAAGCATGCGGTGTTATTTCAGGGACAGGAATGTGGTACTATTCCTTACAAGATAAAAGGACATGTAGATTAGATTTCTCATCATGATTTTAAGAGAAAGAAAAAGATATGTAAGTATGACAGCTATTGAGATATTTTTAACAAAAATAATACAGGGCCTCCCCGGTGGCGCAGCGGTTGAGCGCTGGGTTGCGAAGCTGCCCGCGGCCTCTGTGGCGCCGGTTCGATCCCCGGCTGCTCCCTGGCCACCGGAGGAGGGTCCCACATGGCGCGCAGACCTCTCCTGCCGCCCGCTGCTCCCCTCAGCAGTGTACTTCAGTCCTTCTGCCTGCTCTGCTCCCCACTCTGGCTCTGGTGAATTCTTTCACCCTCCTGCGCTTCTGACTGTACCCAGTGCATGTATAAACAAAACAAAAAAACAAACAAATAAATAAAATGCCTCTATTAAAAATAAAAAAAAAAATGAAATGAGATATACTTTGAGTTACTGAATAAAAAAATTTAAAAAAAAAAAAAAATAATACAATAGCTTTAATCCAACTGCCCAAGTAGTAATGAGCATATGATCCATAAATTTTATTGGCATCAGCTTATCATGTTTGAGGATGCTGTGGAGGAATGAAAGGTCAAATAGGAAGCTGTATTTGGACAGATTGCAATTTGGAGTTTCTTGAGCTAAATGCAGCCCCATAATTTTGGTTGTAAATATTATTATTTTTAAAATTTTTTTAAAGATTTATTTTTATTTATTTATGCAAGCATTGGGTACAGTCAGAAGCGCGGGAGGGTGAGAGAATTCACCAGAGCCAGAGCGGGGAACAGAACAGGGAGACTGACGAAGAAATACACTGCTTAGGGGAGCAGCGGGTGCTGCAGGAGAGGTCTGCGCACCATGTGGGACCCTTGCTGGCGGCCAGGGATTGAACAGGTGCTGAAGAGGCTGTGGGCAGATTCTCAGCCCAGCACTCAACCACTGAGCCACCAGGGGAGGCTCTGTAAATATTATTTTAAAATAAATTTATCGCCAATATATAAAATTCAGAATCTTTCACATGCAAATTATCATTTGTTTCATTTCTTGGTATTTGAATATCAGAAAATCTGGCAGAATTCAAAATTTATTTGCAACAACAATAAATAGGAAACAATCAGTTAGTTACAGGCCACTTGAGACATATTTTCTTGTTTTCATTTAACCGTAGATAGATGTGTTGTCTCCTATATTCCCAATGTTCATTATTAATTTCCATTAAATATTGTGTTTGAACTGCTGTTATACTTTCTTTATCTTAATTACCAACATGGCTTTATATGAATTCCACCTTTCTAGCTTTGTATTAGATAAGAGATCATCCTTCTGGCCTGGGAGTTTTATGAATTATTTGTTCTGAATTAAACATAACCTGCCAGGAACCCCTAAGTTTATTTGAACTAGTGCACATGTAACAAAATGATTTCTTATTAACAATGAGGAATTTGTTGAGTATACAATTCACCAGACATCACACTTGGTTATTGCCAGATTTGAGGACAGGACCCTTCACTCTTAATTCCTGGTCTGCTAGGAAGTATAAACTGTTAATCTAATTGAATCATTTTAACAGTTGTAGTAAATAGCTAAACAAATATTCATACATATTTAAAATCTATTTAGGGCCTCCCTGGTGGCGCAGGCAGTTGAGCGCAAGCTGTGAAGCTGTCCACAGCTTTTGCAGAGCCGGTTGGATCCCTGCCGGCCACGGAGATGCCCACATGGTGAGGCAGACCTCTCCTGTCTTGCCCGCTGCTCCCCTCTGCAGTGTATTTTGTCAGTCTGCCTGTTCTGTTCCCTGCTCTGTCTCTGATGAATTCTCTCACCCTCCAGCACATCTGGCCTGTACCCAGGTTCTTGTATAAATAAATAAATCTTTTAAAAAAAATCTACATAGATTTTGATAACTATATTTTTTCTTGCCATTAAGTCACATAGCCTAACCACTTTCTAAAATTTCAGTATATTTTAAGGGATAAAGTAACATTGTATAATGAAGGATGAAATTGGACCTTTAGTAGTGAACACCATGTGCTATATACAAATGTCAATTTATAATGATGCACACATGAAATCTAAATATAATGCAGTGTTACTTCATTAAAAAATTAAAAATAACTAAATAAAATGACCTACTATTTTGTAAGTATAGCCTTAGAAGGCATAAGATTACTAAGCCAAAGATTTTTCCAATATCGTTTGTGATTGTGTTGTTCTAGTAATGAGTTACTAACACAATTATGTAAGAGTACAAGAAATAATACTCATATTGTAACTAATTAATTATATTATTTAAAGGGAAAATATAAAGCTATGCACAATATGAATTATTACTTCCTATGTAATAATGAATTTAGACTTTTTAATTTAGCATCCACTTTAGTCATCACAGACACACTATTTATTAGTTAGTTAACTTTATTAGCCTTATTTTGCAAATTAGAAAGCATAAGTCTAAAAAGCTATAGGTCACAAGTCACTATATTATCAATAGAAAATCATTCATTACACTAATTTGTCTTTAATATGACCTGACTAGGCACGCCATGTTTATGGTTTGTATGCAAGTGAAATGTAGTAGGAAGATTTTTAAATTGGTGGATTCAGAAGTCTGGAAATTCATAAAACCTGGTGCTTTTGAAATAAGTTGGGGCCTAGTCATACATTGACCCCGCCCTTTGGTGACATTTCAGAAATATTTAGACATTATATGATCATGTGTCATATAGAAACACAGAACTTGTCTAATGTATTAAATTGATACTGACACATAGCCTCATATATGTTCAGAAAGGATCTGGAGAGAACATTTTCTTCCAACCACCATGGGGTATAAACAGAGACATGGTGTCATCGTTGGTCTAGAGATTTATAGGTAAAAGGGAGGGACTCATCTTACAATGATAAAATTAAAAAAAAAAAATAGAAACCATCCGTGCAAATTCAGAAGAAAAATATCTACCATAATGTAAATTACCTTGTTCTGAACCTAATTGCTTAGTTTATTTGCACTAAAATAAGAATTATAGGTGGATAAACCAAAACAACAAAAAAGAAAACTAATCACAAAAAAGAGACTATCCATATGAATTATTCAGAAGTCAGTAATTTCAACACATATAAAGGGTATAAATAAATGTATGTGAAAAATTAAAAGATTGAACAAGAAAAGCTTGTGTGTATGGAGGGACATTAATCAGCTCAAATAAAACTTATTCAGATAAAGAAAGATGATATCACCAGCAGGCAAACACTTTTAATAGAGAAAAGAGAAGACAAAAGTACTTAAATAATAGTGACAGAAATGCTGAAAATAAATTCATGCAATTTTATTTAAAGTGACAGTTACTTTGTATGTCATTTCAGGAAAAAATAATTAGAGCTAATTATTTTTAGAGCTGGGAGGTCTTTAAGGTATATTTAACACTGTATTGGATGATAAGCAAGACATCCTTGACCACTGCTTACCTTTTGAATATTACTGTACAGAAACACTTTCTCCATTAACATTTCCCAAATTTTCTCAATGTTGATTCAATTCACATTTCTATTCTGCCCAAATCAGAAACCTACATTCAGAAAACAGAAAAAAAATTATAGATTATGAATGATGTTATCGACATGGCAGAGTTTGGTTTTAAGGGAAAAAAAGGAAGGAAAGAATGGAAAAACATGAAAAATCTATTTGCTATAGTTTAATTTATCTGATGATTTCATGTCATTTATTTGTTTCACTTCTTCATTTGGTTTGAATGAATGCAAAATGAAAGGAAAGCTCTGAGTTTTCCTACAAGACTTGATAGAGTTTTATTAACATAAAACCTCTTGCAGTTAAAAAGGGGTCAACTTTCTCTAGAGATTTATGACCAAATAAAAGTCTAATAGACATTAAATAGTATTATGTATTTATTTATTTATTTTTAAGATTTATTTATTTATGCACACAAGAGCTGGGGTACAGAGCAGACATAGACTTTAGGGCCAGAGTTTAAATCATGGTTCTCCAGTAGTTGGCTTTTTTGATACTTAATCTTTTAATACTGTAGCTTCCTTATCTAAAGCAGGAAGAAAAGAGACTTCCTACTTTAAGGAGTTAATATGTGTAAGACTTAAGCAAGAAGACCCAAACAGAATTACATAAGTTCAAACCAAATTCGGTAATATCTGCTTGAATGTTCAAGAAGGAAGCTAGTTGGCAGATATTATAGATATACTTCTGATTTCCAGAAATTTCTGCTGATTTCAAGACCAGGCTGAATACCAGTTATCATAGTATCTCCATTTAACTACACATGACACTTTAAAAAATCAGATGTAAGCTAGGGAGGGAGACTCTTCAAATACACCAAATATGTGTATATTTGGTTCCCTGTCTCCTAAACAGGATGCTTATGGCAATGTGATGGAATTTCATTAATTAATAATGAGCTCAGGAATGAGTTCTAACCGTCACATTTTTCTGTTACACAGTTGTTTCTTAGACTCACCAGTTATGTCCTAATTTCCTTTCTCAGACAAAGCACATCAGCTTTTAACATCTATCTTTTAAATTCACATCTGAAAAATAGGTGTTTTTTTTTAAAGCACTGTAGTATCTTAGAAATATTACAGCACGTATTTTGCTGTTTTTTCTCAGGTGCATGAAAAGAAAAGAGAAATTGCCAGTGCCTTTTTTCAGTGAATAATGTAGTTATTTCAATGCTGTGACTTTTAATATCTAAAGAAAGTTCCTTTCTGCTACAGATGTGATTATGAAAACAATTTAGTTATAAAATTTTACTTTTAAGTTTTTCTATAAATTAGTTCCTTTCTGCTATAAGCAACATCATTTGTGTTTCATATTCATTTCATTCAGAATTAGTTTTGCTCAGAAGCAGTATGGTAAGTATGGTAGCTACTGAGGTTTATCTGAGGTGTGATTATTGCTAGTAGAATATCCAACCCTTCTGTATTTGGTTTTTGAAGAAACAAACTTTAAAAAGTCAAGCACAATGATTATTTTGATAAAATGTTTTCTAAGTCTGGTGGGCCTCCCTGGTGGTGCAGGGGTTAAAGTCTCAGTGCTATCAAATCTCTGTGGCATGAGTTCCATCCCCAGCTAGGGCACTAAACCACATGTCATAGCGGACCTCTCCTATTTTCTAGGTCTGGCTAGTTTAACTAAGCACTCGTGTGAGTTTATTCATTTCAATAATTGTTTCCATAAGGCACCACCTTTATTTCCAAGTGTGATAAAGAAAGTTTTATTGGAACACAGAACTGTCAGTTGTTTTCATATTGTCTGTTTCTTTCCTTGATACAATGGTACACAGTTGAGACAAAACATTTGGCCTTAAAACCAAAAATTAATTTACAGAAGTTAGCTGATCCCTGACTTAGGCCTTTGGTTTCCTTTACAAGTTAGACTACACCTGGACAGGCATCTCATAAATGCCATCTGCCTTCTCCTTCCTTCTCCTTTCTCCTCTAATAGGGTATTGACTCTTAAATGTATAAACCTGATATCTTAACACTATAGAACATACAAACTGGAATGCAGTCTATTTGCAGAAGTTTCTGATCATCTGCTTCAGGTACACAGGCATAGAAACTTGCTTTAATATAGGAAGTAATAGTCATAATAGAATAAGGAGCTTCACTAGTTGCCTAGACAGGAACTCAATTGGATTTGTGGTGGTTGCTCTGAGTGGAAACATTGAAAATCTAATTGTTGTTCCTCAGTATCTAAAAAGGAATCTTTGGAGGTTTGCTTTCTGGAGCTGTAATAGTTGTCCTTTTAATTTTAATTGTAGTCTTGACTAAATACTAGGATATTAGTCTCTGGATGATTGACTATGTTACCTTCTTAAATTCTCTGATTTAAACACAAATTGAATTAGATTTGCTTTTAAAACTGAGACTTTAAAACTAAGAAGAATAAATAGAAATGAGAATGGAAGCACAAATTAGGACACATTGTGTGTTTGTACTTGCTAAGGAAGTTGGGGTATATATATATATTTTTTTTTTCATTGCCAGAGGTCACTGCTTAGCTTCCCAATTCATTTCTACTCTGTATCTCCAGCAACTGATACAACACCTGATAAGTCAATACAAGCACACAAAAATAAAAATAAGAAAACAATGCTACTTTTAATGTTGAAGAATAATACCTTGCTTTATAAAAATCTGAACTGGGACTATTTTATTGGATAAAACAGGGTTATGACTGTATTTAGAAGCCTAAATACCTGTGGTTCTATATACAGTCTTTGATATAAGAAGATGAGCTATAAGACTCTCTGTTTTGATAATGATCAAAGAGGGAGGTGATCATGAAACATTAGCTAGCTTATGTCTGGTAAAAATTATTTCCACCAAATAAAATTTAAACAACCTCTTTCACTTGGTTACTTAAATCTTGAATTCATTAATGTTTGTTGACTGTTTACTATTATATATATATATATATTTATATTTATCATAACTGGAAGGAAGGTGTGAAAATTTTCATCATTTTATTAACAAATGATTGCAGAGCTATGGCCAGATATTAAAAGTAAATTAATAGATTTAAATAATGTCTAAGACAATTCTCTTCCTTAAGGAACTAAGCCTGTAGAAGCTAACAGAGACAAGTAAATGAATTGTTGTAATCCAGTATAGTATGTTTTACTGTAACTTTAAGTATGTTGTATATACAAAAGGGGGTACAGCAGTCAGGATTCTTTTTCAATTCAAGAGAGTCACTACCATAACTGGAAAAAGAATATAAAATGCATATCGAGTTTAATAAAGGTCATGTTCCTCATTCAGCACTTTATAACGGAGGTATTTGATTCCCACATTAAACATTGCTTAACCAAGATTAGAAAACTATGTACCAGTAGAATGTAGAATAAATCCAAGACTCCAGTGTTACCTCTGTGACACCTCCTTTAAGAACTGGTAAAGAGGGGCCTCCCCTGGTGGCACAGCGGTTGAGCGCTGGGCTGTGAAGCCACCTGCAGCGCTCTGCAGCCCAGCGACCGGCGAGGGTCCCACATGGCGTGCAGACCTCTCCTGCCGCGCCCGCTGCTCCCCTTAGCAGTGTACTTGGGTCCTTCTGCCTGTTCTGCTCCCCACTCTGGCTCTGGTGAATTCTTTCTCTCACCCTCCCAAGCTTCTGACTGTACCCAGTACTTGCATAAATAAATAAATAAATCTTTTTTTTTTTTTTTTTTAAAGATTTATTTATTTATTTATTTATGCAAGCACTGGGTACAGTCAGAAGCGCCAGAGGGTGAGAGAATTCACCAGAGCCAGAGCTGGGAGCAGAGCAGGCAGAAGGACCGAAGTACACTGCTGAGGGGAGCAGCGGGCGGCAGGAGAGGTCTGCGCGCCATGTGGGACCCTCCTCTGGTCGCCGGGGAGCAGCCGGGGATGGAACCGGCGCTGCAGAGGCTGCGGGTAGCTTCGCAACCCAGCGCTCAACCGCTGCGCCACCGGGGAGGCCCTAAATAAATAAATCTTTAAACAAAAAGAACTAGTAAAGAATGAAGAAGAGATTTTTAAGAAATTTGAATGTATGTAAGAAAATTTCTTACTCATTTTTTATTGTGTATCTCAATCAATCGATTGAAACTTCTCAAAACAATGAAAACTATCCAATAAATATTTAAAGATAGATACAGGAAAATTAATAAAGTGGGTGTCTTGCAACATTAGGAAAATTATTTCCTTTGAGTTATAATATTCGCTGATGATCCTGGAAATTTTAATAGAAATTCTACATGGAGCTCTTATTGACAAATCATGACGTTTTTGTTAAGAGTAGATCAAAATATTGTTCTATGCTGGGTAAATACTTTGGAATTTTCGGGTATTATAAGATTTATTATAACCTAATATGATATAGTACATATTCTCTAAACATTGTTTCTCTAGAGATTTAGTGGAAAAAGCTTTCCCTGTAATCTGTGCTACTCTAGGAATGTGAGTCATTATTGTGACAAGTAGATCTATCAGAGCTACCTGCAGGTCCAGGCTGCCCCGATTAATAATGACTTAGAAAATAAATTAGCCATTGCAGAACTCTCTAGTCAACTAAAAGAGAGGTGATGACATCACATGCTCACTCTAGACTCTAATTGATGCTCAAAGGAACAAGCTTGAATCCCAAGAATTTATCAATCCATGTCAGCATAATGTCCTTACCTCCCAAACAGAGTTACAGGTCAAATACAAACCCAGATAAGGGTATGTGAATTCAGGTTTCTTTGTTATAAAGGGTGAACAATTTTAAATCACAACATGTGTGGTTAAAATGATTGTGATTGAACTTTGGAGTTAACCAAATCTGTCTGAATCACAACACTGTCATTAGATTTACGACTTTCAGAAATTTTCCATAAGGTTCAGAGACCTTCACATGTTGTTATGATATTATGTCTCACAGAGTAGCTGAGTGTCCACTTATTCATTCATTAAAAAACTATTTATTAATGCCTAACATGTGTTATGCAAGCTTGTGGGCAATGCCCTTTCTCTTTTGTAGCCTGGTTTATGGTGATAGCAAATAAGCAAATGATAGATAGATGATAGGTAGATAGGTAGATAGAAAGATGTATTATAATTTGACAGAAATAAAATAAAAGAGGTCATTTCAGATAGGATTTTTGATCTAAGATGACATTTAAGCAAGAAATTACTTCTGTGTCAAAAGCGTGGGGGAAAACTTGTTTCAAATTAATAAAAAGCAAATAAAAAGTCCTTGGGTTGGAAAAAAAATATTCAAGGAACTGAAAGATGAGCATTTTACATGGAATAAAATGAACAAATCTAAGAAGTTATGGGAAACAACAGTGTAGAATTAAGCAGGGGGTTGGTAAAACTGTGGATTTAATTTAAGAGAAACAGGAAGATATTCAAACAAGAAATGATATGAATATGAAGGATATTTGCAAAAGAGGATAGACATTACCTTGAGATGAAGGTGTTAAGACTGAAGAAAAAGAAATTCGTAGTGATGAAAAGCAGAGATGTTAAGAAATTTTTATTTGTTTTAGGATGATGGTAATAAAGGGCCTCCCCGGTGGCACAGCGGTTGAGCACTGGGTTGCGAAGCTACCCGCAGCCTCTGTAGCGCCAGTTCATTCCCTGGCTGCTGGGTGAGGGTCCCACATGGAGCGCAGACCTCTCCTGCCTCCCGCTGCTCCGCTCAGCAGTGTGTTTCATTGGTCTGCCTGCTCTGCTCTCCTCTCTGGCTCTGGTGAATTCTCTCACCTTCCCACGCTTCTGACTGTACCCAGTGCTTGTATAAATAAATTAGTAAATAAATCTTTAAAAAAAAAAAAGACAGGATGATGGTAATGAAGATGGTGAATGGTAACTGGATTTAAGATACATTTTGGGGAAGTGAATTGACAGGACTTAGCAATATGTTGGATATAGAAGATAGGAAATGACACACTCAAACCTTAAGGTTTGGGCTCAGGCCCAAACCTTAAGAATTGGGCTCAGGCCCAATTCTTAGATGGTGAAGAATAGAGAAAAACAGGTTATGGTGGGGGTAGGGGGAGGGATAGTCACAGTTATAAGAAACTACTAGACAACCACATGTTATTGTCAGGTAGGCACTTAAACATATACAACTGGAGTTTGGCGAGTGATTATCACTTGACTGCATAAAATTATTTTTAATGCATAGCTCAATACTTGATTGTACTAAGAACTAAACAAACTTAAACTTTTATAAAATTAGCAATATTTCAAAATTGAGATATATACTAGATAAATGTATTTGGGAATATTCTGTTTTTTAAAGATTTATTTCTTCATGCATACAAGAACTGGGGTATAGACCAGAGGTGTGGGGGGTGAGAGGATTCACCTTGAGACAGAGTGGGGAACAGAACAGGCAGATTGACTGAAATACACAGCTGAGGAGAGCAGTGGGCCAGTCAGGAGAGGTCTGCTGCGCCATGTAGGTAGCTCCCTGGCCAGCCAGGGATCAAACACATGATGCAGAGGTTGCAGACAGCTTCACAGTGTGGTGCTCAACCCCTTGCGCCACCAGGAAGGCCCTGGGAATTTTCTAAATCTGGCCTTTTAATAATGTACAACATATAGAGAATCCTACTTTTACCTCTTAAATGCAACTTATATCTAAATTCTGTAAGACAACTGGGAGAATTATGTTTAAGTTGTTCTAACCCAATGTTGTATTGTCATAATTTGATTTAGTGAAACAATCACTACAAGTTCAACATCATTATCATTTGACAGCATTATCACATGACAGTGGACACTATCATACAATTGAATCATCTGTGCTGCCACTTTTTTAGATTTATTTTACTTATTTATGCATACAAGAACTAATGTATAGACCAGAGGTGCAGGGGTGAGAGGATTCACCAGAGACAGAGTGGGGAGCAGAACAGGCAGATCTCTTGAGATACACTGCTGAGAGGAGCGGTAGGAGAGACAGGAGAGGTTGGCTGCACTATGTGGGTTAGCACCATGGCCAGGGATCGAACTTATGCTGCAGTGGCTGGTGATAGCTTAATAGTGCTGAGACTTTAACCTCTGTTAAAGCTACCATGAGACCCTGTGCTACCACTTCTATTTTTTGGCATCATGAGAGAGCTACTGAAAATCTGAATCTAAATTTCCACATCTGCAAAATATAAATAATACAAGCACTATGTCAGGCATCTTTCGGGGATTGGTTAAATAAATAAGTTAAATCTGATAGCATGTGCTGAAAACATAATAACTGCTTTTAAATTTATTTTTAATTTATAAATGTAAAAGAAGACAAGCAGTAGTATTTATAATATGTTACTATGAAAATGACTGTCAAGGAAAACTATAGAATAGAACTATTTAATACATTAAAGTGATTGAAAATGAAAGTTATGATTTTACAACACTTGTCTTGACCTTAAAAAGGAACATCTTATAAAGAAAAATATCTCAAGATAATATTAGCAATATGTACTTGGCAAAATAAGCAGCAGCTTCACTGTGGTATTACCGTAATATGGAGAGTATTTGAGCTAATGTATTATTCACATTTTTCTGAATCTGAACTAAGCAATGACGTGATGAAAAGCAGAATCTTGTCATAGATTTTTTTAAAGCTGCTTACAAGCATGTTTAGAATTGACACACTGCTGTCACAGGAGAGCCCATGGGACCATTGCAATTCTGTCAGTTTCTCTTGGTAAAGAGGTAACAACATTTCTACATTTAAGGCTGTCTTTCATAGTGCTTTAATTATTTTCTTTAGGAGAAAGACACAAAATTCATTCATGAACTCAACAGATTTCATATATTTTTTGGCCAACTTAATTGGCAGAAATTTACATAAGCTGCTACTGTGTTCTCTAAAGATTGGGTTCAATTTCTGCAAAGCATTTAAATTCAGCAGTGAATTTTTGGTTGAGAATTTTGTAACTGAGTATATCCGTTGCTCATGTTGCTCACATAGCCGTCCAAGGACTGAAATGGTTATTTCTCTGTCCCTAGTTTCCTGTTTCCACTCACGGTTATATACACCATCTCTTAAAAGTAGCTGCACCGAGGGCCTCCCTGGTGGCACAAGGGGTTAAGTCTCACCACTATGAAGCTATTGGCAGCCACTGCAGTGCAAGATCAATCCCTGGCCAGGGAGATGACCCACATGGCTCAACAGACCTCTCCTGTCTCGTCCACTGCTCCCCTCAGCAGTGCATTTCAGTCAATCCGCCTGTTCAGCTCCCCACTCTGTCTCTGGTGAATCCTTGCACCCGCCACACCTCTGGCCTATACCCCAGCTCTTGTATGCATAAGTAAATAAATCTTTAAAAAAAAAAAAAAAGAGTAGCTGCACCAAATGGAAAGCTTTGTTGCCTTTGATCTGTTTTTGTAAGGTCATGTTCTATTTTTCTTTCAGAACTCTTTCACAAACCATTCTCCTTTCCAAGCTTTTAAACAAAGTTAGTTACTTTCTCAACAAATTTCCCACACTTGGAAAAATTTTTTTCACTTAGCAAATATGTACCAGCATCTTATTGTATGTCCAATACTGTAAAGATTGAAAGGGGAATTTGGCACCATTTCTGCTGAAGAGAAAAAGAAGGGCATCAGTTTAGAGAGATAAAAGGAAGAAAAAGTGAGATATGTGTTTGTCTTTTGCCCCTGTACTGAAAACATATACTAACGCTACACCTTTGACACTACAAAATAATCAACAGACAGTAGGCTACTGATTCTGGACTTGACTGTAAATTCAAAATAGTGGAAACAATCTAAGTAATCATACCTAGGAAATAAATTGACACATCTAAATTAGAGAATTAAGCAGGTGTAAAAAAGGAATGACAAATCCCTGTGAACTGCTATACAATGATTTCCAACATATACTGCTAATGAAGAAATAGAACAGGATAAATACTCCATATGTTACACTTTTATTGTGAAAAAATAACAATAAAGATGTATTGACACCTATATAAGATATAGGTGTCTATCCATTTGAGGAAAAAAGATAAAGAAGGAATAAACCATTTGTAACCAGTGGCTGAAGTCATAGACTGGTACAGGTGATGCCCCCTGGAGGGGGTTGCTGGTGAGGATAGATAGCCTCAGCGAAAGTGCTAAAAAGTATCACACTCTGAGGTGGGGCAATGGATAAGTAATATAAGAGACTGCAGCAAGGGGTGCACATTCATTCAATCTTTGGGATTCAAGGTTTTTGGATTTTCAGCATCTGGGGTTAGCAGATTCCAGCCCCCACCAGCCTGATCTTCCAGAAGGCTGTTGTGGACCTCTGAAGGTGGAGGCCTCTAGAAGCCAAACTGGGTGAGGAAAAGTTCAGAGGCTTTGCAATTAACTGAGCAACTGGAACTGTTCCCTGTTTTGCTGCCATTATAGCCTGTCAGAGAAGGTAAAGACCTGCAGCTAGGTGCCTCACTGAGCTGAGTGAATGTGCACGTTTGTTGGGTCATTGGGCCGTGGCAGCTGCTGTTTTCATGTCACTTGTTTGGTGCCGCACTGGGGCATTCCCAGCAGCTCTGGGAGTGTTTCCTGTTGTGTCTTCTATTGTCTTTGTGTGTAGGAACCTGGCTCCAGGTTAGGAGAAGCAAGAATGTTGTGGCGGGACTGTTGTGGTGGGAAGATGCCATTTTAGCTGCTTTTTTTTAGGATGAAAAAACACTGGACACTGCTTTGGTAAATGCCATTTTTGGCCTCAGAAACTCTTTCTTTTTCCCTGGTTTGTTAAATAAATCCCATTGTTGTTGTTCCCTGAACCTGAGTAGTCTTGCAATTGTGCGTGCAGGTGAAGAACTCAAACAGTGACAGGTAAACTATTTGGGCAGTGTCCTTGGCCAGTTTTAGTGCCCCTTGTTGCTAATTGGTGGGAAGAACAAATCTCCCATCAGATTTACAAATGTGGAAAGAAGGAAGAAATGTAAAATAAATATTGCTTTTTGGATTGGAATTAAAGTGTCAGTGTGAACTTATGGAGGTAGATAGATGTAGATGCAGCTATAGATAGATATAGAAATATGTACATATATAATATATATATACACACACATAGATGTGTAAGGAATATATATCTATGTATATATAGGGTGTGTGTGTAATACATGTGTATGTACATTTTATTTCATGGCCCTCCCCACTGAAAGGGACTGGAAGTAATGAAAAGCTGGCACAATGGCAATACCTGATCATATGTTTTGGTTTATTAATACCATACTTGCCTCCTGAGAGGAACAAAGTCTCCTTTAGAAAATTGACTGATTCCAAGTCCAGAGTTCACAAGGAAAAAATGATTTTCTTGTCCTATGTATAACATTTTGTAGACAATTAGGGAAATCTGAATAAGGTTAGTATGTTAGGTCAGAGATCAGAAAGCTTTAACTCATGAGACAAGTCCTACCACCTGTTTTTGGAAATAAATTTATATTGAATACACCATCCTCTTTAATTTACACATATTTCTGACTTTTTTTTGAACTACAAAAGAGTTGAGTTTCAGCAAAGACTATATAGTCTGCAATACCTAAAACAATTGCTATCTAATCCTTAATAGAGTAAGTTCGCCATACTGAGAATTAGACAATAGCATTGACAGTATTAAATCAATACAAGATTCTGAATGGTAATTGTATTGAGATGAGGAAAACTAACTAATTTCCTCTATTTAGAAAATATACTGAATTTGGGAGGGGCAAAGGAGTATCATATATGAATATTACTTTTTATTCAGAAAGAAAAATATTGAGATTATAGATAAACTGTGGGTAAACAGAGCCTCCCTGGTGGCACAAAGGGTTAAGTCTCAGCACTATCATTGGCAACCACTGCAGCAGTAGTTCCATGCCTGGCCAGGGAGCTAACCCACATGGCAGCAGACCTCTCCTCTCTCCCCTGCTGCTCCCCTCAGCAATGTGTTTCAGTCAGTCAGCCTGTTCTGTTCCCCACTTTGTCTCTGGTGAATCCTCTCACCCCTCCCGCCCCCCCCAACCTCTAGCCTACATCCTAGCTCTTATATGCATCAATAAATAAAATAAATCTTAAAAAAAATAACTGTGGGTAAACAGACAGAGAAACATACAGACAGATAGATAGAGGAACCCTCATACACTGTATTCCATAAGGATGTTTTCCATCCTTCATGGAAAACAGTATGGGGGTTTCTAAAAATATTAAAAACAGATCTAACAGGGCCTCCCTGGTAGCGCAGCAGGTTGAAAGCTGCACTGCTGGGCTCTCTGCAGCCTCTGCAGTACAGGTTCATTTCCCAGTAGGCCAGGGAGAAACCCACATGGTGTGGCAGACCTCTCCTGCCTCGCCCGCTGCTCCCCTCAGCAGTGTCTTTGGTCCGTCTGCCTGTTCTGCTCCCCCGCTCTCTCTGGTGAATTCAATCACCCTCCAGCACCCCTGACCTGTACCCCAGTTCTTGTATAAATAACAATAAATCTTAAAAAAAAATCTAACATATGATCCAGCAATTCCATTCCATCAGCTGAGTAATGCAAAACCACTAATTTTAGGGGATATGTGCTGCCTATATTCATTGTAGCTCTATTTACCATAGCAAAATTATGGCAGCATCCCAAGAACAGATGAGTGACTTAAGAAGACATGAGATACACACACACACAAACACACAAACATGCACACACACACAAAATAATAGTTGGCCCTAAAAAGGAGGAACAGTAGTCATTTGCTGCAACGTGGATGAGACTGGATGGAATTATACTAAGTGAAATAAGACAGATGGAGATAAACAAATACTGGATTTTTTCTACTCATACTTAGAAAATAAAAGAAAAAGAAAACAAGGAGTCAGACAACACCAAATCGAAAGCAAAACCTAGATCTGACTGCAAAAATGAACCACCGGTAAATCAGGGGCAGGGTGGAGAAAGCAAAGAGGAGAGGGGACACAGTGGAATATGGTGGAGGATTATGGATGCTTTGGTGGTGTTATGTGGTAACATGCATCTGAAGAAGTGGGATCCTGTATTTCAGAATCATATGCAGTACTGTAAACCAATATACCTTAATAAGTGTATGATAACATTAAAAAAAATCTGTAAAATACAATAAAAGTTTTGAGATATCCACAAATGGATATTTCCAAGGAAACTTTTGCAGTTGCTATTAGCTCTTTAGAGTTAGCTGCATAAAAGAGTTAGTTACATATTGTCTTTTTTTTAAAGATTTATTTGTTTATTTATACAAGCACTAGTACAGTCAGAAGTGCGGGAGGGTGAGAGAATTCACCAGAGCCAGAGCGGGGAGCAGAGCAGGCAGAAGGACCGAAGTACACTGCTGAGGGGAGCAGCGGGTGGCAGGAGAGGTCTGCGCGCCATGTGGGACCCTTGCCCAGTGGCCAGGGATTGAACCAGCGCTGCAGAGGCTGCGGGCAGCTTCGCAGCCCAGCGCTCAACCGCTGCGCCACCAGGGAGGCCCTACATATTGTCTTTGAACTAAGTAGCAGTCATTTAAATTCATACATTTCAGTCATAACACCTTACGCGGAAATATTAATGCAAAATATTACTGAAAATTTGTGATAGTGTCACCCTTTAATTCAAGATAGACTTGAATGCAACGCAAATATGAATTTGTAAATTTCACAGAGACATGGTATAGGATGCAATCAACTTAACTTCCTTGTTAGAAGGCTGAATTTTTGTCAGTAATTTGTGGAATATGGTATAAGATCTGTTAGTGTTGTGTTTCTCAAAGAGGAGAAATAAACTGGTTGGCTTGTGTAACTTGAAATAGTGAGAAATAATCTGGTTGGCTTCTTCTACAGACATAGTCCAAATGGGTTTTTAGATAATGAGACAATACTGTATAATTGTTTTTTAATATAATCATCTTGACTTCTGAGGATCCTGTATTTAAGGGTTTCTAATTTTTATTATCTCTGATGGAATAGTGAAATCCAAGAAACAGCCTTAATAAACTCATGTAGCACAGCAATCATTATGAAAGTAAGGTTTGAATTTAATTAGATCGAACAAACAAGTAACCTGTCTTGTATGCTTCTATTTATTAAATTGTATGACATCTTTTATACATATATAGCAGTCTAGGAAAAAAGATTGATAGCACTGTGTTATTTCTACTTTTTTTTTTCTTTTTGACAAGATTAATCATAGGAAAACCCTCCCAGAATGTATGGAAAAACACAAAGTGTGACTGACTGTTGAGAGGAAATGTCATAGTTCACCAGATCACAGTCTTTCCTTCAAAAAACAGGCTCTTGATTTGTCAAAATCAAATATTCAATTCAAAGGTCACAGCTTCATAACTATCTAAAAGACATTGAGTCCAATACAGCTTAACTGTATGTCCCAACCACAGTAATAAGCTGTATATATACTTTCATAGACTAACCACATTCTAAGGACAAAGTTAGTCTTGACTTCTTAAGGGGTGAATGAGAAGCATAGTTTGAAACAGAATTATCCAGCATAGAAAAAACATGTAGAGAGATTTTACAACAAAATTGTGAATTGGTGTTTTCCTCCAGTGACTTTCCTATACTGTAATGTCACAGATTTTCTCTATGATCAAGCAAAAACTATTATTTTACAGATTAGAATCAAGTGACAATAACTGAAGCAAAAGCATACAATCAAAATCTGGATGGGTCTTTGACATTTGTCGCATTGCTATTACATGAAAGAGATGACATAGTGGTTAGATTAAAAAACTATCCATTGCACACGTTTAACTACTATTAGTCAATTAGATTGAAACATGACAGTGTCTACCAATACATAGATCCCCCTAACTTTTCTTGGAACTAAAAGCCTTTTATTCAGTCAAACATATAGTGTTGATTAAATGTATGTAGCATATTTAATATGTGAAACCATAAAATGTGTGCAAAGTTGATGCCAGATTTTAAAGTCATGAAAATGGGTCACAGATGTGTGCAAGAAATTACCTGGTTTCTTTCTAATAATCCTCTCAGTCCTTTAAATAATATACTTTTTAAAATCAAGTAATAGTTTGATCACCAAAGTAAGATGTCTCAAATTTAATTTATTGAAAAAGAATCTTTAAAAACATGAGTGATTTGAACTGCCCTTTCATAGCTCTCAAGAAGATTAAAGAGACCTGAGCTTCATTTTGTGTATGATCCAGTAAAGTGTGTAGGTCTTAGATAATGGTTTAAAACAACAAAGAAAAAAGAGATATTAAGGAAAGATATATAACACTTGGTTATAGTTATGGTCTTTAATACTTGTGAATTACAGACAAACAGGATTACCCAGGGTTCTACAACCTGTTTTGATGAAAAACCATCTGTCAAGCAAAGTAAGGATGGTATTAAGCCACCATTTAGCTAGAAGATGCAGCTTTACTTAATAGTTACTAGATGAAGAGTTTGTACCACAGATCAATCAATGCTGACAGGGTGGATGATCCACAAAAATTCAGTAATTTATGAAAACTTTAGCTAAATCATACGGTCCATTCAAATATAAAGTTTCTTTTACATTTAAATGCCACAGATAAAATGTAGGGTATGTATAAAAAGGTATAAAATTTGTAATTTTAGAACGTTAGAATGAAGAAACAACATTGAATTGGTTTGCATACGAGGAATATATAATGTGGCTGTTAACTAGTGAATCCAATCTGTAGTAGCTGACTTTGAGAAAAAAAAAAAAACATGAAATTTAAGCTTCATCTGTATGTGTGTTTTCTTTAGACATACAGTAACATATCCTTGTCAATAATGAAGTATCAAGACTACAGTATTTGCTGGTACATAGTGAATACTGTAGAGGCAGGATAGGCACGAGCAGGTTTTCCCTGATCTGGCAGAGGGTTAAAGGAGTCCTGGAGCCTTTGGTGGGTTTCTCAGGCTTTTATTAAGCTTTTACATGCAGTGCAGCAACCAGGTACCTGGCAGGCAGTGGGGACCAGGAAGCCCCCCTGCTGGCCTCCAGCCCCCTGGCAAGTCTTCACTCTGGGCTTCTCTGGGCTTCTTTCTCCCCTTTTCTCTGCTGCCTCTTCTGCCTCTTCTGCTGCTTCTGATTCTGCTTCTCTTGGTGACTAACTCAATACTCCTCCCGTGGCCCACAGCAGTAAAGAAGACAGCTTGCAACAATGTAACAACTATAGATGCCCCATCAGGCAGGGCGATCCTAATGGTGGGAGGGCAGAAAAGCCTGAAAACCATTTACCCTGCAAATACTAAATACATTTTTAATGAATATATTTTATTTAGGTAAAGTTGGTTTACATCATTGTTTGTGATTTAGAAGTGTAATGTCCCCCTTCAAGTTAAGCATTAAAACAACTTTAAATAATACTTAGAGTAATATTTGATTCAGTTAATGTGCTATGTAACCTACTGGTTACACTACCTTTAAGTCTTATTAAATATAATCTTGCTGTGCTCTATTCTCATGAGAAATCATGAAAAAAAATAAGATTATATATGGCCATACAATCTATCCATTTATATTTTGTTTTCTAATATCATTTCTATTGTTGTTTCATCAGTGAAAACTAAGCCGAATTTCCTTAAATAGGGCAGTTAATTGGTTTGAGACTCCCTGGTCAGTTTATTTATTGGGCTGCAAATTATTTTCTTAGGAATTTAAAAAAGAAGTCTGACTCAAAAGAAGCTATAATTAAAACAGATAATGAGGCAAATAAGGTAAAGAAAATAGTAATTAGACATCAATTTTACAATTGATTTTTGTAAAAAAGAGGTCCTTAAAGACCAATCTATGGAAGTTTCTAGAAATTCTTTTTTTAAAGGCACAATCTATGGAGCAATTAAATTGGTTTTTGCTCTACAAGTTTTATTTCTGTATGTTTCTGAAGTAATAAAGTCAAATACTCTTCCTTTTCAGAGTAATAAAAATAAACAAACAAAGCCAATCTGAATTGTTTATAAAATTTTGAGTCTGTGAAAAACATGAAACATGTCTCAAAAGATGTGCAAACAATTCGGATTTATGAAAATATTGGCCTGTATGTTTATTTAAAAATACAAAATTAAATATATTTGGAAAGGAGCACTTCAAAGGCAGTATCTGCCAATAATCATTTATGCTGATTAATATGATGTACATGGCATAAATAATTACATGACTTATCAAGTTAAGACCCTTGTAATATTTTTTTTCTTCTCCTAAGTTAAAATTGCACACAGAATATACATATATGCTTTCTCTTGCAACTGGAATATGGTTGGGCTTTTGTATTTTAAATAAATAATTTTCCAAACTTCTCCCTTTACACTGATATTTTCATAAAGAATCAGAGTAGGAATATAAAGGGATTTTTTTTTTTTAATCCTACAGGGAGTTTCAAATTCTGAAGTGACTTTTCAGAAGAGGAGGAATGGAAGTATTAGTTTCTTTATTCAGTCTTTCTTGGTTATCACTTTGGCATAATGAAGGAAAGAGAATGAAGTGAATAAGGGAGATATACAAAGAAAAGAAAAAGAAATAATATAAAAAATAGTGTTTGTTATAGCAATTCTGGTCATCTCCATCATTTCATTAATCCTCAAGGTATCTTTAATATAGTTCATATTATTTCAAATGGTACTGATTCCATTTTGCAAATAAAGGAAAGCATAGTGCTTGTGTAGCTTGCTGAAATGCACCCTGAACACGAGTGGAATACAGTTTCCCTAAATTCTTTTCAGTTTTGTTATTCAGTTATCCAGCATGTAACAAACATGAAAGCATGGAGAAAAGCAAAGTGATTATCTAACAAAATTGGGTGAGAGATTAGTAGTTGAAAATTTGTTATTTTTAAGTTGTTCTTAATTAGAAAACAAGGGTTATCAAAAAGAAATCAAATTTATATCCTCTTCTTTATCATTCACTTTCAAAATAGAGACTTGGGAAAATTAAACAAATGCATTCAATTTTACCTTATTTCCATATTTATAAATTTGAGCTTCTACTCCATGTATGATTATGAACCTTTATTTTGTTTACTATACTAGCATTCTCCAATGAGAGAAACAGATGATTAGATAAATGATAGATACATAGATAGAGATAGATATAGAGTCATGTATATATATATATCTAAATGTTGGTCTTTTACTTACTCTTCCCTGGATTAGTACATCATCTTTTATGCATAAAAACATTGTTTTAAAGCAATTTTTCTTTATAAATAATGCTATAGATTTCAATCCAGTTAAATAAATCTCCCAGAGTGTCTCTGATTAATTTTTTAAGACTTTTCTAAGAAAATGACCAGATCAAAGAATGTGATGCTTATAAAGAGTTGTGATACATATTGCAAAAAAGCTACCATTTTATGGCTGATTTATAAATTTTTCTTTCACCAGCAATCTAACAAATATACTAATTCATGAAGTTTCACTATCACTGTGCTTGATTTATCATATTTTTGTTTTTTATATTCTTTCTTTTGTGAATTACCTGTGTACATCATGTGCCAATAGCCTATTATAAATGACATTAATTTTTATATTTTAATTTTACAGCTTATTTTATGTACCTTTCCTCATTTTTCTCTTATCTGTTGAAAACAGAGCAAGTTTCTTTAATATATTACTTCACTATCTGATATAAGTAATATTGTGACAAATACATACATAACAAGAACAAAACCAATTACATAAAAATTATTTTGAAAATATATTGTTTCAAATGTTATTATATGTGTTTAAAAAAGGAAGGACATCAGAGGGTACTATCATATCCCACATTAACAATTCATTGTCTTATTTAATATCACAGACAGAAATGTATTTTACATAAGAGGAGCTTAAGTAAGCTGACTATTCTGTGAACTATCAGCTTATTGATAAAAATGGTGCAATATTTGTCCTATCACTGTGCAGATATATGAATTCTGTTTCAGTTTTCGTGTTTATCTTTTAAAGTTTGTATCTTAGACTCTTTAAATAATGTTATCCTTTTTATAGTTGTATATTTTTTCCAAACTTGTGATTGACACATGGTGAGGTTTGTTTATTGCAGAAGGGGTAAGATTAGAACCAGTTACAAATTTATAAGAGGTCATCAGAGAAAACTTATTACTTTCCAAATAGAAAGAGTTACACATTAGGGAAATGTTTCATAATGTAGTCAAATTAAATAAATTTTATAACACATCTTTGATATTTTATATGTGTATCACAATTGATTTTTGTATATACCCAGAGTAATGCAGGGGTAAATCAGGAATTCATCATTATATAATTAAAACAAAAACTGGAATTGAATTAAATCCTAATAAAACAGATTGTTGGCTTTTAACTTATTCATTAAGCAGGTTTTGCCAACTCAATACAAATAAAATGTTTCCCAGATATTTAGAAATAATATTGTAAAAAAAAAGACCTTTTATTTAAAATGCTCACTATTTCATTTGACATATATACCTATGTCCAAACATATGTCTTCATGTGTATCTTCATGCTACTACATTGACATTTTAGTTTCTTTTCAAACTAACATTTTCTATGTAGAAGGCATGATGTGAGTCAATTAACTACTGAGAATCATGGCACTGCATGGGGAAAGTATCTTAGAGGATTGCAGAAGGTTTAGGGTAGACTTTTGGCTTGTGTCTATAATGTATTTCAATTGGTTCAAAATCCAGATCCACAGCAGCAGACGAATCCCGTAGGAAGATCTTTTGGACACAAATGCCACTGAATTTTGGAAACCAATGTTCCAGAAAATGCCTAATTAAATGGACAATTACTCTGGATTGCCTTGGAGATAGCTTCACAATTTAAGCAAAAGACCTGAAGCAGCAACTTACTCTTTAGAAAGAAAATACCTATCATTATCATCACAGTTCAAAACATACAAAACCTGAATTGCATAGTAAATCTTTGGCAAATAACCTGAGAATGAGATGACAGAAGTGTAATGTGGAAAATCTCATCAAATTACATCCTAGCATATCTATATATGTAAAGATAGGCTCTCCTTTTGAAGAGTCAAAAATAGCCACAGCTAGAATGTCATTGGGTAACACTAGGATTGTTTTTATTCAAAAATTCTGTCCAGTTCCATAATTGTATCCAGACATAACTGGAAGACAGGTTTCTATCCGTGCCTCATGGATCAGCTTCAATGCATGAACCCCATAGCACGATATTAATATATGGATTTAGGGATCTTTGTAAAGATATAATTCCATGTCACATTCATAGATAAAATGAGCTGAACAACTTGTGATCACTTACTTGTCATATACAGATCTTCAGAAATTACTTCCTCTTTGAAAATTTCCCTGATACTAACAAAATATTTTTTAAAAGATTATTTATGCATACAAGAACTGGATACAAGCCAGAGATGTGGGGGAGTGGTTGAAAGGATTCACCCAAGACAGAGTGGGGAGAAGAACAGGCAGACTGACTGAAATACACTGCTGAGGAGAACAGCAGGTGAGACAGGAGAGGTCTGCTGCGCCATGTGGGTCTGCTGGGGATAGGTTTGAACTCATGCTGCAGAGGCTATGGGTTGCTTCACAGTGCTGTGCTTAACTCCTTGCACCCCCAGGGAGCCCTGCTAACAAACTATTTTAATCAGTCCCTTTCCATTCTGTTTTAATTAAATACTAAAGTGTAGTATCACAAAAAATGTGTATGCATAATATGTATAGTTCTACCTTCACTAACTGACACATATATGAAGGTAGAAACTTCCTTTATTATACATGATGTGCAATGGCATAAAAATAATGTTAAAGTGGTTAGTTGATAATATAAATTAAATTAACACCAATAGTCCAAAATAAAATGAGAAATGAATATGAAATTAAGAGATGCAAATATGAGAAATGTGAATAAGTATAGGAATGTGAATTCTTACAAAATTGATAGAAGCAAGCATTCCATTTATTCAGTAAAGGTATACCATTAGGATGCATTTTTTTTAATTGATTAATTTATTTATACAAGCACTGGGTACAGTCAGAAGCGCGGGAGGGTGAGAGAATTCACCAGAGCCAGAGCAGGGAGCAGAACAGGCAGACTGACAAAATACATTGCTGAGGGGAGCAATGGGCATGGCAGGAGAGGTCTGCACACCATGTGGGACCTTTGCTTGTGGCCAGGGATCAAACCAGCGCTGCAGAGGCTGGGGGCAGCTTTGCAGCTCAGCGCTCAACCGCTACGCCACCTGGGAGGCCCAAGGATGTATATTTTGAAAGGAATATGTGGAGTATATTTCAAGGGCATGGGAGAGGAAAGGTTACTGAGAGCATATGAAAACATTATAAGCAGGAATTTTAGATCTTTAGCAAAATGCCTTGAACATACATATGTCCATACACCTGAATGCATTTACCTCTAAGAAATAATGGCTTTACTACTCTTATGCCTTCCAAACTCCACAAAAAAGATCAGTCTGACAAACCCAAGACCATACTCATACAATCAAGGGAAAAATACAATTTTTGGCTTTTCCTTTTAGAAAAGATGTGAACTTTGAAGAGATTGATATTGATACAGACAGAGTTGGCAAATAACAATCGTGTTCAACAGTTTTGCCTCAAATCAGATGTGTCAAAGTATTTCATAAGCAGGGCAAGAGTGAATAAAGATAAATTTTAGAAGATAAACTGAAACTAGAATCCTTATCCCCTAAAGTAGGCACATAATAATTAAATACTGTAGTAATGTATAATTTATATATAACTAATATTTGGAAGAACAAACAAAAATAATCAGAAAATCAGGACAAAGGAAGTATTAAAAGGGAGGGGAAAAGCGTTAACTAAATAAAAATAAATAAAGGAAAATGTGAAGGTAATAAATATTCAGGTAGGTGTAGCATCAATACTGTAGTAAACTAATATCACAATATAAAGCAAGTAGGGCTTTGCAAGGGGTAAATTATACTTAAAGAAAGGTATAGTCAACCAGATTGATTTTGAAGAATTTCATTTAGGAAGGAGCATAAAGTACATTTTTTTTCTTTTATACATGCAAAAGGATGTTAAATCGTGGCCAGTTATGTTCGAAAACACACACACACACACAAACTACAGATGAAGCACTAGAAAAAGGTTTACTTCAAATGCAAAGTCAAGGGTCATAATTTTTAGGGATACACAATTTTTGCATAAAGCAAAATCCCAGCTATGTACAATGATTTTACAAGGCATATGGCAGATTTTAACAAATACATTTATTTGTTAAATATATATATACTAAATATATGTATAATGATTTCTTTTAATGGGACAAAATTCAGAATGTTTATCTACAATTAGAAATTGTTGCTGGAATATGAAATCAAAGATGACATTTTATTAAGATATAAGCTTCCTATGGGCAAGGATTTGTGCTTATCTTGTTCACTGCCAAATCACCAAAGCATAATGAATGTGAATATACATCCAGAAGAAAAAAGTGCCCACAGACACCTAGCAAGTGTGAGAGAGGAGTGGGTGGTGACAGGCAGATGCTGGTCAATAGCTGACCTGTGAAGATTTTCTAGAAAGAGCAGAAGCTTCAGGGTAGAGCAAAGGAGGATGGGGTTCACCACTGGGTGCTAAGCAAAAGAGCAATACTCAAAACATTTGTTGAAGACACTCTAAAAAAGGAATGCAGTAAAACTTTCTGTTATAGAATGCTGCTGCTGAATTTTCTCATGCAGATACTTGAGCACACTAATGGGATTCATGGACAAACAAAACAAAACAAAAAACAGAAGCACCAAAACAATTTATATTTCACAAAGAGAAACGAGAGAAAGGTAGTTTGTATCAACAGGAATTTCTTGATGTGCATAACTTTGGGCAGCAGTTTGCACTTCCTCAAAGGTCTGTTTTTATTAAGTTCTTGAATTTATACTCCAAAAGTGAGTCATCCCATTTAACCAACTTTGCTTTGTCGTTCAGACATATTTTTAACATGAATTTCTTTGTATCCAGCCATTTATTTTGCAATGCCCCAGTTCAAATTATTTCAATTGCTGTTTCCCAAACAACTACACATCTCCAAATTTTTACTTGTTATCAGTAACAATGAGCTAGCCTCAAATCTCTTAAAGGTACAAGCACTTGTTACTCTCACATTTGAAATATTAATAGCTTATACTTTTTATTATAATTATTTTTGGTTTTGTTCTTGCTTGTTTCCCTCACTTTTCTGTTGATATTTATATATAAATTTTCTGATCAATCCTGTTTCTCTCTTGGTTAGAAAAAAAATGTAGATGTTCACATTTTTCTATTGATGCATTCTTTGTATCAGTCATTAGTAAGTTCAATATAATTCCCATTTTCTTTCCTGACTATATCCAAATAATTTGAGTTTGGCCCCCAATTATCCACTATCTTCTTGTCCTCACCTGCTTAGAGTCTCAGCAGTTGATTTTGAAAGAGGAGTTGGTTGGACTATTCAGGAGCCTTCCATGACATGGTATTACCTCTGTATACAGAGCAGGATGGCCAGATCAAAGCAGACAAAAACTAGCAAGCCTGTGCAGCCCTTTTAGCCCTTGACTCATTCCTGTCCTGTGCTGTTCCCTATAAAATTTAGTTAGCTCTTTTGGACTGGTAGAGGACAGTTTGCAATGTGGATACTTTTCACATGGATACTTTGTGCAGGTATTAGATACCCCCACTTGAGAAAACAGTAGGAAGTGATCAGCTTAGAGACTGGGTAGGCTTGTGAACAATAACATGATTAATTAAAATAGTATGGGTGAGGAAAAGATAAATTAACTAACAGATCATTTTAAGAACCTGATATATCTAAAATTACACACACAGCAGGTTGAGGGGATTTATAATGATTATCAAAATATTGTATTATGTAGTTGGTTTACAATGAATACAATTGAAGAAGTAAAATATTATGCATTGTGTTTGTAAGAAAAGAAAATAGTCAAATCTTAAGTTTAAGTTTAAACTTGAAGTGAAGTTTCCAGAAACTCATTTCAGGAAATATCTCAAGAAGAATTTCAAGGGCCTCCCTGATGGTGCAAGGGGTTAAGCGTCAGCACTATGAAGCAATCCACAGCTGCTGCAGCACATGTTCAATCTCCGGCCAGGGAGGTGACCCGCATGGCACAGCAGACCTCTCCTGTCTTGCCTATTGCTCCCCTTAGCAGTGTATTTCAGTAGATCCGCCTATTCTGCTCCCCATTCTGCCTCTGGTGAATCCACTCACCTCCTGCACTTCCGGCCTGCACCCCAGTTTTCTTGTATGCATAAATAAAATAAATCTTTAAAAAAAGAATTTCAAGATGTTTTGATACATATTCCTACTAGATGTTAACATTATAGATCTGAATATTACCTTCAAATAAGTTATCTGGGTTTTTCTGTTCACATTATCTCATGACGTTTCAGTCAAGTTCTGGGCTGGATGCAGAACTTGTTTCTGGAGACTTTACTTTGAGATGTACTTCAGAGCTCGTTTGTGACCATTAGTATGAGGGTTCAGTTCTTCACATAACACACTTCTCTTACAGGAATGTTCATGGCATGGCTTCCTCCCGAGCAAGTGATAGAGAACAAAAGGGAGAGAGATAGATACACAGAGACAGAGAAACCTGAGAAGACAATATACTAAATGTCAAAAAAAAAAAAAAAGTTTGCCTTCTCAGGCTCAGCAAGGTGATTATATATGGAGGCAGTCTCACTGGCTGCCATCTGTAGTTGCCTTTCTCTTAGCAGGACGTCCTTGTCCAGTCTTTATAACACCACTTTTTGCAGACTTTGCTATTCTGATGAGTGCCTGGAGCAGCTAGTTCCTCCTGTCAGACATTCATCATTAGGCTGAGAGCTAGTTTATAACAGCTAGCTCCTGATTTTCTGTCATTCGGATTTCTGGGTTTTCAGTTCCCAGATGATCTTGGAGCTCAATTCAAGGTTGGTTGATAAGATGATAACCCTTGTGTCTATAAAAACAAGTCTCAAGGAGAAAATTAGGTAAGTTTTTCTTTCTGTCTGTCTTTTACTTTATGGTCTGAAAGCAATTTAAGCCCTTAAATTCTCAGCAGTACTCTCTATAGCATGTCATGGAACCAACCTAATTGCCCACTGACAGATGACTAGGTAAAGAGATTGTTCAGTGTATACTCAATGGAATACTACTCAGCTACTAAAAAAGATGAAATAGTGGGTTTTTTCAACAAAAGGGATGAAACAAGGTGATTATGCTAAGTGAAATAAGTCGGAAAGTGAAAGACAGCAGATGGTTTCACCTACCTGTAAAATATAAAGTTATTTTATACTGGAAAAGATAGCAAAATCGAATCTTAAAACCTAGTGGAAAAGTTGCAGTTTACCAGAGGAAACAGAGTAAGCATAAGGTGATAGTACATGGAAGGGGATAGGGCATTGCCTCTGCAGTTTTGCTGAAAGTGAGTGAAGCATGTACCCAAGTGGAAGAATAAAAATGTAACCTCAAAATTATAAAGACATTTAGGGAATGTCTTTATATTATTTAAAATAATATAAAAATGCAGTTTATAGAAAATAAATAAAATTTGAGTAGTGTAAAAATATCAAATCTAAGACAAACACTTCTTTTTATAACTCAATATTAGAAGTGACTTACCGTTACTTCTGCCATAAAAGCAGGACATAAAAATTAACTTTTTACAGTGTAGGAGAGGACAAAACAAGACATGAATACACTCTATGTTTGTCGGTGATGGTATGAATGGGGATCATCTTAGAGGCTGCCCTAAGATATAAAATGGCTTTGAGTATATTCTAAACACAGAAATTCTGAGGCTAAGATGTCAGCAATTAAACCAAGCCGCAAGACTTACACATGGGAGAGCTGGAATTGAAATCTACTTTCTGCATCCTAATCTTTTACCACTGATAATAGTTCCTAATTTAATAGTTTAAATGTTAATGGTGCTTTATATTTTTCATAAAGTTTTAACACTATCCATTCTGCTTTTTATACTAACTTGCAAAAGTTCAACTGTTAAACTTTAATAATTATCTTAATATTTAGATAATATTAAGATTAATTAGGTAATATTTAGATACAAGAGAAAATACTGGAGGGAAGAGACAAATGATCGAATGTAAAAGTACCCATATTTCTGAAGCAAAAATATATTATTGAGCAAATGAATATAATAAAGATTCCAGCAGAACTTCCAGCCCAGGTGCAATGAACACTCCAACACAGGCATAATCGACAAGTTTGCTTACTTACAGCTCCTTCCCTTTCAAAATTCATGGCCAGGGCCTCAGCACTCTTATTTACAAGGTCGGGCAGCCGGCCAAGCTGGTCTATCTCTCCAAAGCCATCCCCAAATGCCTGCATCTTTCCCGGCTTGCCTTGCCCCCCTTGTCTGGAGACTTTACCCCAAATGGCTGTTATCAAATCAATGATAACATTGATTACAATGTTATCAATGTAACAGATATGGACACGGTTGTGTATAAAAGGAACCGTTAGTCTTTAAACAGGTGCTCAGACCCTAAAGGGGTATAGAAGCCTGGGACCTCATGCATGAGTAATAAAGCTTCTCCTGACCTCGCCATTCCTGAAGTACCACTTGTTCTTCCTCTGCCTGGGTAAAAAGTAGAATGTATTTCTACAACATTTCCATATTCATCATAAGAAATTACTGTTTACAAAGTGTGGGATATATACCACAGATGGGAGATGTCAAGTGTTAGACGGATATGACATTAATACGAACTCCCTTCATGATTCACTTTCAAAGGGACAGCTTCCAAAGCTGTTATCAAAGAGAATGTCAATTTGATGCTGCTTTGTTTTGGGCAATCCTCTGAAATAACACCCTGTAACACCATGGGAGTAGCCTCAGGCTCACTTGTTCAACAGAAATCTGCTACTAGCTAGATTACAATAGTAATTTTAAAATAGGCTTTATTTTATAAAACAGTTTTCACATTAACAAAAAAAAATTGAGCCAAAAGAACAGAGTCTCCATATATCCTCTGCCATCCCACAAACACACCATCTCCCCCACTATCAATACAGCTACCTGAGTGGAACCTTTGTTACAATCAATGAAACTACATCGATACATCATAATCACTCAACATCCAAACTTCATTTTAAGGTTCACTCTCTGATTGTAAATTTTATGGGTTTTGGCAAACATATAATGACAAGTATCCACTATTGTTGTATCATACAGAATAGTTTCATTGCCTTCAAATTCCGTTGTGTGCTGCCTATTCATTCTTCCCTCCATTTTATCCCTCTAATCTTTCACTGTGCTGTATTCCCTTTCCAGAATGTCACATAGCTGATATCATAGAGCATGTTTCTTTCCTTTAACTTATGCATTTAGGATTCCTCCACATATTTTCTTTTCATGACTTGACAGCTCATTGTTTTTTAATGATGAGTAAAATCTATTGTTGGATATATGAGCTACAGTTTATGTATCCAATAATCTACTGAGGACAATATTTGTTATTTCCAAGTTTGGCAATCAAGAACAAAACTGCTATAAACTGTCATGTGAGGTTATTGTGTGAACCTTTTTTAACTCATTTGGGTAAATATCAAGGAGTGTGGTAAGTATGGTTAATTTAGTAAGAAACTGCCAATCTGGTTCTCAAAGTGGCTGTGTAATTTTGTATTCCCACCAAAGAGAATGAGAATTCTTGTTGTTCCACCTCAGATTTTGAAACAGCAGTGTTTCATGATGGAGGAAAGAATAAAAAACCAAAAGGAGGCATCGCAAGACTAAAATCTGACTCACACAAGGAGATGTGGGTAGAGGGGGATTAACATGACCATTAACCCAGCTGTAGAAATCAAGATCCTTAGGCTCCAATGCCTTATCACAAGACCCAAGACCCTAGCAGGTATCAGACTGCCATAGGAGTGTCTGGAGCACAGACCTGAAGGTAAAGACATGGAGACTGGGCCCATTTTAGAATCTCCTGTTTGGATTCTGCATATATATCCAAAATCAGCAGCAAACAGGCCACTCCACAAAGGAATGAGCCCCTCCCAAAGAGAGGACTGTATCAGTGCAGTCTCTGCGCTGACATGGGGCAGCAGTCCTTCTGCCCACCTGTGCCTATGTAGGCTCTTCTTTTTAACAACTCTCTCCTCTGCACGGCAGCAGCTTCCTGCCTGCCCGTGACCTGTACCATGCCAGGGACTACTCCTCACTGACCTTCCTCAGCAGAGGCAGCTCTCCTCAAAGCCCTCTGCCTGTAACCATGCAGGCCTCTCTTAGCAAACCTGCCCCTTTCGGGGTAGCTCTTTTTGCCCACTTATGTCTATGCAAGTGTCCTTTATTTTTCTTTCCCCTTTCCCTAATAAACCTGATCTTTAAATATAACTAAGGTCTCTGTCTTGTGGAGAAACTTGCCTGGGGAACTCACCACATGCCACTGAAAAGGGAGATCTGATGAAACCAGAGTGAACACAAGATCCCTGCACTCGAAATCTACTAACTCCAAAAACTACATCATCTCATATTTTGCACATTCTGATAGATATGCAATGGTATTTTGATTTGAATATCCCTGCTGACGTATGATCTGAAACCAGCTTTCATGTGCTTATTCATCATCTGCATATCTTCTTTGGTAAAGATGTCTGTTTAGCTCTTTGGTATATTTTCTTACTTTTGGAATTTAAGATTTCTTTGGAGGGCCTCTCTCGTGGTCTAGGGGTTAAGTGTCAGTGCTATCACCTGAGTTTCATCCCTGGCCAGGAAGTTAACCCACATATGGCACAACAGACCTCTCCTGTCTCACCTTCTGCTCCCCTTAGGAGTTTATTTCAGTAAATCCGCCAGTTCTGCTCCCTACTGTGTCTCTGGTGAATTCTCTGGCCTAGTTTTTCTGACTGGCCTAGTTCTTCAGCCTCTGCAGCTATAGTTAGATCCCAGGTCCCTGACCAGGGAGCTAACCCACATGGTTCAGCAGACCTCTCCATGTCTCCTGTCTCCATGCCCCTCCCAGTGCTCCCCTCATCAGTTTTTTTTCAGTGGATCTGCCTGTTCTGCTCCCCATTCAGTCTAGTTCTTCTATGTATAGATAAATAAATAAATAAATCTAGAAAAAAGTTTAAAAATAAGATTTCTTTGTATTTTTTTGGGTAACAGTTCATTATCAGATATTTCTTCTCTCAGTCTATTATCTTCTTGTTTATTTGTGAGTGTTTTTGCTTGTTGTTTGTTTGTTTTGCAGAACAGGTTCTAATTTTAATGAAACCCAAATTATCAAATTTTCTTTCATGTGTTATGTCTTTGGTATTATACCTAAAAGTCATTATCAAATCCAAGGTCATCTAGAAATTTTCTCATGTTATTTTGTAGAAATTTTATAATTTGGCTTTTTGCATTAGGTCTGTGATCCAGTATGAATTACTATTTTTAACGATGTAATTCTGTGTTCTTTTTTTTTATGTAGATATCCAGTTATTCTAGCACCATTTGTTGAAAAGACTAATTTACCTATTGTATTAACCTTGCTCCTTCATCACAGATCAGTTGGCTATATTTATGCAGATGTATTCTGTTTTATGTGACACTCGATTCTATTTCATCGATCTGTTTATTCTTTCCCAGAACTAAACTGTTTCTTGATTACTGTTACCTTACTGTAATGATATTCTTTTTGACCCATCATTCTTGCATGTACTTCTATTTCTTGTCATTGAAACTTATCTTCCATTGTAATACTGACATAAAAATCTATGTAAAATAATGTGTTAAGTTTAAAAAGGGGTCTATTAAACTACATTGAACCAAATGTAGCATTAATCTAAATGATAAGCAAAATGGTAAAACAAAACCAATGCGCAGATGTTTTAATATTAATATAACCTAAAACATAGTAAGATGTGAATTGTCAGATATTATTCCCTCTCTTACTCTCAGCATTATACCATAGTTAAAGTCAAAATTCTACTGAGTATGGGCCTCCATGGTGGCACAGGGGTTAGAGACATAACACTATCAAACTATTGCTAGCAACTGCAGCATGAGTTAGATCCTAGGTCCCTGGCCAGGGAGCTAACCCACATTGTTCAGCAGACCTCTCCTGCTCTCCTGTCTCCACCCACCTCCCCATGCTCTCCTCATCAGTTTTTTTCAGTGGATCTGCCTGTTCTGCTCTCCATTCAGTCTCTGGTGAATCATCTCACCACCCGCACCCTCTGCACATCTGGCCTACACCCCAGTGCTTGTATGCATGAATAAATAAATCTTAAAAAAAATTTGGCTACGATCAAGTGCAAAAAAAAATTCAACTGAGTATATTTTAAAAATCTTAATGACTTTATTTAACAACTCATGTATCAATCAGCATTTAATCTAGCAAATATAAAGGAACTCCAAGGATCTGTACAAAAGTAAATACTTATGGGCAGAAGGGTGAGGAACAGGAAGTTATACTAAGCAAGACAATAGATTGAATATGGCAAGGTGACTTCCCTTAAGGAGATAGTAGGATTCTATGAGGCAGATGACTTAACTAATACTACACTGGCAATTCCTGATTGACGGTTTAGATTCCATTCCAGTTGAGTCAAAACTTTAATTAAGTTAAATACTGGGTTGGTGACATAGGGCTTAATATACTATACGCTACTAACATATTGGATCTGGATCTTTCCCATTATTAAAAGTCCCTTGATACATATTTGTGAATGATGATTAGAATCCATTTTATGGATATTTACTAATGCCACCATCTTGGAAATATTTGGTAATTTAATATAATAAGGCTGGCAATGCTTTAAAAAATTAATTTATGAAAATGAGCAGTTTTTAGTACCTAAGTGGTTTGTATTTCTTTCTTAGAACTGACTGCTTATGTGCATGGGATTTCATATTTCTCACTAAGATGTCAGAATTTTCACGTAAGTAACATACTAACATTATCTCTGATATCAGTTCAAAGAAATTTTTCAGTTAATGCTTAAATAATTACCTGATAATTTGTTCTTAGTGGTTTAAAATATTTATCACTGGTAGCAGCCCATTCATGTGTAAGTAGTTTTTCCCACCCTAGCCATCATTTTCCCTTTTAGCTTTTTGGTTTTTGTATATTTTAAGTTTATATCTAAGCTATTAAAGCAAAGTTGACTTTATATTTTACTGATAAATTTTCTAAAAACACTTATAGAATAACTCCATAATCTCAGCTTTGCAGGTTTTATATTTTTAATACAAAGGAAAAAATCATTCAATTTATTTCATTCATGTTTTGAAACCAATGCATCCTGACACTCTATGAGTTTGCATATGGTCTCTACTTCTCTTTATATATATATATTTTTTTTTAAAGATTTATTTATGTATTTATTTATACAAAGCACTGGATACAGTCAGAAGCGCGGGAGGGTAAGAGAATTCACCAGAGCCAGAGTGGGGAACAGAACAGGCAGACTGACAAAATACACTGCTGAGGGGAGCAGCAGGCAAGACAGGAGAGGTCTGCAGTGCTATGTGGAACCCTCGCCTGTGGCTAGGGGTTGAACCGGTGCTTCTGAGGCTGTGGGCAGCTTTGCAGCCCAGTGCTCAACTGCTGTGCCACCCGGGGAGACCCTATCTTTATATATTAATATTATTAACTTAGTTTTAATATAATAAGTAATATTAGAAGTAATATTAATAATTTTAGAAGTGAAATAGTACTTTTCACTTATTTCTTTTTAAAAATGATTTATTTTTATTTATGCATACAAGAACTGGGGTGCAGGCCAGTGGTGTGGGGAGTGAGAGCATTCATCAGACACAGAGTGGGGAGCAGAACAGGGGAATTTATTGAAATACACTGCTGAGGGGATTAGCAGGTGAGAGGTCTGCTGAGCCATATGTGGGTAGCTCCTGCAGAATGAACTCCAGCCGTGGCTGGTGATAGGTTGATAGCACTGAGACTTTAATCCCTGTGCCACCAGGGAGGCCCCCTTTTAACTTATTTTTGTATAAAATGGGACCTTAGTATACTTTTTTTAAATTAAGCTTGTCTTCAGGTTTAGACCAAGATTTTTTTTTTTTTTTTTTTTTAATAGAGGCATGTTTTATTTATTTATTTATTTGTTTGTTTGTTTGTTTATACATGCACTGGGTACAGTCAGAAGCGCGGGAGGGTGAGAGAATTCACCAGAGGCAGAGCGGGGAGCAGAGCAGGCAGAAGGACCGAAGTACACTGCTGAGGGGAGCAGCGGGCGGCAGGAGAGGTCTGCGCGCCATGTGGGACCCTCCTCTGGTGGCCGGGGAGCAGCCGGGGATCAAACCGGCGCCGCAGAGGCTGCGGGCAGCTTCGCAACCCAGCGCTCAACCGCTGCGCCACCGGGGAGGCCCTAGACCAAGATTTTTAACCGCTATGTGATGGAAATAAAAATATAAAAAGGTAAGCCTTTCTGATCTTACTTTTATGTGGGAACCAAAAAACAAAAAAGCAAGAAATAATGAATTTCATGGGTGTAAAGAACAGGGTGGTGTTTGCAGAGGTGGAGATGTGAGAAATAATGTCAAAAATTATATATAAATATCAGAATTTCACTATACTGTAGTATTCAGTTACCATTGGTAACCTTTGGTAAGTTTTCAGGATCATATTTCACTTCATGTTATTTTGTGTGAATTATTTGCATGTTTACAACATCTTTGATGAAACTTGATAGAATTTTTCTGACACTGCTAATACCACACAGGAGAAATCTAATTTTTAATGATTATCTCTAGGAATAAAATAATCACCATGCCTAACTCATATCAACTAGGTCATATTCTATAATAAGATTTCTTATTTTTTCAACTCTTCAAACAATCCATACCCAGACTATTGTGTAGCAATTTCACACTGCCTAAACTTTATAATCAGTCCATGCTGAGGGTCATGGTGGATGAATGGAGAAGTTCAATGGCATCTTTTATTCCCCCAATAAGTCATAGATAAAATAGTGACAGATTTCAAAGGAAGAAACCATTGATTCCCCCTCCCCCCCAGTCTGGTGAATCTTCCTGTACACAGAGCCAAGTGCATTCTCTTCAGGAATTTATTTTAAAGACCAGTAAACTGGATTACAAAGTGGTGGTGAGGAGGAAGGGGGGGATAATCCCATTAACACTGGACACATTTCCATGCACACACACATTTTGTTAAATTTATTTTGATTTATTTTAGTTACATATGGGGGCACTCTTAAATAAAAATGCCATTTACCTAATTATTTCAGTCCCACTCTGGAAAGTGTATTGCTACATAAGCCTTTTCAGATCACTGATTTTTTGCCTTTGTGTGTAGAACCTACAGCCAAAGCCTAGAATTCTAATCCCTGCCTGTCCATCACTTGCTTAGTGATTTAGGACAAAGTCACTGAATGGCTTCATATTACAGGAAAAGATACATAAATTTCCAGTTACACCAGTCATGACTCTGTCACTTACTAGTAAGGCAATGTGGAAGTCCAAAATGTCTCTGAGTCTCCCTATCTCTGTTAAACACTTAAATTAATTAAACAAGGAAGCCACTATAGTGAGGTGGCTCTAACTCCAAGCAAAGGATATAAACAAACCTAAGTGAAAACTTATGTTTGAAATTCACAACATTGAAACCAAACACAACCGATCACACATAGCCACCTTGATTTAAGATCTAATAAATAATAATTCCCTACTTTGCACCCACCTTGTTTCTATAAGTCTTTCACTGATCTGTCAGTAGAGTGCCCCTGCCTTCTTCAGACTTGGCACTGTCCCATTCAAATTAATATTTGCTAACGTGAACTCTTAAAATTTTTAATATGCCTCAGTTTTTCTTTTTACAATTCACTTCCTGCACATGTGTTAAAGAGTATGGAATGTGAGTGCCAAACCTGACACAAAATAGGTATTTAATAAATGGCAACTTCTATAATATAAAAACATATTTAATAAATAGCAACTTCTATAATATAGCAAACATATATCATACAAAACACACACACTTAAAAACACAGAAAGTATCCAGCAAGAAAGTATGGGTAAGTATAAAAGGGTAAATGTAATGGTGATGTTGTAGAAAAATACCTTAAAATCTTTAAATCTCAAATACGATAAGCCTGTGAAACTTACATCTAAAAATATATAATTGTTGTGTAAAGTAATTTGGGTCCAATTTCTCTGTTTTGAAAATAAAGCCGTGATCCCTTCCAATTTTAACTTGGAAAATAATCTGAATTCATTTTATTTAAACTGCTATCATGGGGTTTACCCTTGATTTCTTCTGATTTTGCCAGGAAGGATGTCATTATCAGTTCTGATACAGACCAGGTCTGTCTCATTTCTGAAAGTAATTCATTTACTTTGTTTAATTTACCCCCACCTGAATCTCAGGCTCTAGTCTGTGGTTCTACTGGATGGAATTCAGTTAATAATATTGAATGAGTCAGAATCTATATATATGATTTTTTCTGCAGTTACCCTAGCAGCAAATTAAAAAATATTTATATATTTTTTAATATCAACAGCCACTGCTGGATGTATGATGTACTAAATTATTTTATGAACTACACTGCTGTCCTTTGTTTTTATAGTCAGTGGTTTTTCCTGGGGGAACAATCATGTTTTAATGTGTTTGTCACACATTGTATGCTTTAAAATTATTAACCAACACTTTCTACAAGAGTATAATGTACATAACCTGATCCTAAACAATAAAAATTAAAATAGGAAACTGTACTTCAACTTTAACAAAAAAGAATTTTTAAGTAACTCTAAAATATTTTAGGTTGATATTTTAAATGGCAATTAAATAAATATCTACCATGGAAAAGCTCAGGTTAACTTAATAATAAGGGATTTTTATTAATCATAATTAATACATCTAAAAGGCTTGAAATGATTTATATATCGCTTGAAGTTTTTGTTACATTATTGAAATTCCAATCACATATTACCTATACACATTTCTTTAAAATTTATATTAACATGGGACTTAAGTGAAAATCTTTTTTAATATGTGTTTAATACTTCTTTTGCATCAAGTTAACTTTCACAAAATCTTTGTTTGTGTTATTAAAAGAACAGAGCAGATATAAATGCTAAGAGATAGCAACCCTTGTATAAAACCACTGGACTTGATGTAGAACTACTCAAGTCAGTTCTTTTTTTTTAAGATTTATTTATTTATGCATACAAGAAATGGGATACAGGCCAGAGTGGGGGGGTGAGAGGAATTCACCAGAGACAGAGTGGGGAACAGAACAGGCAGACTAATTGAAATACACTGCTGAGGGGAGCAGTAGGCGAGTCGGGAGAGATCTGCCGTGCCATGTTGGTCACCTCCCTGGCCGCCATGTGTGCTGCAGTGGCTGTCGATTGCTTCATAGTGCTGCATCTTAATCCCTTGTGCCACCAGGGAGGCCCTACTCAAGTCAGTTCTGCTGTTGATACTACAGTAGTACCTAAATTTGAACAGAATTTTCTTTTAATTAAAAAATACTTTTATTTATTTATTAATATAATTTATTTATTTATTTGTATTTTACATCATTGTTCATTTTGTAAATGTTTGCTTTCTCCTCTCAGGTATAGTCCCCACAGAAATGCCCCCACCAATTCACCTGTGCGCCACCACCATACACAAACCCTTGTGCTCTTTCCTTCCCTGTTTTGATCCCTGTCCCTCCCTCTCCCCTGCAGAATGTCTTTGATTTATAGTACAGCATTTTTAATTAAGAAAGTAACTACTGAGGGCACTTGTATTAACTATACACAATCCTACTACAGGGTCATGATAGAGTTATTTACAATTTAAGGGAAGCATTGAATTACTGAAAAAAAATTTGAGTTTCTTCCATAATCAGTATGTCATGAATGAGTCCTGGGAGCAGCAGAGAAGAGAATTTTTCCAATACTTGAGAAAAATTGAAAGTTCATGTTGTAAGTACGAATCAAGTTGTTTTTGGTCACACTGGGAGCACTCTGCTTTTAGCACACCTGTAGCATGTCAAGTTAGTTGATTGCATTCATTCTTGATGTATTGAATTGTATGATTTGTTTCTTAGGGAGATGTGATTTATTTTTACTAGAACAAAAATTGTTGGTTGTTTATATAACAATTTTGACAGAGACCCTCAACAAATATTTGTTTTTTTTTATATTTCATTAATATAGTCTCATGAATTTGCTAATGTCTTACATATTTTGAACAAATAGAAATTCAAAACTGTATTGTGTTTATTTGAGTTGAAAGAAATTATAGTTTTGTTTTTATAAGTTGCAGGACCAGCATGAATATATAAAAGATACTTTACTGTTGATAATGTAGTAGAACTGTAAACTTTAGAATATGCAGTATCCTTATAAACATATTCTATAGTTATAGTAATTTCCCTGCAAAACTCACTAATAATTAAATTAATTCAGAGTAAAGCTACAATTGAATGTCAGTTTTTGCCTTCCTACCAGAATGTCAATGATAAAATATATTGCTAATTCTCAAAGATGTTGAAAATAAATGAAACCAGACACTTTCATTCACTGTGGGACCCAGCAATATGACATAATAATTACACTTTTAAGAATTTATCCTGAATAATACTTGAAGAATCTCAAAAAGAATTTATTTGTGTTTTTATGGTTGCATTTTTTGTGAGTAGGAAAGAAAGAAAAAAACAAGAGATGATTTAAAAAATTAAATCCTGTGATCAATAGAAAAAATTGCATGCAAATTGGAGATTAGATGCATAATAAAATTTTATTAACATAATTAAATAGTAAAATACCTGTCATGCAGTTGAGATATGCATAGTTTAATCCCATATCTAGTTTAAAAGTTATAATATACACATTAGAGTATATAATATAAACTCTTAAGAATTCATACGTAAAACACTTCTCATTGATTTTTTTTCAGAGAAGGGATTATAGGATATTGTCATTTTTGAAATTATATGGTACATCAAAATGGATTTTATTTTAATAGATATAAATTTGTTAGGCTGCCACAGCAAAATATGACATAGTGACTGACTTACAGGAATATATTTTCTTACAACTTTGTAGGTCAGAAGTCAGAGTTCAAGGTGTTTTCAGGGTTAACTTTCTCTGAGGCATCTCTCCTTGGCCAATAGAAGATTGTCATTTCTCTTGTGCTGACACGATTTTTCCTTTGTGCATGCCTTTGTCCTGTTCTCCTTTTATAAGGCCACTAGTCACACTGAATTAAAGTCTACCTAATGACCCATTTTACCCTATATTTTTTAAAAATTTTTATCTCCAAATACGGTCACACTCACTATGCTTTAGGACTTCAACACACACATTTTGGGATAACACAATTCAGCTCATAAGAGTATACAATACTCAGGGTCTCCCTGGTGCTCGGTGGATAATGTCTCAGCACTATCAAGCTATCCCCAGCCACTGAAGCACGAATTCCATCCCTGTCCAGGGAACTGACCCACATGGCACAGCAGACCTCTCCTGTCTCACCTGCTGCTCCCCTCAGCAGTGTATTTCAGTAGATCTGCCTGTTCTGTTCCCCACTCTGTCTCTGGTGACTTCTCTCAAACACCTTGCACCTCTAGCCTGTACCCCAATTCTAGTATGCATAAATAAATAAATCTTAAAACAAAGAGTACACAATACTCTAGTAATTAAAAAAATGGAAATAGACAAAAATACAATAGTTTTCCCTCCTTCCTCTCACTGAATAACACCAATTTTCTTGGTAATGTCTCTATATTCACCTATAAAACTATTTCCCAGATTATCTGTTCCTTAGGAGTAGCCGTTTGATACAATTCTGAACAATGAATTTTAAATCGAACTGTTGAAAAAGGCTATTGTGACAGCTAGTTAAATAGTGCCCACTGATATGACTTACTTTGGCATTTTCTTTTCACTTTTTCCATCTAACTTGTGGCAATTAGAGCAGGATTTCTAGCAGTTATCCTAAAGGAAAGAGAGTGGCAAGGTAGACACTGAACTCCTTTTGACATTGTAGACTTATTGGCTTGTGGATTAATTGATGTTGAGGAAATCTATATTAGATGTAAGCCATTATTATTTGAATCTTCTTCTTATTAAACTAAAACAGTTTTTTTTAAAGATATATTTATTTATGCAGACAAGAGTTGGGTGTAGGCCAGAGATGTGGGGAGGGGGATGAGAGGATTCACCAGAGGCAGAATGGGGAGCAGAATGGGTGGATTGACTGAAATACACTGCTGAGGGGAGCAGTGGGCAAGACAGGAGAGGTCTGCTGTGCCATGTGGGTTATCTCCCTGGCTGGGCATCTAATTCGTGCTATAGCGGCCGCCCATAGCTTCATAGTGCTGAGACTAAACCCTTTGCACCACCAGGGAGGCCCAAATAGTTTTAATATGAAAAATTTAAAGAAGACAACTGGGGTAAGAATTCCTTTTTTATTTTAAGATTTTATTTATTTTTGTGTAGAAGAACTGAGGTGTGAAGCCAAAGGTGCTAGGGGGTGAGAGTATTCACCAGAGATAGAGTTGGGAGCATAATGGGAAGATGTACTGAAATACCCTGCTAAGGGGAGCAGCAGATGAGACAGGAGAGGTCTGCTGTGCCATGTGGGTAGCTCCGTGGCTGGGGATGGAACTTGGGTCATGGTGGTGATAGTGCTGAGTATTAACCCCAAGAATTTCTAATAAATAGTTACTTTCTGACATCTGAGGTGATTGCCTTAATGAAATTACACTCAAGACCAATAGTACAAATCAAGATATAATTAATATTCTTTGGCTTTCAAAAGTTTCATGTGGCAGAGTACTACATATTTGTATAAATTTGAATTTCATAATAGATTCCTGGAGATAAAATTGTATCACATATTAACATCAATCGATGGAGAATACATTTTCCCAAAAACTGAGACTCTCAATAGCTTTTCCTCATTAGGATAAATATCTCTGCTACATTTTATAGTTATGGTTATCTGAGTAATTCTGTTACTCAACTCAGCACATTTAAACATGTTATATAAAAATAAAAAAAGTGATGGTAAAAGATTGTGCAATGGAAGCTTAAGTTACTCATTTTAGTCAACAGTCAAATAAGGTATTTTTTTTCACCTTTTAACATGATTTTTAATCATTGTTTTGGAAGTGTATACAATGGTACATATGGATCACTATTTTTTCGATGAATTCTCATATTTAAAACAGTTAAGAGGAGCCACAAAACGGCAAAATATAAAATATAAAAAGATACATAGTTACTGAGTAACTTTTGTGTGCAAGACTTGCAATAATGCCTTAGAATTTATTAAAGTTTTAATAAATTTATGCTGTACTGCATTTCCCCATTACATGTTATAACAAAGATTATTTTCCTCTAATCTTCACCAACTAATAAGAAAATGAAATATATTTATCTCTTAGGAGGAATTAAACCTCTTTTATTCTCTCAATCCTCTCCATTTCTTCAAATAAATGGGTCATAATCTACGGCTAAATGTTCCATTGCTAAGGATAAGATGGGTTATAAAATCTGAAGACACTGGTGGTGACTATGCATATAAAGGTGGGAACTTAAAAAGTATTCAATGAACCCAATGCATTGCATACATTTCTATACCCACTCCTGCCACACACTGTACTCATTTCCTCAATGATGGAGCCTAATCTGTAGATAAGAACCAATACTTAACAATACTAAATAGTTTCTTTCTCCCTTCTCTTGTCACTTAAACACACACACACACAGATGCACACACTAACTTATCTCAAAACTAATTAAAATTTTGATACCACAGTGTAAAAAAAATAACACCCTAAAGTCACTTTCTATGAACAAAAATAATGGTGTTTACATTCTTTCCCTGATTGGAGAAGACAGAATCTATACCCTAAGACAGCTAGCATCAAGATAGTATTCTATCTCTCTCTTCCTCCCTCCCTCCTCTTCCCTGCATGTTTGGAAATAAAACAAGACTCGTTATGTAGTTCTTTATATAGGTTGTGTGTTCTTTTTCTTGTTGAAACCTACCTATGTAAATGGGGGATAAAAGAATCTAATCCAACCTAGTCCTTTAAATCATGCTATTGGCACTTGAAGTGAAATTTCTGGATTATAATAGAGGCATGCTTTGATTTTCCTGCCATGTTCTACATACATATTCTCCTTAGGACCTAACTGGGAAGACTGGTTAAGAATAACATTTGATTTTCTAGAGTTAAATTTAGTGCCATCACTAATTTTCATTTAATGTATATTCATGTTAGTACCCTATTTCATTATCCATATTAGAGAGCATACCTATTTTATTTTAAATCTCTCATTCATCAATACATTGCTCTGTTCTCCATCTTCAGAGTTAAGGGCAGTTTGCAATCCTTCCTCTATGTATGATATTCATGTCAAGTTCCTATATTTTCTTCAGCTTACTTGGTCAGAACTGGCTCTTGGATAGGAGCTCTAGCCTAGTGTCCTGCAAATACCAAATGGAATTTGCATCTAAATATTCTTTAAACTCTTTTATATTTCTGTCTTAATTTGAGAGGGGGAAGAACAGAATGAAAATATTTTAGTGCCTCCTTGGTGGTGCAAGGGGATATGCACATCACTGTGAAGCTATTCACAGCCTGTGTAGCACGAGTTCCATCCCCATTGGGCCAGGGAGCTACCCACATGGTGCAGCAGACCTCTCCTGTCTTGCCTGCTGTTCCTCTCAGCAGTGTATTTCGGTAGATCTGCCTGTTCTGCTCCCCACTCTGTCTCTGGTGAATCCTCTCACCACCCCCATACCTCTGGCCTGTATCCCAGTTCTTGTGTGTATAAATAAATAAATCTTGAAAAAAAATTCTTGAAAAAAAATATTTTATCAAATATTAAAAGGACATGTAAATGGACATAGCCTTAGCCCGTATATTAAAAAAAAAATTGCCTTACAAATATCTCATAATTATAGCCATAACGATAATGGAAACATAATATATTTACAACTACTATCATTTATTGAAGTAGTGTTCTGAGGGCTTTCTATAGTTTGGTTTGATCCTAACAGCAAACTAGAAATTCAGGCAAATTATTTTCATTTTGACAATGAAGAAAATGAAGCAGTGGAAAGTCAAGAGACTTTCTGAGAGTGTTATGTTAAATAGAGATAATGATAAGTCTATATTCCGGTCTGCCTGTCTCCAGCAACTGTATGCTTAAAATAGTAAGTTACATTAATGTCATAGGCAAAAAGACTTACAGAACATAGTGTCATTCAAGACAGGTAATGACCAAGCAGAGCACATGTATACATTATGCTGTGGAAAAACACTTTTAATTGAGTTTCACTGAATGTGAAGATAAGCTCTTCTTAATCAGGAAATATTTTCTTATTTCCTTTGAATTCTATTGCAAATAGATTATGCAGCCAAATGTCCAGTTTAAATTAGTATTTTATTCTTTTTTAATTGGAAAAATAAAATGTTTTAAAATAAAGACTTTTTGATAGTAATGAAAATATGTGTATAAAGGTCTAATACTTAATTGCCTTATATCTTAAAGTTCATACAATATGGACATCAGCTTTATTGACCACAATTTCCACTCTTGTGTGTCAAGAGATCAATGGACCAAGAGTCACAAAAATCAGAATCTATTTTAGTGTCTGCCACATGCTGTATAATATTGCATGTGTCAACACAATTCTTTAGGCCTCATCAACTTCAAGCATAAAGAGTGATAGCATTGCTTTTGTCTTTTTCCTTGCCAGTATGAGGTAACTTGATTCAATTTTATGCTCCTTGTTGCCAAACTCTGATGAAATGTATTGTCAGATCTTGTTTTACTTTGAGTCCATACTGTGTGCATGTCTAAATTATCATTCAATATAGTAGCAGATTTGCAAGGAATTTAGTTGCCACCATCCCCTGTATTGAATAGAAGTCTATATTAAGTGTGCAATATTTTCCTCTGAAATTATCAAATTTCATTTTATGCTTGCCTACTCACCCTATATTTGGCCTGGTAAGTGCCTTCCAGAATTAACACGGGCTGCAGTTTACATTTTTTTCTCTGATAAGGATCAGCTTATTACATACTAGATTTATTAAATTATTAAATGCTTTAATATTATTTCCTGGATAATTAGAAATTGGTTTATAATATTAGTAATTGGTTTATAATATAAAACTAGCAAAATACTCCCTTAAATCTATACTGAAGTTGCAAAATGTCACATGTAACTTCAGTTAACAATTTTACAGAGAAACCATTCCATCAAACACAAAATAACACACTGCGCTATTTTTCATCTGAGTGCCTAAACTTGAACTGACATTGAGAAATGGAGTTTGTCATTTAAGATCAGGGTCAGGACAAGATCTAGTCAAGGACAACTGGATTATAAAAGGAAATATGATAAAGATAAATTGTCTTTTACTAGGCAGTATAATCGACTAGAGATTTTAGGCTTTTAATATATAATTTGTAGCAATCACAAAGGGTAGAATATTAGTAAAGAAAAGAATATTGAATTTTTTTAGATTTATTTATTTATTTTTAATACAAGAGCTGGGGTACAGGCCAGAAGCACAGAAGGTGAGAGACAGAGCAGGGAGCAGAACAGGTAGACGGACCAACAGCACTGCTGAGGGGAGCAGCAGACAAGACAGGAGAGGTCTGCCGTGCCATGTGGGCATCTCCCTGTTGGCTAGGAATTGAACCAGCACTGCAGAGGCTGCAGACAGCTTCATAACGTGGCACTCTACCAGCTGCACCACCAGAGAGGCCCAGAATATTGAAATACTGATGGTCAAATCTCCCGTGACTATCAAGCCACTCATTTTGGATGAAAAGCTTATATATGGAACACTATGTAGTTTATATTTAAGTCCATTCAAATAGCTATGAAGATTTCCTTAAGACAATTTATCTCTGTGATATTTGAGCAAATTAATGAATCACTTGACTTACTACTTGCTTAAAATAGATACCTCTATCTGGAAGGATATGCATCTAGATATAAAATCTGTGTTTGGAAATTGAAGCAAAATTAAAATCTGACTCATTTTTTTCCAAAGGAAATGAATTATCTTATTTGTTTAATAAAAAAGAATTATGTCAACATATACAAACATTATACTGTTATTTATGAATTTTATATATTTTATAACTGCATATCACATAGAACACTTTAGTTTAAATGAAATATTGCCTATTCCTTCACTGATAATGTTTTAGAAATAATTTCTTACACGAACCTTATATCTTTTTTTTTTTAAAGATTTATTTATTTATTTATACAAGAACCGGAGTACAGGCCAGATGTGCAGGATGGTGAGAGGATTCACCAGAGACAGAGCAGGGAACAGAACAGGCAGACTGATGAAATACACTGCTGAGGGGAGCAGCGGGTGAGACAGGAGAGGTCTGCCACGCCATGTGGGACCCTCGCTGACCAGCCAGGATCAAACCGGCTCTGCAGAAACTGTGGACAGCTTAGAGTGCAGCGCTCAATCACCTGCTCCACCAGGGGAGGCCTGAACCTTATAGCTTTTATTTTGTTAATGAAATATTTTTAGCTATAGCTTGATTAATGATGGTGTATATATATATATATATATATATATATAAATATTTAGACAGTGTTTCTTTTTTTTAAAGATTTATTTATTTATTTATTTGTTTGTTTATTTATTTATTTATTTATTTATGCAAGTACTGGGTACAGTCAGAAGTGCGTGAGGGTGAGAGAATTCACCAGAGCCAGAGCGGGGAACGGAATAGGCATACTGACGAAATACATTGCTGAGGGGAACAGCAGGTGTGGCAGGAGAGGTCTGTGCGCCACGTGAGACCCTCACTGGCGGCCAGGGATGGAACCAGTGCTGCAGAGGCTGCAGGCAGCTTCACAGCCCAGCGCTCAACTGCTGTGCCACCATGGGAGATCCTAGACAATTGTTAATGACCAAGGGCAACTTTTGCTTTCCTGGGAGTTATTTGGTGATGTTTGGAGAGATTTTCAGTTGTCACAACTCAGAGGTGCATGTTACTGGCATTCAATGATTAGAAACAAAGATTTCTGCTAAATATTCTACAAAACATTGGAGAGTCCTCTACAATAAAAAAAAAAAAATATATTTAGTCCTAAATGTCCATATAGCTGTGGTTGAGAAGCTCTGATTGAAATGGACTTTGAATTTTCCATTTGGTTTCCAAAACTCTGCAAGTGTAGACAATTGCTTCATTAAAATCCCCATCATGAAATATTTAAAATGTACTAACAGCATACGGTATATGTGTTTCTAAGTAAAATACACTCCACAAAAAAATCATTATTGAAAGTTATTTCCATACCACCTAGTTAGATTTGTCTTTAATTTTATAAGAAACATTTAAAGGGAGTAAAAGAGCTAATTAAAGAGATATATTAGGGAACAATCAGAAGTCCCTGTTAGGTATAATTGATTCCACAAATATAATCAGAAAGGTCAGTAAGTATTTTGAAACTGTTGACTCAAGCACAGAGCAATTGATCTCATATAATTATAGGCATTTAGCCTATGGCATATTCCTTTTATCATTATATTAATATTCATATTTTGTTACGCAAAACTCTTTATACTATCTCCCAAGTTTTCTATATAGCTACAGTGTTCTAAGTATTAAAGTATATAAATACTACAAAATATTCTTGCTGACTATATACGATGATTTTTCATACATTCTGTATTCCTAATGGGATCTGAAGGCATGCATATCAAGAGATGGAATTCAAGACACAACACTAATTCTTTGTAAAGATATCACTTTTTCCTAATTTGACCTATGGATTCAGCACAATTCCAATCAAAATTCAACCACAATATTTGGTGACTATCAACTATCTGACTCTAAAATGTATATAAAAGGCAAAAAGCCCAGCAACACAATATTGAATTAAAGCATAGCTGGATAAACAACTCTTCCCTGACTTAAGACTTAACTATAAAGCTACAATAATCAAGAAAGTGTGGTGGCAAAAGAATGGACACATAGTTAATGGAACAAAGTAGTAAGTTAGAAACTGACTGGAATACAGTCAATAGACCTTTATCAAGGAAACAAAGACAATTCTGTGGAAAAAGGATAGACTTTTCAACATAAAGTGTTGAAACAACTGGTCATTCATATGCAAAAAAAAACAAGCCAAAACAAAACACAGAGTTTGCACTTAGAAAAATAAAACAAAATAGATCATAGACCCAGATGCACAAACTCAAATTACAAAATTCCTTGGAGACAATATAGAAGAAAAGATAGTGCCCTTGAGTTTGTGATGTGTTTTTAGCTACAACATCAAAGATACTATCCTTGAAAGAAAAAAATGATTAAATTAAATATTGTTTCAACTAAAAGACTTGTTTGCCTTTTGAAAGACACTGTTAAGTAGAAAATAATACAAATCAAAAATTGGAGAATATCATTGCAAAATATATGCCTGATAAAGAGCTTCTATCCAACTATATTTTAAAACTTAAATTCTAAAATTCTTAAAATTAGAAATAAGGAAACAATCTGATTTTTAAAATGGGCAAACTTTCTACACAGGGAAAGAAACCATAAATAAAACAAAAATAAACCTTACTGAATGGTAGAAAATATTTACACACAATACATATGACATAGGACAAGAGACACCATACATACAACTCAACAAAAAGAAAACAAATAACTGGTCAAAAGATGGGCAGAAGATTTAAACAGGTACTTTTTCAGAGAAATACAGATTGCCAGCAGGCACATGAAAAAAACAATTATCTTCACTTATCATTAGACTAAAGCAAATAAAAAACCAGAATGAGAAACTATTTCACACTTTGAGAATGGCTCATAACAAAAAGACTGGAATCATGTGCTAGCAGGATGTGGAAAAAAAGGAACCCTCATGTACTGTTGGTGAGAATGTAGACATTTCAGCCCTTATGGAAAACAATATGAATTTTCCACAAAAGATTAAAAATGGATCTCACATACAAACAGCAATTCCACTCCTAGGTATCTACCCAAAGAACAAGAAAATACTAATTTGAAGGGGCACCTTTACTCCCATGTTCATAACAGCACCATTGACAATAGCCAAACTATGGAAACAACTTAAGTGCCCAAATATAGAGAGTGGATATAAAAGATATGATATATAAATACACACACACACATACACACAAAGAGAGAGAGAGAGAGAGAGAGAGAGAATACTATTTAACAATCAAAAAACTAAACTTATTCCATTTGCAGAAACATGGATGGAGGTAGAAGGGATTAGGCCAAGTGAAATTAGTCAGAAAGAGAAAGACAAATATTGTTGGTGTCACTTATAGAGGGAATATGAAGAAACCAAAGGGTCAGACAATGCCAGACTTAAAAACTAACATTTGCAGTTGACTACAAAGCAGGAGTGGATGCCGAGTGTGTGGGAGAGGGTGAGAAGAAAGTGAGGCACGAACACAGTGACTAAGGTGGTCGACTACAGGTGCTTTGGTGGTGGTAGTAACACCCGAAGGGGAGAAGAATCCTATAATCCCAAAATACAAATAATGATGCAAAACAACATTACCTGAATAAAAATAAATATTTTTTTTAAAAATGGGCAAAAAGAAAAAAGAACAAAGATTAAATAAGTGGTTGATACCTTTAGATATTTACCTAAAAAGAGGCTACATTTGTAAGTCCATCTGGTCCTGGGTTTTGTGTTTGGGGAGGTTTGATTACCATTTCAATTTCACTGTTGTAATTGGTCTGTTTAGGTGTTCTATTTCTTCTTTATCTAGTTTTGGGTGATCGTCCCATTCTGTCTCTGGTGAATCCTCCCACCCCCCCCCATACCTCTGGCCTGTACCCCAGTTCTTGTATGCATAAATGAATAAATCTTTAAAAAAGTAAATAAATAAGAGATGGAACTACAAAGCTATGTATTAGGGCTCCAACAGTCCCTTTGTGACATCTATAGGTTCCCTATGTTTGAAGCTAATGTCCAATATAGGATTGCCTTGACCTGAACCAGATATCCTTAGTTTAGAATGTGGTCCCGGGTGCACTATAAACTGCCCCGAAAGAGCACAGATGCTAGGAATCTATTGTGGGCAGAGAGCCACTCCGACTCCAAGCTACCCACTAGTCTGCAAGTCAGAGAAAAACACTGTTGGCACTCGCTGTTGCTCTGCCTGTCTTTTGTCTGTGAATATGGCATGACATGGAACAAATTCTGGAAGCAGTCTACCTGGATCTGCCACTTACTTGCTGTGCTGTTCTGAGCTTAAGTCTCTTCCTTTTCAAACTTGCCAGTTGAGAGATAGGGGGAGAGAAGAAAAAAAAAAAGAGGCTACATATCTAAAAGCTATAGTTCCCCCTTCCTCTCCACCTGGTGATGGGCATCTGGTTTGTTTTCAGTTTGGAGCAATTAAGAATCAAGCTGTTGTAGACACATACACAATGGCCGCGGTGCTCTGAGGACACATTGGGTTTTTCCTTAGGCACCTATCTTTAATCTAGAGAAATTTATTGATCTCCTACTAAATTGGTAAAGAATGTGTTAGACATTGTATATTAGTTTTGAATATGTTAAGTAGGTATGCTTTCTGCACAAGAGATTACATTACAAAAACCACAGCAGTAATAACTGCAATAAACTCTGCTAACTATTATGCAAGGGAAACAAGAAGGTGCTTAGAAGATCCAAGGAGATGAATAATAGAGGGAGACCAGTTCAGAATGGATTTGGAGGAAGGATATGGCTGAAAAATAAGTAAGTGTAATAAACAAAAGAAAAAGAAAAGAGACAGGTGAAAAAATCTAGTATAAGGAAAATCTGTATGCCTAGTTGTTCCTGTAGTCAAGTGAAAAACTTATTTCAGGAAATTAAAAACATTATGTTTGGGGGTTGAGAGAAATGATAAATACTGGTGAGTTTTGGCCATTCAGACTTGAACAAATAAACCTCCATTTCAGCATGGAAACTGAATTTTATAAGGACAAGATAGGCTTGTGACTACAGAATTAATGTTACCCAAGGTGGGATGGAAGTGGTGGGAAGCAAAGGGAGGAAGGACACAATGTCTATGATAGAAAATAATGTCTACTTTGGTGGTGGACATAGTGTGATAAATACTTTTATAGAGGGGTGAACTTATAGTATTAAAACATATGTGGTATCATAAGCCATATGAGGTATCATTATACCTCAAAAAAAGTTACCTAAAAAAATGTCAATTGTAGTAATTTCTGAAGAAATAATAGCTATCTAATTATGGTAGAGGTGATGGTGATTAGAAGCAGTATATCGGTTAGTAAATGTTTAGAATACATGTGTTACAGAACTTAGTATTGATTGGATGTGGGCCATTAGGAAGAGGAATGTATTAAGAATAATCTCATGCTTCCATCCTGATACAATGGAGTGTGTGGCAATGACTGACTAACATGGAGTATGTGAAGATCGAAGGTGTGGGTAGAAGAAAAAAGATTAAATTCCAGGTTTTCAAATGCAAGTGTGGGAGTAAATACATATAAGAATAATTGTGAATTATTAATGGAAAACAAAACCATGGAAATGGATGAGATTACAATTAGACCCACTTTTGACATAAAAGAAGTGGCTTCAGAATTGAAAGAACCTCAGTGTATTCTAAAATTTTTAAACAGGAAGGGAAAGAAATAATAGCAAAAGAAACTGAAAAGGCCAATTTTTCAAAGGCGAAATAATCAAAAATGTAGTGCACCTGAAGCCACAGGAAGATGCTATTTTAGGACCAAAAGTATGCTTTTTAGGTGAAGTTACTACAAAAATACAGTGTTATCTTTATCAACCAGGAAGTAGCTTACATTTTTATTGATATTATTGTACATTAACTCAAATTGGTGACTTGCAACAATGTCTATTTATCATGCAGTCTTAGAGTTCAGGTTCTGACACACTTTACAGGAGTAAAATCAAATGGCAGCATTGTTGCATTCCTTCTGGAGGCCCTAGAGGAAAACATTGCTTTTCCTAGCTTCTGTATTCTTTGATCATGGCCTCATCACTCTGACCTGTTTCTTTTTCACACCTAATTCTGAGATTCTGACCCTTGTGATTACTTTGGGCTCACTTCTAAAATCTAGGATAATTCTCATCTCAGTACACCTAATTTAATTATATCAGCAAACTCACTTTTATCATATAAAGTAACATTTCCATAGGTTCTGGGACTAGAGAGTAAGATGTGGACATCTTTGGCAGACCATTATTCTCTCTGTTACAGAGGTCTTATTGGCCACAGCAAAATAGTTTCACTTGAGCGGCTTAAGGAGAAATCACATGGCAATAAATGGAACTGTAAATAGAAAATGAGTAAGTTGAAATGATTGAAGACATGTCTTCAAGAAGGAGAAAGACAGTGATTGAGGAGGGTAGAGCCTGGAGACATGTGAAGATGAATTTGCACATTGCAGGAACCCAGAAAATGAGATGTCTTGAAGATAAGGGGAAAAGGAGGACTGGCAATGCAGAGACAAATGTGGATTGAATTAAAATGTTAGAAAAAAGACTTTCACATAATAGCATTAGAGATGGGGACATTGATGTGTGTGGATTAAGTGTACTATATAAAACTGTGGCAAGAATTTGAGTTTCCTCCTTTATTTTGGACGTGAATTTAGTGTAGTATATACACATGTTGATTTTTTAAAAGATTTATTTATTTATGCATCAAGAACTAGGGTGTAGGCCAGAGGTGTGGGGGGTGAGAGGATTCACCAGAGACAGAGTGGGGAACAGAACAGGCAGACTGACTGAAATACTCTGCTGAGGGGAGCAATGAGTGAGATAGGAGAGGTCTGCTGTGCCATGTGTATAGCTCCCTGGCCAGCCAGGGATGGAACACATGCTGCAGAGGTTGCGGACAGCTTTTCAGTGTGGCATTCAACCCCTTGAACCACCAGGGCGGCCCCACATGTTGATTTTTAATGACGAATACCTGAAATTTACACAAGGCTATAATGCGATGTCACTTCATTAAAAGTTAAAAAAAGGGCACAATACATTTTCAGATGGAAAATAATGAATAAAAACAGAAGTAAAGCCATGCATAGAGAATAGGTGCAGGTGATATTGCTGGACAGATGACATAAATTAAAATGTTTTGGAAAATTTTTCAGAAATGTATGATTGCCAATTAGGAAAACAAATGAGATCATTTGTCATTGTTGACAGTGTAAGAAGGATCAACAATATATGAGTAGATTGTTGCATAAATCTGGGAATGTATGATTTTCCCCAGTATCACTTAATGACTGAGTATAAGCTTCGAGAATGTTGACAGTTAAATTGAACCTGCACTGGAGATTTTCTGGGCAATCATAACAGAAAAATAATGGATCTAGGAAACTGGATATTTACAAGAGTATTACTGAATTGATGGGCCATAGAATTTAATCCAGATAAGGAAATAAATAAGAATAGAGGTAGAGTGATAGAAATGAGAATGGGTAGAAGACTTAATGCATTTTGACTTCAAAGAACAGGTAAAGGAATGACAAATTAGTAAAAGTACAGCAGGTAGCCTGTTGTAGAATGTTTGCATAAAGTATTTGCTAAATGGGTGAATTTTAGGTGATACAAATCAAACAAAGTGACTTATGAGAGACAGAGACCGAAGCGAATTAAAGGCAACTTTATACAACTGAGAATGTCAGTAGATCAAAAGACTAACTTATTTTTAACAGGTCATCTGATCATTTTAGGCACCAAAATGATAACAGCATCTCTAGTGAAGGAGACAAATCCATTTGACAAAGTATTTAATGAATAGGGGATTAGAGAGAATGTGTATAGATAATAGAGATAAGCAGGAGTGGATGGTGGTATTGACAATGTTCTGTGACACAAAGGAACATAAATATCATACAAGGTCAAGAAAACAATCTGGAACTGAACTTTGGTATGATAGTGGGCAACTGATCCTTCTCCCACTTTAAGACATAAGGAATTTAAGACAGTGAAAATTAAGATATTTTCATTATCTGATCCTTCAAGATAGCAACAAATGTGACTATTTATCTTTCTCTAGTATAACTATATATTTCTCTAATACATGAGTTTATCTCTCTAATATCTGTATTACTAAAATACTCATTCCCTATTCTTTTCCTGCTATTTTCTCTCCCTATTCACCTTGTAGCAATGGTTTGGTTTTCTACAGCTGTATAAATAACCACAACAAAACTTAGGGGCCAAAACAGCATTATTTATTTTGCTCACAGAATGTAATTGGGACAGAAGATTGTTCATCTCTACTCTGCTCAGCATTACTGGAACTGCTTGAAGACTGGGACCCTCTGAAATTTTACTTTCTTACATGTTTCATAGTTGATTGTGGCCACCAGTTGAGACCTTAACTAGACATACTGTTAGAACATCTATGTGTTTTCCATTTGGCTCAGGGTTGTCACATTGTAGTAAAAATATCCCAGGGGTAAAAAACCCAAAAAAGAGTCGGGAGTCTCAAAGATGCAAATAGTCTCTTCTACTTAGACAGTTACAAAGCACCACCCAAGTTCAACAGTGGGTAGTAGAATTAATTTCACCTTTAAAGGGGGTGTTGAAGTTTCTGGAATAAAACTAGAAGTTCACTCTGGTCATTTTTGGAAAACAGAATCTGACAGTTATGATATTGATTTTCTTTAAACAATACAAAAGTCTGGTCTTATTTTTTGTTTTATAGCCTAAACCAATTAAGGAATTTCCATCACACGAGCAACCTGGCAGCTCAGTCCTCTACAGACTAGTTTGCTTGTTTATTTTTTGACTGTGTAATCTATAATTCATAGCTTTCCATCAGGACTAGATTCTAGGAAGTGTGTGTGTGTATGTGTGTGTAAGTGAGGATACATATTTGTTTCCATTCAATTATCTACATGAGAACAAGATATATATTTGATTGGGCATCTTTTCCATCTAGAAGTAAGAATATAAAAGAACAGACTATCCAAAGAGCAAAATACTCTAGGCAACTGTGCAACTGTGAGTAAAACATAATGATAATTCAAAGTTATTTACAATTACGAAGTCCTAATTGTGAGATTGATTAGGGAAAAATTATTTTAAATTGGCAGTCACATGTTATATCTGTAATATGCCTTCAAATATTTAGAAAGTTTATATATTCCAAACATAAATTGTATTTTGTTTCAAAGATTCTTCAAAGTCTCAACCAAATCCTTAAATAAATGCAGTGGAACAACGGTTGCTTGAAAAAATTCCTCTAATATTTTCTATCACAAACCCTTTATCTTATGGACACTAAAGCTCAGTTCTGATTATAGAACTGTTTGTCACAAGATCTCATTCTTAACCTTGTAACTAAAACAGATTAAATTGTACCAGGTCCTCCTCGTCTCTAGTCAGTGGCAGAGGGCTGGATTTATGATGCACTATTTTCTCTTCTTTTTACAAGCTTTGTCACAGGAATTAGGTGTGAGAATTTTATGGCCTCATATGTTCCCTGAAAGATAACACTAAACTGTATGGCTTTAACCTTTTCCATGTTCTCTACTTTCATTCTGGTCCTTTCCTTTTACAAGTAACTCAGCAGTCAAGTATAAGAAAGAAAAAGGCACAAAATGCCATTTGTAAGGGTCAGACAAAACCAAATCAATAGCAAACCCTAGAAATTTACTGTGGAATTGAGGTTCTAAGAGGGGGAGGGGAGAAGTCACAGTGGGGTGGCACAGTAGACTATGGTGGAGGACTGTGGGTGCCTTGGTGGTGGGGGTGTGTTGTGACAGGCATGTGAGGAGGTGTGATCCTCTGCCCGGAATCATATACAGTGTTGTAAACCAGTGTTACCTCAATTAAAACAAACAAACAAACAAACTGGGCCTCCCTGGTGGTGCAGTTAAGATGCAACCTAGGAAGCTGTCCGCAGCCAATGCAGCATGAGTTTGATCCCTGGCCAGGGAGCTACCCACATGGTGCAGCAGACCTCTCCTGACTTGCCCGCTGCTCCCCTCAGCAGGGTATTTCAGTCCATCTGCCTGTTCTGTTCCCCACTTCTCTCTCTGGTGAATCCTCTTGCCCCCCACTCCACTGGCCTGTACCCCAGTTCTTGTATGTATAATATAAATAAATCTTAAACAAACAACTAAATATGTCATTTGTAATTGATAAGTAGCTAAAGGTAGGCAGCCAGGACAGTATTTCTCAGAATGCTCGGTTTTCTCTGGTTGGTTTCTCAGACTTTCAAGTCATTAAAGTAAAATCCAAACAAAACTCTAAAGCAATTCATGAAAAATTTAGAGCTTCAGGAGGTGTGGTTATTTCTCTTAAATTGCAGAAGAATTTGTACCTGAATAATTATTTAATTTAACTAATAGATCACATAAAGAAACAGAATACTCTCACCGTTCTCTAGTTTTGTGACATCAGCAGATATAATTTAAATAGATTGTCATTAAAAACAAGAATTCATTGTGTGCTGACAACATTGCAGACACTAAGGGTAAAGAGCTAAAAGTTATAGTTAGATAAAATTCATTATTGCAATATATTTGGTATTATGCAAAGGTTTTCTGAAGACTGGAGTGCAAATAAAATGGCAGTGACAGAATTCCTAATGAAGATGTAAATTTGCAGATTCCCCAGAGTTGTGGGTCAGGATACATCCACTGCATGGGATGGCTCCTTATTGTATATACAATAGACAGCCACCTGCTTTAGTCATTTGAGGCCTACAACTGTTCATTGCTAAAAAGTTGGCTTAGATGAAAGCCAAAATTTCCTTTCAGTGTTTAGATTCTTTGATTCATTGCTATGAAGATGCACTATTACCCCATAGCTACTTTCTTTTTATCTATGGTTTATCATTCTAGAATGAAAATGATTCGGGGCATACATTTTGCATTTCTGGTACAAATAAGGATAAAAGCCATTATAAACACACACTTCAGTTGTTAACAAAAACAATGGCAATCTAGCCAGTGTTAGTCAGATATTCAGAATGACACATATTATACAGAGACTTAGGCTGAGAGAAAAAGGACTTGAAAATGGATTACTCTGAGATTCCTTTAGCTTGAAAATATCTCAATAAGCAATTTATTTTATATATTTTTACATCATTTTTCATTTTTTGCACAATGTATATGTTTTCATCTTGGTTATAGTCCCCACACAACTCCCACCCTCCCTTGTTTTGATCCTACTCCCTTCTCCCCCATACCCCTTCCCCAGGTAGTGTGTCTCTGTTTTATAGTTGCTTGATGATTTTGATTTTTACTTTATTATTATAATAGTGTTTTTCCTGGTCTCTTATTTCATCAATAAGCAATTGATCAAAAATCTCAGGGAATTTTAGGTGAGCTGATTCCCTATTATAAAAGAATTCACATGAATCATTTATTGTTTCAATTATTTCTTTTATGAATTCATAAGTTGCAAAGAATAGGCAAAGTTGCTCTTGATAAACAGCACATGTGAAAGAGGTAGAGTGATATATTAGGTTTAAAAGATTCAAAGATGAATAGAAATATTTAACATTTAGTTTTTGTTATTCCCTAATCGGAAAGAAGAAAAGGAATTAGAGAATCCATATGAATAAAATATGTAAAGACTTTAATTGAAATTTAATATCTCCTTTTTCATTCATCTTACATCAGAATTCAAAATTTACATTAATGTTCTATGGGTTGCTTTATCTTAGAAACCAAATGCATAATACCTTCATATTTCAGGTGTTACTTTGTTATGTCTCTTAAAAAGACCTAATTAGGTCTTTTTAAAACATTAATAAGCAGGGAAAAACTTAATTAAATATAAAACCACCTACTTTTTACAATGACTTTTAATAAAAGTTTTTTTCCTTTCCAGACCTGTCAATGCTCAAAGATCCCAACACAAAATTTCATAGCAAAAAGAAACTGCCTGATTTATGTTTATGCAAATTTATAACTGTGCTTGAGATGTCTATTCCTTTTGCTTTCTTCTGTTTTATTTTACATTATTGATATTTATCAGTCTTACATTTGCCCCCTGAAGTTAGAATCAGGTTTATTTGTTTACAAATACTTGCAAGCTCATTCTCTCCTCTTCCTCCTATGCCCCCACATAATTAATATAGATATAAGATTAACATATTGTTTGCTTCTGGTCATTAGTCATCCCTCTTCTATTCCCATATCCTAGATTTTGGGAATTTCTTAAAGACATTATCACAAAATAAAAATGCAAATTTTTTTCATGTAAAAGATGTTATGAACACAGTTCTGTTCCCTCTACCTGGAATACTCTTTTTGCTCCTGGCCCTTTTTTTTAAGATTTATTTATTTATTTATACAAGTGCTGGGTACAGTAAGAAGTGCGGGAGGGTGAGAGAATTCACAAGAGCCAGAGTGGGGAGCAGAGCAGGCAGACTGATGAAGTACACTGCTGAGGGGAGCAGCGGGCACAGCAGGAAAGGTCTGCGCGCCATGTGGGTTCCTTGCCAGGTGGCCGGGAATCGAACCAGCGCTGCAACCCAATGCTCAACCGCTGTGCCACCAGGGAGGCCCATTGATAGAAGAATCCTCAATTATCAATTGAAATATCATTTCCCTTGAGGTGTTTTCCTCATTCCTAGGCGGTTATTTGACTCATTCCTAGAGAGTTATTTGACTCGGCAAAGTACTCTATAGATAACATAATATAAGGTTTTCTTTGTTGCATTTATTACAATTGACTAATACCACTTGTTCATTCATTATATCTTTGGCATTAGGCTGAGTAGGGGAAGGGAGTCCATCTACCTTGATTGATTATACTCTCGGTTTAGCAGCTTGCCTTGTTCAAAAAACATTTTCTTAAACTATAAATAAGCAAATGAATAATTATGATTACTGTCAGTCTGGTAAAACAATCAGAATCTCTCTTACCCTAATGGAAAACAATATCTGGCACACTTAACATTTAAAAGACATGAAATGGAAACCACTAGATATGTGGTGTTATGTATGTGTGACTTTAACAGAATGAGCAATGGCTTAAATATTAATCATTGTGGCAAGCCATTACTAGAACAGAGACAATTAAATGGTTTATACTTCTAAATTTTCCTCACTCTTAGGGACCCTAAAATCAGATGAAACCAGCATTCCCCCTTTTTTATGGAAGATTTCTTGAGAATTCAAACTTTTAAAAAAAACTTTTAAGAACCGAAATGGGCATTTACATGGCATTTAGGTTTCAATTTCAGAGCATTAATAGTTTTTCATAATCTATGTGGACTGTCCATTTAGAAATGTGAAGACAATATTCAATCAAGGACATTTTGAATTTTAATTCTATAATAAACACCATACCTCTATACTTTGACTCTAGTATAATAATTCCTGGTGAGGACTTTAAATAAGACATATCCTCAATTTACTATCAGGTTACAACAGAAAGAATCCATATTATATTTCTGTAAGAACATTCTAATACAAATTGTAAGTTGTGTTTACAGACTTAGAAAAGGTACTAAGGACCTCCCTGGTGGCACAGGTAGAGTGCAGCACTGTGAAGCTGTCTGCAGCCTCTCAGTCATAGTTCGACCCTGGCTGGCCGGGGAGATACCCACATGGCATGGCAGACTTCTCTCTCGCCCTCTGTGCCCCTCAGCAGTGTATTCAGTCAGTCTTCCTATTCTGTTTCCCACTCTGTCTCTGGTGAATCCTCTCACCCTCCCACACATCTGGCCTGCACCTTGGTTCTTGTATAAATAAATAAATCTTAAAAAAAGAAAAAAAGAAAAGGCACTAATGGTAATGATAACTTGCCAGCAAAACCCTGTTAGTTGCACCAGATAAATTCTCTATTAAACAGTGAATTACACCAAAGTTCAAACTGTAAGCAACTTAGAGCTATATATATATTCAGAGCAAATTTAGCTAAACCTTTAAACAGGTTCATTTTTTAAATTGAGATATCATTCGTTTACAAATTGATAGGATTTAGGGGTACAAGACTGCAACTCTTTAGATGTATAAGACCACACCACACCCACCACCAAGGTTTTTGCCTCTGACAGAAATATGCTGTTGGGAGAAAATGTTTATATGACTGAAAATACCTCAATTTTAGGAATTACTAATGGATCCTTAATGATTCTCATATAGTATTTGGGTACTTGTGAGTTAAACTTATGAAGGGGTGTGTGTGTGTGTGTGTGTGTGTGTGTGTGTGTGTGTGTGTATGAGAGAGATGCATAAATCACATATGTCATATATGTATATGATTTTATATATTATACACACATATGATGTATATACACTTATGTATGATATCATATATATATATGATTTTTTTTAACTTCACATGGGCAATTAATTCTATAAATTTTATGCCATGGCACAGCTGCAAGAAACTCTTACTTAAACTTATTATTTCTCTCCTTACACTTATTATTTGTAATTTCAAGTGTTGTTCCTCTAGTTTAGCTTGCTGTGATACTGTAAATTAACAAAGCAAGTAAGCAATTATAAAGCCTTCCAGCTGGACTGAACTTAGTTTTGGCGGCTCTTTTGTTGAATGCCTCCAAGGATAAAAGAGAATAAATTAGTGTCCTGAGCCCTGGAGAACAGAACCTAAAACAGCCATGGGAAAAATTACTTTAAATACACATAATTTAACTGGAGAAAAAAATCCTATTTTAACTGAAAAAATAAAATCCTATATTTTGTTATATAAATCTGTGGAGACTTCAAGATAGAAGAGCTAGTAAATTGAAAATTTGTTACAGTAAGCACATTCATTTTGCATTCCTTAAAACCAATATGCAATAATCATATTCATTATATATTTAGAAGAGAAACTGAGATCTGATGGGGCAAAAGTAAAGAAACTGGAACTCTGGTCATTACACTCAGATGAGTTTGCATTACTTTCTTGCTTCCAGAGCATTTAACTCTGTATCTAACTTTAATTTCCCCATTGACCAAAACGAAACTATGCATGATCACAAAAGGAGACTCATTATACCGGAAGACAATTTATATACAACTATTTCTTAAACAACTTTTCCTTGTGGTATTCTTTCAACACTTGAATAATGTTTTTCCTAATGACATTATCTATTCCATCACATTCCCTGAAATAATTTAACATTTCTCTAAATTTGCACAGTAAGAATTTTGTGACTATTCTTTATGTATGCTGTGTTTTAACACAGTGTCCAATATTATTTCTAAGACTTTTTGGATACTTTTGCCTTCATGTATTTTTAAGCCTCATTTTAGGAGTACAGAACATATTATATTCCAGTTATTTTACAGAGAAATTAAGTGAGCCAATGAGAGTGAAATCATCTATGCAGAGTAGAATATCTAACCAGAAATAGTTCATGAGCTATTGTATTAAGTGATAGATTTTTCCCCCTAGAAGTGAATATGAAGTGTCAAGACCTTTTTTTTTAATTTTTTTAAATTTTTTTTTAAAGATTTATTTATTTATTTATACAAGCACTGGGTACAGTCAGAAGCGTGGAAGGGTGAGAGAATTCACCAGAGCCAGAGCGGGGAACAGAACAGGCAGACTGACAAAGAAATGCACTGCTGATGGGAGCAGCGGGCACGGCAAGAGAGGTCTGTCGCACCATGTGGGACCCTCGCCCAGTGGCCGGGGATCGAACCAGCGCTGCAGAGGCTGCGGGCAGCTTCCCAGCCCAGCACTCAACCGCTGCGCCACCAGGGGAGGCCCAAGATTTTATTTTCAAGATTTATTTATTTATGCATACAAGAGATGGGGTGCAGGCCAGAGATGCAGGGACGTTGTGAGAGGAACCACCAGAGACAGAGTGGGAAGAGAACAGGTAGACTGACTGAAATACACTGCTAAGGGGGGCAGTGGACAAGTCAGGAGAGGTCTGCTGCACCATGTGGGTAGCTCCCTGGCTGGCCAGGGATTGAACTCATGCTGCCAAGGCTGCGGATTGCTTCATAGTGAGGTGCTTTAACCCCTTGCACCACCAGGGAAGCCCCTGAAGTGTCAAGATACTTGATTTGAGTAGTATGTGTGTTAAAATATGGAAAATGATCACAAAGAACTAGTGACTGTTAGTGTTGTTTTAACATAGTTCAATTAAAAGACATGGAAACATTCCTTGGGTATTGCTGATACCAGAATTGCAGGTTTTGAGGCCTAGTCTCCCAGCCAGGAATGGATCCCAGGCTGCAGTTGCAGCGCTGAATTCTCACAAAGCCACAGCAGGAACTTTGCTGACACTCAGGCAAGCAAGCGAAAAGAGGCAGATTTGTTCAGAGAAAGAAAAAGTTTATTGAGGAGAAAAGAATAGAAATAAAGTGGGACTTCCTGGATGGTGGAACCAATCCAGGGAGGAGTAAGTAAGCTGCACCGCAGGGAACATATGCCTTCTTTCCCTAATTATTCTTTTTTTTTTTTTTTTTTTTTAATACAATAGCTGGGATACAGGCCAGAGGCGCAGGAGGGCGAGAAGATTCACCAGAGACAGAGTGGGGAGCAGAACAGGCAGATAGACCGAAAGCACTGCTGAGGGGTGCAGCGGGCGCGACTGGAGAGGTCTGTCGCGCCATGTGGGAATCTCCCTGGCCGGCTGGGAATCGAGCCTGTGCTGCAGAGGCTGCGGACAGCTTCACAGCGCTGTGCTCTACCTGCTGTGCCCACCAGGGAGGCCTCTTTCCCTAATTATTCTAAAGCTCCACTAGTCTCTGTGATTGGATAGTTCTCTGTGGTCTCACTCGCTGCCTAAATGTCTCTGTGCCCAGAACTAAGTCTCTGTGTCCCAGCCTTTATCTCTTTTCTTTATCATCCTTGTCCAGGAAGATCCTGTTGCTCTTAGTCCTGGGGTATTTGATTAGTCCACTTTGGAATTTGTTGCCCTTATCTCTGGAGCCTTCCTTATTCCTCCAAGGATTTTCCTATTCTAGTTCAAGGGCTTACCCTATTCCTCATCGTTCATATCAGGTTACTACCAATAGATATTAGGTATTATTTTTTGTCTTCAGATATTTTACAAAGATTTATAGTCATTTTTGGCAATGTCATTTTTATTTAGTAATGGTTTCTTTAAGATTTTTAAAGACCTTTTATTCCAAATCATCTAATTTATGTTTGATGTCATTGATGTTGAGAAAACTAGATTATAACTAGTTTGGAAGTGCTTATTCTCTCTCATATTTCAGAAACAAAATGGCTTCTCAGATAAATTATTTATAATATTTTATATTTATAAAATATTTATAATTATTTATAAATTTTGCATTTCCTGAAGTTACTGGCTAGAATAATTATGAAGAGTTTTGATATTTACTACATTCTTTTATTTTAAGGTATTTAATTTATGTTTTTGATTGGCATATGTCCCAGGTGGCTCTTAGGACACATTTATCCATATATATATATATTCATTTCTTATCAGATATTCACATTTAACTGGGCATTTTATTGCACAATCCTAAATTGAGTTGCTTTGATATTTAATGTATTCATGAGTAAAATGAATTTTTACTTTTCACTTTTACTTTTCACTTTTACTTTTCACATTCACTTTTACTCATGAATGTTTTATACACAGTTGACAATTTTTATATAAATTTTGTATAGTAATAAGAAGATTGGTTAAGATGTCTTAAACAAATGGCAATGATGATCTTTGGATTTCATATCTAGTTCCAGTACTAATAATCTCTTAAACAAATATTAAAAAAATAAGACTATAATAATATTTCATATACTTGAGTTTTGTTAGTTGTGGTTTTTCAAGGACTTAGTTTATTTCATTTATGTGTGTAGAGTTTTTCACATTATTAATTTTTATTATTTTAATTGCCACATGATTTTTAGTGATTAATACTGGTAATTAGTGTGTTCTCCCCTTTTTGTCAACCTTGCTAAAAGTTTATTAATTTTTAAACAACCCACCCTCTTATTTCATTATGGTTGTTTTCTATTTTATTCATTTGCCATCCTATCATTTATTTCCTTCCTTCAGCTTCCCTCCTCCCCTTGGAATTTATTTTGGTTTTCTTTTTCTAGTTTCTTAACGTGGAAGTTGAGATATTTGACTGGATTTTATTTTTCTTTTCCTAATAGAGGCATTTTATTTCTTTTTTTTTTTTTTAAGATTTATTTATTTACACAAGCACCAGGTACAGTCAGAAGTGTGGGAGGGTGAGAGAATTCACCAGTGCCAGAGAGGGGAGCAGAACAGGCAGATGGAAGGAAGACATTGCTGAGAGGAGCAGCGGGCATGGCAGGAGAGGTCTGCACGCCATGTGGGACCCTCGCCCGCCGCCAGGAATTGAACTGGTGCTGCAGAGGCTGCGGGCAGCCCCACCGCCCAGTGGCCAACCACTGCACCACTGGGGAGGCCCTCGATTATTTTTAAATTTTTTTTATATCACTGTTCATTTTTGTATATTATTTGATTTCTCCCCTCAGGTATAGTCCCCATAACTCTCCCACCACTGCAGCACCCATGACCACCCCAGCCCTTGTGCTCTTCTCTCCCCTGTTTTGATTCCTCTCACTCCTCCTACCCTGCTGTATGCCTCAGGTCTATGGTTTGCCTTATAAGTTTTGTCTTTTTCTTATTCCTTTGTTTGGTTTCCCTATATTCCTCCTATAAATGACACTATCTGATATTTTTCTCCTTCCTTCTAAAATAAGCATTTTAATGCTATTATCATGCTAATAACTGCTTTAACTGTACCTAACAACATTTGATATGCCATATTTTCATTATTGTGTAATGAAAATACAAGCCTTCTCTTGAGGCTACCTTTGACCTATGTATTGTATAGAAGTGTGTTATTTAATATTAAAGTGTTCAAGTTCATATACCTTATGGTTAGAGAACATACTTTATATAATTTCAATTCTTTTACATTTGTCAGTGATTATTTTATAAGCTAGAATATGATCTACCTTGGTGACTATTCTAGGAGCATTTGAAGAAAAGATTCTGTTCTTTGGGGACAGGGGGTTATCTAGTGTTCTATAATGTCAATAGATCCAGTTGTTTGATAACTTTCAGATGAAAGTTACAAAAAACTTATGCACTAGGATGAAGAACATTTCCAGGGAGAGAAATTCATATTACATAGTGATAAAAGGATCATTTTTCCAGAAAGACATAACAATACTAGAATAATATCACATATAAAAAGAGCTTTGAAACACATAAAAAAAAACTGACAAAATGAAAGCACAACTAGAATAATCCACAATTTTAGCTGGAAATTTTATTTATTTATTTTTTTAACATTTATTTATTTTTATACAAGAATTGGGGTACAGGTCAGAGATGCACAGGGGGGTGAGAGGATTCACCAGAGACAGCGTGGGGAATAGAACAGGCAGACGGACCGAAGTACACTGCTGAGGGGAGCAGCGGGTGAGACAGGAGAGATCTGTCCCACCATGTGGGTTTCTCCCTGGCCGGCCGGGAATCGAACTTGTGCTGCAGTGGCTGCGGATTTCTTCATAGGTTTCGTCTTAACCCGTGCGCCACCAGGGAGGCCCTTAGCTGGAAATTTTAGACAGGAAATAAGCAAAGACATGTATAGTCTGTCTGATATAAACACAGACACTCCAGTTTTTTTCATTAGAGTTTAAACAACATATACATGCAAGAATATACATTCTTCATGTAATTTATGTATTACATTATGCATAAAGTTTTTGTATAGCATATATAAATGGATATTACTTTTTTTAATACAATGATGGGATTTCTTCTTCTAAGGTTTATTTATTTATACATTCAAGAACTGGGATCCAGGCTAGAGGTGTGGGGGGTAAGAGGATTCGCCAGAGACAGAGTGTGGAGCAGAATGAGAGGATCTACTGAAATACACTGCTGAGGGGAGCAGTGGGCAAGACCGGAGAGGTCTGCTGTACAATGTGAATCACCCCCCTATCTGGGGATCAAACTGGGCTGCAGTGGCTGGCGATAGCTTTGATAGCACTGTCTTTTTTTTTTTTTTATAATAAATTTTATTTTTATATTCCCCCATACAATTGCAAACGCCCCATTCTGAACCCAATCCTTCCCCTCCCGCCCCCCACCCCCCAAAAAGTGTCTCTGGTTCATAGTTTTTTGTTGATTTTGATTTTCACTTTCTTATATTCATTTTCCTGGTCCCTTATTTAAGTTTTCTAGATTCCTGCTATGAGTGAGACCATCCGGTATTTTTCTTTTTCTTTTTGGCTTATTTCGCTGAGCATGATCCCTTCCAGCGCCATCCATGTTGCTGCAAATTGCATGTGTTTATCTTTTTTGAATGCTGAGTAATATTCCATGGTATATATGTACCACATCTTCTTGATCCAGTCATCTATTTTTGGGCATTTGGGTTGTTTCCAAAGCTTAGCTATTGTAAACAGTGCTGCTATAAACATAGGGGTGCAGGTGCTCTTTGGAATTGATGTTTCTGTGTCCTTTGGGTAAATACCTAGGAGTGGAATTGCTGGATCATATGGAAGCTCTATGTTTAGTAGGTCCAGAAATCTCCACACAGCTCTCCACAGTGGTTGGACCAGTTTGCACTCCCACCAACAGTGCAGAAGAGTTCCTTTTTCTCCACACCCTCGCCATTTGTTGTTGCTAGTTTTTTTAATATGTGCCATTCTCACTGGTGTAAGATGGTATCTCATGGTAGTTTTGATTTGCATTTCCCTGATGACAAGTGATGTTGAACATTTTTTCATATGCCTGTTGGCCATTTGCATTTCCTCTTCAGAGAAGTTTCTTTTTAGCTCTTCTGCCCATTTTTTGACTGGATTATTTCCTTTGTTGTTGTTGAGTCTCATCAGCTCTTTGCAGATTTTTGTGATCAGTCCTTTATCATTAGTGTTGGGTGCAAAAATGTTCTCCCAGTTGGTGGGGTTTCTCTTTGTTTTTGTTATTGTCTCTTTTGCTGTGCAGAAGCTCTTTAATTTGATGTAGTCCCAGCTGTTTATCTTTGCCTTCACTATCACTCTTTTGAGTGATGTGTCTGTAAAGATGTCTTTGATGTGCAAATCCCGTAGTGTTTCGCCTATATTTCCTTCTATGTATTTTATGATAGCACTGTCTTTAACCCCTGCAGCACTAGGGAGGCCCCAGGATATCACTTTTTTATCTAATCTGAGAGTGACTTTTTCTAACTTGTGTGTTTAGAAAATTTGTACTTAATGTGATTATTGATGTTTAAATTTAGTCCATTCTGTTATTCTTTGTTTCTTATTTTTTTTTCATTTGTTTGTTTGTTTTGATCAGTTTGTATATAACCCCTTTCAGGCTTCTTATTGGAACAATTTTTGGTATACCATATTGATATGTTTAATGTGTTTCATTTAAATCTTTTTGGGCATTCAGATTTGAGTTTAAGAAAGTCAGGGCTCAGGTTTCAGTTTCAACCTTTAACACTGTGTTCCTGTCATAGAATTTACGAGTTCTCCCCATCCTTTTGTCCCAGTTTTCATTCAGATTTTTTAATTGTTTACTTATGGTCTTTAAAAAAAAATTTTTAAAGATTTACTTACTTATGCATACAAGAGCTGGGGTACAGACCAGAGTTGTGGAGGGGGTGAGAGGATTCACCAGAGACAGAGTGGGGAGCAGAACAGGTAGATGTACTGAAATACACTGCTGAGGGGAGCAGCAGACGAGATGGGAGAGGTCTGCTGTGCCATGTGCGCAGCTCCCTGGCTGGGGATCAAACTCTTGCTGCAGAGTCGTGGATTGCTTCACAGTGCTGTGCTTAACCCCTTGTGTCACCAGGGAAGCCCTATTTATGGTCTTGACATCTGATTTTACATGAGGCCAGCAGGATAACTATATCATCTTGGAGCCAGTGTTGTCATCCACTATGAAGATGAGTAGCAACAATTTTATGCTCCAGGTAAGTTTCACAGGTCAGTTAAAAGCAGACTTGACTGCAAGAAAGTGACCCACTCGCCAGTTGGGGTCCCTAAGAAGGAATTTATTCTGGGACACTCATTGATCAACAAGAAAAATAGCCCAAAAGATACACTATTGAATTCCACTATGAATGAAATGAGTTATACAACCCAGTATAAGATAAACAAAGCTACAAAAGAATTAAGTAATAATCATGGGATTGAAATATCTAAAGATGATTTCAGAATATAGGAAGAAGCTGACCATTTGAGATAATGTGGACCAAGAGAAATAAAAACTTAAAAACATGTTCAAATGTTTTGATTAAAAAAATTATGAAATATACAACGGGAATAAAATATCTTAAGCACTAAAAACTGGTTTTGGTATTCCAGAATTTTCTGAATGCTTATAATTATTACTAGAATTTTGTCAGAAATCCTTTTGATAATGAGGAGAATTTATCATCTGAGTGAACAATAAATTTAGGAATAGAGTCTAAAATATTTCAAAAAAAGTTAAACTGTATGGTGTAATTTTAGATTATGAATACATAATCTGGGATTAATGACAACACTTGGAGAACACAGGTAAAATTATTAATTTCTCTTGGGAATGGGTATATATTTTATTTTATTTTAAAGATTTAGTTATGCATACAAAAGCTGGGGTGCAGGCCAGAGGAGTGGGGATGAGAGGATTCACCAGAGAAAAAGTGGGGAGCAGAACAGGCAGATCTACTGATATACACTGCTGAGGGGAGCAGAGAACAAAACAGGAGAGGTCTGCTGCACCATGTGGGTCATCTCCCTGGCCCGGGATCAAACTCGTGCTGCAGTGGCTGCAGATAGCTTCATAGTGCAGCGTATTAACCCATTTCGCCACCAGTGAGGCACCACACACACACTTATATATTTTAAAGGAAATGGGATGCTTTTAATTTTTTTTTACATTTTTAATTACCTAATCCTGTATACAACACAAAGTTCATTATTTTATAATAAATGTTTTTAAAAGATTTTATTTATTTATGCATACAAGAGCTGGGGTGTAGGCCAGAGGTGCAGGGATTGGGGAGAGGTAAGAGAATTCACCAGAGAGAGAAAGGGGAGCAGAACAGGCAGATCTACTGAAGTACCTTTTGAGGGGAGCAGTGGGGGAGACAGGAGAGGTCTGCTGTGCCATGTGGGTTAGCTCTCTGGCCGGGAATTGAACTTGGGTGCTTCAGTGGCTGCCAATAGCTTTACAGTGCTGAGACTTAACCCTTTGCACCACCAGGGAGGCCCTATAATAAATACTTTTTAAAACTACTATATATATATATATATATATATATATATATATATATATATATATATATTAGGAAGTGTCTAGGTTTCAAGCAAATACTGAAAGGATTGAAGACATTCTGGTAGAAAATCCCCTAAGACGATTTGGGAATAAAGAAAAGAGTGAAAAATAATTAAAGCTAACCCAAGGACAAAATATTCAAGTGTGTCATCTGTTCTGCATTGTGACCCAAATAAGAGGGTTTACCACCTTCAGAAAACTAGAATTGTGCCAAAAAAAAAAAAAAAAAAAAGATTGCCTTTCTTTTTTACAAAGCCTAGTTAGAGGTTTGTCTGTTTCATTTATTTTTTTTTTGAAAGAACCAGCTTTATATCCTGTATCTCCTATAGATAATTATTTCAAAATTACAATACATATGTTTTCTAATACATATTTTTGTGTTATATATTTTAACTTTCTGTTGTCTTGAAAAATGTTTGCTGACCATCCATTGAATTCAGAAATTGAATTTGTTTCTTTGAATATCAAATTAAGATATAAATACAGCTTTTAATTTATATGGTTTAAATTTTCTGCATTAAGGATACAGATTTTGATTGGTTATATGAACCCAGGTTAGGGCTTAATCTGATTTTCCTGGTAACAAAAATATCTCAACTGGTGCATTTACCATAGATAAATTACCTCCTATTATTTCTAAAAAAAATACATTACAATAAATAAAAGGTAGTTGTCTTCTAACCATAATCATTTTCTGCTAGAAGTGTGCAAAGTCTCAAATAGTGAAACCGTAGAAATAAGGAACAAATGTTCTTTTAGTCACCTTATTGTAAATGTTTATAGGAAGGACCATTACAGGCCCAATGTGTGAACTTCTTATACCCTTTACTGCAATATCCTGTAAAGTTATCATTAAATGTTTTGCTAAACTGCTCCACTTATACCACTTTTTCTTATAATACTGCCATATTTTAGTTTGACTGAGCTGTATATCTCCAGATATGTGCTGAAACAGAAGCTCTCCATGTTACCACAGCTATATGACCAAGTTGTCAAATAATTTGTATACAAATCATTACAATATCTAAGGGAACGTGCATTATACTTTACTGAGTCAGGCCACAATATAAGAAAATGATAACTTTGAAAAAAATCATTGAGTTCCTTAAGGGTATAGACAACATGCTGTGAAAAGTTATGTTAGAATAAATAAGCAAAAGCAAGACCAATCAAATAACACTATAATATGAAAGTTCCACTTATATTTCCATCAGTTCTGCTCAAGGATACATGCATATACTACACTCTATGATTCCCTTCTATCAACTTTATTCAACATAATTTATATAGATATAATCAGATAATTTTTGGCAGAAAGTATCAAATGACCTATTTTATTGGTTTAAAGAATAGCAAATTCTGCAGACTATTGAGAAAAATTGTGTTTATTTAACCTAAACGTGAATCTATTTACCTTATTATTTTAAGATGTATTTTAGATATGTCTCCTTTCAAACTCTAAATTTTCTATAATTTTCTGTTCAAATGAATGCAAATATTTGTTTCCTAATATAGCTTCATAAATATTAAAAAAAGGTTTAAATATTATTTTAACAAGTTGTGTTTTCATGAACAATGTCAATTATTTCTTGGTAATCTGACAAAATTTAAATCTATATTTACTATGGTCTCTAGGTTATACATAACCTATGTGTTGTGAATGTTATAGAAATTATATATATTTATTTGATTAAATCTAAGTGGATCCTAAGAATGCCAAAACTCACTGGAGAGGATACATTGTTTGTATGAATTAGTGTTCAAGAGGGTCTGAAAAATATAAATCTTCCAAGGTTCATGGAGCAAGGAACTTTTTACAAAAATTACAAATTGTTGCTTATAAACTGTGAGAAAAAATGGAGGAGCAAAATTCAAAGATCATTCCAGCTCTCTGGTTTGCCTCCTAGGACTTCCAGATGAAGTAGCACCAACTGTCAGAGGTACCTGTTTTCCATAGAGGGGTAATTTCTACCAAAATCCCTGATGCCACTGCAAAACAATGTACTTGCAAAACTCTGCCATATATTCCTTTCATTAAAGGAAAAAGATAACCTTATTATGCATTTCCCTTTCAGCTACCTTGGAAGTTCTCAGCTATTGCAGAAAGTTTGTTCCCAGACATCCCCAGCACCATTAATACAGGGAAAGTATTACAAAAACATGGAAATCACACAATTAGAAAAAATACGTAAGTAACATCCAACATATTTTTAACAGAAAATTTTACAAATAGCAATAGATGTTATTGGTGATTTCATGTCCATAGGTCTACGATGGTTTAAACTATGTGTGTATGTGTATGTGTGTCCTACCCAGCTTATTGTCATCATAAGGTGGGAGTTGCAGTCTCTTAAAATGAATATAATCAAAATAATAAAATTATAATCACCCATGTAATTGGCATTCTGCAAAACCATTTTAAATTCTAGTTCTAAGGGGTAATTTGATAAACATTTTTACTGTAGGGTCTTTCCTTTTATCTGTACTTTCATTCTTCCTTGCCAGCATTAAATACATATTTTTGGGTTGTGATCCTGTACACCTAAATCACATACAGTACTGTAACCAATGTTACCACAATAAAATAAACCTTAAAAACTAAAAAACAACAACAACATATTTTCTATGTGATTTGTTCCCAATAGACACCTATAGGATTAAATTCCAAACTGAAGTTGGGACTCAGCTACAGGGCAGGGAGGCCTGCCCTGTGGCACCCCAGGACCCCCAAACTTGCCTGCTCTAAGTAGGTTCTGCCATCCGCTGCATCAAGACAAAACATATAGACCTTTAATGGAAAGGACTTTAATACAATTAGTGTGCAATACAGAAAAGATAAAGAATATAGTTTTCAAATCAGGCACCCAAAGTTATCCATCCCCTCATGGGTAAAATTCCACCCAAACAGAATTGGACCAAAGCAAGGCCTGAAAGCCTGTCACAAGTCTAAAGCACCTTCTGGTGGGGAACCATAAAGAAGGGTCAAAAACAGTCAGACAAGTCTGGGAGGAAAAGAGCAAAATCAAGATGAAAGCTGCCATTGTTAACCTCCCCACAGATCTTTCACCCACATCTGTTTCAAGGACCAGTCCAGGACCTAGAAACAGGTGCAGTTTCTTCACATGTCTCTCTGCTCCTTGTGCTTCCTCCAGATCTTCTTTTTCTTCTTCCTACTTCCTTCCTTCTCCAATCTCCTCTCCAGCTTCTTCTCCTCCCTGCTCAGCTCCACCCTCCCTTGGGTGGGACAGGGAACCTGGAACCTCCCCTTTTTCTTGGGGACCACCCTGTTACAACCCTTCTACAAAGAGAAAGAGGAATCAAACTCAGAAAGACTGAAACCTCTAGATGACTTACATTGGGCTAAATATAAATACAGGGTTAAAGGGGATTTTTTTTTAGATAATCTGAGCAATTCAAATACATTTACTATAATATCTCAGTGGAAAATGTTCTTTTCCTGTCTTCAGTTGAAGGCAGTTACTTTGGACTCTTCCTTTTTCTTTGGAGAAAATGTCTTCATGTCTATAGACAGAAGGAAATCCATAGTCACCTATTTTTTTTTCATTGTCACCCATTTTTAATGACATTTTTGGAAATAAATCCCTTTTCCTTATTTTAAACTCCATGAATTAAATGGTGTTCATCTTTTCAAGAAAATTTGTTAAAGAGTTAAGAAATTAACAATACAGAATATTTTTTAAAGATTTACTTATTTATGCATACAAGAACTGGGGTACAGACCAGAGGTGTGGGTGAGTGGTGGTGAGAAGACTCACCAGAGACAGAGTGGGGAACAGAACAGGAGGAATGACTGAAATGCACTGCTGAGGGGAGCAGTGGGTGAGACAGGAAAGGTCTGTTGTACCATGTGGGTAGCTCCCTGGCTGGGGATTGAACTCATGCTGCAGTGGCTGTGGATAGCTTCCTAGGTTGCATCTTAACCCCTTGCGCCACCAGGTAGGCCCAACAATAGGGAATTTGATATAAAAGTGGGAAGAGGTCTGCCCTATGTCTCACTTCTACCTCCCTACCTTGCTATTATTTTATGTTGTACTATTTACCTTTTTTTCTGGTGGCTCAAATTTTAAATATAGATAAATGAAAATGGGGTAGGTTTATAGATTTTGTGTATGCCAAGAATGACAAATTGTCTTTTGCAACAGAGAGATTCATCTACAACTTGCTGTCAAGATTGGTTACAATAATTACTACTTCAAATAAAAGGAATTTAGCCTAAAAAATAGAACATAATGACTTTGGAAACAGTTACATAAATTGGGATGAGAGTATGAATTAGTAATGTAGCTACTGCACTCTTGACAGGAATATGCTTAGATAGAGTGTACTAATCATTGGAAGTCTCTGGAAAATAAATGGCTGTATCTTAATTACCATGTCTAAACAACAAGATTTGGAGTAATTACAAGGTTTACACCTAAAAGTAGAACTTAAATTTTACTTAGATGAAAATCAGTCAAGACAGAGAAAAATTTCTAGCTGAACTAGAAGTTATTTTGTTAATTATCACATGGTCATTTAGCATAAATCAATATGAGGGATCAATATATGCACCAGAAAACAAATAAATGATTTCTCTTCTAGTATTTTAATCCAAGCCATGTAAAATAAACTGCAAACACATTACATTTTTATTAGCTAAAAATCTATAGGGATGAATATCACTCAGATGCAAGGCTTAATATATTCAATTTGAGGGCAGTCCAATATTTTTCAAGCTTTATTCAAATTATATGGATTGGCTGTTAATCATGTTGATTTCTTGGATGTAATGAATTAAAGTTTTCAGGATTTTAACTGAAGTTAGGTAATTTTATCAGACCTTTCTGCTTTTTCTTACCACACTGAGATATGACAGTTCCTGTGCTATGGGCTAGAAGATTTCATGTTCAATTTCTGCCTATCAACTTCAGACATATTTGTAAACCAAGATTCAACTTTTAATTAAAAGAAAAAAATTCCAAAAATTATAGATGCCATCTATATATAACTATATATAAAAAGATGTGATAGTGAAATGGAGAACAAAGAGAAATAGTACTTATTCACTTATCCAAGAAATATTTATTATCTGCCTATTAAGTGGCAATGATATAGAAAGTGGGGTTTGGTATTTTTTTTTAAAAAGCATTTGTTTATGCCGTAGGTATTTGTTTATGCTTACAGGAAAAAGTTGGACAATAAAACATAATAAACTGAAAAGTATGTTATAAGACAAAAAAAAACATGCAAAAGAGAAGAAAATAGAACTGGATAAGGGGAAACAAGATCCCCTGGGAGAAGAGATAGTGGTGCTTACAACAAACAGGGTGATCCAAGCTGACAATACTGAAAATACAGCCTTTGAACAAGGGTTTGAAAGAAGTGAGACATTTGTCATGGTAAACATTTCAAGTAGAGGAAATAGCCCATGCCAAGGCCTTATGAATTATACATTCCTTCTAGACAATCACATTCTCTTGACTATCATTCATTTCACTAAAGAAACCTAATTTGATATTCATTCTGTTGATTAAAACCCACCATGTTGCTTGTTATTTATTTATAGTAATAGTTATTTATTAGAGGAAATGTGGATTTTTTTTTCCTCAGAGGATTTCAAATGTTAAATATTAAATATCTTTCTCTAAGGATAGATTATGGTCGGTTACAGTGAAATACAAAACACATTGTGGACAATATAGTAAAGCCAATTTAGTGAATCATTAATGGGAATCTCAAGCATAATTGTCCACACAATGTGAATCTTCATGATTCCATCTTTTTATTTTTATGCTTCATTTTTTCTTCTTAGCAGAAAGCATAGATAAATTTTAGTAATTAAATGTTTATATGATGATACATTTTACCAATAACCTGGGCAAAAGTAATAACTACCATACCTATGAGTTCTGCTGTGCTCATCAGAACCCATATAAAGTAAATATTTAAATTTACTAGTATATTTTTATTGGAACATAATAAAATGTACCAAAATTATGAGAAAGTCATAATTTTAGGATGGGTTAGAGTAGGCGGGATTGAAGAAGACAAAGGATGAAATAACATATCTTGAAAAACAGTATTAGTTTTTACATATTGTCAACCCTTAAAATTACAAATTTTGTTTTCTTATTGAATTGTCATTGCAATAATGAAACCAACATATGTCCTCCATAATTGTTTTACTTAAGGATTAATAGACATGATGATATATTTTATAGTACCATGGAACTAATTTCAGTTCATGATATGTATTTAATCATAATCTTGATAAACAGTGTCATAATCAACTCAAAAAAGTGAAATATTTTTATTTCTATGTTTTAGATAAAAATTAAGCTCAAAGATTAAATGATTTACTCATGATAGAAGAAATGATTTTCTACACTTGATCTTAGCCAAAAGGCTGAGAAGCGATAGAAGAAATGATTTTCAAGCTAAAGTCTTCTTATTCTAAAAGTGACACACTTCTCGTTTTCAAACTGATTTTGGTAGTGATTCACAGCAAGGAAAATGTTTTGCATTGTAACCATATGTTGTAGCCAGTCCCCTAAAAGGCACCTTTAATGATCAACACCTCTTAGTATTTTTAACCACCCATAGATTTTTTTCCTCACATTAAATGTGGATAACTTGTAAGCAATCAGAGGAAATGGTGTAATTGATGGAGTGTGTGATCCAAAGCTGACATATAAAATACATCAACACTTCCATCATGCTCTTTCTTTTGATCATTGGTCTGGAAATAGCAAGCTACCATGTTGTAAGGAACTGAGGTCTCCTGAGAAAAGCCACCTGAGCAATCCATCTTGGGAATAAATCATCCATCAGCTCATTCTAGACCTGACTAGTATTTTTCTGCAATCTCATCAGAAGCTCTGAGGCAGAACCACCTACCTGTGCTAGTCACAAGTTCCTAAATAAATTTAGTACATTTTCATTGTTTTAAGGAACTGTTTTGAAGGATTATTTGTTATGAAGTAATAGATAACTAAAACTCTTTCACCCAATATACACATATGTAAAAACATAAATGAAACACATTTGGATGTGGGAGAAAAGGAGACTTTTAGAAAGAATGGCTGCATGATGCCTTTGCTCCTCCTAGGAGTCAAAATAAACTGATGGTGCTGAAACATGAGGTGTTTGCTGTTGACGGAAGGCATTTCAGGTGACTGAAACTGAATGAACCCTAGAGGGAATATATATTGTTTCTGATAGATTGCTTAACTTCTAAAAGCAAAGGTCTTAAATATCCACATTTATTAAAGTATGAACTACAATTCATAATTTCAACAACAAAGACAATAGTATTTATTAAATGCTTAATAAGTACCAGTCTAATATTGTGGCTATTACTATTATTTTCATTTTACAAATAAAGAAGTAATGATTCAGACTAGTTAAGTTGCTAGTTTAAGATTACAGTCAATAAATGTCAAAGCAGATATGTGTTCTTAGCATTGTGTGCCTGACATGCAGTGAGAAAATATATATGTGTGTTTCTATGTGTGTGTACGTGTGTATGTATTTTCATATGTGAGATTTTATACATATATATCTTAGAATCCCAGTATTATTCAATTTTAGAATTGAAGAAATTAAATAGAAATTATTTGCTCAGATAAGTTGATGATTTGAGCCTCATTGGAAGCCATTATACAATCAACTTTTCTACATTGTATAGTACTGTACAGTATTTCTGGATAAAATCATGATATTACATTTGAAGATTCCAGAAACATAAAGTTTACTTCTCTCAGGATACCCTGCTGTATCATACTTGTTCAGTAGTCTTATGTTGGACTGAAATCAATGCCTGTATAACTTTTATCCACTGGTTCAATGCTGTTATATGGAATAGCACAGTGGAGATCTATTCATTTTTTTCTACATAATTGTAATTCACATATTTCATTATTCCCCTACTTTCTTCCAGATATTTGTAAAAGACTTGGTACCCTCCTTTTCTTAGCCTCCTTATTTTGACAATATTTTTGTTGCTGTTGATGTTTTGTTTTGACATTATAGTAAAACATATTATCTTAGGAGGTATAAGATTAATATAAGGTATATCATTATGATTTTATTATAGATCCCAACCACATTAATGACATCTGAGGGCACTTTTCCTTGTTATCACATGGATTATACTGCTGGTTAATATTAAATCAGACAAATCAGTACCTGGAGCCATACTTTTATTATCGGGCACACTATCTTTTTGTATATTTTGTATAACTAGTAGTGTCTGTTACAAATCTTGAGCAATGAAGAAAATTACTATTGAATGAACAAAATGGCATTGTGTTTAAATGCAAACAAGCTGAGTCAAATTTGGGTTGACTGTCTCATTATCATTAACAAATAGCGTAATCACTGCAGAATTGCTTAACCTTTTTGTGGTTCCTCATCTATACAATGCAGATAATAATAACTGCCTCATAAAGTTGTCCAGACACTCAAATAAAGACAGAAATATCCAATTTCAAGTCCATTGTATATAGACTACATTTCCTATTCTGCCTTATAAAAATGCCATCATCATCTAGTGCTCTCATGTTCCTCTCAATCACTTTATAGAAATAACTAATAATTATTTAGTTTATATTAATGACAAAAGTTAGCTGAATGTTCTATATATCCCATATTGATTATTATCCATTGGTTTGGCTGAGACTTCGAGTGACCCATTATTACTATTTCACTTCATCCTCCGCCTAATCCATTCTTCCTTGTTGAACTTAAAAACATTTCTAATAGAAAGTCTGCATGTTGATTTTCATCTCAAAGTCTGTTTCCAGAGATCCCAACAGACAAGACCAAGCTTATTGAAGTACATTTCTTCTCCAAAATAACCTTCCGCTAAACAAGTTCTATTATAAAATATTCTATGGGTCACCAGTTGTTTGGTATAGATTTGGAGCAGTATTTCATTGAAATAAAGGTTTTGTTCTGTTTTGATTTTCAGTTTTTCCTTTAATTTGTCAAGCTGGCTTAATTAGGTTGTCTAACACTTCTTTAGCTTTTTGATACACTGAAGACTTTCTGCCTGAATTTCTTCATAGACCTTTTTTTTTTGTTTGATGATTTGGATTTTAGTGATTGATTAAAAAAAAAAAAAGAAAGCTTTGAAATAAATCTTTCTTATGGTTATATAGTAGAGAAATTTGAGAATGACAATATTCACATGGCCTATCCTCTATAGAAATACATAGACTTTACAAATCCTATTTAGTTGATATTTATTTTTATTTGGGATTTCCATTATATATAAATCTGATCCTTTTGCAAAAGGTTGGCATTTACTGCTTTTGAATTTATGTTTCACTGTAAGAAATCCTTTGTGGTCTGTGTTTTCTTATCTTAACAACTTATTCTCCCTATTGCATATATCAAGACACCATAAGGAGAAGAATTTGTTCTACCATTTAAAACATTATTTGGAAAGAAGATAGATATATACATATATAGAATTGGATTTTAATGGCTCAACATAAGCAGAAGGCAAAAGCACAGTCTTCTAATATGAAGGCTAATTACGCGGAAGTTGATGACCAGATGTCCTCTCTTTCCCTCAGGCACTGAAGAAGGATAAGTAGGTTTAAGCGCAACATGGGGGATACAGGAAATCACATGCAGAAAGTCATCAAGCAGCCAGGCTACTCAGAAATGACTGCATTTAAATTTCATAAAAAGAGAGCAATCAACCCTTTGTTCTTCTCTCACTTTCAAAGATTCTACATTTGAGACAAAATAGTTGATGTTTAAGAAAATGTGTGAGTTGTTACACAAAAGGGTTTCTGGGAATTTCTAAATATATCTCATGATATTTTGGTTCAAATGTCAATAAAGCAGATATCTTTGTGCCGGTCCTGCCTGCAGGCCGACGGGGTTCAGGAACACGGCAGAGGGGCTGGGGATGAAAAGACCCGTGCACTCTCTTGGCTGGAAGCAGGAACTCTCTTTATTCGAGGGGAGGGGCTATATGTATCAGAAAGCCTGCACATGCGCTTTATGTGGATTTGCTACATCCGGTTACTGTTGCATCAGCTTCCGCTTTGGGCGGAAGTGACTCATCTTTGGGCGGAAGCGACCACCAACCAGGTCCCCCTGCTGGTGTAAGCCTGGTACTGACATCTTTGTTACTATTTTAAAAATGTCATGCTACATAAAAGAGTAGGGATGATATAGTCTCTAAAGATTTCTTCTTTGCTATAATGTTCAATTTCTGGGTTCATTTAAAAATCAAATCATGGAGTCCAAAATCTCTTTTGCATATAAAATCAAAAGAACTGTTGTTCAGAAGGAATATGAGAAAATATTGCCAGATCTGACCAAATATTTATAATAAATTGTGATGATGAAAATGAGTAAAACTTTCAAAAACTATATTATATAACATCAAAAGGGCAAGTTAATGATATATAATGAGCTTATACAAATTAAAACAAAATGCTTAATAAAACATTAGCAAAAACACACAAGTTAAATTACCTGATCAAACTGTAAATTTTCTAGGTGACATAAAAGTTTACTGCAACCTCAACATACATTTACTAGTAAGAGAAGGTTAACTGCTATAACTGCTAAACCTCAAATTTCAGTGTTTTAAAAATATGTTTATTTCTCAGTCATTTAAATTCAAATGACTATTTCAGAATCACATTAGAAAAATCTAAAATACTCAGTCTAGAGACTCAGACTAATGAAGACTTCTCCATTTATTTATTTATTTTTAAAGATTTATTTACTTGTTTTTGTATAGAACTGGAGTGTAGACCAGAGGTGCAGGTGTGGGGGAATGGAGGTGAGAGGATTCTCCAGAGTCAGAGTGGGGAGCAGAAAAGGTGGATCTACTGAAGTACATTGCTAAGGGGAGCAGTGGGCGAAAGAGGAGAGGTTTGCTGCACCATATGTGAGTTAGCTTGCAGGCTGGGGAATTGAACTCAGGCTGTAGTGGTGATAACGCTGGTTTTAACCCTAGGCCACCAGGGAGGCCCTAATTTTTTTTCCATTTTAACACATGAATTCCATGGTCACTTTCAATGACAGAAAAGAACAATGGAAATTTGAGCCATAGGAGATTTATATGGTTCTTGTATGGATATGGTATATATACCTTTTTGCTACATCAAGTCACGGTCCATGGTGCAGCATCATCCCCCCAAGTTTTTGCAAAATTCAATAACCAGTGAACTTATCCCAAACCTACTGAATTAGAATCTGAATTTTAATGATTCCCATGTTAATACTATTTATATTAACATTTAAGAGACAATGGGTCAGATGAGGGATAACCAAATTGCTGTCTAAACAAGACTTGCTATACTATAAAAGATTCTTATCTTTAGGAATTAATTAAAAAAAGAAAAAATATGAAGAATTTCAATTTTTTTCTCTACTTCTGTTTCAGTGAACATGTCTTATTTTTCATATAAAAATATCATATCCACCTTGAAAATACAAGAAATGACCATCTTATATTAGTGTTCATCTCGAGTCACTGTTAATAAATTTATCTGTAGTATATCTGGATAAAAACAATTTTAGCTTGTGAAGATAATCTCATTTAACCTCTTGTGCTCACATTTAGGTAACACTTCTGAAAAACCAAACTCCAAATTTAATGTTATTGGTGAAATTCTATATGGAATACTGCTAACCCATATTGAGAAGTATTCTGGCATAATGGGGAAAATAATGGTTCCAACTAGAAGTAAATTTGATTTGTGACCACTTTGAAAGATTTTGAGCATGTTCTTTTGATAATTCAATTTATTCAACTTTACTTTGGAAATATGGACATACATACACATCATATATATTTCTATAGTTGATAGAATTTTTGAATAACCATGAATTATATTTTTCCAAAGACAAATTTCGTGAAGATAGCCAGTTTTAAGGTGATAATGGCACACTGAATAATAAGCATGTTAATTTTGGCAATGCTATTGTATTTAGGGGTTTATCACATTTAAATATTAATTTTTGCAATCAAAGTAAAAATGAGTTAGTTCCTTTCCTAAATCCATCTGGAACAAATGTACAACAAACAGTATTAAAGCTCCCCCTGCTGTCTCTTAGCAGCTACAGCTAACTTCATGTGCAGATAATCAGTTCATAACCAAGCTATTGAATTTAGAGCTTCATACAATCTGTAAATAGGAAACAGCTATAGTTTAATTTTAAAAATCCTTATTCCTTCCTGGTATACAATATGTACTAGGTCAATTATGTAAAACATTAAATAGGAACTTTTCTTCCCATGAAGCTGTTTTTCAAAAAAAAAAAAAAAATCAGGCAGCTATTTCACTATAGTGTTTTGATTTTTTTTTTTTTTTAAGATGATATTTTTCCTCAAGACAACACTTGGAAGTATTTGCCATCAAGAAGAACCCCAGAACTTTAGATATGAAAGAGACCTGGGAGTTAAATTCTTTTAAAATTGTATTCCCCAATGACAAGTCTGAGAGAAGAAAGCATTTGCTAAAGTTAGGGCCCTGCTTGATGTTAGTTCATTGACAGTTCTGCTGCTCCACAATTCCTCTCCATTATTTATTAGGGTACTTAGTTGAGTATGTTGAAAGAAAGTTTATTTTCCAAACTTTGAGAATGTTAAAAAGCAGAGGAAAAATGGAATGAAGCTTAAATTGTAATTCCTACAACAAACATACATCACTTACTGATTTCATATATTGTTCTGTATGTCTACAGAAACAAAAATAGGATAAATCTAATTTGCATATAATGACTAGTCATTAGTTTACATAATAAAAACTACTGCATTGCCTTTCAGTCTGGTTGAATATTTTAATTGTCTTCTATTTTTGTCAGCATATACCCCATCCACATGTCACATAGAAGACCAATGATCAATTAAATTTAGAAAACTTGAAACTATAAGGACTACTCTATTTCAGGTTTACACTTTCCTGACAAATTTCCAAGGGATTCAATTCCAAATGGGCATTGCCATAAATTTCCTTAATGAGTCTGCTTGTGAATGGTCATTTCTGAAATATAGCTCACAGAAAAATAATTAAAGTGATTTGCCACAGGGCACAAGGACCAACACAATCTTTCTATCTTTCTGATACATTTTATGCATTTCACCATTCTATGCAATAACAATCTAGTAAAATTTACCACAAGAATAAAGAGTATCAATTTAAAAAGTTTCCTGTCTTTTACCCCCTTTAGTTTTGAGGTAATTACTTTAGGGTGATTAGGAAAGACTCACTGTGGGATGAAAGGTCTATGTGTGTATGTAAACAGTCAATAAATGCTTCATTGTAAACAACTTTTCTTTATTGTCAGATTTTATGTCAACGTAAGACAGTAGAATTGTAAACAAATATTTAAGTCCATGAAATTTAGTCTGTCAAAAGCTTTCTTTATGACAGATCTATTTTAGTCAACATGTTACCTATTAAGTTTTATATTTACAAAGCATTTAACTAGAAATAGAGTATTTATAGATGCAACAAGTGTAGTGATGGGAACACACACAGAAACATGTATGACAGGAATATACATAGGAAAGCAGTTATTAGCTAACAATGGTATTACTTTATATCACCTATCAGCAGAGAAGAAAAATTGAAGAATCTGGTATGAAATGGTTTGCTTAGAAAATACTAAATACTCAGAAAAATACTTATCTTCACCTTCACATTAATGAGTGAAAACTTATGAAAAGAAACCTCAACTTTGATTTTTACTTTGTATTAATTAGTCTTTTTCCTGGTCCCTTATATAGGTTTTCTAAATTCCTGCTATGAGTGAGACCATCCGATAATTTTCTTTTTCTTTCTAACTTATTTCGCTGAGCATGATCCCTTCTAGCTCCATCCATGTTGCTGCAAACTGCATGTGTTTATCTTTTTTGTTTGCTGAGTAATATTCCATTGTGTATATATACCATATCTTCTTGATCCGGTCATCTATTTTTGGGCATTTGTGTTGTTTCCATAGCTTAGCTATTGTAAATAGTGCTGCTATAAGTAAATATCAAAATCATCAAGCAACTATAAACCAAAGACACACTATGGGGAGGGGGGAGAGAAGGGGAGAGGAAGGACTAGGGTCAAAATAAGGGGGGGGTGCAATTGTATGGGGAAAATAACCAAAATGAAAATGCATACATTGTGCAAAAAAATGAAAAATTATGTAAGAATTATATAAAGTAAAATATTAATAAAAAAAGAAACCTCAACTTTGTTCAAAAGAATCAGTTTCTCTAAAGCAGTTTAACACACAAAGAAAATTGAGACCACTTTTTAAAATAAAGAATAGTAGTTGTTAAAAACATGCAAAAAATGATAATAACTAAACCTGTCATTCATTAGTATAAAACCAGTAAAATAGGGTAAATATGGGTTATAGTCTATGGGGAAAATTTTACTGAAAATACAGCCAAGAAAATATACTTGAAACAATTTTTAAATCTTAAGTTCAATTTAAACCATAAATCACACATACTTGTCTTGGATAGTGTTCTAAAAGCAAAAACTCTAGACGATCAATGACCTTGTGATACAGGTAAAAGTAACTCAGTCAGCTGAGCATCTTGTCCTAAGCATCACTTGAGCCAGGACTTGATTTGGTTAATTTCTTTCAACATGCCTTTGTTTGAACACACTGATTAGAAGGTGATCTAGTGAAAGAAGACATTTAGAAGAGGCTATTTTGCTAATGTTCCTGGAGTAATAAGGAGATCAAAGTGCTACAAATCTCATTGGAAATTCCATTCACTTACAACCACTATTGTAATTTAATCACCTCTTCAAGAAAAGGGTCAAGTGAATTTCTGAATATTTGTTCTTAGCTAAAGGTGCAAACTTATGCCAAAATTTATTTTTCTTTTAAATAATTAAATCTCCACATTTAATAGCAGGAGTTCCTTATCTCTGATATGATCAAGTAATTTTTCAGTTAATTAAAAAAGCAAATTAATCTAGAAAATCACACATTTCCATGTTTAACTACTTCAAATGTATTAATTTAAATTTAAACACACACAAACAAATACTCACACCGTTAGACATACAGCTAAGGTCATTCCAGAGCTGGAAGTTCCCAGTTGGAGTGCTATGATTTTACATCAACTAGTCATTTATTTAGCATTATTATTTTTTAATTGGAGGAAGTAGTTAAAGATCATTGCAAAGCAGTCTCCTTGTCTTCTCCCCCCTTCTCCCCTTATATTTTACAACAATGTCACCCACATCTGATTAAACAGAAGTTGTTTTTGACTATTTGTATTTGTCGAATCAGCTTAAAGAGTTGTTAGGTTTTCATAAAACAACTCTTTTTCCAGTGTGTTTGCTTTACACCATAATTAGGCATTTTTCAATAACCTGTATGAACTGGTTTAGTGACTTTGAAACTTTGCATATTTATCTGTATATATTTGCTTACTGCTCCCTCCTACTGTGAACACAGATTGCTTTCGTGTCCCACTGAGTAGGGCTTGGCCATGTGACTTAATTTGGTCAAGTGAGTTTGACTGTGAAATACACCTGCCCTCTTGCCCCACTGTCATCAGAATGAGAAACATCCCTGAAGTACCTGCTCCTGATAGAAGATTGAGAAACACATTGAACAGCAATCCTAAGTGAGCAACAGATGTGTAAATGATATAAGAAATGCTACTGCTGTGTGTCACTGAGTTTTGAGGGTATTTGTCATTCACCAGTAGATGAACACTATAGACAAAAATTCAAATGACTTTAAGAAAGCATCCAATTCATCATAAACTGTGATTTAAATTGATAGTGGGTAGCAGAAAGATTGAATAATGGAAAGAAGATGTAAAAGAATATTACATAAGATGTAATTTATCTAGTATTCCTGATCAATAGATTACACAAATCACTGGGTTCTATTTTGAGCAAGATGGAAAGGAATGAACTTTTTTTTTTTTTTTTTTAGCAGAGAGCAGAGCAGGCAGACTGACGAAGTACACTGCTGAGGGGAGCAGCGGGCAGCAGGAGAGGTCTGCACACCATGTGGGACCCTCACTGGGGCCGCAAATGGAACCGGCGCTGCAGAGGCTGCGGGCAGCTTCGCAACCCAGCGCTCAACCGCTGCACCACTGAGGAGGCCCAGGAATTAACTTTCTTAAAAAAGATTTATTTATTTATGCAAAGAAGAACTGGGGTATAGCTCAGATGTGCAGGGGATGAGAGGATTCATCAGATACAGAATGGGGAGCAGAAAGGCAGATTGACTGAAAATACACTGCCAAAGGGAGCAGCAGGTGGGCCAGGAGAGGTCTGCTGAGCCATGTAGGTTAGCTCCCTAGCTAGGGATTGAATTTAGGCCTGAAAGAGCATGATAGTGCTGAGACTTAACCGATCAGGGAAGTTCAGATTCAGGAATGAACATTTTAATTTCTTCATTGTCAATATATAAGATTTTAAACCAAATAAAATTTATGCTTTGATGAGTCTCAGTTGAATTTCTGCCAAATCTATGTAGAACAAAGAATTTAACCCTTCTCTCTCTCTCTATATATATATATATATGTATATATATAAACATCCAATTTGTTTGTTAAACTATATATATGTATTAATAGAATCATACTAATTGTAAATGTAAATGTAAAGGAATCAAAAACTAAATTTTTTGGGAGGACTCAAATTTCCATTTGTTTCAGGACTTAGTATTATTTGCTTGTATGTTGTTCTTCCTAGTCAATAATATTTTTGCCAGCAGAATTTATAACCATAATGTTGGATCTAAAGATGTTGTTTTTCATCAGTTAATTGACTTTACTGTGCCTACTACACCTGTTTCTCATTCATTTATGGGTTGTCAGAAAAGTCATGGCACATTTTTCTGTTTCATTTTTTTAAAGATTTATTTATTTATGCATACAAGAGCTGGAGTGTAGGTCAGAGATGTGGGGGGCGAGAAGATTCACCAGAGGCAGAGTGGGGAGCAGAAGAGGCGGATATATTGATATACACTGCTAAGGTGAGCAGCAGGCAAGACAGGAGAGGTCTGCTGCGCAATGTGGCCCACCTCCCTGGGTGTGAATCAATGCTACAATAATTGTGGGTAGCTTCATAGTGCTGATGCTTAACCCCTTGTGCCAGCAGGGAGGCCCATGTTTTTGTTTTGCAAAAAAAAAAATACATCATGATTTTTCTGACAACATATATATATATATAATATATATATATATATATATACACACACACACATATATATAGAGAGAGAGAGGGAGAGAGAGCACTTTCTAAACACTAGGTGAGTTGTCAGTGAACACAACATGACAAAACCCCTGGCTTCAGAAAAATCTATTCTAAAACAAACACAAAGTGTAGACAAATAGTGGTAATTAAAATTCAGTTTACAATCTTCACTCATCAAATTAACAAAGATAAAAGATTTCTAATCTCTACTTACTTCAAATATAACTTTCTCCCTTCAGTGAAGGAAAAGAGTGAAAAAGAATGTGTTATCATGCATTACAGCTGGACAATGAATTGGTAAATATAGAAACCAAAAAGAAATGTTTTAGTGAAGGTTTGGAAATGTTCAGGAACATTTATCTAACACTTCTTTTGGATATTCTACAGAAAATAGTTATGAGCAGGCATAGATACTTAAAATATGTGTATTTGAGTTAATGATATAAATGGGGAGAAGACAATCAATACCTGAATATAAATTCTATAATATTCAGAAAATGGAAAATATGAAACTACTAGAATTTTACTGCTATAAACACGTTTCTATAACTTTAGAATTTATACTCACGCATTATATTTTTTCCTGAAAAATTTAATGAAAGTTATGTGTATAAGGACTATAAGAACTCAGATGTCAGAGAACATTATCTTTGAGACAACAGAGCATATTAATAGTTTTTGTTTCTATTTTAATATAATGTGATAACAAGATGTTATTGCATATTTTATTTTTTATGAATAAATACTAGAAAACTATAAATGCATGTTAAATATGACCAAACTTAATATGCATTCAATATAATTTATATTGAAACTATATATTCAAGTTATATACTTTTTTGTGGAAACTAAAAGTATTTTTGAAAGAATAATATTGGCCCTCCCTGGTGGCACTGCGGTTCAGCGCTGGGCTGTGAAGCTGCCTGCAGCCTTTGTAGCGCCAGTTCGATCCCTGGCCGCCTGTGAGAGTCCCACATGGTGTGCAGACCTCTCCTGCCACACCCCTTGCACCCCTCAGCAGTGTATTTCGTCAGTCTGCCTGTTCTGTTCTTCACTCTGGCTCTGGTGAATTCTCTCACCCTCCCGCACTTCTGACTGTACCCAGTGCTTGTATAAATAAATAAATAAATCTTTAAAAAAAATATTTACATTAAAATTGGAAGTTAAAAATTTTCTGTTTCAAATTTAATATTTCATATGCTAAAGAATACAAATGAGGCTCAGAAGCTATATATTGAGTATCTTGTCAGAGTTCTCTAGTAATTCATCCATTTTTTTATCAGCAGTCTCATCATATTTTTCAATATTGTTAATGGTGTTTTAACAATTGCATACATAACACAGTCTACCTTTGCTGAAATCATAAATATTTTGGTTAGGTAATTTTTGTTGTTGTTGTTTAGAAGTACAGCCATCACTACCCATGAGAAAGGATGTGACTTCCTGATAATACTTGATAATTGTCTGTTTTCTAACAGAAGAACTAACACCCTACTTAGGGGCAGCATATTTTTTCTATAGTCAATGAAATTATATGAAGATTCAAGTTTCTGTCAGAAAACTCAGATTGCAGTTAATGCTAAAGGCCTATATTGACCTGGAAAAAATAGTGTACTGGGCCTCCCTTGGTGGCGCAAGTGGTTGAGCGCCACGCTGTGAAGCTGCCCGCAGCCTCTGCAGAGCCGTTCAATCCTGGCCAGTGATCCCACATGGTGCAGCAGACCTCTCCTGTCACACCCGCTGCTCCCCTTACCAGTGTATTTCGTCAGTCTGCCTGTTCTGTTCCCTGCTCTGTCTCTGGTGAATCCTCTCACCCTCCCGTGCATCTGGCCAGTACCCCAGTTCTTGTATAAAAATAAATAAATCTTAAAAAAAAAGTTTTTTAAAAAAAGGAAAGAAAAATAGTGTACTATGAACTGTCATTTCCCTGGAATCTAAATAAACAAGCAAAGCAAAACAAAGGAAAAATATAAATTTGCAAATAAGCAAAACCCCAAAATCCCGGAGTGTGTTAATGAAGAAAACAAGGAAGATAGCAATATGATTTTTAAAGTTCTAATTAGTTAAATAAACTCACTGAAATATAAGTTTTAACTCTTCTCTCCAAATCCTCAAAACTTCATTTGATTTGTCATTCTGTTCCATGGTAGAAGTTTTTTAGTTATTTTATGGAAATTTTAACCAATTTAATCTCTATTAATAGATCAAGTATCTCTTAAGTTTGATTAAAAATGTAACTTGCAATCAATACCTATTCAAATAACCATCTCATGTGTAAATTTTAATGATACTGAATTAAATGTCAAGAGAGAGCAGCTATTTTATTCCATTTGCCTATTGATTGTTAATACTAAGATCAGCAATGTTCTCCTCCACCTCCCCTATTATGTAAAGACTGGGACTTAATGACCATTGTAACATGACCTTTTACATTTTCTAAGACAGTTAATCAATTATTTATTTCAAGTAGTCTTTCATTTGCATAATTACAACAAAAGGCACCAGTGTGGAATTTATACATTAAATTTATCTAACTATCTTTGATATGATTGGTGATTTCCTAGTTTATCTCCAAAAATTCCCACAGACACTTTCACATCTCTTAGACAACCATTCATGCAGAATCCACTCCCTTTACACTTGTTAATAGCTATAAGTAAATGCTGTTCCATGAAAGCATTTACTATACTTATACCAAAAACACAGCATCACTGGATGGAGCAACAACATTACAATCCTCAAGAAGGTTTTTATCATAGAATTCAGAATAATCTCTTTTATTGACAACACACATTCTTGACTCAAGATCTCTTTTTTTTAGTCTTTTGTCAGACTTTTTTTTAAAAAAAATATTTATTTATGCCTACAAGAGTTGGGGTACAGGCCAGAGGTGTGGGGCATGGGGGTGGTGGTGGTGGTGAGAGGATTCACCAGAGACAGAGTGGAGAGCAGAACAGGCAGACTGAATGACATACACTGCTGAGGGTTATAGCAGGCGAGTCAGGAGAGGTCTGCTGCATCATGTGGGTAGCTCCCTGGCCAGCTGGGGATCAAACTCAGTGCGCTTAACCTGTTGCACTACCAGGGAGGACCTGTTGTCAAACTTTTCCAAGACAGCTTTCAGTCTTTCTTTTGAGTTAAACTACATGAATTATATGGTATGTCTCCTCAGTGCTGATACATTGGAATATAACTTTTCTCATTTTGACATTAGCATTGTTCAAGATATCCTAGGGACCTGTAACAACCAGGATTTTTTTCCATGTTTGGCCAGGTTCCAACTTATTCTCCCTGTATATTTCACATTTGTTATATAATTATATAATTATACCAACAATCATGGTCTTCTTTCTCCATTGCTTATTTCCCTCACAATATGAAGATTCTTTATTTTATCTTCCTTTTTATCTTATTTTCCAGAAAAACACAGCATGATCTATAAAATATTCACATACTTCTTGTACAATAGAGCTCCCTCCTACTGTTAACATTTTATTAAATATACTGATCCTTACATTGCTATATGTGACTATGGGTATGCCATTATTATCATTAATGTAATATAATATGTGATATAATTCAGTTTCTTATATCTCATCCTTATAACCATCTTTGTCCTGTTAATGCCTATTTCTCCAAATGGGCAGGTATATTATAATAATAATTTTAAGAACATAATAAACTATACATTGATTAACTTTTAACTCCTGTTCTCAATGCCCAAGACATTGACAGGAAAGAAGAAATTGTTTTCAAAAAGTAACTGCTCCATATCCCGAAACACAGAAAATGTTTTAATCCTGAAAAATGAAAGTATAAATATGTGTTTTTGGAGATATTTTAGAAATATGATATATCACAGTTTATTGGGACTTGATATTATATTTAGCACTTAACAGCACACGAAATTGATTCAATAAATACAGCTTTTTCTAAAAAAAGTTTGAAAAATGCATCCAAATTCATGTTTCCATATAAATGTAGTGACAAAAACTCAACATTTCATAAAGAATATTTATCTTTCAGTCAAATTCAGTTACTTGTTTACTCTCAGTTGTTGGGATTGCTTGGTAATAAACTCTTAAGGAAGTTAAATCATGTACTATTAAGTAATATCATTATAGCTCATAAGCTATTCTATATCTAGTCAGAATTTTTTTTTTTCACAGTTTTGACTTATGTACTTTAAAAACTCAAAAACTTTCACCTAAAGATACAGATTTCTGGTCCCAATTGGAAAAATCAGAAGATAAGACAACACATTCTCCTGTGTCCTCAATCAGGGTAAGCTAAGTTACTGTTCCTTTGACAGGTCCTTTAATTTTCAGGTTGTCATTGTTCTCACTGCATCCCACACTGGGGTTCAACATCACTGGCATGTAAAAATACTGATTTGTGATTGAGCTCTTCATTGTTAACGATCTTTTGCAGTTTGGGGCAATACCAGGTCTAACAACATGTGATACACGCATTAATTGCAAACTCCCATATTGTTAGGGAGAAAGGATGTCCTGAGCTAATTCCAGGCAGGCTTTGTGGACTCCACCCCCACTCCAAACCAAAGCCATCAAGCCATTGGGAAAGACAAATCCCATCACCACCAAAGGGAAGGTTGCTGGGACCTGAAGGTAGAGTTAAGCAGCCAGGTTTGGTATAAAAACCAGACACGTGGGCCTTGGGGTCTCTCTCTCTCTCTCGCCTCCTGGAGCAAGCTGACATAATAGTGAAGCAGATCCAGGCATGTTATCATCCACACAAAGAAGTGAGAGTGGTCTGCATTTAGCCTGGCTTTTAAATGCCCAAGGCCACTCTTCTCCACTCAGGACTTCAGAGGCAGAGTTAGAGCACAAAACACCTCTAACTGTCCCGATTGGTAAGGTGCAGGTCTGCTAATCCTAAGCGGCCTATTCAGCCACCATCTTGTTACCAGCAGTTCTGCATTCCTATACAAGGTCAGAACTGCCCAGTCAATCGGTCAGAGCCAAACCTTACAAGGTACCTTTCAAATAAGCCAAGAGCTGAAAGCTTGATCACTCTGGGAAGGTTATGCATCATGAGATATGACCAGCATTGCCCAGGGGACTGAGGACAGATGTAGGACAAGGGATCCCAGAAGCTGATCAATGGAAAGCCTTGTTGATAAGACTGAAAACATGGCTGGGGATCTAGAGCCTGATCTCAATTATAATACCAAGTCATCAAGCAGATGAGAAGTGCCTGGAGGGCAGACTCACAACCCCTGATACCATAGATGACAGAGCACATTTTCTAGTTTCACCCCTCCCTTTTCTCTTTGTCCTCCTTCCTCTCACAAATGATGCTGTATAATTCTATCAATAAAAGGGGCAGGATCTCACTCTACAGCAGTGGCCTGCAATATGTAGCCCAACGCAACAGTAAGGGGTGGTGCCCAAGGTTAGGTGGAAGAGCTGAGGCCCATGTCCTGCCAGGAGGGGAGCCCAGGGCATCCTACGAGACTGCCCCAGACCACTTCTCCAACAGAAATAGATTTCCAACAATGTAGAAAAAGTTGCTTAAGGTTATTCAGAAAATTCAGTTAATGCTTTTGTTACAATCATGATTAGGCCAAATAAAACTATTTTTATAATGAATTATATATTATAAATTCTCATTTTAATAAGTATTGAATTCAGGTATAATTTCATTGTATTTGATCATCAATTACAATACAAATATTAGTTTCATTAGTTAAGATAAAAATATGCATTGAATCTAATTACATCTCTAGTAATAAATATTTATTGTGGCAGCTCCTGCCTCCATGGTTGGCAATGCCACTGTTGCCACCATTGATCGCCAGTAATTGGATGAAATAAAGAGTGGCTGTACTGTGGATGCTCACAAATAGAGTATGTAAGACCCTCTTCCCCTGTGCGCTGGACTGGTCAGCCAATGACAGGTAAGATCAGGAACAGACCTTCGGTTTGTGACTCCTGACGACCTAAGACAGGCGCAGTCCCCGAGGGGATTTATAAGTGTCCCCCCTTTTTAACTCTATGGAAAATAACTGCTAGAAGACAATAGCATTGAGTTTCAATAACCTGCTCAATTTGCTGAGGTCACACTGTTACTGTAAAACTAGTTTGACTGCTTATGGAAAATGCATTAGGAATCTGGTGGGTGAGGGGAGCCTAGAATTAGGTTGTGCTGTATAAACAGTCACAGTAATAACAAAAATGTGTAGGTCAACATAGATCCTAAGTACAAGAGAATTCTGAATAGTTGAGTCAGTGGTTAAGCTAGGGTTAATTATCAAAAACCTAGAGGTCATGAATAGCGTAGAGAAAAATGCGACCTCTTGCAGAGGTCTCGGTATGTACCTGATTCATCGATGCTTGTGCATGATCAGAAGCTAAATTTAGTGCATATTGTCTTCGTTATGTTTCACTGCATGTAATAATTTGGTGGTCTGGTGTATGATTAACCACATAATGTACAAAAGCAACCTTGTGCAATGTCTATGAAGATGTATAAAAAGAGAATGATACTTTCAATAAATTGTACTCAGATTTTCACTCTCCCTTGAGTGTATCTGTGTGTCATTCTTTCTTGTCCTTCGCCCTAATTCCTTCGACCTCCTTTTGCTCATTCTCACTCAATCCCTGAGACTGTCTCTATCTCCCACCGCCGCTGGGCTGGTCCGCGGCAATTTATGATATTTTAAATATGTTTTTCATTGCTCTGGCATGAGTTTCTTTTGAAGGCTTTGGAGAAAAATATGCTTAAAAGACAATTCTCGTTGAAATAATTCCATTCCATTGGTTGTAGGATTGAGACTCACATTCCTTTGATGACTGTCAGTTGTTGCTCTGTACTTCATGGGGTAAGGTCACCTCTTTTCCATATAACTTAATAATTAGTGATACGTGGATTTTGCTTTCTTCCAGATCAGATTGACTCTCTCCTTTCCAACCAGTTGGAAAAAAATGTCTATTGTTTGTGATTAATTTATACAAGAATAATCTATTTTTGGGTCAACTATATCATATAAACTAATCACCTAATTATCTGAGGGCCCAAGAACAATACAGAATGTGCACACAAGAGAGAGAGAGAAATCTTGGGGAGTTTAGAATTCTCCATAGTCAGGATTATTCATAACTGCTAATATTATGATGCCTGTAACTCAGGTGCTCTGTGTGTGTGTGTGTGTGTGGTGTGTAAGGAATTCTAGAGACTGGAGTGTCCCGGTTGATGACTTTGAAGATGGAATGGCCACATAGCAAGGAATATTGGTGACATTTTTCCTCCTCCATCCCTGTGGCCCTTTATCTCTTTCCCTCCTCTCTCCCTCACAGCCTCAGAGCCCTCACAAAACTTACTCTGTCAATTGGTTTTTGAAAGTGTTTTATATTATTTAAATATCTTCTATGGTAATGTCCAGTATTGATTTTTATTCTGACTTGTTTTGATACACATAATTCTCTCAAACTTCCTCCTCTCATTTTGTTGAAAATGACTGCATTTCATCTTTTCTCATGGCTGTTAGAAGTACTCTATATTGTGATTCTACCACATCTTCTTGATCCGATTGTCCATCATGGAACATTTGGGATGAGTCCAGTCTTATCCTTTGTAAATAATGCTTCTATGAACAATGTGGTACATGTGGTATAGCCATAAATCTTATTTCTTTGTCTTTTTAATAAAAAACTCCCAATAAAATATAAATGCATTCTTAAATATAACTCATTCTTACTTTTATCATTTTCACTATCTAGAGTAGTTTTTCTTATTTCCAAAAGTCTAATCTGTTTTAAAATGGGAAACGTTACACTCTTAAGAATGAAAGAGGGCCTCCCTGGTGGTGCAGGTGGTTGAGCACTGTGAAGCTGTCTGCAGTTTCTGCAGCACCAGTTCAATCCCGGCCGGACACAAGAATCCCACATGGCGCAGCAGACCTCTCCTGTCTCACCAGCTGCTGCCCTCAGCAGTGTATTTCGTTGGTCTGCCTCTTCTATTCCCCCCTCTGTCTCTGGTGAATCCTCTTGAATCCGAGGGCAAGTTAGGGATAATTAGGCAGCCTCAAGGACAGGGCAGGGACTTCAGGAGAGGTAAGGAAGGCTCCAGAGATAAGGACATTAAGAGAAATGTAACTAATTTCAGTGGGAAAAACAAAGTGAGACCACCTGAGAACTACCAATCACAAAGAGACTAGTGGAGCTTTAGAATAATTAAGGAAAGAAGGGATATATTCCCTGAGATACGACTCCACTTGGGCTTCCTTGCCCCTCCCTGGCCTGGTTCCATGACCTGGGAGTCCCACTTTATTTCTGTTCCTTTTCTCCTCAATAAACTTTTTCTCTCTAAACAAACCTGCCTCTTCTCGCTTGCTTGCCTGAGCGTCTGCGAAGTTCCTGCTGCTGCTTCGTGAGACACCAACCTGTAGTGGTCTAGTGGCTGGGACACAGCGCTGCCCCTGCAGCCTGGGATCCGTTCCTGGCTGGGAGACTAGGCTGAAAATCTGCAATTCCAGTATCACTCTTACCCTCCCGTGCATCTGGCCTATACCCTGGTTCTTGTATAAGTAAATAAATCTTAAAAAAAAAAAAAAAGAATGAAAGAATCATGTGTGAAGTAAGAGTGCAAGAGTCCTTTGATATAATGGAGATTTCCTTCAATTACAATTATATTTTTAGTTCATGTGTCTAATGACACCATTTTTGTCCATTTGGATTTGTTTTGACTGTCAATAATTACTTGCTCTGCTCTATCATGTAACACTGTAAGAGAATTTCTAGATATCTGATGTATTACTATTCTAATATATGTTTTAAATATTGTATTCTGGAATGGTTTTGAGATTGAAGGTTGAGTGATGATTCCTGTTATCGATTAAACATCAGGTTTGGGAATTTTTAAAGGAGATAATAAATGATGTATATTTCCATAGGAAGGCAGAGTGGTAGAGAGAATGCACCTACATTTCAGAGTCAACAAACCTGGATAAATAGCATTAACTCAGACACTGGAAAGCTATTGATAGTTTGTGTCTTTGAATTTCTACTTTCTTCCTGTGAAATCATAATGATAACAACTAATTGCTTTGTTATGATAATTTCATGATAACATAAGCAAATTCTGTTCAATAATTTGTTAAACATTGTACAAAATGAGCATTTCTCAAAATAATCTCAGGTCACTCCATTTTCAAGAGAATATTCCATTCCTTATTATATTTCATCTGAATCATTTTTTTAGTTAATTTTGGATACATTAGGTTTAGTTTTTAATAGTATGTTAAAAGGTGGCTGGATCCTGTTATTTAGGATGAATGCTAGCGAGTGACAAGCAGAGAAAAACTATTTCTTACATTGGCTTCAAGTTCTGGCAATTTGGAGCACCAATGGATCTTAGTTCCTCTCAGAAAGTACCATTTATAAGCCTTATCTGTTCAAGTGTTATAGGGATTAGTATTTGTAGAACATTTTAAAAATCCCAGTTTAAAGCCTTTTTTTATGAGCACCAAAAAAATCATTACACATGCTTAATTTATAGTTCCTTGGGAAAAAGATACGCATGGGCTCTTTATTATTAAATAAATGTGCTGGATGATCCAGCTTAGTATGATTGCAACAGCCTACTGGTTAATGTAAATTTAATTCTTATAATGTTTATTGATGGAGATTTTTATACTGCAAAGTGCACAAACAGAACTGGGATAATAAAGCTGGAGTTTGAACCACAGAGCTCAAGGCAACGATCTGCAAAGTAATCTAAATGAATTTCCAAGAGAAATTACAAGCAGAGAAATCTCTTTTTCCTAAACTTCTCCTTTAAAAGTGGTTATCTCACATCACAAGTCTATCTAGTACTGAGATAAAAAATTTTGAATGTATATTTATTTATATCTGACCTTCTACTCCTTGTCATTCACATACATCACTTGTTCCCATTTATATGATAAGCAAATATGAAACATTTTAGGAGAAAAACAGAAATCTGAGTATATGAACTGAGATGGAAGATGGTATTGTAGATCTACTTCAAGGAATGATTTTTATTTATGAAATCCAAGACTGAGCTAGACTAAGTTATAAAGATGAAAACTATAGAAACGCTAAGTTAGAAGGGAATTTCATTATGAAACTATCTGAAGCAGTCCAAAGCATCTCATAGTTTGGTGGTAGAGAATAAAAACTAAACTCTTTGAGAGGAGATTATAAAAATAAGGGATAGAAAATATTTTATGGAAATACGTTCAAGTTTATGTTGCAAAAATGAAATATATATAAAAAGAATATACTGAATGAAATCCAACAGAACATTGTAAAAGCAAAAGTTTTACACTCCATCCTACCATTCCCCTACCTATCAAATATGTATTTTATTTTGAGCAGGTCATCAATGATTTAATTTCTTTTTTTTAAGATTTATTTATTTCTTTATACAAGCACTGGGCACAGTCAGAAGCGCGGGAGGGTGAGAGAATTCAACAGAGCCAGAGCGGGGAGCAGAACAGGCAGAAGGACCGAAGTACACTGCTGAGGGGAGCAGCGGGCGTGGCAGGAGAGGTCTGTGCGCCATGTGGGACCCTCACTGGCGGCCGGGGATGGAACCGGCGCTGCAGAGGCTGCGGGCAGCTTCGCAGCCCAGAGCTCAACCTCTGCGCCACCAGGGGAGGCCCGATTGGGCCTATTTCTAATCTCAAACTCCTAACAAAGAACCTGACAACTCAGGCTTTCAATAAGTGTCAATTAAAATTTGAGTAATAGTTAAAATAAGTAAATATATTAATGCATGGGATGTTTAGATTCGCATTTACTAAACCTTTGCAATTATTTTGAATATGAGAAAACAGGATTTTGAATATTAAGAAAAATATGTTAATCCTATTGGTCAATATCATGAATCTTATTTCTGTTTCATGTATCTCAAAACACTTAATTTTTATTCTATCTAAAAAAAACCCATCTAAGTTCATAATTTCAGTGCTTACTTGACTGAGTCTTATCTTTTTGCAAAGATAATATACTTTTTTATTTAACTAACTCCTCAGTATATTCTGTTGGTGAAATATAGCAAAGAATTCTAACCAAATGTTTCAACTTTTGGATTATTCCAAATAGGGTTTAGCTGCTCAAAGAGGTCAGGGTTCTATTAATTTCTTACAGTAGATTTATTTTTAGAGATATTTTAGATTGATAAAAAATTGAACAAAAAGTATAGAGAATTTCCATTTAAACTTTACTCCAAAACAGCACTGCCAAAGCTACTATCAATATCCCTATCCCATACCAAAGTGGTACATTTGATGAATATATGTTAATAATTATTTATTATGATAACCTAAAGTCCATAGTTTACACCATGGTTTACTGTTAGTGTTGTTCAAGCTATAGGTTTTGACAAAGTATCCACCATTATAATTTAATACAGAATACTTTCTTTTTAAAAAAAAAGATTTATTTATTTATGCATTACAGGAACTGGGGTACAGGCCAGAGGTGCAGGTGAAAGGGTGAGGCAAGAGGATTCACCAGAGACAGAATGGGAAGCAGAACAGGCAGACTAACTGAAATACACTGCTGAGAGGAGCAGCAGGCAAGACAGGAGAGGTCTGCTGCACCATGTGGGTAGCTCCCTGGCAGGCCGGGGAGTTGAACTCGTGCTGCAGAGGCTATGGGATATCTTCATAATGCTGTGCTTAAACCCTTGCACCACTGGGGACACCCCCAGCATACTTTCAATGCCCTAAAAATCATATGTTCTCTGTCTATACATTCCTTTCTCATCAAACCCTAGGCAGCTGGTGATCTTTTAAAATTACAATAGTTTTGCTTTCCAAGGTGTCCTATAATGAGAATCACACAGTATATAGCCTTTTCCAATTGATTTAACTGAATAATAACAATATGCATTTACATTTACTTTATGTATTTTCGAGGATTGATAGTTCATTTCTTTTTAACATTGAGTAATAGTCCATTTTCCGAAATGCACACCTGTTCATCCATTCACATCCCCTAGAATATCTTGGTTACTGCCATATTTTAACACTTTGAAAGAAACTGATGAAAACATCATGTGCAGGGATTTAATAATTGACTTAACATTGCACTATAATACTGTATAAGTTTCAGGTATGCATCATTAAAAATCAACATGTGTTTATACTACATAAATTTTACCACTAAAAGTAAAATTCTACCCATAACCATTAATTTGTTCCTTTCTCAAGATTTGTGAGCCCCTCTTCCTCCTCCCTTCTAGTAACTAACCACTAATTGGTTTGATATTCTAAGAGGTTGGTTGTTTTATTTTGTTTATCCATTTGTTTTCTCTGTGAATCACATATGAGCGAAATCACACCATGTTTGTCTTTCTCTAACTTTTTCACTAAGTTTAATATCCTCTCGATCCATGCATATTGCTGCAAATGCCATGATTTCATCTTTCATTTTTTATTGCGGAGTATTATTCCATTATGTACATTCACCACCACTGATTATGGTAGACATACCACAAGATATACTTTTGCTTGTATTCCCATTGCTTTTGAACTCAGGAGTCCCTAAAGTAAAAGTAAAGGAGTGTATTGTTTATGTGTTCTTCTATGTATTCCTGGTTTCAGGTCTTACATGGCTTCAGGTCTTAATCTATTCTGAATTAATTTTTGTACAAGGTTTAGATAGCGATTAATTTCATTCTTTTGCTTTGGCTGTCCACTTTCCCCAACACCAATTATTGAAGATACTTTCCTTGCTCCATCATACAGGTTTGGCTATTTTTCAATAATCACTTGTCCGTATATGTGGGGGATTATTTTTGCATTCTCAATTCTGTTCCATTGATCTGTTTTATTCCAATACTATGTTGTTTGAATTAGTAATTAGTTGTATATTCATTAAAGAAAAATCCATATCACATAAAGTTCTTGGTACCTAAATAATTTAGAATCATGAAGTTATATCTTTTATTATGAAGAAATTTTTTGAGGAAAATAGAGGAATATCACCTAAAGTTTATGAGTATTTTCATAAGAACATAATATTTCTCTATTAAACTGTATGTGTTTTTGTGAATATGTTCCCAGCTATTTTTCTATCAGATAACATTGTGCTCACGTTTGACCCTGAGCATGTAAATTAATTTTCTCTGTTGATCAAAATCTCAGGTCTGCACAAAGGCAAAGAATACCGGTAAAACACCATGGAAATACTGTAGTTCATAGACATAAAAAAGATATATTCAGACAACAGCATATTCTGAAGATTCAATCATTCGTATTCCCTGAGTATAGTGATTGGCTAAAAATGCAAAGTAGATATCAACACATATCATCAACTACCTATATATTTGCTCTGTAAGTTCCATTTTCATATGAATGAAGTAGTGAAAGCCAACTATGTTAATATTGAATCAAAGTCAAACATTGCTTGTTAACTTGACATTCACAATAACATACATGCTAAGTTTATTTAACACAAATAAACACAACAGAACTTTTTACAACCAATGATCTATCCTGCCTTCTCTTATTCTAAGCCTTGGAACTGCCTTCAATTGTTATTTGTATTCACATTTCAAATTATTTTCCATATCATTCTGTCTAGCTGCTATGCAGAAATCTCCAGAAACATTCTTTCCTTCTAAAGGTATTTTCTTGCTTCCTTCATATTCCCACATTACAATATGAGTCACTGTTAATTCTGAAATGGAAGGTCATGTGTTTCAAATTTGTAGCAATTTTTTAATAGTTGGATCAATAAAAAATGATACAATAAATTGCTAGCATACATTCTGTTTCCCTTTCCCTTTGAACAATAATGCATTTGACCCTTGAACAACAATATCGGCGTTAGGAGAGCTGACCAAGCACAACTGACTCCCCAAATTTGGTATGAGTGCCTCCTGTTGACTCGAAGTCTTACTGATAACATACATAGTCAATTAATATGTATGGTGTATGTCATATGTATTATGCATTGTATTCTTATAATAAAGTCACCTAGAGGAAAGAAAATGTTAAGACTTTCACAAGGAAGAAAAAATACACTTACAGTGTTATCTGTACTTACTGATGCCATAAGTTTATGTCATTAGTTTACAAGGAAACCTGCATTTATGTGGATACACATAATTCATATTGGGTTGTTCAAAGGTTAACTGTATTTTAAATTAAGATAATTCCTGTATAATGCTTGAAAATGTTTGGCAGAAAGTAAATTTGTTTTTGTATATTTAGAATAATATAAGCATTAGTATTCATAATTCATTCTCCTTTATTAAGTGGAAGTCAGTTAAACTCTTATTTTGAAAGATGTTTCTAATTTTCATTAGAGAATATTAATTCCACTTCATTTTTTAATAAATTGACAGCCTGAAATGGCATAATTCCCAGCTGTTAGCAAATCATAAGTATAAATTTTGTGTTCTTAGTACTAATCAAAACCTTAAGTCACAAATAAATTTATGGATAACCTAGAGAATCTGAAATCCACTGTTTCCTGTAAATAATTTGATTGTGTCTTTATGTTATGCCTCATCACTCTATCTGTGTTCAGAATGAAATATTTAGCTTTCCTGATCATGAGACATGAAATTCTGCTTTGCTGTTGGTAGGGTAAATGGTTTTCCGGTTTTTCTGCCCTTCCACCATTAGGATTGCCCTGCCTGATGGGGCACCTGCAGTTGTTTAATTGTTGCAAGCTATCTTATTTACTTCTGTGGGCCATGGGGGCGGGGGATGGTGGGTATTGAGAGATAGTCACTAAGAAAAGCAAAAGCCGAAGAGAGGCAGGAGAGAGAAGCGGAGAAAGAAGGCCTGAGAAGCCCAGAGTGAAGACTAGCTGGGGGCCTGGAGGCCTGCTGACATCCTGGCCCCCCAACACCCCCGTCTGCTGTGTACCTGTTTGCCACACTATGTAAAAACTCAATAAAAGCCTGAGAAAGCCACGGAGGGCGCCAGGACTCCTCTTTTATCTGATCTGCTCGCATCATAGACATCCTGCTCTGTCCCATCTTGCCCTTACACTGTTATATAAAAGACATATATGACGAGTATAATGGAAAATAACTTGTTAGTTTTGGTGTATGTATTTATGACAAGAATGTCATTGTGGCATTACATGTCACCCATATGAAATAAGGAAACAAATTTATTTCAGTTCTTAGTAAAAGCTAGTTTTGCTTCTCCTAAGCAAGTTTTATTTTTACTTGTTTTTATTTTTGCTCTTATACTTTCTATATCATAAATCAATGTTTTTCTCTTTCCTACAATAGATAGGAAATACAAAGCCCAATTTTGACCTGAAATTGACAAGTTACAGGATATCCTGACATGTGCCTTGAGGGATAAATTATATTACCAGATTCATCTATATACTCATATAGATTTTCTTTTTCTTTGATACTTCCCCTGCAAATATTTTACATCTTGTTTTTGTTTTAATTTTTAAAACTCTCAAACTCACTTTTGATGTAAGGGGAGTTTAAAAAAATAAACATACCCTTAGTCCAACCTTTAAAAAAAAAAAAAAAAAACTTCAACGGTGGGTGTGGTATTGTAACATACATCTAAAGAGGTGTGAACTTATATCTCTAAATCATGTATTGTGTTAAAAAACATTAAATGGAAAGTTCACATATTAAATGTTTTACTTTGAATAATAAAAATAAAATGATCAATAAACTTATGTAATTCAAATAATCACAAATCTTATCTGGAAGAGCTTTAAATGGTTCTGTTTCAGGACAGGGAGAAAGGGAGAAGGGTACCCCTGAACCCCCAAACCTGCCTGCTCTAAATAGGCTCTTCCAGACACTGCATCAAAACAAAACATTCTAGTGCGTAAGACTTTTAATGGAAAGGAACCTTAATACAATTAGAGTGCAACACAGAAAAGGGGAAGAAGAAAGTTTCCAAATCAAGCACTAAAGTTACCTATCTCCTGGTGGGTAAATGTCCAACCAAACAGGGTCAACCCAAAGCAGGGTCACTGAGGCCTGAAAGCTTGCCACAAGTCTAAAGCACCTCCTGGTGGGGACCCATAGAAAAGGGCCAGAAACAGCCAGACAAGTCTGGAAGGAAAAGAGCAAGATCAAAAATCAAGATAAAAGCTACCATTGTTAACCTTCCCATTTGTCTCTCACCCACATCTGTTTCAACCAGTCCAGGACCACAAAACAAGTGCAGCGTCTTCACATGTCTCTCTGCTCCACGTGCCTGCTTCAGGTCCTCTCCTTGCTCATGCTCTTCCTTCTTCTTCCTTCCTTCTCCAGCCTCTTCTCCAGCTTCTTCTCCTCCCTGCTCAGCTCCACCCTCTCTTGGGTGGGGCAAGAATCTGGAAACTCTTCTTTCCCTGGGGACCATCCTGTTACATTTCCTTTGCTGTCATTTAAGTTTTGTTTATACAAAAATATGATAATTACCAATATAGCATATAAATTAATCAGTGTTTTAAGCTGCACATTACAAAGATTCAATTAATATTGCTTTATGCAATAGAAAAGTAAAAAACCCTAACAAACAAGAAATATGAAGGGAAATAGTCAATTAGGCAATAAACATTATGCTCAAGTTTAGAATCTTCTTTCCATTCTGCCATCCCTCCTATTGTGTGTGTGTATGTGTGTGTGTGTGCGCGTGCTCACACCCATGTGTGTATTTAACTCATGGAGACAAAGTAGCTGTTGTACCCCAGAAATTGTATCTATGTTCCAGATAAGAGAAAGCATCAGTCAGTGCAACTTCTGCTAAATTCTAAAATTCAGCCACATCTCAGTTCATTAACTAAAACTATCATTTGCATAGTCAAATTCAGGTTCAATCTAACTTCAAAAAATGTTGTAATAGTACAGATAAAGGAAAGTGGCATTGTGTTGGAAAATGCTATAACTGACACTATTACTTTTATGGAAACTTATTAGACATTCCTAATTATATCAGAGTTATGATATGTTGTAATAGTGATAGGCCACTGTCCTAGTCAGCATATAGTTTAATTGTAAATTAGCTTTGCTTGCCCACTATTTTATTAAGATTTGTCTCCCAAACTAAACTGAAATCCATCAATAGACTATTCAGGAACATTAGAGATTTTTCTGTATTTTAATCTCAGATTCTTATACATACAACAATTTTATTTATTAAATTAGTTAATTAATACACAGTATATGCTTAAATTAACCCATGAGTGAAGGTATTAATTTAATCAATGTCTGTTATCTTCATCATCTTCTTTAACATAATGACATGTTAAATTTTCATCATGACATAATCCATGTATTTATTTTGTATTGTTTTTGTGCCACCTAAACTAGTTGTGTTTACTCAATATCATCAAAGGAGTTTAAAATTAAAACATTTATCTTACATTTATATGTCTCTCCTATAACTCCTCCTAACTAGAGCATAGTAATATATATGGAAAATCAACATTTATTGTATACTATAATTTTAGAACATATTAAATGAGTTTGAATCAAATATAAAATGGTTAGATTGATAAGAAAAATTATACTAAAACACTACAAAAACCGTGGTGAATGCACTATAGAAATCATGTGCATGGTTCTACCTGTTGCAACATATTTGAGTTATTTTTCCTACAGGGAAGTTTTGATAAATGATCACCTAATTCAATCATACAAGAACAGCTATAGTGATAGAAAATATAAATCACCGGTAAGATTGTTTATGTCCTTGTATCAGCAGCAATTGATGATTAAATATAGATTTTTAGTTTAGACTAGAATCTAAGCAATAGAAGAAAATCAAACTACTGCTGAGGTAATCACCACACTTAGAGGTAAATGGACTAGTAGCAGGAAAGTAATAAAATTTCTGTCTATTCTACAGTCTGATTGGAAACCCTCACATGCATACTTGATCCCATCTATATTAAATTAAAGAATAAATTGAGCAGAACAGATCAAAAAAAAAAAAAACATTTGTGATTGACAAGGACTGGTATTCAGATGATAAAAGCAAAATGAATAATTAAATTTATAAAGAGGGTGAGTAAAGAGACTAATTTATTCCTTAACCATGGTTTATTGTCTACTACCATGTTTGATTTTAGTCATTTAAAAGAAATTAAAATATTTAACAACCAAGCTATACTGAAACTCCCATAATAAAAGAAGAGATTTTAAAAATGTTCCTAAGTAGTCATGATTTATTTGGGAAAAACCTGTTGAGTTTTAAAAACTCTATTATTTTTGCCCTCTGCCTCTTTCTTCTGTTTGTTGTTGTTTGTTCATTTCTGACCATGGGTAGACAATGACCAAGAGAGTCTTGGGGGGCCACCCTGGTGGCGCAAGGATTTAAATCTCAGCACTAAGAATTTAAATCTGCAGCCACTGCAGCACAGCATGAGTTCCATTCCTGGCTTGCCAGGGAGCTAACCAACATGACACAGCAGACCTCTCCTGACTCACCTGCTGATGCCCTCAGCAGTGTATTTCGGGAGATCTGCCTGTTCTGCTCCCCACTCTGTCTCTGGTAAATCTTCTCACCCCCCCACACCTCTGGCCTGTACCCCAGTTCTTGTATGCATAAATAAATAAATCTTTAAAAGAAAAGAGTCTTAGGTACGATATTTATTCTGATTAAGGCTATTTTTTATTAATGTATAAATACATGATAAATGGAATTATAGATTTGTAGATATTATGTATGAAGCATATACAAACTTTCCTTGTGTTATTTACATTTATTTTTTAGTGCATGCTTTTCCATCATTCCATCTCTATGAGTGGTAAATTAGCTTTAAATTCCTTAAAAGAAATAAAAAAAATTCTCTCTACAAAGCATATGTTCAGTAAATTCCTTTTAATTTGATTGTGCCTCTTTTCTTGAAAGTAATTAAATAATTTTAGGAACAGTATTTCTTGATAATTTTATGAGGAATTATTTTTGTAATTATTTATGTATAAATACCATCATTTTCCCCTTGAAATTCAAGGCACAAGGTTTTAGTGATGATGTTTCTTAATTATTAAAAAATGCATCATTCAAAAACTTCAGTAATTCAGTATTTGTAACAAATTTGACATATTATATGAATGATCTGGGCACTCTTGGATCTTGAAATATGAGATGGAGATTCTCTGAGTTCATTGGATTCTTACAGATTTTGTCCTTCCTGTATTTATATAAAATTCAATTACCTAAATTTCATAGTAACTTTATGTAGGAAATTAAAGAATATCTCCCTTTACTCGATGCTACAGTATTGATTAAAAGATATATTACAGGGCCTCCCCGGTGGCGCAGCAGTTGAGCGCTGGGTTGCGAAGCTGCCTGAAGCCTCCATGACACCTGTTCGATCCCCTAATGCTCCCCGGCCACCTAAGGAGGGTCCCACATGGCGCGCAGACCTCTCCTGCTGCCCGCTGCTCCCCTCAGCAGTGTACTTCGGTCCTTCTGACTGCTCTTGACTCTGGTGAATTCTCTCACCCTCCCGCGCTTTGTACCCAGTGCTTGTATAAATAAATAAATAAATAAATAAATAAATAAATAAATATTAAAAAAAATAAAAGATATATCATAAACAAGACACTTTGTGTGTGTGTGTGTGTGTGTGAAGCTTCTATTGTCTTAGGTCAATGTAAGAGATGTGAAATCAAACTCAGGGAATAAATTGTGCTTTTCACACTCTACACAATTAGCAAGAGGTCAATTAGACATATTGTCTAAAATATTATTTTTTATAAACAGCCTTTTACATAAAAGCTTAAATGTTTACTTTAGATATTTCAGGATAATTCTAAACAATAATCCTCTGTTAGTTAAAATCCCTACAGGTCTGTGTCTGCAGTCTTCTCAGTTCTCAGTGTTCTGTGGGCAGACTTTCTTTGGGCATGATTAGTATTCTTCTAGCAGAGGAGCAACCAGTCTCTTTGAGGCAGAACTCACCAGTGTACAATTACATCTCAAATAACCTATTTCAATAGCAGTACATATTTTAAGTTGATTCAGTGACTGACTATAATCTAAATTAGGATTTTAAGTGATGAACTATTTTAGCAAACATTTTGTTGCTCAGCTGCCTAATATGAGCAAAGCAGCAAGCTGGGCTGCTGAATTGATCTAAAAAAAACAAATTAACAATTTACAACCAATTGGAATATTTAAACTGAAATTGTACAAAATTTGGCTAAACAGCAGATTTTGGTGCTGTTTGTTTTGGTTCTGTAATAATAGATATAGGTACCGTGTTGAAGGAACTACAAATTTCTTGTCCTGGGCAGTCAGGACAACGTCTATAGAGAAGATGGATTTTGAGTGTGATGGCAAAGATTAGCAGCCTTTCTTCCAGGTACAGAAAATTTAAGTCCAGATATTTTGGTAAGAAGAATTTGCTGGTGGAAAGCTGCTACAGTATGAAATTAAATGTCATATTTGATTTGAGGAATAATTGTGTAACTGTGTCATATGTAAGATAGAACGTGAAAGATGAGGAAAGGGCCTCCCTGATACCCTAGGAGTTAAGTTTCAGCTCCACCACTGCTAAGGCCCTGCTCCCCACTCTGTCTCTGGTGAATCCTCTCACACCCCCACCCCTTGTACCTCTGGCCAGTACCCCAGTTCTTCTAGACAAAAATAAACAAATAAAACTCTTAAAAAAAAAAAAAACATGAAAGGTGAGGAAACAAGAACAGAGTGGGTATAGTCAGATTGTGAATGACAGTAATGCCAATCTAAAAGTTTTTCAGGAAGCTTTTTTGTTTCTGTTTTTGTTTTGTTTTTTTAAAAGATTTATTTATTTATTTATACAAGCACTGGGTACAGTCAGAAGCATGGGAGGGTGAGAGAATTCACCAGAGCCAGAGCGGGGAACAGAACAGGCCGACTGACGAAATACAATGCTGAGGGGAACAGTGGGCGTGGTAGGAGAGGTATGTGTGCCATGTGGGACACTCCCTGGTGACTGGGGATCGAACCAGCGCTGCAGAGGCTGTGGACGCTTTGCAGCCCAGAGCTCAACTGCTGTGGCACCAGGAGAGGCCCAGTTTCAGGACGTTTTAAAGGGACTCAAAGAAAGAATGCTTTTTCTGAACTGAACATTGTAAGCTTATTTTGGTTATTGTGATAGGACTGACCTCATAAAATTTGTGGACAAAATGAAGAGAGTGGTTATGAGGAGGATCTGATTTGAAAATGAGAGTCATCTTGATCTATAATGAAAAGAATTGGAAGAGTTGTTTTTTCTTGAATCATAGTAGCATCAAACTTAAGTGACTTTTCTGCCCTCACAGAATCTACGGTGCCCAATAAGCAAATTTTTCTTTAAAGATTTATTTATTTATGCATACAAGAACTGGAGTACAGGCCAGAGCTGTGGGTGGTAGTGAGAGGATTCACCAGAGACAGAGTGGGGAACAGAACAGGTGGATTGATGGAAATACACTGCTGAGGGGAGCAGCAGGCAAGACAGGAGAGGTCTGCTGCGCCATGTGGGTTACTCCCTCACTGGGGATTGAACTCATGCTGCAGTGGCTGTGAATAGCTTCATAGGTTGCATCTTAACCCCTTGAGCCACCAGGCAGGTCCAGATTCTTTACCATTGTAGGGGCAGAATAGGGGACAGAGCAGGTTTTCTCTGATCCGGCAGACAGGTAAAGAAGGGGTCCTGAAGCCCCTGTTGACTTTCTCAGGCTTTTATTGAGCTTTCACATGTAGAGCAGCAACAAGGTACATGGCAGGCAGGAGTGACGGGGGGCCCGGAGGCCAGAAGGCCTCCAAGCACCTGGGAAGTCTTCACTCTGGGTTTCTCTGGCTTTCTTCCCTTCCCTCTCATGCCTCTCTTCTGCTTTTACTTCTTTTGGTGACTATCTCAATACTCCTTCCATGGCCCACAGAAGTAAACAACACAACAATGTAACAACTGCAGGTGCCCATCAAGCAGGGTAATCCTAATGGTGGAGGGCAGAAAAGCCTGAAAACCATTTACTTTACACCCATATTGAAGCATGTGCACAGATAACAAAATTAGACCATCAAAGAATGGGAGTCCACAGCTAAATTAACATTGTTATTTGAGGGCCTGCCCGATTCCTGACCAGCCAGAAAGATTCCCACATGGTGTGGCAGACCTCTCCTGTTGTGCCCGCTGCTCCCCTCAGCAGTGTATTTCGTTCGTCTGCCTGTTCTGCACCCTGCTCTATCTCTGGTGAATCCTCACACCCTCCAGCACATCTGGCCTGTACCCCAGCTCTTGTATTAAAAAAATAAATCTTTAAAGAAATTGTTATTTGATTCTTGTGCCAGAAATCCTTCAGGTCTCTTAGCACAAGGAGCATAATATACTCCATACTTAACCTAGGGAAGTGTTCTCTAAGTACTTAGAGTGGGTAACTGATAATAACTCTTCATCACTTTACTAAGCACTTGGGATTATATTTTGTCACAAAACTGTATGTGGCTGCTTCTGTGACTTCCATGAATTGAATTAATTAAATATGAGAAATTAGTGTCTAATTCAATTTTCTAAATGTCTATAGTGATTGTTCTTTTAAAAGAAATGAAAAAAGCATGATCATAAAATTATTGAAAGCAATTTGCAGGAAAGCAGATAATCTTACAACTATTAGATGAACAAAATGGTGACTTCGCTTGTGGTTTGATTTGCTTTGATTTTATTTTTGTTTGGATTTTGCTCTTTCATTTTTGTTTGATTATTGTGATGGAACTGCTCCCATAAAATTTGTGGACAAAATGATTTTGCAGTCAATGAATTTGCAGGGGAGAGAGGGGAAAGGAGATGTCCAGCACATGGTAAAAATATACTGGAATGGGAGATTGACTGGTATTTATGGCACTGCCCTATCCCTCTTCCATAGAATCCAGATCTGAGAGTCGGCACTGGTCACACTGTCACTGTACTTCATGAGGCCATTACAAATCCCAAGGGATGAAGTAGAAATACAAACAATGGCACTCTCTTATTTCCAGTGACCTAGCTAAGGCAAGCACCCAAATTTTCCCACAGGATGACCCTCAGTTGATGCTATTTTCCTCCATACCATTTTGCACCCCATTCCTAGAGGAGTCAACAGAATTGATGTCTTTTTTGTCTCCTCTTTCCCAGACCATAGTCTCCAGGCATTTCTCTTTATCCATCTCCTGTTTAATGGAGCATGACTCTCTTCTGCATCCTCTTTGTTGGTCTTTGACGACTAAGGAGTGTTCCTATTTTATCTCAAGTAATGGTAATCACTGTTAATAATACCACTCTGGTTTACTGCTAGATATTCTGCTCAGGAACAAAGCAAGGTAACTCCTCTGTCTCCATCTCAGTGAGGTCTGCTAGTAAAATCTGTTCATAAACATATATACACTTATAAATTCAAAAAAAGGAGGAAAAATGAATTTGGTATTTTCTGAAACTGAAGTGTGCTAGTCTTTTGATGTTTTCAGAACAGCAATATTAATTCATCTTTTCTCATATATAGTCTGCAGAATAGCTTATTGTAAATGAAACTATATTGTCTGTATTAAAATATATTTATCTCAATCCTTTTAATCTTTTTCTTGTAATAGTTTGGACTTCCTTTTATTTTCTTCCTTTCAATTTCCATTTCTCGTAAGGAACATGTGGTAGTTTATTTGACCTTGTGTGTGATTGCTTTTTTATAACTTAGTTTTCAAATTTGAAATATTTTTTTTTCTTTTTCTCTTTCTTTTCTGATTTCTGACAGTTCATTTTTCTAATCATACATGTCTTTTCTGTGTTTTCTATTGTGATTTATTTTATTTTTATAGCTTCTATTTTCTTAATCTGTTTCAACTTGTTTGGAATACAGTATTAGTCAAAACTATGACCAAATGTGTGGGCAAGTTTTTTGTGCCTTTATTAAGATTTGATGTTCTGTACTATCTTATTGTTGCTTATTATAGTTTTGAGATTTTGTAAATTTTGTTACTAAAAGATTAAAATAAAGGCTATGAAGGGTAAAGAATAGTAGATATAGAGATGAAAATACTATAGTTTCTTGTTTCTTAACACACATTTACAAAATAGGAAACACAGATTTTATTATTAGTTTTTTTCTTATCTTTAAAAATACAAAACAAAATTAAAGATTTTAAGCCCTAGCAGTGTGTTTTCTGTCCCATTCACTTTGGCATTAGATGCCTTTGCCACAAATAAATAGCAATTCCACCCATTCTTTCTTTTGTACCTCAGCAAATTAAACTATAAACCACCTTTCAAAGCTGTCACCTGAAAGCACTCCATCAAGATTACCAGAGCTCAATCTCTCATGCAAATGGTAAGTGACATGTTTATATAAAAGTATCTGTAAATTATCCTCAAAATTACTTGAAAAATTATTTTCAATACTTGAGTATAAAAGAGGTCCTTAAAAAAAAAGGTTTAAGGGAAGGTATTAACTTGACATTATGATCATTATAGAAGCATGTAAAGAACCATATCATTAGGGGTGACAACTCTAAAGTCATTTTTGTTTTTATTGTTGCTGCAACCCATAAAAGCTAAGAACATCATGGTTTATGATTGTTTGGCCTCATGCCAAATGGGTTGGTGTTTCAGAGCTGAACATGTTACACCTTTTATTCAAACATTTGCTGATATAAATCTGTTAGCTTCATAAAATAATTAATAAAATGTGACGAAAAATTTCTTCAACAAATGATATTGGGAAAAATGGACAGACACAGGTAAAAGAATCTCCTACCCCAAAAGTTAGTTTAAAATGTATAAATGACTCAGATGTGAGATCTGAAACTGTGAAATATGAATAAAACGTAGGTGAAACACTCCAGAACATTGATTTCTGTGATGTATTTGGGATACAACTACAGCAGGAAGGAAAGCAAAACAAACATGAATAAATGGGATTACATCAAACTAGAAACTAAAGAAACTATTAATAAAACAAGGGGCATATGATTGAATGCAAGAAAATATTTACACACCATACACCTAACAAGGGGTTGACATCCAAGATCTACAAAGAAATGGTATCACTTAACAACAAAAAACAAATAACCCAATCAGAAAATGGGCAGAAGATATGAATGGATATTTCTCCAAAGAAGACAATGTCAAAAAGTGCATGAAAGAATGCTAGTCATCACTTATTATCAGGGAAAGGAGAATCGAAACCACAATGAGATGCATATCAAAACCTATGGGAAAGGTATATATCAAAAAGACTAGAAAAACTATTGGTAAGGATGTGGTAAAAAAACAATCTTTATAAACTATTGATGGGGGTATAAATTGGTGTAATCTCTATGGAAAATACGGAAATTTCTTAAAATATTAAGAATAGAGCAATCATGTGATCTAGCAATTCCACTCTTAGGTAGAAAAATATAAAAATCATATGAAAATATATATGCACTTTTATATTACCTGCAGCACTTTTCAATATAATTAAGATATGAAAATAACCAGATTGCCCAACGATGGATGATTAGATAAAGAGGATATGAAATACACACACACACACAAACACATGCATGCACTCTATTTTGGTGGTGGGTGTTGGGCAGCAATATTCATTTGAAGAGGTATCAACCTGTAACCTGTGTTCCTAAAAGATATATAGTACTATATATTAGCATAAACTCAAATCAAAAATGTAATTAAATAATAAAATATGAAGAAGAAATGGAGAATCAGTATTTATTTAGATAACTATTAAAATAAACTCTACTAAGTCATAAAGTATTTGGAAATTAAATCATTAAAAATAGATTTTCTTTGAAATAAAAACTTTGCACTAAAGCAGCAATAATTATGCATATGTTTGTCTCTGTGTGTATTGTATGGATGTTTTTAATTTTCTGTAGTCATTTAATATTTTGACATTTAATAGATAATACAGCCTCTCAGAAGGGGAAAAAATAACTAACATCAATGTCAAGGAAAATCTGTCTTGTCTAACAGCCAGGTGACATATTTTTATCCAGAGAAGTGAGCTGGTAAATAATTTGTAAATAGTGCAAGTCCATTGTTTACCTTCTTTTCAAAGTTATCATAATAACAGGCAGATGATAATCATTATCACTTCAGGATGGCCAAAATATAATAATTAATAACCAAACAGAACAAAAAGATTACATCAGAAGCAGATAGATTACTTTCATTGCACCCGAATGTATTTATTATTTAATTCAACTGATAATCTATATAATCTATGAGAGGAATACATTTTCTACAGTGTGGTTTTGAATATACTGCCACCACTGAAGAGGATAAAACTTTGTATCAATTTCACTTGCTTTGCTGCTATAATAAACCAGCATACATGAAGAAATGCTCATAGCTTCTGTTTTGCCAATAAGTAAATTTATGCACTTACAGTTTTCATCACATTTAGAAGAAACATTACTTCTACCAATATATTTGTACCAGTCTCCTTCTCAAACTCCAGCAAAATATTAGATATTAACCCTCATGTTACTGATGCTCTATTGATTTTTTTATAAGTATATTTCTCTGTTCTTTATTTTCGATAGAATTTCTCTTCTGTTTTGTTTTTAAAGATTTATTTATTTGTGCATAAAAGAACTGTGGTATAGGCCTGTGGTATGGGGGAGTAAGAGGATTCACCAGCTCCAGGGTAGAGAGCAGAACAGGTGGATTGACTGAAATACACTGCTGAGGGGAGCAGTGGGCTAGTCAGGAGAGGTCTCCTGCGCCATTTTGGCAGCACCCTAGCCGGGCATCGAACTTGTGCTGCAGTGGCTGCGGATAGCTTCATAAGTTGCATCTTAACCCCTTACACCACCAGGGAGGCCCCCCTCTCTTCTTTCTGGCACTGGGATCCAGGCCAGAGGTATGTGGGGGTGGGTAAAAGGATTCCAGGAGACAGAGTAGGGAGCTGAATAGGTGGATCTACTGAAATACACTGCTGAGGGGAGCAGTGGGTGACACAGGAGAGGTTTGCTGTACCATATAGGTAAGCTCTCTGGCTGGGGATTGAACTCATACCACAGTGGCTGGCAATAGCTTGATAGGGTTGAAAATTTAATCCCTGTGCCACCAGGGAGGGCCTGCTCTTCTTTTTTTAAGTCCATGGGTAATATTGCTGGAGCATTTTCTTTTAATCCTATAGTTATTTTTTTTTCAGATGTTCTACTTTTCATTTCTGATATTATAATTTTTAAAACACATCCATTTCTCTCTTCACATTGATCAAATTTCCCTCTGTAGTTTTGGGCATATAAAGCATAATGATTCAACTAGCTCTTGAAATGCCCTTGCTAGTTCCATAATTTCTATGTTTTTTTTAATCTATAAATTATTGTTGTTATTTTTCCATATGAATGATGTTTGGATGATAACCATTGTAAATTGCAAACTATTCTTTATTTAATTTTGTTATGTCTCATATAAGAGTATGAGATTTTGTTCCGTCAATGAATTAAATGCTTTAGAATTTATTATATACTAGTGAGATGTCAAGCTTTTTAGGGCAAGTGTGGAGTGGCCTAGGTAGGAAATATGCTTCTTAGGACATTTTCTGATGCTGTATTAAGTTGCAGGTTCTTTCCCATTTGACTTAAATTAGTCACTTTTTATCCACATATACACACACTTCAGCACTCAGCCAAATATTGTTGGATATTCTTATAAGATTTCTAGTACCCTCTATCTATACTGTTTCCTCCTTGCCAGTATTCTATTCCACGAGTTCTATCTATCCTGCCCTTTGGCCTTAGGAAATCAATCTCTTCATCTAATTAAGAATGTTGGATTCTGTTTGGGTTCAACTTTCCTGTGTTTTATACTGGTAAATGTCTCTGGACAATAAGCTGATGCTTTCTATCAGAGCATCTTATTTCTTTCACGTTTCTGAAGGAATCACATTCCTCTGCCAACTGTTTTCTAGTGTCTGAAAATCATTGTTTCATGTATTTTGGCTGTTTTCTGGTTATTAAAGGTAAAAGGATAAGAATAGCATTTATTACTTTATTTTTTCTATTGTATTGAATTGGCTGCCTACGCCTGTGTGTTTGCTATTTAAACTGCTGACAAGCTTTATTTGCACAGTATACAATGTATTCTGGTTCTAAGTTTGCATAAGCTTGATTTTAAGCACACAGATTTGAGCACTATTATGTATAATGTAATTCTGTGATGTAATGTTCAATAATATAAAGAGTATCATTTCTAAACACAATTTTAAAAATCTTTAGAAAAAACTTCATGACTCTGCAAGAACATTCCTATTTGGTAGGGGAGGGAAGAAAGAGAATATGACTTTCATTAGGAACCTCACAACAGTAAATATATGGACCTCAGTTTGAACAACACTATTTAAAGTCATATTGAAAGAAACTATTGCTTCTTACCTATTAGTATGAAACAATTGATATGTGATTTCTTCTACTGTATTATTATTATTATCATAATTTTAACATGTACTTATGTAATGTCAGAGTAGACTCAGGATCCTGGAGCGTTCTATTTTCAGAACCATGAATGTCCCTTGCCTTTCAAAAATTAGTATTCTTTACTTGAATGATTTTTTTCTTTCAATTATTTTTGCAAGTATTTATTTTCTCCAAGCATTCTTTTGATGAAATATGAATAATTATATTGATCCCAGGAGGAAGCAACAAAAATATCACAAAATATCTCTGAAGTGGAAAACTGAAATATGGTAGGTTCTTCTTTAATCTCTAAGGCAGATCTTTATAGGATTACATGAGATGAAGACTGGTCCCTTGCAAAGAGGGATGTGGAAATAATATAAGTAAATAATAAGTAGAGAAAACTATTGTGTAAATAATACAAATTAGTAAAATGAGTTTTTTCAAAGGATAGTTTTACTACATGGCTTTGAATTTTTTAATAGGGGAAAATATATGTGATGATTTTAGAGAAAAAGAGAAGTGTGACAGTTTATCAAAATATGTCATTTAAGTAGCATGTAGAATTTCCTCAATTGGAAAAATATGAATATCAACTGAAGCTATTAAGAAATAAACAAGTCACAATTCATGATAAAACATACCATGAAGACTCTAATACAAATTAGAAAGTGTAACTAGGGTTATAAATAACACTTACAAATTTTAAAAATGAAATTTATATTAAAATTTCTACTTCACACTTGACCACACAAACACTCTTCCCAATCAAAATGATCGCAATTGTTCTCTGAGTCTCCCCAAGGCAGGCTTATTTATTGAACTTAGCATTAAGGATATTGCTTATTATAGTGGTAATGATGCAGAATCTTCTGTCCGGGTTCATGACCTTGAGTATCATCTGGCAAGTCTGCAATGATACATAGCGGTAATAAATAAATAACTTTCCTGCACCATAGTGTTCTGCTGATATGTGACACTTCACAATATATTATTAAAGATTCATTGTCCAGTGATGTATTAAAATAGAACACCAGAGAGGCTTTTCTTTGATGATGTATTGAAACATTATAGGGTCTTGGAGATCTAAGAATACATTTCCAAAGTCAAGCCGTGGACCTGTTTGTAGAATAAAATCAATTTTTTGCCCTAATAATTTTAAGATTGCAATGACTGTCCTTGATAGCTGTAATGTCAAACAATCCAAACTCTTAAATAAATCATTTTGCTTGTGTTGTCTATATATGAAAACTTAGTTAACTTTTGGAAGAAGGAAGCTTATAGTAAAGGGCAGACAATGAACAAGATGAACTGTGAATGTTGTCCAGAAGATTTATTAAAGGAGTACAATTGCATAGGAAAACTAGTATTCACAAGAATCCAAAACTACCAGGAGTGAGAAATTATTTATTAGAAGGTTTTCAACTTTAAAATAAGTTTGAAACCTCTTTGACCAAAGTCTGAAGTCTGCAGATTCAATCTCCCATTTTATTTTAAGGGTAAAACTAAAAACAACACAAGCAAATAAGGCAATTCTGTGCGCTGAGCTGAATATGAGATAGATAAAGTTTGCAAATTCTGCCCTGACTTCTTCATAGTTCCTCAAAAATAACCATTCTGTAACCGGGTGGTCCCCAGGGAAAGAGAAGGTTCTGGGTTCATTGCCCTACTTAGGGAGGGTGAAGCTGAGGAGGGAGGAGAAGAATCTAGTGAGGAAGCTGAAGAGAAAGAAGTAAGAAGGATGAACAGCCAGAAGGAGACCTGAGGAGGCATATGGAACAGAAAGACATGTGAAGAAGCTGTATTTGCTTCTTGGACTTGGACTGGTTGAAACATATATGGGTGAGAGGCCCATGGGGAGGTTAACAATGGCAGCTTTTACCTCGATTTTGCTCTTTTTGTCCCAGACATGCTGGGACCCTTCTGGGTCCCCACCAGAAGGTGGCTTGTGGCAGTCTTTTGGGCCTCAGTGGCCCTGCTTTGGGCCAAACCTGCTTGGTTGGGCATTTAATTATGAGGGGATGGATAACTTAGAGTGCTTTATTTGGAAATTATTTCCTTGCTTTGTATTTGTTGCCCACTAATTGTATTAAAGTTCCTTTTCATTAAAGGTCTCATGCATTGGGCCTCCCTGGTGGTGCAAGAGGTTAAGACGCAATCTATGAAGCTGAGCACAGCCACGGCAGCATGGGTTCAATCCCTGGCCAGGGAGCTACCCACATGGCACAGCAGACCTCTCCTGACTCACCCACTGCTCCCCTCAGCAGTATATTTCAGTTAATCTGCCTGTTCTGTTCCCCACTCTGTCTCTGGTGAATCCTCTCACCCCCCACACCGCTGGCCTGTAACCCAGTTCTTGTATGCATAAATAAATAAATCTTTAAAAAAATAAAATCCTCATGCACTAAAACCATTTTTCTAGGTGCAAATGGATGGCAGAAACTATTTATCTAGAGCAGGCAGTTTTGAGGGTTCTGGGTGGCCGTCTTTCTTTCCTGTAACAGTTTTACCCAGGCTGGATTATTCCATGGGGAGATAACAATTAATGCAATCAACTCAATCAACTGAATGTTGTGAATAAAATGGGTGCTCACACAAGTCATGATATATAAATGTGTATTTGTGTTGTGCATGGAAATGCCTGGCCAGGAATGCAGGATGGTGGTGACAGTGCTGGCAGACAGGTCTTGAAATCTGGTCCTTACTCTGTTTTAAAGCGTATATCCTTGGTTTGGGAGTCTAGTAGGGATTCATATGTCCAGGTTTTCTTTCTTTTCTTTCTCTTTTTTTTTAAAGATTTATTTATTTATTTATACAAGCACTGGGTACAGTCAGAAGCATGGGAGGGTGAGAGAATTCACCAGAGTCAGAGGGGAGAGCAGAGCAGGCAGAATGACGAAGTACACTGCTGAGGGGAGCAGCTGGCGGCAAGAGAGGTCTGCGCACCACGCGGGACCCTCCTCTGGTGGCCAGGGAGCAGTAGGGGATCGAACTGGCACTGCAGAGGCTGCAGGCAGCTTCGCAACCCAGCGCTCAACCGCTGCACCACCAGGGAGGCCCTGTCCAGGTTTTCTTGATGATGATAATTTTGAGCCTCTAGCTCTCCCAGAAGAGCCCTTTTATAATTTTATCAAAATTATTCTCTGCCTGTGGAGACCTTAAATTTCATGGGGATAGGAAAATATATTTATCATTTAATATTCTATCAGCAAAATCTTTAATAGGCCTCAGCGGATTTAATAGAATTGTTTTAATCTCCTTTTTCCCAGGTGTGACATTGATCAGTAAACCAACAGGAGTCAGAAAAGAACTGGTGAACCCAGTTCACCACATTGACTTCAGGGATGTTTTTGAGGATTTAACTCCCTTTTGGCAAAGAAAACAAAACCAAATATAAATGAATGGGACTACGTCAAGCTAGAAAGCTTCTGTACAGCCAAAGAAAGTATCATTAAAACTAAAAGAGCTAAGTGGATGTTTCTCCAAAAATACATACTTCATATGGGAACATGAAAAAATATTCAACATCTGTTTATCTTTGCCTTTACTATCACTGCTTTGGGTGATGTGTCTTCAAAGATGTTGCTGAGGTGTATGTCATGTAGTGTTTTGCCTATATTTCCTTCTATATATTTTATGGTTTCAGGTCTTATGTCTAATTCTTTAATCCAATACCATGCAGTTTTGATTATTATGGTTTTGTAGTATAGCTTGATGTCTGGGAGTGTAATACCTCCATTCCCTTCTTTTTTTTCTTCAGGAGAGCTTTGGCTATTCCAGGGTTTTGGTGGCTCCATGTGAATTTCATCAATATTTGTTCTATTTCTTTGAAGAATGCCATTGAAATTTTTATTGGAATAAAACTAAATCTGTAAATTGCTTTCGGTATGATGGTCATTTTGATAGTGTTAATTCTTCCAATCCATGAGCAAGGCATGTCTTTCCATTTCTTCATGTCTTCTCCTTATTTTAACAGTGTTTTATAGTTTTCTTTGTATAGGTCCTTTACCTCTTTTGTTAGGTTTATTCACAAGTATTTGTTTCAATAATAAAAGGCATGGTTTTCTTGATTTCTTCTTCAGATTTTTTGTTTGTGTATAGGAATGCTACTGATTTTTGTGTGTTGATTTTTGTATCCTGCTACTTTACTAAACTGATTCATTAGATTGATTAGTTTTTCTGGGGAGTTTTTTGGGTTCTCTATGTATATTATCATATCATCTGTGAATAGTGATAGTTTGACTTTTTCCTTCCCTATTTGGATTCCTTGTATGTCTTTCTCTTGTCTTATTGCTCTGGTTAGGACTTCCAGTATTATATTGAAAAGCAGTGGTGAGAGTGGACATCCTTGTTTAAATCTTAATGGAAATGCTTTCAACTTTTCACCATTGAGAATGATTTTGGCTGTGGGCTTCTCATATATGGTCTTTATGATGTCGAGGTATGCTCCTTGTATCCCAAGAATTTCAAGAGCCTTTATCATATACACAATGGAGTATTACTCAGCAATTAAAAAGGGTAAACTCATGCAATTTTCAGCAACATAGATGGAGCTGGAAGGGATCATGCTCAGTGAAATAAGCCAAAAAGAAAAGGAAAAATGCAGGATTGTCTCACTCATAGCAGGAATTTAGAAAAGCTAAATAAGGGACCAGAAAAAAAGACTGACTATAATAAAGTAAAAATCAAAATCAACAAGCAACTATAAAACACAGACACACTACAGGGAAGGGGTTAGGGGGTGGGGAAAAGGTAGTAAGATCAAAACAAGGGTGGTAGGAATTGTATGGGGACTATAACCAACATGAAAATGTATACATTGTGCAAAAATGAAAAATGATGTAAAAATATATAAAATATTTCTTTAAATGTTTGACATCTTATTATCAGGGAAATGCAAATCAAAACCATAGTGAGATACCACTTCACTCCTATGAGAATGGCCCAATATATATTTAAAAAAAAAAGTAAACAAACAAAAAAAAACTCAGAAAAAAACAAGTGTGTGGAGAAGAGGTGTTCTTATATACTGTTATTTTTTAAAAGATTTATTTTTATCTATTTATGCATACAAGAATTGGGGTGTAGATCAGCAGTATGGGGGGTGAGAGGATTCACCAGAGACAGAGCTGGGAGAAGTACAGGCAGATAGATTGAAATACACTGCTGAGGGGAGCAGCAGGTGAGACAGGAGAGGTCTGCTGCACCATGTGGGTTAGCTCCCTGGCTGGGTATTGAACTCATGCCACTAACGATGCCCTGTTCTTATATATTAGTGGGAATGTAGATTGGTCCAATCCCTATGAAAAACAGTATGGAGTTTCCTCAAAATATTAAAAATAGATCTACCTTATGATCTACCATTCCTTGGTATCTACCTAAAGAATGCAAAATAACTAATTTGAAGGGGTATATGCATTCCTATGTTCAATGCAGTATTTTTTACAATAATCAAGTTATGGAAACACCCTAAATACCCATCAACAGAGCAGTGGGTTAAGGATATGTAGTATATGTACACAATGGAATGCTATTCAGCCACCAAAAAAAAAAAAAAAAAGATGAACTATTGCCATTTGACAAAACATTTATGGCTCTGGAGAGGATTATTCTAAGTGAAATAAATTAGAAGGAAAAAGATAAATACCAGGTGATTTCACTTACATGTGGAATATAGAGAAAACAAGGAGTCAAAAACAAAACAAAACAAAAAAGGAACTGACAAAATTAAGCCAAAATAAACCCTGGTAAAATAACTACTGAATTGAGTCTCTAGTGGGCAGTGGGAGGTAGGGGTGGGAGCAAAAGTGGGCGGACAGTAAAGAACTGTCAGTGTGGGGGCCTATTCCCATCAATCATACATGGTATTGTAAAACGATACATAAATAAGGAGAAAAATAAATAAAAACAAAATCCACTTCTCTGCATCTTAAAATTTTCCTTTACCCCTGCCAGCTGCACAGAGATGTTGAGCCATAGTTTGTTTTACACCTAGGATAATTTTAAGGACAGGACATTAAAGTCTATTAGATCAGTTAGAAAGCTAGAGTAATAGTCCATGTAATAAATAGTAAGAATTCGTCATTACATATTCAAAGACAGTTTTTTCCTAAACCAAATACCATCAAACTATGACCCATGAATGAAAATTGGTCCTACGGTGATCTGTATAAATAAAATTACATTGTAGCACATTCATACTTACTAATTTATGTATCATATGTGGCTTTTATTATGCTTCAAGGGCCAAGTTGCTCTTCAAATACTATATATACCACCTGGCCTTTTATGGGAATTTTGCCAACCTCTAGTTTAAAATCTCTCCTTATGACATTCAGTATTGCCAACATCTACCAATTTCATAAATCCAGCCATGAACTTCATTTGAGTTCCAAATTTGATATAAAATCGTTTATTAAAATCTATTAAAAATCTTCAGGTGTAGGGCCTACCTGGTGGCGCAAGGGGTTAAGACGCAACCTATGAAGCTGTCTGAAGACTCTGCAGCAAGAGTTCCACCTCAGGCCAGCCAGGGAGATTGCCATATGGTGCAGCAGACCTTTCCTTACTGGCCCGCTGCTCCCCTCTGCAGTATATTTCAGTCAATCTGCCTGTTCAGTTCTCCACTCTGTCTCTGGTGAATCTTCTCACCCCCCACACCTCTGGCCTTGTAAGCATAAATAAATAATTTTTTTAAAAAATAAAACCTACTTATCTCCAAGTATATAATCCAAATAAGATATTTGTGAAAATGATTCCTCCAGATATCATACAAGCATTTCAAACCTAATACATGCAAATAAAATCTTCATTCTAGTATCTCCTCTTCCATATCTCAACCCTGTTTCTACCATAATCATCTTTTATACCATAAAAATACGGCATACATATATTAAAAATATGGCAAAATATTGTAAATACTTTGCCCTCTGCTTGGAATATTCTCTATGTACAAGACTCACTTCAAACATCATTTTCTCCAATACTTACCCCAAACCCTGACTTTTTCCTTTGCATTATTTTGTTTCTGAAGATCTTCATTGTTACATACTTCATATTATCATTTTCTATCTTTTTGTCTTGCTAGCACGCTAAACCCACAAGTAAAGGATTCTACTTAACATATGCATCCATGTGATATTAGGTTATAGTGAAAAGTATTGCCCAGAATTATAGTAGCTCTTGAAAACATGTATTATGTTGTAAATAATTTTATTATTCCAAAATTCTTACATTTAATTTCTAACACCCAATATGATGATATTTATAGGTGGGACCTCTTTTATTTTTTTCATCTTTATTTGAAAATGATATTTAAAGTGGTGGTATGGGACATTTGGGGGTGTTAATCAGTTTTCCCGATTATCTCCTATGTAAACAGAAATTACTCATGTTATTAAACTTCATTTCTCTTGTGGGTCTATTATTACAATAGTCTCTGTGAAAAAGGTTATAGAGAAAGTTTTTTTGCTGCCCTACATACCTAATACTAAAATTCCAATGGTGGTGTAGGAGGATGGTGACCAGGTTATTCTTCTGATGAGCAAAGTATTCAGTCACAGTGTTTAGAATGGAAAAATTGTGGTAATCTGAAAGGCAGACTTTCTACAATGAAGCTGAAAAACTGAACTTATGAACCAGAAAATAATGAAATATTACAACATCCCTTGATGTAGATCATGCTTACCTATCTTTCCTGCTATTGAAGCCCCAGGCTAATAGTCCCAGATAGCCAATCACCAGTGAGAAATAGCCTCTCCATCTTGCAGAGGCTACCAGTCTGTTGTAAATGTTTGAGAACTAGCTGAACTCAAATACTTGCACAGACACAGATGGCAAAAGATTAATCTAGGAACTAGAAGTGACTTAGATCTCATTAGCATACTAAAACACATACCCCAGGGTGGAGACTTAAAATGCTAATGAGACATGCACCATCTAAAGAAGCTACAGCCCCTTCTGCACATGCCCTCATATAGTCTAGGACAAAAGATGTTATCACACTCCACTCCACTACCCACCTCTGAAAATTCACCCTGTAGAGCCAGGACCTCCACAGTTCTCAAGCGATAGTGCATGGTATTTGCTGTCGCTCTCCTATTGTGTGACCCACAATGAATGCTCCAACTTGAAAGCTATTATTTTCTATTCAGAATTTGTGGGGGATTAATTGGTCAAAGCCAGAAAAAGACTCTTTGGAGTCAGTAACAGAAATAGTACATAATTTTGCTGTGTCTTATAATTGCTTAAATTGAAACAAAATTTACATAAAGGCCAAAATTATCTTTTTAAGTCAGGGCTTAGAAGGAAAATGACTTCAGAATTGCTCTTCTGGCTTCTCATTCATCCATTGTAAGCAAGGCATAAGTGAGTCACTGAGTGGTAGGTTTGATTTTGCTTTTTTTGGTAGTTACAGGAAATATAATTCCACAGCAATTTATAGATCCTGTGTATGATCCCTGTTGTGAAACCATCCCTTCCATCTAGATTCCACAAAACCTGAAATTGAATATTTAATCTCTAATTTCCCCTCTTTAAAAATAGCATTCTCTACTTAGTCATCTCTGTCACCCACATTTCGGCAGTATATCATTGAAGGGGTTGGACAGGATTTAATTGAATTTGGTGAGTGCCTTTCAATGCCATGAGTTAACCAACAACCAGGGAATGAATATGTTTGCCAATAAACAATTCCCAATATAGACAAAGAAATAAAGTTGGTTTTGGAGTATAGATATTGAATCAGGTATCAGCTGATTTCCACAGTTACATAATGCAGCATTCTACTCTTAAACATTTATTAGTTATACAATGCTATTCAAAATTAATTTCCTATATGTAACTAGCTTTGTTTATTTTATGATTTTCAGTTGTCCCTAGTTCAGTGATGGTGATATACATTTTAAAATGAGCTGTCAGGAAGAACAAATTTCCACCTACCCTTCTAGATTCTTCTTTGACTGACTGAATAATCAAATTTACAACAGGACAATTGGTAGGAGGAAAAAATAAAATTTACTGTGTGCAATTTGGGGATATTACGTAGGTATGTATCTTTCAAAGACAATGAAATAAAATGGTTATATATATTCTGAACTAAGGAATTGGATAAGGGTCTGGGGTTTTAAAGAGAGAGAAAGGGACTCTTGTGTGACCAGAAGATGGTGATGCAGGTGACAGGTAGAAGCAGATGCTCTGGAATTTGATGTTTTGTCTTGACATGTAGACAGGTTTTTCCAGACAAAAAGTTTATTTCTGGTAATAATTGTAATAATGCTAATTCTGGATAAGAATCACAATTTCCATTCTTTTAGATAGGTAAGAGATTGGCAAAAGTATCCCATGAGCTTATAGGTCCTAAACTGAGCTCATCATGAAATAAAATAATTGACATCGTGGTATGTCTTAGGAAAGCCTGTCCTAAAAATCTTGGGGGACCCTATCTGAAGATTTTGGCCAGTTTTATCCTTCAGAGTATTTTTTTTAAGTTGCATGTTTTTATTTAAGAAAACAATATGAAGCATTTTCTCAGTATGTTTTAGACTCTGCAGCATGACCGAGTCCTTATAAAATTGCTGAAAATATACATGTGCTTGTATATTTAAAAAATATTTTTGAGAAAAATCAGAGACCAAACTAGAATAAAGTTCAATATTCAATGTTCGTGTGGTATGGTAGTTTATGGGGCAATATTGTCTTCATGAAATTTAACTACACTGAACAATACCTCTGGGTTTATGCATTGCAAGTACTTTTTGCACCACCCATTAAGCTTGTTATATTCAGTTCAGGAGGGGAATTTTAAAGTCCCCTCTGTACTTTATTTTAGTAACACCAGGTTAGATTACTTTTTTACACGTAGCGCAGGTCTCACTCAATGCGACATAATGACGACTCCTGCTGGTCTGAAAACCATTCAGATAGCTGCCTGCTGGGCAAATTGAGTCTAAGATGCAGAATGGAAGAAAGCTAAAGTTATTAAATGCTCGCCTTGAGAGAGTAGAGGTTTCTTTTAAACTAAAATAATCCAAAGATGGGTAAGATCTGTTAAAGAAGAAAGTATTTTGTGCATCCTAGGGTCCGAAGCAGTAGGAGAAAATATCTAAAAATTGTGTAATTATATTCATAATTTTACAAATCCTGATATTTCTGCTTCCTCAACCTTCACTATTTTTAAAGTGGCCAGTCCAAAGACAATCCTCTGCCTTTTAATGAAATGTAACATAAAATTAAGGCACATGGTACATGATGGCAGTACCCACAAAGGTGATGTGTTACATTCAAGGCCAGAGGTACTTATCAAGAAACTATTTTATTTCAAGCAAAAAGTAAAATGTTCACTTGTGCATACTTTTTCACACTGCTGAGAGTAAAAATAAACTTAGGCAAGTACTTTCATAAAATTGGGATTTTGCTGCAGAGCTGGGTGCTGGGATGATAGAAAAAAAGGAGATCAAACAGGTGGCAGAAGGAAGATATGGACCAAGACTAAGGAGTAACACAAATTAAAGCAAAAATAGCTTTATCTTCTCCCATAAAGTTATTCACTTATCTCTATCTCATTTATTTAAAAATTCATCTTTTCGGACCTCCCCGGCGGCAGAGTGGGTTGAGCGCAGCACTGTGAAGATGTTGGCAGCATCTGCAGCATGGGTTTAATTCCCAGCAGGCCAGGGAGATCCCACATGGCGTGGCAGACCTCTCCTGTTGTGCCCACTGCTCCCCTCACCAGTGTAGTTCATCAGTCTGCCTGTTCTGTTCTCCACTCTCTCCCTGGTGAATCCTCTCGCCTTCCCGCCTCTCTGGCCCCTACCCCAGCTATTGTATAAAAAATAAATAAATCTTAAAAAAATAAAAATATCTTATTATTACATTTCTAAAGGTGATATTCCAAACTTTTGTAAATTTTTTCTAATTGGTTTACGTATTCAAGCCACAAAAATGGTTATAATTATAGTTTTATATTACACATTTAAGTCCACTTATTCATATATATTTTTATGTATTTTAGATATCATAAATATATTTATATTATATAAATCCATTTTTATTACTGGTAGAGTTAGTTTTTTTCAGTATTTGTCATAATAGTCTTGCTTATGTTTTTCTTACAAATCACCATATTAGTCTTATCAATTCTGGTAAAAGTATGGCCACTTGTTGGGATTAACTAAAATTTACAAATTATTTTAAGGAAAAATGACACAGCTGTGTTGTACATTTTCTTATCCAAGACCATAATAGGGGATTCCAATCTAACTTCATGTGCTTTTGACTTTAATCTTGAAAATTTTATGTTAATTTTCACTTGTAATATTTATAGTGAATATCCCTATGATTTTCATTAACCCCCTGCTTTCTTCTTCCTGAATAATTTTAGTTTCTATGTTGAAAGACTTATTTTATATTATGTCATTTTATATTACATATAAAGACTGATTTTATATTAATGCAATAATCATATATATTATCAAATTATGTTGTGTTCAGTAGTATCTCTATTGAACTTTTCCTTTTTTAAAAGTAAGTCATATTATCTGAAAAGAAATATAGTTGTCTTTCTTTCCATTTCTTATAATTGTAATTGAATAAGTTAATTGATTTAGGTAATACGTCCCACAAAAAATTAAGTAGTAGTAGAGAGAGCTGTCCTTCTTGTCTTTTCCTTCACATCTTTAACATTTTTGGATGAGGAAACAGATCAAGTTTCAAATGCATTTATCAATTTCCCTTTCATTGTTTATGATTAACAAGAATGGATATTGAATTCTGTCAGTTTACTTTTGGCATCTAAGGAAATAATTACATGATTTGTCTCCTTACCTCCTCTAAAAAGTAGATTACATGAATACATTTGCTAACACTGAGTTGGTTTGTATTTAAAAAATAAATTATATTTTTTCATGGTTTATTATTATTAATGTGCTATTATTTTGCCTTTTGATTGCTAATGTATTTGTTATTTTATGTCAATATTTATGAATGAACTTTGGCAACAGTTTTATATTTTGGTGCAATATTTATCAGCTTTGGAAACTAATATAAAACTTTTAAAATATAGATTGTTATTTTATGATTAAACATGTTAAGTACTGGGCCTCCCCAGTGGCACAGTGGGTTGAGTGCTGCACTGTAAAGCTGTCCACAGCCTCTGCAGCGCTGGTTCTATTCCCAGACGGCCAGGGAGAAATCCACTTGGCGTGGCAGACCTCTCCTGCCTTGCCTGCTGTTCTCCTCAGCAGTGTCTTCGGTCCATGTGCCTGTTCTGCTCCATGCTCTGTCTCTGGTGAATTTTCTCACCCTCCCATGCCTCTGACCTGTACCCTACTTTTTGTATAAATAAAAATAAATCTTAAAAAAAGAAAGATTAAGTACTACCATGATTATTTAACATTATTTTCAATAACCAAGTTATGGAAGTAACCTAGGTGCTCCAAAACAGATGAGTGGAACAAGAAGATGTGGTATATATACAAGTGGAATACCACTCAGCTATCAAAAGTTGATAAACTTGTGCCATTTTCAGCAACATGGATGGAGCTGTAAGGAAATATGCTGAGCAAAATAAGCCAGAAGGAGAAAGACAAATACTGGATGGTTTTATTTATATATATTGATTATAGAGAAACCAAACAAAGGGTTAGATAAAGTTCTATGCAAAATGACCATAAAGCTGAGGCATCCAGAGGGGGAGTAGGTACAAACAAAATGGGGAGAGAGCAAAATGGACTATGGGTGTCCTATGGCGACTGCCGGGAAGGTACATAGGGGGTGGAGTAATACTATATGTCCAAAATATTAACAATGATGAAAATCAGTGGTACTTCAATAAAAAAGAAAATAGCAAACAAAAAATAGAATATTTAAATATACTGACATGTGTTGTTCAAAGAAAAATAATTCCCTTTCTTCATGAATAGTTATTTGGTATTTAACATTTCCTCTACTTCTTTTATTATAAATAATCTCTTTAGACTTTTTTTTCTAAGTGATTCAATTTTAGAAAGCTTTCTTTCCAGAAAAATTGCTCCTTTCATAAACGTTTTTCAAATACATTTGCATAAAGTATAATTGTTCTCTTACAATTTACAAAATGTTCTCTATCACCCCTTTTATGCCTAATCTATGTATTTAATTAGACTAAATATTGGTTGGACTTTTCTGTGGGTTATTTCCAAGTACTAACTTCGGATTTATATACTATGCTGTTTCCTCCTTATATACTATTAATATCTGTTTATCTCTTAATTCCTTACTTCTAATTACTTTTGGGTACTCTGACTTTCTTTTACTATCTTTTTTTTTGAGCTTTGTGGATCTTTACAAATTACTAAGGTGAGAGTTTTCCATCGTAATCTTTTACACTTGCTTTGCAAAACTGTAGTCTGGTGAAAGAATACTTTCAGAACGAACACTCCTTTGTTTATCTCATCCATAGTTCAGTTGTCTTGAAAAGCCTTAAAGAGGGGATCTATATGCCTCCACAAATGCAAGGCAAAGACAACAGTAACAACTAATTTGTTCCCTGAGAGTGAAGTAGGGAAAGGTTCATTTTTTCATGTATGTGAGTTCTAATAAAAAGCATTACTACATCTTCAAAGTGAATAAAAATGTCTAAATTCCAAATAGATATGAAAATTAATCTTTACTTTGTGTTTATATTTCTATATAATGTTTGAACACAATATAATTCAAAATTTCATTATAGAATACATCTCTCCATAAATAATTAAAAACGCTATGGTAACTTTTTAAATTAAAGTTTGTTTTTAAGTTGCAAAGAATCAAATTTCTTGTCAGAAAAGTACAGATTCAGAGAGTTTAAATTAAAACAAAAATCTGACTAGAATCTTTAAAAACAATTTAGGACTTGGAGTAGGATTAATGTTATATAATAAACTAACATATACCACAAGACACATAATGATTTTTATGGTGATACATAAAGTATAAAGGAGCAATGCACATATGAAGATTATCTTATATTATTATCCTCTAGGATAAATAGAATAACATACTTAATATGTGTTATATGGTGTAAACTATTTTTACAACAATGCAATCAATACTTCTACCATTGAAATAGTCTCCAATTCTGTACTGTTATAAAATTTAAAATCATCCCTCATTATAGGTGCAATTTAATGCAAAATATTTTTATACTAATTTTAATTCAAATTTAATGAACAGAGGTTTCTGAAGGACAAATGACTTAACATTCATAGCTGAGAATATCAAGATCAGGCGTTATTAAGTCTTAAGGGGGATTTTAGTACAAAATTGTTTTGGTACTAGTAGAACATTTTATTTCCTCTGCATAAAACATCTTTTTTAAAATAATTTCTTACTTTTGAATGAATGTTCTTTTTTTCCATTTTATTTGATTGTTTTAGTGCTTCAAAGAAAAATATAATCAGGCTTTCTCAGTGACTATGATGCAACAACTAGATGAAATGCCATTGCTAGAAATGAAGATTGAGCAAGTTGCTAATTATGATAATGTATGTTTTCACATATTTTTTGGTAAACTTAATCTAGTATTCTCTTAAAACAAACAAACAAACAAACAGACAAACAGACAAACAGTTCTGGGCCTACCTGGTGGCGGAGGGGTTAAAGTCTCAGTGCTATCAAGCTCTCAGCAGCCACTGCAGCATGAGTTTCTTCCCCTGCCAGGGAGCTAACACACATGGCGCAGCAGACCTCTCCTGTCTTGCCTTCTGCTCCCCTCAGCAGTGTATTTCAGTCAGTCTGCCTGTTCTGCTCCCCACTCTGTCTCTGGTGAATCCTCTCACTCCCTGCACCTCTGATCTACACCCCAGTTCTTGTATGCATAAATAAATAAATAAATAAAAATAAAAAAAAACAGTTCTTCTTTAAGAGGAGATAATCCTACTCCTTCAGACCATTTATTAAGATGTTAATATTAATTGAAAAAGTAAGACAATTATTTTCAGATTTGGGATTTTACTGTAAAAGACATCGATTTTCTCACATCAGCATAATTTCTTAGCTTATCCCCAACTGGGTTACTGCTGCTTTCAAATATGGGGAGATACTTTGTCATCTTAAGAGTAAGTTAAGGAAAAAGTAGCCAACTTTCTTTTCTTTAGTATCTACTTTTGAGAGAAAAAAAATATAATATTTCATTAACCTGATGTAGGGCTAGTTAATGCCTTTTTTTAAGAAAATAAAAAAAAATTCTAAAACTACTATTATCTTTCTTCCCACTGCCTACTATTGAGATGAAGATGCAGCTAGAGGAAAGGGTATAGAAGGAACCCAAACTGAGTTTGACGGGAAGCCAACTTGGTGTCTTAGGTGAACATATCATCAGCTCTCTCATTTTTCTCTGTGCCTTTCAAGGGATATTAGGTTCAATAGGCCAGCATGAAGCATTGCTCTTTCCACATAATACAGTATTATACTGTACAGTGTCTATTAGGCAATCTAAAATAGAAAATGTTCCTGAGTTAGTTATTAAAAATACAAAGAAGTAGCAGACTGGAAGGAAATAAGAGACAACAAAAGAGGTTCAAGGATGAAGTTTAAATTGATTTCAAAAATAGTTGTATCTACAATGAATAAAACTAAAACTAGCTAAATCTTCAGAACATTAGAATTCAATGTGCTGTACAGTATAAAAGGAATGTTCGGCATTAGATCCTTTCATTGAAGCTTTCTGGTATGTGTGGATTCATCCTTGACTTCTTACACAGGAAGTTATTGCTACAATTGAATAAACCTTTATATTTTACTGCATTTTTATATTATATTTATTTAATTTTTCATTTTCCCACAAACTAACATATTATGAATTTAAAATTTACTGGGAATCTTGAAAAAAAATTTCATTTATAACTGTAATCTCTTTGATCTGCATACCTGAACTCTTCCTCCAAAACATACCATGAATTTGTCCTTTTCTCTGTATGAACTGCAGCCACCCAGGGCAACATCATTTTTCTGATGGAGAATTATTATGGCCCCTAAATGGATGTGTGTGTGTGTGTGTGTGTGTATATATATGTATATATGGTATATATGGTATATATAGTATATAATATCAATGCATAATAAATGTTAGCTTATATATTTTACATACCGTATTCATGTATTATTTATTATATATTATTAAATGAGATTTTCCTTTTATACTTTAACCTACATATCCATTCTCCCAAACTGCTGGGTGGAGTGATCTTTAAAAAGCCTAATTCTTTTCATGACATGCACAAGCAAGAATAATTTAAAAGATTCACCTGCAGGTGAGGTTCTCACCTGCCTTTATCTACAGCCCAAATTTGGGCAACTTCCCTGCTTATCAGTTTGTGCCAGCTGAATAAACTTTTCTTAGTTCTCTAAATCATTTTTTTTAAGATTTGCTTATTTATACAAGCACTGGGGTACAGGCCAGAGACGCAGGATGGTGATAGGATTCACCAGAGACAGAGTGGGGAGTAGAACAGGCAGAAGGACCTAAATACAATGTTGAGGGGAGCAGAGGGCAAAACAGAAGAGGTCTGCTGCGCCATGTGGGAATCGCCCTACCTGGCCAGGAATCGAACCCACAATGCAGAGGCTGCAGACAGCTTCACAGCGCTGTGCTCAACCTGCTGCGCCACTGGGGAGGCCCTCTTTTAAATCATTAAGCCTATAACCCTGCTTTGACAAAATATGGTACATTCTTAAATGGGATGAAAATTAATTGAAGGAACTAATACAAGCAGCAAAATAGAAATATCTCTAAAGTCTTTTCTTAAGAAATGAAATATTTCATGTAAAGAATATTTAATATATGACTCCATTTATATATAATGTTTTACAAAAAAGCAATGTTAAAGAAATAGAATAGTAGTTGATGGAGTAGAATGAATGAAAAGGCCCTCAAACAACTCTTTGTACTGATGGAAATGTTCTGTATCTTGATTGTGATGATGGTTAAATGTGTCAGCACACAAAGAACTGTATACCCAGAAAAGGTCTTTTGCACTTAATGTAAAATATAACTCATCTCCCAGGAGAGATAATAATAATGTATATTTTCAGATTTTTTCAATTGTAGGAACATGTATGTATACAACAAAAAAAGAAAGCTAGGTATTGTGTAACTAAACATGTCTATCTGCTATAATATGTGAAGAATTTCATAATAGACCTGGCTGAGAAAGAGGAGGGTATCATTCTAATAGAAGTGGTTATTATTTCATTATGATTTCAGTTTGTATCCTCACTAGCAGGAGAACTCAAGTCTTATGAAAAGAAATGGAGAAAGAAGATAGTGAACTTAGATGATTCCTATCAGTGTGGTCCATTTTTTAAAAATAAAGTTTTTATTCAAATCTGCAGGGAACCCAGTTCTCATTCACATCGCAACATTGTGTCAGTAATGATTTAGATTATAGAAAAACACCTGTTTTAAATTGGGCTTCCATATTCTTTTGTTTATCTTATATGTAACTATGAGAAAATAATTGAATATCAGCTAATGCTTTCATGTTTAACAAAAATAATTAAATGATTGCGAGAAAATTGTTCATTTTAAAATTCTGGATTATAGCCTGAAACTGGTTTTCCTGGCAGCACTTCAACACTGCCTTAGAAAACATTCCATAGTATCGTGATGGGTCAGTAAACACCTTGGGCAGACACATTTTTGTTGTATCAAAACATTTCAGCCAGTACCTCTGCAGCCCTACACATAAGCACAGCTGAGGAAATGTTAGTGTGTGTCAGAGTTCCGATGAATTAAAGGGAACTGGGCTATTTAAGCCTTTTAAATCTAGCCAACACAAGGTAATACCTGTTTCTATCCCTTTTTTTTCTTTTTTAATCCATCAAATACTCTGACTAAAATGTCTCCCCTATTTTTTTGTCTGATGAAGGACTCCTACATCTTTCAAATACCACAACTTTGTCCAATTCTCTGACTCCTCTCTATTCTCCAAACCACATAATTAATGGCTTCTTTCAGACATACCTTTATTATGCAATGGGTATAGGATAATATGTTAATTGCATTTAATCTTCTGCAATGATGATTATTTATTGTTGTTAATACATTTATCTTTTCAGTTTTAGCAACCATTGACGTACTAGTAATGGACTACTATTTTTCAAATTTGCTATATTTCAAATATAATACTTCATCTTATTTGTTTCTAATCTAAATATTTCTCTTATTCCAGAATATATATAGTATGTAATATATTATATATAATATATAATATATATAATTGATTCTAAGAGCAAAATATAGAAGGAAAGTAGTTGTCATTTTTTTTTACCTGACTGGATGAAAAGTTAGAGGAATCACACCAAGAATCTTGTTAACTTATTGCTTATATTCCCTTATTCTCAAGATGCCACAATCAATTTTGAATGATACACTCTCAATAATTGGGCTTAAACAATGAAATCAATTTCTCTCCATTTGTAGCAGACATTCACTCTCTGTAAAAGGATAGTCTTTTAAGGTGGGAAGAGACAGATGTTGGAAGAAATTGTTGAGCCAATTCTTTGTACACATTCCATCATCTGTTTATCCATACAACAAAAAAATCTATTCCTTAGCAAGACTTCTTTGAATTGAGTATTAGTACTGCCTTAATCATTTAGAAAAAATAGGAACTTGTCTTTCAGAGAGGAAAGAAAGCTAACTGGACAGATGATCCTGATTCCTTGCCCACAGTTTGATTTGCATGCAGATAAAGTGAATTACCATTCACATTATATTCTTTGAGAAATGTTGAGTAGATTTTCTTGGCCCCTAATTTCACCCTCACATTTATCTCAAAGCCAGCCTATTACACAAACCTTTTTTCTCTGCACAATGACCTTGAGCATCATGTTGTTTACCCTGAAGGTCATTTTCTAAATCACACATCAAGTCATTCTAGGTAGGCTGCAGGTTACACAGACTCCATATTACATAGGCTACAGATTTTTTCACATAGGTTGCATCTTATGTTCAGTTATATTTCAATTGCTTTGAAACCTCCAGTAAATATAGAAGATGTAGGTGTTGCAGAATATACAGGTGCTGATTTTTCTATTTTTTACTGAATTAAAAAAAAAAGATTTATTTATTTATTTATGCATACAAGAACTTGGGTACAGGCCAGAGGTGTGGGGGGTGAGAATATTCACCAGAAACACAATGGGGAACAGAACAGGCAGATTGATGGAAATACACTGCTGAGGGGAGCAGTGGGCATGGCAGGAGAGGTCTGCTGCGTCATGTGGCTAGTTCCCTGGCTTCCGGGGATCGAACTCATGCTGCAGAGGTGGTGGATAGCTTCATAGTGCTGTGCTTAACCCCTTGCACCGCCAGGGAGGCCCAGGTACTGATTCTTCTTATGGAAACAGTCTGGAACATTAATGAATAAAACACCTAACTTTATTTATTTTTAATCAAGGTAATATTGGGATCCCCATCAGGTATTACCATTATAGTGCACCCACCAACAAATCACCCACATTCCACCACTATATATGATTGTCCTTCCTTCCCTCTTTGTTCTTACCCCTCCCATATACACTCCTCCCCGAGCCTTGGAACACAGTACTGTAGTCAGCTATCAAGCTTGTCTTTACCTGACTCTTAGATTAGTTACTTTATATTGTACATATTAGTGACTCCACCCAGTAATTATCATCTCCTTCTGACTTGTTTCACTTAGCATTATACCTTCCAGCTCCATCCATGTTGCCATAAATGACATGACTTTATCTTTTTTGATCACTGAGTAATACTCCATTGTATATATGTACCACATCTTTCTTGATCCACATCTGTTCTAGGGCACTTAGGTTGTTTCCATAATTTAGATATAGTAAATATACTAAATAACACTGCAATAAACATGGGAGTGCAAGTTTCCTCCTGAGTTAGTGTTTTTAAATTTGGGGTAAAGATTCCTAGGAGTGGAAATACTGGGTCTAATGGCAGGTCCATGTTTAATTTTCTGAGAAACCTCCATACTGCTTCCCATAACGGTTGGACCAGTTTCTATTCCCACTCGCAGTGTAGGAAGCTTCCCTTTTCTCTGCATCCTCACCAGACTTGTTTCTGATCTTTTTGAAGTGGGCTATTCTCACAGATGTGAGATGATATTTCAGTGTGGTCTTGATTTACAGTTCTCTAATAGTAAGTGATTGTGAACATTTTTTCATGTGCTTGTTAGCTGTTTAAATGTATTTTTGGAGACGGGTCTGTTCCTTTGCCCATTTTTTGATTGGATATTTGTTTTGCTTTTGTAGATTCTTATGAGATTTTACATGCCTTTTTTATATATTTGATATCACTCTTTTGTCAGATGTATGGTGTGCAAACATTTTCTCCCATTAGGTGGATGTCTTTTGTTGTAGTTATGGTTTCTTTCACTGCACAGAAGCTTTTTTAGTTTGATGTAGTCTCAATTGTTTATGTTCTTCTTCATTTTCCTTGTGTTGGGTAAGAACCCCTGAAGTTTATGTCATGAAATGGTTTGCCATATTTTCTTCTGTATATTTTATGGCTTCAGGTTTTACATCAAAATCTTTGATAGATTTTGGTCGATTTTGGTGTATGGTGTGAGATCATGCCTTAATTTCATTCTCTGGCATGTACTTATCCAGTTTCCGTACACCATTAATTGAAAGGGTTATCTTTTTCCAGTGTGTTTTTGGCTCATTTGCCATAGATTAACTGTACATATAGGAGTGGCCTTCTTTCTAAGATCTCAGTTCTTATCTGTTGGTCTTTGTGTCTGTTTTTGTTCCAGTATTGGGCTGTTTTAATCATTTGGATTTATAACATAACTTGAAGTCTGCAAATGTTCAATTCACTTTTTAAGTCTGCAAGTGTTCTATTCGCTTTCTTTTTTGTCATGATCGCTTTTGCTATTCAGTCTTTTGTGATTCTATATCAATTTCAGTAATATTTGCTCCAGTTCTTTGAAAAATGCCACTGATTTTTTTAAAGATTTATTTATTTTTATACAAGAGCTGGGGTACAGGCCCAGGAGGGTGAGAGGATTCACCAGAGGCAGAGCAGAGAGCTGAGCAGGCAGATGACAGAAATGCACTGCTGAGGGGAGCAGCGGGAGTGACAGGAGAGGTCTGCTGTGCCATGTGGGTTCTTGCCGGCCAGCAGGGATTGAAACCGCACTGCAGAGGCTGAGGACAGCTTCACAGCACTGCGCTCAACCCGCTGTGCCACAGGGAAGGCCCTCCACTGATATTTTTATTGAATTCATTGAATCTGTATATTATGCTGGGTAGGATGACTTCCAGATACTTTTTATGAGGCCAACACTACTCTAATACCAAAACCAAAAAAAGACAATGCACACACACATACAAAAATTACGGATCAATCTCCCTAATGAATATGGATTCAAAAACCTTTAATAAAATTACAGCAAACCAAATCTAAAATGCAATAAAAGGAACATATACCATGATTATGTGGGTTTCATATCAGGAGCACAGTAATGGGTCAACATTTGAAAATTAGTGTAATTCACCACATGATAAAAAGAAAGATAAAATCTATATGATTATATCAAAAGATGCTGAATAAAGCATTTGATAAGATCCAAAATACATTTGTGAGGAACACTCAAAAAATTAATTAATACATACATTAATATAATAAAAGACATTTACAACAAACCCATAGTTAATACCATTCTCAATGGTGAAAACTTTTCGACTAAGGTCTGGTACACAACAAGGATGTCTATCTGCTCTCATCGCTGCTATTCAGTGTAGTATTATAAGTTCTAGATAGAGCCATTTGATAAGAGAAATATAGAAAAGGCATCCAAATTGGGAAAGAAGACATAAAGCTATCATTACTTGCAGAAGACATAATAATATACATAGATTACCTTCAAGATTCCATGGGAAAAATAATTGAAACAATTACTGAGTGTAACTAAGTGGCGGGATATAAAATCACCACAAAAAAAGCAATTATCTTCCCATACACAAACAATGAGATAGAAGAGGAAGAAATTAAGTGATCTCTTTTATAATTATACCAAGAAAAATTCAATACACCAAGAAAAATTCAATTCAATACAATATACTTCTTGTCACTTTGTTATGAGAACTTGAGTTCAACCAGGACCCTGTGAACCTTGAGAAGTCCCTTACTATTATTTAATGAATACCAATATTTTGGGTTGAGAGCAGTGAGAGCTCTGAAAGCTAGAAGAAACTGCTGTCCTTGAGAAGACCTTGAATCTTTTCTAATCAAAGAAGAAATCATCACATCTTAAACTTATGGCGCATTACCTAATCAGAGGACATTCACTGCTCCCCCTTTTATATCTTAAAAGAATGTAATTTTGTGTTTTATCCAGTTTTAGGTTTATGTGTAGACATTTCTCTCTAAGTATTTCATCTTTATTCTCAGAGTAAGAATGAAATCACCCCCTCCTTGTCTGTCATGTGAAGTCTTCCATTTCTGTCCTTGATGCCTCGGGTCCCAAAATACTTGATAAATAGTCCTGATCTTCTCCAATATTTTTTACAATTTACAACCATGTAAATTATTCATATGTATGTTATTAAATTTATTTTCTAACCCATATGATGCTGTTTTGATTACTCATCCAGTCTGAGAAGAACCCAGAGTGGTACTAGATGATCCCCTTTGTACCATTAATTAGAAATGAAGTCACAATGATGGTTGCAAAATCAGTTTATTGTATAATTAAAAGGAATTTTCACACCTGGGAAGCAGTCTGACAGATTTTATTCTGTGTGGGTTGTTCTGATAAACACAGGTTTACTTTTAGTCTATATAGGTAGAAACAGTGAGTCGTGGCATTAAGGATATAAATATTCTTGATAGAATAGGATACTAGTTTTAAGTCATCCAGACCTAAAGAGAAGCTGATGCTAGGGGAAGGCAATGCAAGACTTAATCTCTTCTTCTTAAAGAATGCACTGCAGAGATGGTTTGTAAAATTTTTCAATAAGTTCATTGTGACACAGTGTTAATTTAACAAATACATACAAGTTATCACCCTATGTAACACAGGTAAAGAAAGGCTTGTGAAAAAGCACTATAAAAACAAGGTCTTCAGGTTACACATGTAGCTACACTCCACGTAAGTTCAGACTTTAAGTCTTATAGCCACAAACATGATGTTACTCTTATCAGGTCTTCAGTGACTAAGTGTGCAGACAAATACACTCAACACAGACACTATCCATTCAAGAAAATTACTTCAGTTAAGTGAAAGTCATATATAATTCATCGCAACTACACATCAGATTGGCCAGACATTTCTGGAATCTAGTGAGAGACAATTATTTATGGAAGACCTATTTTTTTTTCTGGTCTTCTACATGTCTTTGTGACTATGTACATTTCACATATATAAGAAAACATTTTACCAGAAATTAGATCAAGTTTTCTTGAGATGAAAAACTAAATAATATAGACACATTTTAAGAAGATAGCAAATGTTGTAAACTCTGGGTAAAAAAATAAGCACAAAAAACTTTTTTGATTCTCAAACTTATTTTGCAAGAGCATATGTCCCTCCCAGTCATTTTTTAAGATAGTTGGAAAAACCAGTTTACCCAGAGGAATTATTATTTGTTTTAGTAACTATCATCCTGGCTATTAACATTCATAAAAACATTTGTTTTGTTAGTAATAAAGCAATAAAATTCCATAAAAATAAAACTGAAAGATGTAAATAGATTGCATTTGCATGTAATAGCAAATATACAATTTCCCAAATCTTATAAACAATATTTCACTGATCGTAATATTTTAGAAAAAATATTGGAGAAATTGTTCAGACAAAAACAGAAAAGAAATTACTTTCTATGTTATTCTTGTAATAAGCTGCTGTGAATTATGATTTGCAATTAACAAAGACTCAGTTTGCTGGGGGTTGCAATCCATGGGAAGGGAGCATTGGAGGAAAGCCCATATGTAGACATTAAACTATAAAAATTTACCCAATAGACTAGAGAAACTACAAAGGAGAGACAAGCAAAAATATTAAGAGGATCTAAATTAAAGTATACACTGCTTATTCATCTCTACATGTTTATTAAAACATTTTTAAAAATTGAATGATGTGGAAAGGACAAAGTTGAATAATGCATATATATTTTCTGTATACATATATAGAACTTGTCTATTGGTTATCTGTTGCATTTGAGAACATGAATTGCTTCAAACAAATTCAAAATGTGTGCTACAATTCATGCTCTGATTGCTATTAATATGAGTCTACTTCTCTTAATTGAAAAGAGCCAAACTGCCTGTAAGATGAGGCCAACTTTTCATATTAAGATGCTTATTTTCATTAAAAACATGCTTGCTTTTAAAATAGAAACAAACTTAAATAGAAACAAAAATATGCTAATATTATACCAAAATATCATTTGTTTTTGTTTTTTGGGTCATGGAAACCCCCTTACTGTTATCTTGTATATTTCAGGTAAGATTTGACTGATAGATGTGGAAATGCTAATATGTTTGATAGATACATGTTTTAACATATAATAGTGGAGTTTTAGTTTCTGTTCTATAGATTATTTTCTGTCATTTCATTACATCCTGCCACAGAGCACATAGAAAGTGAATCACAGTGGACCTTATTTCTAGATCTAGGACTGATCTGCTAAAACATGCACATGCCTCTTTTAGCAAGATGCACAGCAGTGACATTCTGTGTTCAGTACAGGACTCTGTCAAGGTTTCATCATTTCTGTTGATTTATATTGCTTTTTAAAATACATATTTTATTTATTTTTGTAAAGATTTTTATTTACTTATGTATACAAGAACTGGGGTACAGGCCAGAGGTTGGGGGATAAGAAGATTTACCTGAGACAGAGGGGGGAACAGAACAGGCAGATTGACTGAAGTACACTGCTGAGGGGAGCAGTGGGTGAGGCAGGAGAGTCTGCTGGTCCATGTGGGTAGCTCCCTGGCAGGCCAGGGATGGAACTCGTGCTGCAGTGGCTGTGGACAGCTTCATAGGTTGCGTCTTAACCCCTTGCGCCACCAGGGAGGCCCCCAAAAAATATATATTTTAAAGACAAGTGCTGAGAGAGAGGGAGTTGTAACTGAAGTTTGGCTCTTTCCCATTGCCATCACATCTGATGACCAATCATATACCACATGGTATCTTATTAGGTCACATTTACCTGGTAAGACAAACATTACCCAACCACTATTTAGGAGATTCCAACCTAAGTCTTCAGAATAAGTTCTTAGTTCAGAAATAAAGAGGGTCATGAGCAAATTTTCTTTCCTTTTGGAAAAAAAAAAAACAAAGCTCAACTATATACCCGTACAACAAGAGGTTTGGATTAAATTTCATGGAATGTACACAATTTCCATCTTTTTAACATATTCATTTACCCCCTGTTTCCTGTGTGGCATAATTTTAAGTCTTATCAGCCAGATCAACCTCTTCTGAAGTCATTCCTGCTTGTCCCTGCCTGCTAAATAAAGCAGGATTATGATTGCCCTTGTACTTAACATCTAAGTTCTTTTAATGCAGGCTCACTTTGCATAAGCTTTGATTTGATAAAGGCGAAGAAGTCAGATATTTTTAAAGGCTTCTCTATGTCAGGAGCTTTATACATTTATAATAGATTATCTCCTCTTGTGAGGTTGCTAATGTTAAATCTATTGTACAAATAAGGGGATGGTAATTCAGAAAATCATACAAAATCATTCAGGCCTGAATGAATCTTTGTTGATTTGAGTCATACACTTACAGTGCTGATGCACTTGGAGTTTTTTTCATATAAAATGTTCAAGTTTTCATACAGAGACCTGGCAAGCCATGCCAAATTATTTTGTAGTTTTGTGGCTATTTTTCTGGACACAAATGAATAATTTTATATTCACATTGGTTATATCACTTTATATTCAGTCTTGATATGCTCTGTCCATAAATCAACTCTGTTAAGATAGTTCACTGCTCATTTAATATTTGATCTCGTCAGCAGGCCACCTGAAATTTTGTGTCATTGATGTCTTTACATTGGTCATTAACAAGATGAAATAACTTTCTCTTAGGTACTGATCACACATTGGGCACAAGAGAAAGTTTCCAGTTCAATTATGTCCCAATAGTTGATGCCAAGTCTTGCTAAGCCCGGTCTCTCCAGAGATACTAGGGAAATAAAAGTGGGTCATGTGGCAAAGAATGCAGGGCTCATGTACATAGACTCCATCAAACTTTGTCTTTTCTGTAATATTTTAAGGAGAACAAATGTTCTTAGTAAAAAAAAATCCAAGCGTTCAACCATAATTTTCCCTGAAATATCTCTTTATTATAATACCAGACCCTCAGTAAAGATGATCTCAATTTAGTTTAAAATGTAAAGCATTTTTTGAATTTCTAACTAAGGAAGTAACTCTCTCGGCAAACAATAACACTTTCCATCTCTTTGAAATATGATATATTCCAGTAGTTATGATTTGGGGCTTTGAAATCTGACATTGTTTTAACATTCTCTTTCTGACACTTAGTTGATTTGCAATCTTACAAAATCCACTTAATTTCTAAATAACAAAGTATTCAATAAGTAGTAATAGTAGTAGAAAATGTGTTACTGTTACTATTAATCAACCCACACATATTAACATTAGCCTTACCTTGTGACCTCACAACTCACTCTTAGAGCCTATGTTTATGGTTTCTGACATAAGAATCCTAAATTATCCTTTTCTCTACATAAGGTCCTTCCTTGCTTTGAAAGACAACATGATACTTATATGGAATAGGAGGGAGAGAAGAAAGAGAAGGAGAAAGAAGGGAAGCAGATGGTGGAGAAAATGGAAAAATGAAAGGGAGAGGAAAAGAGAGATGGACAGGAGAATGACAGTTTGCATTTGGCTTTGATATCTATTGAATAATGACTACCAAAAGAAGTAACTACCTGTTGTTATTTTTATTGAGTTAACACATTTAATTTGAGGTCCTTGACAATTTGGGGCCTTTGACTTCATTTGGGCACAAGGGTAATTATATCTTTGTTTGCATTACTGACAGTAATTTTGCAACTCCACTGTTCTTTCACTTTTTTTCTGGTTATTTAAATTCCATTTCATATCTGGTTCATGTTCTTATTTATCTCTGCGTTCTTAGAGTGTTCTCTCTGCAGCCTGACTGCTTTCTGGAATTTGCTCTAATACTGCACCAAGGACACTAAGGAAACTGAAATCAATGATGAATTATTAAGTGAGAAAGTTCCTTCACCCAATTTGTAAAAAATATGAATTTATCTTCATTCATCTGTCCTTTCTAAGAGGACAATTGAATGATATACCCCAATAGTTTGTCTCCCCTTTTTGAATGACAGACATTCAAATTAATTTCTTCTTTTAATAGTTTTTTTTTTTAATAGAGGCATGTTTATTTATTTATTTGTATGTTTGTTTTGTTTATACATGCACTGGGTACAGTCAGAAGCGCAGGAGGGTGAGAGAATTCACCAGAGCCAGAGTGGGGAGCAGAACAGGCAGAAGGACCAAAGTACACTGCTGAGGGGGGCAGGGTGTGGCAGGAGAGGTCTGCGCACCATGTGGGACCCTCCTCCAGTGGCAGGGGAGCAGCCGGGGATCAAACCGGCGCCTTAGAGGCCGCGGGCAGCTTCGCAACCCAGCGCTCAACCGCTTCGCCACCGGGAAGGCCCCAAATTATTTTCTTCTTTTGGAGTGTCAATGGCTTATGAAGGTGGACTCAGTGAGATTGTCGTTGTAGCTATGTTAAGATTGTCCTCCTATCTTGACTTTGTGAATGATTGACAGGCTTTCTTCATTGTCATTTCATTTAGGTTTTTTTTTCCCCCCACTTATGCTCCATTAATAAATCCCTTTGATGAGAAGTAAAATAAATCTATTCTCTGCGTGATATTTTCTGCTCAGTTATCATTGCAAATAGATTCATAATGTTAAATTATTAAAAAAATAAAATATTTGTTAGAAACAAATCAGCTGTTTATTAGACATACTGGTATGCTGTATACCTCATTTCCTATGAACTGGGATGGAATTAGTAGAATAAAAGGACTTGATTTGATTTCAGACAGCTTCAGTAGATCCACTCAAAAACATCAGAATCAATTAATTCAATAGTTATGTGATCTACTGCAGGTCATTTCACAGATGATACTAAAAATCTGTGGTTAGTTGATTGTTTCTTTGATTGAAGGTATAGTGATTTGATGACTATCATTAAAATTAGAAAATACAGCTTTTTGCCTTCTTGAAAATTTTATTTCTGAAAATTTGTCTGAAAGCAGTTATTTATTCATTGAAAAAACATACGGGAAGTTATGTTTCCCATTCATTGGCTAAATGTCTTCAAGGGATTGAATTGTCATTTGGTAATGTGCCAAGAAGACATTAATAACCTAGAATAGGCAAAAGTAGGAAAAGTTGGGAGGATCAGAAGAAAGTTTAAAATACTTTACAGTTATGTTGGTTTATATATCTTTGCTCCTAAATTATTTCAAGTGTCAGATTTGACTTTGGACTGTGTCTCGAAGCGGTAAGTTGAATTACCACTGTTGTCTGGCCTAATCCACTGGGTAAAAAATATTAGAACTGCAAATGAGATCAATATGCTTTGGAATTTACTCTTGGAAAGAATTTATTTGCTAGTACTGATTTAAAAATTGTCTTTCATGTTTATTTTTGAACTTTTAAGTTGAACTGGTAAAAATAATACTTTGAGAACTAGAAACCTTAACTAACAAAATTTAAACTTGGTCATTTGTCTTTCTCCTTTCCTTGAGTGTCTTTTTTAGCTCTTCTACCCATTTTTTGATTGGGTTTTTTGTTGAGTTGTGTGAATTCTTTATAGATCTTAAATAGGGCCCCTTGTCAGATATATGATATGAGAACATTTTCTCCCATTAAATAGGGTGTCTTTTCCTTTCAGTGATAGTTTCTTTGTGTGGAATTATTTAAAGTAGTACCATTTATTTAGTTTTCCTTTTGTTTTCTGTATTTGGAGTCTCCAAATACATCTCCAAGGCCAATGTTGTTATGACCTATCTAATATGATATTGATAAATTGCCTTTAAATAATTTATGTTTATTTAGCATCCCATCCCTTTTCTAGAGAAACATTTAGTATTTGAAACACTTATCTGTACAAGTTGTGAAATCTGATTTCAGTGGTTTTAAAAAACGGGGGTTAAATTGAAATTGAGCATGACCAAGAATTGATCCAGAATGAATTCCAGAGCTATGGGAAGTAATTTAATCATAAGGCTATCCTCCAAATATTGAGTTAAATATCAAAAACATTGAAAATTAGAGTATGCATTCATTTCATACACACACATATAAACACACACATGCATGTATTAAAAGGATCAGGTCAGGTATCAATATTTTTTATCAGGAATGAAGCCCAATCCTACTTCCTAGGATATGAACTTTTACACAATAGGATCAAGAAGTAGCCTATGATCGTTGTTGAGATTGGATGCTACAAAACAATTTTTGTTTTGATTTATTTTACTTTGTGTCTTTTAAATCCTAAAAATAATATAATCATACTCTAGTCTAAGGAAATCAAAGTCTAAGGTCGCATCAATTCAATTTAGCCAATTGGTGTGCTCAACCTTTAACTGCAGCCTTTATTATCAGAAAAAAATCATGTTCTCCATTCAACCTTTAACTGCAGCCTTTATTATCAGAAAAAAAATCACCTTCTCCATTAAATTATGGAGACAAAGCTCAGTCTAGGTAAAATTCAGAGAACATTCAATTCTATTATTAAAAAAATAATTTGTATATTTCAGAATGTTGTTAAGAGGGATATGGGAAAAAAAGTTCATAATAACAATGTTACACAATTGATTTTACCCTCATCATTGAATCAGTTAATATAGTCTTCAATTTTTGCATGAAGTTTCAACAAATATTTCCTCTGCTAGATATTGCTTTTTCACAATTTAAAATATAGTTTTTTATTATATTTTCTTTTCATGTTATATTCATGAGAAAGGGATGAATAAGTTGACTTGATATGGAACACTCTGTCAGGGTGTCCAACAAGAGATGATACCTTGACCATATTATTTTTAGTGTCTAGAGTTCATCCATAAAGCTAAATTATAGCTATATTAGCAGCTACTTGAAGGATGGTGAAAAACAACTTGCCTAATGGAGTAATCTCTTTATGATTAGTCTTTAGATTACCATAGAGGAAAGTTTGAATTCAAAATAATAACCAATTATATGTCAATGTGAATGGTCCAAACAAAATCTAGACTAGAGAACTCATTTAATAAAACAGAAACAGGCTGAGGTATTGGGAGCCTTCAAGGGACTGTGGAAGGTGAAGTATGCAAAATGAAAGCAACACTGAGGCTATGTATATAAATGTTGAACCACCTCCAAAATCTTTTTTATAGAGGCAAAAACACTTCACTTTAAATACTTTTTTTTAAAAAGGGTGAAAATGGTTAATCATATAGCATCTTAGCACCTTCTAACATGCCAAAATTAGCTAATGTGTTAATATCCCTGAGGTGGTTAATTCACATGGAATGCTATAAGCCTCACACTTTTCCTTTAAACTTACTTCCTGAGGGCCTCCCTGGTGGTATGGGGGTTAAAGTCTCAGCACCATCAAGCTATCACCAGCCACTGCAGCATGAGATCAATCCCTGGCCCAGGAGCTAACCAACGTGGCACAGCAGACCTCTCCTGTCTGCTGCTCCCCTCAGCAGTGTATTTCAGGAGATCTGCCTGTTCTGCTCCCAACTCTGTCTCTGGTGAATACTCTCACCCTTTCCCCTGCACCTCTGGCTTACACGCCAGGCTTGTATGCATAAATAAATAAAAAAATCTTAAAAAAAATAAACTTACTTCCTGAGAGAAAATGACCTCCTGCTCTAAGCACACCACATAAACACTTTAGGGAGATAGTGACTTTTTTATTAGATTCTTTTTTAATTCAACAGTTTTTATTTAAAAATACAACCTTAAAATTATCAAATAACAATAGGAAGAACTATGAGGCATCAAGAAAAGGATCAAAGGATTGGAGGACTCAGAGTGAGCTGAAGAGACAGCTTAGCAGGTGTCTGTGGGTGTGGTTGTCAGCATCCTGTGTGGGGATGGTCAAATCTGCAGAGGACTGACACAGGGGTAGTAGGGGCAGGATGATGGGATAGGCCAAATGGGTCTCCAACTGCCAGGGGTCTAAGACAAGAGAGCCTCCAAAAAGCCAAAAACCAAAACCAAGGCCTTCAGCGATCCAATACCCATACAATAGGGGACTATAGGCTACAGCTAAACAAACGAAAGTGCCAGATAAGAGGACAGGTGGCTGTCCTGGAGTGCCAGATAACACTGGCCACTACTGATCTCCCTGAGGTGGTGTCAGAAACTCCAAGTGTTAATAGTTCTTTGTGACACCAGGCCTGGAGCCTTTGGTGTTCCTCTCAGGCAATGTCAGAGAACAGGATTGCCGGCCCACAGTCTGACAGAATTTTTTGGCTTCCTTTCCTCATTGAGGTCGGCTACTGGATGTCAACTCCTGGTCCTTCTTTCTTTGGAGGGCAGGCATGGAGTCTTCCCCCTTCTTTTTTTTTTTTGGAGGCTTATATCTTCTTTCAAACTGCCACACCCACAAGTATGATTGGACCATTTTCCAATCCCATGGCTGACTGGACCATTTAGCACCAATTAGCTAATAGCTTAGAACAGATTGGTCCATTCCATGATCCAGGAAGTGAAAGGGCGGTTGGTGGGCTGTGAGGAGCAACTGCCACAACTGACTTGTGGTGGAGCAGCAGGGTGAGAGAACACCACTGCTACTCCTGGCTCCTGCTGCTGAGAGGGCTGGGTTCTGGTAACAATTGGGGACCACAGCTGGACCCAGGAAAGTCCCTGGCAGTGCAAGGCCTCTGAGGTGGGGGAAACCCCAGGATCACCAGGCCCACAGAGCAAAGGATGGAATTTGACCTCCAATTTGGTCAACTTCTGCCCATGGTGTACATTTCTTCTCTTCAGCTCCTGCAGCTCCCTTTCCTTGCACATGGCTGCCTCCTGGCTCTTCTGGACCCTCTTCTTCCACAGACGCAGCTCCTTGAGATGGGAGGCAATGGCTCTCTGCAGCTCTCTGCTCTTGGTCTGGGCCATCTCCCTATAAAGGTCTCGAATCTGAAGGTTGGAGTCCAGGCCCTAGCGGGTGCTGAGAAGTTTCTTCAGGTTGTTCATGTACTGTGCCTCATCCTCAGCCCTCTTTGTCTCCAGCTCCAGGACTTGTTTTTCATATGATTCCATCCCGTCAACGCTGCAACTGGAGCTCCTGTATCTTCCTATCCAGCTGGGAATTTTCGGCCTGCAGGTGAACTCTGAATTTAGAGAGTGGATAGTTCCAGTGCAAGTTTCAATTTGGCCAGACTGAGGGTTGGTAATGTGAGAGGAGTGAGTTTCCCCCCATGTATTAGTTGGGTTTCAGGAACTTGTGTCTCCTGTTCAGTCTTCTCCAGGACTTGCCCAGGGCATTCTTCAAAAACAGGTTGTATTCCTGAAAGTTATTTTCCTCTTCTCAAAACAAGGAGAGCAGTACAAAATAGGATCTGCCAGGAAACTCCAGGAGCCCTGGCACATGACTCATATAGTCATATCATTGCAGCTGGGCAGCCCATAATTGCTGCAAGACCAGCAGGGCAGACAGCAGCTGGGCAAACATGGTTCATCACTGTTGGACTGGGGAAGGGAAGGCCAGTGGGTAATAGAAAAACCCTCTGCCTCCTTTGCTCTGCTACCATGTGCCAAACTTGGTTTTCAAAATAAGGATGAAGCAATGAATATGTGATTCATTCGATAAGCAGTTATTGATCTATTAGACTATATGCAGTAATGCCTACAGATAAAAAAGAAAGGGCCCATATATTAATAATCAGAAGTTTCTAACTCAGGTGCTCTTATTAAACACACATAGATAAACAATTTGTAACTCTGTAAGGATGTGGATATGTGAATTAACATGACTATCAATAATTTTTCCATGTATATGAAATTACCATGTTGTTTAACTTAAAAGTAAATAAAATATTTTCATTTAAATATAACAAAATTTAAGTTAGATATAAATGGGAAATTTCCAGAAATAAAGTTGACATTAACAAGATATATATATATATGTGTGTGTGTATGTGTGTGTGAGAGAGAGAATAAGTGTAGACTATTGTCAAATATTCATAGGTGTGGATAAGAGCAAGAGGAAATTATTAAGGTTTCTGACACTAGCAGTTAATGATAATGGAATGAAGTATATGATTAATTTCCAGTAACAGAAAACTCTACCAAGTAGCTTTCAAGGGAAGGTACGGAAAAGCATTGGGATTCTTAAAAATTTGATGGATAAGATAGTCACATTGGTACCTACAGGATGAGTTTTAGGAAAGTTAAAAATAAGAATGCATGATATAACATAAGAAGACTGAGGAAACATCAGCTTATTCTGCAAAAAAAAAAAAAAAATCTTACAAATATTGACATTAAATGCAAGTGCTCCTAACATACTATACAAAAGAAAAAGAATGAGACTAGATTTAAAAATCCACCTATAAATTGTCGTAGCATATACGTAAGCTAAAAGACAAATTATATTGAAAAGATGTAAAAAAGAAAACACTAATTTTAAGAAAGGTGGAATGGCCAAACTTATAACAGCAAAGAAGACTTAAGGACAATGGAAATTACCAGGGAGGAAAGAGAATGAGAACATACTATATTAACAAAAGTTGGAAATTAGCTGATTTATTTGCCTTAGTGAAATCATTAATTAAGGCATTTATTTTGACTCGCAACATATTCTTTCCCCTTCCTCTTAAAGATGAGGTAAACTAAGAGAAGCTTAGAAAAAGAAAATTCAGAATATTCTATTTCCCACAAGCACATGCTTGCCTGATATCCCCTCCACAGTTGTTATCAACAGTATAGTAAAATACCTTGGTTAATGGAGCTTCAGAGTTCCTAGAATTTAGACATGGTTTCCCCACTGAAACCTCAAAATCATTATAATAAATGCCATGAAATTTGAAAATTATACAGAAACAAACAATAAAAATAATTAAAAATGGGACGTTTTCTTTAAGGTACACATTTATTTATTTATTTTTTTGCAGATTTATTTATTTATTTATACAAGCACTGGGTACAGTCAGAAGCATGGGAGGGTGAGAGAATTCACTGAGCCAGAGCGGGAAGCAGAGCAGGCAGAAGGACCGAAGTACATTGCTGAGGGGAGCAGCGGGCGGCAGGAGAGGTCTGTGCGCCATGTGGGACCCTCCTCTGGTGGCCTGTGAGCAGCCGGGGATCGAACTGGCACTGCAGAGGCTGCCGGCAGCTTCGCAACCCAGCGCTCAACTGCTGCGCCACCGGGGAGGCCCTAGTACACATTTAAAATGGTGTTTATCACATGCAATTTGCAGCAACGTGGATGGCGCTGGAAGGGATCATGCTCAGCGAAATAAGCCAGAAAGAAAAAGAAAAATACCGGATGGTCTAACTCATAGCAGGAATCTAGAAAACTTAAATAAGGGACCAGAAAAATGAATAACTATAAGAAAGTGAAAATCAAAATCAACAAAAAACTATGAACCAGCCACACTCTAAGGGGGGTGGGGGGCGGAGAGGGCAGGGATTGGGGTCAAAATAAGGGGATTACAATTGTATGGGGAATATAAAAATAAAATTTATTTTTAAAAATAAAATAAAATAAAATGGTGTTTATATATCATATATTTGTATCTTAAAAGTCAAGCTATTTTTATTCACCTCTTATATTTTACCTGCGGGAAAATCAGATGACATCAAAGAGAGGCAAATTTTAAGATATAATGATAGAACTGTTTTCTAATAAAGACATAATAATGTTGAGAGGCATATCAAATCTCAAAATGAATAAATAAAAATAAATTTGTATATAGAGATATTATAATGGATTTTCAAGGCAGATTTATCAATCAACAAATGAGATACAGCCTGAGAGAAACAATATTTTTTACAAAAATACATGAGACTACTGACAAGTGGCAACATATTATCACTCCAGGTTAATGGTCTATGTGTAAGTAAAGAAAATATTAAAAATATGTAAATAGTAACTTCGAATAAGGAATCAGTGTAGATTACCAGAGAACTAGGGATAAAGGAATCTTGAAATAAGTATATCATATATTATTTCTTAAAATGTACTGCTAGTGGAAAGTTTTATTTTGCATATTTTCTCATTTCTAAATTATTTTTTGTTTGCATTTAAAACAATAAATATTTATGATTTCAATTTTTGTGAGTCAAAGTCTAGACATGACTAAGCTGGGTACTATTGCCTGGAGGTCATTAACAAGGTAACTGCATTGTGTTAACTGGAGTCCAAAAATAAAGGAGCACTCATAGAACAAGAAAGTACTTTAGGAAATTAAGTTTAGGAAATTCTCTTCAATTATCTCCTAGAATAGTTTCTCAGTTCCTTTGTTTCTCCACCTTCTGGGATTCTTATGACTTATATTTCCTTTCCTCATGGTGTCAGATAGTTCCCGAAGTATTTCTTCAGTCTTTTTCCTTTGTACTTCTCTTTCCTTTTATTTCTGGGTTCTTTTTGTGTTTGTATCTTCGATATTACTGATTCATTCTTCTATTTCTTCTATTTTTGTGGCTTTCCCAGAGTTTTTGAGCTCCTTCACTAATCTTGGCTATCCTCCAGCTCCTCCACTTTCTTCTAAAAGTATAATTGTCAAATAGTTTTTAATAAATCATAGAGCATCGAGATGTTAATTTTGAGGATATTTTCTATTAATTGTAACAAAATTAAAGAGAAAAGTTACGAAAGTTATATGATCAAAATCAAGAGGTCTGTATTTGCCGACAGAATTTTTAGAAACAAAATTTAAAAGCAAGTGAGAGGCAATAATTAAAGGTATGACTTAAGGGAAAAAATCAGAACAAAAAAAACATAGATTTCCACATAGAAAAGGTATGCCTAATGAACAAAATGATAAAAGAAATATATATAAAAATGTATATAGAACATAAATATATATAATATATAAAAGAAATTTATATACACACATATATATATATATACTTACAGATATATATATATATATATATAAAAACAGAAAAAGAGAAGAAAGGATAAGGAATGCAGCTAAATGATGTAGTAGTCACACAAAATTTATGGGATAGGGATGCATGTCAATATGTAATTTAAGTTGTTCAAAAGGTAAGCATCTTCCAAATTCCTAAACCTTTAGTAAAGTCACTGAGGTTCACTGAAAAAAGATAATACATATATACATATATATATATATATATATATATATATATATATATAGAGAGAGAGAGAGAGAGAGAGAGAGAGAGAGAGAGAGAGCGCCTGGAGGGGGAAAAGTTCACAGACAGAAAACCACAAATCAGTTGCCACTACAAATTTTTTTAGCCATGTATCTTTATATTTTTGTTCATTTTTTTTTATTAAAGCAACATTGGTCTCCAACACTGTATGCATTTAGAGAAATTGGTTCACTCCTCAAATGTATGCCAGCACACCACACTCGCCACCAAGACACCAATAGTCTTTTACTATAGACCATTGGAGACCCCTTCCCACCTTGCTCCCACCCAGAACCTCCCTCTGCCTCTAGTAGACTCCATTCTACAGTCATATTTCTAGGGTTATTTTGGTTTGGTTTTGTCAGTTACTTTGTTTTTATATTTCTGTATTACACACATAAGAAAAATCATCCAGTATTTATTTTTCTTCTTCTGACTTATTTCATAATCCCTTCTAGTTTTATCCATGTTTTCACAAATGACAAGTTAACATGTTTTGTTTTGAAATAGCTGAATAGCTTTCTATCATATACAAGTATTTTATTAATTCACTGCTATGTCACTGGGCATGTATGTTGTATCCATAAATTGGCTATTGTAAATTGGGCTGCAATACACATTGGAGTACATCTATTTCTTCAAATAAGAGGTTTGTATTCTTTGAGTAGGTACTGAATTATATGGTAGATTCCTTTTATATATTTTGAGAAATGCCCCATAAATGTTGTGATAGGTGCTTGACCAATGGAAACACCTACGGTGTATGAGAGTTCCCTTCTGTCTACACATTTGCCACCATTTGCTGCCTTAGATTTTTATTTTTTTAAGTGTGTCATTTATTTATTTTTATTTTCTCTTCATCATTCATTTTTTACAATACTTGATTTCTTCCTCTAGGTATAGGCCCTAATTTTTCCACCACCACAGTGCCCATGAACCACCACCACAGACCCTTGTATTCTTTCCAGCCCTGTTTTGATTTCCCTCCTCTTCCCCTGCAGGATGACTCAGATCTCTGGTCTGCCTGCAAGTTTTGTCTCTTTTCTGACACTTTGTTCAAGTTCCCTATATTCCACCTGTAAGTGCAACCATTTGATGTTTTTCTTTTTCCTTCTGACTTATTTTGCTTAGCTTAATCACTTGCAGCTCTAATATGGACCATTTTATAAGGGAGTGAAGTGGTATCTCTTTGTGGTTTTGACTCACATTTTCCAAATGTTAATGATGTTGAACATTTTGTCACGTGTCTGTTGGCTATGTGTAGGTTTTCTTTGGAGAAGTGTCAATTCAGCTTTTCTACCCATTTGTTGATTGGTTTTCTTTTTATTCAGTTGTGTGAATTCTTTGGAGATCTTGGATATTAGCCCCTTGTCAGCTGTATGATGTTCAAATATTTTCTCCCATTCTTTAGGATGTCTTTTTATTTTAATGTTATTTTCCTTCACTCTATAGAAGATTGTTAATTTGACACAGTCCCATTTGTTTATTTTTGTTTTTGTTTTCCTTGCCTTTGGAGTCGATTCTCTGAAGATATTCCTGAAGCCAACGTTGTGGGGTTTTTGGCCTGTTTTCTTCCATATATTTATTCTATGGTTTCCAATCTAAATCCAGATCTTTAATCAGTTTTGAGCTAATTTTTCTGTGTTTGGTTTGAAACAATAGTTTCTTTTTTCTGCATGTCCAGTTTTTTCAGCACTATTTGTTGAAGACTTTCTTATCTTCATTGTATACTCTATTAGCTCCTTTGCTGAAGATTAATCCATTCAAATCATTAGAATTCTTAGCAGTCAATAGTAGAAGCTAGAAAATAACAGATGACAAATTCTGGAGGGAAAATGATTTGCAAGTCTGTGTATTCACACAAACTAACAATTAACTGTGAAGGCAGAAAAACAATACCTTCATTTAAATGATTGCTCGGAAATTTTATCTTCTTTTTTTTTTTTAAGATTGATTTATTTATTTATACAAGCACTGGGTACAGTCAGAAGCTCAGGAGGGTGAGAGATTTCACCAGAGCCAGAGCAGGGAGCAGAACAGCCATACCTACAAAATACACTGCTCAGGGGAGCAGCGGGTGCAGTAGAAGAGGTCTGCGCGCCATGTGGGACCCTCGTCGGTGGCTGAGAATCGAACCGGTGCTGTAGAGGCTGCGGGCAGCTTTGCAGCCCAGCGCTCAACCGCTGTGCCACCTGGGGAGGCCCAGAAATTTTATCTTCTATAGACCCCTTCTTAGGAAGCTATGAGAGGCCATGCTCTGCTAAAATGAGGTAGGCAGTCAAAAAAATCAATGTCATGAAACTCAAAAAATAAAAACTTCAACATATGAGAAAGGATTTATTAAATGAAGTGAGTAGAAGGATCAGATATTGATTCTAAATTATTTTTTTAAGAAAAGAAAGGTTAGGAACTGAGAGAAAATAATAAAAATGACCTAGTGCTTGAGATAGGCTTAGAATTCTCCTTTGTGTAGGTGTGATTTGACCGGTGATGTTCGATTCTTCCCCAATCCCAATAAGGAAGCAGATGATGCCCTTGTGGTCACTGTCTCTTTAAAGTTAGAAAATACAGTATATGCAATGTTACTACTACTGAGTCAAATGGGGAATTTATTTCATAAGCAGGTGATTTCTTGTTGTAAACATATCCAAAAACATATTTTTCCCAATGAAATGCAACCATACAAATAGAAACTACCGCAATCATTATCATGTAACACATGAGAGTTGTGTTTCAAGGTCTCAATGAAGCCTCTAATGAATCTTTCATTAGGAATGGGTGCTTTGGTGGTTGTATAGCTACAATGACCACACCTAAGGGAGGAAATCACAAATTGGCAAAATATTAGCAAGGTTGTAAAACACTAGTACCTCATTAATTAAAAAATAAATGAATAAAATAGGCACTTAAATTTGAATTCCAAATGCCTTAATTCTACACTATTAGCAAAGACATAAAGGAAGCTGTGATATCCCCCAGAAATGATAAAAACTAAGAAAATAAAGTGGTTAAGCATAGTTTTAAGTCAAATATTTTTCAGCATTGTTTCATTTCTATGAGCCAATCTGAAACTGCAGTTTTATGTAATCATATTTTTATTCATTTGTTTCAAATTATAAATCCCATTGCTTCCAAGGATAAAGAGAGTATGCATAATTATATTTAGCTGTCAATTCTTTGATGAACGAATGACATAGCTCAGCATGCCATAGTTTCAGAATTTGAATAATATGTGAATCCATTTCAGATACAAAGTAAAATGGAACAAAATAAAATGGAATGCGAAGAAGTAAGCCACACACGAAGCCAGAGTATGATATTAGAACTAGGTTCAGAGCCAGAAATAAATATTACAAATAACAAAATCCACCTGAGTGCTCAACAGGCCATATATGGAGTGTTAGCATAGTTTCAGGGAGGGAAAAAAAAAAAAAAAACAGTTTATAAATATCTGAGGGTAAGACCAATCACAGACCTGAATATTGAAGGTGTGATCACATTCAGAACAGCTGATTTTGAAATATTTCCTGTTTAAAGATGATTTCTAAGATTAATTCTTAAAAATTATTATATGTGCAAAGCATTAATATCATTTTCTATTAAGGTAGTGGTAGAGAAATAGATTCTGATTTTATTTTGGTAAGTATATGCTCAATTATTTGAAATTATTTGGGATATGAAGTTATTTTAAGCTGAAGAAAGTTTGCACGGAGGAGCCCTCTGAATGTATGACTGGTATATCAGCTTGTGACACACAGGGAAAATGCCACTTTTCTGGGAAGCAGTGAAAGGTGTGACCTCTTCTAGCAAGCAGCAGCTATGATCAGGTGATGTCACTTAGTGAGTGGTGTCTGGCTTCCTAACCCACATCCACTCTGAATAGGGATCCATGGAAATTGAACAATCTGCATATTAGAATCTAACAGACTAGCTGATACTTTCCCTGAGTTTTAATCTGTATTTAGGTTTATATTTCATAGCAAGAAATTAGTAGTATTCTTTTTTTTTTTTTTTTGAGTTTTCCCTAAGTTCCAGATGTGATGTCATGGCAAAACTCCATTGATGTTACCTGATATTTGATGTCATAGTTTTGTTTATCCACATGCATAAATGAGACAACTGAGGCTTACAGAGTTTAGGTAACTTTTCTAAGGTTATCTGTAGTAGGAGGGTTGTACTATGTTCTACCAACTTCTAAGTCAGAGGTCTTTGTATTAAAGCTCAAACAAGCAGCTAATGGAAAAAAAAAATCTGCCTTCTTTCACAATAAAGAGTAGCTCCTTACAATTGTTCTAGAAGAAACAAACCCAAACAGACATTATGATTTATTGTAACAGAAAAGAATCAGTAAAACTTTGTCCCCTGTTACTATAAGATACTCAATAGATGCAGAAAGCTCTTAAATTTGTAAACATAGCACTGGTATTTTACTATATTGCTTTTGGAAGAAATATGTCCACATGCTTTGTCTTTTAAAGGATTAATAATTCCCCAGAGGTAAAGCCTGTAATTTTTTACTCAATTAAAAAAAATAGACACTAGCTTAATATTTCAAGAAGGGAAGTGTGATATCTGAAGTTAATGGCAGAAACACATAATTCTGCTACTATTGTGGTCAGAGAAGGTAATAATTAGATGAATGTTTAATCAAATGTTATACAATTAAAACTTTCAAGAGATTAAAATCTTTTCCACAGAGGTTGCATTTAATTTACGGAAAGCTTTAAATTCAGTAGTTTATATGTAATAATTCTAATCTGGTGTGTATAGAAAGATGGAAATCTTCCTTTGGTTTTAAGTGAATGTTTCAATTGCTCAATCTATCCATAAGTATTTATTTGTAATTTGAGAAACCTGTAATTGGGAAACATTTACAAAGGTCTATACGTTGATATATAATGTGCTTTTTTTTGGGTAATTCAATCAACACTAGTGAAGTTCTGTAATATACAACATTTACAATCTGCAAGCAACCTGCATCTCTTGAGGTTTTTACTCCAGAATTTTATTTGTGCAACTCACCAAGCTTGTTATTAAGGGCTGCTCAGAATCTTTGACATTGGCTTGACTACAGTAGCTATTATTGCAACTTAACCAAAGAACACCAATCTTGGTGATAGATTGATATTGTGGGTTAGGAATTCAGATGGGGCCCAGCAGGTATGATTTCTTTCTTTGCTCCATGACAATTTGGTTGCCAACAGCTGCTCAAAGTGACTCAATTGCTGGGAGGTAGTATGTTCTGGGACTTCCTTACTCACCTGCCTGGTGGTTATTGATGGTTGTCTAGTATTAATTAGAGCACTTCTATGTTGATCTGTCCAGTTGGCCTGGACTTCCTCATAGAATGGTGTACTCATTTAGTCTTCAAATGGCTACACAGGCAGAGCTCCAAATGTAAATGTTCTAGCAGGTCAAACAAATTATTTGAGTATAGCATATCACTGTCACATCTAAATCAATACACACACACACACATACACACACAGTATACACTGAATAATTTAAACCATGATTTCATAAACTCTTTTTCACTTATAAGCAATAGTTTTAGAAGAGCAACTTTCTTAAGGAAAATGGTCTTTTTTGGACCTCCCTGGTCGTGCAGGATAAAGTCTCAGTATTATCAAGCTATCACCAGACACTGTGGCATGAGTTCAATTCTGGCCAGGGAGCTAACTCACATGGCAAAGCATCCGCTACTCCCCTCCATGGTATATTTCAGTAGATCCACCTGTTCTGCTCCCCAGTCTGTCTCTAGTGAATCCTCTCTTCCCTTCACACTTCTGACCTACACCCTAGTTATTGTATGTATAAATAAATAAAATAAATCTTAAAAAAAAAATGACCTTTCATTTTCCAACTTTCCCATTTTTCTCCCACCTCCAACAACTGACTGGGCACCCTTATCATTTCACTCTTGGAGAGCATCAGGTCAAGCATAAGGAAGTTTCCAACATATTACAGTAACACAATAATTCTCTCAAAATCCCTTATAAGTAAAATTCAAACAAATCTCTTTTGTCTCTGAATCCTACCACCAGCATGCATAGGGCCTTAATTAGGATGTGGATGTGCAGTCATTGCATGTAGGTGGAATAAGTTTGAAACTGAGTATTTGAAGCTAATCAAAGCCTATCACAAAATTAATTGGGTTGTGCATTGATGTAGAGTTGAAGCGTGTCATTTCTCTCATACAAGTTGCTCTGCCTTCATTATTATACCACATTCCTCTATGTAAACAAACCTGAAACCGCATATAATGTCATATAAAATAACAATAAAGATAGCAGTCATAACTTGTTGAGCATCTACATTGTATAGCATAGTATATATTTTATGATATAGTGTTTAAGAGATTAATACAGAGGCATAGTCTTCTGCGGGAGAACTAGTTATATGACCACAGGGAAATTATTTAAGCTTTCAGTCTCCTTATCTATAAAATGATAAAAAATGTATTTTATCTCATGATCTTATTAGAATTATGAGCTGAGATAATGTGTATAAGTTGCTAAGATAATGGCAGAAAAGCTTAGGTAGCTTTAGCTGTTAAAATTTTATGAATGAAGGAACTAAGATGTAGTAAAGCTGAGGTACACAGTTAAAAATAGTGGAGCCCATTTCAGACTTAGGTTTTCTTAGCAATAAAATAATTTTGTTTTTTCTATTTTGTTCTGCCTTCTCTTTGTCAGTGAGTTTACTGTTTTATGCTTTTCAGACAGTGAGCAGAGTTCCTAGTCAGACTGCGGGGGCTTGATTTCAACCTACAGCCCACCAGCAATTGAGCTCTTTCTGCCGCAGGGGCCTCATCTCTTAATGGTTGATAATAATACCACTTAGACTTATTGTGATCATTAAATTAACTTGTGTTAAATGAAGTGCTAAAAACAGTGTCTGGTACAAATAAGTATGGGGGGGGGGAAAGGCACAAAGTGTCATATGAAGGTCAGACAAAACCAAACCAAAAACAACCTTGATAAATATGACTATAAAATTGAGGCTGTTGGTGGGGGAGGGACAATATGAACAGCAAAGGGCGGAGGAGGACCAATGGACTATGGAGGAGCACTATGAGTGCCTTGGGTAGTGGTTGTGGTGTGGTGACATATATCCGAAGAAGTGTGAACCTATACCTTTTAATTACATACGGTGTTGTAAAGTTATCTTACCTAAGGGGAAGAAAGTAATAAAAGGAATGAAAGAAACCAGTTAGGTCGTGAATGCGAAGCAAATAATCTTTGCTTCTGGAGAAAATTTTTACAGTTGTAATCAGAATGTCTCAAAAGTTTAACAAGTAACTGACTGAAACTGGAAAATCAGACAAGTTCATATACTAGGACTCCCGAGGAAATAGAAACACTAAAAGAAATGATGTAAGCTGAAAATCAGCTTCTGTCTGTGTCATATTGCTGTTCTTTTTATTTCAGTGGGAAAGTTATAATGAGCTCATTTCTTTTCAGGATTATTTTATATTCACTTGGAGAAAAAAGAAAAAAAAATAGGAGCTTGGAGACTATGTATGGGTCTAGTTAAAAACCATTTAAAGTTTGAGAATAAGCCTACAGCATAGAATGTAACTACCACATATAAGAATAACATGACTCTCCATAACATTGGGGTAGGGAGAATGACAGATGTTTGTGAATGATGGCTTATCAACAGTTAGACACCTCAGACTACATGATAAGAAATTATGTTTAATTTCTACATAAATTTTCATAACATTCAGGGCATTTTAAACTCTCTGAGATTATCTAAATTACAGCAGATATATTAGTCCATCTTGGCAAAACTTTCCCTAAGAGTACATTGAATAAGACAGACTTTTGGAGTATATCAGTTATAGATTTTGAAAGTGAATTTTACTTTTCTCCCCCACCACTTTCCAGTACTAATTTTATCTTTGTTATATCTTTATCAAAATCTGAGAAATTGCCCTACTACTCATATCCAACTACTAAACAAAATATGTTTCCTTTCATAAGCTCTTTTTTAGTTGATGAGCTATTAATTGTCCTTCTGAAACTTGGAATATGTAATTATTTTTGCAGTTTGTCTAAATCCCCCTGGGCCAGCTCTTTTGGGAGCATATCCCAGTATCTCTAATTTATCCTTTCAAAGTAGAATAGATATGCTTTTATGTCAAATTGTTTATTTTATTCCTTTGTTGAAGAAAACATTCATTCTCAGGCAAATTCAGTTTTATATTATATATTCCCCAAATTCTTTCTATTTCTAATCTAGTTTGTGAAAAACAACTAATCATCCTCTGCCTCATTGTTCAATACTATTATTATTATTATTATTATTATTATTATTATTATTATGGTTTTTGGGTAGAAGAACTGGGGTATAGGCCAGAGAGGTGCAGGGGTTAGGGGTGTTGGGGTATGTGTGTGAGGGGATTCACCAGAGACAGAGCGGAGAGAACAGGTGGATCTTCTGAAATACGCTGCCAATCGGAGCAGTGGGCAAGACAGAAGTCCACTGTGCCATATGTGGTTAGCTTCATGGCCAGGGTTGAACTCAAGTGGCAGCGGTGATAGTGCTGAGACTTAATCCCTAGGCCATCTGGGAGTCTCTCTTTGTTCGATCTTTGGAACGTCTCATAATTCCCTATCATATCTACATATGTTTGTCCTTTGCATACATCTTATTAATTTGTAACTTATATAAGTCAAGGAAAACAATAGGTAAGTAATTATTCAAGGATTAAAAGCACTCTTTTAGTGAGAATAAAATAATACAGTAAAATATGAGTAAGCAAAATGCAAATTTAGATAGACTAATCCACACAACATCACTATTACTTGTGACATTAATTGCATGTTTTGGGGACAAGGCATCCCAAAATCATCCTCATATTTGTTCATTCACTGGAAAAACTCATAGAACATGCTGAAATTTCTTAGATTCCAGGTATGGTTTATTAAATCACAAGAATACAGATTAAAATCAGTCAAGAGAAGCATAGGGCAGAATCCAGTCCAATTGTCTTCACCTTGTGGAGTCAGGACAGTGTCTTTTCCTGGAATGTTACAAGACACATAGACTTTTTTTTTTTTTATAAAGATTTATTTATTTTTATAAAAGAGCTTAGGTACAGGCCAGAGGCGTGGGAGGGTGTGAGGATTCACCAGAGGCAGAGCAGGTAGACACTAGAAATACACTGCTGTGGGGAGCAGGGGGCACGGCAGGAGATGTCTGCTGCGCCATGTGTGGTTCTTGCCTGCTGGCTGGGATTGAAGCCGCACTGCACACACTGTGGACAGCTTCACAGCATGGTTCTCAACCCACTGCGCCACAGGGGAGGCCCGACATATAGACTATTACTAACCAGAGAAGTTCACCTGAGCTTGGGTGACTAGGGCATGGTTGACTGCTGATGTGCCTGACCTCAGGAAGTCAAGTTTTTACCTCATGACCCCCACCCCACAAATCACATTGAACAAATATAAAGTTGGGAAAATATTGAGTCAGCTCAAATTTAGCTTGGGAGACAGAAATGTGAACATGTTATATTAGAAATTTAAATGCATACAGATTATATAGGATATATCCAATTTTACTTAGTGTGCTTGTGAGTTTGTTGGTAAAATTTCCAGGGCTTTGGGAAAAGAATTGTGCATTTATAAATAGAAGAGAAATATTTTATAGATAAGACTAGAAAACAATGGGATGTCTTAGAAACTTGAGAAGAAGGATTAATCCTAGTAATGTGCATAGAAATGGATCATTGATAACAGAATCACAATTAATAAAGGTATATAAAGTTGATGTTAAGAATTTTTTTTCATGGACATTCAGCTCTCTTGTGAAATGAACAAAATTTACATAAAAAGGATAAAATGTGATTTAATACATTTTATTAAGCTGTCTGTGACTATTGATTGCTAGGTGATTAATGATGGTCCTAAAATTAATAGATGATTTTCACAATATATTATAATTTATCTTTTGTTTCAGTCCAGACAGTAGAAAACTTACTACTGTTTGTACTATATAAAGATGTCATTTAGGAGCAACCATTTTCAGATTAATTATATTTTAGGGGAATTTTAAAGTGATTAAGATTTATGGAATCTAATTCATCACATTTTAAAGAAAATGAGATTATCAGAGAAGTCACAAAATATAAAATCAAAATGAAGAGATCAAGGTGCAAGCAAAGCAAATCCTTTGTTACTTGACCAGTGTCCATGTGTTGAATTGCAAACACCTTTCATAAGCGTAGGATGATACTTTGCATGATTATCGCTTACAGAATTATTTTATCAGTTGGCTATTCTTTTTATAAGGTATATTAAAAATACCTTTTTATAAGGTATATGACAAATAGGAAATGAGGATTTATTAATTTTGTGTGATCTGATGCCATGTCATATAAGGAGGCATTTATTTTTTAAAAAACAATAATGTCAGGATTCAGATAAATAAGATACAGTTAATATTGTAAATCAGAGCTCTACTTGCAATTTTTTCCATTAAAAATTAAACAGCCTGATGCTGAAATATGTTCTTTTAGATTCAAGTATAGATGGTGTTATTTAAGAAAAGTTATGTAAAAATAGTAGCTTAAGGAACGTTGATTTATTTTTTTTTTTTTTAAGCAAGGACTTTATGTGTTTGGAAATAACTATGTTGTTTGAATAAGTTCTCTGATACACTTTTCCAAACCTAAATTTTCTCCTTGCAAGGGGAAACTATGGGTCAGGAATTGTAAAATTCAGTTTTAGAAAGAAAAATACTACCTTTGTGAGCGGGGGAAGTTCGCCCACGCCAGACCCCCTCTGGCCTGCAGTCCAAGCCCAGAGAGGGAGCAGGAACCCACCGCCGGGGCAGACCAGGCGCACAGGGGAGTGTGTCCCCACATCGGCATTTTAGAACAGGGACCTTTCTCCAGTAAAGACTGCTTGAAACTGACAGATGACTCCTGGAGGAACCAGAGGGGAGCAGAGCAGCCCACCCAAGATGCCGGCCAGTCCCAACAACACAGTGTCCCAACGCATAGGCAAATTAGAAAACAGACAGTAGGGAGGAGAAGAACCACACGCAACCTAGCAACTCTCCAGAGAAAAAGCACACCACAAAAAGAAAACCAGCCCCCAGATGGCAACGACAGTAACTTGGAAGAACTTCTGAGTCTTCCAGAAAGAGAATTTAAAATTGCCGTGATTAAAAAACTGACAGAAGTCATAAAGGAAAACAATGATAAGGGAAAAATAATCAACGATCAGAAGAATGAAATTGAGTCCCTAAAGAGGGAAGTAAAAGAAATGCAGGAGATCAAAGAATTAATGGAAGAACTAAAGAAATCTGGGAAAAGCAATGAAAGCAGAATTGATGAAATGGAAGAACGAATAAGTACTCTTGAAGACACAGAAATAAAAAGAACCAAAACAGAAAAGGAAAGAGAAGTACGAAGGAAAAAGAATGAAGAAAGACTTCGGGAACTATCTGACTCCATGAGGAAAGGAAATATAAGAGTTATAGGAATACCAGAAGGAGAGGAGAGAGAAGTAGGAACAGAGAAAATATTCAAAGAGATAATTGAAGAGAACTTCCCAAATGTGAAGGAGGAGCTGAAAATTGATATACAAGAAGCAAGAAGAACACCAAACTTCCACGACGAAAGGAAAAATACAGCAAGACACATAATAGTAAAGCTCCCAAGAATCCAGGACAAGGAAAAAATAATGAAGCTGGCAAGAGGGAAGAAACAGATAACATTCAAAGGAAAGCCAATCAGGCTGACATCAGACTTCTCCGAAGAAACACTACGGGCAAGGAGAGAGTGGAGGGACACAGTCAACAGACTCCAAGAAAACAGATGCCAACCAAGAATACTCTATCCCGCAAAGCTCTCCTTCCTCTTTGAAGAAAGAATATGGACTTTCCCAGACAAACAGAAACTCCGGAATTTCATTGCAACTAAACCCCCACTCCAAAAAATACTACAAGGAGTCCTAAAGCCAGAACCTCAGAGGGACGAATAACAATGAAAGAAGGCCAAAAAAAAAAAAAGTTATTAAAAGAATAAATAAATAAAATCAAAGGAAAGACAAACACAATGGCAAATACAGATGTTAACATATCAATATTAACTCTAAATGTAAATGGACTAAACTCTTCAATAAAAAGACACAGAGTTGCAGCCTAGATTAAGAAACAAAACCCAACCTTTTGCTGTCTCCAGGAAACACATTTAGCTACAAAAGATAAAAATAGGCTCAAAGTTAAAGGATGGAAAACAATCCTACAAGCAAATGGACCAAAAAAGAAAGCAGGAACAGCTATACTTATATCAGATAAAACAGATTTCAAACTCAAAAAGATAAAAAGAGACCCCAATGGTCACTACATTATGATCAAGGGGACAATACTTCAAGAAGAAATAACACTCGTTAACATATACTCACCAAACGAAGGAGCACCAAAATATATCAGACAACTGTTGTCCTCTCTGAAAACAGACATCAGAGAAAACACATACGTAGTGGGAGACTTCAACACACCACTATCAACAATGGATAGATCAACAAGATAAAAAATAAGTAAAGAAACCAAAGCTCTAAATAAGGACCTAGAGCAATTGGGCTTAACAGACATCTATAGAACACTAAACCCCAAAAGAATGGAGTACACATTTTTCTCAAGCGCACACGGATCATTCTCCAGGATCGATCACATACTGGGGCACAAGACAAACATCAACAGATACACCAAGATTGAAATCATATCAACCATCTTTTCTGACCATGAAGGCATCAAACTAGAAATAAACCATAAAAAGAAGGCAAGGAACTTTCCTACCTCATGGAGATTAAAAACCACACTACTGGAAGACCACTGGACTAATGAGGAGATCAAAGAAGAAATTAAAAAATTCTTTGAATTGAACGACAAGGAGGACACCAATATCCTAAATGTATGGGATGCAGCAAAAGCAGTAATAAGAGGAAAATATATAGCAATAGAAGCTCACATCAAGAAACAAGAAAGAACTCAAAGAAACAACCTAATCTCGAAGCTCAAAGATCTAGAAAAAGAACAACAAAAAAACCCCAAAACCAGTAGAAGAAAAGAAATAATAAAAACCAAAGCAGAAATAAATGAAATTGAAACTAAAAAAACAATCCAAAAGATCAATGAAACCAAGAGCTGGTTCTTTGAAAAAATCAATAAAATAGACAAACCCCTAGCCAGGCTCACAAAGGAAAAAAGGGAGAAAGCACAAATAAACAAGATCATCAATGAAAGAGGAGAAATCACAACGGACACAGCAGAAATCAAAAGAATAATCAGTAACTACTATGAACAGTTATATGGAAACAAGTTTAACAATCTAGAGGAGATGGACAAATTCCTACAACTCTACAATCACCCAAAGCTAGATAAAGAAGAAATAGAACACCTAAACAGACCAATTACAATTAGCGAAATTGAAATGGTAATCAAAAACCTCCCCAAAAACAAAAGCCCAGGACCTGATGGATTTACAAATGAATTCTACCAAACATTCAGAGACGAATTAGTGCCTATCCTTCACAAACTCTTCCAAAAAATTGAGAAGGAAGGGACAATACCAAACACGTTCTATGAAGCCAACATTACACTAATACCAAAACCGAACAAGGACAACACAAAAAAGGAAAACTACAGGCCAATCTCCCTAATGAACACTGATGCAAAAATCCTCAATAAAATTTTAGCCATCAGAATCCAACCATGTATCCATAAGATAATTCACCACGACCAAGTAGGATTCATTCCAGGGGCACAAGGATGGTTTAACATCCGAAAATCAATCAACGTTATCCAACACATCAACAAAAAGAAATATAAAAACCATATGATAATATCAATAGATGCTGAGAAAGCTTTCGACAAAGTGCAACACCCATTCATGATAAAAGCCCTTGAAATTATTGGGATACAAGGAACGTACCTCAACATCATAAAGGCCGTATATGACAAGCCAACAGCCAGTATCATTCTCAATGGTGAAAAGCTGAAAGCAATTCCATTAAGATCTGGAACAAGACAAGAATGTCCACTTTCACCACTGCTTTTCAATATAATACTGGAAGTCCTAGCCAGAGCAATAAGACAAGAGAAAGACATCCAAGGAATCCAAATAGGAAAAGAAGAAGTCAAACAATCACTCTTTGCAGATGATATGATAATATACATAGAGAACCCCAAAAACTCCACAGAAAAGCTAATTCAACTCATCAATCAGTTCAGTAAAGTGGCAGGATACAAAATCAACACGCAAAAGTCAGTAGCCTTCCTATACACAAACAATAAATCTGAAGAAGAAGAAATCAAAAAAAAACCATCCCTTTCGTTATTGAAACAAAAAAAATCAAATATTTGGGAATAAACCTAACAAAAGAGGTAAAGGACCTATACAAAGAAAACTATAAAACACTGTTAAAAGAAATAGAAGAAGACACAAAGAAATGGAGAGATATCCCCTGCTCATGGATTGGAAGAATAAACATTATTAAAATGGCCATCCTTCCGAAAGCAATATACAGATTCAATGCTATTCCAATCAAAATTTCAATGTCATTCTTCAAAGAAATAGAACAATTATTGATGAAATTCATATGGAATCACAAAAAACCCCGAATAGCCAAAGCTCTCCTGAAAAAAAAAGAAGGGAATGGAGGCATCACACTCCCAGACTTCAAACTCTACTACAAAGCCATAATCATCAAAACTGCATGGTATTGGAACAAGAACAGACATACAGACCAATGGAATCGAATAGAAAATCCAGAAATAAACCCACAGATTCATGGTCAACTAATCTTTGACAAAGGAGCAAAGACTATGCATTGGAGCAAAGAAAGTTTGTTCAATAAATGGTGCTGGGAAAACTGGGTCGCTACATGCAAAAGAATGAAGCTTGACCACTACCTCACACCATACACAAAAATCAACTCAAAATGGATTAAAGAATTAGACATAAGACCTGAAACCATAAAATATATAGAAGGAAATATAGGCGAAACACTACGTGATTTGCACATCAAAGACATCTTTACAGACACATCACCCAAAGCAGTGATAGTGAAGGCGAAGATAAACAGCTGGGACTACATCAAATTAAAGAGCTTCTGCACAGCAAAAGAGACAATAACAAAAACAAAGAGAAACCCCACCAACTGGGAGAACATTTTTGCACCCAACACTAATGATAAAGGACTGATCACAAAAATCTGCAAAGAGCTGATGAGACTCAACAACAACAAAGGAAATAATCCAGTCAAAAAATGGGCAGAAGAGCTAAAAAGAAACTTCTCTGAAGAGGAAATGCAAATGGCCAACAGGCATATGAAAAAATGTTCAACATCACTTGTCATCAGGGAAATGCAAATCAAAACTACCATGAGATACCATCTCACACCAGTGAGAATGGCACATATTAAAAAAACTAGCAACAACAAATGTTGGCGAGGGTGTGGAGAAAAAGGAACTCTTCTGCACTGTTGGTGGGAGTGCAAACTGGTCCAACCACTGTGGAAAGCTGTGTGGAGATTTCTGGACCTACTAAACATAGAGCTTCCATATGATCCAGCAATTCCACTCTTAGGTATTTACCCAAAGGACACAGAAACATCAATTCCAAAGAACATCTGCACCCCTATGTTTATAGCAGCACTGTTTACAATAGCTAAGCTTTGGAAACAACCCAAATGCCCAAAAATAGATGACTGGATCAAGAAGATGTGGTACATATATACCATGGTATATTACTCAGCATTCAAAAAAGATAAACACATGCAGTTTGCAGCAACATGGATGGCGCTGGAAGGGATCATGCTCAGCGAAATAAGCCAAAAAGAAAAAGAAAAATACCGGATGGTCTCACTCATAGCAGGAATCTAGAAAACTTAAATAAGGGACCAGGAAAATGAATAACTACAAGAAAGTGAAAATCAAAATCAACAAAAAACTATGAACCAGAGACACTTTTAGGGGGGCAGGGGCGGGAGGGGAGGGATTGGGGTCAGAATGGGGGGGCTGCAATTGTATGGGGAATATAACAATAAAATTTATTATCTAATAAAAAAATTAAAAAAAAAATAAAATAAAATTAATCTCTGTTTTGGGCTAAAAAAAAAAAAAAAAAAAAAGAAAAATACTACCTTTGGAGCAAAGTTGTCATCTCAATGTGTTCGTAGTTTTTCACTGTTGATTATAAGGCATAAGTGAAAACCACAAACTTAAAGAATATTGTTCATCATGGCCTAGATGAACAGAGGTAGAAGAAAACATGCTGGTAACTATGTGTCTTCATATTTTACAAAAGCTAAGGAGGTTGACACTTTTAACATCTTGAGATTAGGGGTTTAATTTTAATTATCCAAACATTACAAAATCCTTTCAGTCTTTACCTTATGCCATGTTTAGACTTTTAGACTTAAAAAAATTAATGGCATAATGAAAGCTATTTTTACAATTACAGAACATTGGGAACAAAATTTTAATTAGTTATTCTTATCTTTTTAAACATTAATGTTCAAAATTATTTCCATGTCTCCTTTGGTTAATGAAGTAGGGAGATGCACTTCTCTGACTCCTTGCTATTAAACCTCTCCTGTCTCACCTGCTGCTCCCCTCAGCAGTGTATTTCAGTCAGTCTGCCTGTTCTGTTTCCCGCTCTGTCTCTGGTGAATCCTCTCACCCTCCCTTACATCTGGCCTGTGCCCAGTTCTTGAATAAATAAATCTTAAAAAAAAAAATACAGTGGGAAATACAAGACCATACCATTCACGCAGAGAATGTAGAATAACCAAAATTTTCAGAAACTAATAGTGGGATTGTAAATTGATATTTAAATAATGGTAAGCCTCTAATTACCATTAGATTCATGGATATACAACTAATAGACATGCTTCCATGTGTACACCAAAATACATGGGTGAAAATGTGAGGTTCCATACTGCCTGACCCATTCAAATGAAGGATGAAGTTCAGTAGCAAGAGGGGGGCTAGAAAGGAATGAAAAAGAAAACATAGAGTAGGCACATGGAGTAGAGGTATGTGAAGAAGTTGAGCTTGCTTTTCAACCTTGGCCTTGTACCAGTGACTTAAGGGACGTAGAAGGAGACACTTGAAAGACACATGGGTAACATCCTCCACGATTTATCCAGTGAAAATGCAATTATAAGAAAATGAATATTGTTAACTTCACATAATAAAAGCAAGGGATAAACTTGAAAATCAAAAAGAGAAAAAACACCCAACATAGTTAAGTATTCTGTTGAGGGAAGAGTAAGTCCTGAATGAACTCCACCTAGTAATGTTTTTTGGACTCCAATCCCACCTCCATGCCAAAGAGATCCCAGGTGCTGAGGTCTACAACTTCCATCATGCCATGACTCTGCCATTACTTGACTTCTTAAAGGGAAGATTGTTGGGAATAAAGGGTGGAGCTGAGCAGCCATGTTTGGTATAAAACGGAACACATGTGTGTGGGGGTGCTCTTGATTTTTGCCTGACTTCAGTGTGCATCTAGGGCCACAACTCAGTGTTACCGGTAGGACATATATATTGACCAATTAATAGCTCTCTCTCTCTCTCTCTCTCCCCCCACCCCTCCGTCTCTTTCCCTCTCTCCTCCCCCTCTTCTCATTTCCCTTGTAAATAAACATTTTATTAACCTTTTTCTGTGTGCCTGCCCTTGGGTCTTGTCCTGAGTCTTTTTTAAGCGTGCAAGGGAGGACTCACATCTTGGCCTTCTGTTTTCCCTTTGGGGTTGCCCTGTAAGAATTCTACATTTTTTAGAATCCTTGGGATTTGCTCAAGGACAGTTTTTCATTATCTAGAATGTTTGTTTTATCCAGTTTTGTACTGAAAGAAGAGGTACAGTTATTTTTTTCATCTAATTTTCCAATGATGTCTAAGGAACTTTTCCAAAATAGCACTATATTTTTTTTTTAAAAAAAGTAATATCCTTGTGACTATACAGAATATTCATATTGTAATTTTATAATCTTCCACTATTATTCATTCTTACATATAATGCCAGCAGGTCTTTGGCTCATGGTATCAATAGACTATTTTGAAATGGGTTTGCACATATGAGAAATGTGGAAAAAATAACCACCTATCTACCACATAGCCTCGGTTACTGTGGATTTTTACCAACTGCATTGTATCTCACCTTGTGCTCAGAGATCAGCAATAACATGCAATTTAGCCTTTATGCTCGATCCCAAGTGTTTGATTATAGCTTATTGTAAGAGGTTTGAAATAGTCATTATCCTTGGGCTCCTAGCCATGCAATCTGCACCATGGCTGGTACAGAGGTTGGCTAATGGATAAGGTGTCCTTAACTACTAGTTTCATCCTAATTATTCCTTGCTCACACTCCCAATGTTCATTTTATTCATTGGCATTGTTTCCAATCTGTTACTTAGCAGCTCCTTATCTGCATTAAGTGTTCAGATGTCAATCATCCTTCAACCAAATCTGACCTAAACTGCTCATTCAGGTATAAGAATGAATCCCACTCCTTTCCTTTGATGTGAGCTTTGGAATCGGGAAAGGTAGGGCCTGTCTTAATTTCTTAAGGATGATTTAGTAGATAATCAGGTTTTGTATGACTTGGCTAATCCTCAAGTCTGTCTCTTCCTTTGGATGCTATTGACTTAGCTAAAAATATAAAATATAATGCTAAAAGTAAAAATATAAATCTCAAGATATTTCAGGAAACTGAAACACCTTTCAAGAAAAAGAAGATAAGTTACTTCAGGATTTGGGAAGAATCTGATAGCTAATAAATAATAGCAAGTCCCACCCAGCCCTTTCTCTTTGCATTTTTTCTAAATGTTTTTCCAGTTCTTTGATTTCTAGTAATCTGATATTTTCTTTTTTTTTTTAAGATTGATTTTTATTTATTTATTTTATTTATTTATACATGCACTGGGTACAGTCAGAAGCGCGGGAGGGTGAGAGAATTCACCAGAGCCAGAGCGGGGAGCAGAGCAGGCAGAAGGACGGAAGTACACTGCTGAGGGGAGCAGCAGGCGGCAGGAAAGTTCTGTGGGCCATGTGGGACCCTCCTCCGGTGGCCGGGGAGCAGCCGGGGATCGAACTGGCTCCGCGGAGGCTTCGGGCAGCTTTGCAACCCAGCGCTCAACCGCTGCGCCACCAGGGAGGCCCCACATCTGATATTTTCACTTAAGTTATATCTCTTATTTTGTCTTCTGATAATTCAAAGTAGAGAAAAAATTTTACCCTAGATTTTGCTTTACTTTTCTTAGCAAGAACACCACCACAATTTCAATTTAAGTAGGTGTAGTTTTAGGGACTTCATTATCTTTGAAAGCCTGTAGATATAGGTCCTTCCAAGGAGCTTGGAAGTTCCTTAAGTGAAAGACTATTTTTCTATTTTAACAGCTTATTTTCTGAATAGTTTCATAAGAAATATTTAGCAATATTCAGCAACAATTATCTTCTTAAGCTGATAATGTCCTCAGTCAGTAAGGGCAAAAATCACTCTAAATAGTAACAGGAAGATTTATAGAAAGGTCTCAGGCATTCATTATTTTTTAAATTGATATATTGAACATGATTGTGTGACATGCTTCCAGGTATGGGAAGCATCCTTTCCTTCATGGAGTTTAGGTTCTATAGAAAGAGATTGATAATTTAAAAATAGAGAAACACCAACATAATGTCAATTAATATGAGAACTATGAAGAAAATATAACAGAGAAGAAATGAATGATTTAATTATTTAGATAACATAGATATGGATGTTTAAGTGGAGACATGAAAGAGGAAGGAATTGAGGAAGTCACCATCAGAGTATCTGAAGGAAGAACATAACAGTTAACATGAATGTCAGTACAAAGGACCTGAGGTGGTTGCTTTCCTGACCTGTTTGTGAACATGGAGGCCATCATAACTGGCAATAGATAAAACTGAGAAAAACACATAGGCAAAAATGATATTTGAGGACTATATAGGAAGAGACATATGCAGTTTTGTAAACTAAATCAGAGACAGGATTTTGACAGAAGAGAAGCTGACACTAGTGTTAGTGCAATAAAGCCTTCTGTTGGAAGTTTTCAGCATTGAAGTATGCATGTGTCTTCTCTGTGATAACTCACTGAGACTCTGCATTTTTCATATTTGAAGAAAATCAATATTAGCATGGAGCTGTCTCTACTACACACTTAGATATAACATTTGTTAAATATGATGAGAGAAGACAAGTGGTTGAAGGATGTGTTCACTATGTAAACAGCAATAATTTTGAAAGGGTAGCCCTTTTGCTAGGCTGTTTTTCTAATATAACTGAAATTGGAAATACATTAATTTGATCTGTGAAGAACAATCCATTCATTTTCTAAGCATTGGATTGTACTTAGCTTAATGCAAATTAAGCAATTAGTAGCACATTATTACTTTAAATGTTGTGCTTGGAAATGGGAATAAACATAACATATATCGATTTTATTGTGGAGGATTTCATGGTGTAATGGGTGGCATAAAACATATACAAGCAGTTAATCTCTATGTCAAGACACAAAATGATGAGTATCACAAGAAAAATACAGATAATAAAGGACACACACACACACACATACACACATATTCAACACCAAGATTGAGAACTTCTAGCCAAAAAAAAAATGTATAAAATTATCAGAGATGAGTTTTCATTTATGCTGAAGATTACAAAAAAAGAGCAGGATACTAATAGTAAACCATGTAAATAAAAACCCAAGTACAGTGGCAAATCAGTTAAAACTATCTGAAAAAATGGAGAGCTATTTACCATTCTTAGAGCAGAGAAAAGGTCAGTTGCAATGTGAAACAAGTTTTTCAAAATGTTTGAAGTCCCAAATTTTATTATTTGTTTCTGCTATAAGATATAAGTGAATTTAGCAAAATTTCTGTGGAAGAACAAGTGGGAGTTCTAAATTGGAAGACACACATATATGCAGAGGAAAATAGAGTCTCCATGATTTTTCCAATAGATTCCATACAATTTAATAATAAATTGGATCAGAGAAATGAGGAAAAAAAGCATTCAACACTTCATCATGCAATCAGACAGAATAAAGTAGGGAATGCACTTAACAAAAAAATGGACATTGGAGAAAAATTTAAGTGGCGGGCAGTAGAGATATGTTGATTTTGATTTTGCCATGTTGATTCTAAATATGGAATAGCAAGCATCTAAGATGGATAGGTTAAAAACATTCTAAGTTTAATACACAAAATAAAGTTAGAATGAATCAGACTTAAAATATAAAACTCTTAGAGAAAACATGGTGGTACATTTTCACTTTAACTTTATTTTTGTGAAAGCTTAAGGTCATCTCAGTTATTTCCTAATCTTCTATTATGCCTTGGGCATATGTGTGTGTGTGTTTTTTTTAATTCCTCACTTTATACAGATGATTTTTAATGTCCTTTTTTCCCAAATAAAATCTCTCCCTAGCTTTTTCTCCCAGGCTTTAGGTCTCAACTGTCATCTTTTGCCCCAGGCAGCTACAGGTTTTATATTTACATACAATGCTTTCTTACAAGACCCACAGCTTTTCTTACAAGACCCACAGCTTTTCCATCCTGAGTCCCAACAGACATCACCGTGTGTGTCCACAGGCAGCCTTCCAGACAGATTAGAAAAGAACAAAGTAGGGCCTCCCTGGTGGTGCAAGGGGTTAAGCACAGCACTATGAAGCAATGGGAAGCCTCTGCAGCATGAGTTCTATCCCCGGCCAGCCAGGGAGCAACCCACGTGGTGCAGCAGACCTCTCCTGACTCGCCTGCTGCTCCCCTCAGCAGTGTATTTCAGTCAGTCAGCCTGTTCTGTTCCCCACTCTGTCTCTAGTAATCTTCTTGCCCCCCATATCTCTGGCCTGTACCCCAGCTCTTGTATGCATAAATAAATAAATCTTAAAAAAAAAAAGAATAAAGTACAAATAAGGTCTTCTCTACTCCTTCGCAGAGACGGGGCAAGGGTCTTATTAGTAACAAACTGTCACCTTCAAGACTGTTACAGGGTGAGGAGCACCTGGTGATCCCCAAACCTGCCTGCTATGAATAGGCTCTGCCTTCCACTGCATAAAGACAAAACATACTCTGGTGCATAAAATCTTAAATGGAAAGGAAATTTAATACAATGAGTGTGCAATAAAGAGAAGGGAAAAATTAGATAAAATAGTTTTCACATGAAAGACCCAAAGTTACCCATCACCTTAAAGGTGAATGCCCAGACAGACAAGGTTGGCTCAAAGCAGAACCCGACACTCAAAAGCTTGCCATAAGTCTAAGGCCTTCTTGGGGACCCATAGGAAAGATGCAGAAGGGGTCAGGCAAATCTGGAAGGAAAAGAGCAAAATCAAACTACAAGTCAAGATAAAGGCAGCCACTGTCAGTCTCCCCATGGGGCTCTCACCCATGTCTGTTTCAAGTGTCTCCTTCCATGTCCCCCAAATCCCTCTTTCCAAACCAAGGCTGAAAAGCAAGCACAGCTTCTTCACATGTCTCTCTGTTCCATGGGCCTCCTGCAGGTCTCCTCCTAGCCTTCTCTTTCTCTATTCAAGTCCTTCTCCCAGTCTTTTCTAGCTTCCCCTGGGTGCAAAGTTCTACCCTTCCTTAGGATGGGGCAGGGTGCTTGGAACCTCGAGAGTAAGATGTGAATAAGCAAAAGGGCCACATCACCCTTCAAGTTTTAGTTGCCCTCTTTCTTAGTGTTCATTTGGTTGTTGTAAACTTTTGCCCTTTTCCAGAGTTCTGACAAATCATTTCTGATTATTTCTGCTTGTTTTTCAATGTTTCTGTGGAGTGATGGGAATTTGAAGCTTCCTACTGCACCATTTTTTTTTTCCTAAGCTATGATTCTGTCAAGAAATTTTCCTTTTCTCTTTACTAAAATAGTGTATGTGATGTGGGAGTGATAGCACCACTGATGACCTGCTTTTTTTTTTTTTTCTGAAGAGCTTTTATTAACCTATCATTCAGTAGTTTATTCATCTTCCAGCAAAAATTTCAGCATTTACTAACACCAGTATGTTGGCAAATATGATATCTTCTTTCTCCACAAGTAACAGAAACTGTATGTACAGAATGGTAAAGGTCTAGGTCACAGGAAACTTAGGCCCACATATTTCCCTTTCTTGGGGAATTGATAAATTTTAATTGATGCCTGTGAGGCAATAATAATCAGCCTTCAGGATTCACTGATAGAATTTCTAGTTGGTGAACACAGTAGTAAATTGTGCAATTATGTGATTAAGACTCACTATATATGTTTCATTAAATGTTTTAAATTTATAAGGATGGAACAAGTTTTCAAATCATCACCTATATAAAAAATAAGGTTTAAACTTTTCATGAATAGGTCATATTCTCTGTTTCCCTTTTGTAACAGTGTGATATGCATAGAAAGTGGAGGTTCCAGGTTCCTTGCCTTACCCTAAGGAAGAAAGCTGAGTAGCCGAGGGAAGCTAGAAAAGACTAGGAGGTCTTGGGAAAAGAGAAAGGAAATAAGAGGACTAGGAGGAGACCTGGAGGAGGTTTGTGGTGCAGAGAGACATGTAAAGGCTTTCTTCTTTGGTGTGGGGTAGGGGGGAGAAGTTTGCACTGGCCGTCTTTATCTTGACTTGCAGTTTGATTTTGCACTTTTCCTTCCAGACTTGCCAGGTCCATTCTACCCTTTTCCTATGGGTCCACACTAGAAGGTGCCTTAGACCTGTGGCAGGTTTTCAGGCCTCAGTGGCCCTGCTTTGGGTCAATCTTGTTTGGCTTGGCATTTACCCATGAGGGGATGGATAACTTTGTGTTTGGTGGGGAAATTACTTTACCTATATTCTTACTCTTTTCTCTATTGCAAACTAATTGAATTCCAGTTTTTCCAATGAATGTTTTTTTTTAAGATTTATTTATTTATGCATACAAGTACTGGGATACAGGCCAGAGTTGGGGGGGTAAGGGGATTCACCAGGGACAGAGTGGGGAACAGAACAGGCAGATAGACTGAAATACACTGCTGAGGGGAGCAGCAGGCGAGTCAGGAGAGATCTGCTGTGCCATGTGGGTAGCTCCCTGGCGGGGGATTGAACTCACACTGCAATGGCTGTGGTGAGCTTCATGGGTTGCATCTTAACCACTTGCACCACCAGTGAGGCCCTCCAATGAATGTTTTATGCATTTAAGAGCAAATTTTTGTCTTGATGTGGTGGATGGCAGAACCCACTTAGACCATATAGGTTTGGGGGCCCCAGGGTGCCCCTCATTCTGCCCACTAACACTTTTTCCTCACATTAAATATTTAATTCTAAATAGGTATATTATTTACATACATCTTTAAATGTACATAAAGATGTACATAAGTTACATCTTATGTTCAAGTTAATATATATAATATATATAATATATATGTGTGTATATATATAAATTTCTTAAAGGCCTTTGCTAACTTTTTATTGTCTTTGAGTAATTCACAGGACAAGTAGATTATTATAATTTTAATTCATTTCTACTTAAATTTATCAAAGGCTTGTGTTAAGAGTTTTTAAAAAGGTGTTTTTTTTTTTTTCATATTCTAGGTTATGTAGCAGGGAAAAAAAACTCCTTATCAACTAATTAAATTATAAAACTCAACTCAACCATAATCACATAGGTGATTATAATTACACAAACTTAAATGTAATTACACTGAAATTATTTTTTAAATCAGAATCTATAGTGATTGACAGAATTTATTTTACATGTGGGGGTTAACTTGCAAGATATTTAAATGTAACTAAAGTATATCTTTCTCCTAACTCAGATAATTTTGCCTCATTATCTCTAGAATCCCAAAAGGCAAAGCTGCTCTCAAGGTGACACTGTTAGTTCACAGATGAAGCTGAATCTATAATCCATATCTCCCTAAGACTTAGAGCCTAAATTTTAAAAATTAAATTAAGCTATTTCCAAACTGCCTTCAACTCTCATGTCTTGAAAAATAATCTCAATCTTTGTTTATACATTTTCACTAAGTCATCTGTCTGTATATGCATCCTCATTTACGTACATTTACTTGTTTTTCTGGATTCCCGACAGTCAGCTTGCATGTGAGTAAACTCCATGCCGTCCAACTTTGTAAATCATCAACACACCTTGCCTGTTGCTGATTTCCTTTTCCTCGCTTGATGTGTGTGAACCTTCTCCTGTGTTCCTCTACCCTGATCATTGTCTGATTTTATATTCTGTATAACTTAAACATTTCTGCCCTTGAGCCAAACATCTCTAACTGAAAAGCCTAGTAAATTTCAAACTTGTTCGCTTATCCAAATAGCTAATCCAAGCAAAGTATTGCCAGAGGTACTTTTCTTACAGAATTAATACTTAATCTCTTCCTTTCCTGCAATAGTATACTTTAAAGTGAAATTATTAAATAAAATTACTTGACTAACTCATATCGACAAGCTGTTAATAATGAGTTTAATTTCAACTTAAAGTTTTTAGGAGTTCTATGTGCTGGTCAAATTAAATAGATGACAGTTTGCTATTTTATCATATGGCAGAAGGAGATTTGCTAGAACAAGATTTTTACTGACTTTAAGTTATTTTGACATCATTTGCCTTACTTTAAATTTAATAGTATGACTTCAGAATTTTCACATGAATCATAGAGTGACTTTAGCCTGTTATTTGATGACAGAGGCTCATTTCTTCATCTGTAAGACAAGAGTAACCATACTTGCCTCATGAAATTGTTTTGTGTGTTGAAGCGACAATGACAATGGTTTTCAGAATGGAACTGAGGGGATTATGCTACATAGAAAAAGTCAGAAAAAAAAGTCAGCCCCTGATTTTGTAACTTAAAGGTCACCTTGGAACTTGTCAGAAATGTACATTCTCAAATGTACCATAGACCTACTGAATCAGAATCTCTATGGAGTGCAGTGAAGACATCTGTCCTTTTTTTTTAATTTTTAAAAAGATTTATTTATTTATTTATTTATTTATTTATTTATTTATTTATGCATAGAAGAACTGCAGTGTAGGACAAGGTGCGGGGGTGGAGAGGATTCACCAGAGACAGAAAGGGGAGCAGAACAGGTGGATCTACTGAAATATGCTAGTAGGGGAGCAGTGGTCAAGGCAGGAGAGGTCTGCTGAGCCATGTGGGTTAGCTCCCTGCCTGGGGATTGAACTCAGACCTTAGTGGTGATAATGCTGAGACTTAACCCCTAGGCCACAAGGGAGGCCCTGAAAGTTAGTTTTAACTAAATTACAAGTTAATTCTGTAACATGCTAACATGATCTACACCATATAGAGCTCCCAGCAAAAGAGTCTGGTGTATCGCAACTTGTTGTCACCATCACTGTCATCATCATCCCCCAGGTAGGTTAGGTTTCCTTTTCTCTTTTTGTCTTTGTGGTCCAGAGGAAAGGCTGTGGGAGGTGGGAGTTACTTGCAATAGGATTTGGGATCCTCAGCTTCCCTTACTACATAATAAGGAATGAATGGCCCAGGTTGAAATCAACCTTCCAATCAGCATTTAGAAGTCATAAATAACTCAATTTATTCAATTAACAAAAATTCTCAGTTACTATGTTGATATCATACAAATATATACATAATCGATTTGAAACTGATTGGAAGTCATTTGATTTCAAAACTCTGTATATTGTTTGCTTTCATTTCTACCTGCACATATCACAGCTTTTCAAAATCTACATTGCATAAAGGAAATGATAATATATAATTATACTCAAAAGAAGCATTGTGTCATTTTCAATCAATGATATTTTTATTACAAATGTAACTTGAATAACATATTTCAACTGCATGTTTTGCTTCTTTTTATTGAGATAATATTGGGTTACAAGACTATATGATTTAGGGGAATGAGTTCACCCCTCCTCAGATGTATGTCACCACACCACACCTACCGCCAAAGCACCCACAGTCCTTTACCATAGACCACTGGATCACTTCTTCCCTTTGACCCCTGTCCCACCCCCTCCAGTAGTCTCAGTTCTGCAGTAATATTTCTATGATATATATGGTCTTCATTATTCCCTTTTTTTCCTCTCTCTCTATATATTGGGCATGTTAGAGAAATCATCCAGCATCCAGTATTTGTCTTCCTCCTTCTGACTTTTTCCATGTAGCATACCTCCCTAAGTTCCATTCATGTTGTTGCAAATGACATGATTTCATGACTGAGTGTAATTTCATCATGTATATACACGACAGATTATTAATCTCATTGTGGTTTTGATTTGCATTTCCATGATGACAAGTGATTTGAACACATTTCTTTATTAGTTGAAAATTTCTACAATACCTTCTGTTCACAGATTTTATTCCTGAGCTCATTAAATTGTTTTTCTGAATTTTGTTTTATCTCCTTGATTTGTTTTTCTAAGTTCTCTGATATTTCTTTGATCAACCTTTGGGTGTTCTCTTCTATTACATTGGCTTGCTTTTTTGAGCTTTATTCTATCTCTTTGAGCGTCTTTAGTATAGCAAATAGATAGACTGTAACTGTCTATTTGATAGGGTGATAAAGTCTCCCATCTTTTTGTGTTTGGATTCTGTAGAGCTGTCCTCACCTTACGATGTCACACTTTGGAGGTCTCAACTTTCTATGTGTTATATTTTTTGTTTACTCATTTTTCTATTTGAGGTTTTCCGATTTTGTTATTGTTTTAAATATCTTTAGAAGTAACCTAAATAGTTAAACGGTTTTGCCTTCCCACGGTTGGTGGTTTGGTTTTATTTAAATTTATTTATTTATTTAGGACTTAACTGGTTTCTGATCAAATCTGGTTTTTAGTTGCTGAGTCAGCACAATGGGGACTGTCTAGAGGAATCCAGATGTCAGTGTGGATAAGTTGGAGTGTGATTGGCTCATTTGTGATAACCCCAATATTCCTCCTCTCTGGTTTTTGATAAGTGCCTTTGCCTTTGAGAACAGTTTCTTTGCTCTCAGTGCCCTTCAGGACTCTTAAGAACCAGTTCCAGGGTATGGGAAGGGAAATGTAAATCAGTCTGCTTGCTCTGCTATTATCTTTTTTTTTTTTTAAAGATTTATTTATTTATTTATACAAGCACTGTGTACAGTCAGAAGCACAGGAGGGTGAGAGAATCCACCAGAGCCAGAGCGGGGAGCTGAATAGGCAGACTGACGAAATACACTGCTGAGGGGAGCCGCCCCTGCGCAGGAGAGGTCTGCGTGCCATGTGGGACCCTCGCCTGTGGCTGGGGATCGAACCAGCGCTGCAAAGGCTGTGGGCAGCTTCGCAGCCAGTGCTCAACCGCTGCGCCACCAGGGGAGACCCTGCTCTGTTATTATCTTGACCTGAGACTCAGCCTGTGCAGAGCACCCCAGTATCTCCTCAAGGTTTTCTCCTCTTTAAGTGTGCTTCTACACATTCTCCTCTCCTCAGTCTCCAGTCCTTCTGGTTAAGCTGATATCCCTGCCACTAATGTCCCCTACTCAAGACCACAAACTTCAGGTCCCCCTGTCTACCCACCTTCTCTTCAATGTAGTGTAAATAACCTCAGTGTTAATGCTGTTGAAGTTGCATTGGCCTCTGCTACCAAGGGATAATCAGTCCTCCTATCTGTGAGAGTGTCTCAGAGTAGTGTTCCTCCAGCTCATCTCTTCATACAAAACAACAAGTGGGGACCAAACACTGAAAGTGCCTCTGCTATGGCTGGTCAAATATGTTCCCCTTGACAAGGCCTGCTCCACTGCTTGTCAGGACCTACCAGGTATATGCTGCTTCCAGGTCCTACCCTGGAGATCATGCATTGTGTAGGCATCTGCCTGAATGGGGCTATTTCCAGGTCCCATCCCTGAACTCTCTGTGGTGCTGAGGTCTAGTATGGCCAATCTGCTTGCAGGGCCCAGCCCAGAGCTCACTGGAGTCTATGGGGTCTACCTACGACTTGCTGATGCCTGTCAGGGCCTAAGTGTTCATGGCTGCTTCAAGGCCTACTCTGGTGTTCACTGTGGTCTGGTGTATCTGCTTCTAGGATCTGTCCTAAAGAACATTGGGGTCTGTTAGGGTCTATTGTTCTTGCTGGTGTCTATGGGTGCCTTCCACTAGGGAGGCTACTTCCAGGTCTTGTTCTGGGGCTCACTAGGGTATGCCAGATCCTAACACAGAAGGGGAACTTGCCAGTTCAACCCTGCTGCTTGCAGGGCCTGTTGTATTACTGGGGTTCATCTTGCCCACATGGGCTACCCATATGGTCCATTCCACTGCCCATTGGGGCCTTATTTCTCTGGATTTTGCTCATGGTGTTTGTTCTAATCATCTGTTTTCCCTTAAGGAATCATTGACCTTGTTTTATTGCAATCTATTGCATATATGGAATTGAGCCACTTGTCTCTAATCTACCACCATCTTGCTGCTTCTCTGTATATTAACTCTTTATTTTCAGATGTCTTATTTTTAGAACTATGTTTAAGAAATTAATGTGTGCATCCACATTTTAATACAACTATTAAATTTATAGACATACTTCATTTGTTTTAGATATTAAAATTTTAGCAAGAACTTTATTGTTTTCCTTGACCATTATTTCTACATTTACATATAATTAAAAAATTCTGCATTTAAATATAATTTAATTTTTTTAATTATATATAATTAAAATAATTTAAATAATTTAAAGCTATATCTACTTAATGGTGTACACTACTGCATCTGACTAAAGGTGCATCCATTCTTTATCTTTTAGAAGATATTGTAACATTTCATGTCCTGAATTGGTAAATCAAATTATTAATGAAAAATAATTTTCAATTATAAAGGAAATGATTCTCTTATGTAATGGTCTGCCAGAAGATTCAGCAAAATATCAGAGCCAGCTGAAAGCAGGCAAAATGCAAATGAAATGGACTTTAGGAGGAGAACTCTTTTACTGGAATTATAGTCTTCATTCTCTCTTTATAAGGATGAGTATTACTAAATTATTTTAGTCAAACAAAGTGCTTAGAAATTCTTAATGATGAAAGAAAATAATTGCATTGAAAACTTTATTCTTCTGAGGGGAGGGAAAAAATAAGAACAATTAGATCCTGCATTTCCATTTAGTCTTCTCTACCTGTTGTTATAATTTACAGCACTGAGTAGAGCAGGTTACCTGGAGAAGAATTGTCTTCTGACTAGATATCATAAAACATGAATTTGGAACACCCTTGAATTATGAAAACTTTTTTTTTTTAATTATGAGCTCTAAATAAAGCTATGCTCCTTTTCGGGGAGGGGGGGTTATGTGAGAAACTTAAGCAATAAAAGATTAATCAGAGACAAAACACAATTCATGCATGTACTATCAGAGTATTAGAATTAAGAATTTTAGCTATTAAGAATTTTAGCTATAATTAAGGATATTTTTTGCTTTCTTACTTATGATTATGTTGATGTTATAATATTTGTGCTATGCTGTACTCAAAAACTGTGAAATTTTCTAAAACACTTTTTGAGAGGAACATTAATTTTATACAGCAGCTTAATTTTATTTATTCAAGTTCATAATTACTTGATTCATTTTGTCATAAATTACATTTATAAATAATCAAAAAAGAAATTATTATTTATATCTTAAGAATTTTTAATTTAAAAATGCAGAAATTCTTGTTTAATTATCTATACTATTTATTATATTAAATGCTGGGGCCTTTGAATAGTTGATTCAATTAGGCTTCTCAGGCATACATTTTACAAACCTATACTCACAACTTCTATCCATTTAGTAAGTTATAAAGATACAGTTTTCCCACTCATCCCTATCTAACTCTAATGTCTATTTCCCCTGCACTTAAGTACATTCCTCATAGAAAAAAGTTCTAACTGTGTCTTTTAGAAACAGATTTTTCCAAAAGAGAAGGCAATTCCTTGGCCAAAATTAAGACATGTGCTATATATAAAACTTCCCCTTCTACCATCAAAGAACTATACAGCAGGCATTAACTTATAATTGTTCTTAACATAGCAATTCTTCTCATCCCCTAAGGAAATCCCCAACTCATATTTAATTCACATTTATTTGTACATAGAACTGTATTCTAGTCTGATGTTACTGCTGTGGTTGCTGCACTAATTTGCACTCACATCACAAAGCCATATAGTATTCTCTTACCAATACAGTGAGTGATAAAAGTCTCTCTTTCTGCCCCATCAGATAAGCAGTCTTATCTCCTTTATTTACCCTCCTGATTTAACAACCTTGTTTCTTTTTTACATTCCTAGGAAAAGAGAATCATTAGGAAGATAACATTCTGAATTGCTGGCCACCAGGTAATGGGGAAAGCTAGCTGGTGACAACTGGTTCAAGGATAAATATGCTGACACTTGCCCACTTGTAACTGGATAAAATACCGGTGGTGCTAAAGAGAAGGCCAGTGGTCTTTTAGACACGAGTCTGCTGCTCTGTTTGTCGACAAATGAAACTACTTTTCTTCTCCTCAAACTCTGTTTCCTTTTATTGGCTAAGGGAATCTGAAGCTGGCATTGAGTAACATAACTTCTGTCTATAATTTAGGAAATGCTAATCCAGCATAAAAATAGTGGCCTTCAGTAGTATGCTGATAAACATTTGGAAGTTTGTTTAAGCCAAAGACATTCATTTCATTTTTAATATCTAAAATCCCAGAATGTCCAGCAGGGGAAATTAAAAGCAAGTAAAATACAATTTGTCCTAAATAAAATTTATTTGGAAAATAAACCAGTTAATTATGTAAAATATATTTATTATTTGCTGTGATTATTCAAGTCACATCTTTTCTCCAATATTTTAGGTAATTAAAATGCAATAAGTGAGTAATTTTCTGAGTAATAAAGTAGAATTTACTTTTATTGCTCAGAGTAGAATACATACACATAAAATGACAACTGTAACCTCAGGATAGACCACCAGTATAAACCCCAGATGTACATTAGCACAGACAAGGACATGATTTTTTCCTTTACCCTTCAGCTTTTGTCTCCAATGAGAAGAGAAAATATGTTTCTTCTAAATATGAAAGTAATATCCCTATGGTTCATTGACCCAGTATACTAGAAGAAAGAAAATCGAAGCATAAATAGGAAATGTGTACACAAACACACACACACACACACACACACCTCTCCCTAGCTCCAGGAAAAATGTAAATAGGCTAAATTTGTCTTTGTCTTGCTGCTTATTCAATTACACCATTTTAGGAATACCTTGTCTTAATTCTTCCTTTGAGAATCTCTTTTCAGCTTTCAAGTCCCCAAATTCTACCAACAATAAACCAAAAGTTCCCTTTGGTTGGTTAAAGAAATAGGCAAGAATATAAGAATATGTCTGACTTTTCTAGACATGCCTGTCTCATTAATGACATACATTGTCTTCTGGTTCCAAAATGAATCATCATTGTTTTGTAGTCAAAATGATTATTTCTAAAATTAAATCAAACTCTATTTCAATATAAGTACAAATACCTTCCCAACAATTTAACAATCCATTGGATACAATTATGAAATATATTATATACTATTCAAAGACCCAAAAGGTGAATCGGCATAGCATTTCAAACATTTCCAGATGATTTTCAAAGCTACATTTAATTTTGGGAAAAACTAGTATGGAAGTGAATATATGTTATGTGTGTAATATGATATCAACAATTAGGAAGGTAACCCTCTTCCTAGTCTCAATTAAGCAATAATTTAATCATAGCACTAATTTGGAAGTTTAGTCTCCAAATGAGGAAAGACCAAAAGATTTCTTAACTCCTTGTTGGTCAATTCACAGGTAAAAAGAACCTTACTTTCTGGCTCCTATATTTTAAAGGCAATAAATAAAATGAGGAAGTGCAGCCAGGATGACTTATGATCTGGATACCAAAATATAGCTATAATGTTGAAGAAACTGAAGTGTTTCAGCTGGGAGAAAAGAACATTTGTTATTGTTTGGATTCTTGTGGGTATTATCAAATAATGGAACACATTTTCTGGACTAATGAGGAGAAGTTATAGGGAAACATGTGATCTTAAACAAGAAATAATTCTTGTGTTGCAGAAGCATGCTAGGTACTTAAGACATGTTATCTTAGTGTTCCATCAATCTCATGGCACATACCTTTTTGCAACTTCTTTTATAGAACATAAAATTATGGTTGAGGCTCTGAAAGGATATGTAACTTGCTGTAGGATATACAGCATTATGTTTTGGGGCTGGGTCTCTAGTTCTTTTTTTTTTTTAATCTTTTTTTTTTTTTTTAAGAATTATTTTATTTCTACAAGAGCCGGGGTACAGGCCAGATGCAAGGGAGGGTGAGAGGATTCACCAGAGACAGAGCGGGGAACAGAACAGGTAGACTGACGAAATACACTGCTGAGGGGAGCAGCGGGTGAGACAGGAGAGGTCTGCTCGCCATGTGAATTGTTCCATGGCCGGCGGGGATCGAACCGGCACTACCGAGGTTGTGGACATCTTCACATCACTGCGCTCAACCGCCTGCGCCACCAGGGAGACCCAGAGTCTCTAATTCTTATGCCATATTGTTTTTGCTTATTGGTTTATCATTTTACCAGGTTAATTACCATGGATTTTTTTTTTTTTTACCTATGAGGAATTTACACGATAGATTTCTCTTAATCTCTTAAATATATAGGAAGCAAAATCTTTTCGATTTAAAAAAAAACCCAAAATAAACAAAATGATTGTTAGACTGAGGAGGGGGGGATAAGAAGTTTCAAATAAATGGAATCAGAAATGTTAGAGGAGACATTGCATTAGATGCCTCAGAAATGGAAAGATCATAAGGAACTGTTAGAATAATTATATAACAAATTGTATAACTTAGAAAGAAATGGATAAAGTCCTAGAGATGTACAACCTACCAAGACTGAACCAAGAAGAAATAGAAAGGCTAAAAAAGACCATTAACAGAAATTGAAGCACTCATCAAACCACCCATCAAAGAAAAGCCAAGGACTATTTGGATTCTCAATTGAGAATTTTCAAAGAGCTTATACCAATTATTTTTAAATGCTTCCACAAACCAGAAATGAGATTTTCAAAGGATAAGAGAAAGGAGATAAGAGCCAAAGGTAGAGGAAGTGTTGCCAGTACTTTGGTTGTAGTTGTGGTATGGAATTACACAATTAGAGTAGTGTGAAACTACACTCCTAAAATACATACAATGTTATAAACTAATGTTGCCTCAATTAAAAAAAAGTAAAGCTTCCTTTCATATCACAGAATGAGATTTATTATGATCTAGCTTGTTAATTTTGTTTGAAAAGACAAGAATATTATCGAATATTTGTGCATACTCTTAGTCATTTCAGTAGTTAACATGAGGAAAAATCATCTTTGCCTTTCTCATAACAACTTTAAATTTGTTCTACTCGTGGGAAATAGTATATGTATACAGATTTACATAATCCGTGATTTGATAGAAAAACTTTAGCATTTGATGGCATTCATTTAATTTGGAAAAACACACACATATTTTACTCATTTTTATTTCCCAGTGCACTTCAAGTTCTTGTAGATCTTTGGAAAATCATTATAAAGTAAAATTTTTGCTGTTTGATTTATGAAAAATTCAGATTATTTATTGTTTTAGATTTTTATTAGTTTGTATTCCATATATTTAATATATTTTATATGTTCATAAGTATGCTAGACTAGATAATTCCATATTTTTTGAATGCATGTTCTTGCCATCAATTTAGGAAAAGTAATGTATTTTCATACCTTACATTCTGCTGCCTTTATAGGCAATATTGCAATTGTTCTACTGTGTGAAACTGATCTGTCTGTCAATAGCCTTGATGGAAAGTTGATGTTTCAATAGTATGCAGGGATTTTGCAAATTTTGTTTTATATTAAATGTAGGGGCCTCCCTGGTGGCGCAGCGGTTGAGCGCTGGGTTGCAAAGCTGCCCGCAGCTGGTTCGATTCCCGGCTGCTCCCCGGCCACCAGAGGAGGGTCCCACATGGGCGCAGACCTCTCCTGCCGCCCGCTGCTCCCCTCAGCAGTGTACTTCGGTCCTTCTGCCTGCTCTGCCCTCCCCACTCCCGCTCTGGCTTTGGTGAATTCTCTCACCCTCTTTAAAAAAAATAAATGTAGATTGTTTTGTAATTTCAGATCTTCTGCTTTCTTAACTGAATTATATACAACATGATTTAAGAGTACAGAAATTGACAGTCAACAGAAGACCATATCACTTTTGTTTAATTTATGCACTTAGAATAAGCCTATACCTATCACTGCCAAATTGTTGTCCACTAATGGACGTTAGAATTAGCTCAATGTTAAGAATTACTTTATTACTTTTCCCATTATCTTTATGAACATTATAAACCAATCAATGAAAAAAATCAAGAAGCAAAAATGTATTGAGTAACATCTGTGTGCAAAGTACTTTTTAGGGAAATTGGGTAAAATACGTTTTTGGAAGTGTAGAAAAGAGATTCAGCTTTCTAGAAGCTTAATTTTTATCAATGAACTGTTTATCAATGAACTGTTAAGATTAATAAATATCAAACTAAGGAAGACATATTTGTGTCTATAAACAAATTTCTTTGTTTATAATTTGCTCTTGCTTCCAGTCTTAGCACGAAGAAGAAGAATAGTGTTTGTTTATTTTGTAGAAGGTGCAGTACAGTAAAGAGAAATAGACTATTAGTATTTATTTATCCAAACTGTCACAGTGACTATAGATCAACAGCATGTATTACACTCCCAAAGGATATAGACAGCAGGCCATTTAAGTGCTGGAGGAAACATGAAGAGAATGTAGAGGGTTTCTATTCCCAAGATTCCAGTATGCCGATATAATTTACATTTTTTACTTAAAAGATAACTTCATGGCACCTGGTTGAAAATTTTTCCTTTATAGACATAATGGCAAAGTCCCTTGTTGGTAGGGAGTGTGTGCATGAAGTGGGAGATAGGGAAGGATTTGCTATACCTGTATACTGACCTAGAATTCAGATCTAATACCCTGGTCCACATTCCTCCTATATCACACTCCTCAGATTTCAACTGGTAGGAGAACATTTTAAGGGAGGCCCTGGAAACTTCACAAATCCAATGATTCCTATCATATAAAATATAAAATACACAAATATTTACCAAGAATTGCACTCACCCAGTAATTATTCCTTATCTCATTAGGCAGTATAGCATTGAAACTCGAATGAGAAACAGTTCAAGAAAAAAATAATCCATTGTGTAATATGAGAAAACATTATTTTTCTCACAAGGGAGAAATCAAAAAGGACTCAAGTACTTGGGGTAGCCTGTCAGTTTTTCAGAGATAAATTTTAACAGATCACATGACTAAAACAGATATTCTTAATGGGAAATTCTTTGTTTATATGGTATTTATTTTGAATTTGGTGACAGAACTCTCCCTGATGTGATTTATCTGTCATGTTTAGACCCTAGGGGTTGACAGTGTATGTTATAAACAGAGAAATTTGCTGTCATGAGAGTTTCTTTACAAAGTTAGTCTGTTGTCATTATCAATTCCCTGGACTCCTTTGTAATCGGATATTGGCAAGGGAAGTTTTTAACTTAACTATAAGAAACATGCATCTAGATACCAGATGTCTTGTAACATTTATAGAATCCTCATAATACTTGTAGAAAAAGAATATCTACTTTCATTATAAAATCACTTTTATTGCACATATGTTTTATAAGTTTGTTATGTTTCTCTCTGCCTCCAAATTTTGGTTTTGGGGACTATCCTAATCATAACTTTTATGGGGAAGTTAAAACAAAATAATAAAGCACATACTGTGATTCTGTGTACATTGCCCATCCAAAAATACACTCCAATTTCAAATGATCACTTAAGTAGAGTCTCCATTTACTTTTACTGTCTAGATAAGAATTCATTCCATTGACTCAGAGTTGACTTTTAAAAATATTACTATTTTATTAAGCAGTATTCAATGGAAAATACATTAAATAGATCCTTGATGTTCTCAGGGAACACATTTTAATAATGTTATTAATACTATTATTGGTTACAGTCTGATATTACTACTACTAAATACAATAATGATTTACATAGCATGATTTCTATATGAAATATAAATCAAGAAAATTCTGAGCTTATAAATGTAGACAGCAATTGGGATCACCAATCCTATAACTTCCTTTCATATTTTGGCCTTGCAGTGAGATTACATTCTGTCAGCAAATAATATTGATTCTTAGACTCACACTCAAAAATCAATGGTAGAAAAGTTGAAACTGTGAAAATTGGTTCAATTGCTCATAATCACTTTTCAGTGATGCCTTATTTCACCGTCATCATCTGGAGGGCTCAGTTTGTTAGAAGATAACCATTAAATATGTGAAGTGTTGCTTCTTTAAAAATTTACTTCCCAGAATTTTGTGTATGCATGGTATATAGTAGTTAGAGAGATTCCTCTAAATATACAATTCAGGTCTTCAATAAGCTTATAATGAAAATCAGTACAAAGTGATGTGATATACTTGTATATTGAATTACATAGTCTAAAAGTACAGTTTTCAAAGTTCAACTATTACTTGTCATAATCAACTAAAATTAATTCGCATTTATTCAGCAGAATGATTTATACCAACTTAGCATAGCAGTTGACAGTAAAGGCACTGCTATCTGTAGATGATATTCATATTCTGGCATAAGTTCTCACTGGCTATGTAACTTAGAAACTTTTTCTTGTAATTTTTGCATAGAAGAACTGGTGTATAGGCCAGAGGTATGGGGGTGGGGTGAGTGGGAGAAAGGATTCACCAGAGACAGAGTGGGGAGCAAGAACAGGCTGATTTACTGCAATACACTGCAAATGGGAATATCGGGAGAGATAGGAGAGGTCTGCTACACAACTCGTGGGTAGGTTCCTGACTTGTGTTTGAACTCAGGCAGTAGCAGTGATAGCCCTGAGACTTAACTACTAGGCCACCAGGGAGGCCCTAGAAACTTTGATTAAGTGGAGTTGCTTTCATGTTTCCTGCTATTAGCTTGCACTATTTGTGAGAGTCAAATGTACTCATTTAGTGCTCTTAAGTAAGTTGGTCTCTATGGTCCTTTTACTCTTCTCTCATTAGAAACAACTTAATATAAGTACTTACCACTATCTGAATTAAAGTATTATGTCAATGCCTGATATACATTAAAAACTAATTTAATTATAGTTGCCATCACTGTTAATATCATTACCCTGGTTGTGACTATAAAATATGACTGGATATTATCATTTTTCTATATCGAGCTTAAAATTAACTTCTCACAGGCTTCTGGACTCTGGGCTTTAACTGATATAGCTTCCACTAAATAACCAGATCTTACATTTCAGTGTTCTCTTTAGCTTTAATTCCACTTGGTCTCAAACTCCTATCTTTTTCTGAGATATCTGCTCAACTCAGCATATACAGTATAGTTTACCAGGATTTTAACAGCATGCTTTGCACTTTTGGGCTCCCCTAAATGTTCACACAGGAATATTTACTTACATCCTGACGTTTCTATTACTGTATAGTGAAATTTTATCCCACTCTTGGTCCATATGAATACTGTATTATATTTTTGTCCTGTGTTTTTTGCAAGTCAGACCCAGAAAGACTTAGATTTTAAAGCAAGGAAAGATACTCAAAACTTTTTCATATTCCTCTTTACTACAATGCTTGCCAAAATGCATTGTGATTTAGTAATAGATAATTTTCTCCTTTCTAAATTGATTACATCAGCAATTTAGTGATAAAATGGATAAAATGCCTGAGAACAACTTTTGCACTCCAGGAATTGTCAGTTAGTGGACATCAGTGGAAAATGAAATGCTAATTTATATTTACATGTAAATATTTGTAATTAGCCAAACCAATTGTCTGATACTATGTCACCATTGTCAGATCTTTTGAAAGTTAGATGAATCAGTTTCTTGCACACTCAAGTAGCAACCTCATAAATATTCCCAAGTAAGATTTTATTATAGTGTGCCATTTTTTAGTGGATTTCAATGCCAATTTGTCAAGACTTCTAATTACACATAATACTTGTGCTTAGTAAATGATGAGCTATAATGAGATTGACTGTCTATAAAACTACTTGTATTAAACCAGTTCATGGTTGCCTTTTATGCTTAGCAAATTCATTTTTCTCTGAGATTCAAATTTTATGTATCAGCCTATATTTTTAATTGCAATAAACATAAGAATGCATGTATCCATTTAAATTAATATTTTGAGAAACCTTTGTCTTTTCCACAGGGGCTGGACCAATCTACATTCCCATTAATACTGTACATATTGGGGTTCCCTGGTGGTGCAGGGGTTAAAGACAGCCTGGCCCGCCAGGGAGCAATGCACATGGCACAGTAGTCCCTTCCTGCCTTGCCTGCTGCTCCCCTCAGCAGTGTATTTTAGCAGATCTGCCTGTTCTACTCCCCACTCTCTCTGATGAATCCCTCATCCCCCCTCATCTCTGGCTTTACACCCCAGTTCTTGTATACATAAATAAATAAATCTTAAAAAAATAAAAGTGTACACGGCTTCTCTTTTCTCCATACCCTCACAACACTTATATGGTCTTTTCGATACGGGTATTCTCACAGAAGTGAGATAGTAACTCATTGTGGTTTTGATTTGCATTTCTCTCGTGGTAAGTGATGCTGAGCATATTTTCATGTGCCCCTTGTCATCTGCATATCTTTTTACTGGAAAGTTGTCTATTTAGCTCCTCTATTCATTGTTTAATTAGCTTATTTTCTTTTGTTGAGTGTCCGAGTTCTTTTTAGATATTGGATATTAGCCCCTTATTGGTCATATGATGTGTAAATATTTTTTCCCATTACTAGCTTATGCTGTGCATAAGCTTTTTTAAATTTATGTAGTCCCATTTATTTTTTTTTGCTTTTTTAATCACTATTTTAATCAGATATAGTTATATTTGCCAATTATCCAGTTATTTCTCAATAAAGTAAAAGAATAAATTAAAAGTCTTGAAAATGTTCTCTAAAAGAAAAGGAACATTGAGATATATTATTATGTGAAGACTAAAAGGATAAACATGTGGCATATTTCACCCACCTACGTTGCCTTATATATGTTTATGTTTTTTTTCCTTTTTCAATATTAAAAAAATAAAAGTAAAGACAAAAAAATTTTTGCTTTTTCTTTCCTTGCTGTTGGCGTTCTGTCCTCAAAGTTATCACTAATGCTAATGTTGTAATGTATTTTGCCTATGCTTTCTTAAATGTAGTTTAGGGTTTCAGGTATTACCTCCATGTCTTTAATCCATTTTGAGTAAATTTTTATACATGGGGTAAGATAGTGGTCTAGTTTCATTCTTTTGCAAGTGGCTGTCCAGTTTTCCCCAATCTATTACTGCTAAGAGCAACATAAGCCCCTACAAATATTGATTCTCTCTATTTTAACTTTCTGTACCCTATGAATATTGTTAAATATGATTAAATACTGATTAAAAGATTTGTTGAAAAGTCATAGGCAGCACTCTTTTCTAATTGATATATATAATATCAATTATTATTAATATGCATATTATTATTATAGATGAAGTGTTTTTATCTCCTATTTTTCAATTTTGGGGGCTCCTTTAACATTTCTTTTTTTTTTCCTGAGAAATAGAATGTAACGCAGCTACAAGGATTTTTTTATTGTCTTCAAATAGTCAAACAGACAATTCATAAGCATCTTCCTAAGGGGCATCTTCCTTTCTTCTTCCCTTTCTTCCTCCCTCCCTCTATTCTGTGGTACAGATGATGATAGTCATGATTTCCAGTTGAGATGCATATTGTTTGATTGGCAACTGTCACCAGCAAGGAATGTTAATAATACTGAAACTCATAGAGTATTTAAGAGGGTATACTATGAAAGCATTTATAATTACCATCACTGTGCATTTATTCTTTTTAAGAGCACTTGGAGTGACATCAGAAAGGAAGCTCTATTTTATGATGTTGCCTTAATATAATGTCTAATTGCCTAAATGGATTTCAGCTTCTCAGTTGCTGTCATTATTATAAATTCCAATAATAAGCAATGATTACTTAGGGAGATATTTATCTCAGAAGAATAAAAGCATTTTGTACTGATTTTTAAATGTGCATTCTGCCAAGAAATCATAAATATACTTACCAGTGATGCTATTTTCTGATAGTTTCATTAGATACATTTTCTTGGAGTCTATTGACAGAGTAAGACAAAATCCCAACATTCTATCATTTCTATCCTCTTGCTTCAGTAGGTTTTCATGGACGCTAAGTGAGGCTGTTTTTCCATAATCATCAGGATAAAACTACAGACTTCTTGCCAAAATTCTATATCCATGTTTTCCCTCATTTCCTTACTGAAAGCTTGCTTTCTCTGATTTGACATTCCTAAAGGTGCCAGATTCTCTCACTTTGCAAACTTTGCTGATGACACTCCTTCTCTGTGTGAGAAAGTGTCTGCACTTGTCATCAAAACTTTCTGCTCCTTACTCCTTAAAAATAATAGCAATTTGCAAAGAAAAAAAATTAGCAATTTTAATATGTATAGTATTAAGCTCAACTCATTCATTCAAACATTTCTCTTCCCTGTCTCTCTGTATAGACTCTGTCAAACAAGTATAAAGTCCTGCTCATCATTTTTTATTTTTCATCCTCAGTATACATCTGTGCCTCAACATATAATAGTCATTTTAAAAATGTTTGCTGAATCTGATTTTGCAAAATCCAGTCACTCAAAATTGAACCCTAATGGTATTTTTATGGGAAGTCTATCTGGATGTTAAACCAGAGATAATGTATCTTGTAGTACTCACACTTATTCTCATCATAGCTTTTATATCTTACTGATTTAATTATGCACTAATTTATGTGTAAATTCCTTCATATCAAGAACAGGGGCTTAGTCTGTTTATGTGCCTAATACTTTGCACTCTGTCTGACAAAGAGCAGACACTTTCATGATGTTTATAGAATGCTAATTGGCCTATTATTTTTGAAAAATATTGCTTGTTAAGGCTATTGAAAGATTTTGCTTCATCTCTCCCCATAGAACTAACGTAGAACACATTTCAATTGGAGACAGTTCAATAAACTTTATATCGGCACCAAATCAGCAGTATATTGTTCTTAATCCATTGTCTTAATACAACAAAATAAAACAACTAGGCAGTGTAGTAATTCTCTAAAATCCCCTTAAATACTAGACAGTAATTTTTGCCCTACTCTGGGGCTTTGTGTGGCAGTGCTGTTTGCGTGTTGTTAACATATATCAGAGTCAGATGCTTATCCGTTATGGTTGGACAATAGACAAGAAATAGGAGGAAGACAGTTAATACATTTAATATTGCATATCCTGGTAGACAATACAGAGGAGAGTTTTATAAACCAGAGTTGTTTGATCAAAACATAATGTGAGGGCCTCCCCGGTGGCGCAGCGGTTGAGCGCTGGGTTGCGAAGCTGCGCGCGGCCTCTGTGGCGCCGGTTCGATCCCCAGCTGCTCCCCGGACACCGGAGGAGGGTCCCACATGGCGCGCAGACCTCTCCTGCCGCCCGCTGCTCCCCTCAGCAGTGTACTTCGGTCCTTCTGCCTGCTCTGCTCCCCGCTCTGGCTCTGGTGAATTCTCTCACCCTTCCGCGCTTCTGACTGTACCCAGTGCATGTATAAACAAAACAAACAAACAAACCAGCAAACAAATAAATAAAAAAAAAAAAAAGCATGCCTCTATTAAAAAAAAAAAAAAAAAAAACATAATGTGAGTTCCACATCCAAATCACAAATTTTCATTAAACATGTTTAAAAATACAAGGCTAGAGAAAATTAATTTTAATAGTACATTTTATTTAACACAAATGAAAAATATTATAATTTTAAAATTGTTAACATAAACCATTATCAATTACATTTTGCATTCTTTTTTCATAAGAAAATGTAATGTTTGAAATGTAATGTCTGTTTCTTATTGATAGTAAAGCCTTGAGCTACATTTAGGCTTCATAAAAGTTGTATTTAAAAAGAGGATCACTGGGCCTCGCTAGTGGCCTAGCGGTAAAGTCTCAGTGCTATCACTGCTAAGGCCTGAGCTCAATCTCCGGCAAGGGAGCTAACCCACATATGGCACAGCAGACCTCTCTTGTATCACCAGCTGCTTCCCTTAGCAGTGTGTTTCAGTAAATCTGCCTGCTCTGCCCCCCAATCTGTCTCTGGTAAACTCTCTCACTTCCTGCACCTCTGACCTACAGCCCAGTTCTTTTATACAAAAATAAATAAAATTAAAAGGGGGGGGGGTCACATACACAAGTTATTCTAAATATAATTGAATATTTTCCAATGATTGAGTTGGGTATCCATTTTAATTTAATTTAGAGGCTGTACCAAATTAATTCTCACCAACATTGATCAGTGTTCCTTTATCTCTATAGAGCCAACCACCATTTGTTGTTTCAGATTTGTATGAGTTCTTTGTACAACTTGAATATTTTCTTTGTGTCTGATATGTGATGTGCAAATATCTTCTCCCCATTGGTAGGTTGTCATTTTGGTTTTGTAGTGGTTTCCTTTAAGGTATAAAAGCTTTTTATTTTAATATAGTCATACCTGTTTATTTTTACTTTTGTTTTTCCCTGACATTGGGTTTGTGTTCCCAAACACTTCACTGTGGTTGATGTCTATGAGTGTATCACTACTGTCTTCTTTTCAGTATATTATTTATTTAGGTCTTAAACCCAAATATTTAATCTTTTTGAATTAATTTTTGAATGTTAACTCAGGTATGGATCTAGTTTATTTTGTTTTGTGACTGTACTAGTTCCCCAGCACCATTCAGAGTCTTTGATTTCTCCAGTATAAGGTCATGACACGTTTGTCAAAAATTAACTATTCATATTTGTGAGGTTTATTTCTGGGCTACTATTTTATTTCATTGTTCTTTGTTTCTGTTTTTGTTCCAATATAATGCTGTTTTGATTATTATATGTAAGTGGTATACTTTTCAGTCAGGGAGTGTGATACTTCCATATTTTCTTCATTTCTCTCAGGATGTCTTTGATCATTTAAGGCCATTTGGGGTTCCACATAATCTTTCTTTTTTATTATTATTATAAAGATTTATTTATTTATGCATACAAGAATGGGGGGTGCAAGTCAGAGGTGCAGCAGGTGAGAGGATTCACCGAGAAAATGGGGAGCAGAACAGGCAGATCTACTGAAATATATTGCCGAGGGGAAAGCAGGCGAGACAGGAGAGGTCTGCTGCACAATGTGGGTTACTCCCTGGCCTGCTGGGGATCAAACTCATGCTGCAGTGGCTGCAGATAGCTTGATAACACTGTCTTTAACCCCTGCACCACCAGGGAGACCTGCCATATAATCTTTCTAATGGTTTGTTTCATTTCTGTGAAGCACATCTTTGGGATTTTGGTAGGCATTACATTGAACCTGTAAATTTTTTGAAGAGCTATAACCATTTTATTTTATTTTATATTTTTATTTTTTTAAAGATTTATTTATTTATGCATACAAGAACTGGGGTATAGGCCAGATGTGCGGAGGGTGAGAGGATTCACCAGTGACAGAGAGAGGAGCAGAACAGGCAGACTGACTGAAATACACTACTGAGGGGAGCAGTGGGTGAAACAGAAGAGGTCTGCCGCGCCGTATGGGTTGCTCCCTGGCCGGCCGGGGGATTGAACTCATGCTGCAGAGGCTGTGGCTTGCTTCATAGTGTGGTGCTTAACCCCTTGCGCCACCAGGGAGGCCCCAAGAACTATAACCATTTTAATGTTTATTCTTCCAATCCATGAATATATGGTAACTTTCTGTTTGTATCTTTTTTTGTTTTGTTTTCTTTAATAATGCCTTATTGTTTTCAATATATATGCCCTTACATCCTTCATTAAGTTTACTCTCAGGTATTTCTTTCATTTTGGTGTTATTGGTAATGGGTTTTTCTTTACATTTCTTTTTTTTTTTTTGTTTCATTGTTTGCATATAGAAGTGCAACTGATGTTTATATACTGGTGTTGTAATATGTCACTTCATTCCTTTATTAATTCCAGTAGTTTTTTGTCTTCTATGAATAATGATACTCCCATCTTAATTTCTTTCATATTTTTTTTTGTTGTTGTTGTGCTTTTTTGCTCTGGCTTGGAATTCTAATACTATGTTGAATGTTAGTGGTGAAAGTGGTCATCAGTGTCTTATTCCTGATCATAAAAAAAATGCTTTTAGGGCCTCCCTGGTGGCGCAAGGGGTTGAGATGCAACCTATGAAGCTGACCACAGCTGCTGCAGCACGAGTTTGATCCCTGGCCAGGGAGCTACCCACATGGTGCAGCAGACCTCTCCTGTCTCGCCTGCTGCTCCCCACAGAAGTGTATTTTAGTCATTCTGCCTGTTCTGTTCCCTGCTCTGTCTCTGGTGAATCCTCTCACCCTCCGCACCTCTGGCCTATACCCCAGTTCTCATATGTATAAATAAATAAATCTTTAAAAAATGTTTTCAGTTTTTTTTTGCTATTGAGTATGATGATGGTGGTGGTAGTTCTGTCTCATGTATAGCCTTTATTATGTTGATATGCATTACCTTTTATTCCCATTTTACTGAGAGTTTTAAGTACGTATTGAATCATGTAACCTGAGGTTTTTGGTGTATATTAAAATGATAATGTGATTTTTATCTTCTCTTTTGTTGCTCTAATGAAAAACACTGGTTGCTATTTATGTATGCTGAACCAACCTTCCATCTCTGGACGGAAACCTATTTGGTCAAAATGGATGATTCTCTTGATACTTAGCTGGATTCAATTTGATGAGATTTTGGTGAGAATTTTTGTATCTATATTCACCAGAAATTTTGGTCTACAGTTCTGTTTTTGTGCTGTCCTTGCTTAGTTTTTGGACCAAGGTAATGTTGGCCTTGAAAATATGTTTGGGAGCTTTCCCACCCTCCATTCTGTTTTAGTGATTTATGTCTCCGTGTTTATGTCAATACAATAGTACTTTGATTACTATAACTTTATAATACAGTTTGAAATCAGGAATCACAAGTTCATACTTCTCTCTCAAGATTGTTTTGAGTATTAAAAGCATGTTGTGGTTTGTACAAATTCTACAAGTGTTTGCTCTATTTCTGAAGAATTGAATCTGTGGATTGCTTTGGGTAATATGAATATTTAACATTATTAATTCTTTCAATTCATGAACCACTTTTGCATTTTTTATATGACTTGACAGCAAACATTTTAACTCCATAAAAAGTTTCTTTGTATTTTTGTTGGTATAGCATGGCATTTATAAATTACGTTAAAAGGATTTGGCTTCTTAGACATTCTATCCAAGAATAAAAAATAGCATTCCATTTGATTAAGTCTGCTTTATATATATATATATATATATATATATGTATTTTCTTTAGACATTCTTCAAGCTTATTCTTAAGTATTTAACCTTTTTGTTACAGTTTTATTTTATTTTATTTTTTTTTAAAGATTTATTTATTTATTTATACAAGCACTGGGTACAGTCAGAAGTGCGGGAGGGTGAGAGAATTCACCAGAGCCAGAGCCAGAGCGGGGAGCAGAGCAGGCAGAAGGACCGAGGTACACTGCTGAGGGGAGCAGCGGGCGGCAGGAGAGGTCTGCACGCCATGTGGGACCCTCCTCTGGTGGTCGGGGAGCAGCCGGGGATCGAACCGGCTCCGCAGAGGCCGCGGGCAGCTTCGCAACCCAGTGCTCAACCGCTGCGCCATCCGGGAGGCCCCTTTTTGTTACAGTTTTAAATAGAGTTTTTTCTAGCATTCTTTACTATTTGTGTGTATGAAGGCTATTGACCTTTGCATGTTAATTTTAAACAGGAATTCTGTTTGAATCCAAGGTAAAGAAGAAGAGCAATATTATAAGCCTGAAAAATTGTGCCTTACAGGGAAGGATGATAATGGGCCCTCCTAGACATCTCCCACTTGGGTACTTGCTTTCTCTCCTGAACAACTGCCAGAGTAACCAGAAAGGGCAGGCAGTGCTTCTCAAATCTTCATATGCTTCTAAATTTAGTTGGAGACATTGTAATTTCTAATCTGTTAAGCAAAGATTTAAAAAATTTAGCATATCAGAAGTAACTCCTGCCCCGTTTGTTATCTTTCATCCAAAATCAGTTTTACTTCATTTTAAATTTTCCAATCTGCAGACAAAAAAAAAAAAAAGAGTAAATTAGTGAAATAAGTGCAAATATATTTGAACTTTGGGTACATTTAAACAAAGTCATTTTATTCAATACTGGATAAAAATAGATATTAAAACAAATATCTTCAGTAAATGTACATACAGTTATATGACTACTACTAATAAGAATGTATTTTGATTAGTGTTTTACACACCATTTTAAATGTTTTAATATATTTGATGATGCTAAGTTTATAACAATAATGTGAGGTAAGTGTTGTGATTATCCCTATATTACAAATAAGGAAAAGCGAGTCATAAAATGTTAAGTATCATGCTTTTTTTTCAGTTCTAAAAGGCACATAGTTTTCAATTTTAAAATCTTCTGAAAAAAAAAGAATGTTTCTTACAAGCAATGGCTTTCTCCAGTAGCAGTGAGTCTTGGTTCTGTCATGATGCTCTTATTATGCCTGGCATGCTTAAATTTGGTTGTTATGCCTTGAGACACAAATGGACAATTGCAGTCCTTGGTGTTTCAATTAGCAAGCCACATACACTGTATTTGAAGGAAGACATATGAGTCCCAGCTGTAATCTTAAGGCTCTTCACGATTACTTATTTAGTTAGGTAACTAGATGCTTGTGATTAAAATTCTTAAGCAAGTGATTTACTAAAAGAATGCACTCAGGTAAAATCTGTAGGGGCATAAAAAAGGCAGGATAGAATATTGGAAATAGCTAGGCTAACATGTAGTTGCAGAGAAAGTCTATTAGTCTGTATCCAACAGAAATGATGAAGTATAAATTATATCACAAGGTTTCTTTGCTCAGGGTCAAGAGACTGGATTTATTACACATATGTATTGACAAATAATTGGACATGGGGTGCCCTCTGGGCATCTCTGTGCTAGGTTGCTCTGTCAGGTGAATTTGATCCATTTGAAAACAGCATAGAATGAATGAGCTGTGTGCAGATAACACCAACAGCAATTGCTGGATGAGTACACCTCACAAAAGAAGGCATCCATGTAGAGCATCACAGTATTTGTTATGGTCATTCTTTCTTTTTTTTAAGATTTATTTATTTATTTATACAAGCACTGGGTACAGTCAGAAGCACGGGAGGATGAGAGAATTCACCAGAGCCAGAGCAGGGAGCAGAGCAGGCAGAAGGACTGAAGTACACTACTGAGGGGAGCAGCAGGCAGCAGGAGAGGTCTGCGCACCATGTGGGACCCTCCTCTGGTGGCCGGGGAGCAGGCGGGGATCGAACCGCCGCCGCAGAGGCTGCGGGCAGCTTCGCAATCCAGTGCTCAACCGCTGTGCCACCGGGGAGGCCCTGTTATGGTCATTCTTTCATATGATCTAGAAATCTTCAAAGCTCGCAGTATGTTTGACAGCAGTGTTGGCAAATGGATGAGAAAACCCCAGAAAGGTTAATAGAATTCCTGAAATGTTACCTCTTTAGTGTCAGTCATGGCACAAATGACACTATATTTCCTGAATCTAAAAGTAATTCCCCCAATTCAGATCCTGAATAAGAAAAAAATACAAATATTTAAAAATTTATTTTGCATACATGTCCTTTATATCTGTGCACAAGAGTGACATGTACTAAAAAGTTAAATGAGATTAAAAGGTCTATAAATAAATTTAGAATAAAAACTCCAGAACTAGGTCAGGAAAAATTAAAGTAAGTCTGGAATTTTTTTTGTTCCCACTAGCTAAAGAAATACTCGAAAAATGAAGGAAGTATGAACAAGATGAAGAAAACAATGCAAAATACTTTCTGGTGGAAAACACAGGCACCATCTCAGGAAAAAAAAAATAAATAATGATTAATAATTAAATAATTAATTATTCCATAATACATGGAATAAAATGAATATTGATGAGTTCATAGTAATATAAAAATAGTTGAGTAAATAAATAAATGGACAAGAAAGTGAAAAGTTGTCTAAATAAATTGAGGAATTTTACACATAAATAAAAGAGGGAGAAGAGAGTTTCTCTTTGCAGAATAATCACAATTAATTATTGTAAATTAAATGAAGGAAATAGAAGGTCATTATTACTGAAGCACCATAGTAACTATGCTACAGAAGGGGCCATCAATAAATGTCACAATTAGTAGGGAAAAGTATGATGAGAAAGAGAATATTTGCATAGTGTAAAATATTCCCCCTCACCCCAAGATACATACTAATCACAAGGAAAACTTGCAAGTTTATAATGGAGAAACACAAGAAATTATCTTATTTAAGTGATCAAGCTTAGGAGCACCAGTAATGAGATATAATTTTGTAATGTAAACCCTGTGAAATGAGTTAAATGTTTGAATTAAATGCCTAGTTTTTTTATACCAACTTACTCTCTTAAATAGAGAGATATATTAATATATCCCATCAATACTGATTTTTTCCTAACAATTTATCACATCATGGTCTATTTTCCTGCTATGGTAAGAATGTTTCTTAATTATCTCTTCAGTGAACTAAACAAATAATATAAAATATTCTATTTTTTTCAATTAATATTTAGAGTGCTTTTAATTTTCACTTCAATTAGAATTTCATTGTCTTTTGTTTGGCCTCTTCACTTGTGATGTTCATTGTTTAAACGTATTTCATTTAAGTTCTATCAGTTGGAGCTATTTCAGGGGTTTCCTTTTGAGATAAAATATTAATCAGATTTATTCTTTAAATTATCTTTTAATAGAAAAGAGAAATTCACTTCTAAGTATCAAATGATTTTATTTTTCTAATTATTTTTATTAGGTTTATTATTATTTGTTTCTATTCTTTTTTTTTTTTTTTTTTTTTTTTTTAATAGAGGCATGCTTTATTTATTTGTTTTGCTGGTTTGTTTGTTTTGTTTATACATGCACTGGGTACAGTCAGAAGAGCGGGAGGGTGAGAGAATTCACCAGAGGCAGAGCGGGGAGCAGAGCAGGCAGAAGGACCGAAGTACACTGCTGAGGGGAGCAGCGGGCAGCAGGAGAGGTCTGCACGCCATGTGGGACCCTCCTCTGGTGGCCGGGGAGCAGCCGGGAATCGAACCGGCGCCGCAGAGGCCGCGGGCAGCTTCGCAACCCAGCGCTCAACCGCTGCGCCACCGGGGAGGCCCTATTTGTTTCTATTCTTTGTTGTAAACATTTTCACATTAAAGTTTGTAACCTTAAATGTGTTGTTTTCAGGGATTTCATATTTTGGGAAAAAATTTGGATTTGTTTGCATTATACCTTTTTAAATAACTTTTTTTGCTGAAGTGTTTGTAGGGAACTTTCTGAGTTCTGAGTGAAATTTGACAAAGACATCTCTGTGTTCTTCTCATTCATTTGCACAGATATTAACTGTGTTTGATCTGAAAACTGATAATTTTTAAAACCACCAAATTTCCCTTCTTAAGTAATTTTTAGTAATGATTCTATTTCATTTTTAAAAAATAAAATCCAATTGTGTGTATGCTAATTTTTAAGTCTCTGGTTAATCATTTCTTTGACATTTTCTAAATGAAGAGTTATTGAATGTCTTACTCTTAGAGTACTACCTTGCTGTTCATTGCTTTTAATGTATTTGAATGTCATGTAAGTAACCAATCTGTTTCCCAAAACCTTCTTAATCTAACTTCACTTATCTCACATTTAATTCAATATGAAGTTATTATGTTTCCTCTCCTTGTGACAGTATTCTTACATGGAATGAAAACAGCTTTCATTATCTATTTTTCCAGATATTCAACTCTTTTTTAAAGTATTTTATTTTATATAATTCTTATATCATTTTTCATTTTTGCACAATGTATGCATTTTCATTTTGGTTATATTCCCCATACAATTGCACCCCCCCTTATTTTGACCCTAATCCTTCCTCTCCCCACCCTTCCTCCTCCCAGATATTCAACTCTTAAATCAAGAAGGGCTTAAGAAATAGCTCATTGAAAACACCACACACAATATTCAAACCTTGTCACTGTTGCCAGACACAGAGCGCACTCGCTCACTATTATAAAATCACATGTGCCCCCTTTTTGAGTCTTGAAGCCCAAGCTCATCAGAAATTCAGCTTATTAAGGATGAGTTATACCATGGCTGAGAACACCTGCTTGCCACCTCCACCTACCCCAGTTTGAGATGCTGCAAAATATTTTTATTTTAATTCTATTGTATCCAGCATTTTTGCCCCTTACTCCCTGTTGCTTTCTGCTTCTTAATTACACTCTTCAGTAGTTACTTAATATCCATTAATGGAGATTTCTTAGCCCCCCTGCCTTTTTCTCCCAACCTGGAGATATTCTTCTAAAATTTTTTTCTTTAACTTTCAATAAAGTTACATCTTTCTTGGAGAGATTATTTTAATTTACATATTTGGAAGATTGGAATCTAACTCAATCCATCATAAAAGCTGTACGATTCCTAAAATTTCCGAAAGTAGAATACTACTCTCCCCAAATCCACAATATCAAATGTTAGTGCAACTTTTCTTCCATTTTCTAATTTCTCAAATAATTTCTGCTGAAATTTGGAGGTAGTCAGCATAATTATTTAAGCTTTTAAAACTCAAAGTTTTGTGCAAAAGGCAAGTTACATAAAATTTTCAGCTGAGTGATCTTTGTTTAGATAAGCCCTTTAAACATTGGATTCTGCAAAGATATTAATCAGTGTATAATTGACTGAAGATTTGCATATGGAGCTGAAGTTCTGAATGGTGGATTTTGCAGCTTTCATCTTTAGATGACTTCATAGAACTAGCGGTACAAACCCTGCTGTACAGTGGTAAATCTCACGTCTTAAATGCCACCCATATTTGGCTCATTCTTAGTAAAATAAGCAATTATACTTATTGAAAATATTGTCAACATAAATCAAAAACCAACGAATGTTCCATGGATTAAAATCTTCTTTTCTTTCTTCCCATTTCTTGTGATTTTTTTGAACACAACTTAGAGATTTTCCAGCCACTGAGGTCTGAAGATTGAACTCATTGAATGTAGTGCCCTCCAACTACATAAAATAGCACACCTATGCAAGACAGGACTGCTAGTCAGGACAAACTTTTGCATGTAAAAGCAAGTTATAGAAATCCCACTTGGAAAAACAGTTCAAAGCATGCAATTGATTTCTCTTGATACCACTGTAAGATGATGACAATTTTAAATATGCAAATGATTTTTTAAAAATGTGGTCTTTACTTTTTGCAGTAGTCTACAAACAAGTTGGGAAATTTTAGTTGATAACACCTTTAAAAATACTTATATTTCTGAGCCTCCCCTGGTGGCGCAGCAGTTGAGCGCTGGGCTGCAAGGCTGCAGCACCGGTTCGTTCCCCGGCCACCGGCGAGGGCCCCACAAAATAAATAAATTAATAAATTAATTAATTAATTAATTAATATTTCTATTATATCCAGAATCTTGTTAGTTCTCAGTGAAGAAGAAAGTAAAACACATCTGTTAATGGTAGACTTTATTTTATAATTAATATTAATTTTTGGAAGAGTGTCAGTGGCATTTCTTTGTTAAGCTGCAAGTCTATCCCAGCCTTCTACCAGGATGGCTAGAGTAAGCACCCAACCATAGCTAATGTCCATGCTGATCTGTGAAAGACAATTCTGGTCTTTAGGGTATCAGTTTTTTTTTTTTTTAAGATTTATTTATTTATGCATACAAGAACTGGGGTGTAAGCCAGAGGTGCAGGTGTGTGTGTGTGTGTGTGTGTGTATGTGTGAGAGAGAGAATTCATCAGAGAGAGTGGGGAGCAGAACAGGCAGATTCACTGAAATACACTGCTAAGGGGGACAGCAGGTGAGACAGGAGAGGTCTGCTGTGCCAGTGTCTACTGTCCCTGGCCGGCCAGGGATCTAACTCCTGCTTGCCGTGCCTGGTGATAGCTTGATAGCGCAGGGTATCAGTTTTAGATAAGTTAACCCTGACCTCAAACTATACTACACCCATATTAATCAAAATATCTATAAATGAATTAGGAAAATATTATGATGTGATCTCTAATATCATCTTGTTTATAGACAACCTAGGAGCTGTGGCATCTTCCTGATGTCTAAACTCTTTCTGGCATTGCTCCTCTTCCAATGAGATTCAACTAAAGTTACCAATTATAGAATATTTATTTCACATCTTTGGTTTTTATAATATGTGCAGATAATATACAACATATTCACAAGCAAACTCCACATGTTTACTTCAGTATAGTTTGTTTTTTTTTATTTTTATTTTTGAAAATGGTTAGTTTTTCACTATAACTGAACCTAACATTCTCGTTTACTCCCCAGAACGGTATTTTAGGAATTTTTTTTTTTTTCATGCAAGTAAGTATTTATAAGAAAGTGCTTTTTAATTCATGGTATTGGACTGATGTCAGTCACTACTTGAAATCCTTGACTGAATAATCATGCTAGGCCTTGCATGTTTAGGTATAAAGTGACAGCCTTCCAGGTCAGTCTGATTAATCTGTACATTTTAAAGGAAGCAAAAATAAATATTTATTTTCAAAAAATATTCTGTAGGATTTCATGTTAGCATTTAAAAGTTAATAACTACATAGGAAATTGTTATTAAGAGAAGTGAAATTAATTTACAATTCAAAGATAATCTAATAATTTGTTTTCTTTAGGGCCTCCCTGGTGGCACAGGGGTTAAGTCTCAGTGCTATCAAGGTATCCCCAGTCACTGCAGCATGAGCTCGATCCCTGGCCAGGGAGCTAACCCACATGGCCTGGCAGATCTCTGGTCTCGCCCTGTTGCTCCCCTCGGCAGTATATTTCAGTAGATCTGCCTGTTCTGCTCCCCACTCTGATGAATGCTCCAATGCACACTTGCCTGCACCCTCCATCTTGGCCCATACCCCAGTTCTTGTATGCAAAAATAAAAAATAAATACAAAAGATATTTTGTTTTCTTTAAAACATGTTTCAGTATATGTTCTTATCAAATTAGAAAGCAAAGTAGAATTATGATGTTTAGTCTACCTCCATCAGAATGCCAAAGTTAAATACCATCAGATTCTAACAAATTAATTACTAAAACAGCTACATGAATTAGCAATAGTTCTCTGTTTGAAGTTGGAAGCCACAGATTATAGCATCCTCCAACCTACAGTATGATGCTTGAAATCTACCTGTTGTGTGCATTTTCAGAGAATACTCATTATCTCTGTTGCATCAGATGTTAATAAAACCATCAATATGAGTCCCCAGGAATTACCTGGATCTTTTGGATCCTGGTGAGTCAGATGGTTTTGCTTATAAACCTTTATCTCTCTAGGTCAATGTCTTGAAAGAATACATGGGAGTGGACCTGTTAGTATACCAGAAAGAATTTTCTTATCTGATCAGAAACTTTGATACAATATCCTAATTTTGCAAAAAACAAAAAGTTCAAAGGATTATTTTAATTAGAAAATCAGAATTAGGAGAGAGTTTCCAACAGCCTAGTAGCTCTAAGTGATTGAATTAAAAAGTTGGCTGATTTACATTTAGATTTTTTTTTCCCTTCTATGAAACATCAAGGAAATCTTCCTTTTTGAGAATTTCCAAGGTAGAACCACCCCAGTGTTCTGATAATATTAACAGTGAATTCAAAACAGGTGGGTATTTTCAATTAAGACCCACTAGAACAAACTCTGAATCAGAAATTTGTTAACAATTCTTACTGGAGAGAAGAAGTTGAAAATATATTAATTTCTAGAACTATGCTATGTATTGTACACATAATCTTATTTATTTGCCACAGCAAATTTAAGAAGTAGTCTATATTCTTAACAATTTGTACAGGAGGGCCTCCCTGGTGGCCCAGCATGTTGAGCGTGGCGCTGTGAAGCTGTCTGCAGCCTCTGCAGTGCTGGTTCAATCCTGGCCGGCAAGGATTCCACATGGCATGGCAGACCTCTCCTGTTGTGCCTGCTGCTCCCCTCAGCAGTGTATTTCGGTTGTTTGCCTGTTCTACTCTCCGCTCTGTCTCTGATGGATCCTCTCACCCTCCCGCGCCTCTGCCCTGTACCCCAGCTCTGGTATAAAAAATAAATAAATCTTTAAAAAATAAAAATAAATAAACTTCTGCATGTTAAAAAAATTGTACAGGAAAAACAAAACAAAACCTTAGTCTTAGAAGGTTAAGTAACTTAATCAAAGTTATACAAAACTAGATTTGATCTAGTAAGTACTTTAGATTTGAACTAAAGGCCATTTTATTTTACCCTGAGTAGAGTTGGGTCTGAGACATTTTCAGTAATAAAATGTCTTTAGTGAAAGTAAAATGTCTTTTTCCAATCACCAGCAACTATCACTGTACTTGACTTGAATTATTTTTACTGCTGCTTCCTCTTCTCTTTCCCATTCTCATTTTTCCTTGTCTTTGACTTCCCTGAACCTATACATGATAGTAGTAATGCTTTTCCCCAGTAATATCTGTTTTGTCATCAGAATCCTCAAGAGACTCAGGTCCTATGGGGAGTACTTGACTCCAGGTGGTAATTTAAATAACCTTCTACATCTCTTGAATAACTAGCAACTGTGTGTACTTCAAACTGGTTTTAATATTTTATAGCTTCACCATTATTTTCTGAATATGTATATATCATACAGTGTCTAAATAGGAGAGGAAAAAATGGGAATTATATTAATTCATGGATCCTGTCCCAAACCATGAATTAATTCAGAAAATATACTGCATTGCACTACATATGGTAGTTGATAACATCTGTAATACAGAAATATCATTAGATAAAGGGATTTTGTTTTGTTTTTCATTTTTAATCTCATCTGATGTATTTTCTAAAAAAAGATTAAGCAGGAAATACAGGGAAGCAGTACAGGAAATGTATTTCTGGAGACAAAAGACTGACTTTGTCAAAGCAAGGCATATTTAGCCAAAACAATAAATGAACAGATTTGTCATGTCATCTGCTATGCTCTAGTGTAGAGAATGAATTGATATTTGACTTAGGGCAACTTAATCAAAATGCAATTTTGTCATTGATTAAATGGGATAATGAAGATATACCAATTATTGTAAGAATGAATTGAACTGTATTTTTTAAGTGGCTTGTACTTTATCAAGCAGACAGTGAGTATTTATTACATTTTAGTCCCTCTTTCTGTCACCTAATTTTTGGATACAATTAAATAGAATTAGAACCTAAATAATTACAGAACTATTTTGAAAAACATGTATTGTGTTTAGGCTCCAATAAATGCTTAAAAGCAAATATAATTAGAGTAAATATGTTCCCTAATATAATGAATATCTGAAAATTCCATTATAGTTAAGTATAATTTGTAGCCTTTAAATTTCATTTCTCCAATTTCATTTTTATTGTTGGCTAAAATTATAATTAAAAATTTTGATAGTATAATTCATCAAAACAAAATTTAAAGACAAATATCTATGCTAATAGTGTAATGTTTGGCTGTCAAATCTATTATTGTTTCACTTGAGCTATGATTCTGACAGAACTTCAGTTTTGTCACCAGACAAGGGAGGTGACCTGAAGGTCACTCAGTTCCTTTTCAGCCTTTATCCACTATGCCACCTGCTGGCAATTGGAGGGATGGACCAAGCTCCTAAGCCTCTGAGTGTGTGAGTGTGTGTGGGGGGTGGGGTGGGGTGGAACCCTCTGATCAAGATTGTAAACAGGACTCCACAAACATCAGTGAGGGCAGGCAAGGAGTTAGCAGTTACTGATTAGGGAGAGAGAAAGGAATTAATGCTGATGTTGAGGACTGTTTGGGCACTAGAGGTACCCAGAATTGTCAGGGCTTGGCCACTACATAGGTTTTAGGATTGGGTTTGAGATCAAAGGAATTAAACTTTACTGACTGATGAAGCAAGGAATGTGGAATTGGCCAATGCCCATTTGTTTACCAACAGTAATGGACTTCTTGTCGTTAATTGTGGTCAACAATCAGCTGTGACTTGGTGGTCAGGCAGGGCTTGTGAGCATGTCACTGGGGTTGTGTGCATGCCTATGCCTGCAGCTCCAGTTTGAACTGGTCTTCTTCTTTTGCAAAGTCAGAGAACTCTGTAAGTTGTAAAGAGATAACTCAGCAATATACTGACTTGGAAAAAAATTAGTAGCAAAAAAGCAATGGGCCAAGGAAATTTATGGCAGGTATCTAGCCCTTTTGCGAGAGTCATCAGATTTGCTTACTGAAATTAAAAATCTATAGAAACAGGACATTCTTCCTTTCCTGGGACCCTTCCTATTATAGTTTGATTTGATTTGAAGCTGATACTATTCAGCTTCATAAATACTTTCAGATAAAAATTACATCTATCTTTTAAGACATTTGGGACCTCCCCGGTGGCAAAAGGGGTTAAGTCTCAGCACTATCAAGCTATCAGCCACTGCAGTATGAGTTTGATCCTCAGCCAGGAACCTGACTGACATGGCACAGCAGACATCTCCTGTCTCACCTGCTGCTCCTCTCAGCACTGTATTTCAGTCAATCCACCTGTCCTGCTCCCCGCTCTGTCTCTGATGAATCTAGAACTGTAGTTCTGCAGTTCTAGAAGTACAATAACTGTACTTCCAGTACAGTTATTAGGTAGCACAGTTTCGGAGATGTCTATGGTGCTAACTATTTAGATGGACCTATGTCTCTGGTAATCCTTTACTAGCTTTTGATGTCTTGCCCAAGTTCAAATACCTAAGTTTTAATTTCTCTAATTTGCGTAATCAATTTTTACCAGTCCACCTGCTTTTGTCTTCTAAAATTTGCTATCACTTTCCTTATCAACTGTTTTTGGTCTTCATTATCTGTGCTGCTTAGTAAATACACAAAAATTCCACACGATATCTCATTCTGAGACTTCATCTCACCTAGACTACTAAGCATTTCATTCAACTGAGAGTAACAAAAGTTTGCTGTCTTAGGAAGAATGTTCCATATAATTCTCTTCTTAAATGCCTTATTATTTTTAGGAGATGTAGATTAATTAAAGCTATTTTTCTCAAACCATTTTAGCATATTTATTTTAAATATAAATAAATGTTTGGAAAAGCACCTAAAACATTTGTTTCATGTCAAAATCATGACTAATAATGGAAATGTTGGGATCATATTGATCAGTGTTCAAGTCTGGTTTATTTAGGGTATTTGTGCTAGTTAGTCACAACTCTTCCACCTAAGTATATAAAGCAGCACTCTGAAGCAATCTGCAGTCACTGCAGCACTAGTTTGATCCCCAGTCAGGGAGGTGACCCACATGGCACAGCAGACCTCTCCTTACCCGCCCGCTGCTCCCCTCAGCAATGTATTTCAGTGGATCTGCCTGTTCTGCTCTCCATTCTGTCTCTGGTGAATCCTCTTACCCCCTGACACCTCTGGCCTGTACCCCAGTTCCGGTATGTATAAATAAATTAATCTATTAAAAAAAAAAGTATATGAATCCTCCATGGCTTAGTGAGAGGAACTGGAGCTGGATTTAGCTCTCCATACACTTGACGCAGTGCTCTAGTCCAGGGTCCACCTCCCATAAATCAAATAGGGAAACCCTGTTCTTTTTCCACCTCTTATGGCTGTTGACTTTGAACAAGCTAATTAGCTAAATTTTAGTAACAAAAGTAATTATAACAGCCTCCAATTACTAAACATTTGATGAAAAGTTTATGAGAATAAAACAAAGTATTGATTTTAAGCAGTAGATGACACACACACTCAGAATTAGTTTCCATTGTTATTATCACTTACACGACAAACAGCATTTCAGATATTTTTCACAATATGATCACTGGATTACATAGAACCCTATGACAATGTTTTATACTCGTCATAAATATATGTACAACCTTTTGAAATGGAAAGGTAAGAGACGGCATTGTACTCCTATAGCAATGGATAGTCTAAGACAATGAGTGATTCATTGTACTTGGTGGTATTGTACTGTGGTTAAAGCTATACTTTATAATGATTTGAAGTATATATTTTATCATTGTGAAAATAAGGTAATGATACAGCTTTCAATCATTCACAATTGTCTACTCAGATACCTTTATATAACACTTTCATAGTTATGTAGTATTAACATATCATTTTTTGCTTTATCTGTAAGTTTTTTTATTCTTGCATTTTTCTTCCTATGGAATATAATGTTCATTCCTATTATATTTTTAATTTTGTATCCCATTGCTTTATCCAAAAAATTGAAAAATACAAGAACGTTAACTTTTAAAAAATTCAGGTAGCATATATTTTGTGTTAGTACTAAAAACATGATTTGCATCATTATTTTTTCATTATTTCATCTTCTTAACAACATGCTCTCATCTGGGAAGAAGGAAAATAAAATTTGGGATGTGTGATACATGTATGCAATTATTTTCATTGATATGCACATTTAAAAAGGAAAGCAGATTTTAAATGTCAAATTAAGCAAATATATACGAATGATAATTTTAATACTTATAAAACTACATTATGTTTCTCCAATGGAACAAAATACACAACGGCATACTACTCAGATATTTAAAAAAAATGATGCACTCTTTCTATTTGCTATTACATGGAAGAGTAGAGGGGATAATGTTAAGCAAAATAAGTTAACAGGAAAAAAGGCAACACTGGATGGTTTCCCTAACATGGTGCACATACTTTAAAATGAAGTTTTTTAATGCAATTTGAATAATTCTTGTACAAAAAAAATATATAAACATGTGTACATGTATGCATGCTATGCATATATATATATATATATATATATATAATTGCACAAGGTCATAAATATGCACAATTCCCATCTTCAAAACCAAGTAAATGTTAAAGTAATTACCTTACATGGGCCTCCCTGGTGGTGCAAGAGGTTAAGCACCGCAGTGTGAAGCAATCCGCAGCCTTTGTAGCACGAGTTCTATCCCTGACCAGGCAGGGAGAAACCCATAGAGTGAAGTAGACCTCTCCTGTCTCACCCGCTGCTCCCCTCAGCAGTGTATTTCGGTCAGTCTGCCTGTTCAGTTCCCCACTCTGTCTCTGGTGAATCCTCTCACTCCCTAGCATCTCTGGTCTGTACCCCAGCTCTTGTATGCATAAATAAATAAATCTTAAAAAAAATAAAGTAATTACCTTACAGGATTGTGTGACTTTTAACTTCCCTTAACTGAAAAGTAAATGAAGAGGATACTAATTTATTCTCAAATTATCATCGGCAGTTAATGTATGTTTTATGTTTATTCTTTGCCTCTGTAACATGTTTTCTGTTTCTGCATGGTTAATTGTTTCCTTTCAAAAATACCTAGGTTACTTAAATTTCATATCACAATGATTATTCCTTGTTTTCTGGTTTATTCCTTGTTTTCTGGTTTATTGCATGCTTAACGCCAATTCTTTATAGAGTAGGAACTGCAACTTGTACTGGGTTAATCTCTTCCCATTGAATTCTGTATAAAAGGAACTGCTCTAAATATCCTATAAATATCTTTCGTAGTGAAAACAAATGTTCTAACTTTTAGCTATGAGCATGAACTTTAAGCTAAAATATTTTTTATCATATCTTTCAGCTAGTTATGACCACAGGATGAAGTGATAGCCGATAAGACATTTATAAAACATTGTAAGATACTGCCAGGAAGAATACTTAAAAAGAAGTGTATTAAAAATAACATTCTCTCTTGCTCTCTGGAACATTATTGGATGTCTAAAACTTCAGCATACATTGTGGCCTATTTGGGGACCTCACAACATCGTTTAAGAAGCCTGTTTTCATCATAACAGCTAACCTGTTTACCTTTTTTGCATTTTCTCTGTGACAGAGACATAAACTTGTAATATTTTTTTTTTTTTTAATTTTTTATAGAGGCATGTTTTTTTATTTATTTATTTGTTTGTTTGTTTTGTTTATACATGCACTGGGTACAGTCAGAAGCACGGGAGGGTGAGAGAATTCACCAGAGCCAGAGAGGGGAGCAGAGCAGGCAGAGGGACCGAAGTACACTGCTGAGGGGAGCAGCGGGCGGCAGGAGAGGTCTGCGCGCCATGTGGGACCCTCCTCTGGTGGCCGGGGAGCAGCCGGGGATCGAACCAGCGCCACCGAGGCCGCGGGCAGCTTCGCAACCCAGCGCTCAACCGCTGCGCCACCGGGGAGGCCCTAAACTTGTAATATTTTTAAGGCACAACTTCTGTAGCTTTTTCCTTGAGTCATCATCTGATGTGTCTAGCTCTACCTAGTAAATTGTTAAGCATATAGTATGGATTTGAATAAAAACATCCTTATTGACTTCCATTTTTAGGAACAAGAACATAGGGTTTACTCCAAGAACTATATTCGTGCCTAAGATAGAGGCTATTCATATAATAAGGTGGTAGACATAAAATTTTATGACTTTCTTATTTTGTACTGATTTGAAAATCAACAGAAGTTCATAAAACATAGAGACTATAGAGAACTATAACAAACACTGAGGATGAAATAGTATGTAATAAAAAAAAGTTATTCTAACAAAGTTTTCTAGAGGTAAATCTGAAAACTCTTTTATTATTTGATTTAAAAAATAGGTATATTTTCAAAGATTCATATTTATTTATGTATGTATACAAGAACTGGGGTCTAGGCCAGAAGTGCAGGGGGAGTGGAGGGGGGAGAGGATTCACCACACAGAGTGGAGAGCAGAACAGGCAGATCTATTGAAATATACTGTTGAGGGGAGCAGTGGCAGGAGAGTTCTGCTGCGCCACATGGGTTAGCTCCCTGACCAGGGATCAAACTCATGCAGCAGTGGCTGGTGATAGCTTGATAGTGCTGAGACTTCAGCCCCCGCGTCACAAGTGCTGAGACTTTAACACCACCAGATTTAAAAATATATTACCGTTCATCCTATTTAAGCTCCTCATCTTTCTCAGTTGGCATGATTGAAATGATTTTATCAATGTTTCCATTTTCCATATTAGTTTTGAAGATAGTTCATGTAGTTATTCAATAAATAAACTCTGTTATGTGTTCTGCACAATGTTAATTGCTATCTAAAGACATAAGTAAAACCTATTTTATCTATGATATTATGGAATTCTAATCTAGTACAAGATACTAAGCAAGTAAAACCATTCTAACCATTTATCTGTCTTCCTTATTAAAAAAAATATACAACCCACAATGAGCATGGGGAAAACATACACGTAATCAACATGCCAAGACAGCAGTCTATGTCAGGTATATTACAAGAGACAGTAAATATACAGCCCCTTATTAACTGGATCTTTATTGATGCAAATGAATCTGTAATTGATAAATTTTGAGATAAGTGATGTAATGCATTGTGAGAACTACTAACAGCATCATCTCATCTTAAAAGGTATCCTACAGCTCAATACTCTGAATTGTTCCTCATTTCCATGCTTTTTGATGCCCTTCGTTCTCATCAACTTAATCTGCATTTTCACATTGACATATCAGTTCATTATGTTTCTTTCCACATTTACATGTTGGTTTTAGCTTGAAGGTATAGAATTTATGAGTTGAGAGGATAGAAGGTATGTCAGATGATGGCTGATCAACAATATCTATTTATATAAGAGAGCCTTGTAAAGGAAGCTGGGATGAAATGCTACTTTTTGCACCTGACATATTTGAAAAGAATTAGAAAATCATGGATAAGCATTAGGTAGACTTGGATACGGAGTTGTTGTAAGCAAAGCAGAAGCAAAAGGACTCTGTATACTGAGAAAAGGGCTAGTAAAGACCACTGATGTTCTAGTGAAGATATCCCTCTTGACCAAGTTATTAAATCATTAGGACAACAATAAGGTTATTTTTAACAAATTAAATGGACAAATTAATGCCTGCCAAATACTAATATTATCCATCTGGGAAATTCAACCATAGTGTATGATTTGAGATACCAGGATTATTTCCTGTATGCAGCCAACATGGTGTCTGAAATCTCACCACAGGAACTATTACTCCTTCCTATTGTCATTTTCCCCCATTAACACAGTGATTCCAGGCAAGGATAGCACAATTTTCTCCAGGATTTTAACACATATATATCAGTACACACAAGGGTGTATAAGCTTAAAGAATATGGGCCTCCCTGGTGGCGCAAGTGTTTAAGCACAGCACTATGAAGCTACTCACAGCCTCTGCAGCACAAGTTCGATCCCTGGCAAGCCAGGGAGCTACCCACATGGTGCAGCAGATCTCTCCTGTCTTGCTCACTGCTCCCCTCAGCAGTGTATTTCAGTCAGTCTGCCTGTTCTGTTTTCTGCTCTGTCTCTGGTGAATCCTCTCACCTCCATTCCCCACACTTCTGTCCTGTACCCCAGGTCTTGTATGCATAAATAAATAAATATTTTTTTTAAAAAAAGAATACCAGATACTATATCGATTAAAAATAGGAAACTGGGGCCTCCCTGGTGATGCAAGGGGTTAAGCACCACACTATGAAGCAATTTGCAGCCTCTGCAGCACGATTTCAATCCCTGGTCAGCCAGGGAGCAACCCACATGGTGCAGCAGACCTCTCCTGTCTCACCCTCTGCTCCCCTCAGCAATGTACTTCAGTCAATCTGCCTGTTCTGTTCCCCACTCTGTCTTTGGTGAGTCCTCTCACCCCTCGCATCTCTGGCCTGTACCCCAGCTCTTGTGTGCATAAATAAATAAAATCTTTTAAAAAAATAGGAAACTAAAGAAGAAAATTTCTTCTACCAGAACAAATTATATTCTATTGCCAATAGAACACCCCTACAAAATGAAATTTATTTTCTCTTTAGTATAATTGATTATTTTACATTTTTAAAGGGCAGATTTATTAGGAAAAGAAGAAAGAAAAAGTGAGCACCTGTATAATCACAGGTGGCAGGAGAGCTTTCACTACTGCTTTGCAGGAGTAAACGTTTTGTGAAAGGAAACACCTGAATAGTCACAGGTTTGAAATTTTAATTATATCAGAAATGTGAGGCTCAGTTTTTCCTTCTTATACATTAGTTATTTTTATGTTTAATCATGTATTTATTTCTATATTTTTCTTATGAAGGTAATGATTGATTTACAAAACTGTATGCTTCACAAATATAGGATCCCACCTTTTCAGGGGCCTGCTTCTTCATTACACCCACCATCAATATAGCCATAGTCCTCCACCACAGTCCATTGCAAAATATATGTTTTACAAGATATTTTTAACATCAAAGAAGGTCAGCACTGACTCTTCGCAAAGATTGCAATTCAAAAAATAAAACATTTTAATACAACTTTCTTTTAATTGAATCACTGCAAGGGTCTGAGGATGCAGAAGAGAGAAGTGATTTAAGACCAGCATTACTAGAATGTAACCAAAGCAGTTTTGTGGCAAAAGGAAACCTGAAGAAATAGATTTTGCCCAGTCCTGACATGATACTGTGAGATCATTCTTTTCCTCTCTGAGCCTCAATGTCTTTTTAATTACAAATAGCTAACATTATACTTATAATGTTATAGTGAAATTGAAAATGATTACATACAAAAATCATCAAGAACAGTTCTTGATATACAGTAGTATTTAGTAAAATGTTGGCTATTATATTATCACTTTATTGCACTATGGAGCAAGGCAGCAGGTGAGTTAGAATTAAATCAGCATTATAGAGGGTAGTTTATTGAGAAACAAAACGAGGAGTTAGGTCTGCAGTTAGTCACCATATTAATATAAGAGACTGGATAAAAATGCAATAGATTTTTCAGATCCTGTTGACAACTTACACATTAATGTAGCATGTAGATATGGCTTAAGTTGAGATTTGTGGTTTCACTGCTGTGTAGGAATGAATCTTTAGTTAGTGCAGACTCAACAGAAATTTTCCATTGATTCTTTATATGCTCTAGTGTAATTATGCTTTTCCAACATATGATAAGTTACCATGTCATTGTTACTCCATAGAAAATTAATTTCTAGGGCATTTATTATATATTCCTTCCAATCTAAAGAGTTATATATTTGAATTACAGAGCACATATTTCAGATAAGCTTTAACTAATTGTTGACACAGATTTTGTGCTAATTTTGGGGGGAATATAAAGAGGAATAAGACAGTGTTTGAGGTGTTTATACAATGACAAAGTATATGGAGCAAAACTATGATAGCAACAAATGAAAGTATGGGTTTTGTTCATTTTCATCTTTTATTCCAAAATGAACTCCTGTAGAAAACATTTATTGCACCCTCATTATAAAAAAAAACTCATTATAGAGAATAGGAGAGTTGAGTGGATTTTCTTTTTAACCACTGCATGGTAAGTCTCAGCATAGTACACACCTAATAAATACTAATTATAATTTTAATTTATATAAGTGTTCTTGATTCTATGAGAAAAGGGGTTATTTGGCTCTTCTTTTCAAGAATTTCTGAACACCTAGATTATTGCAAATATTTCATCTATGGATAACCATCTAGTAAGAATAAATTACTTCAAATTCTATTGCTCTTGGTTGACTTAAAAAGTAAACCATTCACAAAATGAAAAATATATATATATACATATACAAATAAGCAATCTGAGATTGCAATGGATATAAAAATGTTTTGGACCTTTCCTTGCCAGTATAAAAGGAGGTCATCTGAAGTTCAAAAGACATATATAGAAATACAAATAACAAGAAAAATGTTGAATAGCTTAAAGCTAGTCCACACATAATCTATATAGCATAACCAACTTTGATGTATTAGATGTAAAATGGAATACAATTTATTTCAGCCATTATCAACCTAGATCACCATTTGATCTTCAATTTATGTTGAAATGACACCACAGTTTTTAGCACAATGCACAATGTTTTATAAAATGTCTGACTTTTGGGTTTTAATCTGATAATGCTGTTTTATCTGAACAAAGATTGACTTAAAAAAGTTGTTCTGTCAAACAAGAAAAATTCCAAAATGAATACAGAGAAGATGCTATGTAATTTTTTTTTCTTTAAAAATATGTCTAGGTCAATCAAATATCGTTTTATCCCAAGGGTATTTCAGAATTGGTGGGTAAATATATACAAGGCAGGAAAATATATATCAATAGTTTATACACCTTTTTAAGTTTATCTGATCAGAAGAATATATTTAATGATACTACTCTTGAAATATACATTAATTCTTCAGCAAAGTTCTCAGCTTTTCCTAAGTTTTATTTTCTCATTATCTGCCACCTAGGCCATGAAACTTTCTTCTTTCTGCTCTGGTTATTATTATTTTTTAATTTTTTAAATATTTATTTTACTTATTTATGCATACAAGAGCTGGGGTGTAGGCCAGAGTTGTGTGTGTATGGGGAAGGGGGGGAGCTGAGAGGAGTCACCAGTCAGAGTGGGGAGCCGAACAGGCAGATCTACTGAAATACACTGCTGAGGGGAGTAGAAGGCAATACAGGAGAGGTCTTCTGCGCCATGTGGGTAGCTCCCTGGCCAGGGATTGAACTCCTGCTGCAGTGGCTGCTGATAGCCTCACAGTGCTAGAACTTAACCCCTTGTGCTGCCAGGGAGGCCCCTGACCTGGTTATTCCTATTCTACCTTTACCTGCCTTCTATTTAAGATGTGCTATCATCCCTACACTCTTTCCACATTCTTCTAAAACTCTACTACTGTTTGTTCAACTTTGTAACCTTCTTTCACATTCTCTTTCCCACAGATTTCCAATTAATGACAATAATGGAGAAGGGGAAAGCCATGTTCTACTATTTTACTGAATAAATTATAACTGATAGTCTCTCAAGGTGAATGACTAAACTATAAATTAAAATAAATTTTAATTTGGATAATGACATGTTTGAAATAATTTGGGAATCTCTCTTAAATAACAACTTAATTGAGATATAATTCATAGACCAAAACTTCACTCCTCTAAAGTTCCCAATTTAGTGTTTTTTTTAATCATATTCTCAGTTATGCAGTCATCATTATCTAAATATAGAACATTTTCATTATCCCAAAATAAAATAACTTCATACCCTTATCAGTAACTTCCTATTCCCCCATCCCTACAGCCTATGACAATCATTTGTTCACTTCCAATCTTTGTCTATTTGCTTATTTAGCACAGATAATTCATATCAGCTAAATCATAAGACATATACATTTTCTTTTGTGAAAGTGATTTTTTTCTCTCTTATATAATCACCAGTGCCACGGATTGATACTGGTTCTGCCCCTATATAAACACCATAATTTGAATATCTGTCTTTGCTATAAAAAAACTTGCATTTATTTGGGGGCTGGGTAGTTTCCCCTACTTCTAGTGATGATTTAGCTTTTGATACCTTTCTTATTTGTTCAGTTGTATATTTGCTTTAAAATTAGACAATTAAAAAAATTCATCATAGAGGCCTCTTCCTTGGATTTTAATTTTTATTCAGGACCAAAGATAAAACTCCAAAGTCAAACTCTAGATATCTAGTGTAAGTGTAAGGCTATAGGGCAGGCGGGAGAGGGAACACAATGGACTATGGTGGGAGGACTATGGGTGCCTTGGTTGTGTATGTGTTGTGGTAGCAGACATCTGAAGAGGTGGAATCCTGTATTCCCAAATCATATACATGTTGTAAACCAATGTTACCTTAATAAAATATGTGTGTGTGTGTGTGTGTGTACACACAAGACTCCAAAGTCAGTTATCAAATACTTCACTTTGATTATTAGCCTCACTGTTGGAAGCTCTCAGTTGACTCCTTCAAGAGGTCACTCTTGCCTCACATGTCTAGGGTTGGTGACCAGGGGCTTGAATTCAGGCCCCATGAGTGATAATGCTGAGACTTAACCCCTAGGCCATCAGGGATGTCCCTCTCTGGCTCTTCAACAGACTTCCATTGCCTTCTGCTGCTCTGGCTTCTCATCCTCACTAGCTCCAGGCTCTTCTCTCCTATCCAATAACCGACTCAGTAGCTGTATATTCCGTGAGATTTTCATATAGTATTTCCTATAATCACTTTGATTATTTACCACTTTCTCTTGTTCTCGTGTTGTTCAGAATTTAGACATTTATGTGAACCTCTAATTTAAGGACTATTATATGTCTTCTTCGCCAAAATTTATGTTTTAGTTTTTATTACGATATATCACCTCAAAATTTGACCCCGATTACCATCGTCTTCCTATTCTTTACAACGCAATTTCCAGTCAGCATTCATTTGTCCACTGATTTTTAATCTCGTTGTGTAAATTGTTTCATTTAATAGCTTAATACTCTGTGTGGTTTACATTCCAGTTATTTCATTTATTGGCTCTATAATGTTATATGTGCTGTACTTGTTTTATTTCTGATCTTATTTCATAGATGTTAAATTCTGCCTAACATTCAACATTTTACCACAAACATTTGAGAAGCTTACATTTTCCATTGCCTATCCTTAAAAAAAAAGCTTCTAAATCCATCATAATTTTTTAGCATATCTGTCATATTCCAGGAAATTTGCCAGGTGCTGGAAATATAGAAATGCATAACAGACATAACAGTCAAATAACCAGACAGGAGTTAGGGAACTAAATAGTTTTCAACAGGTATCTGGTCTCCTTGTATTTCCTTTTCTGTTTAATACAAAAGCACAAGAGTTGTTACGCTCCAGTGAGTCCCAGAAATAGCCTTCTCATTTCCAACCAGGGCAATAGCTTGGATAGCATTTCTTTTCTTCTTTCAAGGACATTGGACCCAGTTCATTGTTTGTGGTTTCTTTTCCTACAGGGCTTTTCAAATTCTAACTACCCATTTAGATCTTATACTTTAAGATCTCTTTGAGGATTTTTGCTATATTCACATAAATGAATAGACTCTACAAACTGTCAATTTCAAAATAAGATGAACTAAATTCTAAAGTGTAATTTCATGTTTCAGTTATCTATCCTACTTATAAGTGCTTATTGCTAACAATTAAGTTCACAATCATATTTAATGATTAACCATAATTAATTAAATTTATAACTAAAATATTTTGAAGCTTAAACTGGAATGCAGGTATATAAAAATGTTCAACATTTTTTTCATGTGCCTGTAGTTCATCTACATGTTTTGTGTGAAGAATTGTCTATTTAGATCTTTTGTCCATTTTTTCAATTGGGTTGTTTGTTTTTTATTGTTATTGAACTCCATTAGTTCTTTATATATTTTGGAAATTAAATCTTTTGGACATATGTTGTGCACCTAACTTCTCTCAGTCTGCAGGTTCTCTTTTTGCCTTTTTGGTGGTTTCTTTCCCTGTACACTTTCTAGCTTAGTGTAGTCCCATTTGTTTACTTTTACTTTTGTTTCCCTGTTTGAGTTTCCAAAATACATCTCCCAGTTGATGTGAAGGGATGTAGTGCCTCTGTTTTCTATGTTTTAGGTGCCTATCCAAATCTTTAATTCATTTTGAAGGTTTTTTCTTTTTTATGAAGTTAAATAATGTTATAGTTTCTTCTCTCTCTCTCTCTCTCTTTTTTTTTTTTTATTGTGACTGTCCAAGTTTCACAAAACTGTTTCTTGAAACGGCTTTCCTTTCTCTACGATTTGGCTATTTAACTGGCAAACGTTCCTTATTTGTAGGAGTTTGTCTCTGGACTTTCAATTCTATTCTGTTGGTCTATGTTCTGTTTTTGTTCCAATAACATATTGGTGTGTTTACTATCACCTTGTGGAATAGTTTGAAGTCACAAAGATTAATTTTTTATTTTTCTTCTTTTCTCCGAAACTCACTGATTATTTGGGATCTTTTGTGGTTCCATACCAATTTTAGAACTATGTGTTCTTTCTATGTCTTTGAAAAATGTCATTGAGATTTTGGTTGGTATTGCATTGAATCTGTAGATTGCTCTAGGTAATGTGCCCATTTTAACAATGTTTATTATTCCTATCAATAGACATAGGATTTATTTCCATTTCTTTGAAATTCTTCTTTAATAACTTTTAAAGAAGAAATTATGTGTCAAATTTAAAAACATTGTTAACTGTTTAACAGTGTCAGTTTTCCCTGCATAGGTCATTGACCTCACTTGTTAAGATATTTTATCTTTTTTTTTGGTACAATTGTGAATGGATTGTTTTTAAATTCCTCTTTCCTCTGATTCATTATCTTTATGTATACAAGAGCTGGGGTACAGGTCAGAGATGCAGGGGGGTGAGATGATTCACCAGAGACAGAGTGGGGAACAGAACAGCCAGACTGACTGAAATACACTGCATATAGAATTTGTATTTGTTTGTATCCTGCCACTTTATTGTATTCATTTATTTTTTCTACTAGTTTTTTTGTAGAATCCTTTGGGTTTTCTCTGTATTTTAATATGTTATTGGCATATAATGATAGTGTTACTCTTTTCAAGTATAAATTACTTTCAAATATTTTATATACATTATTCTGTCATATATAAATAGTGATACTTTTAGTTCTTCTCCAGGATAAATTGCTTTCATATATTTTTCTTGCTGAATTGTGCTGACTAGGCTTTCAAAACTGTATTGAAAATAGTGGTATAATTGGACATACCACAGGGGAAACACTATTATATTTTCAACATTGAGTATAGTCTTAGCTGGATGGCCAGAAAATATTCAACTCTAGTTTTCTTGATCACAAGTTCTATTCCATGATCTCTTTTTGCACTTTTCTGTCTTTTATTGAATTAGGGCATGCATTTCTAATAGTTCTTACATGGTAGAACAAAAATAAACTTGTGCATACACTCTATTTTCATATTCAAAGACTGCATCATTATTCAATTAATGGTGCCTACAATAGTGTTGCTGAGAGGCAAGATTAAGGGCACTACTGACTCAGTCAATGATGTTAACAATCCTATAAATCAAACTCCTGGTGAAAATTCATAATCATCTAAATTTAAAATAATTTTCTAAAATGATAAAATTAGTCAATTTGTTTTTTCTGAAACATCAGTATTTTCTAATAAGACCTGTCCAAGCGATTCTCACTTTATGGGTATGGTTAGTAATTGGCCCTATGCCAATGTAAGAAACAACTTTACAATAGATTAACACAATTCTCTTAATATATAGAATACTGTAAAATCCACAAAAATCAAGTACCATACCTATTACAGAGTCTGTACAGAGGTGACCCTTAATGGGTCGTTGTGGCTGATGAAATTAAAAGTCTTCATGAAGCAACATGATTTTTATTAACAGAGAAAATTGTAGAGTCCTGTATGTTTTTCCTACATAACAGTCCTAGATATCTGAAATTATCAGACCTGAAAATGTTTACAAAACTGCAGAATTTTTATATTTTTCACTTTTAATATTAATATATTATAAAAGCAGTTGACCTTGATCCCTGAGAATATTAGTTATTAATGTAGTTCATACTTCCATTTTATAATCTTATGTCTTATCCTGAAGCTGGTTTTAATCTGATTAATTACTCTTATAGAAAGGGAGTAAGTAGAGGAAAAAGGATGCATATTCCAGAACAAAAATGCCTCATGTAGGAGCAGGACTGGGCCACAGTGCAGGTTTTCTATGATCCAGCAGACCAGGTATAGGAGGAGTCAGAGTCCTCAGTGTTTTTTTTTGCAGGTCTTTTATTGGGATTTAGCAGGTTCATGGCAGGCAGGGGTGCTGGGGGACCGGGAGGCTGGCAGGTCTCCCAGCCCCCAGCAAATCTTCACTCTGTTTAGGCTCTCCGGCGTTCTCTCTCTCTCTCTCTCTCTCTCTCTCTCTCTCTCTCTCTCTCTCTCTCTCTCTCTCTCTCAGCTTCTGCTGCTCCTGTCTCGGCTTCTGCTGGCGTCCCGTGACACCTCCCTTAAAAGCCCAGTCTTAGCCCAGGTGAATCCCATCTACCTATGCCCACACCCTCCTCCAGGTGCCTGCCATCAGGCATGCATTCAGGACCGCAAGAATCCATCATCTATCCTGATGGCAGAAAAGCCTGACATTTTTCCTTACCCTACACTCCTCCACACTTTTTAAAATGTATGTCTCTTGATAATTTTCTGTCCTTGTTTAAAATGCTAAATAAGTCTATCTTTAGTGGAAAAAAATTGAAAAAAAGGAGTTACTTTGAAAATATGAATATTAGAAAATAACATTTATATTGAAAAATCCCACATTACCGTTTCTTCCCACTCTGGAAAATGACCACTTTTCTCCTTGTTCCAAATGTATATATTTATCAATGATGCACGTTTTCCAAGTAATGATATTAGCTTGTTTTCCAAGAAAGAATTCAAGAGTAAAGCTAAGGAATGGCAGTGGGCCCTGTGTGATTAGTAGGAAGATAACAGGTGCCTCTAAAGACTTCAAAGGAGAAAAACTGATTATTTCTAACTCAGGAGCCCTGGCAGTCAGCTGAGATATAGTAGGGTATAAACTGCACCTGAAGTTTTAGCTCTACCGGTGATTCTGACTCCATTCATCTGAGGAGGGATCGGAGCACTGGCATTTTTTAAAAGATCCTTTGGTAATTCTAAACAGTCAGTTGAAGGATCACTGAGGTTGGAAAAAGAAAAAAAAGAAAAAAGGGAGGAGAGAGAAGTAAGTATTTATAGTGCCAGGAACACTGGTGAGAGCTGAGGCACATAAGCAGGAAATAGTGATAGGCATGAATAGATTCATCATTGGATGTTTTAGAGAAGTCATGGTTTGCACCAAATACAAGTGTGGTTAAGGTTTACTTGTGGATACTCAAATTACTTAAGAGATTCCAATTCAGTCTGTTCCTGTGAAATCCAGTTTCTGTATTCCAATCCTGTCCTGAAGCTGACTCTGCTGCAATGTCACATGGAACAGTCTATTCAATCTATTCAGATGCAGTAGTATTTTTCAGGAAATAGTTGAGAGGTCTGATGACTATGATTAATTATATATTAATCAAGAAAAGTTTGCTGAGTATGTTAGATATTTTTCAGGTGCTTGAATTTAAAGTACCAGTTGGTTATGGATGTTACTCAAAGAATTAAGTTTAAAATGGGGTGATGTAAACAATAATAACATTAATTACCATTTATCTTTATTCTTAATATATTTTATTGCATCTATGTTTGTATATCAGTGTAGGGTAAGGTAAAAAAATGTCAGGCTTTTCTGCCCTCCCGCCATCAGGATAGATGATGGATCCTTGAGGTCCTGAATGCATGCCTGATGGAGGGCACCTGGAGTAGGGTGTGGGCATAGGTAGATGTGATTCACCTGGGCTAAGACTGGGCTTTTAAGGGCGGCGTCACGGGGACGCCAGCAGCAGCAGTAGAAGCGAAGCAGAAGCTGAGAGAGAAGCCGAGAAGAAGCAGAACGAATGCCAGAGAGCCCAGATAGAGTGAAGACTTGCTGGCCTCCCAGCCCCCCAGCCAGCACCCCTGCCTGCCATATGCCTGGTGAACCCCAATAAAAGACCTGCAAAAAACCACTGAGGACTGTGACTCCTCCTTTACCCGGTCTGCATGGGATCAGAAAACCTGCACACAGGTCCATTCCTGCCCCTACAATTGGTGTAAGTCAGCAAGATGATCCATGCAGACGGGTATGGAGCCCTCCGAAGACCTGGAGGGACTAAGGAGTAACAGACTGTGTGAGCTTGTGACGATGCTGTAGGCGCCATGGCGGCACAGAAGGTGGACACCATCCGGGAGCTGCGGGACAAGACATCAGCTGGAGGAGGAGACGCCCGAGAGGACCAGCCAATGACCCCTGAGGTAGCAGAATCACCGGCGAAAAGAGGACCATGATTTGGAGCTCGCCAATGCTGATGCAGGGAGAGGCCAAGAGACTTGGACTGATGGACTGACAATTGAACTTGGACTGACAATCCTGCCAGAAGGCAGAGGACCTTGCAGGTTGATATGTTTTGGGACCCTGGGGGTGGAACAGTTTTGTTTGTAAACCCCAGGAGATGGGAATCTGGGGGTGGCCAGTGGACCTTGATGGCCAAAAGCAGCCTGTGCATGCCCAGCAGCCAGGTGGAGGAGAAAAGCCAACTGAGAAGGCAAAAGCTGGTACTGATGCTAAGTTGAGAAGCCCTGAGTGGCTGTTAAGCAGCCTGAGTATGCTGAAGACCTGTGAGTCTCGTAAAATCACCTGTGGGTGATGCCCTGTTCATTCTTGAGTGAGGGTGAGGAGCTGAGGAACCCGTCCTTGGGGGACGGGTGGGGAACGTGGCTTGGGGTGGAGCCCAAGCCAAATGTAGAGTTTTGGATCCCCGACCCATGTGCTTGTGCAGTGGGTTGGCCTGAGTGCAGGGGTCTGCGAGTCACATTGGTGGCTATGAAGGCCGAGTGTTGGAGCGACTGCAGACAGAAACCCTGAGGGTTGGCGATTACCCCCAACAGAATAGAATCGCCAATCCCAGAGCTAGTGCATCCTGGGGGTGGATGCTGTGTGTGGCTTGTAGCCGAGACTACGGCCAGAGAAGGCCAGGAAGCCCGACGGCTCCTGGTGTGTTACAGTAGATGCTGTGAGTGGTTCCCCTCCCTCGTATGAGCAGTGCCTTCGGCAGCAGATTTGGTGGCTCATCTGCTGGTACTAATAATAGTCTTTTGCACTAGGTTGGGGCCCTGCCTGGACTTATTTGTGTTCTGTTGTATTTTGTTATATTGTGATGTATTTGCTTTTGTGGGTCATGGTTGCATTGTTGTGTTTGCTAAGAAAGTTGTGTATGTGTGAATTATATGGCAGAAAACCCTGAGGGGGTGGACTGTAGGGTAAGGTAAAAAAAAAGTCAGGCTTTTCTGCCCTCCCGCCATCAGGATAGATGATGGATCCTTGAGGTCCTGAATGCATGCCTGATGGCAGGCACCTGGAGTAGGGTGTGGGCATAGGTAGATGTGATTCACCTGGGCTAAGACTGGGCTTTTAAGGGCGGCGTCACGGGGACGCCAGCAGCAGCAGTAGAAGCCGAAGCAGAAGCTGAAAGAGAAGCCGAGAAGAAGCAGAACGAACGCCAGAGAGCCCAGATAGAGTGAAGACTTGCTGGGGGCTGGGAGGCCTCCCAGCCTCCCAGCCCGCACCCCTGCCTGCCATATGCCTGGTGAACCCCAATAAAAGACCTGCAAAAAACCACTGAGGTCTCTGACTCCTCCTTTACCCAGTCTGCATGGGATCAGAAAACCTGCACACTGGTCCATTCCTGCCCCTACAATCAGGTACTGTGCTAACTAATCCTTTTATGTATATTGCATCATGTTTTATTTCTCATCTCCCCAACATTACAACATTCTAAAATAGAAACTGTTTTTATCTCTTTTTCCCATAAGGAAGGAGAGAATTTGCTCCCAGGACCTCCTTGATGGTGCAAGGGGTTAAGCACAGCACTGTGAATCTACCCACAGCCTCTGTAGCAGGAGTTTGATTCCCCGGTGGTCCAGGGAGCAACCCACATGGCGCAGCTGACCTCTCCAGTCTTCCCTACTGCTCCCCTCAGCAGTGTATTTCAGTTAATCTGCCTGTTCTGTTCCCCACTCTGTCTCTGGTGAATCACTCACTCCCAACACTCTGGCTTGTGCCCCAATTCTTGTATGCACAAATCAATCTTTAAAAAAAAAGAATTTGCTCCTAAGCTTCTGACCTTAGATTATAAATAGACTGTGATGCCACAAGTGAGATAAAGGAAAGAAAATAATGACTATTTTTACAAAAAGACTATTTTAAAGTTCATGTGAATTTGTGGGTTTAAAATTCCATAGTTTTATGACAGAAGATAATATTTTTTTTTTATGTGCCCATTACAAAGCTCTCTCATCTCATAGTTCTATGTAATTGCTGCTTTAGGTTGTTTCAGTATTGAAATAAGTACATTAAAAATAAGTTAGTCAGGGCCTCCCCGGTGGCGCAGCGGTTGAGCGCTGGGTTGCGAAGCTGCCCGCAGCCTCTACAGCACCAGTTCGATCCCCGGCTGCTCCCCGGCCACCGGAGGAGGGTCCCACATGGCGCGCAGACCTCTCCTGCCGCCCGCTGCTCCCTTCAGCAGTGTACTTAGGTCCTTCTGCCTGCTCTGCTCCCTGCTCTGACGCTGGTGAATTTTCTCACTCTCCCGTGCTTCTGACTGTACCCAGTGCTTGTATGTATAAATAAATAAATAAATAAATAAATAAACAAAAAACAAAGAGTTCTCCTTTAAAAAAAAAAGCTAGTCAAACCATTCTTTAGCACTCTAACTTGTTGGAATTTAGTTGAGCTTATAAATTTTATAAAGGGGCCCAGGTGGTCTAGGGGTTAGGTCTCAGTGCTGTGGCCTTTATGGCCTGAGTTTGATCCTGGCTAGCGAGCAAACCCACATATGGTGCAACAGACCCCTCCAGTCTCACACAATGAACCCCTCATCAATGTATTTCAGTAGATCCACTGGTTTTTCTCCCCACTCTGGTGAATCCTCTCACCTCTAGCACCTCTGGCCTATATCCCAATTCTTCTACATAAAAATAAAAAAATTAAAAAATACATAAAACCAAGTACCCTTCAGAAATCAATACATACAACTTTGTCTCAGAGAACATGATCAGTTCCAGAATCCAGTAACTGAGTCCAGTAATTAGTGAAAATACTTAAATATTAACAAGAATTAAATTTGATGCCCTACAACTGACATATTAATAATTTCAAAAATATAGGCTATCAAGATAAATTTCTTCAGACGATAGCAGTTATTAAATTATACAATCAATTTGTGGTAATTTATTTCTAATAACTTGCAGATTTGCTTTTTATAGTCTGTGATAAGTAAGGTTACACTCATTTCTCCTGAAATCCAGACAATCAGAAACATAATACTACATATTTTAGAGATTGATAAATTAGGTTATAAATCAGGTAAGATGAACTGACATTCCTTATACTTGAGAAAATTATGAGAAAAAAGGTCATAGATGATTTATTATTAAATCAGTAACATTTGGATAAGCAAACCAAAATTCCCATTCTATGCAAATTAAGTATTTTACCAACCTAGGAATTACTTCAATAAAGGACACCAGGTAATAGCCCTGTAAGGTAAGGTAAAAAATCAGGCTTTTCTGCCCTCCCGCCATCAGGATAGATGATGGATCCTTGCGGTCCTGAATGCATGCCTGATGGCGGGCACCTGGAGTAGGGTGTGGGCGTATGTAGATGGGATTCACCTGGGCTAAGACTGGGTTTTCAAGAGCTGCGTCACAGGGACGCCAGTAGAAGCAGAAGCCGAGCAGAAGCCAAGAATGAAGAAGCCAAGAAGCCAGGAAGCCGAGAACGAACAGAAGCCGAGAACGAACAGAAGCCGAGAAGGCTGGAGAGCCCAGATGGAGTGAAAACTTGCTGGAGGCTGGGAGGCCTGCTAGCCTCCTGGCCCCCCAGCACCCCTACCTGCCATGTACCTGGTAATCCCAATAAAAGACCTGCAAAAAACCACTGAGGACTCTGACTCCTCCTTTACCCGGTCTGCTGGATCCTAGAAAACCTGCATTGTGTCTATTCCTGATCTTACAAGCCCCTATTGTGGTAGGAGGATGGCAGAAGAAGTGGATATGGAAAAGTCAAATTTCTTCATGATTTATTACCAATCTTGAGAAGAAAGTCATATCCCTAACTCTGTTCCAAAGCTTGTGGATAATATTGTTTTCCATAATCTGGCAGTTTTAGTTTATCAACTTCTTTTTTTCCCCAAAGATTTATTTATTTATTTGTTTGTTTGCTTGTTTATTTATTTGTTTGTTTATACAAGAACCAAGATACAGGCCAGATGTGTGGGAGGGTGAGAGGATTCACCAGAGACAGAGCAGGGAATAGAACAGGCTGACTGATGAAATACACTGCTGAGAGGAGCAATGGGTGAGACAGGAGAGGTCTGCCTTACCATGTGGGCCCCTCGCCAGCTGGCCGGGATCAAACTGGTGCTGCAGAGGCTGCGGACAGCTTCAAAGTGCTGCGCTCAACTGCCTGCGCCACCAGGGGAGGCCCAAGTTTATTAACTTCTAAAGGAAATGATATTTTTTATTTGAGCGCTGTAAGACAGCAATAGTGCAAGTAACAACTTTTTAATCATTCTGTCCTTAACTGGCAATTCAACCTTTCCAGGGTGCCTTTCCAGAATACTAAAATTGCTGTACATAAGCTCAGATATCACCTATGATATAGGTGGGGCTGTCATATCAAGAAAATTAAGGCTATTTTACAATATCACAAGTTTTCTTCTGCTTACTCTTGACTCAGGAATACATAAAAATTACATTACTATTTTTTAGTGGAAACCTAACCATTTCTACATTTTAGTTTAAGAAAGTAGCATTTATTGGGGACTTCTGGGAAGTCACTATTATAAGGGACTATTTCAGTAATACCCTTACCTGTAGTCCCATTAAATGTATACATTAATAACAGTAACAACTACAATTTCTTAAATCTTTACTACTTACTCAGCATTGTGATAGATCTTTCATTACTATTTACTTTTTGTCATACCCTTTGACAGGATGAAAATGAAACTTATGCAGATTGAATTACTCAAAGACACACAGTTGGTAACTTTCAGAGCTGGGAGATTAATTTAATCCTATATGTTACAAAAGGCCATGTTCTTAACTGTTATTCTATCTTTTACCTCCCAAATACTTGGAAGTAGAAAAATTCTCAACAGTTTTGCATATTAATAATAATGATCAACCATATTGCAAATTCTAAGCATCAATTTAAATTCAGGGTGAACAGAAAGATTATTTGAATACATAGTAGACACAAGCTAATTATATTAAAATATTCTGTAATTATTAAATCTATTTTATTTTAAAAAGGTAAGTATAGATAGATATATGATAAGAGAAACTACACCAACAGGGCAATCTCCCTTTTTACTATGTGGAATCAGCCTGCAGATTATTTTCCTTCTATCCCTAATAGTGTTTTTCTATCTCATACCATTTTGCGAAAAATAGTAAGCAAAAGTAGTTAATTTGTTGCATTGATGTCTGCCTACCTTACATCATTTATTAGCTTGGATAAAGGAGGAAAACCCCTATATTAAACTGATGTTTGACCCAATATTTGTGTACTATGGCTTGCTAAGTTGACAAAACTAAGCATCACAGTAAATCTACCTCTTACACACACACACACTTACTAGTGGTATCCGCAAATTTTGATATGTTGTGTTTTCAGCTTAAATATTCCTGGGACTCTCAGTTGGAAAGCTTCAGTATGGCCCTCCCATGGTTTGAATTTCTCACAACATGGTGGCTTATTTCCCTGCAGTGTTTTTCAGTTAATCAATGTTATCTTTTATCTGGCAATGCAGGGAAAAGTGGGGAGAGCGAAAATACTATTTCTCACATTGTTCAAGGTTAATAATTATTTCTAAATAAACTTTTCAAAAGCTGAGGCATATTTGAAAACCACAGGAAAAAATTATCTTGAATATTCTATAAGTAATAAAAGTGAAGTAATAACTTTTTTCATTTTGATTTGTTTGCAGTAGCAACAGAACACTATTATTTTCATATAGTAGTTGAATGCTAACTACAAAATAAAAACTGATATCTAGTCTCTCAAAATACTTAGTGGAGCATCTTTTCATATGTTTATTTGCTATTTGTATATTTTCTTTGCTGAGGTATTTGTTAAGGTTTTTGATCCAGTTTTTAATTGGATTGTGTGATGATGATTATGAATATGGGCTCATCAATTGTAAGAAATAAAGCACACTGATGGGGAATGCTAATATATAACAAATCTCTTTACCTTCCTCTGCATTTTGCTATCAACCTAAACCTGCTCTAAAGAAATGAAGTGCTCAAAAACAAGTAGCCAGTAATTAGAATAGATATTTATCTATAAAGACAGATCATAGGAAATGTCTAGTCATTCCTCTTTAGAGGATCAAAATGAAAATTGATTCAACTAAATTCAATATTTTTATTTGTTAACTTAATAAACACTTAATTCTAATAGTGTTTAAAATAAATTATGTCACTTATGCTCTTGAAAACTAATTTACTACGTCCATTGTCCCCAGAAACATTGAAACATGGAACATGGTTATAGCTCCATTTATACTGTTCATTTGCTTGATTTTTGTTTCTTTATGATCATAGACTATACAGGGGAAAAGAGTATGTTTGACCAAGACCAATCTTTATGTAGCCTTAAATATATTCCAGAGGCTAATGAGTCTTGGTAAATAAAAATTATAATATTTTATACAAAATGGATACAGATAGAGAAAGATTTTGTAGTAGCCAATGTAGTAAAAAAGATTGAACAAACTTCACTGGCAAATATTCTCTCTTTATCATTACAGATAGGAGGAAATGACACCTTTGTTTGATCAATTAGGTAGCCTATCTTAAGGCAGCTATTTTTCAACTCTAGTGAAATCAAGTGGAAATTTTAAACAGCTTTGAGTCAAGATCCTATTGGTGATAGATTCTAATTTAGTGAATCTGATTAGATCTGCCCACGTTTAGTTTTGACAGTCTCTAAGATTATTTTGAACTAGAACTTTTTTTTTTTTTAAGATTTATTTATTTATACAAGCACTGGGGTATAGTCAGAAGCGCGGGAGGGTGAGAGAATTCACCAGAGCCAGAGCGGGGAGCAGAGCAGGCAGAATGACGAAGTACACTGCTGAGGGGAGCAGCGGATGGCAGGAGAGGTCTGTGTGCCATGTGGGACCCTCACCAGGCAGCCGGGGATTGAACCGGCGCTGCAGAGGTTATGGGCAGCTTCGCAACCCAGCACTCAACCACTGTGCCACCGGGGAGGCCCTGAACTAGAACTTTTTATTAAAACTAATCTCCTTTGTACTACCTTTTTTTTTTTTTTTTTTTTTTTTTTTTTTTGGTGGGACCCTTGCTGGTGGCCGGGGATCAAACCGGTGCTGCAGAGGCTGCGGGCAGCCTCGCAGCCCAGCGCTCAACCTCTGCGCCAGCAGGGGAGGTCTTACTTTGTACTACTTTTTGAAGTATTGTTGGTAAAACTTCTCAAAAATGTGGAGTATTAAATGTTATTTCAAATGTACTGCATCAGAAGTTTGCAAGTTGGGGCCAAGAGTCTATACTTTAACACATACCCTAAGTGATTCTTATTATTTTGCCAGTTATAAATTTTTGAAAAACAAAATATTAGTATTTCATTATTTATAGTTGTCTGAACTTAAAAAGTATACAGATCGCAAAACTATCACATACCTTATTGGTATCATTAAATGGTATGTATATTTACAGTGAAATAATTAATATGGGGTGAGTTTTATAAACAAAATCCTAGAAATAAAATCTTTAATTACTAACAATTTGTTTTATCAATTTGTTTTGTTCTGCTGTCATTTCATTTCTTTTTTTTTTTTAATTTTATTTATTTTTATACAAGAACCGGAGTACAGGCCAGATGCGCTGGAGGGTGAGAGGATTCACCAGAGACAGACTGGGAAGCAGAACAGGCAGACTGATGAAACACACTGCTGGGGGGAGCAGCAGGTGAGACAGGAGAGGTCTGTGCTTCACCATGTGGGAGTCTCGCTGGTGGGCTGGCATTGAACCCACACTGCAGAGGCTGCAGACAGTTTCACAGTGTGGCTGCTCAACTGCCTGCACCACCAGGGAGGCCCTGTCATTTCATTTCTTTTATCAGTTTTAGTTCATATCATTGCAAGATCAAAGGGAAAATCTACATGTCTATAATCCCCTGAATAAGCATATTTGTGTCCACAAAAATGGAAGGAAAAAGTAATCTTTCAGATTTAGTGAATACCTTAGAGATTGAAGTGGAAATATGGATAAGAACACTAACTTAAAAGGACTGGTTTATCTATCTTATCATTTACTCAATTACGATTAATATATTCCTGATAAATTCACAATTGGTAGATATGTCAGAAAATGAACTTATCTTTCAGTTCAACTCCAGCAGAGGGAAATATTTTTCTCTCCCTGTAAACTGAGTATTGTACAAGGTTATAAGTCATCATTTAGTGTTTATATATATTTTTATGATCTTCTAAGTTGATAAGAATAGTTAAGGTAGTTTTGTCATTCGAAAGGTAGAGTGGCAATCTCTGATATGTTTTAATTTTCCTTTTGTGAAGGGGAAGGTAGTATTGTTCAAACACATGAAAACAGGATAATTATTCGTATTATCAATTTTACTTATGATATTGTTTATCTTAGTCTCTAAATCCAAATCATTTATATTTCAAAACATCATTAAAACTTCTGTTGTGTTTATAAGCTAAATTATTGACAGCCATTATATTCAAGGATTTGTATATATCAAGATTTAGCATGTTTAAAGACAAGGAGGGCTAACTGTGATTCAGATCCCCTGCACACAAGCACAGTCCAATCAGAAAAGTTTCAGCTGAAGAGTTTCAGGACAGATTGTGAAGGAGAGGCCAAAGGCATATTGCCTCTGATCACAATTTCAGTGCAGAGAAAATAACTAGAAAAGTGGCCAGGGCTTGGGAAATATTTGTATATTTCAATAGCATAATAAAACAGACCAAATTTTTTACTGAAAGTCATTTCATCCTTTCACTAGAATAAGAAATGCCTGCTATACTCTATGAGAAATGTTAACTCCCTGCTTCCTGCTTGACATGCACAATGGTTAAGGACTGCTTTTGCATTATTAAACAGAGTATTAAGAACCTGACACACAAACTCATAGAGCTAAGCATTCAGCATTTTAAGTTAAAGAAATGATTTAAAGATGCATAGCTTATAAATCAATTTTAGAGGAATGAATATCTCACATAAGTTGAAAAAGTCAAATGCAGTACCAGATAACATTTGAAATACATTTATAACAGACTTCTATTTACTTTTTTTTTTTTTTTTTTTTTTTAATTTTCTAGAGGCATGTCTTATTTATTTATTTATTATTTGTTTGTTTGTTTGGTTTATACATGCACTGGGTACAGTCAGAAGCGCGGGAGGGTGAGAGAATTCACCAGAGCCAGAGCGGGGAGCAGAGCAGGCAGAAGGACCGAAGTACACTGCTGAGGGGAGCAGCAGGCGGCAGGAGAGGTCTGCGCGCCATGTGGGACCCTCCTCCGGTGGCCAGGGAGCAACCGGGGATCGAACCGGCTGCAGAGGCTGCAGGCAGCTTCGCAACCCAGCGCTCAACCGCTGCGCCACCGGGGAGGCCCTCTATTTACTTTTTGTCATTCCTCTTTTTTATGTGTAAGGAAAATATAGGGATTTTTTAAGGAATATTTTAAAAACATATTTCATATGAGGCTTTTAAGTTATAAAGTTGTCAAAGGGAAAAAAGGTTTAACTAGAAACTTCAAACAACATAGATGATTAAACTGCTTCAGAAGGCTATTTCTCCTACAAAAAAATGTAGACTATGATGAAATAAAATTTTATTAAAAATAAGTAACATAAATGTACTATTTTTGAAACTCTGCCCAAGTGTAAAATTTTCTCAATATACAAAGTTTCTAAAATCCAGTTATGACGATTGTACCTATTGAGCAGTTACCATTTCAAGCAGTGTTTCTAATAACATTGATATGTCATAAAATATAAGTGAAAAGGACAAATTCCTAACAGTGTTTACATTTCTTATTTCATTTTTCCTTAGATTGTTTCACGTTTCTGTCTTTGGATTCTCTAGGATACTTAAGTATTCATAACCAATTTCCATTTGATTAAATATTTTCAAGCTAGCTTTTTACCAACTGCATATATCTAAGAGTTGAAACAGAGTCAGGCTGTGCTAAGGACAAAGAGAAAAACTAAAAACTAAAATCTCTATTCATTTGGATTTTTAATTAATTAAGCTTTCACTATCCTTCTCTAGATAGTGGAAGCTATACATTCTACTGTACATTCTAGATAGGATTCAGAAATACAAAAAAATAATAACTGCTATGATTTTATTAGAAAATTGGGGTCAGAATGGGGCGTTTGCAATTGTATGGGGGAATATAAAAATAAAATTTAATATTTAAAAAAAAAAAAAAAGTATGAGAGTTTGAATTGGGAAAAGCATACCAGATAGATTTCAAAGCTGTTAAGATTTCTAAATTTTCTCTCAAATTGTTTTTCACATGGTCACATTGTCAATCTTATTTCATTCATACAATATTTGAGTCATTCACTTAATTTACTTAGTGTGTTTTTTTTTTTTTTTTTTCAAAAAAGTTTTCTTTACGCACCAACTGATGTAAGTTACTAGGGGAAAATGTACGAAATTTAATGTATTAGTAAATGAATTAAAAAACTAAATGATCATGTAAAATGTTGATATACAGTATATATAGACTGGATTAGTTGACTGTAAGAATAAAATTGTTCCATTTTAACTTTTTTTTATTTTTAAAAGGAGATGGCATATCAATGCAGAAGTAATTTTGGTGATATATATTGTAAGTTTTACTCTATATTTCATGCAATTACATATATCTCCATGTAAAATTCTGGATATTGATATTAAAAATTACAAGTACTGCAATAGTGTAAAATAACCTTATATTTGAACAACTTTATATACCATGTCTCATAAACATAAAACATAGTAATATTCATCAGAAGTGAATGCACATAAAATATCTGATACCTTTAAAAGGTCATGGGAAAAAAAGATACTACTCAGCTATAAAATTGAAATTTTGCCATTTGAATGGAACATGAATGACAGGGAGGGCATTACACTAATTGAAATAAGTCAGACAGAGAAAGAGGAATGCATGTTAAGCAGTTATTATTTCAAGCAGTATTTCAAAAACCCTTATGTGTGACTTCATACATGTGAAAGATAAGCAAACAAATGAGCAAAAGAAACAAAACAAAAGCAGACTTTTATATCGAAAGAACAAAATAGTGGTCACCAGCAGGAAAAGAGGAATGGAATGGATAAATTCGTTACAGGGCATTAATTGTATGGTGGTGAGTTGAAACCAGATTTCAGGTGGTGATCATAATGCAGTATGCACAGTGAAAAATTAAAACGTTATATGTCTGATGCCTATATAATGTCTTAAATCAATATCGATTATATGAAATAAAAAAAACTCATGAGGCTATAAAATGTTAAGAAACTGTAGTAGCTGATATACTTGGAAATCTGTAAGAAGTAGTTGTCGAGTTCAGGAAGTGTAACTAGAGAGAAGGATATTATTAAGAACAGATGGTAAGAGAATTGGTAATAGAATTTGATTCTTATAACACAATTGTAGTAAACATAATTTACAAGAGTCACTTGTAGCCATTTATTTACTTTTAATTCACTTTTTGATATGTGGTTATCCAAGTTTATCACTCACATATCCATGAACTAGTCCTAATTTCATATTATTTAATAATAATAGCATCTGCATGTAAATTAGTTGTATTAAATATGACTGGTCACGGAAACATGATTTTATTAATATTTTGTTACTGATCCTTTAATGGACTATTTCTGAAAATATATTGAATTGAACTCTTTGAAAATTCCAAGAGCATCCCCAACTAAAGCAGGATGATTAAGATATCTGGAAATATTAATTTATCATTAAATAGGGAAAATGTATCCATGTATAGTGACTTCAATAGAAATCAAACATTATAAACCTAGTCAAATATAAATCCAACATTAGAATAATATATAAATAGCCCTCTATGTCTCGAGATAGAGTTAAAAAGAAAAAATAACCTATAAAATAATCTTCATGACCTCTCCAACCTGAGAAAATATATCTTTGCAATTTCATGATTTTTGAAGAAATTAAATTACTATACAGTTTACATGTATTCAATTTTTTAAATATTTTATATGTTATATACTAACAAAACCAAAAGGATCACTAAATTAACAATAAAACTAAATGGAGACTTTGTTTAAAAAAATATTAGAACATGATATTAAAACTGGAGGCTGACATTTTTCCAGAAACTTTGCTGAGATTTAGCGCATGTGGAAAAACTAGTGCTCACTATCAACTATAATGAACAGCAGAAAAGGGTAAAAGGCAATTTCAGAAATAAATGAGAATAATCTCACTTCATCCAAATGGAAAGGAAGGACTAGAATGAAATCACTGTCTTTGAAAACTAGATGACATGTCCTCTTCATAAATCAATACATTGTAAGACACAGCTAATTATAGCATTTTCCCCTCACCCCAGGGGAGTTAAAAAAAAAAAGATACCTATTACAAATGTTAACCCAAAAAAAGAGAGTAAAACATCTTTGCTAGAGACAATACAACTAAAACAAACAAACAAACAAAAACCAGAAACCAAAATACTGGCAGAAATACTCTGATGAGAATATAAGCATAAGAGAAAAATATATTAAATATATTTCATGAATTCTTCAGGCACTTTAGAAAGATATAAATCTAAATTTGTATTCGTATTGACTTAATTAAAAGCATCTAGGAAATGTGCTTTTTCATTCACTATTATATTTTATCTGCAACCTTAATGCATTTTTGTTACTTATTAGTTGTCTGTGTAACCTTTAAAAACTACATGGCAAAATATTTAAGAAGCAGGATATAAGTGGTGAAATTTGGGTGAATTTTCTGCTGCATATACTATGGGGATTAGTTAGAAAGTGCCATTTTAGATTATTTTCTTTATTCATTTTACTAGGCTATTCTACCAATATTTTTTTCTAGAGATTTTCTGCCTATGTGAATATCATAAGTATAACTCTGCTTATTTTCATCCAAGTATTTTCATTCTTTCTGTATTATTTTATCATTGAAAACATTTTTTATTTTCTCATATTTGATAGTATGTGATTTGGGTACTATATTATTTTCATTCTCTATTGGAAAAAATATCCACCTTCAAGCAGAGATCAACAATTCTACTTTCCGAATTGATGAACAATTACTAAAAGATTGGGTGAGAAAAAGTTTGGAAAAACAGATAAAACCTAAGCATAGCAATTATAACATTTAAGAAACTGTGCACTTTGCCATATTGTATTCTAATTAATAGTTTGCATTGATATTAAAGTTATGGATATTTTTATTTCTTCACAATTGGAAAAAAATTACAAAACCCAGAAATAGAACTAGGAGAGGGCTATTAGATATTGAACATTCATCTTAACTTCACAAGATACTAAAAAATGGACTGCAAAGATATATTTAAAAATCTTTTTCCTGGGTACAGTTAAAGAAGAAAAGTATTTGCTGGCACACCATTGAGAAAAAAATATAATGTGGCTTTATTAGTTACCTATCACTGCTGTAACACATTACCACAGACTTAGTGACTTAAGGGAACACAAATTTACTTTATTACAGTGCTGGATGCCCAAAATGGATCTCACTGAGCTAAAATCAATGTGTTGACAAAATGGAGGGGTGAGATATCTTTTGTCCTTTCCAGATTTTAGTGTCTGAGCCCCTTCCTAGTTATGGCCAATCACTCAACCTCTGATTTCATTGTCACATTTCCTCCCTAACCCTCATACCTTTCTCTTATAAGGATGCTTGTGATTATAGTTGGTCCATCTGAAAAGTCTGGGACAAACTCACACTGAATGTCCTTACCTTAATCACATCTGCAAGGACCCTCTTGTCATGTAAATTCATATAGTCAGTGTGCAGGGCTTACAGTGTAGACATTCCTTGGGGAAAGGGTGATGATTCTGTCTAACACAGGAGTTCAAAAGCATTTTAAAGATGAGCATTTATTAGCCTGTCAGATCTAGTATCAGTGTCAACACCCTCCATTTGGCCTTTTCTCTATCTTCAATTAACACACCTAAAATTTTGACTCTTATCCACCAGGAATGACTTTATCCTCAGAGGCCTACACTTGTACACAGTTCCAGCCCTTGCTAGGGTGTATAAAGATTTCCTATGTCAAATTTAGCTTTTCTTGCTGACTCTGATTCCTCTTTTCTATCTGGATGCAATCAGTTGCTCACACCCAAGTTTTTAAACCTTAAAATTGAATAGCTGGTATTGTTTTATATCTTCAATTTTTCTTGTTTATTTGCATATCTATCTCCGTATCTGTTTCACTAACAACAAGTTAAGCTTTAGCCTTACTCTTATTAAAACTTAAAAATTTCTCACATGTCCCTGAGTTACAGGCTACACCGATGCAATCACTGCCCTTGACCCATCACATTATGATATTTCCAAGTAATCTGGGAAGGTTTGATTCTTTCAGATCTTCCTGGAAATATAGGTAAACTTTAATGATATATAAAAATCTATTGATAATTTGAGGGCCTCCCCGGTGGCGCAGCAGTTGAGAGCTGGGCTGCGAAGCTGCCCGCAGCCTCTGCAGCTCTGGTTCGATTCCTGGCTACCGGGCGAGGGTCCCACATGGCATGCAGACCTCTCCTATCGCCGGCTGCTCCCCTCAGCAGTGTACTTCGTCGGTCTGCCTGTTCTGTTCCCCGCTCTGGCTCTAGTGAATTTTCTTACCCTCCCGTGCTTCTGACTATACCCAGTGCTTGTATTAAAACAACAACAACAACAACAAAAACATAGATAATTTGAGTCATGTTTTCTATATTTACTTGTTAATGGGCTCATCAATAATAGTCTGGTTTCAATTTTACCAGAGATCGGACCCATCAAGATTTACGTCAAACAACAGTCTGCTTTTTACGTATTTATCTTGTTTCCTAAATGACTGTCCCATAATCATGCTAATCTCTATTTCAGACCACTGCCTGGTTATCCCAAATTATTAGAAATATAGGAGTAACTATTATAGCTAAAAAGAGATCTTTTCTATTTTCACCAAAGGAAGAAAAAGTCAGAAATTAACAAAAATATAAACTGTCAAAAGTTTGTAAATGGTTTACAAAAACCATCTGGCTAATGGCAAAGCCAATGCTATAATCTATGCCCCCTTAAGACTAGAGTTTACAAAAATGAAGTTGTACTCTCTAAAGAAATATTATAACTCATTTCTCTTGCCATTTAAATAAAAGGAATAGACTAAAGCACTCTATAATATTAACCTTTCTATAACAGATGTTACATAAATTCAAGCAGAATTTTGATTGACTTAAGGATAATAAACAGATTTCATTCCAACATCCATTGCTGCTGTATCAGGGTAATATTAGGAGAGACACAGGAGGAAGAGTGCTCGAGGCTCAAGCCCAGCATTGCCTGAGGGTCAAATACAGATGGAACAAGAAACAATAAATGCCTCTACTGTCTTTGGTGGGGGAAGTGAAGACACATAGAAACATCCCAGTATTGTGGCTCTGAAGAGCTGATTTGTGTGAAATACAACTGAGAATAGAAGATCAGCAGTGTCAAATATGAACTTTAATTTCCCTCACTGCTCAAAACTGGTCATTCTTTCTTGACCTATTCTCTGAGGCTGTACTTCTATAGTGAAATGACATTGTGAAGCAGGACAACATACCAGAAACACTTAAATATTGCTTGTATTTATAATTTGCTGATCTTCTAGTTGTTTTGAGCATTTCATTTTTTATTTGTTTTAAAAGATTTTATTTATTTATTTATACAAGAACCAGGGTACAGGCCAGATGCATGGGAGTGTGAGAGGATTCACCAGAGACAGAGCGGGGAACAGAATAGGCAGACTGACAAAATGCACTGCTGAGGGAAGCAGTGGACGCAACATGAGAGGTCTGCAGCGCCATGTGGGACCCGTGCCAGCCAGCCAGGATCGAACTGGTGCTGCAGAGGCTGGGACAGCTTCACAGCTCAGTGTTCAACCGCCTGTGCCACCAGGGGAGGCCCTCATTTTGAGCATTTTAATGCAAAGATATAAAGGAACAAATTAGTGTAGGATATTAGAACTCACCAGAACAGTTTGTAAAAAGACTTCAACCAAACTCCATGGTGGCAATGATTAGCATTTTGAAAGGCTTTATTTATTCAATTGAAAACATAGCCTAGGGCACTGTCTGTGTTTCCATATTCTTATCAGGATGGATAATATCCATGATGCATTGGCTAACTTAAAATAATAACCTTTATTATTAAGGGACCAAATATTTTCTAACACTATTTTAGCTATCTATTATACAACAAATTACCACACAATTAATGACTTAGAACAGCACACGTGGGCCTCCCCTGTGGCTCAGTGGGTTGAGCGCTGCACTGTGAAACTGTCCACAGCCTGTGCAGCGAGGGTTTGATTCCTGGCCGGCCAGGGAGAGTCTCACATGGCCCGACAGACCTCTCCTGTCTCACCTGCTGCTCCCCTCAGCAGTATCTTCAGTCCGTCTGCCTGTTATGCTCCTGCTTTCTCTGGTGAATTCTCTGACATGTACCCTGTGCCTCTGACATGTACCCCAGTTCTTATATAAATAAAAATAAATCTTTTAAAATAAAAAGAACAGCACATGTTTATTACTCAGTACACTGTGGGAGAGAGGTGAGATATCATCTAGACCATCTAGGAATTCTGCAACCACAGTCGATAGGCCTTTTTGCTTATGTCAGTGTTGGAGATAAGATTCTAAAGGAAATCACTAATTCTTCACTAGATATGACAATGATGTTGGAAATGAAAAGGAAGCCATTGCATGTTCCTTTTAAATATGTAAACAGAAATGTATGCCTATCAAGAAACACCTATCCATCAATTTCAACTTCTTAAAATCAGAATGTATTTACTATATACAACAAATGTGTACACTATATTGAGGCTTTTTTTTTAAATTTTTGTGGGACTCAGTGTCATCCTCAGAGGTAAAGGCCAGAGGAGGGGCCTCCCTGGTGGCACAGGCAGTTGAGCGCAGTGCTGTGAATCTGTCCACAGCCTCTGCAGTGCCCTTTCGATCCCCGCTGGCCTCAGAGGAACCCACATGGTGAGCAGACCTCTGCTGTCTCTCCCGCTGCTCCCCTCAGCAGTATATTTCATCAGTCCCCCTGTTCTGTTCCCCATTCTGTCTCTGATGAATCCTCTCACCCTCCCACGCATCTGGCCTGTACCCCAGTTCTTGTATAAATAAAAATAAATCTTTAAAAAAAAAGAATTAAAAAAAAAACAAAAAAACAGAGGAATAGTCCCACTGAGGCAATGATAACAAAACACAGCTTATTTCCCATATGTCTCTGGGAGGCTATTTTTCCTTGGGAGTAGAGGGAAACTAATCATGTGAAGTAGGTCTTCCTGTTATTTTTTAACATTACCGCATCCCTGCTGACTACTGTACACAATTGTTCATGGACACCTAGCTTTAGCATAAATCAGTATGCTATCTTTTATTAAAAACTCAAACTATTAGTCTATGGTAAGGTATTAAACCTATATTTCATTTTATGTATATACATGGACATATTGGTCTTCCTCATGAACAATGTCAATAGTAGTAATAATATTGTGCCATCATTGCATTTTCTGTACATCAAAAAGAGCATTAATATGAACCAAATTAGCAATCCAGGAAACTTATTTTGCTAAATTTTGAGAAACTGTCAGTTTAATCATCTCTACTTATTCCCCCCGCAGAAGTAGCCCCAGTCTCACTAGTGTATTATAGCTCAACTATATATAACTAAATGGACAAAGAAGAGTTTCTAAGTGGATATCAACCTGACATAATAGCACAAAAAAGCATAATTAATCAATTAAAGCATTTATCCAAAAACTGCATTCATGACTTTTTGGGTGCGTGCAAGACACAGGGATTATAATGATAAATAAGACAATGTCCTTGACATCAAGTCATTTTTCATCTTTTTTATGGAGATGAATAAGCAATCCATCAAATATAATGAGAAAAAAAAAGTGTTACTCAGAGGCTATTAAAGGCTGCTATGGAAGCATATATGGACACAGCGTTACTCAGGGACATTGGAACAGACTTGAGCTAAACTGAAAAATATCTCATTCTGTGATAGTCCTGGTGTTTTAACACATATTTAGTTAACTTGGATAAATGTATCAAAGGCATGCCTATCAAATTTCCAGATAATTCAAAATTGAGAGATTGATTAATTTTGTTAAAAAGAATTATAATTCAAAACAATTCACTCAGCTCAAATAAGTGCCCAATTTTCAAAAATAGAAAATAATTACAATTATATTTAAGAAAATAAAAATAAATAGTAAATTGGGAAGGTTTGGTTTAAAGAGTAAAAAAAAATAAAGAGTAAGACAAATAATTGCAGTCATGTGTTCAATACCTGTCTCATACTCACCTAACTATTTTACAGGCCAGATAAATTAACTTCTACAAGTTTACACAATGGTAATTGCTAGAACCAGTAATTAAAACTAAATCAATCAGTGAGGTTTAGACTGGTATCACAGGTTAGTAGGTAACACATTGTGTTAAGAGGAAATTATAGTTCAAGTTATAAGAATACATAATATATTTGTTAAAATATAAAAATATTCCTATTACATGAAAAGATACGGATTTATGAAATATTTTTGTGTGATGAAAAATTATAGTTAATGTGAAATACATGCGGCCTCTATTGAAGAATATATATCTCAGTATATGAAGAATTGAGAAAAACAGTTCAAATTCAGAAGACAAGATTACAAAGCATAATGAGAATTAAGTGAACTAACATCACAACTAAGATCCAATTATATGAAGGGAATGTTCCATCTGAAAATAAATCTACTCCAAGATGACCCAGATATGAGACTCTTTCCTCAAGTTAATGATACAGCAATTAGAAAAAATTTTGAAACAAAAAATAGTATTTCTTACCAGCTCCCACTCAGGAGAAGACTTGGGATGAGATTTAGGGTTGTTTGAAAAAATACAAAAATAAATCAATATGGAACACCTATGGTGTGTCTATTAAAGGGAACACAGAGTATATGATACTGAGAAATTCTTAGTAATTCAAAGATGTTTTCAGTTCTATAGTCAGTGTCAATAAACCAAGTTTCATATACATGTTATCCTGGATGGAACTGCTACATGCAGAATCCACGCCTTAGGAAACAGAAGTTCGTTGTCACCATGCCTTTCTGGAAATGGCTTACCTTGCTCTCAAATATGGCTGCTGATGGTCATGACTGTTTCTCTGCCCTTTGCTCAGATAAAAGATGCAATTGGTAGAGAAGGAATAATGTGGTCATGAAATGCATTTTGGGTTAGAAAGGAACTCAAAATAGCCTAAATAAAAGAGCTTTAGAAATATATAATTGGCATCTTTAAATAATTTTCATTTTATAATGCACAATAACATGTTCCTTAAACATATTATTGCTTCTCCAGAAAGTAGAACAAAATCAACAGGTAAGCATTATATTAAAAAAATAACAGTTTAGATAATATTAGGTTAAACTTGAATACCTTAATTTTTCAGTAAGACTGTGATTGCTTATGCAATTCTCCCCACCACTGAAGTAACTAATCAAAAATAAAATAGTGCTTTGTCAGGATACTCTGCAGGGAATTTCTCTTTTGGATAGACAGTTGTATGAATTGATGTTCAAATCCTTCTGACTCCAAATAATGTTATTCTAAGCATATTTTCCTGTAATGAAAAAAGTAAATTACACAAGTTAATGAATAAATAATTAGATATCAAACAAAGTGGGTGGAAAGGAAAATTACCAGTTCTGCAAATAAAGCTTGTCACAAAATCTACTTGCTTTACATGAAAGTGTTGCCAAGGGTCCAGAGTTCATTATTTGAAATAAAAAAATATCCCTTCCTCCATTGAAATACTTCTCAATAGAGAATTATAAGCAAAAGAAATGGAAGGGTGTATAATGCCATGCTAAGTACAGGTATGACTGGAAAAGTAAGACAGATGCACTAAATTAATAAATATATCAATGCAATTGTCAGAAACACTATTAAGAATGTTTTTTGTTGGGCCTCCCCCGTGGCACAGTGGGTTGAGCACCGCTTTGTGAATCTGTCCGCAGCCTCCACAGCACTGGTTCCATTTCCACCAGCCAGGGAGAGTCCCACATGGTGAGGCAGACCTCTCCTGACTCACCTGCTGCTCCCCTCAGCAGTGCCCTCGGTCCGTCTGCCTGTTCTGCTCCCCACTCTCTCTCTGGTGAATCCTCTCACCCTCCCGCAACTCTGGCCAGTACCCCAGCTCTTGCATAAAAAAAAAAAGAATGTTTTTTTGTCATGGCGGTAAAATTTGCATACATCATATTAACTTTAATTGTACAACATAATGATTCAACATGCATATATTTAATACAAATATTACATTGATATATATGTACTGTAATAAGGGTATATATCACTGTATATATAGACACACATGGTGTATATGTACATTTATATGTATATGCACATCATATATACATGTGTGTATATATGTACATATGGTATGTATACATATATAAATGCATATTTTCAAGGGTAGTTAAGTGTCCCAATACATAGCCACAATATTTTTTCAGAGTTAACCATGTTTAAAAATAGATACATTGGAGCCTCCCTCGTGGCACACAGTGTTAAAACCAACCTATGGAGCTCTCCACATCACCAGTTAGATACCCAGCCAGGGAGATACCCACATGGCACAGCAGATGGTCATGACTCGCTTCTGCTCTCCTTGGCAGTGTATTTCAGTTGATCTGCCTGTTCTGTTCCCCACTCTGTCTCTGGTTAATCCTCTCACCCCCCACAACTCTGGCCTATACCCCAGTTCTTGCATATATAAATAAATCTTTAAAAAATACACTGTAAAATGATAAATTACAAAAGTTATTTAAATATAAATTTAAATCATAAGATCTCTATGAATGGACAGAAATAATCATTTAAATCATTTAATTCTCATTTAATAACTAAAACTATGTAGTATTTTATCATTCAACTTTTTTCTAAATTGCTGGCCATTGGTTTACAAAACCATATATATTCCAGAAGTCTAGCCTCACACTTTAATAAATGTATGAACCACACCACACTTACCACCAAATTCACCACTGTCCAACTGATCCCCTATAGTAACTAGTGATCCTCCCTCCTCTTCCACTTCTCTTCGGGTAACCATAATTTTGTTGCAGAGTCTAAGGGTTCAATTTTTGTTTCATTTCATTTGTTCATTTGCTTTGACTACATTCCACATGAGTGAAATCACATAGTGTTTATCTTTATCTTTTTATTTCTCTTGTCATGATCACTTCAATGACTACTTCTGTTGTCACCAGAGGGAAGGATTCCATCTTATATTTTGAAATATTTTTCTTGAATTATTTTTTATTAATTTTGGTTTACAACACTGGATATGATTTAGAGGTATAGGTTCACAATCTTTCAGCTGATGGCTACCACACTACACCCATCACCAGTTAATTACCTATAATCCTGCACTATGGTTCATCAAACCCCTTCCACTTCACTGTCTGTCCCCACGTTTCTCCTCTGGTAAACACAGGTCTACAGTCAGATTTCCAGGGCTCATTTTGGCTTAGTTTTTTTTTGTTTGTTTGTTTGTTTTTTTTTTCTGCTCCTTTGTTTTGTTTCTCTATATTCCACATCAGAGTGAAAACATCCAGTATTTATCTTTCTCCTCACATATTTCGCTTGGCATAATCCCCACAATTTCCATCCACGTTCTCAAAAATGGCAAGTTTCAAACCTCCCTGGTGGCCTAGGGATTAAATCTCAGTGCTATCACCACAGTGACCTGAGTTCCATCCCCTGCCAGGAAGCTAACCCACATAAGGCATAATCCTGTCTCCTTCACTGCTCCCCTTAGCAGTACAGTTCAGTAAATCTGTTTGTTCTGCTCCCTACTCTGTCTCTAGTGAATCCTCTCACACCCTCGCCTCTGGCCTATACACCAGTTCTTCCATGCAAAAATAAATAAAATTTTTAAAAAAGATAGCTTGAATTGGGCCTCCCCGGTGGCGCAGCGGTTGAGCGCTGGGTTGCAAAGCTGCCCGTGGCCTCCGAGGCGCCGGTTTGATCCCCGGCTGCTCCCTGGCCACTGGAGGAGGGTCCCACATGGCGCGCAGACCTCTCCTGCCGCCCGCTGCTCCCCTCAGCAGTGTACTTAGGTCCTTCTGCCTGCTCTGCTCCCCGCTCTGGCTCTGGTGAATTCTCTCACCCTCCCGCGCTTCTGACTGTACCCAGTGCTTGTATAAACAAACAAACAAACAAATAAATAAATAATACATGCCTCTTAAAAAAAAAAAAAAAGATAGCTTGAATTTAATTTTTTAAAATGGCAAGTTCCATCTTATTTTATAGCTAAGAAGTATTCCATTGTGTATATATACCACAACATATGTTCTTGGGCACTTAGTTTTTTTCTGAAATTTGATTGTTGCAAAAGCTATACTGAACAGGGCCTCCCCAGTGGCACAATGGTTGAGCGCTGGGCTGCTAAGCTGCCCGCAGTCTATGCAGCATTGTTTCGATCCCCGGCCACCAGCAAGGGTCCCACAGGGTCCTCTGCCGCACCCGCTGCTCCCCTCATCAGTGTATGTCGTCAGTCTGCCTGTTCTGCTCCCCGCTCTGGCTCTGGTGAATTCTCTCACCCTCCTGTGCTTCTGACTGTACCCAGTGCTTCTATAAATAAATAAATAAATAAATCTTAAAAAAGCTTTACTGAACAAAGAACTGCATACAATCCTTTAATTAGTGCTTCTGCATTCTTTGGGTAGATACCTAGGAATGAATCACTGGATCACACCATAAGTCTGTTTTGAGAAAACTCCATATAATTTTCTATAAGGGATGGACCAATCCCCATTCCACCAAGAATATGTGAGTTCCTTTATTTCCACATCCTCATCAGCACATTTTATTGCTGATCTTTATGATATGGGCCATTCTCATAGGAGGGAAGCATTTTTGATTTGTTTTAATAAATGATGGTGAACATTTTTCCTTGTGCCTGTTGGCTATCTGTGTCTTCAGTCTTCTGTGGAGAAGTTTCTTTTGAACTCTTTTGCCCACTTTTTTGATTTATTTTCTTTTGTTGAATCATATGAGGCATTTATAAATCTTTGATATTAACCCTTTGTCAGATGTATAATGCATGAATATTTTCTCCCATTGACTAGAATGTATTTTTGTATTAATGGTAGTGTCTTTTGTTATGCAGGATTTTTTCAGTTTGATATATAGTCCCACTTATTTATTTTTGCTTTTGTTTTCCTTGCTGTTGGAGTATAGTTTCCAAAGATATCCTTGGAGCCAATGTTCTGGAGTATTTTGCCTAAGTTTTTTTCTATGTATTTTGTGGTTTTCAGATCTTAAATACAAATTTAATCCATTTGGAGTGAATTTTTGTATGTAGTGATCTAGTTTCATTCTTTTGCATGTGGCTGTTCAGCTTTCTCACAACTATTTGTTGAAGAGATTTTCCTTTCTAATTTGTATGCTCCTCACTTCTTTGCCATATATTAATTGTTCACATAGCTATGCGTAGTATATATGTGCATAACTTCAAATACCATTTTAAGAAAATCCTAGATCAATTTGTTATTTTGTAAGAATGTAGTTTAGTTTAATTCATTTGGTATATAATTCACACATTTACTGTATATAATTCAACATTTTTAGAGTATTCACAAATATATGCAACCATCATTTGCAGTTCATTTTTAGACTTTTATCACTTCGAGAAATGTTTATACTCTTTAACTCTTCTCTTTCTTTTATTTTTCATGTCCTAAACAACTATTAATCTACTTTTTGTCTCTTTAGAGGTACCTATTCCATATATTTTATAAAGATAGAATAATCTTTTGTAACTGACTTGTTCAACTTAGCATTGTATTTTCAAAGTTCATCCATGTTACATCAAGTATCAGTGTTACATTCTTTTTATGGATAATGATAGTCTTGTATGTGTAAACCATGTTTTTAATTATTTCATTAGTTGATGGTCAATATGGTTTGTTTTTCTTTTTGGCTACAATGAATAATGCTGATATAAATATTCATGCATATATTTTGGTGTAGACTTACATTTTTATATCTCTTCATTGTATACTTAGGACAGAAATCCTGGGCTATATGGTGACTTTATGTTTAACCTCTCAGATAACTGCCAGACAATTTTCCAAAGTGACTGCTGCTCAAGTAACTTTTATTTTATTTATTTATTTTTATTTTTTACATTGCTTTTTTTTTTTTATTTTGGTACAATAGTTGATTTTTTATAAAGTTTTTTTTATTTATTTATGCATACAAGAACTGGGGTATAGGCCAGAGGTGTGTGTTTGGGGGGGAGGTGAGAGGATTCACCAGAGACAGAGTGGGGAACAGAACAGGCAGATAGACTGAAGTACACTGCTGAGGGGAGAAGCAGGCGAGACAGGAGAGGTCTGCTGTGCCATGTGTGTTACCCTGGCCTGGGATGGAACTAATGCTGCAGTGGCTTCTGATAGCTTCATAGTGCTGCGTCTTAACCCCTTGTGCCACCAGGGAAGCCCAATAGCTGATTTTTTTTTTTTTTTTTATTTCAGTCAGTCTGCCTGTTCTGTTCCCCTCTCTCTCTCTGGTGAATGCTTTCACTTCCCGCATCTCTGGCCTGAGCCCCAGCACTTGTATGCATAAATGGATGAATCTTTATTTTTATTTATTTATTTATTTATTTTTAAATATTAAATTTTATTTTTATATTCCCCCATACAATTGCAAACGCCCCATTCTGACCCCAATCCTTCCCCTCCCGCCCCCCACCACCCAAAAAAGTGTCTCTGGTTCATAGTTTTTTGTTGATTTTGATTTTCACTTTCTTATATTCATTTTCCTGGTCCCTTATTTAAGTTTCCTAGATTCCTGCTATGAGTGAGACCATTCGGTATTTTTCTTTTTCTTTTTGCAGCAACATGGATGGCACTGGAAGGGATCATGCTCAGCGAAATAAGCCAATAGTTGATTTTTAATCATGCCTTTATACCACACAAAGTTGTCGTATTCCTCAGTCTTACGTGTTCCAAAACTCACTTGCTCTCTTTATTACCATTTATTAAGGATCCTCATGGAAGATTTGTTATTTCTAAAGGGATCCACACAGAGGAATTTTAGAAAACATAAACTTCGGATTTTGGTGTACTAAGTTCTATCAAATCTGTTCAGTAATATTGAGTAAGCAATCTGATCTCTTGCACCTTAATAGAATGTTTGCATGTTTGGGTCTGATGACTGAAATATATGTGCTCAACACTGTGTCCTTCACATCTTATATTCCCCTCACCCATGCTATTTGACCTTAACTATCATTCATCAATTAAACTTAAATTTTATATATAAACACACAAATACATAACTAGAAAATACATTGCTTAAAATGTCTAGTGGCACTATCTATATGGGGGAGTTCAGTCCAACATTCTTATGCTCAGCTGGTCCAAACATAATTCCACCTTTATTTGCCACTATATATATATATATATATATATATATATAGTGGCAATAATAAATATATATATATATATTTATTTATTTATTTATCTCTGACCTTTGCTTCTGCTGTTTTAGTTCTTCGGCATTTCTCAACCATCTTTTACAAAGCTTGATCAAATGTTTTCTGCCTTATGAAAGCTGCTCTGATAACCTGAGCTTAAGCAACCTTAAACTTTCTTTCCAAAGCACTCATTCATGATTATTTCAGCAAATATAGCTGAGCAGAAAAGTAGCACAGTAGAAAAGGCATTTTTCACACATAAGTGTAAAGTCTTGATTATGAATGTCCTCTTTTTGCAAGCTTAGGTTGTTACTCAAACTTTTAAGTCTCAGTTTGTGCATAAAAAATTTAGCTCATAAGATTTATTTAATAATACCCATATGTTTTATAGCTAATTTTATACATCAGCTTGACTGGGTAATGGTATGTGCAGATATTTAGTTAATATCATTTCTGAGTGTGTGCATATATCTACATATATATATACACACATACATATATAGATATTATAATGATCTTGACTGATTAGGAAATAGATTTAATTGATATAGATTGATTTAAGCTAGCAATTTAAAATGAGAGAGACCATTTGTTTATGAGGACATTGACAACAGACACATGAAGCAAGGCTAGGTAAAAAGCTCAGTTGTACCAACAACTAAGACCCCTAAAAATATGTGGCTCTTATAATAGACTTATAAAGTAATATAAATATAGGAGCTAATATAATCCGAAGAGTTACAGATATACCACCATGAAGGGAGGAGCCATTTTCCTCACCCCCATGTTCATGCAGCTGCCTTTTATTACATGTCCCAGTACTCCCTGAACTGGATTTTATGGTGGGGGTGAGGGAGCTGCTGGGAACCAGGGGGTTCCCAGGGTTGAGCAGGTGAATCAATATAACAAGGAAGGCAAAAGGTCCAATTCTTTTGTTTCTTTAGCCAGACTTGCACCCTGGTACCACTTGTTAGCAGGATAGATGGAATTTGATCACATATTGGCCAATTAGTGTGTGCACATGAGCTCGCGAGCTCTCTCTCTCTCTTTCTCTCCCTCCCCCTTCCCTTTCTCCCTCCTCTCTTCTCCCCTTGCCTTTATAAGTAAACAATTTTGCTTAAATTTCTCTCTGCAAGTCTGTTTGTGGGCCTTGTCACATAAGTGAAGACACATACCCAGGTTACTCTGCTTCACTGGGAGGCGCCCTGTAACAAAACTGAGATACTGTTATACCCCATGCCCATGAATGTCTGTGAAGAATTCTCCAGATTTTGGTCACAGACCTAACGGGATGTTTTGCCTGAAGGAGCAGAGCAATCCCTCCTTATAAGCTGATGCTGCAGAGAGAACTCCAGATAGAATGCCACCACTCAAGGTTTTGGTCTTCGGAACTTCACCTCAGTGGTTTATATTCCTCCGTTCACTGACAATTAAATTGTATGCTTTTATTATTATAAAATAGATTTCCCCCAATAAAATCATACTGTAATTATATGTGATTGGCTTGAGTCTGAAACTTCTGCCCCCAGATAGGAGCTAGCATGCTGAGGTTGGAACTTCCTATCACAGGTGTGTTTGTGAAGCTGTTTCTAGGTAAGATTGACATTTGAATCAGTAGACTAAGAAAATAGATTGTCTTCCTGGTGTGCACCAGCATCGTCTAATCTGTTGAGATCTGAATAAAGCAAAAGGCAGAAGGGATAATTCATCCTTTCTCTGTCTGACAGTGGAGGTCTCTCTTCTTTTGCCCTTGGATAGAAAATCAGACCAGCAGCAAACTGAATCTTGGGATTTTGTACTCAGGTTGAATTATACCTCTGGTTTTCTTGAATCTCTAGTTTGCAGATGGCAAGTCATGGACTAGTTAGTGGACATAATCACATGAACTAATTTGCCATAATGGATCTTTTTTCATATCATATAGAAATGTATATTCACAAGATGTATATTTATATAAATATAAATTATATATATACTGGTACCAAGGTTGGTACTAGAGAAACAAAATGTTGGGGATTAGTTTTCTGAAAGAGTTACAGGTTTCTGGAAGGGCAGGACAGTATATTACAGTTATTATGATGTCAATTACAACAAATTTCCAATGCACCATTCTGTTGGGAGAAGTTAATAATAGTGAATTCTGTGATGGTGTGAGGCAGATGAATATGGGAATTCTGCCATTTTATCTCAGTTTTTCTTTTTTTTTTTTTTAAAGTCCAGGGTCTTCTACCTCAGTGAGATGTATAGGGTTCCAGTGTTATGGGATTTGTCCTTCTAAGGTAGGATGAATTGCTGCATCTAGTCCTTTCTACAACTAAATCAGAGGCACTGTGGTCAGTCAGTCTCCTTAGGTTTTAGAGGCAAACTATTTCCAGCTGGGTTTATTACTCTCACCCATTTACCAACTGACTCAGGAAAACTGCTAGTTTTGACGGGGACTCTACCAGGTAAAGGCCCTACCAACAGTTGGGCTTGCTGGAACGAAGGAAATTCAGAGTGGATAGTGACTGTAGGTAGTTATAAGTATTAATTATGGGGCTTCAGAGCTATCACCATGAAGGCACGAGTTCAATCCCCGGCCAAGGAGCTAATCCACATACTGCTGCTGTCTTCTGCTGCTCCCTTTAATGGAGCATTTCAGTAGACCCGACTGTTATGCTCCCCACTCTTCTCTGGTGAATCCCCTCACAACCCCCTCTCCCCCGCAACTCTAACCTGTGCCCCAGTTCTATGCAAAAAATAAATAAAATCTTAAAAAAATATGTATTAACTATGCCCACATGACTACAGAAATAAGGACGGTAATTGTCATGAGTATATTGTCCTTGTTTTGTTTTAAATATGTGTCACTATAGACTTTTTATATCCCCCATCAAATTCAAATTTTGAGATATCACCCCCAAATGTGATATTATTTTGAGGTGGTGTTTTGGGGGAAATGATTAGATCATGAGTAAAGTGTGCCTGTAAATATCATCCATGCCCTTATAAAAGAAACCCCAGAAAACTATTGCTCTCTAGCCATCAAAAAGACTGCCATCCATGAAAAAAGTAGCAAGGTCCTACCAGATACCAGATCTGCCAAGGAACTTAATCTTGGTTTTCTGTCTCCAGAATTTTTTTTTTGAAGATTTATTTATTTATGCATACAAGAACTGGGTTACAGGTCAGAGGTGCGGGGGTGAGAGGATCACCAGAGACAGAGTGGGTAACAGAACAGGCAGACTGACTGAAATACACTGCTTAGGGGAGCAGCGGGCGAGCCAGGAGAGGTCTGCTGCGCCATATGGTTAGTTCCCTGGCTGGCAGGGGATTGAACGCATGCTGCAGAGGGTGCGGATAGCTTCACAGTGCTATTTTTAACCACTTGAGCCACCAGGGAGGCCCCTGTCTCCAGAACTTCGAGGAAATAAATTTTGTTGTGTATAACTCCTCAGTATACAGTATTCTGTTATAACAAGTAACAAGTAATCCAAATGCACTCACATGTGTTTTTGTGTGTGTGTGTGTGTATTATTGATCCTGCCACTCTGGAGAATTCTAATACAACTCTGTGGTTTTTATAATATTTAATGAGATTCTATATAAAAACAACCTATCATATAGTGCCCAGCACAATGAAATCAGCTATTGATGGCTATTATTTTTATTATTTATCATTACCTCTATTATTATAGTTATTATTATTAATGTCATGTGGCCTACTAGTTGCTATGGGAAAACAAAAATTGTCAAGGCAAGACCATTGTTCAACAGGAATTTATAGATTTAGGGAAGAGTAAAATATAAGCAAAATTTCATAAATACACTGGTAACTAGAAGACATTTGGCCCAATGCCTGAATTATATCACTTTAGTAAAATATATGTTAAATAAAGTTGGCTAATGAATGAATTTATAACCAACTAAATGTCTAATACTTGATTACACATACAAAAAAAGCAATATATCCACCTCCTGTGGTTTATCTTCAAGCCAGGCACACTTTTCTTTGTCATGGTACCTGAGTAAAAGTAACTAACTCTCACCTTTTGCCCAGAGGGATTTATTCTACAGTGATTATTTTTCATTCAAGTAAGACACTTCTATGTGTGAAAAGGATCATTAATAATTACTTTGGACAACAGCTGGCAACTAAGACGGTCTTTGGCAAATAGGCACATATGTCATGGTGAAATGTCTTATCTGTCTTTATGCTTTTAACCCTGCTTTAGAAAATGATGTGTTGTCTTCATGCCAAATCATTTCCATTACTTCTGATCCATCACTTCTAAGTTTTCAGCTCATACCCAGAATGGAAAGATACAAAATACACAAATTAAGATAAAACTAAAGAAAACAGAGAATTATCTATCTGATCACAAGCAAAATGAAAATTGCATTAAATGTGCAGATTCATTTTAATGAATGTGCAGATTTTAAATGTGCAGATTTCATTTTAAGCCCTGTAAATTTGTAGGTCAGTTTTAAGAAGCACTAGAATGAGAAATCATCAGCCTGATAAAAAATAAAACAAAAAAATAGATACTATGAGTGTTTTTTTCTTGAGTCACTGCTATTAAGCACTTGGACAATGTGGTATTAAGACAAGAGAGGAAAGGACTGACTATATTTACAGTTCTAGCAAAGAGCTGTCTGCTCAGTCCATCCATTTTATTGCATGGACATGCCTAGTGGAGGTGAAGTAAATGATGTCTGTAGGTAATTCATTAGTATAAATGTTTTAGAAATCATTGATTTGTGCGCAAATGGAGTTTCTGATCAAGCAAGGATAAGGACACTCTAACTTCCAGGAACATTTGTGTTCTCAAATATTTTCTGTACCTGAAAGAAATACAAAGATGTGTGTACGTGCCTGCCTTAGGAAAATAACTACTTAGAAACTTCACATTTTTGTTAGTCTTTTTTCCCCTGGGAATCAAATAGAAGTATGTTGTCAATTTATATAATGAAACACCCCCTAACTCACATTTTTTTTTCCTGACTAAATGAGAGTATTCATTTTTCTGGAGCATATGGAATAAATTAACAAAAAACATAAAATAAACCCTTCAGATTTCAATTGCATGAAAAGAATCCAACCTAAATTTTCCTATCTTTTTTTTTTTTTTTTTTTGAGAACAAATATCCTAGGAGGGGAACTTAGTATGGGAATAAAAAATTTCTTCTGAAACCTTAGCTAGAGGCTATCCACTATAAAAGACAACATGCTACTTTTCTCCTCTATATTTACACTCTCTTAAAAGTACAAACTAGAATTTTAGAGTAACAGAAATTATTTTTTTTTTATCTTACAGTATTCCCTTTCCAGAATATCTGGAGAAACAAAAGAAGTCTACTTATTTAGTCTAACAGTAGAAAGAAAACAGTCCTAAAAATGGCCTAGTAGAATTACACTGATAATCAAATGAACATTTTCCTCTGTGTCTTTCTTTTTGATGAATATAATCACATTAATTGTTGGTCTTCCCTAGATGGCAACAGAATATGGCTTTTCTGTCTTGTCTGAGGCATGCCCTTTGAATAACCTTTCAGATTATGAGGCCACAATTCTATATCCACCTGTAATGGCATGTGAACCACTGGCTAAATTAGTTTTTCAGGCATATACTAGATTTGAAGCTTCTCATCAATGTCATCAGCATCAGCATCATCCCCTCTTATTCTAGACAGCACTGTGACTAACTACACTTCCTTTTCTTCAGGGTTATGGCAGAGCTGGACATCTGACAGGATTTAGCCACCTCTGTGCCTCAGAGAAGGGTATTGTCCCCAGCAATCACCAGGGCATGTGAACTTATCTTACTCAACATGCAATTTTTCAAGTATCTTGGGAAAAATTCTTGACCACCACAACTGTTGGTTAGATGATTCAAATGTACTAGATAACCTAATAACCTTTTGTCTCAGACATTTTCATTATATTCTGTGCAATTTGCATTTGCAGAATTCTGTCACAGATTGAAAATTTATATATTTCAATCTTACAAAAGTCCACAGGGAACAGGAAAATTTATACATTTTATGATAGTTTAAAAGTGAAACGGTTCACATTCCAGAATGTTAGTTTGGCATACCCTTACACATTGAGATTCATGATAAAAATTGGACTTTTCCTGTTGTTTATGCATATTTGCTGGAATACGATTCCAGCAACAAGAAGTGACAAACCATTTCTCTTCACATACACTAAAAACACAAATTCGAAAGTGAAGATTTGCATGGAGGTAGCCAAAAAACATTCTGCAAGCCTTAATTTTAACTTATTTTCTGGTTTTATATGAAAAAAATAAAGTTGTTTGGAAGAAAAATATTTTAAAAGAACCCTGTCAGCTTTATAGTGTGTCTGCATTTCCATACATTTCTAGTCGGGTGTGTGTGTGTGTGTGTGTGTGTGTGTGTGTGCTGATAAGGGGAATACCAACTGGAAACTAGCTTGAACTATGTATTTGGCTTTGTGAAAGTACATCACAGCCCATGGGTGGATAATTGTTGAGACACAAAACTCATTGACTAGGACAACTTTCAGCTTTAGAAATGCCAAACAAAAGAAGACATATGAAAGGCCCAACACTTGGGGAGCGGTGTGCAGTAAAGATGCATAGAATTAAGTGAGCATAGTGAGTACTTCAGAAGGCAGTCAGGCTTCAGATGTTTGGAATGAGCCTATCAAAGAAAACTGTGGTGGATTGAGGTGTGTCCAACATAAAGAAGCTTATAAATTTAAGAATTTTAATGGGAACTTATAGTGGTCAACCTGCATTACACAGGGCCTCCCCGGTGGCGCAGCGGTTGAGCGCTGGGTTGCAAAGCTGCCCGCAGCCTCTGCAGCACCAGTTCGATCCCCGGCTGCTCCCCGGCCACAGGAGGAGGGTCCCACATGTGGCGCACACCTCTCCTGCTGCCCGCTGCTCCCCTCAGCAGTGTACTTCGGTCCTTCTGCCTGCTCTGCTCCCCGCTCTGGCTCTAGTGAATTCTCTCACCCTCCCGCGCTTCTGACTGTACCCAGTGCTTGTATAAATAAATAAATAAATCTTTAAAAAAAAAAAAAAAAAAAAAAAAAAAAACCTGCATTACACAAATATATAATTTAAAATTATATAGGACTAAATTAAATTTAACTAATTTAAATCATGAGAATGAATAAAGAAAAATCCAGTGATCTACCTCAATATTTTTAAATGACCACACATAAGGAGCTATTGATTGGAATCTGCCACTTTTCCTTTAGCTATTATCATTATGCATATGCTACAAGAATATAAAGTGCTTTAAGGAAAATTGTATGTACAAATGTGTTTATACCTCACAATGTTTTTTTAAAGATTTATTTATTTATGCACACATGAACTGGGATGTAGGGCAGAGGTGTGGGGGGTGAGAAGATTCACCAGAGACAGAGTGGGGAGCAGAACTGCTCCCCTACTGAAAAAACTGCTGAGAGGAGCAGCAGGTGAGACAGAAAAGGTCTGCTGCACCATGTGGGTCAGCTCCCTGGCCAGGGATTGCACTCATGCTGCAGTGCCAGCATATAGCTCCATAGTACTGAGACTTAACCCCTCGTGCCACCAGCGAGGCCTACTACACAGTAATGTTTAAGAAAACATTACTAATTCTCAATTAGTTCTTCTTGTCTTTGCATAGTATACTTAAATAGCATGCATTACAGGAAGATTTTCCCATGTCATCACATTTTTTAAAAGATTTATTTTTATTTATTTGTGTATATAAGAACTGGGGTGTAGGCAAGAGGTATGAAGGGGGTGAGGGAGGGGAGTTGTGAGAGGACTCACCAGAGACAGAGTGGGGAGCAGAACAGGCAGATCTACTGAAATACACTGTTAAGGGGAGCAGTGGGTGAGACAGGAGGGTCTGCTGCACCATGTGGGTTAGCTCCCTGGCCAGGAATCAAACTCATGCTGCTGTGGCTGTGGATAGCTTCATAGTGCTGCGACTTAACCCACTGTGCCACCAGGGAGGCCCCCATCCTATGTTATCACATTTTAATAGATGTTACAAAATAGATAATTTACATTGCAAGAAAATGATTTGGTTTACCCTCCATAATGCTTTATGCCTAATTGTGTGTGTTTGCAATGTTACATGCATACATGTATGTATGTGTGCATATATTAACACTTTATGAGTCCTGAAGAGTGACAGTTTCTTTGCATACTGATCCACAAAATAATTATTTTGTTTTTTTAACTTGATCATCAAACAAGTTTTAATATTTTAACATATAAAAGGAGTGCAATGCTTTTTATCCTTGTCACTATTGAGTTGATATCACAAAATGAGCTACTGGATGCAGTGTCTGGTGTAGAATACTTCTATTATTAGGAGGAAAGAAAGGACCATAACAATGCCCTATAAATCAAAGTCAGATATAAAAAAGTAGAGCCTTAGTTTTATTCTAACCCAGTAATCACAGGAGACAAACCATAATATATAAGCAATTCTTGTTATTTGCAGTTGTTATGGTATTGTGGGCTCACCAAACACTCAATGTGTGAAAACTGAACCCCGGATCTTAGGGGAAATATATAGTTTCCTATAAGCTTTTGATGACATTTTTGCCAGTCTTTCAACACTTAAACGTGCTTTATATTTTTTGTCTCTTTAAAGATATCTCTTTTAATATATGTTGTTGATTCATTAAGATGGAACTCATGATGATACTATAACTCAGGCCTGACTGAGCTTATCTAACACAAGTATTTGCCTTTATGGCACATTCCAGCCTTCTTGCACTTAGGAACACAAGACAACACTTCAGCATTACCCCAGGAGACATTTTAAATGGCAAAATCACCAGCAAAAACTATCTCAATTAGAAAAATGTAGCAATAAGTAAACAGTGACAAAAACACTTGTTTATGGTATGATAGCAGAAGCAAGAAGTCACAGCAAAACAACAACAACAACAACAACAACAAAAAGAAAGAAAGGCAAAGCTTTGCTATGTCCATCCTCAACTGGGAACTTGCCTGTTAAGGTACTGAAATAATTCACCATTCTGGGCTTGTCTGTAAGTAACCGGAAAAGTGCCATCCATGAGTGTTGCTTTGGGGTTACAAATAAATTTAATATGCAGATAAGTTTTTAAATATTAAATCTGTATATAACAATAGTCAACCAAATTTTTAAAATGCAAATTCTCTAGTTAATAGAAAAATCTAGACTAAACGCCTCCCTACATTTTGTTTAATGCTAAATGTGCAGTGCAGATGCTTGCAAACACTGGATGAAAAGCCATCTTTAATGGATATGAAAAAATTTCATCTGATTCTAGGATGGGTAATGTCACTGATTGTAGAACTTTAGACTTAAATCATATTTTGATAGAACCAAGCTTAATGCATAATTTGAAGTCATACTTAAACAATACTATGCCAATAAAAATTACAAAAAACAATTGTCTGAAACTAAGCCTAGCAAATGAAATCCTTCAAGATTTAGAGTAAGACATTTACTTCATGTTATCTATTATTGTTGTTTTTCATTCAGAAATAAGTAGCTTTTGATGTCTATGGTTTACTTAGTCAATTACAAATGCATCAAATAAAATAATAGACATTGAAAGAGGACTATCTGGCCACATTGAATCTGCAGGCTCACTATATGAAGGGTTCATTAAACCTGAAAATGCTCCAAAGAGTTGTTCCTAGTTTTGTTTGTTGCTTGTTTACTTGTATTCAATAACACATGACTATGGAATGTATTTTAGAGATTGCTCAAATTTGATTCTTTTAATACAACAGATGAAATATGAAAATAACATTTCTGTGTGCCAGATTACCCTCTGATAACTAGACTTAAAATATATCCTATGGAGAATAAAAAGGAAGAAAATTAAGGCCATTATCTTCTCTCCATTACTTTCTTTGACTATATATATAATATCAACAGGCATTTCAGCACACTTACCCACAGTAAAGTACATTGATGACCATTCAAAAGTACAACTGAATCCACAACTTGAAAATTAGCCTAATGATCCCACCACCTGTCCAACTGTTAGTGAAACTAAATGAACCTTAATAAGCAGCTAGAAAATTAAATTGCAGGAATTTCGTGCCACTGCATGATCTGTATTAAATCCCCCATGAAGATGAACTAACTAAGCCGTGCAATTCAATTTGGCCAAATATTTATTACATGTCTACTTTTTGTCATATACTGAGTTAGACACTAAAAGAGATTCAAAGCTGATTAAGTTGTGTCCTCAAGAAAGTCATTTTTTGGAGATTGGTACTATCTATATTATATCTATATCTGTATCTATGTCCATGTCTGCTTATCTATCTATCCATCTTTTTTAAAGATTTATTTATGATATAAGAAATGGGGTACAGGCCAGAGGTGCAGAGGGTGAAAGGATTCACCAGAGACAGAGTGGGGAGCAGAACAGGAGTATCTTATGAAATACACTTGCTGAGAGTTTCAGTGGGCTAGATAAGAGAGGTCTGCTGAGCCGTGTGGATTAGCTCCCTGGCCAGGGATCGAACTCGTGCTGCAGTGGCTGAGGATAGCTTCATAGTGCTGAGGCTTAACCCCTGCACCACCAGGGAAGCCCCTTTCCATCCATCCATCCATCCATCCATCCATCCATCCATCCATCCATGTCCATCTGACACCAGAATGCAGGGCACTATAAGATAATTGAAACAAAAAACTTACATACAAATCATACCAATTCTAAAAGGAAGCAACATGCAATTGTACACATCAAGAAATGGTTCATGGGGCAATGTTAAGTGCAGTGACCCTTGAGTAGTTGGAGTACTCTCTTAGAGGGAAGTCAGGAAAAAGGGAGGTCAGCGAGGGACAGAGGATTGACATTGTATATTCAAGTATATAACATGGGGGTTTTTAGAGCTAGATTGAGTTTTATGGGAGACAGGGACATGCGTTCAGATATATGTGTATTGGGTGTGTATCAAGATTTGTCAAAGATTTATCATGCCAAAATGAAAAATCCAAACTTAAGTCAGAAAAATAAAACCTTTTGAATAGGAAAATAATATAATGGACAGGAGTTATGTCTTAAAATTATTAATCATAGATGAAGTTACTGGCAAATTTAGAAATGAAAGACATATAAAGAAGTAAGGAGACCAGCTTTTAGTATCTTAGTGGATACCATGTGCTTCATATGTATTTCCCCCATTGGACACTCCTAATAACCCTTTTAAAAGTTGCAGTAACTCAAAATGGATTAAAGAATTAGACATAAGACCTGAAACCATAAAATATATAGAAGGAAATATAGGCGAAACACTACGTGATTTGCACATCAAAGACATCTTTACAGACACATCACCCAAAGCAGTGATAGTGAAGGCGAAGATAAACAGCTGGGACTACATCAAATTAAAGAGCTTCTGCACAGCAAAAGAGACAATAACAAAAACAAAGAGAAACCCCACCAACTGGGAGAACATTTTTGCACCCAACACTAATGATAAAGGACTGATCACAAAAATCTGCAAAGAGCTGATGAGACTCAACAACAACAAAGAAAATAATCCAGTCAAAAAATGGGCAGAAGAGCTAAAAAGAAACTTCTCTGAAGAGGAAATGCAAATGGCCAACAGGCGTATGAAAAAATGTTCAACATCACTTGTCATCAGGGAAATGCAAATCAAAACTACCATGAGATACCATCTTACACCAGTGAGAATGGCACATATTAAAAAAACTAGCAACAGCAAGTGTTGGCGAGGGTGTGGAGAAAAAGGAAATCTTCTGCACTGTTGGTGGGAGTGCAAACTGGTCCAACCACTGTGGAGAGCTGTGTGGAGATTTCTGGACCTACTAAACATAGAGCTTCCATATGATCCAGCAATTCCACTCCTAGGTATTTACCCAAAGGACACAGAAACATCAATTCCAAAGAACACCTGCACCCCTATGTTTATAGCAGCACTGTTTACAATAGCTAAGCTTTGGAAACAACCCAAATGCCCAAAAATAGATGACTGGATCAAGAAGATGTGGTACATATATACCATGGAATATTACTCAGCATTCAAAAAAGATAAACACATGCAGTTTGCAGCAACATGGATGGCGCTGGAAGGGATCATGCTCAGCGAAATAAGCCAAAAAGAAAAAGAAAAATACCGGATGGTCTCACTCATAGCAGGAATCTAGAAAACTTAAATAAGGGACCAGGAAAATGAATAACTATAAGAAAGTGAAAATCAAAATCAACAAAAAACTATGAACCAGAGACACTTTTAGGGGGGCAGGGCCGGGAGGGGAGGGATTGGGGTCAGAATGGGGGTGCTGCAATTGTATGGGGAATATAACAATAAAATTTATTATCTAATAAAAAAAAAAAAGGAATTGAGGACTGCTATATACTACAGCCTGGATGACCCCTGAAAATGTTAATTTTAGTGAAAGATGCCAGACACAATGGCCATATATTGTACAATTCCTTTTATATGAGAGGGTCAGAATAGGTAAATCCATAGAGACAGAATGTAGATATGTGGTTGCCTAGGGGTACAGGGAAGAGGGCATAGGTGAAAGGTGTAAGTTCACTTTGGTGGTAAGGGGAGCAACATGTTCTAAAATTAACTAATGATGTTGTGATATCTGTGCATATACTAAAAACCACTGTACTGTACATTTTTAAAGGGTAAGTTATGATATGTAAATTATATATCAATAAAAGTTGTTATTAAAATTAAAAAAAAAAGTGGCAGTAACTATTCCCACTTGGTAAAGGCTTAAAGATTTTAAGCAAAATGCTTTTAGTCACAAATCTAGTAAATGCTGAACTAAATACAATCTTTAATCTGTTTGGCTAAAGGGTATAAAAAACCAATGTTAGTTGAAAAACTGAATAAATGAATGAATAAAGAAATATTTTGTGAGTGACTACACTTCCTGACCCCAAGGAAATTTGTAATGAATTCATCTTACAAATGCTTTCCCTATATATATATATATGGAACTGTAGGAGAATTTTCCAGCAAAGTAAATTGTTTATAAGATATCAGAACATTTTGGGCCTCCCTGATGGTGCAAGGGGTTAAGACGCAACCTATGAAGCTATCCGCAGCCACTGCAGCACGAGTTCGATCCCTGGCCAGGGACCTGCCCACATGGCACAGCAGACCTCTCTTGTCTCACCAGCTGCTCCCCTCAGCAGTGTATTTCAGTCCATCTGCCTGTTCTGTCCCCCACTCTCTCTGATGACTCCTCTCACCCCCTCACAACTCTGGCCTGTACCCCAGTTCTTATATGCATAAATAAATAAATCTTAAAAAAAGATATCAGAACATTTCATGGGTTTAGATATAGTTAAGGATTTCATACAATTACTTGCAAAAACTGTGCATCTTGTTTTTACCTTTATATATGAGTGATCTCTGAGAAATTCTCACATTTGGCTGGCTTTGATCTTTCAGGGAGTAAGAACTCTAGAGAAGGACAGTTTGGATTCTTAAATTGGGCTTCACTTCAGTACATACAACTCAACAAGTCTGGGACACATGATCCAAACAAAATTGTAATGAACACTCAAGTGGAACCAAAAAACCTACCAAAAATACAATGAGCATCCAGTGATAAAATTAATATTTCATTGAAAATCACCCCCCAAAATGCCTAAAAGCTACACTTTGGGAAATGATACAAACTATTCATTAAGAGCACAGAGGCTGTAGCTAGACTGACTTGGATTATATATCTGTGTGACCTTGGGAAGTCACTTACATAGTGAATGTTATCTGTGGAACAGGGATTATAAGAGTATCCCTTCACGCTGCCCATGAGTTGTAAATAAGTGAATATAGAATACTTAATACAGTGACAAGCACTTAGTAAGTTCTGTCCAAATCTTTATAATTTCTTATTATCAGCTTTAAGCCAACTGGAATATCGGGGGCCTTAATACTTAAATAATAGTGATAATCACATTTACATCCAAGTTGGAAAGGTAGGATGGGGATAGTGCTTTCAGAGACACTCCTTCAGTTCTTATTTCAGCTAGCATGTGTACAAACCAGCATCTGATGCAAAGACAGCTTTATCCAGAAACTAATTCCTCCCAAAGAAGGCCTCATCAGGTAGATAAGCTACATTTTATGGCTTCTCTTAGATACTAAATCATTTGTTCCTCATAGGAACATGAACCTGAACCTGGCAATGCAGAACTCACAGTGGATCCCTTGACAGACTGACTGCTAGCACAGGGCCCTCCTGCTCTTCTTCAGACTAATCTCCACCAAAACAAAATTATATGTCTTCTGGTTAAGTCCTTGTTCTCAGATTTTTTTTTCTCCATAATCACCAGGCTAGAATTGCAATGTCCTTTAACAATCTGGGGATTTGGGAGAAACTTGCTATTAAAGCTATATTAACTCCTGCCCAGGCCTTTGTGGACTTTGTGAACAAAACTTTAATCTTTAAAATAATATTATATGAAAACTTTTAATATGGTGATTCACAGGTGAAGGAAGGACCCACCTATTAAAAGGAGATATAAACTTTAGTTTTTACTACAAGTATTTTAGAGTATGCATGATTTGAGAATATATAAGATAGATCTTCATAGTAATTATAATTTACCAACAATTAGGGAAAAACTAGCTAGATTTTACTTAAGATTTATTACATACCAGACTTGGGTAAAATGTTTATTATTATTTTGTTTCCTCTGAACAACCACCTATAGACAAAGGCCTATTTTATCTTCCTTTCACAGAAGAAAAAAATGAAATGTGTAAAGATTAAGAAACTCAACTGCTAAATTGTTTCAATAGTTAATTTGTGACAGAGCCAACATTTAAACTAGACTGTTTCCCAGGTCACCTAAACAAGTATGTGATTTTGTTTCAAGAGCTTAGATAAATGGAATAATTAAAAATGTCTTCAATAGACAGAGAGAGAGAGAGAGAGAGAGAGAGGGAGAGAAAGAGAGAGAGAGAGATTATTGTGGGCTTAGTCTAGATATTACCATAACTAGAATGATGGAGCATTGGGGTTGAGATATCTATATCTATATAGATATAGATATATATATAGATATATATATATTCTTTTTTTTTTTTAATTTTTTTTTTTTAATAGAGGCATGTTTTATTTATTTATTTATTTGTGTGTTTTGTTTATACATGCACTGGGTACAGTCAGAAGCACGGGAGGGTGAGAGGATTCACCAGAGCCGGAGTGGGGAGCAGAGCAGGCAGAAGGACCGAAGTACACTGCTGAGGGAAGCAGCGGGCGGCAGGAGAGGTCTGCGCGCCATGTGGGACCCTCCTCTGGTGGCCGGGGAGCAGCCGGGGATCGAACCGGCGCCGCAGAGGCCGCAGGCAGCTTCACAACCCAGCACTCAACTGCTGCGCCACCGGGGAGGCCCGATATATATATATTCTTATTTTAGATTAACAAGGATATTAAAAAACTAAAAGTTTCGAAAATAATAAGATAGCATTTGAGTCTGACAACATATGGCACACTGAGACTTAGAGAGTTTAGGGGACAACCAACCAATGTGATATCTAATTGGGATTCAATCCTGTGCTTATTTATGATGATGGATAATATCATTTAAAATATGCAATTGAAGTATTGCTTTCAAAGCAAGTAACTCAGCCAAGAAAGTATCTAACCTTCCCACTTCACGAGAAAGTGGTGTCAGTTGGAAGACAAAAATTCTTTAAGGATAGCTTCAATAATGAAATAGTTGTGCTTTTTTTTTTTTTTTAAGACCATTTTATTTTTATCATGTGGAAATTCTCAGGTATTGTTTATTGTTGAGTCCACCTAAGGTAGCATTTGTAAATGAGGGACTTAATTAGCATTGGATGCTTTCTGTCTTTTATTTTTATATATTTTTTTATTTTTTTAATTTTATTTTTATATTCCCCATACAATTGCAACCCCCTTATGTTGACCCCAATCCCTCCTTTCCCTGCCCCCCACCCCCCATAGTGTGTCTCTATAAGAAAGAAAAAATCAAAATCAACAAACAACTATGAACCAGAGACACACTGATTTTATATATTTTTAAAAAGAAAAAAAAAACATAAAAACTTTATGTCTGTTTCTCTCACTATTTTTCTATGAATTATAGTAAGGATTTATATCCGAAAAGCTATAATACCTAAACCAGCTTTGTTCAGAATGCTCATGTATATACTATCCTGTATACATTAAAAAACTGGAGTAAATGTGTCACATTACTACACAAACCCCATCAGTGTTGATGGGTTTCTGTCAGGGAAAAAAGAGGAGGGAACCCAGGTTAGAGACTGACTGCAAATCAAAATAAGAATAAAAGAATAAAAGGCAAGAATGTTGCTTCTGGGAAATTAGTGGAGATTTCTCTTGTGCTTGTCAAATAGACTTTTCCCCTTTCTTTTTCTGGTTTGGAAGTTGTAGGCAGTTTTGTTAGAGCACACCATGCTGTGATTGACAGATTGACCTGTCCTTCATTCAGATAATAACTGCCTTTGGTTTCCTGCCTACAAACAGCTGCAAGCACACTTTAGAGCCTGACCCCAGCACTTGACTCCATGTTTCGTTGATTTATTTTTGCCCAGAACAGCAGGATTTTTTTTGTTGTTGTTATTCCTAATCCCACATCTCAAATAAGATATAATAAAGTGAAATGATTTTAACTTCTAAATTTTAAGCCTTATTGGACATAGAGCATGATGATCAAACTATATGTATACTTATATAAACTATAAGTGTAAAAGTATATAAAACTTTTTGAATTTTTTCCCCCTAAATTAACAGTTCATCTAAATTTCTACTGGGCATGAAAAATAATCTTGCCCTACCAGATATCACATATCACAATGGATCCTGACAGTCTGGTTTTCTTGAGTTTCAACTTGGCAGTCATGTTCAAAGGGTAACTCTTGGTCTACAATTAACCTTACTCTTGTTCATGCTAGAACACCTAACACAAATAACAGACATGACATGGATAAACTGAAAAAAATCAAGTTCTGAAATCTTGGTGGAAAACCTTACCTACATATTGAGAATCATAGATTTGGCAATGCATACATCAATATAACCTTTCTCTTTATGACAGTTCAAATGGTTGATAAAATGTCAATATCACCCATATATGTATCAGTTTATTTCTGGACTCTTAATTCTATTGCATTGATTTATATGACTATCCTTATGGAAGCATCACATTGTTTTGATTACAGTGGTTTATCAGTAATTTCTAAAATTTCTGAGTCCTCCCCTCCAACTTTGATTTTCTTTTTTCAAGTTTCTCTTGCCTGTTCTGGGTCCCTTTCTTTTAGATGTAGATTTCATGATCAACTTGTTAGTATTTACATAAAAGCCAAATGATATTTGATAGTAACTGCCTTGTATATTTTTCATTGCATAGGTTGCTAGATAATATTTGCAAGTTTTTAAACTTGTATTATTTTTTATTGAGGCAATGGTGTTTTACAACACTGTTTATGATTTAGGGGTATAGGTCCTCACCAGTTCACATATATGCTACCAACCCAAGTTCGTCAACAAAGCACCCACAATCTTCCACCATAGTTCATTATACCCTATTATCCACCCTTCACGTCTAGTAGCTTCAATTCTGTCGTCAGATGACTATGGTTTATTTTGGTTTGATTATGATTATTCCTTTGTTTTGTTTCTTTATATTCCACATGAGTGAAATCATCTTATATGTGTCTTTCTCCTTCTGACTTATTCTATCTTTGTTGTCTTAAACGGTAACATTTTAGGGCCTCCCCTAGTGGCGCAGGCGGTTGAGCGCAGCGCTGTGAAGCTGTCTGCAGCCTGCAGCACCGGTTCAATTCCCGCTGGCCGGCGAGGGTCCCACATGGCGCAGCAGACCTCTCCTGTCACGCCCGCTGCTCCCCTCAGCAGTGTATTTCCTCAGTCTGCCTGTTCTGTTCCCCGCTCTGTCTCTGGTGAATCCCCTTACCCTCCTGCGCATCTGGCCTGTACCCCGGTTCTTGCATAAAATAAATTTAAAAAAAAGGTAACATTTTTTTTTTTTTTTTTTTTTTATAGAGGCATGTTTTTTTTTTTTTTATTTATTTTATTTATTCATTTGTTTGTTTTTTTGTTTATACATGCACTGGGTACAGTCAGAAGCACGGGAGGGCGAGAGAATTCACCAGAGCCAGAGCGGGGAGCAGAGCAGGCAGAAGGACCGAAGTACACTGCTGAGGGGAGCAGCGGGCGGCAGGAGAGGTCTGCGCGCCATGCGGGACCCTCCTCCGGTGGCCGGGGAGCAGCCGGGGATCGAACCGGCGCCGCAGAGGCTGCTGGCAGCTTCGCAACCCAGCGCTCAACCGCTGCGCCACCGGGGAGGCCCAAAAAAAGGTAACATTTTATCTTTTTATAGTTGAGTAGTATTCCATAGTATATAGCTCACATCTTTTTATCTTTTCATATGTTTTCAAGCATTTAGGTTTTTCCCATAACCTATTTTAAATAATGCTATAATGAAAATAGGAGATACAATGTCCTTTCAAATTTGTGTTTTTGATGATTATTCAGGTAGATCACGAAGAGTGGAGTTGCTGGATAATATGGTAGATCTAATTTTAATAATTTAAGGAACCCCCCATATTATTTTCCATAGTGATAGACCAGTGTAAATTTCCACCAGCAGTTTTTAAGGGTTGTTTTTATTTCACACCAACACTAGTTTTTTTTTTTAGTCTTTGTGATATGGGCCATTCTCATGAATATGATGTGATATCACACTGTGGTTTTGATATGCATTTTGCTGATGACAAGAATATACTGTCCTGATAATAAGCATTCTTCATATATCTAATTCTTCTTTGTATTCTCCCATTCAATAGGCAGTCTTTTTATTTAAATATTTTTTTTCACTGTGCAAAAGCTTTGTGGTTTGATGTAGTCTAATTTGTTTATTTTTGCTTTTGTTTGCCTTACCCTTGCAACCAAGTCTCCAGTGAAATAACGGAAACGATTGTTGTGGAGTGTTTTGCCTACTTTTTTCCAACATATTTTATGGGTTTCAGGTCTTACGTTAATGTCTTTAATCCATTTTTAATCCATTTTTTTAATATTTTTTTAAGATTTATTTTATTTATACAAGAGCTGGGGTTCAGGACAGAAGCGCGGGAGGGCGAGACGATTCACCAGAGACAGAGCAGGGAACAGAACAGGCAGACGGACTGAAGACACTGCTGAGGGGAGCAGCGGGCGAGGCAGGTGAGGTCTGCTGTGCCATGTGGGAATATCCCTGGCTGGCCGGGAATTGAACTACAGAGGCTTCGGACAGCTTCACCATCACTGCATTCAACCCGCTGAGCCACCCGGGAGGCCCTTTAATCCATTTTCATTTAAACTTTGTGTATGGTATGAGATAGTGCTCTCATTTCATTCTTTTATATGACTGTCCAGTTTTCCCAGCCCCTTTTGTTGAAAGAGTTTCCTTTCTCCATTGTGTACTCTTGGCTCCTTTTTTGTAATTTTTCTTTGTTAGTATAGGTTTATTTCTTGGTTTTCAATTCTCTTCAGTTGGTCTGTGTGTAGACTGATATTCCAATACTATACTGTTTTCATTGTTGTAGATTTGTAGATTTGTAGTATAGTTTGAAGTCTAGAAGTGTGATATCATATCTGTAATTTTTAAAAGTACAGTTTTAGGGGCTCTGTGGTGGTGTAGGGGTTAAAGTCTCAACTCTACCAAGGTATCACCATCCACTGCAGCATGAATTTGATCCCTGGCCAGGGAGCTAATTCACATGGCCCAGTATACTTCTCCTGTCTCACCCACTGCTCCCCTCAGCAGTGTATTTCAGTCAGTCCATCTGTTCTGCTCCCCACTCTGTCTCTGGTGAATCCCCTCACCCCGTGCTCCTCTGGCCTACATCCCAGTTCTTCTATGATAAATAAATAAAAATAAATCTTAAAAAAGGTATCGTTTTACAGTTATGTCTGTGAGGTATATTGAATCTGCAGCATGATTTTTATTCTGTCAGGTTTTGCATACTCATGAGGGCCACATAAAACCAACTGGGATGTATCCAGCTTCTTTTACTTACTGACCAGGGCAGTTTTCTCAACTTCTTGATGCCCAAATTATATTTCAATCTTTACTAATATTGTAGGGGTCTTTCTCAAGTACAGATCTCATCCTGCTTCTCCAGTACTTTTTTGTTTAAAATCCTTTATAGCAATCAATATGTCTCATGTGATAAAGTTAAATTGCCTCAGCATGCCTTAAAATATCCTTTCTCTTTTCACTTTACTCTCATTCTGCAATTATACCATTATGGTCTCAGGTTCCTGAGTATCCTAAGTCATTTTACAAGACTTGTTTCTGCTGATGGCTCGTCTTTTTAAAGAAAAAAATAATAATAATTGAGGCAAAAACTGGCTTACACTATTGTTGCTATTTTGGAAACACAGGGTGTCTCATCCCTCAGGTATCACCACGAGAGTGCACGGATGCCAAATCACCCATATTTCACCACTGTGTGCCTTTCGATCTCTGTTCTCACCTCTCCCTCACACCCTGCGCCTTCTGGATGCTTTAGTTCTGTAGTTAGCTTTCAAAGGTTAGTTGATTTTTTGTTTTCATTTTCTGTACTGCCATTTTAGGGGAATATTCTCATTCCTCCCGCGTACTAATTTCAATGGAACAATCCTGCCTGCATTCCAAGTTTCAACAGAGACATCATTTTCCTGATCATTTCCTTTGAACTACATGAAGTCAATCATTTTGCCATATGTTTACATACCATACCAAATACTGATAGTTAACAGAGGACTTATACCTTCTCTGTTTACTTATCTATTCTTACTAGTTGTAAGCATGATGATAAGAGATTTACCATTCAATTTTGCACCCCTGGTCCTTAGTACACTTGGTATGGTGATTTGACTAGAATGATCAATAAATATTTTCTGAATGAACAAATAAGTATAGATTATAGTTTATAATAGAAATATCGCTGTTTGGGTCAGGATGGTTCAAGAAATTTGAATTTCTCTTGATCAGAAGTGGGATACATTTGATGATGTTACTATTTGCACTTAAAAACTCAGGGTTTTGGGATCCCTACATTTGGATATTATTGGTTATCCTAGTTGAGAGGAGAGTTGAGGGGTGAACTCTACATAGAAGTTTAAAGGTCATCACTGATAATGACAGATATCACTGCTTTGTATATGTCATTAGACTATCCCGAAATGAAGAGAACTAGAATATTCCGAAATGGTTCACCACAAAAATCACCATCTACCATATTAGTATGATTTCTTAAGGGCATAAAGTGCATTCTATGAATCTGCATATTTTTTAAATGCTACCCATAGCAACTATATAATAAATATTTTTGAAATGAGAGGATAAATGATCTCATATTGATTTTAAACCAAGGTCAGACAGTGATGATTTCAGGCAAAAAAAAAAAAAAGTATCTTTAAAATTAGCTAGTTCTCGATGACTTCATTTAACTTAAATGTTTATTGACTTACATCAATTTGATTTCCTATTTTCTTAAATCTCAGCAGTTTCAACTGAGGAAGTATTAATTGTATTATCTGAAACATGTACCCTAGTATGTAATAAAAATAATCTTGGGGTTTTGCCAAAACTCTCCCTTGGTTATTATTTCATCTTTAAATAGTTCAACTTGCTATGGTAGAATACTGTCATCTGCAGACATTAATCTTATGGGGATGTGGTTTAATAGTACTAACTGTTTCCTAAGGAAAAGCAATGTGTCATATTTTGAAACCACACTAATTATCTTCAGTTTATATGTTTCCCCCCGCCATCGATATTGAACACAAACCTCCCCCTGATCAAACATAACCTTTGTGCAATCAATAGTATTTCTGTAGAAAAAAATTACTGTAACTGAATTGCCACTCTGGATTCCTTCCAATGGTTGTCAGGCTTATGTTCTTGACCTCATTGAATGAGTCATGAGTGGGTGGAAACTTATTGTAAGTCATATAACAGATATTTCAAAGTACTAAGTCTAAACATAGATGAGGTATAATTACTATGTTGTGACAAGAATATTCTTGATTAAAATCTTGAGGATTTTAAGTTATTCAGGGAATATGAAAAATACAATAAAAGATGAAGAAAATGGCAAGATTTTTAGTAAATGTCACATATGACTGCCTTACACTAAACTATAGTTATGCAAAGAGGAAAAATATCTAAATGTAGAATGTCTTGTGAGAGTCTTTTTGATATATTATTTTGGTGATTTAAATTTTAAAGGACCTACTTTTTATATAATTTCTGATTCTGCTACCTAACTATTCAGGCCACATACAGAACTAGTGGATATATGAATAATATGATTTTTGTCTGTTTACAAGTTTAAAGTATTTTGAGGCAAGTTATAGGTAATTCAGTCCATGAGAAATTTGAATAATGAAAAAATATTTCTTCTTTCCAAGTAGGGTCCTCTTTTCCATTCAATAAAATGAGTCTCCTGCTTTCTTTCTGCTGACTTACACCTTGTTCAGTTTCTATTTAAATGGAAGCTATATGGTATGATATAACACACACAAATTAAAGGAACGTGGTATGATATGACACACACAAATGCTTGAGCACAAAGCCAGACATTAAATTTTCACTCAACATTTCAAAGAACAGATAATATTTTTAAGCAAATTTTGGATATTAAAAAAAAACTGTAGTAAATGAGCAGAGGTGCTGGAAGGGATCATGCTCAGTGAAACAAGCGAGAAAGAAAAAGAAAAATACCTATGTGCTCACTTATATCAGAAATGTAGAGGATCCAAATAAGGAATCAGGGGGAAAAACTAATTATAATAAAGTAAAAATCAAAATCAACAGGCAACTATAAATCAGAGACATGCTACAGGGGGGAAAGGGAGTAGGATCAAAACAAGGGTGGGAAGAGTACAAGGAACTATGGTGATGGTTCAGAGGTGAATGGGTGATGGGATTTTTACGGGGACTATAACTAAGATGAAAATGCATACATTGTACAAAAATGATAAATGATGTAAAATATATATATAAAATAATCAAATAAGTTAAAAGAACTTTAGTAGTTCAATAATGAGCCTGCTTAAATACTAATCCACACTACACAGAACATAGTTCCCAAATACTCTATAATAAAATGCAAAAAAAAAAAAAACCACAACAACTAATAGAATCTATTTTGTATACCCCAATTACCCCAATATACCAGGAAACTCTATGTTAATCAATGACTATATTAAAAATCAAAATAATAAAGAGATTATAAATGTTATACTTGACCATCAAGGAAAAACCTCAATAGGGCAAAACATGTGAGAACATGTAAAGGAAAATTTTACATTATACATTCCATACAAACTTAAACTTTTGGATATATTTATCAAGAAAATGAATAATTAAAAATATGAAAGAAAAACTACATTTTTTTCCCAGTGCAACTAGACAGATGTCAAAGTCAAGAAAAAATAAAATAATAAATAAGAAAAATTGCATAAAAGAAAGGATGAACAAAGGAGGAAAAAATTACAATCAATGAAAGGAAACACTAAAACTAGAGCTAGGTTTTGGGAAAAAAACAATTAACAAATAATAATACACACAAATTTCAAATTAAAATTATCAAGATAAAATATGCAAATGAATAAATATAGAAAAAGGACAAATCCAGAGCTAAAAGATTGATGAAGAATAAAATATTAGTAACTACATACTGAAAGATGTGTCAAAATGGGGCAAAATAACATGTTCGGAATGCATGAAATGGTAATGTTGAAGAAAAATTAGGACATTTATAAAAATCTAAAGAATTGAAATAAAGAATACCTATTTACCTGAAGTAAAATATACAGTATACTTTAAAGTTGGGAGTGTGGTGCTATCATTCTTCCTCTTTTTTGCTTGGATTGTTTTTGTTATTTGGGGCTTTTTGTGCTTCCATATGAATTTCTGTTACGGGTATTTTTTTCTTTAAAGAATGCCATTGAAACTTTGATAAGGATTGCACTGAATCTGTATATTGCTTTGGGTAATATGGACATTTTAAAAATGCTAATTATTCTGTCTAGGAACAGGAAATAGCTTTCTATTTATTTGTCTTTGCTTTCATTTACAATTTCTTATAGTTTCCATTTTGCAGGTCCTTCACCTCCTTTATTAAATTTATCCCTAGGTATTTACTTATTATTTGATGGAATTATAAGTGCAATTGTTTATTTAATTTCTTCCTTTTCTAGTTCATTGTTTGCACATAGGAAGGCAACTCATTTATATATATATATATATATATTTATATATAAATATATATATATATATTTTGTATCCTGGCACTTCCCTGAACTGATTTATTGTTTCATTCAGTTTCTTAGTGGAGTCTTTAAGGGTGTCTATGTATATTATCATGTCATCTGCAAATAAAGATAGTTTTACATTTTTCTCCATTTTCATTTCTTTCATATTCTTCTCCTGTCCAAAACTATAATAATCAAGACAGTATGGTATTGTAACAAAAATGGACACAGAGACAAATGGAATAGAATTGAGAGCCCAGAAATAAACCCAACCCACTTGATTATAACAAAGGAACTAAGAATGCACATTGGAGAAAGGAAATCCTCATCGATAAATGGTCTTGGAAAAACTGGACAGCCACATGCAGAAAAATGAAAACCAGGCCCCTATTTCATACCATGCACAAAAATTAACTCTAAGTGGGTGAAAGACTTGGATGTAAGACTTGAAACCATAAAATACATAAAAGAAAATTAGGAAAAACTCTCCATAATAGGCTCAGTAATATCTTTGTGGATTCATCTCCAAAGTAAGAAAAACAAGAGAAAAAAAAAAAACTGCCATTAAAATAAAATAAAAAATAAACCATAATGAATTGTATAACATATTTGCATATGATATATCTGAGAAGGGGCTAATAGCCAAGATCCACATATTACTCATAAAACAACAAAAAGGAAACAAATAACTCAATTTAAAAAATTGGCAGACTATTTAAGTAGTCACTTCTTCAAAGACTCATGGATAGACAATAGGCACATGAAAAAATACTCATCATCACTTATCTTCAGGGACATGCAAATCAAAACCACAATAAGTTACCATTTTATACCTGTGAGTATGGCTCATGTCAAAAAAAAAAAACAGAAACATAAAGTTTGTGAGAATGTGGAAGAAAAGGAATCCTTGTCCATTATTGGTGGAAGTTAATTTATTAATCTGTATAATAATGTATGGTAGATGCATATCATTTATACATTGGTTCCATACTGGAGAATTATGCAGCATCAAGACTGAACCCTAATACCAACTATGGACTTTGAATGAATATGATGTCAATATAGGTTTGTTAATTGTAACCAACATACCACTGTAAGGGGAGTATGTAATGAGGTAGGCTGTACATATTTGAGGGAAGGAGGTCTATGGGAACTCGATCAACTTTCCATTCATTTTTCTGTGACCCAGAGACTGTTTTAAATATAAAGTCTGAAAAAATACTAAAAAACATAAAATTACAAATAACACCACCTAGTATATAAGGATATGTTCATATGCAAGTTATATTTGCACACCACTATAGGGATTTGGTCATGGCAGGCTAGGTCATTCCTATGAACCCTTTCACTGAAAAAAACTAGATTAATAGACAAATTTTCATTGAGTCTAATTGAAATTTACCACCTTAAAAAGGAGGACACATAAGACTGTAGATTTCAGTCTTTGTCTTAGAGGAGGAACTATGATCACCAGATTGGCTATGATTTTGTTCAAGCTCCAGTCTTCCACAAAATATACCAGATATTTATCTCCAAAAGATCCAAGGACATAGATAGAGGGACTGATGTATACTCCCCCCAGGTCAGGTACATCTAAAGACATCTAGACTGACAAACAAATCACAAATATAGTGGCCACATATCAGTACAACACTACAAATATTGGGAGAAGGCCTTGCAAATTTCTGTAGCTCCAAGTATTGAGGGATACTCCACACTGTACTCAGATTACACTAACAAAATTTAACAATAAATGCAAGAAGCAATACTAGAATATCACCAGATTCTTCTAATGGAATATAGCCAAATGGATCCCATATTAGAAATTTATCAAAAGATTGCCTACACTAAAACATAACCAAAGTTCTCTTCTTCCATCTAGTGACAAATACGGAGAATGCAAATTTAAATTATCTGAAGCAATTGAACACAGACTTCTGGAATATGGTAGATAGGAAACTTTAAAACTTCACCTCTGAAAGATGAAGTCAGGGTGCTGTGGTGTTTTTCTAGGCAAACATTAATTAAGATTGGATATCACATAAATTATTATAACAAATCATTGAAAATGCTTGTAAGTACCACAAAGAGCCAGTTTGGTGAAACAAACCTGGAAATCCAATGTAATATGCATGTTCTTTTCACCCACTTGTTCAGATTTTTTTTTCTTATTCTCATTTGCACTCTAACTATTCTGACATATGCTATATCTGCAGTTTTCTTGGCAATATTTCTATTGATCTTATTCAATTCTTCCATAACCTTTGACTCACTATGAAACTAATAATCTTAGGTCAGAATTTAACCTTTTCCCAAATGGTACCCTGAATAAGTGGAGTCCTTTGATCTAATAATTCCCTAATACTGAAAAATAAATGATGATTGACATTCATATGGACAATCATCACAGTTTTTTGTAATTATGAAAACAATGAGCTAAATAATAATCAGTAGCTGTTAAAAATTATTTCCAAATCATATTTTTCATAGTATGAGAAAATGATGTTGATGTAAAGCAGGTCCTTGAAATAATGTAATTTTGTTTCAACTCATTTTATTGTAAGATTGATGGGAAAAAAATAATCAGTTCCTAGTGGAACCACTGTCTGAGTTTGCAGGTTATCCCCAAGTCTGCATGAAATTTCACCAGGTACTCCAGGTCACTGATGTGTCCAAATATCCCAGTTGGAGTGAGTGTGGTTGTGTGTGTGAATGTGTACTTGATGGAAGGTATCGTTTCCAGTGTTGGGCCACTTTGGGATCTGAGCTAATGAAAGGCTCAATCCATCCAAGATCCTGGACTGGAATAAGGAAGATGAAAATGAACAAATGAGTGATTAAGTACTGATTATTGTTTAATGTTGAAAGTGTTTGGGGAATTTATTTAGAATTTTGGTGATGGTTTTGTAATACCAGCCCCTTGATTCCTGGTTGGGTGGCTGGTGCAGCAGAGTTTGCCCAGCTCCATGGCACCACCAGCATTAGATGGGCCAACTTCAGCACACGTTGGATTCCGCAACCCAGTGGAGAACAGGTTTTGAAGCCCATGTGGTTTTGAAAAGTCACCAATCCAGTTTGAAACCAGTGGGTCCTGTAAGCCATAAGAAACAGGGTAGCAGACAGTTTGGGACACACTCACCTGAGACTGACTCATTGAGACACTTTCCTAGGAAGACATTTGGTTCCTGCCTTCAGACCTTTGCTTTATCACTTCAGATCATGGAACATGGCTCCTGCCTACAGCATGACTGGTATCAGCACTATCACCTAGAGTTGCACCCTAAGGCTTGATACAACATTGCCTGCTGACCAGCACTGACCTGTGCCAATGCCTACTAGATCTGGACACTGGTGCCTGATCCTCCACCTCACCACCTGCTGACCTGTGCTTGACCACATGTAAGATTTTTCTGGCCACCTCTAAGAGCTGCCTACAGTTTCTGATGCGTGTGCACTGCACTGACCATTGCTCCTACCTCTGGCACCATCTTCTGTTGTTGTTGCTTCTGGTGCTGTCAAGTCCAACCTTTGGATAGCTGCTGCTATCATATGTTGGGTCCTGGCCCAGACCTCTCTGTGTGCCACCAGCCCCAGGCTCTCATCAAAGGGACAACACCATCCTTCAGGAGCAGTTTTTGGTATGGACACTAGACACTGCAAACACTATCTGGTATAGGACCATCTGTCATCTGTGGCCTTAGAAACTCTTTTCTTTATCTTTATCACCGTCACCCCTTCTAAACAAAACCTGTTGTTACTATACTCTGTGTTTGAGTTGTAAGTGTACGCATGAGGACCCACAAAATGTGATATCTCTTGGGTATCGCATGGTTTCATATGTATGACCAGAAATATGCTATAGAAACTTAAATATTATATATATATATATAAATATAGTGAGACTTAATGAATAAAGGGATGGACTACTCTTTGAATCAATTTTACAATATGTAAAATATATAAGGGAAATACATTTTTACAGAAAAAAAGCATATGTGTACATATATGATATGCAAAATATGTGAGTGCCACATACAAAAGTGCATAAATGATAAAAGCATAAATGATAAAAGTAAATGTGTATTAATGTTAAATCACTTATATTCTAGAAGTTGAGCTATGATGAATGATTTTAAACATTTTGGTACTTATACTTTCTAGTTTTTCAATGGTATATATTAATTTTGATTTCAATGCATGCTAGCTTTCAAGTAGTCTATATTAATTTTAGAATTGAAAAAGAATAAGGGAACTTAGATGACATTTTTTGCAATCAACTCATCTTATGGGGAAAGGAAGTTAAAGCCCACAGTCACATAGACAGTTGCTGACACAGCCATTTCTTCACTTCAGCACTACGAACCCCAGTGCTCTGCCTGTTCTCCAAAACCACGCTGTGAAAGTCAAAGCTAAGATGCCTGACTTGGTGATCATCTTCTGCATCTATTTACAATTTGACCATTTTTTAAACCCTGAAATAGTAATGAATGTTGCTCAATTCTGCATCAGGCAGCTGTTTTTCAGGGGATAGAATAAAAACCAAAGTTCCCAACATTTCAAGAGTCCACCACTCATCAGACACTGACATCTCTTAGAACTGCTACAAGCTTAAATAAAACAGTCACTTGGAAGGAAAAGCTCTCTGGAGACTTTCCTCCTTTGAGATTCATATTTGAGACATCTTTAAAAGAAGAGTACAAAATAGTTAAAATTCACTTGCTGTTTGCAATGTTTTATTTATGCAAAAGAAATGTATAATTTGGGGGAAAAGTGAATCAGAAATATGAATAATTTAACATACTAGTCTTTGCCAACATTTTAATTTTTTTTTTTTTACTATTTTAACCATGATTAAGTCAAAAACTATGAAATGGACTGACAGGGCTGGAAGGACTAGGAGAAGAAACATGTATAAATATTATTTATCATAATTTGTCTAACAAAGCAAATCTCTGCTGTTATAGTGAGTACTTTATTGTATGGTCTGAATATATGTGAGTGTTTGTGTTCTTCAGTACAGGAGTATACATCTATTTTGCTACAAAATCCTCTTTTAGGCAAAGCTGACAGATAGTGAATCTAAGAGGCTGCACCAGATACAGTTATTGATCTCTAGTTTTAAAGCAAGTAATACAGCATTATAATATTTTGCAGATGAGATAACTAAAGTCTATAAAGTTGAAATGAAATACTTAATGTATCAAAAATAATAAGTGGAGAAAAGAAACCAGAACCTACATCTCCTGCCTTGTCCAAGTGATTATTTATACCACTATAGACTATATACCACTATAAACTTTGAGTTTGGCATACTTAAATGTTCTTAAAGTTTCCATTTTCATACAGACTTGTAGAGGGCATCTTGTAGAGGGATGGGATGAGAAAGCAATAAAAATGATAGTTATTTAAATATTAGGATCTGGGCCTCCCCTGGTGGTGCAGGCAGTTGAGCGCAGTGCTGTGAAGCTGTCCATAGCCTCTGCAGTTCGATTCCGGCTGGCGGGAGTCCCACATGGCATGGCAGACCTCTCCTGTCACGCCTGTGCTCCCCTCAGCAGTGTATTTTGTCAGTCTGCCTGTTCTGTTCCCTGCTCTGTCTCTGGTGAATCCCCTCACCCCCCCACACATCTGGCCTGTGCCCAATTCTTGTATAAAATAAATAAATATTTTAAAATAAAAGCATTTTAAAAAAATAAATAAATATTAGGATCTAAAAAATTATTCATGTGACCATAGTCCTGATGCCAAGATTTTATAGAAAATATGTGAGAAAGGAAACGGCTAACTATAAGGACAAAGTTTGACCATGTACAAGAATATATTTTTTTAGGAGATGCTGTAATCAGCAGCTCTACATAAAAATGAGAGATGCATTTTCTAATGCAAACTGCATAATAATTAGAACTATAGGCATGTATATCATGTATACCTACTATGATCTATCAAAGTATATGTATTTCCTCTTACATTGTTTGAGCATATTCTATATGCCACCTACTATGCTAATCATAGATTATAAATATATAAACATCGGTATAATCTCCTTGCTTATGGAACGTAAATTTCAAAGAGAGACATCTTATATAATCACTCAAGGGCATAGCAACAAAAAAGAAGTACTCTGAAGGAACAAGCTACTAATTATGAGAGAATATAAAAAGGGAAATTAGTTTCAGATTTGTTCGTAAAGGTAGGCTCTTAATAGTCGCGTACAAGTTAGCTTATAAAGTGTGTCTGTTCAAGTGTCCAACAGGGTGGATTAGAGCACTTGGTCAGAGGCAACAGCATTGTGTGGGGGTGACTAGAAGCATAAAAATGACTGAGATAAAGCCCCACTTACTACTGAGTTTATACTCAAACATCTTAGATGCTTTTATCTAACATAGGCACCTTTGACAAGATCTGGATGTGAATCATAAGACTAGGATTCAAGATTTCTTCAACCCAATCCCAGTGCTAAAAGCAAAAATATCAAGGCTGAACAATGGCAAAGGGACAATGCTATGCCGAGTTAAATTCAGAGATACATGCATATGTTATATCTTTAGCACGAGCATACCAGCAGCAATATACCTATGCATGTGAAGAATAACTGGGATACTTTATTTCCCTTCCAGAATATAACTCTTTATAGTAACGAGATATTCAGGTATTTGTTAAGAAAAGTAAGTACTTTTAAGACCACACATTCTGTTGTATGTGATACATGGTTTAATTTTTTTAAGATTTATTTATTTATACAAGAACTGGGGTACAGGCCAGAGGCATGGGAGGGTGAGAGGATTCACCAGAATCAGAGTGGGGAGCAGAACAGCCAGAGTCAGAAAGCACTGCTGAGGGGAACAGCGGGCGAGGAAGGAGAGGTCTGCCATGCCATGTGGGTATCTCCCTGCCAGGCTGGGAATCAAACCAATGTTGCAGAGGCTGCAGACAGCTTCACAGCACTGCACTCAACCTGCTGTGCCACCAGGAGGCCCATTTTAATCTTTTTTTTTTTTTTTTTAAATGTAGTACTTTTTTCTTACATTGTTACTGATTTTTGGACAATATATGATCTCTCCCCACAGGTGTGGTCACCACTAGTTTGCCCACTACCAAAGCACCTATAGTCCATCACCATAGATTCATTCCCCTACCTTCCTAACCTCTTCCCCTCCTGGATGCCTCATATCTTCAGTTTTCAATGTTTTTCTTTGTCTGACCCTTTGTTAGTTTTTCTGTATTCTCTATCTACATAAGTAAAACCAACTGATATTTATCTTTTTCCTTCTGACTTATTTCACTTAGCGTTAACCTTTCCAGCTCCATCCATGTTGCCTCAAAAATATCTTTGTCTTTTTTAGATGGCTGAGTAGTATTCCATTGTGTATATATACCATATCTTCTTGATCTATTCATATATTTGGAGGCATTTAAGTTGTTCCAGTATCTTGAGTATTGTAAATACTGCTGTAATAAACATAGGGGTGCAGATTTCCCATTGAATTAGTGTTTTATGTTCTCTGGGTAGATTCCTAGGAGTAGAATAGCTGGGTGGTATGACCATTTTAGTATTTTGACAAAACTCCACACAGTTTTTCATAATGACTGGGCCAGTTTATATTACCACCAGCAGTGTAAGAGGGTTCTCTTTTCTCCACATCATCGCCAACATTTGTTATTTCTGATTTTTTTTTTTAATATGGGCCATTCTTAGTGGTGTGAGATGGTATCTCAACATTTTTTATTATTTTTTTTTTTTATTTTTAAGGATTTATTTATTTTTATACAAGAGCTGGGGTACAGGCCAGAGGCATGGGATGGTGAGAGGATTCACCCTAAGAGCGGGGAGCAAAACAGGCAGACTGACTGAAATACACTGCCGAGGGGAATCTTGGGCACCACAGGAGAGGTCTGTTGCACCATGTGGGATTCTCGCCTGCGGCCAGCCAGGATCAAACCCACACTGCAGAGGCTGCCGACAACTTCACAGTGCTGCGCTCAACCCGCTGCACCACTGGGGAGGCCCTCAACATTTTTTATTTAACAAAGAAGTAGAGCAGTAAACATCTCATTAGTTTACTATTAGAATCTGTCCCCTTTCATCATTCCTTTGAGAACATAAACTCCCTTTCTTTTGATCCATCAGCCCCAGAAATTTGTTTGGTAACAATGGCCACCACATATTCATGTTTATATATAAACTATAGTTGTGTGTGTGTGTGTGTGTGTTTTCAAAGAGGGAGACTTTCAATTTTTTTTAATTTTTTTTTTTTTATACAAGAGCTGGGGTACAGGTCAGAGGAGTGGGAGGATGAGAGGATTCACCAGAGACAGAGCGGGGAGCAGAACAGGCAGATGGACAGAAGACCCTGCTGAGGGTAGCAGCAGGTGAAGCAGGAGAGGTCTACCATGCCATGTGGGTATCTCCCTGGCTGGACAGGAATTGAACCTGCGCTGAAGAGGCTGTGGACAGCTTCACAGCACAGTGGTCAACTCGCTGATCCACCGGGGAGGCCCTGTGTGTGTGTGCGTGTGTGTGTTTAGTACATGGAAAGAACAGAGAAAGAGCTAAGATTCTGAGAAACAGGATGTAAGAAAAAGAGGGAGAAGGGAGGGTGTGTAGAGAAGGAAAGACATGTTTGAAGCTCAGACTGTGTCTCAAGTCTAGATTTCTGCCTTTGTGTTCTAGTTACATTGAGTAGCATTAAAATCCTCATTTAATTTTGAAAAGTCTTGATTAAAGTCCTGTTACATGCAATAACACAAATCATCTAAGAGTGAAGAATAGTCCAGATGACTCATATCAAGACTAGTATGTGCATATTTGGACATAGGCTGGGTTTCAGGAGAAGCTCAAGATCTCAGTCTCCACCTCTAGATTCTTGAAATTCCCTACACAAAACTAAGCATCAAATGTAATACCAGTGGGAAGGATTAAATTATTAATTATTTCACCCAGGACACAAAAAGAGGGTAACTTAATTTACTAAATCAGTATATTTTTAAATGGAGAAAAAAGAAACCTGTTAAAATTTGCTCAGAACAGTAGATATAAACCAAAATATACAGCAGAATAGATAGGATGTGTGGTCTCATTACCAGGGAAGAGAAGTATGATTCCTGGATTTTATGACCAAAAGGCTCAATTTCAAATCTTGAGTTTGTCAGGACTTGCTATTGAGCAAATAAATCATTTTGACACGCAACTTCTTCATTCAGAACATAGGGATTCGACTTCCTCTCTTCTGCAATTGTTATAAGGATCAACTGAAATACTGCTATGAAAATACAAACCAAACAACTCTTTGTCACTTTTTTTAAAAAACAAAGATCTTATTTAATAAAAAGGAAGGAGCTTAAAAGAGACAAACATAGAGAATTATTGATGAAAGATGGTAGAGAGAAACTGTGTACACTGGTTGGATTTTCTAGTTTCTTCAACGTATCCATCAGCTACAGCCTATTTTGAAGGTAACAGAAACTCTGCAGAACTAGCACTCTGGCAACAGCTTCTGAGTCTTTGTAGCAAAGTCATTTTATAAACATTTCCCTTTAGGAAATTGAACATGGGGAGCAGGCAGCCTGCCCAGTTTCACTGACCAGAGGGACCTCTGGCCCTCTAGTGATTCATATAAACATGATGCCGTCCACTTAAAAATACCTGAAATCTCCCATTTTATTTAATCTCTACTATTTAGGGACAGACTGACGTGAATAAGAAATGGGTCAGAGAATTTGGAAGTTATTTACATTTCTGGCACTAATTATCTTTTAGACTTAACTTTTGTAATCCTTGGTTTAGGGAAAATCACAGGGGTTTTGAAGCAAAACTTTAAGGAACCAAACTTTATGGAAGATTGGTTTCCTAAAATGAACAGGTTGTAAACTGTAATAGAGTCTTTAAGAACACTTTGTCCTCAAACCAATCTTATTTCAATCTGGCCTGTCTATTACCTGGCAGCTTCATTTATATCTCTACAACACTGTTTCTTCAGCTGCGAATTGAGAATTACAATAGAAGCTAACACTTAAAGTTCTTTTCAGTGTTAAATGAAATATTACATCTAACGCATATGGCGTGTATACAATAATGGCCCTTATTTTTGTTCCCTGGAACTTTAAACCTATCAACCCCTCATCTCATATAGCTAAATTTATTATAAAACTACAAGTTAGTCATAACTAAAACAAATGGGCTTCATACAGTTTTAATATATTTTTCATGTGACTAAAGCTCAGTTAACAACACTAATTTCCAAAATTTGCTACTTGGAAGGTGTGTTTCACTGCCAATTAGTGATATTCAGGCCCAGGTTAAGGGTAATTATTTTGCTTTGGAATAGTTCTAATTAAACATCTAAACTTAAAACAGATTCATACAGAAGTCACCATTCCCAAGTTTCTCTGTCTCTTAATACTGTGCAGCCTGAAACTTTCAATAGAAATGAGTTCAGTTGCCAAATCTATCGTTAAGTTAGACACCTAGAAAATTTCTTCAATTTACACTATGCAATGTTTTTAAACAACGTCAGTTTAAATGAAAACCACCTCAACATATATGATTCCCACATACAAGACTGGCATATAAGACTCATTTTAAAGGGAAAATGACAAAATAAAGTCATGTGACTTTCCTCTTATCTAGCTTGCTATACAGAACACAGGCAATGATTCACAATTTAGTATTTCTTAATGGAAAAATGTTTTATCATTTAGAATTATAAAGAAAAATATTAAGCTAATAATATAAAATAAATATATTAAAAGGACAGTTTCTTAGTCTGTCTAAAATCTCTACATGCATTGATTACACTTTTAATTGAAGATTATTTTCAGAAGTTCATATTTAAAACAGACAATTCTGAACCTTTGCAAAATAGCCATCAAAGTGATATACTCAAATCTCCAGGTTTACATGGTGATTTTAACAATTAAAATTTGTTTTTTTACAAATATGTATGTTTGTAATATATGGAGAAAGTCCAGATTAGTATGATAAGTAGTACTCAAACTTTTAGCTATATTGTGCAGTGAAATTCACTAATAAAAATAAATACATCATAGGGCCTCCCCGGTGGCCCAGCGGTTGAGCGCTGGGTTGCGAAGCAGCCTGCAGCCTCTGCAGCACTGGTTCGATCCCTGGCTGCTCCCGGCCACCGGAGGAGGGTCCCACATGGCTTGCAGACCTCTCCTGCCACCCGCTGCTCCCCTCAGCAGTGTACTTCGTCATTCTGCCTGCTCTGCTCCCTGCTCTGGCTCTGGTAAATTCTCTCACCCTCCCGCACTTCTGACTGTACCCAGTGCTAGTATAAATAAATAATAAATAAATAAATCTTTAAAAAAATAAGATTAAAAAAAGATAAATAAATAAATACATCATAAAAGAAAATTAATGGGGATGTTTAGAGATCATTCATTACCTATGTGTATAATTAAAAGGAGAACAAATGTGCCATTCTGGGATTGGCACTTTCATGCTGTTCTCTGAAACAGTCCAGTTCAATGAATTTTACATTTCATTAATAACAGAAAATGGACACTGCAGTTATAGGTCTGATGAGTTTAAAATATGCAGATAAAATAGGCATCTCATGACTATAGGTTTTAGTCAGGAGGCTGAACTATTTAATAGACTTTTTAAGGTAACATTGGTTTACAATGCTGTGTGTGCTTTCCAAGTGTAGCATGCCCCCTTCAGGATTGTTATTACAGGACATCCACCACCAAGGCATTCATAGTCTTCTACCAAAGTCCATTGGCCCCCTTCTTTGCTTTCCTCTCATCCCTCCCCTTCCAGTAGCTTCAGCTCTGCAAGCAGATTTCTAGGGTTTTTAAAATTGGTTTGACTTTATCTGACCCTTGGTTTTGTTTCTCTATATTCTATACATAAGTGACAATATAGGTATTTGTCTTTCTTGTTCTCACTTATTTAGCTTTCAGTACCTAATACAGTTTAACCAAGTCTTGCAGTCTCTGTGTCACTGTCCTCATTTTAAGGCATTAATTCTCATGTGAATCTTGAATAGTGGTTGTTTTTAAGAACTTTTTGACTATGAAGATAGGGTCCTAAATTCAGTGGTATTCATCCAAGTCATGACCTCAACACTACTTCTAAAACTTTCTAAGCAAACATCTACTAAAAAAGCAAGTGTCTATGACTTTCCCTAATTTGTACATAAAATTGACATTGAATCATTTTAGCATAGTTTTCAGTTATTACCTATCACTTTCATATCTTCAAAACATACTCAATTTCTTTATATGACTTATAGGACTACATAAATTGTGGAATCATTTGCTGGATTTGATTACCACTACTATTTCACCTTCAGCTTTTCACAAATATTACACCACTAAAACACCTTTTTTTTATAGCAGGTGGCATGAAATTTATGTTGCTCAATCTAGAAAAAAATCCTTTTTTGTAACTATACATATAATTATATTTGTGTTTATATTGATGAAGCAATTTTCCTGAGGTGTCAATAATTTATTTTTCATAATTGAACATGGTCCTATTATTTTTCTACTACATTCTAACACGTACATCAATTATTACTTAATTGACTGTTACATTGGTATATTTGCCTTATTAAGAAAGAAACAACAACAAAAATGACCCTTCTTTTTTCCTTGAACTTTCTTTCAATACACCAATATAATTACACCTCTATTTTGTCTTATTCACAATATGTGATCTACTCCTCTCAGGGGAGAGCTCAAAAATGACAGGACCACATGTGGCTAATAGACATGCCTTAAGAGCAGAGTTGATTTAAACTTACTATGGAGGATTATAATGTTTATCAGAAACCCACATTTCTAACGCTCTGTACCAAGACTAATTATGATACATGTTCTCCAACTAATGACCCTTTTGTAAAAATAATCTCTTGAGTATGAATTTTTGCATTAATGCTTTAAGAACTATGAAGGTGACTTATTTCAACAGCAAAAGGGTTTTTAATATAGGCTCTTTTCTCCCAAAGTAGTAAAGAAAATTAAGTAAGAGGGAAATAAAGCATGAAAATGCTGCTTTAAGAATAAAGAGTGTATTATCCCAGCAGAGTTTATATTGCAACATTTTCCTTCACACTGAAGTATTTCCTTTATGAAGAAAATAGTAGACTCCTCATGAGTTATAATTTGACCTCATGAATACATTACTTAAGGTCCTCCAGGAGATGTCCTAATAAGATCCCAGAGTTTCATTTTATTTTGAAGTTTCATACTCATAAACCTTAATGAGCAGCCTATGCTTGTGAATGTTCAAGCCTATGTGTTAGCTTAATGGAAGGATAAAAGCAAATTCAGTGCAGTTCTTCTAAGATATGATTTCATCCTCTCACATCCTTTATTTTCCTCTCCTTAAGTCTTGAAAAGCCTCTTTTACCTTGTCTACCTATAAAATAGTTTTTAAGATCAACACAAATGTCACTCTTTTTATGAAAATATTTTAACCCCATTACTCATTTGTCTGAATAAAATGGACCCACTGATTTAGGTATTTCTTACCATAATACCCACAAATTTGTTGATCACTAACAAGATGACTTGTCTCTTTCCAAGTAGACCACAAATTCTTAGAGTCAAGTGTGATTAATTGTTCTTACCCAGGACAGACCATGGTATCTGACACAGAGCTGGGATTTTGTAATTATATAATGATAGAGGCAATGTGAATGTCATAATGACATGATGATAATAGTCAATCTCACTTTCCTCATATTTTTAATATATCAACAAAGTAGGATTGATACTATATTTTATATTTATATTTATAAATATAAATTGAGCCTCAAGAGTCCACATTAAAATTCCAAAGACAAAGCTCTGAATAACTGTAATTAGAACCCATAACCCTATGCTATCTATAATATTATACTTCCCTCTCTATAAGAGGGTACATTTGCATGGTGTTTGATATAGATAAGCATCTTTTTAACCTTATCTCAATATACTTCTATAACATTCTGTAAATGGCTCATATATATTAAAATTCAATGTTTTTATACTGCAGGTTTTTACTTTTGTAATGTAGAAATTAAACTGATTTTTAAAAAAAAATATACCTTCTGGGGCCTCCCTGGTGGCGCAGGCGGTTGAGTGCCGCACAGCACAGCCAACCTCTATTGTCTCGCCTGCTGCTCCCCTCAGCAGTGTATTTCAGTCACTTTGCCTGTTCTGTTCCCCACTCTTGTCTCTGGTGAATTCTCTCACCCTCCCGTGCATCTGGCCTATATCCCGGTTCTTGTATAAATAAATAAAATCATAATATATATATACACTTTCTGTTTTTTAAATTTATTTTATTACACATTTTTATTTTCTTAGATTGCTTATTTTTGTACAATAATTGATTTCTCCGCCTATGTGTAGTACCATAAATCTCCCACCACCATATCTCCAGTCAACTGTCACTATAATCCCTTGTGCTCTTTGCTCCCCCATTTACCCCACCTCCCTCCCCCTCTTTCCCCCTCCCTCCTTCTCCCCTGAAATTTACCTCAGTTCAAAGCAAGGAGAGGGAGAGGGAGAGGGAGGGGGAGGGGGAGAGGGGTGGGAGAGCTATGAAAGTAAAAAAGAAGCAGGAGGTAAGAGTAAAGTGGACTTACAATTTCCAAGCCAGAGGTATAAGCAGAGAACTGTATTATATGGGCACAAAAGGAAGGATTTTGACGATTTCCTAAAACCCAAGATTAGCAGGAGAGCATTGTGTGTTTGTCATTAAAAGACGTGCATCATTAGCATTCCTGATTCTGCAGGAACTTCTGTTACAGCATCATAAATAAATGAAGTCTGCTCCCTCAAGTCCACATAGCTCTAGTCAAATCTCAAGGGGTTAGAAAGAAGTTAGTTTCTGCTTCTTTGTTTCCTGGTGTGAATGCAATTCTTCCTGCCCTCTGAGGAAGTTTTACAATTAAAGCATAAATAAAGTCCAAAAATTATATAACATGGGAAAGCAGGTGTGAAGTACAAGCAATTATGCAAAACAAACTTAAAAGATAAATTGGGGGGGATAAATTGTACAAGATACACAAACTATAATGAATGAAATCATAAGGTATTAATTCTACAAACTGTTTCATCATGTTACGGAAAGTGAATCAATTCCCTGATAAAGTGAGAAGGCAATTTTTAGCACTTCATAAATCTCATTTTAAATCTTGTCTCTGCTATTTAGCAGTTGTTGGCAAATTATTTAACCTGATTGAACTTGAGTTTTTTAATCTCAATTCTAAACTAATGATTTTGTTATGACATTGTGACAGTATTTAAATGAAGTAATGAATTTTAAATTCCAGACAACTGACTCTCACTACTGTTATAAAGGTTCATATTCCCAAGTTTATATATATTTCCCATAGTCTGTATTTGAGTGATTAAAGACAACTTCAAAACTACATGGGGGATTATCAAGATGAAATACCAAGATGATTATGCCATATTAGTCAAAGTGGAGAAGGGCGAAACATTCCTGTATTTATTAATATCATTTAAATGCCAATCAGAAGGCTCTAGAAGCAGTTTCTATGTTCTCATCAGTATGTTAATGAGCTGAAGCAATTTCAGAAACAAATAAATGATTTAAGAGTTTAGGAAAAACTATGGAGTTGCAGAGTTTACCATCCAGAAACCCAAAGCTTTCACTGATCTGGTCATGTTCTACAAGCCACCTGCTCTCTATTATTTGTACGGGTCATTACAACTGTAAATGGGAATAAGAAAGCTGCCACCAAACCTTCATTTGAGTTGATGATATGAAAGGTATGAAGTCAAAGCAAAGTATCATTTCACTATTCCATGTGACTCACAGAAATCACATAAATATATGAAATGCCAAAAGTACTTTTTAAAATTCTGTTAACTAAAAAGCAAAAAGTAAACAGGTTGATATGACTATTTGCAATTAGTTCTAAACTTGTCAAATTTTAGCAACCAGTATTTCATCATATGCCAATTTAATTCCTTCATCCAATAGGTGATTGATGTTATAAAAACAATTTTTCTGATGAATATACTAGAAAATTAAATAAGCAATCACAATTTTGGCCTTGCTGTTTTAACAGCATGCCTTTCTTTAAGCAAATGTAAACCATTATTAGTTTGGTTTTTGAATCATAAAATATCATCTACACCTGCTAGATCATGGGTGATGTGTAATATGATGTTATTTGAAATACTCTGCTCCTCAGTCTCCCCTAAATCACAAAATCTGTTCATGAGGACCAGTCTTTCCCTTTGATCTAAACTCATTCATTCATTCATTATGTATCCTATTTTCTTGTTCAAGCTTTTGTCTTGTTCCTGATCATTATTTCCTGTGCTCTTGGGTACCCTGCTTGACCTGCCATGCTCTCTAATACAGTTCTTTATAACTTTAGTATGCACTTGAATCACCGGCAGATTCTGATTCGTGTCTGGGATGTGTCTGACATTGTCATTTTTAAAATACTTCCAGACAATTCCAATACTGCAAATCCAAAGATCACGTTTAGAACTAAGTTTCTTCCATTTGACTTTCTCTATACATCTGACTTCTTCATATAATGTCTTGTTCTATAAAAGCCCCTAGTAGACATCTTCCTGTTTAATGTAAAGTAAGAAGAGAGAAGAAGTCTTTTTGATGCTTTGGTCCTCTAAATTCAAAATCTGCATGGTTAAGTACGGCATTGTCTTCAAGACAGTTAATTTACTGCCAATAGACTCAAATAAGTGAAATTAATTTGAGTGTGTCAGCTACTAATTTTCAAATCTAAAAGAAAATCTACCATATTCTTTTTTTTATAGCTGGTATCATAGTAGGTAAAATATACTGACAATCTTTGGATATATTGCTCCTGGCATCACATACATATTTCCAGATACACTATGAATGAACACAGCTCTCCAAAGTTTAAAGAATGTGATTTTTTAATAAAGCACCACCGTAAATGTATTTTATCCATAATTTTTTTAAAAAATTAAGAAAATCTTCATTATATTCCCAAAATATCCTGAAATGATTTGGGTTTCAGAATATAAATTAAAATTAAAAATGACAGAAGCTGTTAAAAATACTGATTTTTTTTTTTAAAGATCTATTTATTTGTACAAGCACTGGGTACAGTCAGAAGCGCTGGAGGGTGAGAGAATTCACCAGAGCCAGAGCGGGGAGCAGAGCAGGCAGAAGGACCGAAGCACACTGCTGAGGGGAGCAGCGGGCTGCAGGAGAGGACTGCGCGCCATGTGGGACCCTCCTCCGACCAGGGAGCAGCCAGGAATCTAACCAGCGCTGTAGAGGCGGCAGAGGCTGCAGGCAGCTTCACAACCCAGCGCTCAACCGCTGCGCCACCAGGGAGGCCCCACATTGAATAAATTTATAAAGGTAAATAGCTAAGTATTTGAATGAGTTTAGGTCTATAATTCATATTCAATTCAATGTGTGTTTAATTCTGAAGATAGATCTTATTTATTACATAAACATATTTTATTAAAATGGTTTATAGATGTTATAAGCTATAAATTACTATTATTTATATGAAACTTAAATACTGAAAATGTAATGAGTAGGTTTTTTTAAGTAATGGAATACTGTATTAATGCAAGTCAATGTACTATATTAATATAATTTAAGCAATAGAATATGAGTATGTAATGGAATAGTCATTTCATCAAATATATTTTAAAACTTGGATTGACTGCACAGAAATTTTTGTACAATGAAAGAAACCATCACATCAGCATATTGATTGAGAGAAGATATTCAACATGGAATTAATGTCCAAAATATAAAAACAACTGAAATAACTAGACAGTAAAAAAAAATCTAAAAATAAACACAAATCTGAATACTTTTCAAAAAATACATAGTCAGCAGGCACATGAAAAAAATTTCATAATCATTTATTATTAAGGAAATGCAAATCAAAGCCACAGTGAAATGTAACCTCTCATACCTGTAAGAATGGCTTATTTCAACAGATAATGGAAAACAAGGAAAGGATGTAGACAGAAGAGAAATCTTGTACACACTTGCTGGAATTTACATGCGTACAGGCATTATGGGAAGCAGTATTCCTCAAAAACTTAAAATTTAAAATCCATGCAATCCCACTTCAGGGTATTTGCTCAGAGGATACAAAAAGTCTAATTTGAAGGGCTATATGCACATACCTGTTAACATTGCAGCATTACTAACAGTAGTCAAGACCTGGAAACAACCTAAATGCCCATCCACATCCAATTAGATAAAAGACACTGAGGTATTTATGCAGAAAAGAATATTACTCAGCTATCAAAAATAAAAATAAAAATACTGCCATTTGCAGCAACACTGTTAGAACTGGAGATGATTATGGTAAGCAAAATTGATTAAAAAGAAAGAGATATCTGATGATTTCATTCATATGTATATATGTGGAATATAACACAACAACAACAACATGCTATTGATCAAACAAAACAAAACAAAAACAATCCCTAAACTCTGGCAAAAAAATTGTGGTTCACCAGAGGGGAAGAAGGTTAATGAGTGGATGTAATAGGTAGAGGGGCATTGGTCAGATGTTAGTAGAGCTTTGGTGGTAAGCTTGGTGTGATATAATTCATTTGACAAGGAATGTAGCTGTACTCTTAAAACTTATGCAATATTTTAAGACAGTATTACCATGATTGAAGAAGTTAAATTAGAATCAGCCAGTAAATTTTATGGAATAGATACTTATTTATTTAAACCAGATGTTAGATTGGAAAGTAAATGTAAGGTCAAAGAATATATGAAAAGTTATTCAATAAGTATTGGGATAACAAATGATACAATTAATTCTTATTCTCTCTTTTTACTTACAGACATTAATTCTGGGCTATCACATAAAACTCCAGTGATCACCCAGAATCCTCTCAGCTGAGTAAAATTAAGTTTTCAGACTTATGCAATAAGAGACATGATGATTTTTCTTGTAGAATATCAAAATTAGGAAATTAGAGATTATTTGAAGGATCTCAGCTTTTATGTAGGTGAAATTGAAACAGGCCTTGCAAGATATGGACATAGTTGTGACTGGGCAGAATTTACAGAAAACAAATTCTGATTGTTAGGCATAGTGAGGTAAGAGTCTAGGAACAAATACTAATGAACAAACTTTGAATAATATCTTTATATAAAATCTTAAAGAAACGTTTTAATTCACAGTCCTATATTCTAGGAACAAATGCTTCTTGGAGGATATTCCTAAGTTATTTGTGTTTGGTGCTTATAATATTTAATAGAAGGATATGAAAGTACACCTGATCTATTGTCTATAGAAAGCTATTTCTGATCTCATTATTGACTTATTATTTGAAAGCTTTATGTAGATATATCTTAAACATAAAAATTTTCTCATCTAGTGTTCAGTGGCTTGTTTTAATACTTATGAAGGTGGGGCCTCCCTGTTGGCATAGGGGCTAGGTCTCAGCACTTCTAGTGGCATAGGATTAAGTCTCAGCACTTCTACTGCAAGTGCCTGAGTTTGACACCTGGCCAGGGACCTACCCCACATGGTGCAGCAGACCTCTCCTGTCTTGCCTGTTGCTCCCCTCATCAGCATATTTAAGTAGTTCTGCCTGTTCTGCTCCCCACTCTGTCTCTGGTGAATCCTCTCATCCCCCCCGCACCTGTCCTACACCCCAGTTCTTGCATAAATATGCCTTTAAAAAGAAAAAAATCGGGGCCTCCCCTGGTGGCACAGGAGGTTGAGCACAGCGCTGTGAAGCTGTCCATAGCCTCTGCAGCGCCGGTCCATCGATCCCAGCCAACCAGCAAGAATCCCACATGGCAAAGCAGACCTCTCCTGTCTTGCCCACTGCTCCCCAAAGCAGTGTATTTTGTCAGTCTGCCTATTCTGTTCCCTGCTCTGTCTCTGGTGAATCCTCTCACCCTCCCATGCATCTGGCCTGTACCCAGGTTCTTGCATAAATAAATAAATAAATCTTTAAAAAAAAAAAAAAAGAAAAAATAATACTTATGAAGGTATGCACTGATCAACATTATAAGGTCAGGAACAGGACATAGTGCAGGTTTTCTGATCCCATGCAGACCGTGTAAAGAAGGAATCAGAGTCCTCAGTGGTTTTGCAGGTTTTTATTGGGGTTCAGCGGGTACATGGCAGGCAGGGGGGCTGGCAGTCCTCCCAGCCCCCAGCAAATATTCACTCTATCTGGGCTCTCTGGTGTTCTCTACTTCTACTTCGGGCTTCTTCTCTTTCGGCTTCTACTGGCGTCCCCGTGACACCACCCTTAAAAGCAGTCTTAGCACAGGTGCACCCACTTCAGGTGCCCGCCATCAGGCATGCATTCAGGATCACAGGGTTCCCTCATCTATCCTGATGGCGGGAGGGCAGAAAAGCCTGATTTTTTACCTTACCCTACAGTCCACCCCCTCAGGGTTTTCTGCCATATAATCCACACATACACAACTTTGTTTCTTAGCAAACACAACAATGCAGCCATGGCCCACAAAAGCAAATACATCGCAATATAACAAAATACAACAGAACACAAATAAGTCCAGGCAGGGCCCCAACCTAGTGCAAAAGACAATTATTGGTACCAGCAGATGAGCCACCAAATCTGCTGCCGAAGGCACTGCTCATACGAGGGAGGGGAACCACTCACGGCATCTACTGTAACACACCAGGAGCTGTCGGGCTTCCTGGCCTTCTCTGGCTGTAGTCTCGGCTACAAGCCACACACAGCATCCACCCCCAGGATGCATTAGCTCTGGGATTGGCGATTCTATTCTGTTGGGGGTAATTGCCAACCCTCAGGGTTTCTGTCTGCAGTCGCTCCAACACTCGGCCTTCATAGCCACCAATGTGACTCGCAGACCCCTGCACTCAGGCCAACCCACTGCACAAGCACATGGGTCGGGGATCCAAACTCTACATGCAGCTTGGGCTCCACCCCAAGCCACGTTCCCCACCCGTCCCTCAAGGACGGGTTCCTCAGCTCCTCACCCTCACCCAAGAATGAGCAGGGCATCACCCACAGGTGATTTTACGAGACGCGCTGGTCTTCAGCATACCCAGGCTGCTTAACAGTCACTCAGGGCTTCTCAACTTAGCATCAGCACCAGCTTTTGCCTTCTCAGTTGGCTTTTCTCCTCCGCCTAGATGCTGGGCATACACAGGCTGCTTTTGGCCATCAAGTCCCACTGGCCACCCCCAGAATCCCCCCCCAAAAAAAACAGAACCTGCCAAGGTCCTCCGCCTTCTGGCGGGATTGTCAGTCCGAGTCCATCAGTCCATGTCCATCAGTCGAAGTCTGTTGGCCTCTCCATGCATCAGCACTGGCAAGCTCCAAATTGTGGTCCTCTCCTCCCCGATTATTCTGCTGCCTCAGGGGTTATTGGCTGGTCCTCTTGGGCATCTCCTCCTCCAGGCGTGGTCTTGTCCTGTAGATCCTGGACCTTGTCTATCTCCTGGGTCGCCATGATGCCTCCAGAGTCGTCACAGGCAGTCTGTTACTCCTTAGTCCCTCCAGGTCTTTGGAGGGCTCCATATCCATCTGCATGGATCATCTTGCCGACTTACGCCAATTATAAGGTCAGGAACAGGACACAGTGCAGGTTTTCTGATCCCATGCAGACAGGGTAAAGGAGGAGTCAGAGTCCTCAGTGGTTTTGCAGGTTTTTATTGGGGTTCAGCGGGTACATGGCAGGCAGGGGTGCTGGTTGGCTGGGGGGCTGGCAGTCCTCCCAGCCCCCAGCAAATCTTCACTCTATCTGGGCTCTCTGGCGTTCTCTGCTTCTGCTTCAGGCTTCTTCTCTTTCAGCTTCTACTGGCGTCCCTGTGACACCACCCTTAAAAGCACAGTCTCAGCACAGGTGCACACACTTCAGGTGCCCGCCATCAGTTATACATTCAGGATCTCAAGGATCCATCATCTGTCCTGATGGCAGGAGGGCAGAAAAGCCTGACATTTTTACCTTACCCTACAAATATAAAAAAATTTATTCAACACTCCCACCCCCCAAAAAAAACGAGCAATACTTTGAAGTAGGTGTCCACTTTGTTACATTATGACTATGAGCAAAATTTCTGATGGTAGTTGTAGGGTAGGTAAAAGGTATCAGGCTTTTCTGCCCTCCAGCCATTAGGATAGATGAGGAAACCCTGTGGTCCTGAGTGTGTGCCTGATGGCGGGCACCTAAAGTGGGTACACCTGGGCTGAGAGACTGGACTTTTAAGGGCAGCGTCACGTGGACGCCAGCAGCAGCAGAAGCCGAGAGAGAAGCAAGAGCAGCAGAAGCAGAGAGAGAGAGGGAGAATTCCGGAGAGCCCAGATAGAGTGAAGACTTGCTGGGGGCTGGGAGGCCTGCCAGCCTCCCGGACCCCCAGCATCCCTGCCTGCTGTGTACCGGGTAAATCCCAATAAAAGCCTGCAAAAAAGCCACTGAAGACTCTGACTCCTCCTTTACCCGATCTGCTGGATTACAGAAAACCTGCACTGTGTCCTTTCTGCCCCCTACAATTGCTGTTAAATCGGCAAGATGATCCATGCAGAAGGGTATGGAGCCCTGGAGGGACTGAGGAGTAAGACTGCCTGTGACAACGCTGGAGGCGTCATGGCGGCACAGGAGATGGACGAGGTCCAGGAGCTACAGGATGAGACCTCACGTGAAGGAGACACCTGAGAGGACCAGCCAACGACCCCTGAGGCAGCAGAGAGGAGGAGAGAACCATGATTCAGAGCTCGCCAGTGCTGATGGCAGGGAGAGGACTAATGGACTTGACTAATGGACTTGGACTGATGGACTTGGACTGATGAACTTGGACTGACAATCCGGCCAGAAGACGGAAGAATCTTGGCAAGCTAAGTTTTTGGAACCCTGGGAGGATGCTATTGTTTGTACGCCCTTGGAGATGAGAATCTGGGGGCGGCCAGTGGGCCTTGATGGCCAAAAGCAGGCTGTGTATGCCCAGCATCTAGGCGGAGGAGAAAAGCCAACTGAGAAGGCAAAAGCTGGTGCTGATGCTGAGCTTGGGAAGCCCTGAGCTGCTGTTAAGCACTAAGTAAGCTGAGGAAGTTCAGTGAGTCTCGTAAAATCACCTGTGGGTGATGCCCTGCTCATTGTCAAGTGAGGCTGAGGAGCTGAGGAACCCGTCCTTGGGGGACAGGTGGGGAACGTGGCTTGGGGGGGGAGCCCAAGCTGAAGAGGGGACCCGAGAGAGGCCACATGTAGAGTTTGGATCCCCGACCCATGTGCTTATGCAGTGGGTTGGCCTGAGTGCAGGGGTCTGCGTGTTGCTTTGGTGGCTATGAAGGCCAAGTGATGGAGCGACTGCAGACAGAAACCCTGAGGGTTGGGCGATTACTCCCAAAGAGTAGAGAATCCCCAATCCAGGAGTGAGTGCATCCTGGGGGTGGATGCGGTGTGTAGCTTGTAGCCGAGACCACAGCCAGAGAAGGTCAGGAAGCCTGACAGCTCCTGGCATGTGACAGAGATGTCTGAGTGATTCCCCTCCCTCATATGAGCAGTGCCTTTGGCAGCAGATTTGGCGGCTCATCTGCTGGTACCAATAATTGTCTTTTGCCACTAGGTTGGGGCCCTGCCTGTGCTTATTTGTGTTCTGTTGTATTTTGTTGTTATATTGTGATGTATTTGCTTTTGTGGGCCATGGCTGCATTGTTTATGTTTGCTAAGAAAATTGTATATATGTAGATTGTATGGCAGAAAACCCTGAGGGGGTGGACTGTAGGGTAGGTGAAAGGTATCAGGCTTTTCTGCCCTCCTGCCATTAGGATAGATGAGGGAACCTGTGGTCCTGAATGCATGCCTGATGGCGGGCACTTGAAGTGGGTACACCTGGGCTGAGAGACTGGATTTTAAGAGCAGCATCACAGGTATGCCAGCAGCAGCAGAAGCCGAGAGAGAGAGGGAGAACGCCAGAGAGCCCAGATAGAATGAAGACTTGCTGGGGGCTGGGAGGCCTGCCAGCCTCCCGGACCCCCAGCATCCCTGCCTGCTGTGTACTGGGTAAATCCCAAAAAAAGCCTGCAAAAAAGCCACTGAAGACTCTGACTCCTCCTTTACCCGATCTGCTGGATTATAGAAAACCTGCACTGTGGTCTTCCTGACCCTACAGTAGTCTTTCCAATGTTTTTAAAAACCAGATTATCTTATTAATTTTACAAAATCATGGTGGATATTTGGATGGGCCAGAGGTTGTGTAACAGCATTTGAGATCACATATGAGCATTGAAGCAAATATATGTGTGTGTATTAACTATATATAAACTAAAAGAAGGACTAGATTATTAGAATCTGTAATACATTTCTAAGCCAGGTGCCATGCATTAGGTAAATTAAGAGCAGATGCCTTCCAATTTAAAAATTCTGCAGAAAATTTGAGAGTATTGACTAAATTATCATGTTTCATCCATTCTTTCTAGCTTTTCATTAATTTTCAATATGATATTATAGATGTGTGTGGCAATGTAAGCAGTTTTTTCCCCCAAGGCAATATGTTGCTCTTCATATATTTTAAGAATTAATTTACTTTATATTAATTGAAAAAATATTGGTTCACATCATTGTTTGTGTTTTAAATGTATGGGCTCTTCCCCTTCAGGTGTTGTTAACATACCACACACACTGCCAAAGCAACACCAGTCCTCCCCTGTAGTCCACTGTGTTTCCTCCCTGCTAAGTTCTCACTCCTCCCTCTCCATGCTCCTCTGGTAGCCTCAGTTCTATAGAAACTTTCTAGAGTTTGTTGTTCATTTAGCTTTATCTCACCATTTGGTTGCCTTATTTATATCCTACATATTCTCCTGGGTATCTTCCCATAGAATACAAAAACACTAATTCAAAGAAATTCTATTTTAAATCACTGCACTTCAAATTTATAAAATTCTCAGAAGTCTGTGGTTTTAGTAACATTGTCAGTACTCTTGCCATTTTCTAAAATGTATTTTCCTGAATTTCTAGGATTCTTGTAAAGCATGAAATGAGGAACTGTAGGATAAAAAAAGCTGAACAAAATTTCCCTAATAACATTAAAGTTGTTGCAATTAAATTGTATAACCCATTTCATATAATCTTTTGATGGAATCCTTATAGAATCTCTTTTCCTAATAGGATTATGAAGACCAAATATGCCCCTAATATCAGGAACAATCCTGATTATAAGTATCTGCCCCTATCCAATTTGTGGATGATAGCTAATAGATTTTTGTAGTAAAAAGTACCATCTTTGCAGGCTAAGCAGTTTTTTAAATTATTTTTAAAGATTTATTTATTTATGCATATAAGAACTGGGGTACAGGCCAGAGGTGTGGGAGTGAGAGGATTCACCAGAGACAGAGTGGAGAACAGAACAGGCAGACTGACTGAAATACACTGCTGAGGGGAGCAGTGGGCTGATGCAGATAGCTTCATAGGTTGTGTGTTAACCCTTTTGCTACCAGGGAGGCCCACTAAGTATATTTTAAAGTTACAATACCTAAGCTATGGAAAACAACCCAAATGCCCAAAAATAGATGACTGAATCAAGAAGATGTGGTATATATACACCATGGAATATTACTCAGCGATCAAAAAAGATAAACTCATACAATTTGCAGCAACATGGATGGAGCTGGAAGGGATCATGCTCAGTGAAATAAGCCAGAAAGAAAAAGAAAAATACCAGATGGTCTCACTCATAGCAGATATTTAGAAAACCTAAATAAGGGACCAGGAAAAAGATGAATTATAATAAAGAAAAAAATCAAAATCAACAAGCAACTATAAACCGGAGACACTACAGGGGTCGGTGGGGAAAGGAGGGATTTGGCTCAAAATAAGGGTGATGCAATTGTATGGGGAATATAACCAAAATGAAAATGCATACATTGTGCAAAAAATGAAAAATTATGTAAGAATTAAATAAAATATATTAAATGATGTTCTAAAATAAAATAAGCCTATGCAATTATTAAATAGTATTGTAATATTTTGCAATCAAAGTGTCTAGAAAAGCTATCATTGGTTAACAAAAGAACTTGGGATGATAGTAGACAGTGAGCCTTTACAGTCAAGGTCTATAAAATTGAGAGCCTCTGAATACATGGCATGTGTTCACTAAATCTGTATCTGTGAAAGATTGATTACAAAGCCCAGTTTCTATAAAATGTCCTACAGTGAAATGCTTATAGAAACTTAATCTTTATTTCTATGCATGTGATGTTAAAAAGTTTGAGGCTTCTGTATGCATGGTCTGTTTTGTTTTCTAGCAAACAAATAGCTTGTGGTTCAGTCTAATCTCCAAGGAAATTGATTACCATAAGGAGCAGGTATTGTGGAACTGACTTTGAATCACAGACCCCCTTTTCACTCTAACTGCCATGATGTGACTTTTAAGAGAAAAATAAGCAGCCAGACTCAATTCCTACCTGTGATTATGAAAGAATACCCACTCATTGATCTATCCCTGTTGAAAGAATACCAATTCACCGATTTCTCCTCACTGATGACTACAAAAGATAATCAACACCATGTTTTCTCCTACTGATGAACAGAAAGACAAAAGATGGCCATCACGGTGATTGTTACTAAAAGACTCAAAGATCAGCCTTCTGTTTGAAGACTCCTGTCAACCAATATGAAATCTCACATAAATGACCTAAGCTTAGTGAGACCAATTCCCTGTTTAATCTTTTAAAAGTCCCTATGCCTTGTCTCTAATGGAATACAATTTGGTACTGTTTCTTGGTTGTGGATCCCACACATGATCCTTATTCTCAAATAAAATGATTTCTTGATTATTTGGCAGTGATTATTTCTAGGTAAATAGTATCCACAAAAACAAAAGAAATAAAACAAATTTAAAAAATGCATGGTTTTCTGAAGAATGTGAATACAAACTCAATAATAAATTTGATTACCTATTTTAACTAAATCACGAGCAAATTTAGCTCACGTTTGAAACTCATAAAAGGTGTGACTAAGGTTACAGGAAATGGTTTATGTATAGAATCCTTATAGCAATCATAATAAAAAACGTAACAGAGTCTGATAATCTGCCAAAGCCATACACCAGCAAAGAAGAATAAATTTAAAAAGCTAGAAGATAAGCATTACAATACTTACCTTTGGTTATTTGGATCATATTTTGTGGGTCGGAAGTTTCCTTCTTCATTTCAGCTTGATCTGAAAATCTTGAGTGAATGATTATTATGTACTCCCAACACTCCTCTGTTTGAAGTTGCTATCTCAGATACTTTTCCAGAGATATTAGTTAAGTCAACACTTTGGGGTATTTGTGTTGTGTCAATTGGGAAAAAAAAGTATCTAATAAAATTATTTTCATTGGGCCATGAAGCTAGCTATCATTTCATGATCTCTATAAATATGAGGGCTCAACCTCCATAACTGAGAATAAGATGATGTATATGCCTGAGACCCTTGCAGTATTGTATACATCCAAAAGCACATACTTTAAAATCTCAGTAACATTCCTAGGCACATGAACTTATCTGTCATTAAGTTATAAAGAGAAAGATATAAACTGCAGAAGGAATTGATTTATTGGTCTTTAATGTCAATGGCAAGATTCAGACTATGCAAACTAAAGCAGGTCTGGTAAAATATTTATGGCACAAGTAGTTTTGTTCTTGTATAATGTATTTTCTCTCATGAGCATTTCTTTCTTACTGCATAATTTTGCTATCTAAGTAGAGAAACTTTTTCAGAGTAAATTTTTGATGATTTAGTCAATCAGGGGTACAGAATGAATAAACAAATATATTCAGTAATCATTTTACTAAACAGAGTTATAAAAGATATTTTTCTTTCTGGTATTTTTCATAACCTAATATATTCTAAATTTTGTTGTGATTTTCAAGGAGGGTAAATGTATTTCTAAACTTATTTGACCTTCAGATATTATATTCCTTGGAAATCCTAGAGGAGATATATATATATATATGGAAAAAGATGATAAAACAGAATGATGATAGGCTGTCCTCACTTTATTTACTATTCAAGACCAACTCAAAATTTCATTGAAATCCCTTTCTGATAATTCTGGTCCACATTGACGTCATTGTCTTTTGACTGCATCTTGCCAATATCATTTGATTCATTCTGTCCCTATAATATTCTTGAATCAATTCACTTGAGTAAAAAGAAGATGCTTTAAATTCACTGTAAGATATTTAACACTACTTTGTGTTGTTTGAGATGGGGCTTCCTGGTCTGTACATGTATGGCACACGTTTCACTTATTTTTTATTTTTTATAACATACAAGTACTGGGGTATCGGCCAGAATTGTGGGGGGTGAGAGGATTCACCAGAGACAGAGCAGGGAACAGAACAGGCAGACAGACCGAAACCACTGCTGAGGAGAGCAGTGGGTGAGACAGGAGAGGTCTGCTGCACCATGTGGGTAGCTCCCTGGCTGAGGATCGAAGCCGTGCCGCAGTGGCTGCAGATAGCTCCATAGGTTGGGTTTTAACCTCTTGTGCCACCAGGGAGGCTCACATTCCATTTCTGTATGCCTTCTGTGTGGGTTTTCCTGTCTCCACATTTGTTCTTTGTACCCATCATTGATTGACCTTTCCATTGCCAGACATTTGATTTTATTCCTTTTTCAATGTCCTTTTTCAATTTCAATGTCAGAATATAAAACCCCTCCAATTCCCAGAATCTCTAATCTAATCAGAAATGAACTTCTCTATCTCTGAAGATTTTTTTCTGTCCTTAGGAACTTTTTTTTTTTTAACCTATGGTACTTTTTGATGAATGAACAGAATCTTTCACTGTACATACATAATCTACAATAAGAGGAAATATTTTGGCTAGCTGCTGGCACACAGAACTCCACAGTGGATTACTAGTTGCTAGATGAATTAAATGAGAAAATTCTTGCTGCTTTGTAGATACTGTCAGTGAGTGTACTTAAGGGCATCTTTTTTAACTTTTAAGAAAAAAAATCACAGAGAAAAACTAGGACTTTACCCTCAAGCACTTTCTCTTCAGTGACAGAATATTGAACTGGAGAGGGCAATGGGTCAGAAACAACGTCCTGACACTTATATTTTGTGCTGGAATTTTGAATTGACTCTCAGCAAACTGACCACATTCACACTCAAATTGTTACCAACATGAGAACATAATAAGCAGTGAAGACTGACTAATGATACAGTGCTCAGCCAAAATGACAAGATTGGAACAAATGCAAGGAGTCCAGAGTACTGGCAGTACCAGCTTGGACATCAATAATGATTGGACTGTGTGAGGTACAGGACATAGGTGTATATTATCACCTTTCTCTTTCAGTCGTCACCTATCTAAACATTTCCAAGAAATACAGAATGTATCAAATAGACAAAAGAAGGAAATCAATTCAAGAAATAGAAAACTATGCAAAACAATTTACAAGAAGCAAGAGATTTTGTTTAGGTCTGAAGAACCAAAATTAATTTAAAAGAATATAGCTCAGCTAAAAGCAAAGATCTATTGGTTTCCCTCATTGACTTACATAGTTAATAATTTACCAAAAAAAAAAAAAGTAAAACTATCTTATTTCTATCTTCTTTGAGATGCATAAAGGTGAATATATAGGTTACTAACAAACAAAAAAAAATCACATCTTACAAATCATGGAATATATATCATTGATATATATGTATATATATAATCATGAAAATTTCATAGAAAATTCAGTGGAAAATTCAGCATGTATAATTATAATCATGAAAATAAGATTAAAATCAAATAAAATTTAGAATTTATTGAGTTTTCTAGATATATAGCTCTCAGTCTCCTAATATTTTTCAAGACTTACATTCATTAATGATTCATGACCAAATGAATATTTTTTTATTTTAATATAAAACCAAACTATATTAATATGCTTTAAAGCACATTTCCCATAAAGTTTAGATTATAAATTCAGAGAAACAGTTGTTAGAGAATATTAAACTGATCTAATAAGAAAATAACTGACAGGACGTTTATTAATTATTGATGCCAAAGTAATTTTGTTACAACTTCCTAAATATGGGTACTAATAAAGTCTTATAAACAGTGATTCTTCAATAAAATGTACAATACCAAGAGAGGAAAGGTACAGACTGGAGATTTATTTAGGACAATGCTGTTGGTGATCAGCCTTAACTACAAAGTAAAGATTTCCAGGGCAATCATCTTCTAGAAGACTTTGTTTGGGGGGGAATTTGGGAGCTAGGTAGTTTTACATAGAAACATGTAATATACATGGCAGAAGGTAGGCAGTCCTTACCTTAGGATAACAGTCATATGCAGGTTATATCACTAGGTAAAACCAATTGCCTATTATTGGTCATACACAGTCGATCTTTTCTTACCCATTGCGATCATAAAAGATCCTATTTCTGTTTGTATTATGAAACGTTGGAACTCACGCATTTCTTTCACTTTTGGATGCTGATTTCTAAGTCTATTAAGTTTAAATCTATAAAAATAAAACTCATTTTGCTAGCTGAACCACAAATTTTCCCATGTTTGAAAACCTAGCCTTTCTTGACTTGAAGCTCATAAAAAAGTGTCCCAGTCATTGTTTTGAGCAGATAGGAAAACTGTTACCTTATAATCACTGATGATAAATAACACTTTTCTAGATCAATCAATAACATTGTTACTTCAGATAATCAACCAGTGATCACCCTTACAGTACTTCATGAGAAACCACTGTCAAGGAGAAGAGGAAATGTTGCCCCATACTTCTTGGTTCTTCTCAGCCTGGTCTAGCAATAAAATTAACATTATATATTAGTATGAGAACCAAAAAAAAAATTACATACATATCAGGACTCTGCATAGAAGTGAGGATTTTAAGGTCAATGAGGAAAAACAGGGACATTTCACTGACCTAAAAAACAAGATAATAAGGAAGCACCCCTCCTTATGAAGAGGAGAGGGACTCATATTATGAAGACCAGATGCATTTTAATTTGATGTTTTTCCTGCCATATAAATAGGCTTCTCCTCTGGAAAGTTTAATTCTTATAAACACTCTAATTATGGATAATACCCTAATTAGTTAATGATTTTCATTTTTCAACATAGAGGTAAAATTTTTGAAGGGGACTGTAGGACATTCATTGACCTCAGATCAAAATAATCCACATGTCAAAGTGTCATATCTTGGATATACCTATTCTGAAGGTCTTGGGAAGGCCTATCATTCACCACCTTCTGGTACACATTAAAACTGCTTATATACACAATGGAATACAACTCATCTATAAAAACATAATGTCTGGCCACTTGCAAAACATGGATGGAACTGGGGGGTGATTAAAGTAAGCGTAACAAGCCAGAATAGAATATAAAAAGGAAGAGAAACAATTAACCAAACCAAATCCTAAAATCTGACTGCAATGTTGAGGTTACCAAAGTGGGAGGGTGGAGTAGGGAGCAATGATGGTAGGGAACCAAAGGGATTGTGGTGAAATGTTATTGGTGCTTTGATGGTGGGTGTAGTGTGGTAACATATATCTGAATAGGTGTAAACATATACCTCTAAATCATATACACAGTGGCAAACCAGTGTTACCTCAATAAAAATATAAATAATAAACAATAAGTTATTAGATAGATACTAGTTTTGAATTGCATTGTCTTTGTCATTATGTAATTGACTAAATATAAACCCCTCCTGGAATGGAAATGATGTTTCTATAAATGTGAAGAGAGAAGGAAAACAGAATTTGAACATCTAGAAATTTTCAGTATAAAGTTTTGTATGTTCTACAAGGCTAGGCAACTTAGTGTAGTGGTTAAGAGCACAGACTGGGTATTGAGGGCTTGGTATGAGTTTTGGATCTGCACTCTAGTACAGTGGTACAAAATCTCTGATAATGAGTATAGTCATCAGTAAAGTTAGAAAAATTATAGAATATATTTAACAGTAATTTATGAGAATAAAAAAATCACATTTGAAAATGACTTAGAGTGGTACTACATAAGTGATGGTCAGAAAAATAATTAAGTGACTGACAACGACTAATAGAACTGACATGTTCTATTAGTAACCCAGCATAATATTCCTTTTACTTACTTCAGTATAAAACTAATCATCTTAAATATTGCACCCAAGGCATTATTTTCTGACTGATACAATTAAAAACCACAAAGTAATTTTGTTCATAACACTAAAAATTATCCCAAAAGAAATGGAGTAATAATCAGAAAAAGGTCCCCACCAAACTTCCCTGAATCTGTTAGTACACAGACTGAGGGATACCTGGGGCCCTCAATTTTGCACTTTAAAGGGGTCCGGCCACTTTTGAGTACAAAGACAAAGCACACTCAGTGTAAAAGAACTTTAATAGAATAAGTGTACATAGAGAAGATAGAATAATAATTTCCCAATAGAATACTCAATTACCCATCCTCTTGTGGGTATATAATAATACTGACCACAAAAATCCCCATAAGATGATTGGATTCATTTGATAATCATTTTTAGGGTTTATTATCTACCACAATAAATGAAAGCACCACTTGGGCAGTCTTAGTAGATTTTAAAAGTGTTGTGGATCAGTGAAAGATATATATGGATTTGGGAAATAGCTTCAAGTGGCTTACGTGGACGTTTCAGTGAGTATGTGAATGGAATTTGACAAAATTCATGATATGATAGTTTCAGATTGATTGACTCAATAAGCAACTATCTTGACATGAAATATAATTAGTAAACAGGTGTTTGATAAGTAAGCAAGCAGCTCACTGCTTAGAGAAAACCAACCTACTGTCCCGAGAAGTCTGATTGTCCAGATGAACAAATATATTGTCTTGAGATGGCAGTTGAGGAGTGTATTGTTTGTATAAATTGATATTTAGCAAGTTATTGCAGCAAACAACACATTTACAGGTTTACAGTTTTCTCTTGTTGGGCAAGAAATTCCTGAAACAAAGAATAAAGTCACACTGATGAAAACATCCTCAGCTGTTAGTCTCATAGGTAAGCTGTATAGATGCAGACAGTCTCAATTCTCACTTTTTAAAAAGGAAAATAACTTTAGAAGGCAGAACCATAGAAAAAATAATAGAACTGTGTAGCAGAATGGGACTTTAGAAATCACCTCATTCACATCAATCTCCTCAGTCCCCAATTCTTGGATGAAGAAGATGAAACTCAGAAACAACAAATGACTTTCCCACACTCTGCCTTTGGAGGGACATAATCCTGTCACCCCTAAGTAAAAACTCTAAGGGTGGGTCCCTGACCTCATTATCTAAACAAAAGATATCTGAATCCAAGCTCACCATGCAATGCTACTGCTTTGAAAGTTTCATCTCTTCCTAACTTTCAACCAGAGACAAACTTCAAAATATTTAACTAAAAGAGAGTTTACCAAAAGTAAATAAAAATGCACAATTGTGTGCAAGTGAGAGCATATGTATATTCACACACATAGACACAAATTCTGGAATATCCAAGAAGCCAGAGATTTAGATTAGTGAAATTTGCATTCAAATTAAATGAACGGGGCAATATTCTCAAAGTTTTCATCACTTGCTCCCCAACTAAAGAACTGATCAATATACAAATGTGCTCTCTGTATATTAAGTAGATTCCTTTAGCTGCAAATTGTCAGGCAACAAAACAAAGCAATTTTCACTTTAGCAGATTGTTCTACAAAGTAATTATAGCAACTGAAAATTCAGAACGCTAAAGTATGCATAATAACCTAATAAGTAAGTTCTTATCTTGATGATAATTTAAGCTGATTATAAATAAGAATCTGTATATTTAAGGAAAGCCCAGTTTTTAATTACATATTTCTGTCATTTAATTGGGCCAAAATTAAACCAAATTCTAACCCTTTTTTCCCCCAGAATTTTATTTAGGCTCTAACAGCACCTAAAATTTTTCCATCTGTGATTTTAAATTATTTTTCAAATTTTGAGAAAGTGATCAAGAAGTATTAAGTAAGAAGTGCCCAATTTATTCTCAAGGAGGTCACATAACTAGTAGTTAGACATGGGGCTCTACGGGCAGTTGGAATATTATAAAATCCTTTTGTTTTAATTTTTAATTATTAGATATGTGACCTTGTACTATACTCTCTGTTTCTTAGTTTCCTCATTTGAAAATGAGGCTTTATAAAAAAATGTATATGAGGAAATACATGGGAAGAAACTAAGTGGTTAATAAATATGTAATCATTATATGAATATTTAAAGTTTCCAGAGTAAAATAACAATAAATCTATGGAAATAAGAATCTCCCAGTTTTGTAGAACATTATACTATAACTACTTAACTACTATAAGTTTCTGCTTTTATGAAAGTTCTGAAAGTGTTTTCTTCAGTAACTTGTTCTGATACTCAGTCTTATAAATTTAGCATCTACTTACATAAGTAAAACAATTATTTGGGTAGGTACTGAGTGAACACAATAACTGTTCAGCTGATTTATACATATTCTTTTCTAATTTGTTTTTGTTCAAAATAGCTGTCACCATGGACGCACACAGTTCTGGATCATCTTCTTTTGGACATGTAGGTCACAGTGCCTGATCTTGTCATGAGCTTGTGGATAAAGGTGAGGTCCTAGGCCTCATTATCATCAAAGGCAGGCTGAACTTCTCATCCAAACATCGCTAGTTAAAATATATCAATTACAACTTTCATATGATCTCAATATTATAAAACTGTAATGATATATAAAAACAAGTAATAAAAATATTTTTTTACTAAAAACAGGCTATACACACTTGCAAGCACACTATCAGATACAGCATTCTACCTGAAAATGTAAGAAAGTTAAGACTGGGCCTCCCCTACTGGTACAGCGGTTGAGCCCTGGGCTGCGAAGCTGCCCGCAGCTTCTGCAGCGCCAGTTCAATCCCCGGCCACCTGCGAGGGTCCCACATGGTATGACAGACCTCTCCTGCTGCGCCTGCTGCTCCGCTCAGTAGTGTATTCCATTACTTTGCCTGTTCTGTTTCTGGTTCTGGTGTATTCTCTCACCCTCCTGCGCTTCTGACTGTACCCAGTACTTGTATAAATAAATAAATAAATCTTAAAAAAAAGTTAAGACTTCTATTAGAATTATATATTTATAAATGTGACTATAATATATTATGAAATAATTTAAAGTCCATTATAATCGCCTCCCCCCAACTTCCCTCAATTTCCTTTATAATATTGTAGTCACGTTTTGAAGCATACATCAGTACAAATAGACCATATGTTTTAGAAAGGTCAACAGCACAGTCTAATAAAATAAACACCATTTTGTATAACTGGGGAAAGTTGCTGAAGAGGACTTCTGTCACCTGAATCTGACAATGTGCCTGTCTTTGAATTTTTAGATAAAACAACTTAAAATTTCTATACCTGCACTGGTAATATGTGGTATCACTCTCATTTTGTCTTTAGTGGGGATGAGTCTAAAAAGGTATTTTGTAAACAGAACAAGCTGAAGAACACCAGGGTGTAAGGGAAATTTAAAAGGTAGCTGATTACAAAGTACAGCCAATAGGGCTTTACTCAGAATAAGCAGTTCTACAAGGGATTCAGGAAAACTCATGCCTGGGTTCTACAATATATGTATGGGGAGGGGCTTCCATAAATGGAGATTATTTAAAGGATTTCTAAAAAAAGCAGTTACCATAGTCTACCTTGCCAAATAAACCATTTTGCCTGTCTATATAATCAGTGTAATCTGTGCTATTCAGAAAAAGAAAATAAACAAGGCAGTGATTTATGAATCCTAGCCTTCTAGCAGTTAGAGCAGATGAGTAGGCTCTGATAATATTGAAGCACAAGTGTAAAGAAGAAATAGCATTTATTATAAGGATATTTTATAGCTATATATGCCTTGTAAAGTAAAACTTTAAAGTGTCACTTTATGTTTTCCTCAAGGAATATTTCAATTATCTCTTGCAACTTTCAAGGTTTAGAGGAAGCCAATAAATGTCAGTTTTTAAGACCTAGGAAGACTCATATTTTCAGAAGATTGCAGAAAGCTATACTTTTTAAGGACTTAATATCTTTGAGTTTCATTTTAGAAGAAACATACATTTTTATTGATACAACAAAGTTTCATATCACTCCGTTTAGAAAACAGTGACAAGTTCACATTTAATGGGTAATTTTATCCTAATTATTTTCCTTTCTTTCCACCTCCTTGTTCAAATGAGTCCATTCCACTCATACCAGTGATTACTGACTTGAGTTCTAGAGCTCTCCTTTGAGATAGGGTAAGAAAAGGTAACTCAAGTATAATACAGCAAGTTTTCAAGATCAAGATAAAAGGATAGCCCATGTGATGATTAAATTACTAGAGATTTTGCATGTGCATATTTCATTAAAAAAGCTTGAACATTATACCTGCTTTATGTTTACATAAAAGGAAAAAAAAAATACTTTCCCAGGTTTAGAGTCCTTCAAATGTTTTCCAGTGTTCTTGGAATAAAATCTCAGTTCCTTGTTACCCTCGGGGACAAGACTTTATGTGACCTGGCATCAGTCTGCCTCTAAACTTTTATTTCATTACTTGCCCTTTAGTTAAAATACCTCAGTCACATTGACCTGACTCTGTTCATTGGTCATGTCAAACCCGTGCCTTCTTTAGAGTCTTTGTCTTTCCCATTCCCCTGCTGACTTGTGTAGTTGCTTCTTTCTCACTTCTCCGTTCTCAGAGAAGCTTTCCCTGAGTGTTTTCTTACCTCCAGCATTAACTTCACCCTAGCTATGCTGTGATGTTTACCTTTATAGAACTAATTAGAATCTCAAATGAACGTTTGCTGTTCATTATGAATTTCTCAAATAGAACCAGTCTTGCAAAACTGGAAGGAAGCATTCTTGATCATGATGGGTGAGTCTCTTAATATGATGCTATATTTGGTGTGCTAGGATTTTGTTAAGGATTATTGCATCTATGTTCATCAGGGATATTGACCAGTGGTTGTTTTTTTTTGTACTGTCATGTTTGGTTTTGGGATCTGGGTGATTTTGGCCTCCTTTATTCTCTTTGCTTTTCCATCTTGTGTTCAGTTGTTCCTTGCTTCCTAGGTATGTGTGTTGCCTTATTTACTTTTTTGTGGTTGGAGTACTGCCACTTTGCTTTTGTTTGTTTCTCTTTGTTTACACCATTGTGTTGTGGAGGCAGGAAGAAGGCCTGTGCATTAAATCCTCAATCTCAGTCATCTTGAAGAGTGGGTGTGGTCACCTCTGTTTCCTTTTCCCTTTCTCCACAGCAAGTTCTCTTCAGTGCTTCAGCTATTCTAACTTCCCACGCTGCCTCCTTGCTGCTCTGTTCTGCTGCAGGTCATAATCCACCAAACTTGATTTCCTGTTGATGGGGCCTATGCCTGGATCCCAGAGTTCAAGTTTTGGGACTCAGTTGGCTTGTCTCAACAAGCTATGTGTCCTATCCCCCAGCAATTGCCATAGATTATTCCCACCCTCATATAACTTACAGTAACCTATGTCTTAAAATCATTTTTATTCATGATTGTAATCAAATCATATAGCATGCTTATGCTGAGTTGTAAATAACTGTGTTTATTTTGATACATGTGATTTACATGCAAGCAAGGGGATCTTGATTTAATTGCTGTGAACAGAAAAGACAGAAATTTTATGACCTCACCAGAAATAATGTCACATGGTGAGTCTTTTATTTGAAGTGAACCTGGGTGATTTCTGTACCTACTTTTTCTAGATATGTAATCTGGAAAAATTGTTTATTTCTTCAGACTTCTGTTTCACTACTGGTAAAATGAAGATGATAATATTATCAATTATATTAACTTCATTGGTTTGCAGCAGAATAATGATTATATGGATTATACATATAAAATTATATTGACCTATAGTAAGAGCCAAATAAATGTTTATTTTATTAAGTAACATCATTATTACTCACATATTATTATTCATTTCGGACTGACAAAGAGGGGATAGAGAAAAGAAACGTATCTAGTACAAGGATCAAATTTAAGAACCTGGGGCTATTTCATACCCAAATTAATCACAATAGGCATTTCTTATTTTGAGAAGTAAGTCACAGTCTTTCAAACCATAATTCAGACATTTTATACAATAGTGGAATGATAATGTTGTATACTTTTAGATCTTTGTGTCTTTATAATTAAGTGTAATATACATCTACTTTAAAAATTATTTAAAAATAAAATTCACTAAGCCAATAACACTTAAAAGGCTTGCTAGAATCCAATTACTCCTTTTACATTGAAGATTTTTAAACTCATTATTATCAGCCTTGATTCAGTTATAATACTATTAGTGAAGTTCAAAATTCTATCCTACAGCAAAATTCTTCCTGATGAGAAGCTTAAGTTGATTGAAGGTGATAGGAGTTTGGTAAGAGTAAATGATGTCAAACTTTAGTCTGAGATAAGATTCCTTATATTTCCTCTCCATCTAAGGAAGTTTCTTCTCTGCTTTCATCTTAAGTCAGAAGTGCTGAATACTAATGAGGATAGCTACCATCTAACCTCAATGATTAATGTGTGGACAATTCACTTGGATTTTAAAAACAGTTTACATTTTCATGGCGTCAGTTAATCTGTCAAAACTAATAGGGGGCCTCCCCTGGTGGCGCAGCGGTTGAGCGCTGGGTTACGAGGCTGCCCGCAGCCTCTGCAGCGCCAGTTCGATCCCGGGCCACCGTCCAGGGTCCCACAAATAAAACAAAAACAAAAACTAATAGGCATCTTCCCACATGGAATAAGCCAGTTCCCAACCACTTACCTTATAATGATGCGATTTGTTTATTTTTAGTTCTATGACAGCGCTTTTTATGAAAACTGTTTTGAGGTTGTTGATAAGGAGAAAAGGGGACAGAAATGAAAATCATTAAGGAACATACTATAAACAACAGTCATTACCAAAGCCTATTTTTTCCATTATATTTTAGTTTCCTTAAGAACATACAGAAAGACATATGTTTACACGCTTAATGAATATTGGGGTAATTTTTCTTCTTTAATAGAAAAATTCTAAAATTTTCTACCTAATCCATATTTTTTTAAAAAAAAATTATAGAGATTTATTTTTTTTATTTATACAAGAGCCGGGGTAGAGGCCAGAGTTGCAGGAGGGTGAGAGGATTCACCAGAGACAGAGTGGGGAGCAGAACAGGCAGACGGACCGAAAGCACTGCTGAGGGGAGCAGCAGGAGAGACAGGAGAGGTCTGCCTCACCATGTGCGACTCTCCCTGGCTGACCAGGAATTGACCCGGCACTGCGGAGGCTGTGGACAGTTTCACAGTGCTGCGCTCAACCCGTTGCACCACCGGGGAGGCCTAATCCATGTTTTTTACAGAGAAATATAGTTACAGAGAACTAGTAGGACTTTTTATTGAAAGATAGATATTCATATAAAAATTAAATTGCATTTGTTTACTGCAAGTAAAGTGAGTAATGTGGATATGACTGAAAAACCATGAAATTAAAATTGATAAAGGGAATATTCAGAACTGGGGCCATTAAGACCATTAAGAGAGTAGAATTTATGCATTTTTTTAAAGATTTATTTATTCATGCATATAAAAACTGGGGTATAGGCAGATGTGTGGGAGGGTGAGAGGACTCACCAAAGACAGAAAGGGGAACAGTACAGGCAGACTAAAACACACTGCTGAGGGGAGCAGCAGGCAAGACAGGAGAGGTCTGCTGTGCCATATGTGTATCTCCGCTGCCGGCTGGGATTGAGCCCGCACTGCAGAGGCTGCAAACAGCTTCACAGCGCTGAGCTCAATCGCCTGTGCGACGAGGGAGGCCCAAATTTATGCATATCTATCATCTTTGACTACTTGGTAAACTAGATTTAAAATATCACACATCAGCCTCAGCAAGGTGGCACCCTGACACCTGGAATTGGGGAGTTTGGAAAGATAGCACTGTTATAGGACAGGGAGGGAACACCCCAGAACCCCCAAATCTGCCTGTTATAAATAGGTTCTGCCATCTGCTGCATCAATATAAAACATATTCTAGTGCACAGGACCTTTAATGGAAAGAGATTTTTATATAATTACTGTGTAACAAAGAAAGCGCAAAGAATATAGTTCCCAAATGAAGCATCCCTCATGGATAAATGCCCAGCTAAACAGGGCTGGCCCAAAACAGGGCTACTGAGACCTGAAAGCCTGTCACAAGTCTAAGGCACCTCCTGGTGGGGATCCATAGGACAGAGGCAGAAGGGACCAACATATCTAGGATAGAAGGAGCAAAACCAAGATAAAAGCTGCCTTTGTTAACCTCCCCACGGGTCTGTCACCCACATCTGTATCAACCAGTCCAGGACCAAGAAGTAAGCGCAGCTTCTTCACATGTATCTGCTCCATGTGCCTCCTCCAGGTCTCCTTCTGGCTCCCCATCCTTCTTTCTTCCTTCTCCAGTCTCCTCTCCACCTTTTCTCCCCTCCCAGCTCAGCCACACCCTCCCTTAGGTGGTGCAGGGAACCTGGCACCTCCCTTTTCTCTGAGCACCACCCTGTTACAGCACCAAGCCTTCATACAAGGACTGAAAAATGTTATTGGACTTCAATTTCAAAGAGGACAATCTATCACTGCACTAGCATGCAGACATCCCTCCCTTCTGCATGTCTTTTCTTTTAAATAATTTTGTTAGTTTACCTGTAAGAGGCAGCTCTATCTCTATAAATTTTGTATTTTTTCACACACCCTGAAGCACTTACACAGCCTTACTCCCGTGGTATGCTCCAGATTGCAGTTCCCTGAGGAGCCTAAGAGAAATCTTTGTTCTCGCTTGAGATAAAGCTATGATTCATGGCTGAATTATAGTTTTAGAGTAGGTTTTTGGTGTTTGGGGGATGGAAGGGGACATAACTAGAGAGAGAGAGTAAATATGCAAATATACTTACCTCAAATACAGATTTTTTTTTCTTTTCTTTTTTCTCTCATTACTGGGTCCCTTCCATAACTCAGGGCTCTACTGAGTCCCTACACACATGCCCTCCACAGATTTCTTCTAGCTGAGACAACATAGGTGAACTAAATCATAAGCTGAGAGGAGTGAGCTGCCGCAAATACTGTTTAAATGTGTGGACTAAATTACAGCTGGCAGGAGCTATTCACATCTTATTTTAACACTATATCCCATCGGACTAAAAAATGATACCCCGTTCTGATAATATTAGTGCCTTATTTTGACAAATGACTTATTTAAAAAATGATAATTGCACAATTTCCTGCAAAAGGATGTTATCAGAGGGCCCCTGTAGGGTAAGTAAAACATATCAGATTTTTCCACTCTCCCGCCATTAGATTAAATGCATGTCTGATGGCAGACACCTGGAGTAGGTGCGGGCATACATAGGTGGGCACACCTGAGCTAAGAGAGCTAAGGCCAGGGTGGCAGAGGACAGTGTGGTGTAGAGTGTGGTGTAGGCAGTGGAGTGTAGCCCAGTGAGGCGGACTGAGCTGGAACTACCAGAAGGAAAGAGAAGCAGGAGAGAGAGAAGCAGAGGCCACAAGAGAATGCCAGAGAACCCAGAAAGAGCGAAGATTCGCCGGGTGGCTGGAGGCCTGCCAGTCTCCCGGCCCCCGGCACCCCTGCTGCTGTGTACCTGGTTGCCGTACTATACATAAAAGCTCAATAAAAGCCTGAAAAAGTCACCGAGGTCTCCCGGACTCTCCTTTACCCGTCTGCTCTGATCATAGAGAACCAGCTCTGTGCCTTCCTGGCACTACAGCCCCCATGCACTGATAGTAAAAGACCCTTACATAGATGGCCTTAGGGCTCATTGGCATGCTAAAATGCACACAGCTGGGTGGAGATTTAAGATGCTAATGAGACACCTGATGTATAAAGATCATGTGACCCATTGCACATGTCCCTAGCCAAGAAATACTCTGACATTATCCCCCTCCTCCCTGTTCCCATAAATAAAATCTTTGCAACTCCTTTTCTGGTGTTCTTCAAAGAGTCAGCTTGGGAAATCTGTCAGTACTACCTCCCTTGTGCTTCAGCATAAATGTAATAAACCTGGTCTGGATCTAGTCTGTCTTGCCAACTTGCCATCAAATTATTTTATAAGAAGTCAGAAACTTTATGAACACCCTAAGGCATTACTCATTATGCCCAAAATTTGCACTGTCAACAAATTTTGAGTTATCAACATAGGAATCATTTGGATGTATCTTTATATTTATATCAAGTAGCATTTTATTTATTCAAGGTGGGGGGTAAGAGAGTTTCTTATTTTATTCTGTTGTGTTTATTATTATTTTTTTTTACTTTGCAACTGAAGAGGAATATTTCTTTTTTATATTTATTTATTTATCTATTTATTTATCTATTTATTTATTTATTTATTTATACAAGTACTGAGTACAGTCAGAAGCGCAGGAGGGTGAGAGAATTCACCAGAGCCAGAGCGGGGTACAGAATAAGCAGACTGACGAAATACACTGCTGAGGGGAGCAGCGGGCACAGCAGGAGAGGTCTGTCACGCCATGTGGGACCCTTGCCGGCGGCCGGGGATCGAACAGGTGCTGCAGAGGCTACAGGCAGCTTCGCAGCCCAGCGCTCAACCACTGTGCCACCGGGGAGGCCACCAGAAGAGGACTATTTCTTTTACTCTCCCCTTAAAAAACAGGATATATTTTTTGAGTGAAGATGGACCATTATTTTACAAACTGCTTTTTTTTTTTTTTACCCTCAAGTTTTGGCAACTAAAATAATATCACTTTCTTCTTGGGACTTCTGACACAGATTAGTGGTTTTCTTTCTTTCTTTTTTTTTTTTTTATTTTATGCAAACAAGAACCAGGACACAGGCCAGATGTACTAGAGGGTAAGAGGATTCACTAGAGACAGAGTGAGGAACAGAACAGGCAGACTGACTGAAATACACTGCTGAGGGGAGCAGCTGGCGAGACAGGAGAGGTCTGCCACGCCATGTGGGTACCTTCCCGGGCAGGGATTGAACCTGTGCTGCAGAGGCTACACAGCTTCACAGCGCTATGCTCAATCCACTGCACCACCAGGGAGGCCTCAGATTAGCGGTTTTCTACTGCTGATCCCTTGTACCAATAGTATCATAATCTCCTGGAGATAAGATAGAACTAGAAATTTTCATTCAAGAACTGCTAAATCACAAAGAAACATAGGCAAAGCACTTCATGACATAGCTTCAGAGATGTCTCTGTGGATTCATCTCTAGCCGCCAGGAAAGCCAAAAATAATATACATAACTGGGAATATATTGAATTAAAGACTTCTGAACAGTGAAAGAAACCATAACTAAAATGAAAAGGTGCACCACCGAATGGGAGAAAATATTTGCACATCATTTATCTTACAAGGCACTGATTTATGAGGTCTACAAAGAACTCACACAACTGCACAAAACGAAAACAAAAGTCCAATCAAAAAATGGGTAGAAGATATAAGTAGGCACATCTCCAAACAAGACAAACAGATGCTGATAGGGATATAAAATTGCTCATTATCACTTATTATCAGAGTAATGCAAACTAAAACCATAATAAAACACTGCCTCACACCTGTGAGAATGGCCCATCAAAAAGATCAGAAACAACAAGCAAGGGCAAGGAAATAGACAAAAGGGACACTCATACACTCTCTGTAGGAATATAGACTTGCTCAGCCCCTAGGGAAAACAGTATAGAGTTTTCTTAAAAGGTGAAAAATGGATCTGTCATACAACTCAGCAATTCAACTCCTAGGTATCTCCAAAGAATACAGAAACCCTTATTCAAAGGGAAACTATTACTAGCCAAGCTATGGAAAAACCTAAGTGCCCCAAAACAAATAAGCAGATCAAGAAGATATGGTATATATACACAATGGAATACTATGTAGCTATCAAAAAGATAAACTTGACATTTGAGCAACATGGATGGAGCTGAAAAGGATTGTGCTAAGTGATATTTCAGAAGGAGAAAGACAAATACAAGATCATGCCACTTAAAAGTGAAATATAGAGAAACCAAATGAAGGGTCAAAAAAGCCAAACTGAAAAACTAATCCTTGAACACTGACTACGGAATGTATGCAGTCAGGGAGATGGGGCTGTGAAGGGTCAAGATCAAACTGGGAAGGAAACATGATGGACTATAGTGGTGGACTATGGGTGCTTGGTGGCGGGTGCACTATGACAACAAGGGGATTCATCAACAAGGGATTCATATACTTCGAAAATACTAACAACTATGTAAACCGACATTGCCTCAATAAAAATATAAAAATAAATAAATATTAAAAAGTATATCAGCTAGAAACACATGAGAACCCAAGCAGAGATAAAATTAGAGAAGCTATATTTATTTATATACTTATTTATTATACCAATAAGAGTTAATGATTTTAAGGAGTAAATGGTTAAGACTTGATACAAACAGCAAACTGACCTAAGATCTACTTAAGGTTATATTCTGGAAGAGATTTAGACAAATTTGTGAATTAGAGCTTGGTTTTCTTCTCTTTAGTTCCTCTTACTTTCTTATCTCTTCAAGTATATATTGGCATTCTTTTTGAATGTTTTTGGTAGAAAAAGTCAATCCTGCCACTTCCTTAAATTACAAAACATGCACCCCAAATCCTATGAAGAATGCCATACTCTACATAAAGCAGGTCTGGTCTCTGCAAACTTCATTCTTCATCACTGTTCCTATCCATAAGCCCTACTCTCCATTTTTTATAGTGAGTCATTTTTTCATCCCTCCATCCCTGCTCTTAAATGCAACTCATCCTTTCTCTGCCTGGTAAATTACTGATAAACCCAACACCATTCATTTGAAATTTTACCCGGTGAAAATTTTCTGAGCTTCCCAAAAATAAACAATGAGTATTTTACACAAAATCCAGAGCATTATGAACCGAATTGATATATTTTACTTTATCACGTGTTGTTCATACTGACAAAGAGGATTCCCTTCTAAAACCTAACTTTTCCCCCTGGTCTAGTGGAAGCACCACCACTTGAAATTCAATCCATGGACAGTATAAAAATCTAATTTAATTCCTTCCCTTCTCCCCAGCAGTGTGGTCACAGGCCTATGATTCTTAAAGATTTTCTGACCTTTGAATGTCTTTCTCAGTTCAGAGGAATTCTGAGATTTAATCTAGGAAACAGAAGGAAATGGGGTGCTTTGGAATCCAAGTCAGCAAGAGCAGAAACCTTGGTTTGATTTTGTGTTAGAACCCATACCATGCCTCTTCTGGACCTGAGAAATTTTTCTGCGGACATGGGTTTCTTATAGACTCATTTCAGGTAGTATTTTCTTTCTGTAAATCCCATCTGCAAAATCTTCACTTAATAAGACATCGATTAATGCTACCAAAGCTTTAACCCAGCTCTCTTACATAGTCTTCCTAGTGCATTCAAAGTAAAATTTGAATTTCTCCTGACTTCTCAGAGTAAGAGTTTGTAATTAAGTAAATCTCCAGTCAATATAGTTTCCAACATTTATTTGGAGAGGATTCCTATCTTAAAATACACTTAAGGAGAGGTTTCTTGCTGGTCAGCAGCAAATAGACTTTGGCAGGGCTATCACTGAATTGCATCAGTGTTCTGTCAGGCTCATTACACAAAAACACAAGATGTAGTGGTTCGAAGTAAAATATGGCCTAATCCTCAGAGGCTTTAATGAGAGGGGTGGGTCTGTGAATCAATAGAGAAACACTCCTCTCTCCTTTCAGCTGACTGCATCTGTGCCCAACCTGATAAGGGGACTCCCTGATGGGTCAGCTTTAAGACTTCTGATCTATTCAGAAAAGGAATTTTTAAAAAAGAATCACATCAGCTTAATTCGCATAAAAAAGTCAGGTTATACTGATAGCAAAATTCAGTGATCTCATAAATAGAAACTGATAAATTCAAAAGGGCTTAGTATCCTTGAATTTCAATCTAGAGAGAATAGCTCACTTTAATGCCAGTTATTTTCTAGGCTTTCATCTAGTAGTTTATGATGAGATGAGCTTGCTCCAGGAATCTAGATAATCCTGCCCCCTACAATGTCCTTGGTAATGTAAATGGGTTGATTACAGAATTGAGAGGATGAGTGGAGAAAACTTTGGGGTTATTTCATTGGTACCGCATTTTTAGACAGAATGTCTTGCAAAGGTTTAACACCCACAATGGTGAATGTAGGCTAGACTACAACATACTTGAATATGTATGGTTGAGATGCATTATTTCTTTTTCTAAATTTGAGCATCACAAAAGATATTTAATTTTCCCTAGGGACTACCACTAGATTATCATTTAAATTACCCACTGAATCTCACATAGAAAAGAAATGACTAACATTATTTTAACTATTTAGCATAATTCCTTATATCATTTTCAATTCACTTGAGTGGGAACATTAAAAGTCCAAATCAAAAAATTATATAGGAAAAAGCTCTGACTTTCATCTGGCCTTGACATAGTAGGTATCTCCAATAGAAATCATTTTTCTAATCTGAAAGTATCAATCACTAACTTCAGATAGTAATCACTGTATCTTATTTACTATGAGAGTCACACAGTAGCATAATATACAAGCTTGTAATGCAGCTTTTGGAAAAATTACATAAACATTAAAAGAGGTAAATAGTTATCCAAAATTTAGGCCACAGATAGTAAATGTCAGATAAATGAAATACCTCATTAGATGCAAGGCAGATGGACCATCTCCTTTAATATGATATGTTTATAAAAGACTACTTAGAACTGGTGAGATTAGATCTGACAATTAAAAAGCTAAGAGGTTATGAAAAGCAGAGATATGAAAAAGCAGTTGTATATGTATTGACAGAATAACATGGTGATGGAAGTTGATTAGGTCCAAGTCAGTGACATTTTAACAGAAAAGCTAGAACTTTCAATGATAACAAACTTTCTATGCATATATAGATGAGCATATGATTTTCACCTTTCCTTTTGCTCATGTAGTTGTTACAGGGCAGGGAGAGGGGCAGCCCAAACCCCGCAAGCCTGCTGTTCTAAATGGGTTCTTCCATCCACCGCATTAACACAAAACATGAGACTTTAATGAAAAGGAACTTTAATACAACTAGGGAACAATACAGGAAAGGCAAAGAATATAGTTTCTAAATCAAGTACCCAAAGTTACCCATCCCTTCATGGGTAAAAGTCCATCCAAATGGGATTGGCCCAGAGCAAGCCCCCAAAGCCTGCCACAAGTCTAAAGCATCTTCCAGTGGGGACCCACAGAAAAGGATCAGAATCAACCAGACAAGTCCGGAAGGAAAAGAGCAAAATCAAAATCAAAATAAAAGCTGCCACTGTCACCTCCCCACGGGGCTCACCCACATCTGTGTCACCCAGTCCACGATCAAAAGGCAAGCATAGTTTCTTCATGTGTCTCTCGGCAACACGTGCCTCCTCTAGATCTCCTTCTGGCTCCATCCTGCTTCCTTCCTTCCTCAGTCTCTTCTGCAGCTTCTTCTCTTCTTGCTCAGCTCCACCCTCCATTTGGGTGGGGCAGGGAACCTGGAACCTCCCCCTTTCCTGGGGACCACCCTGTTACATAGTGAATTACATTGACTGGTTTTAGAGTGTTGGATTTTGCTCAAATTCATGGAACAAATCTCACTTGGTCATGAGATATGAACCTTAAAATATGTTACTGATTTTTTCTTTGCTAAGTAAGATTTTGTTGAAGATTTTTGTCACTATGATCAGGGATATTGGTTTGTAGTTTCTTTCTTTGATTTGTAATATCTTTGCTTTCAGTATCAAAGTAATGCTGGTTACCTAAATTGTATTTGGAAACATTCCCTCTCCTTAGCAGTTCTAGTTTTCCTGATTGTACTTGGTCTGATTAGGTTTTGTACTTCTAGCTGATTCAGTCTTGAAAGCTTGTATGCTTCTAAAAATCTGTCCATTTCTTATAAATTGACCAATCAATGTTCATAGTAGTTTCTTAGGAGCTTTTATATTTCTGAGACATCTGTTGTAACACATCTTTTGTTTCTCATTCCACTTACTAGAATTTGCTAATTTTTTTCTTAGTGAGTCAGTTAGAAATTTGTCAATTTTGTTTATATTTTCAAAGATCCAACTTTGGATTTCATTGGATTTTTCTGCTCTTTTATTTCTATTTTGTTTATTTCCATTTTAAATTATATTGTTTCCTTCTTTCCAGTGGCTTTTGTTTTCACTTTTGGTTTTCACTTATTTTAGTTACTTAGGTGTAAGATTAGATTATTTAGTTGAGTTTTTTCTCGTTTCCTGATGTGGTCCTGTTTTGCTATATATTTCCTCCATAGTATTGCTTTTCTGCATCCTATAGGCTCTAGTAGTTTGTGTCTTCATTTTCATTGGTTAAATATCTTCTTTGATTCCCTTATTTAACCACTCAGTAGCATCACTGGTGCTTTGGTAGTTGGCATGTTGTAGTAGCATACACCTGAATATGTACTGTATGCCTAAGTCATATACTATATTGTAAACCAATGTTACCTCAATAAAGAATAATTTTTTAAACAAAAGTCAACTTAAGTAACTATCTAGATTGAGGTAATACACAAAAAGAAGTAGATTGAGATTTTTATAGGAAAGTTATGAGATGTGGATAAGTACATCAAGATGTTCTGTATAGATTGTTCCATTGTATTTGATGCCATTATTGTGAGTGGTGAAGATGAATATAAATGTAAATGAGTGGGAATATAAAGATGTAATTAGTTTTGATGGTCTTATTTGGACTGATTTGTGAAAAATCTAGATTTGGTAAAAGAAAAAAATTGTTGGCTACACAATCTTATCCCATTTTAATGAGCTTTTAATGAAGAAAGTAGAGATACAGAGTGGTTATTGCCAATCCCAAATATCCAGCAATATGTGTCTATAGGCAGAACCATAACTTCAAAATTAGTGTTAGTAAGCAGAATAGGTAGTTACATATTCTCCTCTTGACTACTATAACTTCTGTGGAAATAACAGTCTTATGCTGATGTATAAAACAGAATTTACCTTGTATTTTTCTCTTAAGGTATATATTCAGAGTCAATTCTAGATTACCAGATGTGATTAGAACTTACCAGTGCTTAAAAGAAACACAATATAAATTGACTCTATTAATTCAACAAATTTTAAAATGAAGTTTTATTTACTGAATAATAGATGATCACTACCATAGCCTAAAAAGGTCTTTCTTGATCTGGTACATTTCTTCCTCACTAATCTCACATTTTACTACTCTCCACCATTAGTCTTGCTCCATGTTTGGAGGTTTTCTACTTAGTATTCACTCAATGCTTGGCATTCTTGTGCTGAGTCCTTTAAATCCAAGGATATTAAGGCCAATAAAGCCTTCTGTTCCTTAGTCAACTTAAACAGCCACCAGATACTCCTAAAGCACTTTTAATACTCCTACTATAATTCATAATTTATTTTCTTAAGGTTATAGTTGGTTTTAGTTAATTTATTTTATACAAACTTTTTGAATAGTTCTCACATTGGTGTCATTTATGTTATTTACCAAAACAGCTTACTAATTAAATATTGAAAAATACAATCTATAGAATTTTACTCTAGGATGCTAGGGAAATAGACAGTTTATAAAACCACAAAGTTTTTTGCCACCAAATGATGTTATCTCAAAATTTGTTAGGAAATTATCAAGTACCTCATGAAGCAGCCTCAGACTCCAAATGAACTCCTGGTCATGTTTTTAACTGTCTCTTTCCTGCACACAATTGGCCTCAAGTTTCTGTGGTACTGCAGTGATTGATCTTCTATTAATCCCCTGTGGAGAAAATAAATGAAATGGGATGAAGAAACTCTTTTTGTATCAGTGATGAGAAAAAGGCCATGTGACCTCTTCAAGACCTGTAGCCTCCTTGGGAGCAACAAAGGAAAGATAGGATCTCATTGGATGCAACAAAGCCTTCATAATTGTGAGAACAGAGTTAGAAATTCAAATAAAGTTGAAAACTTGATGAAGAACTTGAAAGTGAAGGTCATAGATGACCATAGCTTCCTAGCTGGAAACATGAGGTTTGGAAGAATTAAGTGAATGTAAGGAGTCTGTGATGTAGAATTTGTTAAGTGTCTACTGAATTTAATAATCCTATAAAAATCTGCACATTGCAAAGATAGTAAGTCTTCTCTCAAGTGATTAAATGAAGAAATCCCTTCTTGGCATGTAGCAGTACTCAAATATTAGCAATTAATAGAATGAAGGGTTATAAAAATCAACTAAAATCAATCCATATAGCAGTATAGAGATTTGATAAAGTTCATTAGCATAGGTAACACAGAATGGACACAGAATTTAACACAGAATGGACATCATAAAGGCATCAGGAGTCTTTTCATAACATACATATTAGAACAATCATTAGGCTATAAAAAAGCAGGCATGTCTCTTTTTTACTACTATCTCTAGTACTCTAGGCAGAGTATTTAGCAAATATTTGTTAAAAATAAAATATGGGACCTAGACTCGTAGTGACAATATTGAAGGAACCAGGTGGGCTGATGCTATATAACTTTGTGACTTCTTATAAAGCTAGAACCATCAAGACAGTGTACTATTAAAAAAAATAAGAAGTCTATGTAAATACATATATGTGTATATAAATATATATATATACACACACACAGAAATATATATATATATCACTAAAACAGAACAGAGAACCCAAAAGGAGAAACACACAAATATAATCAACTGATCTTTTTCAAAGGGGCAAAAAAAAAAATCAGTGAAGAAAGGATAGTCATTTTAACAACTTGTGCTGGAATAGCTAAACACACATAAACAACACAAACAAACCTAGACAGAGATGTTAGAACTTTAGCAATATTTACTCAAAATGGATCTATATTCTATAAAACAGAAAACAACAAGCTTATAAGAGAAAATCTAGGCGACCTTGCGTTGGTGATAAATTTAAATATTAGAAGCACAATCCAAGAAAAAAAATCAATAAAGGTTAAATTTAAAAAATGTTAAAACTTGAAATTATAATTTATCTCCAGCAAATAACAAAATAATGAAATGCCAAGTCACAGACTGGGATAAAAAATCTTTGCAAGAGACAAATACGATAAAGGACAATTATCCAAAATATGTAAACTTGTAAAACCTTAATAATCAGAAAACAAACCATCCTATATAAAAATGGGTCAAAGACATGAATAGTCACCTCAACAAAGAAGACATACAGATATAAAATAAGCATATGAAATGATGTTAGACATTATATTCCTTCAGTGAACTTATATTAAAATAATGAGATACCATACCAGACATATTAGAATGCTTAGAATCCAGAAAACTAGCAACACCAAAGTCTGGTGAAAATGTTAAATAGTAGGAACTCTCATTTATGATTTTGGGAATGCAAAATGGTAGTCATTTTGGAAGACGGGTTAGTAATTTCTTACAAAACCAAAAATGATCTTGTGATACAATCTGATAATCATGATCCTTGCTATTTACCCAAATGAGTTGAAAACTTACGACCACACCAAAAACCTGCATGTGAATAAATCAGCTTTATTCATAACTGACAACCTCAGAAATAACCTTGATTACTATTCAGTAGATGAATGGATAAATTGTGATTCATTTAGACAGTGGAAAATTATTTAGCCCTAAAAAGAAATGAGATATAAAGTCACAAAAGACATGAAAAAACCTTAAAAGCATATTGCTAAGTTACAGAAATCTATCTGAAAAAATAAATACCTTATGAATCCAACTGTGTAAAATTCTAGAAAAGGCAAAATTTTAGAGACAAATAAACAAAAACATAAGAGGAGTGGTTGTCAGAAAGGGGTTTGGAGAGAGGGATGAAGCACAGAAATTTTAGAGCAATGATATCCTTCTGTATGAATAGTTAAGGCAGACACATGGCATGGCATTATACACCTATACAACCTCATAGAATGTGCAAAACAAAGAGTGAACCCTAATGCAAACTATGGCTTTATAATAGAGCTTTGGTTCATCATGATAACAAATATTTCACAGTAATAGAAGATGTAAATATGGTCCTGAGTCACTTAATGATGGGAATATGTTATGAGTAGTGACTTGTTCAGCAATTTGTTATAGGATGCAGTTACAGAAACTCAGTGGCACTGCCTACTGTAATCTAGACTATATAGCATAGCCTTATTTAGACTATCACTGCATATGTGGTCTGATATTAACTAAAAACTCATTAAGCAATCTATGACTATGATGTGGAGAGTTGGGGGGTTAATGAGGGATTTGGGAGCTATATTTTCTAATCAAATTTTTCTGTAAACAAAATTTTCTCTGATAATATAAAACAAATAACCTAGTTGTGAAAAATATCTTATAACCTGAATTCTCATTCAAAATACAATGAGTCAAAAATGCTATATGTAATATTTTTATAATCAAATTCTTGACTGAACTTAAGTAATGACAGAATTTAGATACGGTTTCACATGGTTGTCCAGCAAACTTTGTTGGTACTTCTGAGACTGATCGTTAAACTTAAGATTGTTAGTACTGAATTCCTTTATGAAAAACTGCTGTAATATTTGAGGATATAATCTCTTTCACATTCTCTTAACACACACAGAATATCTATTAAACTTCCCAGGCAATATGGCTTCAAGGTTGACTAAATGTTCTATAGGAACCAGAATAGAAGTAAAACTCACTTTAACAGTTCTAATTGGAGTTATGGAAGTCTTAATATTTAAGCTTAATCATATAGATTTTCTCTGAGGTTCAGTTTTCACCAAATGCCTGAAAATTGTGGTTGATAAGCATTTATCTTTCAATAAGGTAATGTGTACTTTCTAATTTTTTGTCAAAAAATATTACAAAGGCTGCACACATTTTTCAAATATGTCATTTTTTCAAGCTGAGTTTTCAAATTCAGGATTTTGGACATGACTGAATTCAACTAAGTTCCTGATCAATAAAACAAGGCATGAACATTATTTATAACAAATATGTATTTAACTTGATTGATGTGACCATATTTTAGTGAAGAGCACTTTCATAACACAATGCTAATGCTACTGTATTACTTTATGAAAACAATGTATGGTGAGTGTTAATATAGTAACTTAATCAAGATTTCCCCTTCAGCCAGTACAACTCCTGTAGAGAGCAGTTTGGCCTAAAACTAGATTAAAAAACACCTCCATGTGTCAAGTCCCGTAGGGTTATAATACATCACTGGCATTCTAAAACAGCATTGGAATAACAACAATAATTGCTCAATCTTAGAGATAGTGTACTCTGTGTCTGAACTTTTTAAATCTCTTCATTAAAAATGAATCATTGCATCATTAGAACAATGCCAATAATAGGTACTATTATCTCCATTTTACATTTGAGGGCATTAAAGCACAGATACAGTGATATGCTGATAAATCTTTATCAAGTTGCTAAAGGAAGGAAGAGACCTAACTTGTAATGCTTGCCAGTGTTAACAGTGAAACAGTTCTACCACTGAAATCACCAATTTTAAGCTACCAGCATGCAGCACTAAATGTGGTGCTAGAAGGAGGTGCATATTAGCACACCATTATATAATATTTATTCCAGTTTAAATAGTAAATACTAATTAATATCTGAAAAGCATAGTTAATAGAATAATTCAGTAAAACTAGTTAATAAGTAATGAGTTTTCAGTATTTATAATTGTGTTTTAGATATGATTTGTAAACTATAATTTTATATAATTTAATTTTAATAATGACCCCACTTAAAATTGGTTTAAAAAAATCCCTGAAATTTTTAAAAATATATTTGTTATTTTTATTTTGGGGTTACATTTTTACTCCTCCATATGTGCACCTGTCCATTCATACTCCACCAAACCACCTGTGCTGATACCCTATCAACCTCGTCACCCATTCCTTCTTCCCTATCCCCATTCCCTCTTGTAACCAGTAAATTCTTTTACTAAACCTAAAATTTGTTTCTGCTCCCTTTTGCCGGTGTATATTTTTTGATTATAATTCACAGATGAGTGAAATCATCTAAAAATCTATCTTTTACTTTCTGACTTATTTCACTTAACATAATCACCTCAAATTCCATCCATTTTGTCCCACACGTGCTATTTCATCATTTTATATAGCTTTATGGTTTTCCATTGACTCTATAGTCCATAATCTCTTTATCCAGCCATCTGAAGATGAGCAGTTAGGTTTATTCCTTGGCTTGTCCTTGTGGACAGTGCTGCCATGAATATGAAGTACGTAAGTCTTTTCAAATTAGAGTTTTAACAGATTTGGGGTAAACACCTAGCAGAGGTATTACTGTATCATACAAGATTCCTATTTTTATTTCCTTAAGATATTTTCATACCATTTTCAATAAATGCTGCACCAACTTGAATTCCCTCCAAAAGTGAAAACATATTCCTTTTTCTCTACATCCTCACCAACTTTTGTTTTTTCCATTCTTTTTGATATAAGCCATTCTCACAGGGGTGAGGTGCTATCTCATTGTGGTTTTGATTTGCATTTCCTTTATAATAAGTGGTGCTGAATAATTTTTCATGTCTATAGTTCATTTGCATGACTCCTTTATTTTTTTTTAAAGATTTATTTTTTTATCTATACAAGCACTAGGGTACAAGCCAGAGGTGCAGGAGGGTGAGAGAATTCACCAGAGACAGAGTAGGGAGCAAAACAGGCAGAAGGACCGAAAACACCGCTGAGGGGAGCAGTGGGCGAGACAGGAGAGGTCTGCCGCACCATGTGGGAATCTCCCTGGCCAGCCGCTAATCAAACCCGCGCTGCGCTGCAGAGGCTGCAGAAAGCTTCACAGAGCTGCACGCAATCCCCTGTGCCACCGGGGAGGCCCTGCATGTCTCCTTTAGAAAAAAAAAGTCTAAGTCTTTTGTCCATTTTTTAATTGGCTTATCTATTTTTGTTGTAGCTGAATTAAATAAGTAATTTGCATAATTTGTACATCAATTCCTTGTCAGACTTCCAGTACTTTGTTGAACAGTAGTGGTATCAGAGGACATCGTTCTCTTCTTCCTGATCTTTGTGGAAATACTTTCAGTTTTCAACATTGACTATGATATTGGCTATGGGTTTGTTATATAAGACTTTTATAATGTTTAGATAACTTCCATTTATTTCCATTTTATTGAGGGTTTTTATCATAAATGGATGTTCAATCTTGTTGAATGTTCTTATTTTGCATCTATGGAAATGATCATGTGATTTCTATCTTCTTTTTTATTGATGTGCTGAATGATATTGGTTGATTTCCATTTGTTGAACCAGTCTTTAAGCCGTGGAGTGAAACCTACTAGGTCATGGTGAATTATTTTCTTAATATGTTTCTGTACTTGTTTTGCTAGTATTTTGTTGAGGATTTTTGTATTTATGTTTATCAGGGATATCAGTGTATAGTTTTATTTTTTTGTTGTTTGGTTTGGATATCAGGGAGATGTAGCCCTCATAGGATGTGTTGGAAAGATTTATGCAAACATAATTTTTTTTTTAGTATATGTGCTGCCGAAGCGAGCACCAAACATAGTTTTTTTTTTAAAGAAAGTACGGAATGCAAAGGTCACACAGCAAGACAGTGACAGAGATGATGTTCTAACCCATGTAGTTTCAGTCTCTTCTCCAAGTTACTGCACTAAAATACATCTCAGTACGTCTTAGTTCATCAAGAGAATACAAACATTGTGAAGATAAAAGTTATCCAATGTTCTTCTAAAAAGCATTTGATTTACTTATAGAAAAATATTTTAAAAATTAGAAAATAAATGAGAATAAACTGAAAATTTTACCTCAATTTTATTATCAGAATGATTAAACAAATACATAATGCAATGAACCATTTGATCTTTAAAATCCTATTACTTTGTCCTTGTTTCATAAATGACAAACCTGAGAACTAAGATAATAAGTGACTCATCCAAGTTGCAGCTAGAAAATGGTGAGGCCAAATTCCAGTTCACGATTTATTTAACTGATCTCAATTCCATAGAAGAAACTGCTCAATTCTACAACTCCACGTAAGTACTTATAGCCTGAAGAAATAATATAAAATCTATCATTCTTTGATGTAGCAGCCGATGGCAAGAAATGTTCTGTTATTAGGGATGAAACAAGAAGCAAGGCAGCAAGGGAGAGTCCGACAGATGCTGGCTCCCGGCTCCTCCTCTCAGACTGCTTCCTGTGAAATTCCTTTGGCTACCCTCTCTGGCTTTGACCTTATTTCCTATATAGCGAAACCTCAGTACCCTTACTTACTTCTATTTATAACTTATCCAAGTCCTTGGAGTAATACATCATCCTTAATAATGGAATCAAGGGAAATATAGATCAGTATTTTGAAATTTACAGTGCATTCATTTTTATGATCCAAACAAATTTCCAATTTTTTTTTTTTTTTGTCCATCATCCACATTCTACTTAAGTTTATTTGGAAAAAAAGCAAACAAATGGAAGTATCTATGTCCTGTTAGAAATTTGAGAACTAAAGATATGGTTAATTGCAAATAATATAGTTCATGAAACACTCAAAAATAGTTTAAGGTAGACAGAGTGCAGCAGAACGAAAACTGCTAGAAAACAAATTCTATGAGAGAAGGGAGGTTTTCTCTCTAAAAATTATCTATATGAGTATATAGATATAAAAGTATATATAAATAATTATATATGTAAATATAATTTTGTTAACTAGGGTGTTTTACATTATGACTGGTATAAGTGAGCAATAGATATTTGTTGAAAATTAATAACTATTTGTTAAAAATTGAATGCAAGTCTAATTTATTTTGAGATTGAAGTATTTTTTATATCTTGTATTATGTGTTGCAATTACAGAAATCCAACAATGATTTTTTTTGGAAATTTTAATATTTTTCAGTAAATAGAAACTTTTTGAAATTGCATCCTCAAAAAACATAAAAACATTGATTTCAATGAAGGGTTTTAAATATTTCTAAGTACATGCATATTTATATTACTTATAAAAATATTTTTTAAAAACCTGAAAATGGTTTAATATAGATGTTAATTTCATATGCAGTCAATACAACTTTTGTATGAAATTACATTTTTATTCTGATTGTACAGTATCCCAATTTATGTTAATAATTAATGATAAAATTTTTAAACAGCTTACTTAGACTTATATTTAAAAAGTCTGCTTGTACCAATAAAGTCTGATTTTCAGTATGAAGTAGCAATGCAAAATAGCGTATTGATGACCTCTGATATTTGTAAAACTCTTTGTGTGTGTTTCTTTTTCAGTATAATTTAACATATTTTAAAAGGGAAATAAAGAATTGAATCAAACACACATCACATGTCTGCATTGCATCCCAACTGTCACACACAGGGATATTCCTCCTCCATCCCTATATCCCTATACCAGCCACAGAAGGTACAATTTATAAATATTTTGCTGTGTTAAAATAAGTGAAAACAAAACCACAATGAACAAGTTGGTTTTTGTGTGTAAGGTCTTTCCTTTTTCATATATTCTATGTTTATTTAAATAAGTTCTCAGATACTAAATGTGATCAATAAACAAATACTTGCTAACTACCATGAGAATGATGGAGAGAAGGGCTACAAAGAAGACTAAGAACATAAGTTAGAAAATGTCAGACATCACAAAAAGTACAGATACGTGACAGCAGGTGAATTTATGGAATTCACTGTGGAACTCTTTAGAGTATTCTCTGTGGACCTCTTGCATTTCTGCACTCCTTTTGTTTTGAATAGCCTTTCAAGAATGGTTGTAATATATAATTTTTGAAGATAGAGTGTCTCTTATTTTTTTATTTTTTAAAGATTTACTTATTTATCTATCTATCTATCTATCTATTTATCTATCTATCTATCTATCTGTTTGTTTGTTTGTTTGTTTATTTATACAAGCACTGGTTACAGTCAGAAGTGCAGGAGGGTGAGAGAATTCACCAGAGCCAGAGCAGGGAGCAAAACAGACTGACTGAATACACTGCTGAGGGGAGCAGCGGGTGGCAGGAGAGGTCTGCGCGCCATGTGGGACCCTCACCCGGTGGCCGGGGATCAAAATCGTGCTGCAGAGGCTGCAGGCAGTTTTGCAACCCAGCGCTCAAACACTGCGCCACCGGGGAGGCCCTAGAGTGTCTTCTTTTAGAGCAAAAGAGCACTGTTGTTTATGTCCAGTGTGTTAATTAATTCCTTCCAATGAAGAAAAAGTCCAATTCATAGATTCAGGTTCCCAAAGTTCAGGATTTCTTTCCTGTAAAATAACCCACTCCATGGGCTTCCCCTGGTGGCGCAGGCAGTTGAGCGTTGTGCTGTGAAGCTGTCCACAGCCTCTGCAGCACCAGTTCAATCCCGGCCCTCCAAAGAGGGTCCCACATGTCGTAGCAGACCTCTCTTGTCTCGCCCGTTGCTCCCCTCAGCAGTGTATTTCGTCAGTCTGCCTGTTCTGTTTCCCCCTCTGTCTCTGGTGAATTCTCTCACCCTCCCGCGCATCTGGCCTGTACCCTGGTTCTTGGGTAAATGAATAAATAAATCTTAAAAAAAAAATAACCCACTTTGCGGAGATGTCACCTGATCCTCATCACATCTCCTTGTAGGAACTGGGACTGAAGAAACAGGCACATGTGTTGAAAGGTATGTTCCTGCTATTGCTGTGAATTACAAACTGTCCTTTTTCTCTAACCCAGGAGTCTCATGTATTCTGCCAGCATCCATGAAATAATTGCATACTAACTGATTAACTTGAAAATATGATAAAGTCTCAAACTCTTCACAGCTCTTGACAGTGAGGAGGGAGAGACATTGCCTCCTTTGATGAATAAGGTGAAATTGGATTTTGAGAAGAGAAAATATTCAGACATACAGACATCTGAATTTGTTCAAAGCAGAATAATACAAAAAAAGGCAGAAAATTGAAAAAAAACTCATGAACAAATAAGATCTTCATAAGGTATATGGAGTGCAAGAAGAAATAGGCTTTGAAAAGGAAATACATACAAAAACTTTGTGGATTGTGTTTGTCTAGTGTATTCCTCAGAAACTAGCAGATTCCTTGAGTTACATTATGCAATCAATTAGTAACTGCTAAATGAATGTCAATTAAAAGGTAATAAATAACATGAAAAAATTGATCAAAGCAAAGATCTAGTGAGAATGGCCCACATCAGAAAAACTATAGGGTCCTCCCCTGTGGATCAGTGGTTGAGCGCTGTGCTGTGAAGCTGTCCACAGCCTCTACAGCGTGGGTTCGATTCCCGGCGGCCAGGGAGATACCCACATGGCATGGCAGACCTCTCCTGCCTCACCCTGTGCTCCCCTCAGCAGTGTTTTCAGTCCGTCTGCCTGTTCTGCTACCCACTCTCTCTGGTGAATTCTCTTACCCTCCCATGCCTCTGACCTGTACCCCAGTTCTTGTATAAATACATCTTAAAAAAAAAAAACTACAAATGTCGGTGAGGGTGTAGAGAAAAAGGAACCCTATTACATTGTTGGTGAGAATGTATACTGGTCCAGTCACTGTTGAAAGAAGTGTAGACATTCCTCAGAAGACTAAACATGGATTTACCATATGACCAGTAATTGTACTCCTAGGTATCTATACAAAGAACACAAAAGCACTAATTTTAAATGAAACCTACACCCCCGTATTTATAGCAGCACTATTTACAATAGCCAAGATATGGAAACAACCTAAATGGCCCAGAACAGATGAATGGATCAAGAAGATGCAATATATGGATCAAGAAGATGCAATATATATATCGCATATATATATATATATACACACAATATATATATATATAGACAATGGAATATTCAGAGATCAAAAAGATAAACTCATATCATTTGTGGCAACATGGATGGAACTGGAAGGGATTATTGTAAGCAAAATGAGCCAGAAGGAAAAAGATACTGGATGGTTTCACTTATATGTGGAATCTAGAAAAACCAAACAAAGGTTCCTACAAAGAAAAACTGTATGGCTGACTCCTTAAAGCACACGATAAATCTGAAATGCTCACGAAGGGTTGGAAAGGGGAGGGAGAAAAGGAGGTGAGAGAACAGGGAGGAGGGTAAGGTGGAGTGTGGTGGAGGACTGTGAGTATTGTGGTACTAGGGCTACTGTGGTGACTGCCTGAGGGGAGAAGTCCTACATTGTGAAAAAATAAACAAGGATGTCTAAAAACATAAAACAAAATAGTAAAAACACACTTGCTCGATCGTGTCACACCAAAATTATTACAAATCTAATTCCTAATCCACCTGTCCCAAAATAAATATTGTGAATCTCATGAGAATTGAGAATTTCTCTATAATAGAAATGAATGATTTAGTGGAAAGAGGCTAAAACTAAAGAATAAAAATATGGAATTTTAAATCAGACAGGACATTTAAGTTTGCTAAGTTTTAGTTTCTTTGTCTAAATAAACAACATGACAATGATTCCTAACTTTCCAGCCTCACTTCATAGTTAAGGCAAAAAAAAAAAAAGGAACAAGAAAACACATCAGAGCTCTATGTCATTTTTTTTACATATTCATTTTTTATTTTATATATTTGACATCATCTTTCATTTTTGTACAATGTATGCATTTTCATCTTGGTTATAGTCCCCATACAATTCCCACCCCCCCTTGTTTTGATCCTACTCCCTCCCTCCCCCGTAGTGTGTCTCTGGTTTATAGTTGCTTGTTGATTTTGATTTTTACTTTATTATAGTCTTTTTCCTGGTCTCTTTTTTAGGTTTTCTAAATTCCTGCTATGAGTAAGACCATCCAGTATTTTTCTTTTTCTTTCTGGCTTATTTTGCTGAGCATGATCCCTTCCAGCTCCATCCATGTTTCTGCAAATTGCATGAGTTTTTCTGTTTTGATTGCTGAGTAATATTCCATGGTGTATATGTACCACATCTTCTTGATCCAGTCATCTATTTTTGGTCATTTGGGTTGTTTCTATAGCTTAGCTATTGTAAATAGTGCTGCAATAAACATAGGGGTGCAGGTGCCCTTTTGAATTAATGTTTCTGTGTAACAGGCCTATGAAAAAATGTTCAACATCACTTGTAATCAGGGAAATGCGAATCAAAACTACAATGAGATACCATCTTACACCAGTGAGAATGGCACATATTAAAAAAAAACTAGCAACAGCAAATGTTGGCTAGGATGTGGAAAAAAAGAAACTCTCCTGCACTGCTGGTGGGAGTGCAAACTGGTCCAAACTCTATGTCATTTTTAATGATAGTTTTCTTGTCCTGTACATCAAATCTACAAATTTTTACTTTCCAGGTCTTTATTACAGAAATTATGAACCACAAAGTATTTTTAGAGATGAATCTTTATGAAGATTCTTCCTAGCCATATGTAGGAAGGACATTTTTATTACATATAATTGACCTGTCACTCCTTCCTTGTAAGAGAGCCTGAGGTTGTTCTTTATACCACACTCTTGGGCCTCCCCGGTGGCGCAGCTGTTGAGCGCTGGGTTGCGAAGCTGCCCACAGCCTCTGCTGCGCCGGTTCGATCCCCGGCTGCTCCCCGGCCACCTGAGGAGGGTCCCACATGGCGCGCAGACCTCTCCTGCCACCCGCTGCTCCCCCCAGCAGTGTACTTCGGTCCTTCTGCCTGCTCTGCTCCCTGCTCTGGCTCTGGTGAATTCTCTCACCCTCCCGCACTTCTGACTGTATCCAGTGCTTGTATAAATAAATAAATTAAATAAATCTTTAAAAATAAAATAAAATAAAATACTATTATACCACATTCTTTTGAAATTTCTCTCTAACGTACTGTCTCAGTGTTAGGGTTTCAATCAATTCACTGAAAAGTTAAACACAAAATTCCTTAATAGTGCTCACCTTAGTTGGCATAAATTCTCTTTATTTATTATATTTACTTTTAGTCTTTTATGTTGTGGCTACTGCTTGCTGAGTATTTTGTTTTAAGCTGTAGTATTGCACCAAGAACTTTTTAATGATTAGAGAAAATGCATAATAGTTCTTGAAGTTCAGGTACCTTACTTTCACTTAAATACTATTTTGCTATGTAAGTTTACTGCTACTGAGACAATTCCTTCCAAGTACATGATTTATATATTCTGCAACTGACTCTTCAATATTTTTCCAATTAACACAGTTTTATTTTTTTTAATATTTATTTTTATTTATTTATACAAGCGCTGGGTACAGTCAGAAGCGGGGGAGAGTGAGAGAATTCACCAGAGCCAGAGCAGAACAGACTGAGGAAACACACTGCTGAGGGGAGCAGCGGGAGGCAGGAGAGGTCTGTGCTCCATGTGGGACCCTCACCCGGTGGCCGGGGATCGAACCGGCGCTGAAGAAGCTGCGGGAAGCTTCGCAACCCAGTGCTCAACCGGGGAGGCCCAACACAGAGTTGTTTTTTGTTTTTTTTTTTTTGTTTGTTTGTTTTTTGTTTTGTTTTTTTTTTGTGGGACCCTCATCGGCGGCCGGGAACTAACCGGAGCTGCAGAGGCTGCTGGCAGTCTCGCAGCCCAGCGCTCAACTGCTGCGCCACCAGGGGAGGCCCCCAACACATAGTTTTAATAAATAATCATGCTATAATACAATCTAATGGGCTCCAAAACAATAATATAATGTCTTGTTTTAATCACCACAAAGTTTGTGGTCATTTATCACGAAAGCCATGGCAAACTAAGTATTGGCACAAAGAACACGGAAGAAAGTCTGTATGTTTTAAAAGCACCATGAAGTCATAAAGTCTGCTCTAGAAACGACTGTCCCTACATGAGCTTACCAAGCCCAGCGTTTACTCCATACACTTATTTCAAAAAGGGGCAATATAGGGATGGTTTACATGGTTTGATGTGAAGGAACAATGCTGCAAATGACTGCTTGCAAAAAAACAGAGATAATCATCAGATTTCCAAACATGATTCTATGATGTTACTGCCAAGGCATGAATTCTAGAGGCTTTTAATTGGCTTCACTGTGAGAGAAGGCAAGTGACAAACAGCAGCTCCATTTCATCAATCCTCACCAATGTGAAACCTATAATTTTTAGTGCTCCTCTGTTTCTCTACATTCTGCAAGAACTCAAAAATAATTGGATGCATTCCATAAATTTTTCCTTTGAAGCTACTGATTGATCTAAGTTCAGCTTCTTCAAACATCCCTTCAAGCATCTATGATAGGTCATTTTAAGAGACCCTTTTTCTGATCAGAATGATACTTTTAAATGAACCTGAAGTTTCGAGAAGTACAATTAATTGGAGCTATTTTCTTCAATAGGAGAATCAACTCCTCAAATAAATAGAATCATTAGTTTTCCCTTCAAAGTATTTGCATATTACCCCAATGCTTTTGCAAAAGGCAATAAGTCAAGAGGTCTCAGCAGAATCAAACAGTCCAAGCTCTGACAAAGAAGAAAAGCCTTGAGAAGTTGGGAAGTTCACTTATCTTTCTCCTCCATTTTCCCTTAAATTGAGTTCATAATTCCTGCCAGGAGTGGTGTGAGAGTTAATTGAGTATGAAAAGGTAGAACTTCTTGCAAAACCCTTGGAGCATTATGACATATATACTACTAACTTATATTTTACCTCTAAAATTTTTAATCATCTCATGTATCTATCTCTATATCTGTGTTAATGTGTATACTAATACACAAGTAACATTCTATTTAGATCTAGATCTATACATTTTTTCTCAGTGGAAGAAATTTTAACAAAAGTTCCCTTTAGGGGCCTCCCCTGGTGGCGCAGTGTTTGAGCGCCAGGCTATGAAGCTGCCCGCAGCTTCTACAGCAGTGTCGGTTCAATCCCTGGCCATCAGCGAGGGTCGCACATTGTGAGACAGACCCCTCCTGCCACGCTCACTGCTCCCCTCAGCAGTGTATTTCGTCAGTCTGCCTGTTCTGTTCCCTGTTCTGGCTCTGGTGAATTCTCTCACCCTTCCGCGATTCTGACTGTACCCAGTGCTTGTATAAATAAATAAATAAATAAATCTTTTTTTAAAAGTTCCCTTTAGTTTGATGTATTCAATATGATTTCACATGTACCCCAAAGCTGACCAACATAAATCAATTAATTAAGCAGATAAATGTAATTTTAAGCAAATAAATACAAACTTATCAGCTATGAATTGCCAAGAAGACTCAGGGTATTAAAATTATAATGGTAATAATTATAATTAAAGCACATTTTATCATCCTTGGCATGTATTTTCATTAGTCATCTTTTTAATAATCTTTATTGAGCTATAAATTATATGAATAGAAGGCATCCTTTTAAGTATTTAGTTGAATATTTTTTTGCAAGTATGTATACCTAAATACCCACAACTAAAATTAAGTTATAGGTGATTTTCATAACTCCAAATGTCCCCTCCTGTCCCTTTGTAATAGATTTTCAACTCTTTCTCCCCCTAGGGATCCACTGAGATCTTTGTCAGAACTTTATGTTTGCTTGGGATTACCATAACGTTATATAAATAAAATATGCAGTATATGGTTTTTAGTATCTAGATATTTCATTCAGTATGTTATTCTAGATAATCATTCTTGTCATTGAATCTATTAGTTGGGTCATCCTATCTATTTTTCATTAGTAATAGATATATAGATATACTGCATTCATTCCTCTGTTGTTGGACACCTGAAGTTGTTTCTAGTAATACTAAAAAAGCAAACAATATCCCCAACCAGTTCTGTTTATGGATATCAGTTTTTATTTCTCTGGACAAATATCTAAATGTGTACATGTTAGTTTATAGAGTAGGTACACATTTACCTTTGTAAGATATAGCAAACTTTTTAAAAAGTATATCACTTTATATTCTTATCATCAGTGCATTACAGTGGCTTTATAGTCTGGTCAGTACTAGCTAATGCCAGGGTTTTGCATCCTAACTGTAAATGATATTTCTTTGCAAAATTTACCTCTAATTATCCTGACAATTAATTTTTCTTTTTAAAAAAAAAAGATTTATTTATTTATATATATAAGAATTGGGTACAGGCCAGAGTTGAGGGGGGTGAGAGGATTCACCAGAGAGAGCAAGTAACAAAACAGGCGGACTGAATGAAATTCACTGCTGAGGGGAGCAGTGGACGAGTCAGGAAAGGTCTGCTGTGCCATATGAGTAGCTCCCTCGCCAGCCAGGGATCGAACTTGTGCTGCAGTCGCTGTGGATAGCTTCACAGGGTGAGTCTTAACCCTTTCTGTCACCAGGGAGGCCCTTCTTTTGTCTGTTGTATGGCTAAGGTTCTTTGTCAAAGATTAACTGTCCATATTTGTGTGTTTATCTCTGGACTTTTTATTCTATCCCATTAGTCTGAATTTCTGTTTTTGTTCCAATACCATACTGTTTTGGCAACAGAATCGAAAGCAAAAAATAAACAAGTGGGAATACATTGAGCTAAAAAGCTTTCATACCTTAAAAAGACACCATCACAAAAACAAAAAGGCAACCTACAAAATGAGAGAACATATTTGCACATCACATATCTGACAAGAGGCTAATTTACAAAATACACAAATTGCTTACGAAATCCAACAATAAGAAAAGAGCAGACAACCCAAAGAAGCAATAAACGTTGGCAAAGAGGATATGGAGAAAAACAAACTCATCCACTGTTTATGAGAATGCAAGTTGGTGAAGCCTCCACAGAAAACGGTATGCAGATTTCTTAAAAAAAATAAAAATGGAAATCCTATATTTTCCAGCAATACCTCTTCAAGGTGTGGGGCCTCCCCTGATGGAGCAGTGGTTGAGTCCTGGGCTGTGAAGCTGCCTGCAGCCTCTGTAGCGCCAGTTCGATCCCCGGCTGCCAGCAAGGGTCCCACATGGCACGACAGATGTCTCCTGCTGCGCCTGCTGCTCCCCTCATCAGTGTATTTCATCAGTCTGCCTGTTCTGTTCCCTGCTCTGGCTCTGGTGAATTCTCTCACCCTCCAGCGCTTCTAATTGTACCCAGTGCTTATATAAATAAATAAATAAGTCTTTAAAAAAAATACCTCTTCAAGGTGTTTACCCTCAAAACATTAAAATCTAATGTGAAAAGACTTATATAGACCTATGTACATAGCTGCAGTGTCCACAAGTGCCAGTCTAAGCACTAATTGACATGAATGGATAAATATATTCTGGTATATATTCTTAATGGAATACTACACTGTTGTTAAAAAGATGAACTAGTGCCTTTTAGAGACAAAATGGATGGATCTTTTTTAAATTTAATTAATTAATTAATTGATTGATTGATTGATTGATTGTTTATTTATACAAGCACTGGATATAGTCAGAAGGGTGGGAGGGTGAGGGAATTCACCAGAGGCAGAGCAGGGAGCAGAGCAGGCAGACTGACATAGTACACTGCTGAGGGGAGCAGCGGGTAGCAGGAGAGGTCTGTGTGCCATGTGGGACCCTCCCGGGTGGCTGGGGATCAAACCTCGAACCAGCGCTGCAGAAGCTTCGGGCAGCCTCGCAACCCAGTGCTCAACTGCTGCGCCACCAGGGAGTCCTAAAATGGATGGATCTTAAGGTGACTTAGTTAAGTGAAATAAGTCTTAATGGGAAAGATATTTGATGGATTGACTGATCTATGGAATATAAAATATCAAAAACATGCACTGGCAAAATATACCAAAAACAAATCTTGGACTTGTGAAAAAAATTACTAATTACCAGAAGGAACAGTGGGGAAAGAAGAAGGAATGAGAGAAGGAGGTAATTAGGGTATTGGCACAGCTGGCTTGGTGGATAGTGAGTGGGAAAACATGTGCACATATGGAGGAGTAAAAATGTAACCCCAAATTCATAATTAAAATAATTAAAAAATATAGTTGCTTCAAACTTTTATAGAAAAGAAAATTGTTTCCATATTGATTACCTTTAAGCTTTTGTCAAAATAAATTAACCATATAGCTCCACACTTTCAGGTTCATTCAATACATTTTAAATATGCATTTATGCCACTAGAACATTGTCTTTATTATCAATCCTTATAAAACACACATTGGTAGCATACACATCATAAACCTCTAATTTTTATAAATTGTTTTTTTAATCTAGGTCTTTTACATTTCTTCATACATGTTAGAGTCAGCTTGAATCTATGTGGGTCAACCAAAGATTTGGGAAAAGTTTATACACAGATTTAGGAATATTTTCTCTGCTATGCTACCTCAGGATAGAAGGGTGTCAGCTTTATGTGGGAGTCATGTACTCTGCACAAGCAGCACACTTGCAAGTTATGCCTTCCAAGGGTAAATTTTACAACAGGCTTATGGGTTCACACCTATATGCAACATTTAGGATGGCACAGGGGATTAAGCAGAAATTATATCCATATTTAGGTCTCATTTGAACTATGGCTGTCTCACTTTTATGATTTTGTTCCAAATTTCAATCTTCCCTGTCAGCCCAGAATGCTGAACTTTACCCTACCCCATCTAGCTCCAAAGGATGTGATTTTCTGCTGCCTAAACTGTGGTGATTGGAGATCACCTTCTGTCAAGAACGCCAAGGTCACAATTTTAACCTGTTTCAGTTAAATCTTTCTATGGCAAACTTGTCTACATTTTCTGCATTTGGTCCATTTCCATCATCTCAAAAATGTATGCACATTTAGATTATATACAGACATATGTTTTATTTTTATTTAATAACCATTATCTCTCAGGAGAATGGGTTGTCATGCTGGTGGTGGTTTTCCCAAGTACTTCACTTCAACCTGACCTGAAGTCTGCCCCTAATTATATTTTTATTTTTATCAGTTCAGCACCATTATTGGTAATGTTTTCACTTAAACGTGCTGATCATTCCAGACTAAATATTAATAATGGAACAATTGATGTCATTTCAAATCACTGAGAATTGCACATGTGCCAAATATCTCAAGTTCCACTTTAGAATTAAAGAAGCATTAGAATAAGTATAGAGTGAAACTGTAGATGAAACAAACACACTGGGAGATTAGGACTAGGCATGATGTTCAGCTTGTTCATTAGAAGGCACTGGAATGACATCATGGGAGGAAGGGCTTTTCTCTCCTTCATTCACACATCCAACATGTGTTCCTTTAACTAGATCCTGAAGGAGTTGCTCTTGCCAGGACAAACTCCAAAAGCACATATTATTTCAGAGTCTTACTGATGCAGGGCAGAAAGTGACATGAAAGCCAGCCAAGGACACTGCCCAAATAGTTTATTGGTCACTGAGTTCTTCACCCATGAGCACAGTTGCAACACTGCTCAGGTTCAGAGAACAACAGTGGGATTTATTTAACAAACCAGGGAAAAACAAAGAGTTACAGAGGCCAAATATGGCCTTTTACCTCACCTGAAACAGTGTCCAATGTTCTCAAATCCTAAACAAAAATGCATCTACGATGGCATCTTCCCACCGCTGAGGCCTGGATTCATGCAGCAGCCAGACTATAGGCCATATTCCAACTCACGAAGACAACAGAGGACACAACAAAAGATGCCCTTAGAGCTGCCGGGATGTTCCAGCACAGCACCAGACAAGTAACATTCAAAATAGCACCTGCAGTGGCTGAACAACCCAACCAACTGCCAACACTCACACAGCAAGTTGCCAAGCTCCAGGTCTTAGCCTTCTCTGCTAGGCTGTAACAGCAGCAAAACCAGAAACAGTTTCTGTGCTTGGCTACATGCAAAGCCTCTGAACTCTTCCTCTCTGAGGCTGGCTGCTGGAGGCCTCTCCATACACTTCTGACACCCACACCAGCCTTTTAGAATATCTGCACCGTGGGGACCGAAATAACTGACTCCTAAATCCTGAAGATTCGAAAATGCTGAATCTCAGACACTGAATGCTCATACACTGAATCCCAAACACCGAATACTCAAACACTGGATCCTGAACACGGAATGTTCAAACTCTGAATCCCTAAACACTGAATCCTGGTGGCTGCTTCTGCAGTCCCTTATATTTCTTATCAGAGTCTCCACTCCAAAATGTGACACTTTCTAGCATTTTTCCTGGGGCTATCTATCCTCACCATCAACCCCACCTCCAGGTGGCACCACCTTAACAGTCATTGGCTTCAGCCACTGGTTACATTACAATGAACAATTTCTTTAGCACTTGACTCTGACATTGTACTTAGGTCATCAATGTGAAGTTGTCAGCAGCTTTCTTCAGTTCGTTGAAGGAAGCCACCTTTCCCTGTAAATTTTTCCACTCAAGCTAATCCTTGATTAGCTTGCAAATGACTTCAAAAGTATTTATATTTCTGTAAACTGGTTATCCCAGAATTACTGAGAACAGATTTCTAGAAAGTTCTTCTGGGAGAGCATTTCAGTAACTTCATCTTCAGAGACCCAGAACCATACTTTCCAATGAGATCTGGATCTCAGCCCCAGGGTTAGATAACCATTCCTTGGGTAATCTATTCCATACCTGGGTATAATGGCTAATATTCAACGCATGGCCATTAATCGATAAATAATTTCATGCATTGTAAATCTTTGAAGTCAGTCTTGGGAATAATTATTATTAAAGGATAACCCATATAATGATTTCTGTAAGCAAAGGTGGAAAATGTCCTGAATTTACTCAAATGTATTCCCCAACTCAGATAAGTGACAACAATTCTTTGAAAAATTTTCATTTTTAAACTTAGATAGATTAATCTGTTACAGGAAAATATTAGCTGTATTTTATTTGGATTAAAGAGATTAAATTTCCCAGTGTAGCAATTATGAAGCACAGACTTAGAAATTCAATAGTTCCCTATTTATTGTAAATTATTATATGGATAAAATCAATTGCTTATAGTTTTCTAAGAACATCTCTGTATCATAGATAAAAAACAATGAAAATGTGAAGTTTTACTTTGTTCTAATAAACCAAGATTAATTTCCTTCCTCTTTCCCTCTTGGCATCGACATGCAAGAAAATTAATAGCTCAAGGTTACCCTGTCCTTAGTCATTACTCTGATAGGAATCAAAAGAGAACAGTTAATTGATCATATATTCTAAAAATTAATTAATTAATATGCAGTCTTTTTATCATCAAACAAGGCTCATGAAACAGAGTCCTAAACAATGAAGAAGACAAGTTCTTTCTAGCCAAGTTTTCTCAGTTTATTCTATAGACAGGTCGTTCAGCAAGACTGTTAAAAAAAAAAGAATCTCATGGCTAAGTAATCTGCAAAAACTGAGTGAAATAAAATTAACTAGGTGTCTTTACTGTAAGATTTTCACAGGTATTTAATGAGTTCAGATGCTCTGAGAATTTCACAGAAGGATATATAGAATGCAGTGTTTCCCAAGTTTGTTTGACCAAGAAACCCCACTTTCATAGAATACATGTTGAAAATGGCAACTATGTCCAATTTACTCTTACATAGACATAAACTGAGTTCCAGTCAAGTAGCCTAGATAGTGTCACACACTTTTGTTGCAAAGTCTATAATTAAGAGTCCAAAGCTGTGTCTTGAAGCGTAAATATTTTCACATCAATAGCATTCTCTAGCCCATTTTCAAGTTTGAGAATATTTCCCAATCTAATCTAATTTTAAATCTTTCTTATATACTATTATGATAGAACAACATTTTTATATTTTCATTGTGACACTTTTTTTCAGACTTCTGAAAAACAGGAAAAAGGCTACTATTTTTATCTTTAATTATGGGGGCTGTTGCCCTTTTTTCTCTGCATTTTTCCTTTTTTTTTTTTTTTCTACAATACTCTCGATGTAGAACAGGGAAATATTTTCTATGAAGCTGTTATTTTATTTTTCAACAAAAACCACAAAGGGAAATGAAAAACGTATGTTTATCACCCACAAGTTGGAAGACATGCATGATATGTTTCCCATAGGAAGGGGTCCCACAGGAAGCTGGCAGCAGTATCTAGGACTCTGCCACTATGGAGGTCCATGGCTGGAGTGTTTTTGGAGTCCCAGTCTAGGGCAAGATTGATCAATTCAGACCAAAAATATTTAAGTTTTGGTAAACTCCATAGGGTCTTAACTAAGGTGCACATTAGGGGAAGAATGGCAAACAGAAGAGATAGTAAAAGGGGGGATTGTGAAAGTCATATGAAGAGCTTACACTTACTAGTGACTCTCTGGCTATTATCTAGGGCATTGACTCCATGGTGGGAGGGACTAGTCTCAGATCCAGTCTCTGCAAGGCCACTTAGCCACATAAAATATTCAGAGGCAGCATATTTTAGAGTGCTCCCATAAACTCTTAACAGATACATGCATTCCTTCGTATTATCTAATATGAAATATTAATCTTAACTGATAATTTATGTCACTAATTTTGTCTATGTAGTTTTGTCTGAGCTTATGAAATTCCCACAAGTGTAAATCCTTATTTAATCCAGACAACCACACAAAGTGTGGGTGCTATTATGATTGCCTCTTTATTAGTTAGGAAACGAAATTTAAAATGTTTTAGTAACTTGAACAAGGTTGTACTACTAATTAGTTGTGTTCAATCTAAAAAGTGACAGTAAGACATTAGATGCACAATCTTAAACACTCACTATGAGGTTGGCTTAGATTTTGACTCTAAAGTAATTAAATGCCAAGTTATTGGTGAGATTGTGATGCCACTTTGATGCAGTTACAAAGAAAAGAACAATAATGATTACTACATTGATGCTTAACCTGTCCTTCAACAGATTCTGCCCTCTTAAATTCTGCCTACTCTTATATGCTGCCTGTATGAAGCATCATTTTTTTTATCGTGTCTCATAAATTCCACACAAAGACAATGATTACACATGACATTGAAAATCGTCTATGTATATTATGAATAAATAAGTGAAACTGAATATTCAACTACACAATCAGCAAATATGACAATTTTCAATTTTGCTTAATAGTCTACCAGCTGGAAAGAGGGAAAAATTGAACATTAATATGATAGCTTATTCTAAATTATTATTATTAAATTAAAATAATAAGAAAATTCAATGTTATAACTGGGCATTTGAGAAAAGATGACTATGACTTCTACTACCTTATAAATTTGAATTTAGAATGCAGCCTTAACTAGAATAGCTAAACTATTACAAGCTAGTTATCTTCAGAATTACTGGTTGCTAATAGCAAAGTAGTGCTTTGTATTAACTCTCTATATTAAAACAATAGATTACTTGAAAAATTGTTGGTATAATCACCATGATTCCATTAATAGTAAATTTCAGTTTGTCCATATATGTTTCTAAATCTGCACTCAATAATGAAGAAAATAAGCTTGTAAATCACTTTCTCAGCTGGCCATATCACTGTATACTAAAAACCATTTTCCATTAGCCTGTACTACAAGTGGTCCCCCATACTAAATACCACTCACTTGAAATGCAAAACAACAATCATTATAAATAGGCAGGATCATAAATCTAAAAATATGGTACAATTCATTGCTATCATAACATCATTACAGTTCATAAAGTTTAGGGTATAAATATTAACTTTTTTTTTACAAGAGAAAGGTACCAAACTATATATATGTAAATGAAGGCTGTGTGATTTTGTTCGTTATTTACCTTTCATTTTACAAATGGGTAAAATCAATAATCTATTTATTTGGTCAACTGGGAGTTATTTTCAAACAGTTTCAAGTAAGATTAAGTTTTCATAGTTTTTATCTCCATAAATTCTTTTTTGTTAAAGATTTATTGATTGATTGATTGATACATACATACATACAAGCACTGGGTACAGTCAGAAGCGCAGGAGGGTGAGAGAATTCAGCAGAGCCAGAGCGGGGAGCAGAGCAGGCAGAAGGACCGAAGTACACTGCTGAGGGGAGCAGCGGGCGGCAGGAGAGGTCTGCGCGCCATGTGGGACCCTCCTCTGGTGGCCGGGGAGCAGCCGGGGATCGTACCGGCGCAGCAGAGGCTGCGGGCAGCTTCGCAACCCAGCGCTCAACCGCTGTGCCACCGGGGAGGCCCTATCAACATAAATTCTAACAAAAATAATATCTCCTCAAATGCTAGTTACATATAAAATATCAAATCTTGACAGCATTTGAAATACATGTAATAAAATCTCTCTTTTTTTTTTTTTGCAGGCTACTAATTGTCTGACTAAAATTAGTGCTTTTTTCATACCTTGAGGCAGAAGGCAGTAGAGTATGGGTATTCTCTAACGTTGTAAATATGGAGAATTTGTTTTTAAACATTCTACGAAGCTGACCTGAGAGTTAGAACCATTTTCAGTTTTGTTATAAGCTTGCTATTGGCCACTAACATGGAAACAATGATAGGATTTTTAAAATGCATTCATGTTGTTTCTGGTTCTTTCCAAAGGTACTCAAATTGCTGAACAAATAAATCAATTATTAGCTACCTCCAATAATTTCTGTTCAGAACAGGTATTTAAGAATAGATCAAATTTCTCCTTTAAAGAAGATAATCTTTTGAGACTCTATATAATAAAATCAATAGTATTAATATTGTGCCCATTGTCCATTATTCAGTTGGGAAATCCAAACTTTATATGTTCAGACTGTCCATGATCACCTTAATAGTTAAGTGATATATTTCCTTTTTTTTAAGATTCATTTATTTATTTATACAAGCACTGGGTACAGTCAGAAGAGCGGGAGGGTGAGAGAATTCACCAGAGCCAGAGCGGGGAAAAGAACAGACAGACTGATGAAATACACCGCTGAGGGGAACAGCGGGCGTGGCAGGAGAGGTCTGTTGCACCATGTGGGACCCTCGCTGGTGGCCGGGGATCGAACCAGTGCTGCAGAGGCTGCAGGCAGCTTCGCTGCTCAGCGCTCAACCACTGTGCCACCAGGGGAGACCCTAAGTTATATATTTTAAAGATAATAATAAATTCAATCAATCAAACAATAAAGAGTAAAGGTTTTAGACTGAGAGGTATCAGTCTAGTCCCTCAAATCTGAGCACTTTGAAGTATTTTTGAGATTATGTTCTTACCACTGTGAGGAGACCCTGACCTCGTACAAACTTGAATATGAAGTAGGCAGTAAAGTGCAGTGTTCTGGGGTGTACACATAAGATTTCAATGACTGAGAAATTTTTTTTTTAAACAACAATCTTTTGTGATTTTTTGAGAAGTCATTATGCAGAGAAATACTGCATTTTTATTAATATTTTTAATTTTTTACATCATTGTTCATTTTTAAACAATATTTGCTTCCCCCCACCCCCTCAAGGATCTACCCAAAGGACACAAAAACGTTGATCCAAAAGACCACTTGTACCCCTATGTTTATTGGAGCACTCTTTACAATAGGTAAAACCTGGAAACAACCCAAATACCCCAAAATAGATGACTGGATAAAGAAGATGTGGCATATATACACAATGGAATGTTATTCAGCAATCAAAAAAGATAAACTCATGCCATTTGCAGCAATGTGGCTGGAGCTAGAAGAAAAATTGTGATATTATTTTCATGAAAATTTATTTGCAATTAACAGTCCTGTTCCTTCTTTCCTTCTCTGAATTTTTGGATTATTTTTTATTCCTCTATGAGTTAAATGGGAAAAATTAAATAAGATGCGTAAAACTTTATTTTACTATCTATTTTAGGAAATGACTTCTAGCTAAACATTACATAAAATCATATTTTTATCCCTTCCTTTGAATTCTACTAGTCACCTGACCCCTAACTTCTATCAATTTTACCTTTATTTTATACATATTAAAATTGATAACATACCCATTTCTTTGTAAACAAAAATGTTACATTTTTGGCAAAAAAAAAAAAAGTTTAAATTTTGAAGCCAAAATTCCCATTTATTTAGAAGACTATACCTTAAAATACCTCTAGTTCATTATAAGTGAATATTTAACCCCACTGTGCTAGGTTTTGCTCCCTTACCGTGCACCCCTGCATTATTGGTATTTCTTACACATAACTGAGGAGTTGATTTATTGGCCCCTCTTTAGTTAGAGGTAATAGGACTTCAAGTGCAAAGAATTGTCATGAAAATGATTTCACAAAAGATCACTATTTAAAGGAAGATTGATCAAAATCATTGAAATCTTATGAGTATATCCCAGAACAGAACACTTTCCTACCTGTTTTATATTCAAGTTTGTATGAGATCAGTCTTCTCACAATGGTAAGGATGTAATCTAAAAAGCAAGTCTTTACAGAAAAAAAGGGGAAAATATGTGATAAAGAAGATATGTAAGATTATATTTGGTTACAACCAAAAAATTCTCAGTAAACTATGGGACAGCTAGGGCTCTGCTCCATATTTTCTTCATTCTGATATCCAGTCAATCAAAACTGACTCTGTCTAAACATTGAAACATAAGGAAAGTGGAACCAGGGGACTGTGTGCTGGCTTTCAAAGTTTTTCCCCCGAAATGACATGTTTTTTTTTTTTTCTAATTTGTGTTTTTAAATATATTTATTTATGTATGTCTACAAGAACTGGGGTGTAGGGCAGAGGTGCAAGGGGTGAGAGTATTCACTAAAGACAGAGTAGGGAGCCAAACAGGCAGGTTTACTGAAATACACTGCTAAGGGGAGCAGTGGGAAAGACAAGAGAGATCTGCTGGGTCATGTGGGTTAGCTCCCTGGCTGGGAAATCTAACTCATGCCACAGTGGCTGCTGATGGCTTGATAGCGCTGAGACTTTAACTCCTGCACCACCAGGGAGGCCTCAAAATGACACTTGTTGCCTGATCTTTTTTTCATAGAGGAAAGCAAATCACTGTGCCAAGATTAATATCAACAGATAATAGAAACAAATATTTGTGAATAATAATACAGTTCACTGCACAAGATGCAATAAAATATTTTATTGGTTATTCACTTTTATAGGATCAGTCTTTTTCAATACGGTTAGAGTAGGTCTTTTATAATAAGCTTCAACATAGTTTGTGGAATTAAGGTCAGCAGAGAACTCATGGATCTTGGAAAGACACTGTTATCATTACTTAAGGAATACAGATGATTTGAGTTGAGAGTAATGAAAGACCGGAGGTTAAGAACTTGACTTCCCCCAAGTTCTTGCTCTTTCCTTAATTAAAGAAGCAATCACTGTTCCCTATTTTATGATGTAGGAGAATGTAGTTTTGGGGGTACCGTTCAGCGGTAGGTTTATCTCTAAATGTGTCCTCTCTAGGTGAGAAACACAATTTTTTTCCTCAGAGTAAAGATGAAGTCATCTGTCCTTATGTGAAACACTCTTCTCTCTCTTTTTGATGTCCCTGGTTACAACATATGATGTTTCACATTAGAATTTACAGCCATGATAATTCTCCAAATGTGTGTTAATAAAGTTGGACATTTTCTCCTACTAATCTATCTGATATTAACTTGTTCTTTCCTCTGGCTTCAGAAGAATCCAGAGAAGTGAGGGAATTTTCACCTGCACCCTGAAACTGGGTACATTGTATTTTCTGCATCTATTATATAGCTTATTCTTAAGATATTTCTGCCAAGTAGATAGCTATTGTTATCCCCAATTTCTAAGTAGGGACTCTGATCCAAATAATGAAACAAAAGTGAACAAAGAATTTTTGTGACTCAGAGTCCTCTGAAACCAGTCTGAGTTCATTGGGTTGCACTGAGTTCCCTGTTTCTAAAGATACTTAAAAAGAGGCAGGATCAGTACTTTCTGGGAGTGCTGGAAACAAGATCTATGAATTCTGTAAATAACTGGGCAACATAATCTTTGCAATTTCTTTTACTCCTGAGATTTTATGCTTCTGCAAGTTGTCCAAGGTCACATAGTAAGAGTCTATCAAAGGCAAATGTTGCTTCCAAAGTACCCTCATTTATACGATGAAGAAAAATGCTAAAATGATTCAATAACCTAGTGTTCAAGTGTCATTACTGTGACACTCAAATATTGAACAAAATTTATTGCAGATTACTTTTCAATCAGTATGCAGAAAGAATCTATTCATTTGGTGACTAAAATGTTATTGATTATTACTGGTATTGTATTAAATTGTCAAAACATCCTGAAGATTGTTGTATTAAAGTGGTTATGAATAAAATATAGATAATACCTTTTCTACCACTCCACAGAGAATAACATTTTCTTGAGTTGCGAGTAAATGAGCAAATGTTCTAACAGAAAGTGAAAAACAAGTATACACTAAGTTGCTATTTAAAACCCAAATCTCTGAACTAACACACTATAGGAATCCCTGAATTCTAAAGCTATTTTGATAATTTTGAATAATCAGTTCAAGTAATGATAATTGTCCTTTCTTACCACTTACAACTTTTAACGTTATGATAACCCCATGGTGCTATGAGTCTAACATGGTTATTTTACATTGTGATTTGTTATTTATCAAATTAAATCATGATAAGGAAATAAACCTAAGTATATAAACCTAAATTGAATTATTAAATCAGTGTATATTTTAGAAATATGTATCATATTTATTTATTCACATTTAACAAGTCAAGCCAGGGCAAAAAATACAAAGTGTGATATGCATTTTCTTACATTAAAAGCAATTTTCCAGTCATTATTTAATATTAAAAAGTCAGGGGTTAAGTACTTTGGTATTAAATAAATTCATATTTTAATACCATCTTGAAAATAAATAAAACATCATTCTAATAATCTGGTACAAATAAAGATTTGACAGTTTCAGTACCACATAGGTCAGATAAATAACCAGAAGCTCATCCAGGAAAACTCATCCATGACATCTCAAAACATTAACTGGTACCATGGGGAAATTAAATGCAAGTATTTTCAAGACACTTTTTAGTCATTATCCCTGTCAATATTTTTTTCAAACATAGGTGATACTAAACATTAAAAATATATTTACAAGAAGAAACACTTTTAGAAGGGTGGAATAAGTAATTCTGAAAATCTGTTCCTCTATAAAAGCAAAGGAATTTTAAAAAGTCCAAAACAACTTTTTCATGACTTTTAAAAATTACTAAAGACTTATAGCAATTAAAGAAACATTTGTCCAAGAAAAATTACTGAATTTCATTAAAATTTGCTGGGGCACAGGAGAAAATACCACACCTCTCTGGGTTCTTCTTGGACTGGAGGAATTATCAGAACAGCATCAGATAGGTTAGTGAAGGAAAAATCAATTTAGTAAAACACACATTTTACTCCAGAATTTACAACCATGTAAATTGTCATGGTGAGTAAAATGTGGTGAACTAGGGATATTTATTCTGTGTTTAAAGACTCGGGTCATTGAAGAGCAAGAAGGATATGTAAGGGAGGAAAATATGCCACCTTAAAATATATATTTTAGGCAAAACATTTATCTGATGGGAAGGCCTTTGAAGGTTGGGTAAAGACTGATTTTGATATTTATATCTAAGTTTCTCTCTGCCTGGGCCTCTCCAAGGAAAACCTCATCTTCTTATCTCCTTTAAATGGTGAAGGCAGAACTTAAATCTATACATCTTTGTCTACTGTGTTTTCCTGGTAACCTCTCTAACTGACATTCCTTTCCTCCTCCCCACTATCCCAACCTCTCTTGTCTTAGCTAAACTATTTATGATGTCTAAAGCCAGATGGATGAGAGACTCAGTCATCCTGAGATGGATGAGCGACTCAGTCATTCTGGATCTTTTCCATGTATAAAGGAGAGAGACAGCAAGTGAATAAAATGATACACTACAGTGTATCTATTAAAGAAAAGAGCAAGTTGAGAAAAAGAGGCATAAAAAGTCATAATATACAGAAAGCAAATAGCAAAATAACAGTATTTGGTAATATAATAAATACAAAAATATAAAAATACGTATTCTAGTCAGAGATTTTGTAAAATAAAATCTGCCTATGAGACACAATCACTGCCTATGAGACACAATCTTATTCATACGTATCTTACTCATATGCTGCCTATAAGACACAATCTTAATGGTAAAAGATTCAAATAGATGTATAAAGAATTTGGAAAAAGATAAAGTAACAACTGACAACAGTAGCTCTATTAATGTCCAATATAACAGTTTTTTTTTTTAATTGAGGTAATCTTAGTTTACCTAATTGTTGGTATTTTGGGAGTACAGAATTTGCTCCTTTCAGGTCTTCTTACCATAGCGGGCTGACTACCAAAGCAGTAATATCCCCCCAGCATAGCCCATTATGCTCCCTTTCCACTGTGTTCTTGCCCTTTTTCCTCTCCCTTCCAGTTTGGATTCCTCATTTCTATAGTCAGTTTTCAAGGGTTAGTTCTTAAGTATGATTTTATCTTATCCTTTAATTTGTTTCTCTATATTCCATATTTAAGTGACACGATTGTCCTTTTTTTTTTTTAATACAAGAGCTGGGGTACAGTCCAGAGTTGCAGGAGGGTGAGAGGATTCACCAGAGACAGAGCGGGGAACAGAACAGGCAGAGGGACAGAAGGCACTACTGAGGGGAGCAGCGGGCAAGACAGGAGAGGTCTGCCTTGCCGTGTGGGATTCTCCCTGGCTGGCCAGGAATTGAACCGGCGCCACGGAGGCTGCGGACAGCTTCACAGCGGCGCTCAATCCGCTGTGCCACCAGGGAGGCCCTTCTTTTGATTTATTTCACTTAGCATAATCCCTGTCCCATATATGTTGCTGTAAATGGCAACAGTGTATCTTTATTGACAAAACAGAATAGTATTCCATTGTGTATACCTACCACATCATCTTATTCTACTCATCTGTCCTTGGGTGCTTATATGTCAAAACATAGAAAAAGTTATTTGTGAACATCTCAAGTTGCAAGTGGTCAGTAATTTAACATGTGGAGTGAGATTTGGCTACAGTTGAGATATTAATAACACTTTTCACCTACATTAATTCTCTTGATTGTAGCTAGACTTTTTGAGAGTTAGCAAGATGCAGGGGCAAGTCACAAAACTACAACAAGAATCTTTATGCTCCAGCCCTGAATTTCCCTCCTCGAAGACAGGACAGATAAAATGATGACGTACACCAAACACCTAACATATTTACACACACATACAAATCAGCAACATACCGCAAGGCTGAAGCACCTATGAAACATTCCAACACGCAGTACCAATGTTCTGAATTTCATTTTGCAGCTGCACGACAAGTTCCATGACCACACAACTGAAAATTGTTTTTTAACTCTTGCAAAAAATAACATGTACAAAAAGAAAAATGATAGTGTCTTTTTAACTTATAACATCTATGCTCATTTCTACTTGATTCGCACCCAGTAATATTATCTAGTTTTATCATGATGTGACCTACTTGCTTTCCTGTTTGGAAACAAATCTCAACCATCTAATAATAGAAGTTGACATACTCATCAAAAAGAGAGATATGTCTCTCTACCTGTGCATTCATTTGCTCATACAGCCATGTCTGCATCCAGGCTCTATTTTGCAAGTGGCTGAGAATGTAGTTGATACAGGCCTCTCTGGTGGCCTCGGGCTTAAGTTTCAGCACTATCAAGCTGTCACCAACCACTGTAGCCTCAGTTAGATCCCCAGCCAGGGAGCCAGGCCACATGGCAGAGCAGACTTCTCCTGCCTCGCCTGCTGCTTCCTTCAGCAGTGTATTTCAGTAGTTCTGCCTGTTCTGCTACCCGTTCTGTTTCTGGTGAATCCTCTCACACCACCATCACCCCCCACACACACACATACCTCTGGTCTAGAGCCCAGTTCTTCTATGCAATAAATCTTAAACAAAGAAAATTAAATCGATGAGCTGCGCCTTCACCTGGTCATGGCACCTGGGGTGCCATGGTGATCACAAAGCCCACACTCTGAATATACTGTCCCATGATCCTGAAACTTCTTTCCACATTTTCCCCCCTTCCTCTTATTGCTTTCATTGCTTGCTTTCTTTTGATGTGTTAGTTTCAACATAGAATCATTAATAGAGTTTAGATTTATAAAAACTTAATATAAAGATTAACAGTCTACAGCATAACATTTTCTACCTTGAACTATTTTCAGTGTAAAATTTGAAATTCTTCCTGAGGCTTTTAATATATATATATATATATATATATATATATATATATATATATATATTCATGTATACATATATTTGTATTTGTATTTCAAGTAAACAAAACTTAAGTAAAAATCAATATACACACACATATAAATATGTATGAGGGTGACAGAAAGAGGGAATCATAAATACATATTTTAGTGATGATATGAATACCCTAGAATAAAGAGAAATTTTCATTTTTACTCTATGTATTTCTGCTTATTATTTTACTTTGAGATTATCTGTGGGCACGTATGAGTTTAATAGAAAATTCAATAAGCAATTTTTGTCAGGTTTGAAAATAAATGACATAAAAAATGGTATTAAAAACAAAAGATATGCATAGGTAGAAGAGAGTGTAAATTCCAAATTCTTTAGTATTTAGAAAGCTAAACATCAAGCAGTAAAAAGAATGCTATTATTTTACCATTTGTTGGCATTATGTAAATCACTTTTATAAGCCTTTAACTAGGATTCTCTCTCTTAATCTCTATAACATGGACTAGGAGCTATTACCACTTTCAAATAAAGAAATGGAGCCTTGGAGGAGTTAAATATTTGAACCTCATTTTGTTTGTAAAGGTTGGCCTCATTCAAATACTGTTTCTTTTGCTCTGGGGCCTGAGATTTTAAACACAAAATGAAACTGACATTTTGACAACTTCACATAGAATAAATACCAAAATTTGGATTCAGAATATTCAACTGTGAAATTGCAGATTTTCTCCATAGAAGCTGACTATTTATGAGTAACTCATTAATGCCTGACCTTAAGTTATTTCACTAATAACATAGTATAATATAAAATTAAGTGAGAGTCTATTTTTTTTTCTGTTGTTTGTTTTTTTTAAAGATTTATTTATTTATTTATTTATTTATTTATTTATTTATTTATTTATACAAGCACTGGGTACAATCAGAAGCACAGGAGGGTGAGAGAATTTACCAGAGCCAGAGCGGGTTGCAGAGCAGGCAGAAGGACCGAAGTACACTGCTGAGGGGAGCAGCGGGAGGCAGAAGGTCTGCGTGCCTTGTGGGACCCTCCTCCAGTTGCCGGAGAGCAGCAGGGGATTGAACCAGTGCTGCAGAGGCTGCGGGCAGCCTCGCAACCCAGCGCTCAACCGCTGCACCACCGGGGAGGCCCAAGAGTCTATTTTTGATGTTAACACTGGCTGCCCGAATGTTTGAAAAGCCAGTGAGCTAACAAAATAAATCTTTACTATTTATTTCTTAAAACCTGAAAAGAGATACCTGTATGGTAGGAAGTTTCTCCTTTGGGTCTTGATTAAGGACACAGAGTCACTTCATCTCATGATTCCATCATCCTCAGTTCATGGTTTAACAGCACAACTCTGAGCTTAGCCACCCCTCTAGATAGCCAACAGGTCAATGTCTAGAGAGTCCAGTCTACAGGGAAACTGAAAACCATAGTCCAGCTTTAGCATCAGAAAGGAATCAGTCTGGATGATCAATCTCTTCTGGATAGCACATGTAAAATTATTATTTTAATTATTTATATGCTGTGAACATTTCAGAACTTCAGTGTCCTTGGAGAAGCTCTACTTTTAAGAAGTGCATGTTATGAAAGAGCGTTAACCTTTGTGTTTTTCTCTTCATATAGAAGATCAATGTTGAACCAAACTTCCCAATATGGAAAAATAAAAGAACTCTGTAGCAGTGTAGAACCTTCAGGAAAGAATTGCCTGCATCTCCCTTCCTCATCCATTACAAAGGAAATGACCTTACATAGTAAGCTGTAAATCACTTTAATCCAGAGAGAATTCCCTAGCAGGAGAGGATTCTAACCTAAAATGCTTTCCTTTTTTTCTCACAGAATGTCTTTTATCCATTCCACTTATACAAGTTGATCTAGCTAAAATGGGGTTAGTGGGCCTCCCTGGTGGTGTAAGGGATTAAGACGCAGCAGTATGAAGCTTTGGCAGCCACTGCAGCATGAGTTCGATCCCCGGCCAGCCAGGGAGGTGACACAAGGCACAGCAGACCTCTCCTGACTCTCCTGCTGCTCCCCTCAGCAGTGTTTTTCAGTCAGTCTGCCTGTTCTGTTCCCCACTCTGTCTCAGGTGAATCCTCTCACCCCCCACACCTCTGGCCTGTACCCCAGTTCTTGTATGCATAAATAAATAAATATTTTAAAATAAATAAATGGGGTCAGTGATGAGTATGATAGTATTCAATTTAGCAAGTAATTATCTATGAACTGAAAAGAGCATGCTTCCATTCTTTGCATAGGTCTTTCCTTCTGTCTTGTTTCCCTGTCTTACCTTTTCTATCTTGTAAACTCAGTTATCAACTTGTGAATCAGTTTAAACATTGACTTCAATGTTAAGTGTTTTTTTTTAATTCCTAAATATTTTGTGACTACATCATGCATTAATCTCACTCTAATTCCTCTTATCACTTTGTAAATTTTGAAAACATTTATTTTGTAAAAAATCAGTCACGAACCTCAAAAATGATGTAAATACTGTACTACTATGTATTTTTTATTTTTTAAAGATTTATTTATACAATAGCTGGGGTACAGGACAGAGGCATGGGAGGGTAAGAGGATTCACCAGAGACAGAGTGGGGAGAATAGGCAGATAGACCGAAACCACTGCTGAGGGGAGCAGTGGGTGTGACAGGAGAGGTCTGCAGCGCCATGTGGGAATCTCTCTGGCCAGCTGGGAATCGAACCGGCAGTGCAGATGCTGGGGACAGACACACAGTGCGGCGCTCAACCCACTGCACCACCGGGGAGGTCCTACCGCATAATTTTTTTTTCCTACCGCATAATTTTTAAACACCCATTTGGGCTTCATATTTATTGCATTTTTATGATTGTTTGTTGGCATAGGAATAGAAACCAATACCAATGACTTTAATTAATTAACGTGTATACTTATCTTGTCATATTTAGAAGAGAATCTCTACTTTTCATTATAAGTAACAATTCTCTTATTTCTTCATCTTCATGTTTTTTGTAGATTTATTTTTATTTATTTATGCATACAAGAACTGGGGTGTAGGACAGCAGTGCGGGAGTGAGAGGATTCACCAGAGACAGAAGCAGAACAAGTGGATCTACTGAACTACACTGCTGAGGGGAGAAGCAGGCAAGACAGGATAGGTCTGCTGTACCATATGGGTAGCTCCCTGACCATTGCAGTGATAACACTTACACTTAACTTTTAGGCCTCAAGGGAGGTCTTATTTCTTCATCTTTAGATAAATATATTTCTTCTATCATTTGTACAAATCAAAGGAACAGAGGTGGTGCAGCAAAACATTTTAGATCACAGACTAGTCTGCCTTTCTTGGTTTGAATACATGCATTTAGAAAAATGACCTCACCTTTTTGTCCTTCAACTTTCTCATAGTAATTGCAGATGTTATTAACATAGATCTCCTCAGCCTGCTGCAATATTTACAAGTTGGTTCAGAATGGTTTAAGTTGCCAAATAAGTGCTAGTGGTATAAATAAACAGGAAATTACAAAAAGCTTCTCAGAAACTTAAGTATTTTGTATATTTAACATATTAAACAATTTTTAGCTGTTACATTACTTTTTAACTGTTACATTACTTTATTAAATTTGGGCATTTTATCATTTATACATCTCAGTTCTGTCATCTGTAAGTAAATACTGACTACTTCATAAGATTGTTACAAAAACTGAGCTGAAGTTTAAAGCTTTGACAAAATCATGTTTGCATAGATAACTGAAAGATGCAGGGGATGAGTTGCTGAGGTACATAATAAAAAAAGCATTTCATATTATTTTTGAACATATATATCACCTAATAAGTAGTAATGGGGTATCTAAACAATAATTCAGGAAAAAGAAAATTGAATTCCAATGTTATTTTTATATGAATATAAATATATACACAAAAAGTAAAATATTTAAAACTGGACAAAAAAAATATCAATGAGTATATTATATCATCCCACCAAATGCATGAAATGATAAAAGAAAACAAAATATAGTTTGCTCTAGTGATCCAATAAAACTTATATACCTGATAAAACTTCAGTAGAAATTTTGTTGGCTTCACAAACATGTCATTATTCCTTTTTATAGACTTTATATGTTTTCTGTCTTTAAGGAATTTCATTACTTAGCACAACTCAAAGGAAGAATGAAGATGTGTTAAATCACACATGTTCTGTAGTCCCCATCATGTTACATAAAACACAGTTGCAGTTACATAAAATTAAAGTTGTTCAGAATAATACTAACTTCTATATGTTACACATTTCCCAATGGTATCACTTTCATTTATTCAAAGTTATATAAGAATTTTAATATACCTCAGAAAATGAGAATTATTTGCAATGAATTATAACAAACATTAATGTAGATTTTTGCTTTTTAATTTGTGATTTTTTTATATATCTATTATTAGTCCCAGATATAAAAATGGCCTGCTGGATTTTTTTTTTTTTTTTTTGCCAAATAATGGGAAACTGCAAAGCTGCTCCATATTCCCATTTGTCAGCATTTTAATAGTCCTATTAGACAGTCTTTCATTTAATTTAGGATTTGCTTTACTGTATCAAATTGGATTGCAAATTAATTTTCTAAAGTTAAGTCTGAGTTATTCCTCAATTAACTTGTCAAGTTATTGAAATTTGAATTATGCCGTCAAAAAATCACATCCAAGTGAATAATCATGTTTTGAAGCATTTAGCTATTCATTCTAGTTTGATGAATACAGCTATAGAACCATCAAACTTTTGTACACTATTACTTACATAAATTTGAAAATCTAGAGTTCTATCCATTGTGATAAAGAACTCCAGGATGCATGTTCAAGAAATGACAATACTATGTAAGGCTGTGCGGATTTAGTTAAACTTTGCAACTTTTTTATTATCATCTAATTCATATCTCCAGGGAGAGTAATATTAACTCTACCCTTCCAGGCAAATCGATTTTATTTCTAATGCTTGCACTTTCTAAACTTAGTTCGAGAACTGAGTATGAACTGAAAATTTATTCTCCTAAGATTTCAATATAAAAGTTTAACTGACCTTGAAAATGAATGTTATTTCCAGTATGCAATTGACCTTCTTGCTAGTTTGTTATTCATCTTTGTTTGAGTGCCTTTCATAAAACTCTAGCAGACATATATTAGCTAAAAGCAAATTTCCTAGCATTACCCAAAGGTAGCAAAAAAAAAAAAAAAAAAGTTAAAATAACTACAAGCTTTTACTCAGCAATTTCCAAGTTTATTAATTAAAAGTATCACTGAGATAATCCATATTGAAACTCCAGTATTGTAATTTTGAAAATTATTGCTTCCATATATCAAATATAAGTATTATTATAACCCAATTTTTACTTAATAACTTGGAAACATTTTTAAATATATAAGTCCTATACTTCAAGCGCATTAATTTGCAAAGCTCAGGGAACTGTATCTGTTTATTCCTTTCAGAAGATTCCTTAAGAAATACACTGTTGGGCCTCCCCTGGTGGCCCAGCAGTTGAGCACTGCGCTGCGAAGCTGCCCGCAGCCTCTGCAGCGCTGGTTCCATCCCAGGCCACCGGCGAGAGTCCCACAAGGTGCGACAGACCTCCCCTCTCTTGCCTGCTGCTCCCCTCAGCAGTGTATTTCGTCAGTCTGCCTGTGCTGTGCCCCACTCTGGCTCTGGTGAATTCTCTCACCCTCCAGTGCTTCTGACTGTACCCAGTGCTTTTATAAATAAATAAATAAATCTTTAAAAAAAATACACTGTTTTATTAGTAAACATAGAACTTCAAAGAAATATTAAGACATTTATATAACTAACGAAATTTAGTAAAATGGGATATTTTGTTAAGCAAACTGAATTTTTTTTTTTTTCAGATAGCAAAGGCATTATTTTTTGGAGAGTTTAAGAATAATCTGTAAAGTACAGGATTGTGAAATATTCATGTTACCTCTAAAAATAATGATGTAGAATTAAAGTTCAATTTTGAAAATGTTGAAAACATAAGATTTTTCAGGAACTGGCAAGTTAAATAATTGACTTAAGCACCTTTCTAATGAAACAGTAATTAGGATACTAGCCAAATTACTACATAGGATACTAGTCAAAGTACCTATGTGGATATAAAATTTATAGAATCTTGTATTTTGTTTCAAAGTGCCTCAAAAGGAATTTTGGCTGTGCCCTTGTTTCAATAGATAACCTTAAGCACCCATTTATGTCTGCAATTTGTTCATTCATTATATTTGGGCTGACAATACACAGCTAATTAATGGGTGTGTTAAGAGGGTCAAATAAGTGATCTGTAACAAGGTTATTCAGGTCCTTGTAGTTGTCTTATGTATATACGTCAGCACATTGCAGTCTCTACTTTGGCCATGCTCTCCGAATTCCCTTTCTCTACCTTCATGGTTTCACAGTTTATAATATTTGCTGCATGTGAACATTGCCAGAAGAGAAGTCACTCCCAGTCATGGCCTATCAAAACCTCTATGTCATCCCCTGCTTTTGGACAATCAAATTCTGAGAACCCAGTAAGGGATTCCAGACCTCAATGGATTGTGGAGTCAGCATGGAGAAGGAACATCAGTTTCTAAGTGACTGCATGAAGGTAAGCCCCTTGCAGAGATACACATCCTAGGAATAAAATTGCATTGTGTGTAATGATTGAGATGCAGAAATTGTAGCAACAATTGGCCAAAGTGATGAATACATGGAAAAAGAGTCAAGTAAATTCATGTAACAGACCCCATTTTCATAAGTGGAAAGAGACTTAACTTCTGCAGGTCATTAATATCATTGTCTTATCTACTTATTTAATAGTGCAATAAAATATAATGAAAAATAATAATAATTACAACAACAGCATTTAGGGAACATAGATTATATAACAAGCATTATACCAAAAGCATCACATGAATAAGCTTAGTTAATACATCAAACTATGAAGCGAGCATTGTCATCATTCCTATCTTACTGATGGGAAATTGCAGCCCAGTGAAGGTAAATAACTTGCCTATAGTCATCCATTCAGTAAGTTGTAGAAAAATATTTTGAGCATGTGTGTTTAACATCCAGTTCAAGGAGTTAACCTTTTTTACTAACCTATGACATGCAGAAATGATAGCCAGAACACCAGCAATACACACCCAGTCACAAAACTAATAATAATTGTGTGATCCTGAGCAGAAGATTTCAGCCATCTGGGCCTCGGATTTCTTGTGGTTCCTTCTACTGGTAATTATTTTTTGGGAATTTTTGTCCAGGGTGATAAAATTTTAAATTGCTTAGAGATTAACCACTATCTTTATCAGCTTCACTCAAGCTTATATGTTTATCTCCTGAAGTAGTGGGTATTTCTTGATATTTTAACTTGAGATATGAAGATGAATAATGTAAAGCAGGTGTTCTGTGTTTGAGCATTTTCCTCTTCAGAATACTATTATGATGTGTTCCCCTTGGAAAAACGCAGTCACCCTCTTATATTTTTAAGGTATCCCCTCCTGCTTAAAATGTACAATGGATCAAATATAATTTTGTCATGGTGAGAGAGAAAGAAAAAGAGATACTAAATTAGAGAAATAACTTTTTGTAAGCAGGGTTCAATGCATTCCATATATATTTACTATAATTAAGGGTTTCTCTGCATCTTGACTATATCAGAATATTTTAAATGTCCTGCATTCAGTTTTTTCAACATTTCCCTTCCCTGCAGTTAGAGTTATTAACACTTAAATCACTTAAATGGTAACACTAAGTGAAAATCATACTGCAGAAATAAAAATTTGGTTAGTCTTTTATGGTCTCTCCTGCAGATTTGGCTGTGGGAAAGGTCAAAATGGGAGACAAGAATTAAATGTACTTGGGCCTCCCTGGTGGCACAGGGTTAAAGTCTCAGCAGTATCAAGCTATCACAGCCACTGCAACATGAGTTCGATCCCTAGCCAGGGAGGTGACCCACATGGCACAGCAGACCTCTCCTGTCATGCCGCTGCTCCCCTCAGCAGTGTATTTCAGTAGATCCACCTGTTCTGCTCCCCACTCCATCTCTGCTTAATCCTCTCATCCCCCCTCCCACACCTCTAACCTATACCCCAGTTCTTGTATGGATAAATAAATAAAAATAAATGATAAAAAAATTAAATGTACTAAATTTTTATGCTCAAAGAAAATCAAATGGCTAAAATCCTAGGTCCTGAACAAGTAAACATTTTCAGACAAAACTTTAGATTATAAAGACAGACATCCACAGTAGCCTTATCTCCAAGACCTCTTAAATGTAAATGCCAGTCTATCAGCTACTAAACACTTTTTCTTCTGGAAATGCTCAAGGACCTGAACTCTGGGCTTCTCAAAAGTTTGTGTGATCAGGGAGACTGCCTTCCAAGTATACCTGCCTTTATAGGCTAATGGAAAGTGCATCTTTATTATATCACATGTGAAGTTAACTTATTATTAATTCTTTTTATAAAAGATTTATTTATAAGCCTCCCCTGGTGGCGCAGCTGTTGAGCACTGGGCTGTGAAGCTGCCCGCAACCTCTGCAGTGGCGGTTCGATCCATGGCCACCGGTGAGGGTCCCACATGGCATGCAGACCTCTCCTGCCACTCATTGCTCCCCTCAGCAGTGTGTTTTGTCAGTCTGCCTGTTCTGTTCCCTGCTCTGGCTCTGGTGAGTTCTCTCACCCTCCCACGCTTCTGACTGTACCCAGTGCTTATATAAATAAATAAATAAATCTTTAAAAAAGATTTAAATCTTTTTTAAAGATTTATTTATGTATGCATACAAGAACTGTGGTATAGGCCAGAGGTGTGGGTGGTGAGAGGATTCAACAGAGACAGAGTAGGGAACAGAACAGGCAGATTAACTGAAATACACTGCTAAGGGGAGCAGCGGGCAAGAGAGGGGAGGTCTGTTGCACCATGTATATTACCTTCCTGGCTGGGGATCCAAGTTGTGCTGTAATGGCCACGGATAGTTTCCTAGTACTGTGGCTTAACCCCCTGAGCTGCCAGGGTGGCCCCTGTTGTCAATTCTTATGTTTCAAGTCAAAAGTTCATCCCCTATTTGCAGTTAGTTATAAGTTCAAGCCTGTAAGTCATAGATACACTCCTAAACTGTGAGAGGATCAAAATCAATCTCCAGTCTTCCAGGGATTGCTATTATATATTTAAATCTATGTATGTTTCAAATCTAAAATACCAAAATACCTGACTGTGCATAGTTTTAGATGACTTTTCTGAAGAATTGGCATTAACCAAAAAAAAAGCCCTTCTGAAGTAATTTTTATGGTATGCAATTGCTCATTCAATGTCAATCAGATACAAACCAGTACATACTAACATCAAGGCATGTGATTATTGTGTAATGTGTAATATATGTGTCTACAAATATTAAATAAAATGATAAAATAACATTACTATAAATAAATTCAGATAGACAGTGAAATCCTCATATAAGAATTTGAAATAACCTTCTGTAACATATAATACCAGTTTTTTAGTTCAAGTATACATACCATTGCCAGAAGTATATTAGGGCTTCAAAATTGCAAACAAGTTTTCAATTGCCAGGAGAAATCTGCTGGAATAAAAGAAAAAATGGAATTGGTCTTTCTACTATATCCATATATTAGCAAAGATCTAAATGTCTCATTTTTAGCCCCTAGCTAATAATATAAATAATAATAATGCCACAGTCATACCTTTCCTAGTGCATTTTTTTGTGAAAAGGGCCTTCTATATGACTATTTTGAGCAAAATCTTATCCAGATGAGACTTCAGAAACAATATTTGCAGAGACTGTCATGTTGAGATAGGTGTTAAAGAGAAAATTGGTATTGTTTTAGGTGAAGATAGTACACATTTTGATTGTGTAAAGGTGCAGACATGTTTATACAAAACTAAAGCAAAACATAATTGATTCTACTGAATGTGTTTACTCTCTTCCCCATATTCTGCCTAATGTCCAAAGAGTATGTGATGTTCTTTCTATTCATATACAAGTAATTGCCATGAAATTTTTCTTCCCTTCCTTCATTAATTATACCGATTAAAGTATTTTTATAATTTTGTTTCAGCAAATATTTTCCAATTTTCTTGTACTCAAAAACATGCTTGCTTTTTAATAAGCAAAGTTGAAAGCTGAATTTACTTGAAGCACTAAATTATATTTCACTTCTGAAAAAGAGACTCAAACACTAAATTATATTTCACTTCTGAAAAAGAGACTCAAAATATATTTTTAATTACTCTTTTGAGTGAGGTCTACTTATTTTTTGTTCTTAATTTCCAGAATTACATGGAGAGTAGAATTATACAACTGGAGAAATACAACCTGTATTATTAAAATACTCCATGCTTAAAGAAATCTATTGGGCCTCCCCTGGTGGCGCAGCGATTGAGCGCTGGGCTGCAAAGCTGCCTGCAGCCTCTGCAGTGCCAGTTCCATCCCTGGCTGCCGGGGAGGGTCCCACATGGCACGCAGACCTCTCCTTCCGCGCCCGCTGCTCCCCTCAGCAGTGTATTTCATCGTCTGCCTGTTCTGTTCCCCATTCTGGCTCTGGTGAATTCTCTCATCCTTCTATGCTTCTGACTATACCCAGTGCTTATATAAATAAATAGATAGATTAAAAAAAAAAGAAATCTATTGACTACATTAAAGATATCACTGATGAATTTAAGTGTCAAGGCTGATCTAAAAAGGGACATCACTCAATAACAGAAAATGGAATTCCTATTTGAAAAGGATAATTACTATGTAATTAAATTGGTATCATGTGCTTCAACAAACTAAATTTATCAAGTATTTATCAGAGTTGTTAACTTTATGTGAATATGTGTTCAGTATACTGGCTCATAATGCTAAGCGCATTTTTTGATTGACAGCTATTCAGTAGACAAAAGAATGAAATAATTTGAATGTGACCACTGTAAAAACTAAGATACAAAGTAAATGAATATATAACTACGTAATTTTATCAACCATTTTGCAAAACAAGGAATTGTTAAAGATAAATTTTTAAAAAGTATAATCAATAAAAGCAGTATGCAATTTAGAGATGTAATTTATTTTCTATTAGCATGTTCTTAGTGTAATGTGACTCATGCATATTTTTATGTCAATAAGCATATGCATAGGAAATCCAGAATATTATAATTTATCTGGCATTCTTGCACTTTATTTTTTCTAAATATGGCAACCTTTTTTTACAATTGTTAAAGTCAAATAAAGCAGGCTATAAAATCAATGTAAAAATATTTGTTGGATTTCAATATAAAAACAGTAAATGAAAAGGAAAAGATTAAAAGAAAATACCAATCACAATCACTACAAAAACAACCGAATACTTAGTATTTAATCTACCCAAGGAGGTAGATTAAGGATTAAGGAGGTGAAGGATTTCTACAAAGAAAACTATAAGATATAATTAAAGGATTTTGATGATGACATAGGATATAAACTATATAGAAGAGAACATTGATGAAGGACATTCCATGCTCATGGATAGGGAGAGTCAATATAGTCAAAATGACTCTTCTACCAAGAGCAATATACACATTTAATAAATCCCCATCAAAATACCAAAAATATGCTTAGAATAAGATGTACAAAAATATTAAAACTATATGAAATCATGAAAGACCTAAAATAGCAAAAACAATCCTGAGAATGAAAGGAGACATGTGGAAACATGGTAACACCCTGATCAGCAGTTAAAACAACATGGTATTGGAATAAATATAGACAGGTGGCTCAAAGGAACTTAATGAAAAGCCAAGAAATAAATTCATGAATATATCAATACTTAATTCATGATAAAGGAAATATGAACTATAATTGGGAAAGGAAAGTCTTTTATTAACTACTTTTTTTAAGATTTTATTTTATTTTTATACAAGAACTGGGGTACAGGCCAAAGACACGGGAAGGTGAGAGGATTCACCAGAGACAGAGCGGGAAGCAGAACAGGCAGACGGATCGAAATACACTGCTAAGGGGAGCGGCGAGCATAACAATAGAGGTCTGCCACGCCATGTGGGTATCTCCCTGGCTGGCCAGAAATTGAATCTGCACATTTGAGGCTGCGGACAGCTTCGCAGCGCTGCGCTCAACCCACTGTGCCACCAGGGAGGCCCAGAAGGTCTTTTTTTAAAATGGTGCTGGGAAAAGAGGATGGTCACATGTGAACAAGTAAAATTGGATCACTAACTCCTTGCATAAAAACAAATTCAAAATGAATTAAAGAATTAGACATAAGATCTGTAACAAGAAAAAGAGAACATTGATGATTAATTTTAAGACATTAGTGATATGAATGCTTTTGGTAGTTTCACACTTATGACAAGGACAATAAAAACAAGAATAAGCAATCAGGATTATCTCAAATTAGCAAGCTTTTACACAGCATTAAGAAAGTTTGATTAAGGGACCTCCTTGGTGGTGCAAAGGGTTAAGTCTCAGCACTACAAAGCTATTGCCTGCCACTGCAGCACAAGTTTGATCCCCAGCCAGGGAGCTAACCCACATGGCACAGCAGACCTCTCCTGTCTCCCTGCTGTTCCCCTCAGCAGTGTACTTCAATCTGCATGTTCTGTTCCCCACTCTTGTCTCTGGTGAATCCTCTCATCCCTCCAACCCCGCACATCTCCGGCCTGTACCCCAGTTCTTTTATGCTTAAACAAATAAATCTTTTAAAAATATAGAAAATTTAATTAGGTGAAAAAGACATACTACTGAATGGAAGAAAATGTTCAATATTACACAACTGAGAAGGGGTTAGACCTATAAAGGGGGTTAAGACCTATAAAAATTTTATACAATATACCAAAAAAAAAACCCTCAACTAACAAATGGGTAGCAGATCTGAATAGACAATTCACCAAGGAGGAGATCAGAAAATCTGTAGATACATGGAAAAATATTCATCGTGACTTAATAAGGGTGATGCAGGTCAAAACTACAATGAGATATCATATCACACCGATAAGAGTGGCACAATTTAAAAATACCCCTAGCAAACAAGTGCTGGCAAACAGGTTGAGGAGAAAGAGGAATGCTGTTACACTCTCATTAGTAATACAAACTGGTGTGGCCATTTTGGAATACAATCTGGATGTACGTCAAAAAATTAAAAAAGGAGCTAAAGGGATCATGCTCAGCGAAATAAGTCAGAAAGAAAATAAGTCAGAAAGAAAGATGGTCTCACTCATAGCAGGAATTTAGAAAACCTAAGTAAGGGACCAGGAAAAAGACTAAATAATACAAAGTAAAAATCAAAATCAACAAGTAACTATAAACCAGATACACACTATGGTGGGGTGGGGATTGGGAGGGGAAGGATTAGAGTCAAAACAAGGGGGGTTGCAATTGTATGGGGAATATAACCAAAATGAAAATGTATACATTGTGGGAAAATGGTGTAAGAATTATATAAAATAAAATATTTTAAAAAATTTAAAAAGGAAAAAGCCAGAAGTTTTACTCTTTGGGCATCTATCCAAAAAGTACACATACATCATCTCAAAAAAAATTATGTATTCTACAATCTTAATTGCAACTTTATTTACAACGTTAGGACATAGAAACAAATGGTCACTGATAGAGTGCTAGATCAAGATGACATGGTACATCCACAGCTTAGAATATTATTCTGCCATAGGAACAACAAAATACTGACATTTACAGTAAAATGGAAGGAGTTTGAAAGAATTTGTGTAGTAAAGCAAGTCAGAATGACAAAGACAAAGATTGGATATTTACATAGCAAATGGTTTGACAAAGCAAAGTATTTATAAAAACTAGTGGACTCTATAAATAGAGATTTCTGGGGTTAATAAGAAGGGGATGAGAAAAAGTCAAAGGGATATGAGGAATGGCAGTAGGCAAAAAATTTAAAAAAAGAAAGAATTCCTCTGTAGGAAAACCGTTTTTTGATGGTTGATTGAATGGGGAAGGGTATAATCAAAAATTCTTGGGTTGAAAGAAAATAAAATCAAATAAAGCAGTTGAACCACTGAATATAAAGAGAAATTATCCTTTAACTAAAAAGTTTGCTTTTAATGTAGCAATATCAGAAAGAAGAACAAATCAAGAAAAAAATTACCTTTACTTGTTGAGTAAGAGTAGTGTGTTATTCCTTGACACTTCTTCAGGTAAAACATTGATTTAAAGAGCTTGCTTTCAGACAAAATTCAATCTTTACAATTTTCCTTATCAGAACAAGTTAAACAATGAGTTTTTCAAGTTTTATGCTGTCTAAACAACAGGCTTTCTAGCAAAGTTCCCTTCCTGAGAAATTACCTACCTAGGTCACAGATTTAAAAATGCTGGTGACGGATGATACCACATCTCCTTTTCCCCTAAATATACAATAAATTGGTTCTTTTCCCATTGTTAGTAATTTATATTCTGATAGTGCCATGTAGGTGGGGGAACACAAAAGTAAAAATGAAAGAGTCTGTAACAGAGTTAAGATTATTTAAAACCTGGAAACACATTTTTGACCATGCACAGACATTTTGTAGAAAATTTATTCTTATGTCAATATTATCAATATGATCCCCCTGTTTGTTAATCTTGCAGGTACAAACTTTTGCTCTTATTAACTCTTTATCACATACCTCTGACTTCAACTAGCAATTTTTTTCCTTTACAAATTATATTTTATAGTTAACTCCAAGTAATCTATGTGAAGTATTAAATGAATTGTTGCAGGGGTTGCAGTGTTTTAGAGCTTCTTTCTTAAAATCCTATTAATACTTTCAAAATATGGCTTTGATATAAAAGGCATCCAGATTGGAAAGAAGAAGTAAAACTATTACTATTTGTAAATCACATAATACACATAGAAAATCCCAAGGACTACAGGGGAAAAAAAAAACATTAGAAATAATAATAAAGTGGCAGGGTATAAAACAAATATTCAGCAATCTGTCATATTCTATTCATATAATAAACTAGCAGGAAGAGAATTCAGGTAAATAATTACACTTACAATAGCATCAAAAATTGACTTCATTGGAATAACTAAGGAAGTGAAATACTGTATACTGAAAGGCATTAAATATTACTGAAAGAAATAGCAAATGCAATAATGTGGAAAGGCATTATTTATTCATGGATTAGAAGAATTACATTATCAAAATTGTTATATTACTAAAAGCATTCTGATTCAATACAATCCATACCAAATTCCCAAAGTCCCAGAACTACAACCAAGAAATCATAAAATTAGTGTTTACCATGAGAGAAAGGAGAAAAAGTTGGTAAATTGAAAAAAAAAAAAAAAAGGGACAATGGCATAGTGAAAGATAGATTTGAACCTTTTTTTAAAATAATTTTTTGAAGGATTCACCAGAGACAGAGTGGGGAACAGAACAGGCAGATTGACTGAAATACATCGCTGAGGGGAGCAGCAGGCAAGATAGCAGAGGTCTGCTGCACCATATGGGTAGCTCTCTGGCTGGCCTGAGATCTAACTCATGCTGCAGTGGCTGGCAATAGCTGCAAGATGCTGTGCTTAACACCTTGCGCCACCAAGGAAACCCTAGATTTGAACTTTTGGTGTGAAAACAATGTAGCATTTACACATATTTTTTCAACAATGTTCTCAGTAATGAACATCTGGAACTTCTGTAATGTTATAATGCAATGTTATCTCAATAAAAATTTAAGCCAACTTTGGCAAATCATCTTTATCACTGTCTTTAAGAGGAATTTATAAAAATTTACTGTCCCTCATCTTTGCTACACATCACTGCGAACCATTATGAATGAAAAGATTCTGCTGTGTATAGATCATAGCTATAGAAGGAGCGAGGGAAGGAGAGAGAAGTATATATGTGAGGGTGAAGGAGGGAGGTTGAGGGAGGCAGGAGAGGTCTATTTAACCTAAGAATAAGAGCACAATGCATAAGGAGACTCAGAGGACATCACTATATTTTATATTCACCTAATATGCATGATATGGGCAATACAAACACTTGTAAATTAAGAATAGCTACATCTAACATGAGCCTGGAACTGTTATTCATCCCAATACAGATGATATATCTTCTGATATTACTACTAGAGGAATATGAGACAAGGAATCTATTCCAAAGCTGTGCCAAACCTTCCCTGCATCAAGTTGAGTTATAGCTCTTTATTATGATGAAAAAAAATAACAGAATTTATCCTTATTAATTAGATTAAATTCAAGAGTAAAATAGCTCTGTATCTTGTGTACCTTGACTGTCAAAGCTACTTAAGCATGAACACATTATTCGAGCTCTAGGATCTAATCACTACTCAGTTATAGTAGTGGGACTTTCTTGTTTACAAATACTTAGTAATTTGTTGCATTTTGCACAGTGTGGAATGCTTCAAGGTCAGTTCCTATTACTGTGATTGGCTACAAGCATCTTGACTTCTAAGGCATGCCTTTTTATCCAATGAATATTTTAAGTATCAATTATGAGTGAGCTGATGAACCAACCATTCTCAAATGCCTGATATAAATTCCATCAGCTTTTATCTTTAAACTAATTATTATGTCTGTGCATACCATCTCACATACCCTCCCCCCCCACACACACACACCATAAGCTAATAATAGCTCTCTCTACTGTCTCTGGTAAAGTCTAGGGTTATTTCCTTTTTTCTTTCTTTCTGTTTTTAAATGTGGGGTATAGGCCAGAGTTGTGGGGGTGAGAAGATTCACCAGAGACAGAGTGGGGAACAGGCAGACTGACCGAAATACACTGCTGAGGGGAGCAGCAGGTGAGGCAGGAGAGGTCTTCAGTGCCATGTGGGTTGCTGCCCAGCTGGCCGGGGATCAAACTAGTGCACAAAGGCTATGGACGAGCCTCACAGCGCTGAGCTCAACCCCTTTTACACCAGGGAGACCCTAGGCTTATTTCGGTTTTGTCCTCACTCAGACTTCGTCTGCCAATTGAAATTGAACTTTTTATACTTTCTTTACTCAACTTTAATATTCACTTTTACTCCTCAGTTGAACTACCTCCATAATCAATATAGCCATTATTGTGCTTTCTGCATTTTGTTTTTTGCATCTGCTTAGCTTTAAGATTTATGCAGATGTTTCTCCAAGTTTAGAAACCCCTGTTATCTAAGTTAAGGCTTTTTCCTTAGGTGAAATAGAACTTTCATCATTCAATTTGTCGTTAATGAACAGTCAAAACAGTCTCTGCCCAGTTGCTCTTCAAAAAATAAGAACATTAAAGATGAGAAAAAATAGAACTATTTTGAGAGGAAAACATGTCAATTATAATTTGTTTTGTAAATTTATGGTACTGAATTTCAAAACTGTTCATTTGAATGTTTCCTAGAAGACTATCAATTCTGAAAGATTCTAAAGAGCTATGATGCCTTTAAATGATGTGAAACACTAGTAATTGTGTTTCTCAAGAGAACTCCATGGCAAATGGTGCATGCATGAGTCAATACAAAATGACACATGTACATAATTATCTCCTTGCATTATCTGAAAGAAATTCAATCAAATAATTATATTATCTATGACCCACTGAGAGGGCAAAATAAGTGGAACTTGTTAGTTGAGGCAGAGAGGGAGACAAATAAAAAGTACATGTCAAGCTTGCAAGAAGCTAATCTACATTAAATCTTGACATAGCAGAAATTATTAACGGAAAAATATTTCTCTAAAATGATTGACATCTATGAATGTAATAAAGCCCAGGTCTTCTGCTTATAACTTTTCTTTTCTGACTTGGATTTCATTTTCCTCAGAAATATATGGATAATTGGATCTGCAATTACCAGTTAAAAGTTCAACTGAAAATTAAATATGTAAGTGAAGGATAACATGGCTCTCCCAATTTTTTCTACCAATTTTTATATTTTTTAATTTTGAAAAAAGATTTATTTGTGCTTACAAGAACTGGGGTACAGGTCAGAGGTGTGGAGGGTGAGAGGACTCACCAGAGACTGAGTGGAGAGCAGAACAGGCAGACTGAAATACACTGCTTTTGAGGGGAGCAGTGGGTGAGTCAGGAGAGGTCTGCTGAGCCATGTGGGTTGCTCCCTGGCCACAGATCCGAACTCGTGCTACAGTGGCTCTGGATAGCTTCGTAGATTGTGTCTTAACCCCTTGCACCACCAGGGAGGCCCCTCTACAAATTTTTAAAGAATGAAAAACACGAAGGAACATCATCCTATTGAATCTAGTTAGGGCATGGAGGATTTTCTGAATGAAAAGACATCTGTCTTAACCCTGAAAGATTAGTAGGGTTTATTGAGTTGAGATGGCATTAGAGCTGCTGGAGAAAGGAAAGGAGTATTGCAAAAGTAGAGGAGGTAAATAAATAAAAATGTCATCCATTTACTCATCACACCCAAAATTGGGGAATCAACTTTATCATCAGTTTTCTCATTATGTCTTCAACATCCTGTGTTCTATTTTTATTTATATACCCAGAAGAGAGTGTCTGTGTTTTTGTCTTCTTGTATAGCAAATATTTAAAACATAATTCTGATTATAAAGAAGATCCCTGATAAATTTTAATTGAAAATAAATAATTGCTTATGCTGCAATATATTTTCGTGTTTTCACATTATTACTTGCCTTATTTATTGAAGTCCATTCCTAACAGTACTCCTGTCTACCACTTCATTCCTCCAATCTAAACTATGAATATGATTGTAAATTTTATGATACAAAAAATCATTTTATAATCTTTTCTTTATATAATCTTTCAATGATTATGCTTCAATAACTCTGACATGTTATTGTGATAATATTGAAAGAGTAGAATCCACTTGAAAAGCAATTTTATACTGAAGAGTAGGAGTGTTCATTCATGAGTCCCATTCCGAGAAACTGCTCACTTAGGAATATATCTCCAAATATAGAAAAGTAAGTTATGCACAAGATTTTTATTTACAGGGCCTTACTGCTGGCGCAGGAGGTTAAGCACAGCACTATGAAGCTATCCGCAGCCTCTGCAGCACAGTTCAATCCCTGGATGGCCAGAGAACTAACCCACATGGTGCAGCAGACCCCTCATGACTCTCCTGCTACTCCCCTCAGCAGTGTATTTCAGTCAGTCTGACTATTCTGCTTCCCACTCTGTCTCTGATGAATCCTGATGAATCCTGATGAATCCTGTCTCTGATGAATCACACTCGCACCTACCGCCTGCACACCTGTTCTTGTAAGCATAAATAAATAAATCTTTTTTTAAAAGAGATTTTTATTCACAGTATAACTTGTAGACATTTGCTCTCAATACAATGATAGTACAAATGTTGAAAATGATAGCTATGTGAAATGGTCAAATCAACATAAACTGATATAAATTTTTATAAAAAATATCACTATACATATCTATAATTTTATGCACTTAACATGAAATTCTATATATTTGTATATCATATATTTTATGATTATATATGTATTTAATAGGTTATATATTGATCTGTGCATAGAAAATGCACATATTCAACTGATACCTCTTTTTTAATAATATTCCTTATTTATTTATTTATTTATTTATTTCATAGAAGAACTGATATGCACACCAGATATGTTGGAGGGGTGAAAGGGTTCACCAGAGTCAGAGTAGGGAGCAGACAGGCAGATTTACTGAAATGCACTGCTAAGGGGAGCAGTGGGCAAGACAGGAGAGGTCTAGTATAACATATGTGGGTTAGCTCCCTGGCTGGAATCAAACTCAGGTCGTAGTAGTGAACCTACCGTTAAGACTTAGCCCCTAGGCCACCAGGGAAGTTCTCAACTGATACTTCTAACTTTCCATTATTTGGTGAGAAAATTGGAGAATAGTGGTCCTCCCTGGTAGCGCAGGGCTTAAAATCTCAGCGCTATCAAGCTATTGCCAGCCACTATGGCCTGAATTGGATCCTGGTCAGGACAAGGTGGGCACAGCAGACCTCTCCTGTCTCACTCACTGTTCCCCTCAACAGTGTATTTCAGTGGATCTGCCTGTTCAGCTCCCCATTCTGTCTCTGGTGAATCTCTCTCTCTCTCTCTCTCTCTCTCTCTCTCTCTCTCACACACACACACACACACACACACACACACACACACACACACACCCCCTGTGCCTCTGGCCTACTCCCAGTTCTGTATGCATGAAAAAATAAAATAAATCTTTAAAAAAAGAGAGAAAATCGGAGAATAGTTTTTAAATCTTTTTCTTATGTAGTTAAGGCTTGTTGTTATAATAATGTAATAATGATTTAAAAGTTAAAAACTCAAGAAAAAATACACTTCACAAATATTGAAAAGATATTGCAAAATGAAAAAAATGTGACCATTTTAAAATGTCTCCTTTTATAGTTAATTTTTACCTCTAATAAAGCATTATTACTTTTAAAAGCAGAAATGCAATCAACATGTTCCAAAGCAGTGGGATTCAGTTTGTTGTACACACCTTACATACCTATTTACTTCTGCCTTCATATTTGATGTTTTCTAGGCAATTTGCCTAAATCAAAGGCACTGGACTGAGTCACCTGTTTATTTTCCTATTCTCCACAGTGGATCCCAAGACCTCCCTATGATAAACTCATCAAACAGAGAGCTCACACCACCCTGAATGCAATAATGTGATTCCCTGTATACTCATTCCTTCTTTGAAATCTGTTTCTTCAAATTCTGCAGACAAAACTTTTAAAAATACAAATATTCTTCCTCTGTTGATTTCCACATTACTTCCAGACTGGTAGAACCTGTCATTCAGTGGTAAATGTTCCTGCTATCTAAGCACTCAGCTTTCATGGCTCACTGTTTATGAGACAGAAGGAGTTTATTGCTTAATACATCGTCTCTGGTCATGGAATTATTGCTTACAGCAATGACCTGTTCGAAAATGAGAGTGGTGATTCTTCATAACCACAGGTGTGTACTTTTCTCAACAACAAGAGGACATAGAACATGAAAAGGGGATAAAATCCTTTTGCCAGGACATTAACTTGGTTTTTATTACTAGCCTTAGAGAAAATGTTTTTATTGAAATAGTAAATAAGAGATGCGATAAGAAAACACATTTGGATATATAGTGAAGATTTATAAAAAATTCGTAGAAACACATGAATATACATGTTATTTTAACTTTTCCAATATACGCCTACTTAAATAAATCCTATTTTATTTTAAACTTCTTAGCTATTTGGAAGCTAGTATATATCTGTGTGATCAATGGATTTCAATAAAATGAAAGTCAATTTATCAGGTTGAATTTATGGAGTAACATCTCTAGAACAGATTGGGTCATTGTGATATTACTTGTTATTGTTGACATAGCATTTTTGTTTGTTTTTGGATTTACTTAAACAGTTTACAAGCAAATATTTTATCATTATTTACTACACATTGGACAAGAGTTATTTACAAAGGGAATTTGTTTTTTTTTATTTCTAAGTATTTGTAGATTTTTAATTCTAATTTTGTTATTTTTATTCCAATTTTTTTGTTTAATATCATTCCTACTCTTAGAAAACATTAATTTAATATTAATACTATCTGAGATCCTTATAGCTTACTTTTTTAGTGATATCTATTAAAAGTTGAAAAAGCAGATTTAAAATTGTATACTATTATCATGATTATTATTATTTCCTCTGCTTTTTCATATATTTTAATGGTATTACTTGCTCACTCATTCATTTATTCCTCTAGTCTTTTTATTAAATATCAAATTATACCCAACTCTGAAGAAGAAAAATCTGGGACTAGAATGAACACAAATTCCCTGATTCATGGGAATCTGCAAGGGGAAATAAATAAATCATATTTTTTTCAAAAAATGAGACAAGGTATGAAGGCTATGAAAAAAATATGGCAGAGATGGAGGCAGAAAGAAAAGTAATTGAGTGTTGAAACAAGAACAAAATAAGAAAACACCAGCAAAAATCATGACATTTCAGTAGATTCTTGTAGAAGAGGATATCAAATTCAGCAGTATTAGTGATGAGATTGTAAGTATAAAAGAAAAACAATGGCAAAGACCTAAAGAGTGGGTCTTTGGAGTGAGTCTACAGAGTGTGGGTTCTAGTAATGTTAAAAATAAATAGCAAAACCGGGCTCCCCGGTCGTGCAGCGAGTTGAGCACAGTGCTGTGGAGTTGTCCGCAGCCTCTGTGGTGCGGGTTCAATTCCCAGCCAGCCAGGGAGATACCCACATGGCACGGCAGACCTCTTCTGCCTCGCCTGCTGCTCCCCTCAGCAGCATGTTTCAGTCAGTCTGCCTGTTCAGTTCCCCACTCTGTCTCTGGTGAATTCTCTCACCCTCCCGTGCCTCTGGCCTATACCCCAGTTCTTGTATAAATAAATAAATCTTTAAAAAAATAGCAAAACCATACATGTGGCTAAAGCATGATGATAAAATGGACAGTGTTAGGAGAGTGTATACAAAATTGAATATGGAAGGCTCAGGAGAAAAAAGATGAGCAGTGATTCCCTATTCTGGCTGTAAGATCACATTGGGAGAATAACAATCATTAACCTTCTTTTACTGACCAATTAACTCTGAATCTCTGAATTAGTAAATTAGTACATTGTTTTTCTTTCCTTTCCTCCTCTTACTTCTCATCCTCCTCCTCCTTCTCCCCTCTCTCTCTCTCTCTCTCTCTCTCTCTCTCTCTCTCTCTCTTCTTTCTCTCATTCATTTTTGCTTTCTTATTTAATTTTATTTTTCTTTAAACTTTCATAGCATTTATAATATCCAGCCAGTAGTAGAGATCAATAATGTATGAGAAATTGGACTGAAAGATAAATACTGACTTAAATTCCATTAAAAAGTAAGAGAAAATTACAGACACTCTCACTATTTTTTATACCAGAAACATCATGCCCCACATATATCTATATTCTGAATAGAAAGCTTAGCATCAGGAGAATTAAACATAGCTAAGAGCAGGAAATGTTATCAAAATAGAGGTAATGAGTGAAAATCTGAACTCTAAATAGTGATAACTCATTACAAGAAAACATGTAGTCAGAGTTATAACTCTGATGCATCCTCACAGTCTTTTTTATTTTTTTAAAGATTTATTTCTTTATGCATACAAGAGCTGGGGTATAGGCCAGAGGTGTGGGCGGGGGTGACAGGATTCACCAGAGACAGAGTGGGAAATAGAACAGGCAAAGTGGCTGAAATACACTGCCGAGGGGAGCAGAGGGCGAGTCAGGAGAAGTCTGCTGCGCCATGTGGGTTGCTCCTTGCCAGGCCGGGGGTCAAACTTGTGCTACTGAGGCTGCGGATTGCTTCATAGAGTGGTGCTCAACCCCTTGCACCACCAGGGAGGCCCCTCACAGTCTGTTTAGATCTGAGACTTTCATGGCAGTATAGATGACATGAAATATTTGTTAATTCCATAAATTATTTTCACCACCATCCATTATATTCTTGTATGTTTCTTGCCACACTCTTAACTTCAGAGTCCTCAAAGTGATTATTAATGTCTGCAAGAATTTTAATTTGTCTCATCATGTACTATGTAAATGTCCAGTATTTTTCTTTGTCATTCTGACTTGCTTTTCAACAGAAAATTCCCATAGATTCCCTTCATTTCCTGTTAAGTGGCTCCATTTCATCTTATCCTTGTGGCTGATATTACAATAGGCAAACTTGTCTTGCTCCTGATCTCTAGGAGAAAACTTAGTTTATTGATCAGTAAGTATTATATTGGGTGGGATTTTGTAAACTATAGACCTTATTATATTGAAGTAGGTTTATTCTATCCCCATCTTATTTAGAATTTTTATCATAAATGGGTACTGATTCTTATTAAATGTTCTCTCTGCACCTATTATCATGATTTTCATCTTTACATTTTTGGTAAGATGCATTAATTGATCTATCAATATTATGTCATCCTTGTATATCTAGGATAAATCCCAGTTGTTCATGGCATATAATTTTTGTGATACATTATTGAATATAATTTGCTAGAATTTTGTTGACTATTTTTGCATTAATGCTCATCAGGGATATTCATATATATTTTTTGTGTGCTGTCTTTGTCTCAATTCTGTGTTAGGGTAATGGCATTATGAAATATATAAGGGAATATTTCTTTTTGTATTTTTAAAAACAATTTGAATAAGATGGGCATTAGTGATCATTTAAAGGTTTGATAAAGTGTACTTGTAAAGTCATCAGGTGTTGGGACTTTGGTGGGAAAAATATTTTTTATTCCTGTTTCAATTTCATGCTTTTGATCATTTTCATTGACTCTTCCATTTCTTTTTGGTTTAGTCAGAGTATATACATGAAAATGACATACACATGAAATCTATAGAAGCAGTTACTATTGATTATTATTTACTTTATCCCAACAGAAGGATCTTATATTGGATTTGTTAGTTTATTTTTTTCAGTTAGAGGAGTTTAAGTAATGTAAAATAAAAATAGAAAAAGATAAAAAAATATTTAAAAATGGAAACATATAAGTACAGTGTTTTATAAGTATTATTCTTTTATATTTATTTTACATCATTTTTCATTTTTTTTAAAGAGGCACGTATTTATTTTTATTTATTTGTTGTTTGTTTGTTTGTTTATACGTGCACTGGGTACAGTCAGAAGCGCGGGAGGGTGAGAGAATTCACCAGAGCCAGAGCGGGGAGCAGAGCAGGCAGAAGGACCGAAGTACACTGCTGAGGGGAGCAGCGGGCAGCAGGAGAGGTCTGCGTGCCATGTGGGACCCTCCTCCGGAGGCCGGGGAGCAGCCGGGGATCGAACCGGTGCCGCGGAGGCCGCGGGCAGCTTCACAACCCAGCGCTCAACCGCTGCGCCACCGGGGAGGCCCTCATTTTTCATTTTTGCACAATGTATGCATTTTCATATTGGGTATAGTCCCTATACAATTCCCACCCCCCTAATTTTGACTCTAATCCTTCCTCTCCTCCCCCTCCCTCCATAGTGTGTCTAGTTTATAGGTGCTTGTTGATTTTGATTTTTACTTTATTATAATTAGTCTTTTTCCTGATCTCTTATTTATTCTTAACCTGCAATTGGAACTTAAAACCTAAGGGTCTAACACAAAAAAATATACATTTTTAACAACTACTTAATTGTTTGAAAACCTGCAAGAAACTCCTGAAAATTCTACTAATGGTCAATGAGGAAAAACTATGACGATATAAATTTCTGGTGAAGCACACACAAATATATTAATAGACTTGGTGGATAATGTAGGTAAGATAAATATTAACATTTTTATTATTTTGTTTACCCTGTCTTGTGTATGAAGGATTCTCCTATGTTAATACAATCCTGAGAGAGAAACATACTAATTGTTATCATCCTATATATAACAAATTTCAGGTTTAGCTGGTTAAGTAAAACATTTCATATACAAAAGTCAAATAACCAAGTGAAATTTGCTCTACTATGAAGTGACAAAATGAAAATTCAAATTCAAGTAACTAATTCCAAATCAGAAGCTTTCCCCTCCAAGTCTAGCTAGAAAAGAAAATACTTCAGTGCATGACTGTTTCCTTATCAGACATTAATATTCCAGTGTAACATTTTCCTAAAAAGAAAAAGAAAAATACCAGATGGTCTCACGCATAGCAGGAATTTAGAAAACCTAAATAAGGGACCAGGGAAAAGACTAATCATAATAAAGAAAAAAGCAACAAGCAACTATAAACCAGAGACACACTACGGGGAGGGGGGGGGGTGTTGAGGAAGAGGAGGGATTAGGGTCAAAATAAGGGGTGTGGAATTGTATGAGGAATATAACCAAAATGAAAATGCATACATTGTACAAAAATGAAAAACGATGGAAGAATTATATAAAATAAAATATATTAAATAAAAAAGTTACATTCAAAGACACATTCTGTAAAGATACATAAGATTTTCATTACAAAATTTATTTAAAAATTTTGTGGTGTTTTAGAAATATCTTTTCTCTTCCTGTGATTACTGTTTTTTACTATAATGAACATTCGTGCTTGTTTTTTTTTTTTTCCTGAAAAAGTATGATCTTTGTATTCAGTGAATTCTTTTATTCTTGTCAATTAAAAGTGTGCAGAGATGAAAGATAATCTCACTAACTGCCACTGGCAGCCTGCCCACTTTGGAACAATGCGCATCTCATTCCATCTTATTCTTTGTTGAGTCAATGTTAGTCTAGTAAACTTAGACAGCTCTGCCCAGCTCCAGATGGTGAAGAAGAATCATGACTGTCTCAGCCGCTAGTAGCTTGTTTTTAAGAATCCACATTGCACTGTTGTAAGCAGGTGGGAAATAACAGATCCCTCTTTCCCCCTATAGAGGCACTGCTTTGAAAACAGCAGCTGTTCACACAAATTTACTTTATTCTCTTTTATAACATCTTATAAAACTTGATCATGAAAGAATTAGTATAAATCACATTTCTTCAGGATTGTAGAGCTTTTTGTATCTGTACTACTATAGAAACCAATATAATGCCTATTTCAATTATTGTAAACTTTGAAATTGCATTTTTGCTAATGAAAGATATTTAAACTGTTGAGTGCATCTGTATTCCAAAATTATCTGTAAGTCTATTTTTTTTATAAATGAGTCCAAAGTAATTTTAGTGCCAAAAAGCAAGAGTTTTTTCCTTTTAAACATATTTTGCTTTCACATAAATATAAATTATTAGTTTGATTTTCTAGAGTGACCAAAATGTATCTGTACTGCCAGAAGACTGCTTTATGCATCTTTGAAGTGATCTGGGTAAGCTTTCCTTCCTATCTGCCTAGAGGTGTATCAAATTGTCATCTTTAACTATAAGAAAGAAGAAAAAAAAAGAGTAGATTTAATGGAAGCAGCTATAAGATTCTGCCCCCCCATTTTGTCTTCCCATTCATTTTCTCTAACAGAAAGCATTTGCCAACTCCCGTTCTACAGTATAGAGGCATTTCTGAAATCATTATTGAAATCAGAATGATATAGAGGAGGGGGAAAATGGCATCAGAGAAATACCCGCTTTGACCCCAGGAGAATAATCTAATGTTGTCCGAGAGATTCTGGATTCAGAGGGTCCCATGACTTCGGGCAAAACCAGAGCACCTCTTGGACATCAGAGACCAATGCTGACCATGACAGAAGGGACACTGAGGAAATTCCACTTTGTACAACAGAAGTGTTTGGGAGAAGATTCTGGAGACTTGATGGCTAATGGCATGCAAGCCAGCACTCCCATGTGTGCCTGGTAGTTCTGGGGAGAGAGTATCTCAGTGGTATGCAGACAGACTTATGACTGTGGGGAAGTATGTGCCGAGTTACTGGGTTGAGCTTTGGAGCTCGGGTTTCTAGTTTAAAATTAAGCTTGTGGAGAAACAGCATTCCCACACCCCCATCCAAACCACTGATCCTGTGAAGCTATGCTGAAAGTCCTGGCTCACACTTAGAAAGATATGCATTTTGAAAACAAGGTAAGACTGTCAGTAGTGCCACAAATACAATTCACTTCCCATGCCATAGTGGTGATAGTGCTGAAACTTAAGCCCTAGGCCACTAGGCAGGCCCTGTTAAAGGTCTTGCACATGCTAGGCCCTTGATTCAGCACATGGCAGAATCCACATAGAGCGTGCATGTTTCAGAGTCTTGGAGTGTCCCTCAATCTTCCTGCTAGCACCATGTTTCCAGGAGGTATTTACGTTATTATTAAACTTCTTTCTTTACATTTCCTCTTATCAATTTGTTTGAAGCCTGTGAATATTTGCCAGCCTAGATGAGCCAAGAGTGGTAAAGAGTGATGTCTTCTGTGCCCTGACACTACTTTTGAAAAATATGGTTTTTAATGAAATCAACATAACAACATTGAATAGAAAGACTGCTTTGGGTGTGATGTCAAGACACCTGGTTTGCATTCCCAATTTTTCAACCAAAGATTTTATGGCCTTGGAAAATTTGTGATTTTGTACTGATTTGAGTCACAGAACTATTTCTTTATCACTAGGCTTATGTTAGTTCTCTTCTAAGATGAAAAAAAAAAGATGCTGTCATTCCTAACACACATAAGAAATCATTCAGTTTTATTCTAAGACATAGTCCAAAGTCATTTAACTTTTGTATAGATCTTCACTGAGTTATGGGTTCCCAATTCAGGATAGGCCAAGAACACACACAACTGGCAGGTGTCCCACATCCTTCACCTACTGCACCTTTAAACAGTGTCATCCCCATAGAAAGCAGAGATTGCAGTTCCCTGCCCCAGCCATGGAAGGGTGGAGCTGAGCAGGGATGAGAAGCTGAAGAAGAGGGGGGAAGAAGCAGAGAAAGAAGAGAGGGTGAGGAGAAGGCACATGGAGCAGAGAGACATGTGAAAAAGATGCTGTGTTTGCTTCTCAGCATTAGACGTATACCAGGGACTTGGGAGAGATGGAAACAGACAATTGAAAGAGATAGAGACATGGGTGAGAGATCTGTGGGGAGGGTAACAATGTCAGACTTTATCTTGACTTGTATTTTGATTTTGCTTTTTTCCTTCTAGACCTGCCTGGCCCTTTCTTCCCCTTTCCTATGGGTCCACATTAGATAATGCCTTAGACTTGTGACAAGCTTTTGGGCCTCAGTGGCCCAACCCTATTTGGCTGGGCATTTGCCCAAGAGGGCATGGGTAACTTTGGATGCTTAATTTGAAACCTATATTCTTTTTCTCTTCTCTTTATTGCACACTAATTGTAAGTTAAACTTGTTTTTGTTTTTGTTTTTGTTTTTTAAGATTTATTTATTTATTTATACAAGCACTGGGTACAGTCAGAAGCATGGGAGGGTGAGAGAATTCACCAGAGGCAGAGCGGGGAACAGAACAGGCAGACTGATGAAATACACTGCTAAGGGGAGCAGTGGGCAGCAGGAGAGGTCTGCGTGCCATTTGGGACCCTCGCTGGCGGCCGGGGATCGAACCGGCGCTGCAGAGACTTCGGGCAGCTTCACAGCCCAGCGCTCAACCGCTGCACCACCAGAGGAGGCCCTAAACTTGTTTTCTATTGAAGATCTTGTGCACTGAAAGTATGTTCGCCTTGATGGTGTGGATGGCAGAATTCATTTAGAGCAGGCAGGTCTGGGGGTCCTGGACTCCCCCCTCATTCTGCCCACTAACACATCTCCTCCAATACCCAGGACGTTGTTTTTGGTGGTCAGTGTAGGCAGAGATTAATCTGCACTGAGTTTCTTCCTTCCTATTGATCTTTCATGATTAGCTGATCTGTATGGCAATGCTCTTCCATGGGCACCTGTGTTCTTTAATGTTTGTCTTCTGCTTCTTAGCAATTTTTTCAGGAAATCAATCTCCTGTCTCTCACTGATTGCCTTACTCTCTCCACTATACCCAGTTTTTTTCTTTTGCCCATCTCTAGTGTCTCCTCTGTTCAGTTTACATGTCTAATTATGACTGATTAGTATTAGAGCTCCTGCTATATCTGTACTTAGGTAAAGAGTGTGTGTTTTGAAGTGATAGGCTGAAGGAGAGTCATTATCTTTGAAGAGATAAGTCTCATTAAAATCTCTTAGGATGTTTCCATCATTTTCCAATTAAGGTTCTTTTTCCTCAAGCTCTCATATTTATTAAAATTAAATTAATTAACTTCATGCCATTTGTAAGTTTTTATTTCAAGTGGGTACCTTATTTTCCTTTTATTGTTTAATAAGTAATCATTTCTAGACTACTTAAAAATGTAATCACTAGAACACTTCATCTGTATGTATTAAGATTCTGTCTAACAAAACACATTTTAGGAATGTACTTAATCTATTAGTTTTAGTTTTTGGTAATGCATAGAAGAGCCAAGAGCAATATAGGATGTTGGATATTACATTCCCATCTCTACATACTCTTTTTACATTTTCTTGTTTAGTATCTTAAACCTTTATTTCTTAAACTGTAAAACAAATGTCCAAAGAAACTTTCCATAGAATCTATAGGTTATTTCTAATGACATAAATTGTATATATTTTATCCATAGCTGTCATTCAAAATAATATATTTAAAAAAAAAACATTTAATCGAAGTTTTTACAACTATCTCATCCACTTAAATGTTCCATTAAGGAATGCATAAATTATCCTTATTTCAAAACATATTACTACATCATTAAATGGGAAGCTTTTTAAAGGGGCAATATAAGATTTTTGCCTATCAAGAATTTACACACTATTTTGCAATTAAATAACAAAATGGAAAATGATTTTCAAAGAAGTTCATTTTAATTAGCATCCATTCAGATACCAAAGGATTTTTCATATGATTTGAAAAAAATGCTTGTGGCAATTTTTCCTACTACTTATTAAACATTTTTTTAGTGTGACAATTTGCAAAAATCTCAATTAAGATCAGAAACAAATATTGCAAAAGCAATAATGCCCCACAAGAATAATTATAGCATAAGCCACTGAATTAGATTAAAAACTTTTTTTCAATAAGAAACACTATCAACTTCTGAGAAAATGGATAATATCATGCTACCCAGAGCTGAACTATACAACAAATCCCTGAAATGTTTGTAACCAGGAAAGACTTATGAATTCACAATGTAGGATTTATATGATTTGAAGTTTTAAACACAACTAGTTTGCATGTTTGCTACAGATTCCAGTCCTTTATCAAATAAACTGTTTCAATTATCTATGTCTGTCTGTCTTTCATTAGACTCCATGTTTAATGATTCTCAATCAATCTTTCGTAGTCATTAAAATTCCAAATTAATGATTCACTTCAAGAATTAGTATGATTTTCAAAATTTGATTAAACAAATGGGCAACAGTAATAAGATTATGAACATCCTATTAGACAGATTGAATTGTTAGGCATTTGACAGATGCTGTTTTGTCAAAAAAAAAAATTCATTGTGGTCTATGCATATTATAGTCCTTAGAAAAATTCCTTCAAATTCACAAATTTCTCAAAAAAGACATTTTCTAAAAATAATTATACCAAAGACCATTCACAGATAATTTGGTTCTTCCTTGGGCACATTGGAGGACTGAATTTTCTTCTTTTATTTGAATTTTGGTATGGCCATACAGCTTCTTTGGTTAATGAAAATGTGAGCAGGAAAGTCTTATATCACTACCAAAAGGACACTTTAAGAAACAGTGCATCTATACTATTTTTTTGTTGTTGTCTCCAACACAATTTGCAATGTATCAGATGTTGACTATTATACCATCCCTAGTCCTGGAGTGAGGAGAACAAGGAACAGAACCCTCCAGACTGCCCATGAAGGACATGCCAAAGGGCAAGAAATAAATGCTTGTTGCTCTAAGCCCTTAATATCTGGGGGTTGTTTATTACAGCAGAATTATCTAACTTATGCTTGAGTCATATATAGATCAAAGGAACTCATGCCTTTCCTTAAAATATCTATCAATACCAAAATTATTCTGAATTTCAAATCTCAATTCATAATTTAAAATGAATTGGGGGGGTGATAAATTGTAAAAATAATCTACTAAGAAAACTCAAATTTCTCTGTATGTATAAATCCTTAATTACTATGGAATGCAACATCAGAAAGAAAAAAAAAAAACCAGCATTCAGAAGTGAACTGAGAATTATGCAAATGAAATAAGTGCAATTTTGCCTTGTTAACAACAACAAAAACTTTTGAAAAGAAAGAAAAACCCTCAGGCTACAATCAATAGCTGGTGACAGCAAAGGAGCTGTTATGTATATCAGTTTAAAAGACAAATTGTTCTTTTATTGACAGCCATTCTCTGCTGTGACTTGTCTAAATAACTAAAAGGAACCAGTAGGGCTTCCAAAATGAGCAAAAAAGCACATGCAAGTTTACAAATATTTTTTCTCTAAAATAATGGATATCAAATAACTGATAATTAAGATTCTCTTCACAACAGATTAATTCCAAAATTGTGTCTCTCATTATACAGCCTGGTCTGGAAGCTTTGTGGTAGCAGTTTTCCCATTTTTATCCCCAAGGATGCTCCTTGACATATGATTAATTTTCACAGAAACTTGCCTCAGCTTTCTTTAAAAGATTTTCTTGTGTTTTAGAAGCAGTTTCCTGTTACGCTAGAAGGTTAGGAGGTGCTGATATGTGGAGGTCATGATCACACAAAAATTAGGAAATAAAGGTATCCATTTTGAAATTCAGGGCATAAAAACTTACCAATTTCCTCTAAATAATCCATGGAAAAAAATCATACTAGAGCACTTTGTATGCTCTCTAGCACATTATAGTCACTGTGCTCTGTTCCTAATATACAAACAAAATGCATTCCCATTTCATCTTCATTTGTGATTTCATATTTCAGGCTCTGCTATAAAACACTACATAAATTATAAATGGTTAAGGGGCACAGTCCCAATTATCCCCTTGTTTTTACAAGTCAGAGCACATCTCTCCCACAAGCAAGATTTATGTTTAAATTCCATGAAAATGAGGGTGAGATTTTTAAGATGATTTTAGAAACCACAATCTTGCCTCACACAGTATATTCAACTAAATCAGAAAAAATATATTGTCTTCTAAGACCGAGGCTTTTAAAACATATATTTTGCTGAAGGATAGGCACCCAAGATGTTCACAACAGGCCTTCTCAAAATGTGTCACTTTGCTATGTGGATTATTTTGAGTTTAAGTCAACTGAAGCCTTGTAGTATCACAGGAAACCTTTCTACTCCCAAAGCTACTGCAGGGGCAGTCCCTGCAAGAGAATAAAATTGACTTTTCCCGGTAGGCCCAAAGTATGCCTCGTTCGTTGATCTAAGAACTAAAAGTCAACCAAGGCTTTTTATTACTTCTTTACTTCATTCACTTATGCTTGGAACAACATGTAATTTGAATATATCACTATCTTTTGTCATTTTGAATGTCATTTTGTTCCCTATTCATATTTATATGGGTGTGCATTATGGCCCTTCTTAAATTACAATTATTATTTATTACAATAAAACTAAATTTAGCTGCTTTCTCACAAAAGCACTAGTTCAAGAAAATATTCTTTAAAACATATTTAAAAACTGTAAGATGGATATGAAGGGTAGAATTTATAAAATAGGAGTTTTTGTCAAGTATTCATTGAGGCTGATTTGATCTAAGGTCATTATAATTAAAACGTGTTTGGAAAAGTAAAGAAATTTAGGCAAAGAGTTTTCTTTTAAGAAAGTTTTTATTGAGGGTGACTTACTTTAATTAGGTTTCCCCAGATATCTAATTCTAAAGAGTCTTTTGTGGAATGAGTGACTTTGTGAAAAGAAAGAGGAAATGTATCTTTGTGGCATGTGACATCTTAAGATAGGTCATGTTTAGGGAATTCTCAATATAAATCTAATATGCAATATTTAATATGAAAAGATTAGATTCATTGGTTGCTAGAAAATTAATAATAAGAGTGAAATGCATCAAAATTTCTCTTAATGTTTTAAGTTTTGCTGTGAATTAGTGACTTCCTTACTTATTGTACTTTCTAGTTAGAGAATAAAGGGCTATCTCTGAGCTGGAAACAGGCCTAGCTTTGTATAGGAACTGCATCATCTGTGGGTTTTTCAATGTGTTGCTTCTTTAATTTTTAGTCCGGTGGGAAAGTTTCAGGCTACTTGGCAGACACAAAGAAGAAAAGTTTGCATTTAATGTCTGCACAAAACTTCTTGTGGAAATAGTTCTAATTATGAATTTTTTATAGTCAGAGTCAATGATGTTCTAAGTCAAAACAAAATTCAACTAACATGTTCTTGACTTTTGTCTTATTTCCCCTTACAATTTGTAAGGCTGTGCATTGAAAATGAGGATTTTCATCTTTATATATTGCATGGTGAATTAATGAAAATCAGAGAACTAGAAACTGGGGAAAATAAATAATATTCCAGGTACAAAAATGCACAAACTGGGCCTCCCCGGTGGCGCAGCAGTTGAGTGCTGGGTTGCGAAGCTGCCCGCAGCCTCTGCAGCGCTAGTTCAATCCCCAGCCACCCGAGGAGGGTCCCACATGGCGCACAGACCTCTCCTGCCGCCCGCTGCTACCCTCAGCAGTGTACTTCAGTCTGCCTGCTCTGCTCCCCGCTCTGGCTCTGGTGAATTTTCTCACCCTCCCGTGCTTCTGACTGTACCCAGTGCTTGTATAAATAAATAAAAATAAATCTTAAAAAAAAATACACAAATTGGGGCTCCCTGGTGGCACAAGAGGTTAAGCACAGCACTGTGAAGCTACCTGTGGCCTCTGCATCATGAGTTTGATCCTCAGCCAGCCAGAGAGCTACCCACATGGCACAGCAGATCTCTCGTGTCTTGCCCACTGCTCCCCTCAGCAGTATATTTTAGTCAGTTGGCCTGTTCTGTTCCCCAACTCTGTCTGGTGAATCCTCTCACCCCCTGCACCTCTGGCCTGTACCCCAGTTCTTGTATGCATGAATAAATAAATATTTAAAAAATACACAAATTTATGCCAGTCATTACATATATATATATATATATACACACACATACACACACACACACACACACACACACACACACACATATATATATATATGTGGCTCATCCTATAGGAATAATAATTCCCTATACTAATATTACTGTTAGGCATGGCGGAATGCTGCATATAATGAGAAATTTCCCTTTCTCCATCTAAAGATAGATTACTTTCCCCAAATCTGTTATTTTTGCTTAGTGGTCTAATTTCTGGTTATATATATCTAAATTAGTTTATGCTTAAAGCATTTGTCAGATAGTTTTAGGTAAATCACACTTTCTATTCACCAAAGGTACATAGAAATCTCTCCTAAAGTCTGACATATATACTCATGTTCATAAAATTCATGGAATTCTAATTCATGGACATAGCACCTGGTAGGAATATGGTCAGAAAAAATAAGGCAGTATCAAACCCTATAAAGAAAAAACAGTTTAAGAAAACATTTTTCAGAGCTCATTCACCTCTATCAAAACTGATGAATTTAAACTGGTTCATTGAAGCAGCAAATACATCTCGTCTCTCCACCTAGCATAACCTCTGCTGAATCACATAAATATTTTCTTCCCATCTCTGAGATCTGTTTCCTCTTCAGTGGATTCTTGATGACACCAAAGCACTTGAGGTGTATTTCTGGTTCCTTCCAATGATAAGAATGTTAAGTGTTTATATGTCAATTCAAATTTTGCCTGTGACTTTGGTAGAACTATCAAAATATGTCAAGAAGGATGGAAAACAAGTTGATGAAATTTAAGTACATCTCTATTGCATGAAAATATTTAATGTGAATATAATGCAAGACAATTTGTATTTTTATATTCTACTTAAAAAGACTAAAAAATATAATTTTTAGTCCTTATTGATTTTTCCACAAAAATTAGAATAAATCTCAGATAGTTCAAATAAAATTATCATTCTTTTATGGGAATATTTAATGTTTTGATATGTTATGTGATTTCTATTTAGATAAAGTCACATGGCAACGGTCAGTAGGATGCAAGCGTTCTAAGTGAATGATGAAAAATCAGTCCTGGCATAAAAAAGTTATCGTGCAATGAGAATTTATTACAGTCCAGGCACTATGCAACTTTATATTCATTTCTCAAAACAAACTCCAGTTAGTTTTAACTATAATTTGCATTATAGAGCTGAAAAAAATGATGTTTAATGATAACACACAATGTGTCCAAAGTTACACAAACCAATGGGCAACATGAATGATTTTTTTTTTGAGATTTATTTATCTATATAAGAACTGGGGTACAGGCCAGCGGTGTGGGGGGTGAGAAAATTCACCAGAGACACAGTGGGGAACAGAACAGGCAGGCTGACTGAAATACACTGCTGAGGGAAGGAGCGGGTGAGTCAGGAGAGGTCTGCTGCGCATTATGGGTAGCACCCAGCCAGGGATCGAACTCATGCAGCAGTGGCTATGGATAGCTTCGTAGGTTGCATCTTAACCCCTGGCGCCACCAGGGAGGCCCAACAGAAATGATTTTAAACTGGAAGTCTTCTAAGACCAAACCTTAGGCCTTACCCTATATAGTAACCTTCAGGGCCCTCATTGTGCTCAACTTAAAACAATTTGCATTCTTTACTTAATGGTAATAGTTATGTATTCAATTCACTATGCATCAAAACATTTTCTAACACTTAACCAAATGTAATTCATTTTAGTCTTACTACAACATTTGACATTGGTAATACCACTAGTTAAAATTCTTTAGTCTGAAAATTGAAGCAAAAATAGATAAAGTATTTTTTCCATGACCATGAGAGCAGTCTCAAATTGAGACAATTCATTTCAAGTTCTTCTGTCATCCAGTAGAATATATTCACTCATGATAAACACCTGTCAATTCATATGCTCATACAAGCTCTAGATTATATTAATGAATGAAGATATAAAATGTTAGTTAGGGAGACATGACGAAACTAGCCCTGCTTTCTGAACTGGCCACAACACCAGAAACTTTTTTCCTATAATTCATACATAATGTTGATTCCTAAATTGATATCAGCACCTACACATATCTCTTGAAAATCAGAGACTGTCCTAATGTCTTATTTGTCCAAATGTCCTACTTGTCCTCTCCATTTGGATATCTATTACATGTGTCAAACTTAGCATTTTCAAAACCATCAATATTAATGTTCTCCATCTCATCACTTGCAAACACACTTCTTTGGAAGCTTTCTCCAAATTAATCAACTTAAAAAAGATCATTTTCATCATCCCTGTTTCTAGGGTATAGGCATGAATATATCCACAACTTTTCTTTTTTTCCCCAAATAATCCACACCCAATTTTCCAGTAAATGTTGGTTATTCCTTAAGTACATATTTTGAATCTGTCTACCTCTCTATATATTCTATTTACCTCTTCCAAGCCACCATTATATATTTCCTTGCTTATTTTAATGTCCTTCCAATGATCCTCTGCTTCTGTTCTTCTCATCTTTATTTATTTATTTATTTTTTAATTTATGCAAGAGCCGAGGTACAGGTCACATTTGCGGGAGGGTGACAGGATTCACCAGAGACAGAGCAGGGAACAGAACAGGCAGACTGATGAAATACACTGCTGAGGGGAGCAGAGGGTGAGACAGGAGAGGTCTGCTCGCCATGTCGATTGCTCTGAGGCCGGCGGGAATAGAACCAGCACTGAAGAGGCCGCGGATAGCTTCACAGTGCTGTGCTTAACTGCCTGTGCCACCAGAGAGCCCCTCTTCTCCTCTTTATTAACAAAAAATAGCGATTTTTTAAAGCAGAAGTTTTAGTTTGTAACTATTCTGCTTCAGTTTTCAAGGATAATCCTTTATCACACAGAGAAAAGGCCAAGTCTGAACAACAGTCCACAATTTGTACATGATTCTAGTGCCCTATTGTTCCTCTGACTCTGTATCCCAATGCATCCCACTACTTTCTCTGTGTGTACTTCTTTACACAGTCAGGCTAGACTCCTTGCTGGTCTAGGAAATTTTTCAGGCACAAACCGCATCAGGGTCTTTGATTAGCTACCCCTCTGCTCAAAGTCTTGTCTAACAGTTGTTTAGAGAGCTTATTTTCTGGTTTCCTTAGGTGTTTTAGTCATCTCAGCAAACAACCTCTTTAAAATCTGTCCACCCATGACTCACAAGCTAATCCTTTTCCTCTTTCTTGCTTTTCCTCATAGCACTTATAATTAGCTAAACTACCATTATTATTATCTTTCTCCCCTGAGGGATGTCAGCTCCAAGATGACAGTGATCTTTGTCTGTTTTGTTCACTGCTGTCGATAGTTCCAAAACATAGACTCAATAAAGTGGATTGAATAAACGAATGAACACAGTTTGTGGAAACCACCCGTGCATCTATCCGTGCATGACATGATCCTCCTGGAACACCAGATGATTAATATAACTTGTTAGAAGACAAAATAAAACAAGCTTTCTGAGTTCCATAGAATTACTTCCTGCTGTGCTCTGTTGCCTGTTCCCTCCACTGGACCAAGAAATACCTACCTTTCTGCAGTCCATCTCAGCAGGCTCAGTGCTACTTTTTCTGTTATAAGATTAATTCTGGATGGTTAACTTAACACTTGCAGGGTGTGCATAGTCTGAAAATTCTATTCTTTTCAGTTCTGAAAGGAATTATCTAGCTTCAACTCACCTTATCCTCTGGATGCTGTGTAAAATAAAATTATCTGCATTGCAAACCGGAAGCTTGCATCATCATCATCTTCAGCATTATTAATTATTATTATTATCATTATTATTTTGACCCCAACTTTTCTTCCTATACATATTAACTATATGCAACACAATAATGTGTTCATTTAAGTCTTTAACTATTTATTCATGGACATATTATTAATCACCAATTTCTAGCTCCCTTAAATTAAACATAGGCTTTGACTCCAATGAATGGAGTAGAATAGAGAGTCTTTCCCTAGGTCTCCATAAAAGTAGATATTAAAAGATAATACACTATTTTATTATTTCTATGGTTCATGGAAAGGAGCAGGAAAAAAAAAATTAAAAGCCCCCGAGAGCAACATCGAGGAGACATATACTCCAAGGAAAGGGCAGAGACATTGTTACTGTAGGAAATATTGTTTCTAAATATAAACCCAAAGCATATAGTCTCTTAAAATATTAACAATTGTCCTTGGAAAAAGGTACTTAATGAATAGGTCAGTATTTATTATGTAATAGTAAAGGACCAGCAGGCTGCAATCCTCACTCTTAGATAAATTGCAAGGGAAACTTGAAAGAATAGTTGTTCTCTGGCCCCATGGGAGGGCATAAAAGCTCACTTATAGCACATTACCTGCATTTGCCCACCTTTGTAGATACTTGTGAAACTAAGAGCTAATGAACATCAGTGTTGGGTGTATCTTGAGTTCATGTCACCTAGGTTCACACAGCAGGGAAAGTGGAAGAAATCAGGAAACTATCTCCCTCACTGTGGAAAACATATGATTTTGACTAAGGGGCAAAATAAAAAGGCTTCTTAGAAAACGTGTGGTAGTCTGAAGTCAAGAAATCAACATCATGTATAATGAGCAAATGGCAGATCATAATTCCAGGTGCTGATCATTGTCACCAAAAGGTGACCATTGGACCTCCCTGGTGGGGTTGGGGTTAAGTCTCAACACTATTAGGCTATGACTGCTGCAGCCTAAATTCAATCCCTGGCCAGGGAGCTAACCTACATGGCAGAGCAGACCCCTCCTGACTCATCTGCTACTCCCCTCAGCAGTGTATTTCTGTAGATCCACTTGTTTTGCTCCCCACTCTGCACTAGTGAATTTTCTCACCCCCATACTTCTGTCCTACACCCCAGTTCTTCTATGCATAAATAAATCTTAAAAATAAATAGGTGACCGTGGCAAAGCCAAGAACAATACGACTGGAGAAACATTCAAGGTGGTATGAGCACAAGATCTTATGTATGAAAAACCTTTAGATCATAAATTGGAGAAAAATATGTCCTTATAGGGGAACAATCAGTAAATAAGTAGATTAAAGATTAGATTACTTTGGATGTATTTTGACTGAAATCTAAATATCAAACAGATTGCATATGGACATAAGCACATGAATTGGTATAAAAAATAAATAAAATTGATACTAATACTAAAACTTCATTGTTATTTTCTCTTACCTTGCCTTGGAAAGGAAAAGCAAATTCTGCCTATTTAATTAAAATTGTATGATAGCTTCTTACAACAGGAAATTTACTAATGGTAAAATACTTGCTATGTCATAAAACATGGCTGGGGAACATAGCATACGTAATATAAATATCCAACATCAGGACACAAAAATATATGGGGGATGAAAAGTTTAGCCAATGATACCATTTATTTTGGAAAGACTGATTTTTAAATGTATTCATTTCAGACATTTACTTTATATTTTTGTATTTTAGAAGCTTTGTGACAAGCCATGCTAATTTGTCACAACATGCAACGATTTTAATAATAGTATAGCTCTTATAGCAGTAAAAGCATATTACAGTCCACAACTACTTTTTTTTAGTTGATGTCAATGATTAAATTTTCAAATCAGATACATGTAAATTAAAGGTCTTCATTAGTATTATGGACTGAATTGTCCCACACCTCGACCAGATTCATAAATTGAAGTCCTAAATCCATGTACTTTAGAATAAGACTGTCTTTGAAAGTACATTATCAAAATCAACAGTCAACTATAAACCAGAGACATTCTACAGGGGGTTAGAGGGGAATAGTATAAAAACAGGGGTGGGAAGAGCACAAAGGACTATGGTGATGGTACAAGAGTGAATGGGTGGTGGGAATTTTACGGAGACTATAACCAAGATGAAAATGCATACATTGTACAAAAATGAAAAATGATGTAAAAAAAATTGTCACAAGAAAAAAAAACTTCAGAAAAATGTATAGTATATAATAAAATAAGGAAAACCAAAAGAATAAGACCATATTTGGATAAGGCTTGTGAATAGGAAATTAAGACTAGACCAGGTGTGAGTCTAATATTTTCTGTTGAGTATCAGTTATGGCTTCCGGGAGTGTTAGTAGCTCTCTAAACTGTGTGCTAATCAAGTATTGGGAGATTATCTTTCTCATGCCATCTCATCTCATCCCATCTCATTATTTTATCATTAAAACATTACCTTTTCTAAGAGTTAGCTCCTTCATCTGGAATTCCCTGACTATGAAAAATAAAATTATGTTGTTTAAGTCTTCCACTCTGTGTTACAGTATTATGATAGCTAACAACCTAATATATTCTATATGAAGCTTTAAGAATATAGGCAAACAAGAATATAAATAAGCAAAAATTTTTAAGATTATAGGTAAATAGGGCCTTCCTGGTGGAGCAAGAGTTAAAGACAGCTCTATCAAGCTATCACCAGCCACTGCAAGCAGGAGTTCAATCCCTAGCCAGAAAGCTAACCCACATGGCACAGGAGACCTCTCCTGTCTTGCCTGCTGCTCCCCTCAGCAATGTGTTTCAGTATATCTGCCTGTTCTGCTCCCCACTCTCTGGTGAATCCTCTCACACCTTGCACCTCTGGCTTACACCCAGGTCTTGCATGCATAAATAAATGAATATTTTTTTAAAAAATTATAGGTAAATAAGAGGTACCAGAAAAGCAGTGAGAGGTCTATTACATCTCGCATGACTCCCTAGGGCCAACTTTTTTCATTAGCCATAAGTTTTTTGGTCAGAATAATAGATAAATTCTCTGAATTAGGATTGCACATTGTTTTCCAAAACAGGGATTGTCAAGATAATGAAATATTATAATTTCATACCCTTAAGAGTTATATAGCTATGTGACATTCTCCAGAGATGTTTCATAAGTGCATTATTTTGTAGATTTGTTTACCATAAACAAATGCAAAACTAAGACATCACACACAAAGCACTTTATAGATAAGAAATTTTCCTCTTAGTAAATACTGGTATATTTGTCCAGAGGTTGTTATCATGCTTACAAATAGAGTACACCGGTTAACTGCCTAAATTTCTTCTCCTTGTAGAATAGCCAGAGTAATAATAGAAGAGATTACAGATCAGTTACTTTAACTCCATCTGTCCCACATTTTCTCTCCTAAACTTTCTGGAAAATTTGCTTTTGGATACCATAAACCTCTCTGAACCATAACTAAATTAGAATGAACTAGGATTTGAGTTGTCCTATGAGCATGTCAGGATTCTCATATTTAATTTTTGTAAAATATTTTTACTTGTTTACATATAAATACATGTTCACTGGGAAAACTAGAAAATATAGCTAGTGAAAACAAAAATGTTAGCAATAAATACTATTATCACATGCCTATATATCATTCTTATATATTGGTACATATTTAAACATGTACACAGGATTTATTTACTAAAAATTAGATTTTGTTTCATAAATCTGTTTTTTAATTAACAACATATTGTGAGCTCATTTCTAATCTATTAAATATGCTATTACAAAATCACTTCAATGACCATATGGTATATTTATACTGTATAATGATTATATAGCAAAACTCGTGTATATTTGTGATATCGTTAATGAATCAAAGTGTATATACTGACTCATTATATAATGCATTCATCAGATAATAAATAGTAATAAATAAAATGATTCATCAGATAATAAATTACATAGTGAATGAATTTGACCTTTTTTATTAAAAAAGTATAAAATTACCCAGCGGTAGATACTTCTATGTGTCCACCAAAATTGAACATATGTCTGCTACCTCCTTTGTGCATTTGCTCCCACCTACTCATCCTTCCTCAACAGCTGGAAGCCAGATATAAGATATGACAATCACCTAATTTTACAGATGTTCACAATGCCCTACTATAAAGTAAAGACTTACAAGAAACTGACGTTCTTGAATGACAGAGAAGCAAAGTTACTCCATCACCTATGCCAGTCACTTTGCATTATTGGATCAGTCTTGCCATACCCTAATTAACACAACTCCTTACTTATTTTTTTAAAGATTTATTTATTCATACAAAAGCAGGGGTGCAGGCCAATGGTGCAGGGGTGAAAAGAGGCAGAGTGGGGAGTAGAACAGTGAAATACACTGCTAAGAGGAGCAGTGGGAGAGACAGGATAGGTCTGCTGTGCCATGTGTGTATCTCCCGGGCCAGCTGGGATCAAACCCACACTGCAGAGCCTGTGGACAGCTTCACTGCACTGCGCTCAACTGCCTGCACCACGAGGGAGGCCTCTATAGTAACTTTTATCGTAGATACTCAATGTAGTAGACACATTCCTCATTTATATTGTTGATTTAAAAAAAAAAGTTTGAAAGTATGCTTGTCCTGTGATCTGGGCCTGCAACATTTGAATATTTATTCATTGCTTCTCTTTTTTAAAAAATGTACTGGTCATTTTGTTGCTCCTGAAATATCTACTCTTACTGGGTATAGAAATAAATCATCTGAGATATTTTGTACCAGTAAATTCTTTACAGTAATACCTCATTTTATTGAACTTCACAGGTAGGATTTCTTTTTTTAAAGGAAAGTTTTTTTATGGCAAGCCTATGTCAATCAAGTCTGTTGGGACAATTTTCCCAATAGTATGTGCTTATTTCATATCTGTCACAGTTAATTAAGGTGTGTACATTGTTTTCAGACATAAAGCTGTTGCAAACTAAATAAACCACAGTATTATGTAAACACACTTTATTTGTACTGGGAAACCAAAATATTTGTTGGAATCTCTTCATTGCATTGGTCTGGAATTGAATCTGCAGTATCACCTAGGTATTCCTGTGTTATTTATTTCTCTCCTTGTTGCTTGATATGGCAACATTCTCAAATCACTCCATATCTTGAAATTATATGAAATAGGGCTTAAATGAAACAATTCCACAGGTATTGATGTGACACATATAGGTGCCTAAACAGTCCCTTAAATCATAGCATAGCCCATTAGACTATAAATGAAAAAGAACATTTCTAATTCAAAGCCAAGTGAACACTGTAGTTTACAACATTTGTAATCAATCTCATACATCCTTCCCTCCTACCTGGAATCATTTACTATCATCCTAGGTGTAAGCTCTCTTCTCTTCATTCCATCTGCTACTGTTCCCTTCGGACCAGCACCATCTCTCACATTGATTAATTCAGTACTACCCAATTGGCTTCTGTGTAATATAAACATTGCTACATTCATCTTGCCTGAAAATCAATCACTGCACACATCTCCTCTGGCATTTCCTTAAAGATGGTCTCTCAGCTTTGTTCACACATCTCAGTGAAAGAGACACGAGTACCACACATTGGCTGCAATTATTTTTCACTCAACTAAATTTGTCTCCAAATTTAGTGAAATCTTCCTCCCAGTAACTTAATGCATTAATTTTAGTTCTGCTCAGTGGAGCTTCACAGATTAATCTTTACCATTTTATAGCTGCGAAAACACTATTTCCTGGCATCTCTTCCAAGTTTTATTTCTCCTAGACATTACTCAGATGACCTGCTTTTCAAACCCACATACATACATTCCCCCTCTTTTTAACACATTTCACTTGCTAATGTCTCCATCAACAAATGACAACTAAAGAGTCAATGTCTGGAGAAACAGTGTGAGAAATTCTAAATTCCCTCTGTAAATGATATTAAAACATATTGTGCAACTATCTACAGTCTATATAAATTTTCCTAAGAATATACATCAAACGAAGGTCCACTTATTCGAGAAAATCTACTAAATCTCAGTAAGAATAGCAGTTTGTGCTATTTAATCTATAATCTCCTCTACCCGCACATCTCTCTTCTCTCCATCTCTGCATAATAGAAACTTCCCCTACAAGTAAAGTCAAGAACACAGGGCTCTGTTCCTTGCCAGCTCCCAGTCTGGGGTTGCCACAAGTCTAAGGCACCTTCTTTAAAAAAAAAAAATATTTATTTATGCATACAAGAACTGGGCTACAGGCTATAGGTCCAAGGGGTGAGAGGATTCACCAGAGACAGTGGGGAACAGAACAGGCAGACTGACTGAAATACAGTGCTAAGGGGAGCAGAGGGCAAGACAGGAGAAGTCTGCCGCACCATGTGGGTAGCCCCCTGGCCAGCCAAGGATCGAACTTGCGCTGCAGAGGCTGCAGTTAGCTTCATAGTGCTGTGCTTAACCCCTTGTGCCACCAGGGAGGCTCCCTAAAGCACTTTCTGGCAGGGAATCCTAGGCTAAGTTTCCACCCTAGGAGAGACATGACACTGATATTTATGACACATGCTCAGCACTGTATCACAGAAGGTGTAGACAGGCAACAGCAGCTGAGAGGCCTGGGGTCTGTTTCTTATCCAGCCCCCATCGTGGGGTAGAAGGAACAACTGTGACAGGCCAATCATACTATAGCTCCATGCCCTCACCCAGCACACTCTTGTAGGTGTTGTTCTAAAAGAAGAGGTAACTGTCCTCCTGCTGTTTCCTTAGATTCATGGCTATAATTTTTATTCTGGGATGTGATTCATCTGAACCTGCTAAAGCAAACTTATATAATAATTAAAATTACAAAACACTCTTCTGCATTTTAAGTGCCTCTTAAATATTTCTTTTTCTCATGTAAACATCATCTTTTGACCTTACCAAATCAACTTTACTCTGCTTCTCCCATATTTTTCATGTATATTTAACAACCAAAGTGATGTTTCTCATCTTCCTTCTCTCCTCTCCATTCTCAAAGTTAAGATACATCATTGTTAAGATACTCACTGCCTCTAACCAAGACAATTAAAATTAGCACCTAAGTACAGTATTTGCCCTAATAAATTGCAGACATCTCTACCAAATTAATCCTGCAATGTTCATAAGAAGTCACTGCACTAAGAAATATTCAAAGATTCCTTATTGCCTACAGGATAAAATTCTGGCAATCACTTCTTTCCTCTTCATTATCTGATCTAAACTCTTCAATCAAATTCTGTTAGTGTGTAACCAAAGGGTATTTTGGGATACCAAAACCTGCACGATCTAAAGAGTTCTAGCCATCTGTGCACACAAAGAACTTTACTGTAGAAGAAGTTACTGTAGAAGAACTTTAATAGAATTTGTGTGCGTAGAGAGAGAAAAGAAGAAAGAACAATGGTTTCCCAATAAAACACCCAAAGTTACCCATCTCCTGGTGGGTAAAGCCCAAACAGGGTTTGCCCAAAGCTGGCCCACTGAGTCAGGAAAGGTTGCCGTAAATCTAAGGCACCTTCTGGCAGGGAAATATGGGGAAGGGATTCTGAAGCAAGTTTGAAAAAGCTGGGACAGAAGGAGCAAAAATCAAAGTACAAATCACAGTAATGGCTGCCATCATCAGCCTCCGCATGTGTCTCTCATCCAAATGTCTCTGAAGTGTCTCTACATGACTCTTCTCTTTGTGTCTCCTCCAGATCCCTCAAGTCCCTTGTGTAAGTCCAAAGCTGAAAAGCAAACCTTTTTTTCTCTGTGTCTCTCCTCTGTGTGTCTTCCTTCCATGTTATAAAGCTTCACCTATGTGCTCAGCTCCCCCATCTTTAAGCGTGGCAGGGAGCACGGAAAAACTCTCCTTTTTATGGAGATGCTTCTGATACAATTCCCTACTGCTTTCGGAATTATATCTTCTAGGAATGAGTAAAGAACGACTTCAGGAAGTGATAATTGACAAACCACACTTAATGAAGTATTAAAGTTTTTTTAAACCTACAATAGCATGCTTAATCAATTCAATAAAAATGTCAAATGAACACATTTGTATTATTTGAGCAATTAATATTGAAATTCTTGCTTAACAGAACATTCAAATTCCCTTTCACTTGTTTTTGGCTTAATTAAATTCTTGCTCCTAAAAACATTATTGACTATTGAGGACCTGTGACAACATACACCCAAAAAAGATTTTCTTTTTTTTTTTTTTAAAGATTTATTCATTTATACAAGAACCAGGATACAGGCCAGATGCGTGGGAGGGTGAGAGGATTCACCAGAGACAGGGGAACAGAACAGGTAGACTGGCAAAATACGCTGCTGAGGGGAGCAGTGGACGAGGCAGGAGAGGTCTGCTACGCCATGTGGGTTTCTCCCTGCTGGCCAGGATCGAACCTGCGCTGCAGAGGCTGCAGACAGCTTCACAGTGTGGCGCACAACCTCTTGCGCCACCAGGGAGGCCCCCCAAAAAGATTTTCTATAGAACATTGTTTTGTAAATCCTTTTGTAGTGATACATTTTGCTACATATTAGAAATTCATGTTTTGGACAGAGAAAGGTATTTACAAAAGGGATTAAATGTTAAGCTCTCAGACCTTTTAAGATGCAAATGTTTAAGGGAAGAAAATTATAATTTTCAGATAAAATAAAAATGCTCTACTTCATGAAATCATTACAAATAAACAGTTTATTTTTAATACTAAGGAAGTATCATATAAATGTAAAGAGGAAAAATTATAGGTTAGCTCAACTAAACTGTACTCATTATCAATCATTTCACTATTTCAAAAACTAGATAACCAACTGTCATAATTTTACTGCTCTCATGAACAAACACAGTATAAATGAAGTTATAAAAAACTAACAAAAACAAAATAAAATACTTTGATGTCATTAAAAAAGATTCGCTATAATTTCATAGTCTGATTTTCCTTCCCTTAAAAAGGAAAGAGTTGGTGGTTAAAATTTCAGAGGACCTTCAAACTGTGTATCATTCACTGCAGTTTATCAAATCAAAGAGTCAAATTAGATAATTGACATAATAGTAGAATCATGAATAGCTAATATATATTGAGTCCTGAAATTACACCAAGGTGTGTGCTAAACAATATACATGCAATATCTCATTTAACAAACTTATGAGGGAGATAGCTTATCATTCCCATGCATTATATAAAGAGGGAGGAAAGTGGGCCTCCCTGGTGGCGCAAGAGGTTAAGATGCAAGGGGTTAAGTGAAGCAATCCACTTCACTGCAGCACAGTTCCATACCTGGCCAGGGAGCTACCCACATGGCACAGCAGACCTCTCCTGCTTGCCTGCTGCTCCCCTCAGCAGTATATTTCAGTCAATCTTCCCTGTTGTGTCTCTGGTGAATCCTCTCACCACCCGCACCGCTGGCCTGTACACCAGTTCTTGTATGCATAAATTAAATATATCTTTAAAAAAATAAATGTCCAGAAAGTGTAAATAGATTTCCAAGCAATCTTCCACTTGGGGTCCTGAGCTTCTTCCTAAAAGTGTCATACTTGTAAGATTTTTATAAATTATTTGTAAGCAATAGACTTTCCCATTTGACATCTACCTCATGTGATATTTATGATGGTCCATGGAAGGTTGAATGTTGACAGTCATGTTTGCTGCTTAATGAAGAAACTGTGGTAACATGTAAAGTATACATAAACAGAAAACTTAGGCTTGTATCCCAGTTCTGCCACTTATAAACCACAGGATTCTTGATCCCTGATCTCTCTGAATCATATTTTCTTTTTTTTTAAAAGATTTATTTATTTATTTATACAAGCACTGGGTACAGTCAGAAGCGTGGGAAGGTGAGAGAATTCACCAGAGCCAGAGAGGGAAGCAGAACAGGCAGACTGACAAAGTAAACTGCTGAGGGGAGAGGTCTGCGCTCCAGTGGGACCCTCGCTGGTGGCCAGGGATCAAACCAGCGCTGCAGAGGCTGCGGGCAGCTCCGCAGCCCAGCATTCAACCACTGCGCCACTGGGGAGGCCCTGAGTCATATTTTCTTAACCAAAAAATGAAAATAACAACACTTATTGTATTAGTTTGCTAGACCTGCCATAACAAAGTACCACATGCTGACAGTGTTTTAAACAACAAAAATCTATTTTTGTTTTCACAGTTCTGGAGAATGCAAGTCCAAGATCAAAGTGTGGGCAGGTTTGGTTTCTCCTGAGCTCCCTCTCGTTAGTTTGCAAAAGACCACCTTCTCACTCTGTCCCTCACATGGTCATCCCTTGGTCTTTGTTGTTTGTGTCCTGATCTCTTCCTATAACAGCATCAGGCATATTAGATTAGGGCCCACCCGTATATCCTCATTTTTCCTTAATTACCTCTTTACAGATCCTTTCTCCAAACACAGTCACAATCTACAGTATTCAGGGTAAGAGTTTCAGGGCATTCCTGGTGGCACAAGGGGTTAAGCCTCAATACTATGAAGCTATCTGCAGTCACCGCAGCACTGAGTTCTATCCCACACTCTACACTGTTGCCTCTGGTTTTCCCAGGTTCATGGGCTTAACAGTTTCCTGGAGTGATCATTTGTTTTAGAAGTAACACTTATTTCATGTCTGGAGAATTTTACTTGTAGTTGCTTTCCTAATAAGCTTCTTATTTTAATCTAAGTCAAATTTAATCTAAAACTGATTTTAAAATATCTGTGACCTCATCTCACAAAATGCATTTTTAAATTCCCCAAAATCTGCAAAAAAAATCTCACCCCTCAAAAAATACATTTTCCAAATTGAAACATATTAAATGTGTATTATCTAATAGTCAAGTTTTAGTATATCTCAAATGACAAAAACTTACAAACACACATTTTCCTACTACCATGTGTTTCACAAATGTTGCTTGATTAAACTGAGTCAACAAAAAGTTCCAAAATGCTTTCACATCATTTCATTCCTGTTTTAACGGTATTAAGAAAAATGAAGAGCAAATAAATTATAATTCTTTGGGGAGTCTTGCCTTGATCGAAGAAAAACATCTTCCAAAGGCTACACACTGAAATAACTGCTCAAACTCTTCCAGTAAGGAATTAGTCTAAAAGATCATTCTTTAGAAGAAGCTATTAGTATACACTGGTTACATGGCCTCCCTCAGAAGCTGACCTCCAACATTTTACTCTAGTCTAGAAGTGGGAATGAAAGCATGAAACTAATCTAACAATGGGGAGAAGCAGGAACAATAGAAAAAGAGCACAGAATTTATATTTAAAAAGATCAGTACTCAAATAAACTCCACCATATCATAGTTGTGTATCCTTAGCAGTGAAAAAGAAATAACGAAATCCACTTATTAGGTTTGTTATAAAGGTAAAATTAAATACTTTTTAATAAAACATATCAGGCTAGTTCTTGACATGGAATAGGCATTTTATTTTTAAGATTTATTTATTCATGCATACAAGAGCCAGGGTGCAGGCTATAGGTGCAGGGGAGAGGGGTGAGAGGATTCACCAGAGACTGAGTGGGGGGAACAGAACAGGTGGATCTACTGAAATACACTGCTGAGGGGAGCAGTGGGTGAGACAGGAAAGGTCTGCTGCACCATTTGGGTCACCTCCCTGGCCGGGGATTGAACTCATGCTGAAGTGGCCGAGGACAGCTTCATAGTGCTGCGACTTAACCCCTTGCACCACCAGGGAGGTCCCGGAATAGGCATTTTTCATGGATGTAATTGCTGACAAAATAGAGAAAGAATAAGGATGAAAATGATCCATTATTTCCCAAGCAGATAGTACTGAGTGGTGTTCCAAAGGGAATTTTCACTGCTGAATTTAGAAAAGCGATAACTCAAGCCCCCACCTTTAGCTAATTTTTTAAAAGATTTATTTTATTTATACAAGAGCTGGGGTACAGGCCAGATGCGCGGGAGGGTGAGAGGATTCACCAGAAACAGAGTGGGGAACAGAACAGGCAGACCGACGAAATACACTGCTGAGGGGACCAGCAGGCGAGACAGGAGAGGTCTGCGCGCCATGTGGGTTGCTCCGAGGCCGGCTGGACTCGAACAGGTACTACAGAGGCTGCAGACAGCTTCACAGCGCTGAGCTCAACCGCCTGTGCCAGCAGGGAGGTCCTATAGCTAATTTTTTAAAACTATCTTAAAAAAGGTGACAGAGCACGATGTCCAGAGCGCAGTTCTTCTGTTCACTCTGTTATCTGGTGTTGGTCAAAGAAATTTCAAGCAAATATTTTCAAAGCGTTTTTCTGCAGAAGATTATATTTTGCTTCAAAAACTCAGTAAAAAAAAAAAATAGATCTATTTGTTTGTTAAACAAGGGAGGCATACAGTAAGGGGGGATTGTCCATGGCACGTGGTAAAAAATACTCTCTATTTTCACTCACCTCTTTCAGATTTTAGGTATTGTCAGTCAAAACTTGAGAGTAGAATATCTTACTCTTTATTCTATACCATGTATTTCTCCCATGTCTTTCTCCCTCTTGTCCATACAACACACTGGCTTTTATGGACCTTTGGTGGTCAAAACCCTCAATATCAGGAAACTGAACCTTAGAATGTGATCAAATTTTTGAATGAAGTACTTAACTTTGGGAACTTCAGCTTTTTTAGCAGCAAAAAGAGGATATTATATAAAATGCCTTGGGCAAAGTGGGAACTGAGTAAATGCTGTTATCATCACGCACATAGAGTATTTTTGTGAGAATTATATAAAAAATTATAAAAGTACTTAATAAAATCTGATGCATAGTGAGAAAATTAACTATTTCAATTTTTGTAATAACTTAGTCATTAAGTCTTAAAAGCTGCTTACAGAAAGCAGGGCTGCTTGCTGAGTTAAAAATGACTGTACAAAAAAATTCACGTTCAGGATAAACTTCTTAGAGTGCTTCCATAATGACTGTAGCTTGATAAAACGACCCTAGGGATATCAAGAACTCTCTCCCAGCAGTACAAGAATCAACTATGTTAATTTAAGTCTTGAAATAGTTCTTGTAAATTAATTGTGCATTTGACAAATTTATTGTGATATTATCGAGAGATCTAAATGTAAAAAGATTCAAAATACAAAGAGGAGATGTAACTTAAAAGTAATGATAGGATTCATTAATATGAATTTGTTTAATACCAAATGTTTTCTTCTTTTTTTAATTTTATTGAGACATAAGTGAAATAAAAAACTGCATATACTTAATGTGTAAAATTTGATAACTGCACAAAAAGAAATACTTTTATTATTTTGATTTTAATGCAAATTTGAAGACACTAAATTCATAGCCATTGGACAAAATATTTCATTATTTATATTTATATCAAATTTTGTGCCCAGCAAAATAAAAGTTATCACCCATTGCCTTTTCCTAAAAGTGGCACTCCTCATCTGGCTAAGTGTTTTTTCCCCCAAAACGGCATAGTTTAAGGGACATATTGGGCACAGTTGGTTCTCAGTGAGAGCTTGTGGAAGATCTGAATCACTTGATTGTCATTATTTGTAGTTAAAACGTAATTCATAAAATTCATGTACTAAGATATTTTAACAATAATGCTAACTCGCATGAAATTTAAGAAACTTGTAACTGAAAAAATTGAGGATACCTTAGTTTCAATAAAAATCAAAATACATATATTTATCTTAACTTTAATTCAAAGAGAGAAGTGATTGCTAACCACAAAAAAGTTTGTTAGCAGGGATAAAAATTCAGTGCTAATGATATAAAATCTCCCACAATTCCATCATCAGAGTTCTTCTCCCATGCTAGTGCCACTGCTTTGCCTATACCAAGAGCACTGCATTCAATTACAGTAAGTATTAACAGTAACAACAAACGAATATTTATCAAACACTTGCCATGTGTTAGACGGTCAGATATATGTTTTACATTTATGTTTTTCTTCATTTAATCATAGGACAGTATGAGTAGAAAAAAATAGTAAGAATAAGGTACAATTATCTTCATTTCACTATTTTAAACCTTGATCTGAGAAAGGTTAACAAGTTTGCTCAAGATCATTCACGGAGAAAACACAGTTTAGGAAACAATGTGTGCCTCTGACCATTATATTGTCATTGTCATTCCGTTCTGATGAAAATATTTCTCTTTATAACTTTCTTCTACACTTGCTAATATATTCACTATCAGAATACATTCTAATTGCTTCTCAAGAATTGTGCTATTTCAACCAGCATGTAATATCATGATTCCCTTGGAATTATTTCCAAATATAAATAACAGAAAATTTAAAGTCACATAGTCAACTGTGTCAAAATTATTATGTTAAAAAAAATTTACACATTATTTACACACCCAGAAAGAGAATACATTGTTATGTCAAATACAAAAAGGGTTTTGCCAATCCAGAAAACTGACAGAAACTGTTACACAAGGCAATGATTACTGTTTTATTATATTTAATCCCTAAACAAAATTTAACTCCCCTAAAAGTCATTACAATGATGATAACCAATAGTCAGTTATGCTGAGTTCATTTCCTTGGGAATGCCTTTCAATAGAATAAAATTCATTTTCTTGAGGATGTGAATTCACATTTGTTTTAACACACACACCACCACCACCACAATAACAACAACAATCCACAAAATGGTTTGAAGGAGACTGAGGCAATACATACAAGGTAACAGAAGGGAGAGGAGGGCATTAAGAAACATAGACTAATGTTGTATACATAAAAATTTTAAAAGATATTGATCCTTGTACTGGTGGTGACTCGCACCACTTAAAAAGGGATGATTATTTTGTGCTACCTGGCACTTTCTTTGAATCTTTCAATTCTACTCTAACCTTTGCATTGGCCACTTATAAGAAAATTTTGTTGCTACTTTTAAAATGTAGGCTTTTACATTTGCAGTCTATATTTAAAAAATAGTGTCATATAAAGCTCTATAAAATAGCTCAAAATTTATTTATAGAAAATAGATTTTAAAATGTGTTGTCAATTGCTTATTATGACATGGATTTGAGATAACTGGACCTGACAGATTGGGTTAAAACAACCATAGACTCATCTTTTGATTGCAATTTAGAGGCCACCAAATTGTGTAGGCCACCCCGACACAATGTCAGATACATTTCAAGCAAAGATTATTTGAATATTTCTAGTCAAGAGGGAATACCTATTTCTCTTAGTTGTTCTTTTGCTCAAATTATTAAAAATGTCTTATTATTGGGGAGAAACCTTGGAAATATCCATGAGTTATGAGATCATCTGATAATAAGTGATAGTTTTCTGTTCTCATGGCAACTAGACTTAGACTATTACCTATATGTTTTAAACCATAAAAGGAGTATGACCCCTCCCTAGAACATAGACTACAGAGAAATATGACTAGTGAAAGGGAAGTAGAATGTCTGAAAATCTCTTGCTTCAAAACCCATTGTTTAGCTATCATGTGTGCTTTATTCCTATGTTTCAGTTTCCCAAATGATTAGGAGGAGTTCCACTTAGCTATGGCCACATGGGAGCAATTTCTGCTCAGGGAGAAGGAATACAAATAAGGCTTCAGTGTCTTCCACTTCCACTCCTCCTGGAATGATTGATAAATCAACATTGACAAAGATCTTGCTGTAGTTAGCAGTCCTACAGTGAGTAATCCATCTGTCCTTTGAGTTATGCCAACTCTAGGGTCCAAGTAAAGAGCCCAACTTTCAGTCATCATAAGAATGGTAACTATATTTTGCTCAGCACAAGATTTGTTATAAATATAAACAATAAAATATTTTGGTCAATATTTACCTTTCATCTGTATTAAAAGTTCCATTACAATAAAAATTAAAAAAATATCATCTTTCGTCCAAAAATAGTGACTCTCCTTTCAAATAAGCTCTTAAAAAGTCCCATTCCCTAAAGTCACTGTGATATTTCTATGGTCAGAATGACTTCTGCCCCAATGATTCTGTCCTTGATGTTTTAGATTATTTTCTAATATCCTACATCAAATATATACATTTAATATGAATTCTTTTACTATAGCTCTATTACCATAAAGGATATCATGCAAGATAACTAACCTCTCTGAGACTGATTTTTTTTAAACATACACAAAAAAGGTAGGATTGGCTAAATGATCTTAAGTTCCTTACAGCTCAAATATTGCATGCTACTTTGACTTCTGTGACACTTTTTCATCCAAGGAGTTCAAAGAATTTCATAGATGCAACTGTACTGTTTAGCTGAGAAATTTAAGCCTGCAAAAATTATATACATAATCCATTTTGGAAGTAGGATGATAATCTACAATATTCACATTCCTCTGAAAAATAGCAATGCTCCTTGTGAGGCATTAAAATGGTCCACGAGGCACATAAGAGTAATAATTTTTTAACCTTGGCTTATGCTTCCTATCAATTCTTACATTGGCTGTTTGCCACAGAAGGGTAAGTACATCCAAAAATATTACAAGGTTAACTATGCAATGATTCAATAGAATTTATTCTAGTAAATGCTAAAAGACTATAGAATAGGGGGAAAAAAAGATGTCATATACTTGAGTATATTATAAATACTGAAGCAGATAAATATAGCTATAACCTGTTGGCTACCCATGTGTAAAATATTTGTCTCAAACAACCAATGCTCTTTTATTAAGTCCCCTAACTGCTCAATCAATATCAAAACACAAAATTTGCAGTATCACACTTCTTTCACTAAGGTCATGTCTAATCACATAGTATCCCAGAAAAGTCTCTTATTTAAAGTATCCAAATGTCAATATATAGTAACAGGAGGATGCTTTTGTTTCAAAGTAGGAAAAAAGTCACTAATTTCACTGTCTTATTAAAAAGCATAGGTACAGCATATAAGCTAAAGGATAATGCAGCTTTAACTATAATTTAAAATATGTATCTTATTAAGGAATCAGTAAAGGTATAAATAAATCCCAGTCCAATCCAGTAATTGTTTCCATAAGAAACTTTAATCATTACCATTTAATCATTGTTCCTTCTTGCATCTCTTTACATAAATATTGCTGGTAAAGATATTCTTCAAGGGAAATCTATAGATTTCAATTAAATCAATATCACTTAAAAATAAATGAATATGACATTGTTATTGAACTAATGTGAAAGGGGAGTCTCCCCAAGTGTGGAACAAGTCAGTCATAGAACTTATCAATCAGCAAGTAAATTCTTCTTGGACTTGTTAGCTACTTCATAAAGGAATGACTACTTCTTACTCAGTAAGCAGAAATAAAAATTATTCAACATAATTTTCACCTATTAAAAGGTCATCAGTGGTTTTCAAATGATAGGTACCTCAAAAAAAATTTATAAGTTCATTGGTTTAAGAATATTTAATCAGGGGCCTCCCCTGGTGGCGCAGTGGTTGAGTGGTGGACGGCAAAGCTGCCCGCAGCCTCTGCAGCACCAGTTTGATTCCTGGCCACCAGTGAGGGTCCCACACGGCGTGACTAGACCTCTCCTGCCGCGCCCGCTGCTCCCCTCAGCAGTGTATGTCCTCAGTCTGTCTGTTCTGTTCCCCACTCTGGCTCTGGTGAATTCTCTCACCCTCCCGTGCTTCTGACTGTACCCAGAGCTTGTATAAATAAATAAATAAATAAATAATTTAAAAAAAAAAGAATATTTAATCAGCAGTTATGTTTTCAGCACTGGAACCATAATTCAAAAGTATATGACATGCGACTACAGAAAAATGGTGAAGTAGGACACTTCAAGAGTTATGTTCCTTCACAGAAACACCGATAGATAAAGCAAACATGCTCAGAATGAAATTTTCTAAAATTCTGGAAATTGGCCAGACATTTACAGCAAGCAAGCAAGTTAACAATGAATCAAGAGAGAACTATCTTTGAAATGAGAATGACTGTTTTTTTTTTTTTTTTTTCATTTTAACTTGCCCAAGTCCCCAACCCTCCGCAAAATTTGTGGTGGTCTTAAGGCAAATCCTTCATTCCCAGTTTGGGTTCCTGAATCCTTAAAGAGCAAATAAGACTTTGTTCTAAAAGAATTTGTGTGTGCCTTGACCGTCTGCAAGTTTCTAGAGACACTGATAGAAGGCGTTTTCCTTTGTAATACGAAAAAGGCAAAAACCAAATACTGCTAACTGGAGGCAAAGATTACAGTTGAGGCAAACAATAAACACAAAACCTCAGAGAGCAAAAGCTGAGGATAGAGACAGAGTAACAGGGAAGCTTCACTATATAATGGGGGTTAGAAACAGAAAGCCACGTGCATAACCAAGGCACAATAAATCAGAAGATTACTGAAGAAGTTATAAAATTTTCATCTCAGGACAATCACAGGGCAAATAGAAAGTAAAAACCAAGGCAAAAAATAACCAAATGAACTCCCTGGTGGCCTAGAGTTTAAGTCAGTGCTGTGACCCATATGGCCTACATTCGATCCTCTGCCAGGGAGCTAACCCACATGGAGCAGCAGACCTCTCCTGTGTCATCAGTTGTTTCCCTTAGTGGTGTGTTTCAGTAAATCTTTTTCTGCTCCCCACTCTGTCTCTGGTGAATCCTCTCACACCCCACTCCTCTGGCCTACACCCCAGTTCTTCTAGGCAAAAAAAGAAAAAATAAATAACAGAGCTAAGCAAGGAGTTAGCCAACACAGAACCAATTTGTAAGACTGCAAGTGTATTTATTTATTTGTTTGTTTGTTTGTTTGTTTGTTTGTTTGTTTGTTTATTTAACTATTTTAATTTTATTCCAAGCATTTAAGAAAATCTTTGTCAACCAAGAGCTAATTATAAGCTAAACAAACAAAAACTTCAGAGGCCACATTTGACAAAAAGTAGTTTAGAAAAGATCACTAAAATAACTAACAGCTCTAACCCACAGCAACACCCCTGAAGAGAGGGAAAACCTGATTCCCCACTAATTCCCAGAGTTACTACATTATAACATTCAGTGTGTTTTTCAACCAAAAAATCAGTCACATTAAGACAGGAGAAAATATGGCCCATTTGCAGGAAAAAAAATATTACATAAACTCTCCCTGAAAAAAGCAGAGACATTGGACAAGAAAAAGATTTAAAATCAGATGTTTTAAATATGCTAAAAAAAAAAAACTAGATGAAACCATAGATAAAGAACAAAAGGAAACTAGAATAAAGATATCTCAATGATTAGAGAATATTAATATAGGGCCAGAAATGACATAAAAAGATCCAAATAGAAACGATGAAGCTGGAAGATATGTAAAATGAAAAGTTCACTAGGAGTGCTCAATGGCAGATTTGAGCAGACAAGAGAGTCAGTAAAATTGAAAATGTCTATTCGAATTTTCCAATTTGAACAGCAAAAAGAAAAACGGAGGATAAATAAGCAGAACTTAATACTCTTGAAGGACACCATATCAACATATGCATATTAAAAGTCCCAGCAGGAAATGTGACAAAGGGAAATAACAAACATTTTTTTTAAAATAATGATTTAAACATTTCTAAGTTGGATAAAACAGATGGATCCAAATATTGCAAAAAACTCCAAGTAGCATGTATCTGAGCAGATGCACACACCACAAGACATTGTAGTCAAAATGTTGAAAACCCAAAACAAAGAGACACTCTTAGAAGTAGCAAGAAAAAATAGACTTATTCATTAAAGGGATACGCAATAAGATTACAGTGAACTAATAATTGGAATAATGGATAAGGGTAGTAGGATGACATATTTAAAGTACTGAAATAAAAACAAAAAAGAATCTGTCAAAAAGCTAGAATCCCCTATCCTGCAAAATGGACTTGTAAAAGTGAAGATGAAATAGATTCCCAGATAAGCAAAAGCTAAGGTAATTCATTACCAGTACACCTGGCCTCCAAGAAGTGCAAAATGGAGTCCTTCAGGATGAAATACAAATCAATAAAGTATAACTAAAGTCATATAATGGATGCCTAATGGATTCTGTTGGAGGACTGTGAATGCCCTACTGGTGGGTGCGCTGTGGTAACATATATCTGTAGGGCTGTGTTCTTATATCTCTGAAACAAATACATTGTTGTCAATCTCAATAAAAAAATATACATACACAATGTCACTTCAATAAAAAATAATAATAAAAGAAAAATGTAAAATGGCACAACCATTTTAAATGACAATGAGGTGGTCACTCAGAATAATTAAAACAGAATTACCACATCACCCAGCAATTCCATTCCTTAATACATGTCACACACACACACACACAGTGAAAATAAATATTCAAATACATACTTTTACACAATATTCATAGCAGTACTATTTTCCATACACAAAAGGTAAACACAACCCAAATGTTCATCAAAAGATGTGTAAACAAGATGTATGTGTTGGAGGAGGTCAGGGTAATGGGCAGTGAATGCTTAATGGGTACAGGATTTCCACGGGGGGTGATGGATGATTTGGAACTAGAAAGAGGTAATGTTTGCACAATGTAGGGAATATACTAACTTCTACTGAGTTGTATATAGTTTGTCATGATTAATGTTGCCATGATTATAATGTTGAAATGTGAAACTATACAACCAAAAATTATAAAACCTAATGTTACCTCAACAAGTAAAATCACTTAAAGACACATTTCTCAGTACATATCTCTGATGTTATGTTAATCATGACTGTAAAGCTGTTTCATGCTGTACACCAGTTTTTCTCAAATTAATTTTTGAACAAAAATGTATTTATAGGGCCTCCCCTGGTGGCGCAGGCAGTTGAGCACCGCGCTGTGGAGCTGTCCGCAGCCTCTGCACTGCCAGTTCTATCCTGGCTGGCGGGCAAGGGTCCCACATGGCACAGCAGACCTCTCCTGTCTCGCCCGCTGCCCCCCTCTACAGTGTGTTTTGTCAGTCTGCCTGTTCTGTTCCCAGCTCTGTCTCTGGTGAATCCTCTCAACCTCCTGTGCATCTGGCCTGTACCCGGGATCTTGTGTAAATGAATAAATAAATCTTTTTTAAAAAAGAGTTATTTGAAATAGGAAATTATGATTTCATATTTGGCTGAGATTATCATTCAAAACATGATGTTTCTTTAATGGAGTAAATACAGAAAGCATCCTGAGTGCTAAAAAGATTAGAAATAACTGTTTCAATTCTTTTTCCTTTTTGCCACAATAAAAACCTTCTGCCTTTGAAAAAGAAATGTTAGCTTATAGGTTTCATATGTATTCATATTCTTAAATAAAGATATGTGAAAAAGGAAAAAAGAAAATATTTTAAAAATGTATTTATAACAATTGATTTTTCACCCAATATCTTGTATTTTGAGAGAAACTATGTAATTTACCTCCTTTCGCCTAGTGCCAGAGTCAGCAAATAGGCTAGAATAGAAAAGGGGCCACAAAATGACCAAGTTTCAGGTTGATATGGGAATTACATTATCATTTTTACCTGAAGTTCTCCAATAAGTATCAGCTTGGAAAACCATTCTGACTCTGTCTCACCAGAAACATTTGATTCAAACTACCGCAATGCAATGTCAAATATTGTAATTCTTTCTGTCTGCTGTAAGTTGGTAGAAGGGAAAAGCAAACACTCTATTTATTATCTCCTATGTTTCTTCTTATACCAAGAGACAACATTTCTGTGTATACTTTTGAATTACAAATATAGCTGCTGGAAGATCTGAAGGTGAGGAAGTCAATGGACTCTTTCATTAAGAACTCCATGATCCGTAATGCAAGTATTTCTTTTTCCAAAGAATGGAGCACAGTTCTCTGTATTTAGAATCAAGGATAGGGTCTCCCTGGTGGTGCAGGTGTTAAAGACACGGCACTAGAGAGCCATTGCCGCAAAAATTCCATCCCCAGCAAGCCAGGGAGCAACCCACGTGGCGCAGCAGACCTCTCCTGTTTTGCCAACTGTTTATCTCAGCACTGTATTTCAGTAGATCTGTTTGTTCTGCTCCCCATACACTCTGGTGAATCCTCTCACTACCCCCAACTCTGGTATACACCCCAGTTCTTGTATGCATAAATAAATGTTTAAAAAAAGAGAATCAAGGAGAGAATTAAACTTAACATAGACTTACTGATACTAGTAAATTGCTTTGTGGGAATTCCTGTGTAATATACAGAATCGCTTTCCCTGGTATTATGGTATGACATGCTAGGAATGCAAGGACTTCCCATTCATTTGGTTTAATGAAGAGAAAATGAGGGTTGTCCTTAACACAAAGAAGAGCACTTTAGACAATGCTCAGAAGGAGCAGCCTAGGAATGTCTAATGCTTTTCAGTCTAATAAAGTCAAACTAATAACTTACAGCTTCCCTACCCTTTGTGAAAGGAGAGATTATTTGATCCTTGACACTTTGGGACAAGCCAGTTACTCAGAGTAGATTAACAGAAAAACTGCATTTTGAGTTTTATCAGGAAGCATGAGAAATGCAAATTAATATAAGAAAGGATTTTAATCTACTCACACCATAAAAAATATCTGTAAGGTGAGTTTTTAAATCTTAATGCTTAATAGTAATGGAAGAGTCAAGTCATATTAACCACTGAAGTCCAAAAACCTGTCTTCTCAAAAACTCTTAATATTCCTCCAAGATAAAGAGGTCCTGCGTATAACACTGAAGATTGTCTAATTCAAAAAACATGGGAGGGGGCACAATGGATTATGCTGGAGGGCTATTGATGCTTTAGTGGTGGGGGGATCCTTTATTTCTGAATCATGTACAGCATTGTAAACAAATCTTAATACAAAAATTGATGAATAAACATGAATAGGATTAATACTAATTTTAAGGCAATGAGTGTGCACAACTTTGATAGTTGAAAAATCGCACATTCTTCCTTTTTTTTAAGTATTAATGGAAACCACGATGCTTTCTGTATTACTCACTAATCCTACCAGTTATGCTTTCTTAATACTTGGGATGCTTTTTTGCTTCTCCAGGCTGACACTATTTCCTAATTACAGGCATGTCTCAAATCTCAGCGTTCCAATTGCTCTCTGCTCTTCCACCAATCTGCTCATGTACCATCCCTACATTCAACTCATCCATGACTCCCAAAATGAGCTTTCTGAAATACCAAAAACTACTTAAAATCCTTCAATGTTTCCCCATTATTGCCTGGGTAAAATTAAAACTGCTTATTTCTAGACAAGGTCTTCAGTGACAGACAGCTGCCCCTTATCTACCTCCTAGGCTCATTTCACTCATTTCAGCACTGTCCTCTAGCATTCTCCTTTCCCTAGAAGGTTCTCTCTACTAATCTTCCCTGGGTAAGTCCTACTCTGGTCACCATCTCTAGATTTACCTTGTACATATTCACGATCATGCTAGTTTCGATTCCCTTCCTCTGAGTTCCCTTAGAACCATAGTCACTGTGAATTCAATTTGAAGGTAATTGTGATTACTAATTGGTAATTAGCATTGTGAATTGTGAATTACAGTTGTCTTACCTTTCCACCCATCCTTCCTTCATTCCCTTTTCTTCCAGATTCTGTGGATTGGATACCTAATCTTTTGAATCCTAACTTATGGCACAGACTTGACTTGTAATAATTTCTTATGAATAAAAATAAATTTCATTTCTGAATTTTGGTGCAATCAGTCTTTGCTTATCTTTTCTTGTCACTAATGTGATATATATAGTTGTAGAGGACAGGACTGGACACAGTGCAGGTTTTCTGATCCCATGCAGACCAGGTAAAGGAGGAGTCAGAGTCCTCAGTGGTTTTGCAGGTTTTTTATTTGGGGTTCACCAGGCATATGGCAGGCAGGGGTGCTGGCTGGGGGGCTGGGAGGCTGGCAGGCCTCCCAGCCCCCAGCAATTCTTCACTCTATCTGGGCTCTCCAGCGTTCTCTACTTCTGCTTTGGGCTTCTTCTTTTTCAGCTTCTACTGTTGCTGCTTCTCCTGGCGTCCCCGTGACGCCGCCCTTAAAAGCACAGTCTCAGCCCAGGTGTACCCACTCCAGGTACCCGCCATCAGGCATGCATTCAGGATCACAGGGCTCCCTCATCTATCCTGATGGCTGGCGGGAGGGCAGAAAAGCCTGATACTTTTTACCTTACCTTACAACAGTAAACAATAAAATTAAAAATAATGAATACAGGGAATGCTCGAAATAATACATCCTTTAAGTGAATAAGCCTCTGTTGCAGTGAAACCATTCTGATACATCTTCAAATTACTGAAATAGTATCATGCTAGCGTAACTAGAAACCAAAATAGCACACACATTGTAAACAATGCCTTGTCTCTCTTAGCCATTATAATCTAACCAACTCAAAGTATATCTGGACTTGCTCAACTTTGTACAAAAAAATAAAGGTGCTGGGCCTCCCCGGTGGCGCAGCGGTTGAGCGCTGGGTTGCGAAACTGCGCGCGGCCTCTGCGGCGCCGGTTCGATCCCCGGCTGCTCCCCGGCCACCGGAGGAGAGTCCCACATGGCGCGCAGGCCTCTCCTGCCGCCCGCTGCTCCCCTCAGCAGTGTACTTCGGTCCTTCTGCCTGCTCTGCTCCCCGCTCTGGCTCTGGTGAATTCTCTCACCCTCCCGTGCTTCTGACTGTACCCAGTGCATGTATAAACAAAAACAAACAAACCAGCAAACAAATAAATAAAGCATGCCTCTATTAAAAAAAAAAAAAAAAAAAAAAAAAAGTTAAAAAAAAAAAAAAAAAAAAAAAAATAAAGGTGCTTCTTTTACTAGAGAGTGCACAAACCAAGACTTGATGGGAATCTAATGTTTCCAGTGTTCACAAAGTCACACTGGTGGGAAATTCTCCAGAGATCTCCTGGAGATCTATACCACCACCTGCACTTCAGATGTTATCTCACAGAAGCTCTAATACTTTTGTGTGCATGTGACACTGACCATAATGCTTAAATTTGACTACCGTGATCATATTTGAGGGGATAATGAAAAATTATTCTTGTGGTACTGGTATTAATTTCTACCAGAGAAGAAAGGTAGCACATGACTCAAATGAAAGAACTCAACAATTAATTTATTAAAATCTGCAAGAACAGATAAGCAAAAGAAAAAAAATGGTAATGACCACCAGAAAAAATGAAGGATGCAGGAAAAAAGGGTGGGATATATGCTCCTATGTGCTGGTGGAGAAGAGTATTAGCATTTATTAAAAGATAAGTTCTTTTGAGCAGAGAACCCTTACTTCTTGACTCTTTTAAGCCAAACACCCAAAAATTCTTGGCATGGTCAGCACTCAAAAATTATTTGATAAGCAAATCAATGAATGGACAAATGAGAATAAGATTTTACCGAGTTACTAAAATATGGACTGAAAAAATAAGAGAATGAGTCCATTCTTTTTATGGGAAACATTAAATTTTTTTAAGGAGAAACAACAGGTCTCAGACAGAGTCCACAAATGTATCCCTTTTGTAAAATAATAACCAAAGATTACTTGTTAACAAAATTATGTTGAAGAGTTTCATTCTTGAACATTTACATCAAGATAAGCAGAATTTCATCCACTTTTCTAGAAACGTTTTTGTACCTGGAAATAAAAACAGATTCTTCACAAGTCTTGCTTATCGTGAGCTGAGATTAAGAGCAGAATCATTGGCCTCCTTGTTGTAGAAGCAGATTGGGAGTCTGAATGTGTCCTCCCCAACATCTGCCAAGATCAAGCAGGAAGGAAACAGACTTGAGAACTGAGTTCTGCCTCCCCACAATCCATAGACACCCCAACCCCAGACATCACAGAGTCTTCAAATACCCACTTGGAGAAATAAACAACAGCATTTTTAAAACAAATTTCTGTAGTAAAATTATTTTAAAATTGTATTTAATTATATAGCAGACCAACTGTGGAACTGCTGACAAGCTGTTTATACTCTCCCAATAAATGTAGGAGATTGCTAACTAACCTATTATAAAATGATTTATATAGTTAGTAGGAATTCTTAAGTATAGCACTTTTAGAACAAAATAAGAACCTAAGAACTAATAGTATTTAAATGATCTTGAGGTTTTTGTGGAAGAAATGAAGCAATAAAGGTAAGATACGGTCACCATAGTTAGTTTTCTATTGTTGCATAACAAATAATCTGTGTGACTCCTTATCCAATTCTCCCCTTTTTATATTATCAGTTACATTGGATTAGGGGCTAGTCCCCTATCTAGGTGGCAAGAGTGAATTTTCTGACCCATCCTATGGCAAAGACTGTGGTGAAATAAAACTTAGGCTGACAACATCCCCAGATGCATTTCATTTACATCGACAACAACGCTATTTCCAAATAAGGTCATTTCCCCATTAATGCAAATTAGGGATATTTGCCACGCAAATGTCCACCTCCTTTTTTATAAGAACTGTAAGGCTGCTGTAGGCAAGTGTGTTATCTATCCATAACAAAAGAAATAAAATGCTATAATGACCTCTACCACTTACAAAGTATTGACTCTATACCAGGAAATGAGCTGAGCATTTTATTTGCATTGTTTCACAGTTCTCATAATAGTCCTGTGATCTAGGCCTTACTGCAGCTCCATTTTACATAGCCTTAAAGAGATCGACCTGATCAAAGGACTCACAGAGACTTTCTGACCCAAGAGATTAATTGTTACCCTGCTGCTACTCAGTATGCTGAGAATCAGAATTCTGAGAATCAGAAAAGACCCACGGGTGGATGTCCGCCTTCTAACTGCAAACACCATCTGTTTTTGCACAGCACCCTGCTATGTAATCATATTCAGTACATACAGAATGGATAAATTATTTTATTTTAAAACACATTCTCTTAACTTGGCATATATTTTGAATTATAATCTGGTTTGCATTATTAATTTCTTTACCATTTTTCACTGCTAATTAAAAGGTATATTGACAAAAGATATGAGAACATAACTAAATGACCATTCAGTTAAACTTCTGTGCCATGTTTTGAGGGGAAAGACTGGAGGGAGGATTTGGGTTTGGAAATAATTAACTTTATCAATTTTGTTACTAGGTTAGATTGTCTCCTTTGAACCAGGAAAAAAAAAAAAATCACAAGTCACCTAATCCAGCCACTTGGGAGGCAGAGCAGTCACACAAGAAAGAATTGAAATGGAAATGGGAGATGACAACTTTGGATGCTGCTTTGGCTTCCTGGCTCTTCAAAGTGAATGGAAATTCACTTGTACAGGAGGCATCATTTCAGGCCAGAATGGAACTCAGTGTCCGCCAAAGGGAAATAGTGATCTACCTCCAATTACAGCATCATTTCTTCCCCTATCTAGGTGGCAAGAGTGAATTTTCTGACCCATCCTATGGCAAAGACTGTGGTGAAATAAAACTTAGGCTGACAACATCCCCAAATGCATTTCAGTTACTGTTCTCTAATAAAACTTTTTCCTTCTGATATTAAACTGCTTTGGGAACCAGAAATAATAAAATTTCTCTCAAATTTTCTCAACTGAAATGTTCTGGGAGAAAGATAGCAACTAGCCTTGATTTGAAGATGACATCTGAAGTTGTGTAAACACTGACCACTGTGGAGAATCCAGGGGAAGAAACAAAACCCGTGGCATCCTTTACAGAAACTCAGCAAAGTAAGTGGTCAGGAAAGAAAAATAAAAATTAAAAAGAAATGCTTGCTGTCTTGTTTTCTTAAAAATGGTTATCTTATTTCTTTAGAGTGGTTGTATTGAGCAAAATTAGAGACCATGAACAGCCATGAACAGAAATGGACAGGAACATGCACACAAATCACGTTAATTTCTTCATTAAACTAGGTGCAGTTGCATAATTAATTGCCAAAAAACAAACAAACAAACAAACAAACAAACAAACCACAGAATGATAGTGAAATCCCAGGGCTGAGAATGTAAAAACCAACCAAAGAATCACAGGAAATCATCCTTCCTCCATAGTCATCCTCACTCCAATCAGTCTTCACAAAAAAGAAGCATCTTCTTCTTCTCAGAACACTATTTTCTTCTACAGATCAGAGCTGCAGGCTAAAATAGACAACTCCAATCTATCCAGAGATTCTCTCTCCCAGGTTTGAATCTGCCACATTTGACTTACTACCCATGCTCTGGGAACCCAGTTGAATAAAATAATGTGTCCAAAAAGCACTTAAGTGTTTAAAAGTACTTAAAATCATAGAGAAACTTTCCTGTATAGATATGATTACCTGGAGATGATATGTAGGTAATCTCTTAGAAATGACTTTGACTTAGTGTAGACATGGGAAAGGCAGAGTTATACCTCATATAGAAGTCCTTGCCTGTGGGTCTTTTAAATATAAAAAGGTTCTGGAAAATTTCAGAGCAGAAATGAGCTGCAGTAGCCTTCCTGCCCACATTATTGGACTCTAAATCTGCCCATTAACATTCTGTCTGGGAGTGGGAGGTTATTCTATTCTGCATCCTACCGCTCCTGCCTATAACCCAGTCTCAGTACTGGTCTCCTTAGAGGTCAATTGAGCGCCTTCTTTTCCTCTTTGATCTTGAAAAAAGAAACATTGTTTTTTACCTTAAAACATCTTTCAGCTCCTCAATGCTATAGAACACTGACTTGATCTTTTAGGATATTTATTGCTTGTGCTTTGCACAGAGAAATCACAGAATAGTTTCTTCATAAAAGTTTGCTGTTTTGTGGCCTCCCCGGAGGCGCAGCGGTTGAGCGCTGGGTTGTGAAGCTGCCCACAGCCTCTGCAGCGCTGGTTCGATCCCTGGCCGCCAGGCGAGGGTCCCACATGGTGCGCAGACCTCTCCTGCCGCCCACTGCTCCCCTCAGCAGTGTACTTCGGTCCTTCTGCCTGCTCTGCTCCCCGCTCTGGCTCTGGTGAATTCTCGCACCCTCCCGCGTTTCTGACTATACCCAGTGCTTGTATAAATAAATAAATAAATCTTAAAAAAAAAAGTTTGCTGTTTTGCATTGAATTTGTCAAATTACAATGCTAAATTATTGCCCCAAGTCTCAAGATATATTATCAAGATATTAAGAAGACATAAATATTTTAAGAATTAAAAACACCAAGATCCTTGAATATTTAACATGAAAGAACTCAGAGAACATTCAAACCATTTCATTGATTTTATGGGTTACTTTTATAAAAGAATGCTGGGGAGGTCATATGAATTGTCTAATATCAAACAGATAGTTATTAGCAAACCCACAAAGGAACTTCTAGCCCTAAAATTCTGTTAGTCAATGAATAATTACTCCCTAGGCAATGTGATAAATTCTGTACCACGTGCAAAAGCAATAGACCACTTCCCAGTTCTATCCCTGTCCTCATGTAACAATTCAAACCTGCATTTTTAATAGAAAGTGCTTTAATAAAAGAAAAATGATTGAATTTCAGGCCTCATGGATGGGGCTTATACAATATCAAGGTCAGACAGACATCAGAGCTCTCCAAATAACACTGAGAACATAAAAGTTAATCTCGAGCAACCAAGAGGAACCCTAAAAAAAGGGGAGTAGTGCTAAATTGTCACAATGAGTTTTAACAGGCCACAAAATGGTTCTAAATTATAAAGGTATTATGCATAATTCCCTATATGTTTATTGCAGTTCGTGAGCCAAAACTCAATGAAATGGTTATACATAAATTGTTCTCCAAATTCCAGGTGAAATCTGAAATTTTCTCCACCTTCCTGAAAAATGTTTTCTCCTCTTTCATCCATTCCCCCAGGATACACTCAGTCAGCAGAGAAACAGTGAGCACAAGAAAAGCAGATATGTTATGGGAAACAAATGTGAATAAAGTTTCAACCTCAAGTTCTTTGATATTCTCTATCACCCACATGAGTGAACTGGCAAAAAAGAAAATCACTTGGCAAGAGATTTTTCAACCATAATATGTTCCACATGCTAATTAAAGACTCTGTAGGAGCCTGACCTTCAATGACAAGGTGCTTATTAAACCCCTTTGGTTTCTGCCTCTGACTGAGATAGGACTAGATAAAAATCTAACTTAAATGTTAATAAGAAATTATTTTAACTCAGAACTTTGATGTTATATGTGCACTGTGGATATGAGATTCTCACTTAGTACATAATTGATAGGTTGCCCCTCTTCCACCCAAGAAATAAATTAAAACTTAAAAAAATTCTTTAATAAAATGTTCTATGTTTGCTTTATGAAAATTTAGTGCATTTTATTATAACCTAGATTTCCCTTTTTTGCACATAATTTAAGTAAACATAGGAGCTATTAGGATCTAAGCTAGATGACCAAAAGACTTTTTACAAAGTATGGCTTTAACAAAAGCTAGGATCAGAGGAACAGATTTAATGACAGCATTAAAATGTTGGTAAAGTAGGCAAATGAGGAAAACGAAATATTAGCAAATATAAATAACTTCAATATTAAGTAATAAAGTATAGCCATGAGTTTCTCTAGTAGATTTCTGGGGATAATCTACAACTGAATCATCTGTGCTTATTTTTTTCAAATTCAGAAACCTGGACACCACCCCCGCCCCTCCAATCTTGCATCTTTGTCTTAGTAAGTTTGCATTTTACTAAATTCTTTGTAAATTTGATAACTGCTTTTGATAACCACTATTGTAAACCATTATTTCCCTATCTTCCCAAGCACATTCAATCTTAATAGTTAGTAAATGTTCTTATCCTTGAAGGAATATTTTTAAACCAATCACTTCAAAATCTTTTTGTGTACAAAGTGGATCAGTAGATATTTTTATAAGAAAGGAATTTTAATATTTTCCCATAATTTTAGACCCCTTTGTTTTCTGCTTATCTGACAGGATTCTCAGGGGTTTAATGCATCACCTTGTTCACGTTTTATTTAAAAATATAAAGGAGGGGCAAATTGGGGTCAGAGGAGACAATCTTTATTCACAATTTTACCTAAACAAAACTTACAGGGCTCCTGGAGGAGTGAAGGATAACTATGTAAGGATATTTTGTGTAAGAGGAAAAAAAAATAGTAGAGGGAATACGTGTTTTCAATAGTCTGGAGTAATTGCAAACCATTTAACCTAATATTTAATATGATAAAGATTTATTCTAGGGAAATGTGGAGAAATCAGTCGTGGTATAATTGGAGAGTTGCAATGGACAGACACTACCTCCCCTACAAAATCCTACAGAACCCATACCTAAATGTAGTTGTGAATGGAATGCTCTACTAATGTGTTTCCAGAAATTACTCCTTCTACAAGTACTAAGTTTGAAATATATTCCCTGAAAGGAAAGACCTAAAATAAAGCAGCATGCTTTGAAAGATTGATTTTGGTTCTCAACAGATCATTACACTCATTTCCCTAGACGAGACAAACATATAAGCTATTTCTTGGAAAAAGGGTGAATCTTTGTGAATAAATATTTATAAAACAACTATAGAGCAATTATAGTAAACGTAAGGACTGCTATGGTAGTCTAAGCACAGTTTTGTTTGTTTGTTTTCCCTATGGAAAAGAGCGCTAACAAAATTAGTTTTCCATTCATCCCAAGAGGTAATGAAATGAACATGTTACATTAATGTTATAATGTGATTTTTAGAGTCAGTCCATAAGTAATGTGTTACAAAATCTGTGCTTTCCACTTCCACCCCCAAAACAAGTTATTAATTCTGCTCAATGATATATATATATATATATATATATACACATTGGGCAAAATTATATTATTTTATAGCAAATGATTTCATTAACTTTTACCAATAAAGTAAAATTTGCAGCACAATTTCTCTTCAAACAAAATTTTAAATTAGTAATGTTAGCAATATATTCATTTACAAAGGGACAGGCACACAACAAAGGCTTACCAATTTAAGTGAATGATTCTTGATATTAGTGCAACTGTAAATTATTGTGATTTATCACCCTTGGAAAACTATGATAGGAAAATTTATTTTTAGACTGTCATTTTTTTCTTTATTGACCTTAATAAGTATAATCTTACCAGAAATGAAGAAACAAACAAATGGATGAATAAATGGAAATAAATGGATTACTTTCTTAGTATTTTCATTTTTTTCAAGATTTTTTTTGGGAAAAATAAGGAAAAACCTATGTTGATTTGTCATATAGGCTTTTTTTTTTTTTAGGGTTTGTGGGATGAGTTAAAAATGAAAATAGTCCAAAAAATAAGAATTTCTACCATTATCAAGTTGCCTGACATTTTTTAATACCTAATAGTGAAAAACAGTTCTTTGAGCGATCTGGCAGGCAGGTGAAACAGTAAAATACAGAATTGTGAATCAGTAAGGATGGGAGTTAGTGAGTTAACTCACTAGAGGGAGTTAATAGACTCTGTGTTTAGAAATCATCAAGTTCCAGTGAGTTGGGCCTCCCCTGGTGGTACAGCGGTTGAGCACCGGGCTGTGAAGCTGCCTGCAGCCTCTGCAGCGCTGGTTTGATCCCAGGCCGCCAGCGAGGGGCTCACATTGCACACAGACCTTTCCTGCTGTGCCCGCTGCTCCCCTCAGCAGTGTATTTCCTCAGTCTGCCTGTTCTGTTCTCCGCTCTGGCTCTGGTGAATTCTCTCACCCTCCGGCACTTCTGACTGTACCCAGTGTTTGTATAAATAAATAAATAAATCTAAAAAAAAAAAAGTTCCAGTGAGTTATCCCTGGTATACTACAGCAGCAGGAAGGGATGCAAGTAATGTTTTCAAAGATTAATCAATAATGCTTCTTACTGGATTATATGGGAGGGAACCAGCAGTAAGGTACAGAAATGAGTAGAGGAATGTTTGAGTAGAATCATGACTTCTACTTTGGCTACTGTAATTGATATGCCTTTATAAAAATAGATACATCAACAGGCATTTTAATATATACATCTGGAGTTCAAGGGGAAATCATGACGGAAAGATAAATCTGGGGGTCTTAAACTTATGGATGGTAGTTAAAGCCACAGTAATGTGATGAATTCACAAAACAACTCGGGAAAAGAGTATAGAGAAATGAGTCTGCCCACAATTAAGGCTGAATAGACATCAAAATTTGAAGTCAAACAGAGGTTAATGAGAAAGAGAAGCTAATAAAATGAGAGTAAAAATAGAGTGTTGTTGCCAAAGAGAGAAAAGGATTGTGAAAAGGTCATCTCTGTTTTGTGCTACTGAATTATCCAATAAGATGAGGACATGAAATATCTAAACATCTTAACAATCTTTACTATTATTTCAGAATCAATGGCAGGTGAATGAAATGGAGGATATGCAATTAATTCTACAATAATTACAAGCTAGTGCTAGTTCAACTGGTAAGCAGTACAGCGTTTCAAAGCAAAATCCAAGGGCACTTGCTCTCTGTAATGACTCTTTTCTCCACTTAGTGAGCCCCACACGCCTCTCAGCATCAGCTTAACAGCCACTGAGAAGCCCATCCTGCATGCTCAAAAACCAAGAGGTCCTTGTTATTATGCTTTCTTAGGAGACTGCATTTCTCCTTCCTATCATCAGCTTTCATTATGTATTCAATTAGCTGTATTTTCCCTCTAGGTTTTAACTCAGAGCTGGAAAGAGATGGAGGGCTGCGTCTACTGTCTCCAGTACTAAAAACATGATAGTGAAAACACATTTCAACAAATGTTTATAGAAAGAATAAGCCATTTTTTTTAATTTTTGAAAAATGCTGAAATGGGTGGAATTTGTTATAAAATCAGACTAAAAAAAAAATGGGGAATCATCAGCTTTGCTTTGTGCTGAAAGAGTCCAGATATTTTTTTTCCAAATTCTGTATGTGATATAGTTTGAAAATTGCTAATTAATGTTCCCTGCCTAATACACACACACACACATATTATACACACATGCACACCCACACCCACATATGTAACTAGTCTTGGTAAAGGCTAAAAATCTCCCTAATATTAAGAAAGAATTCCTACATTTTCTTAGAATATTTTTGATGTTCTAAGGAAACAGGTAGTAGAAACAAGGAGTAACATTTGACAAAGAGGTGAATGTTGTATGAAAATATCATTCTTCAGCCACTCTTAAATTCCGGAGTCTTGCCTCTGGGGTGGGCGTAGCTGTACCCTGGGGATGGTGGGGTGCTGCCTCATTAAAAAATCTCCATCATGAGCCTCCCTGGTGGTGCAGGTGGTTGGGTCTCAGCAATATCAAGCTCTCACCAACCACTGCAACATGAGTTCAATCCCCAGCCAGGAAGCTAACCCACATGGTGCAGCAGACCTCTCCTGTCAGCCTACTGCTCCCCTCAGCAGAGTATTTCAGTAGATCTGCCTATTCTGCTCCCCACTCTGTCTCTTATGAATGCTCTCACTCCCCCATACCTCTAGCCTACACCACAGTTCTTCTATGCATAAATAAAAATAAATCTTTAAAAAAAATCTCCATAGTATTAACTCTTTCTGTTTGAAAAAAAAAAATTCTGCAGTTTGTGCAAATATTTCTTGAGCAGATTCACATATTTCGTCACTACCAACTATGCTTAACTTACTTGAAATTAGAATAGTTAATCAGCATCCAGCAGACATAAAAAACATGACCCATGACTGTTCTATAAGGAGCCAGGAATAAGAGTTCTGGTTACCTCCTCTTCCTGAAACCATCACCCTAGATTCCTGGGGTTAAAACCAAAAAATACTAAAAGCAAAGATCATTTTTTGTTCCCTATACCATTAGAGACAAACAGTGATTCACAGAAAGGAAAACTGCTCAAAGTTGAAAGGTCCAAAATCATCTTCTTCCTCTCCAGCCTAGAAAAACAGTTGTAAATTGCACAGCCAGGATTCAAAACAAAGACTGTCTGGCATGAAATCTCAAGCTTTGCCTACTGTTTCTTTTTTCGTATATCCCTAAGATAATACTTATATAACTACACACTGTGAAAGTATTCATTTTTCCCTCCTAATTTACAGTGTAATTCAATAATATTTATAAATTTGAAACCCAATATAGAACATAGCCAAAGGTCAACATATTGGTATTTTATACATTCAATCCAAGGACCCAGGTATGCACTGCAATAGACCTCACTGCAAACTTCTTGCTCCTGGTCTATCAGAAGTCCACAAGGATTCAATACCCACAATGTGTCACTTGGTTCTTAAAGATATTCTACTGCATTTATTAGAGAAGGCATGTTATTTCCCCAAACTTTTTAGGTTAGGGGACTAAGATACAAAAAGAAGAAATAATTTAAATAAGTTGAACAGCTGAGAGATACCTAACAAATTTGCTTCAATTTAAGCAAAGCAATTAGTGCAATTTTTCCTAGTGACAGGTTTTCTTCCACCAAGTCTAAATTTGGTGATTTTATAAATGTGTTTGAATTCTAACAGCTTATATACTTTTTCTCAGGAAAAGCTGTTTAAACTGCCAAAGCAGGGCCTCCCTGGTGGCACAGGGATTAAAGTCTCAGCAGTATCAAACTATCACCAGCCATGGTGGTCTGAGATCCATCCTTAGCCAGGGATGTCACAGCAGACCTCTCCTGTCTTGCCAGCTGCTCCCCTCAGCAGTGTATTTCAGTAGCTCTGCCTGTTTTGCTCTCCCACTCTATCTCAGGTGAATTCTCTCACCACCACCCACCAAGGCACCTCTAGCTTAGACCCCTGTTCTTGCATGCATAAAATAAATCTTTTAAAAAATAAATTGCTGGGGGCCTCCCTGCTGGCGGAAGGGGTTAAGCACCACTCTATGAAACAATCCACAGCTTCTGCAGCACTAGTTCGATCCCCGGCCGGCCAGGGAACAACCCACACAGCAAAGCAGACCTCTCCTGTCCCACCCGCTGCTTCCCTCGGCAGTGTATTTCAGTCACTCTGCCTGTTCTGTACCCCACTCTGTCTCTGGTGAAGAGACATCTTCACCCCCGCATCTCCGGCCTGTACCCCAGCTCTTGTAGGCATAAATAAATAAATCTTTAAAATAAATTAAAAATAAATTGCCAAAGCAGTTAATACCTGCACCCCTTTGTCCACCCGCAATGGCATTTAGAAGTTACAGGATCAATATTTCCTTAAGGTTCAAAATGGCCCACAGCCAACTGTCGAAACAAATATCTTCCTTTCTTCCAATCCAGCTCATCAGCATTAAACTGTGCCAATAGGGCACAAATGTACCCTGGATAAAAAGTAAAAGATTCAGTCCAAACACCCTAAGTGTTTTGGCTGAGATGATGCCAAATAGCTAGCGTAATGTTCTCTTTACACAAAGGTGCCTCCCCCCATCCCTCTCTGCCCGACATACCTGGAATTTTCTAGCTGTTATGAACTCAAGCAAATGCAGTAATTCTGAGTTTGGGCATTCCTTTTAGATGTAAACCACAAAATATTTTCCAGTCCTCTGCAAAATGAACGATGTGCTAACAAATTCCAAGACAAAATATGACATAGAGTTCCCCACAAAAGTTACTAATCCAATAAGTCACATTACTCCTGTGAACTCCATTTTGGTCTGTGTATTCCTAAGTTGTCATCCTCTCTCCTCAAGACATAAGTTTCTCAGAGTAGGCAGGGAACTTGTGTACCAGAAAGCGGGCCCCTTCATTGTCCTCAAACCAGTGAAAGCAAAGTCAGTATAGTCCTGATCAATTTAACCTGAACCTAAACATTTTTTTTTTTTTATGGATAGTAGTAACAGTTCATTTTAGTCTATCCTATATATTTACTTCATTGAGGTAACTGTGGTGTGCTACACTGTATACAACTTAGAGATATAGAATCACACCCTTCAGATAAAAGTTACTGCAACACACCCACCACCAAGGCACCCCGAGTTCTCTATATAGTCCATTGGGCACCCTCCCTACTTGACTCTCTCTCCCCCACCTCTAACTCTCCACATGGTAACTTCAATTTTATAGTCATAGTCCTAGACTTTGTTGTTGGTATTTATTTTATCTGCCCCTATGTTTTGCACATATAAGTGAGACCATACAGTATTTGCCTTTCTTCTTCTGAATTATCCCACTTAGAATAATCCACTCCAATTCCAATTTCATCCATGTTGTCTCAAATGTTGTTTAATAGCTGAATAATATTCATTGTGTATTTATACATTATCTTCTTAATCCACTCATTGATCTTTGGGTAATTGTGTTGTCCCATAGCTTTGCTATTGTAAGTGGTGCTGATAGGAATATAGAAGTGCACATATCCTTTTGAATTGGTGTTTTTGCATTCTTTGAGTAGATAGCTAGGACTAGAATTGTTGGATCACATGGTAGATCGATTTTTAATATTTGAGAAATGTTCATACTGTTTTCCAAAGAACCTGGGACAGATTATCCAACCAACAGTTTACAAGGATTCTTTTTTCTGCACATCCTCATCAGCACTTGTTTGTGCTCTTTTTGATATGGGCCATTCTCACAAGTGTGAGGTAGTATCTCATTGTGGTTTTGATTTGCATTTCCCAGATAAGTGATAATGAACATTTTTCATGTTCCTGTTGCAGTCTGTATGTCTTCCTTTGAGAAGTGCCTATTTAGGTCTTCTGCACATTTTCTTTATTGGATAATTTGTTTTCCTTTTGTAAAGTTGTATGAATTCTTTATAGATCTTGGATATCAGCCTCTTGTCAGTTTCATGGTGTGAAAATATTTTCTCCTATTCATGAGTGGGTCTTATTGTTTTAGTGACAGTTACTCTCACTGTGAAGATTTTTAGTTTGATGTGGTCAGTGTAAATTGTTTATATTCCCTTTTGTTTCTCTTTTTGTTGGAGACAAATCCACAGAGACATCACTAAAGCCTATGTCATTGGATGTTTTGTCTGTTTTCTTCTATGTGTTTTATGGTTTGAGATCTCATATCCATGTCTTTTACTCATTTGGATAAACTTTTGCATAGTTGTGAGATAGTGGTTGTTTGGATTTTTGCATGCAGCTTTCAAGTTTTCCCAATATCATTTATTGAAGAGGCTTTCTTTTCTCCAATGTATACTCTTAATTCCTTGTCACAGATTAACTGTTCGTATAAGTGTGGGTTTATTTCTAGGGTCTTAACTCTATTTCTTTGTTCTGTGTGTCTGTTTTTGTTCCAGTTTCATAATGTTTTCATCACTTTAGCTTCATAGTATAGGTGGAAGTCTAGGAGTGTGCTACTAGCAGCATTCTTCTTTTATGTAGGATTGCCTTGACTATTGGGGGTCTTTGTGGTTCCATATGAATTTCAGTAATGTTTGTTCTGTTTCTTTGAATAATGCAATTGAAACTTGGATAGAGATTGCATTGAATCTGTATATTGATTTGTGTAACATGGCCATTAACAATGATACTTCAGATCCATGAGCAGGAAATGTCTTTCCATTTCTCTGTATCTTCAATTTCTTTTAACAATGACATATAGTTTTCACTGTACAGGTTCTTTACCTCCTTTGTTAAGTTTACATATGTGTATATATATATATATATATATATATAATTTTTTTTAATTCTGTTTGACTCAATTGTAAATGGGATTTTTCTCTTGATTTTGTATTCATCTAGTTCATTGTTTGTATGTAGGTACACATCTGACTTTTGTTAATTAGTTTTGCCACCTGTGAATTTGCTGATATTATTTATTGTTTCAATTAAGTTTTAGTGGAGTATTCTGTATATATCATCATGTCACGTGTGATAAGGGATAGTTTTACTTCTTCATTCTCAATTTGGATTTTTTTATAGCTTTCTCTTGCTTAATTGCTCTAGCTATGAGATTCAATACTGTGTAAGTACCAGTGATGAAAGTAGATTCTTGTCTTTTATCAGATCTTTGAGGAGGGACTTTCAATTTTTCACTATTGAAAATATGGCAGCTGTGCATATAGGCCTTTTTTAAAAATATTTATTTTTGCATACAAGAACGGGGGTACAGGCCAGAGGTGCGGGGGGTGAGGATTCACCAGAGACAGAGTAGGGAACAGAACAGGAAGATTGACTTAAATACACTGCTGAGGGGAGCAGTGGGCGAATCAGGAGAGGTCTGCTGCGCCATACGGGTTGCTCCCTGGCCGGGGATCAAACTCGTGCTGCAGTGGCTGCAGACAGCTTCATAGGTTGTGTCTTAACCCCTTGAGCCACCAGGGAGGCCCACATATAGGCCTTTATTAGATTGCAGCATGTTCCATTTACCCCCAGTTTTTGAGGGTTTTTGTTATATAAATCAGTGTAGAACTATATTAAATGTTTTCTCAGCATCTAGTGATATGATTATATAGTTTTTATCTTTCATTTTTTTGTTATGGTTAATTGGATGGTGAAACATCCTTTTGTTCTTGATAAAAATCCACTTCATCATGCTGCATGATTCTTTTAATACATTGTTAAGTTTGGTTTGTTAAAATTTTGTTGAGGATTTTTGCATCTATATTCATCAGGGAAATTGGTCTATAGTTCTCAGTATTTTCCATGCCTTTGTCTGATTTTAATATCAGGTTCATGTTTGCCTCACATAATGTTTTGGATGTATTCCCTCTTTCTCAGTTTTTTTTTGAAAGCGTGTTGAAAGGCTGATTATTTGTCTTTGAAGGTTTAGTAGAACTTACTGTTGAAAGAGTCTGGTTCTGGATTTTTCCCCCACATCTTTCATAACTGCATTATTAGTCCTATAAAGAGAAAACTAAATACTAGCACATAAAAATTCTAAAGTACAAAAAAGGTTTACTTTAAAAATAAATTAACTTTTTTTATGCTTGAAAAACTGGGCATTAACTGGTGTGTATATGCTGACATACATTTTAATATATACATTTTCAAGTCTACTTAAAAAAGGTTAATCTTTATTTTTCAGAAGAGACATATTCTTCATGCCTTTGCTAATTTATTTGAATATTTTCATTCATTTGTTACATAAGGAGTTTTTGGACTTTATAATCACTATGCAGCTCAGAGAGAAACTTTACCTGAAAGGAATGACATAAAATGAAACAATAGGGAGAAACAGGAAGAACCATTCATTAACAATACATAGGTGATATAAGGGTTTATACAGTTATTCTTTAAAAATGAGTCCCTTGAATTTCTTGATCAAATAATAGAGGTTGAAGGAAAAATAAAAGATTACTTCAATCACCCTTTGGCTTCCCAATGTTAGTCACCAAAAAAAAAAAAAAAAGTGATTTATTTCCTTTCATCCCCATCTACCAACTTCCCTATGGAAGTTCTCAATCTAAGGAATTTTCTCTCATTTTATAAACCTTTACTTCCTAGCCTAATTATGTCTTATATAGGGAAACTCTTGTGGAGATCATTCTCATTAGTTTGACAAAATGGTTTCTAAGCTCAAATGACTTGCTTCCCAGCGATACCTGGAAGTTAAGAAGAGTAACAAGCTAAAAAAAGATTGCTACTCCACTGTATTCATTGTTGTATTTCTACAGCTAGACTCTACTTTGAAATTGACAATGATTACAGAAAGAAAGCTTCAAAGCTCCTTGAATTAAGCCAAATATTACTTCGATATAGATTTGCCTTTATTTTAATAAACTTTATTCTAAAACATGCTCTCCAATGATGTTTTCGTTTTGGATATTCATAGAGATATGCAATTTTTTTCTCAACTAACCTATTCAACTATTTTTGAATAATTATTACCTATGATGGATCAAGTAAATAAAATATCCCTTTGATGCTTACCTTGAAAAATAACACAAAGTTGCCCATATAAAAAGCATCTCAATTGCAAATAATAACTATATCTATAATATCTGCCTTTGTGACTATTGATTTGAAATCATGTTTTTTTATTTATTTCTACAACTGGGGTGTAGGCCAGAGGCATGGGAGGGGGTGAGAAAATTCACCAGAGACAGAGTGAAGAGCAGAACAGGCAGACAGACCAAAAACACTGCTGAGGGGAGCAGCAGGAGAGCCAGGATAGGTCTGCTGCGCTATGTGGGTATCTCCCTGGCCAGCCGGGAATTGAACCCGCTCTACAGAGGTTGTGGACAGCTTCACAGCTCTGTGCTCAACCCACTGCATCACCCACCGGGGAGGCCCGAGATCATGTTCTTGATTACTTTCCCTGGCCAGGGTGCCATAGTGGGACAAATATATCTCTTTCAAGTAGTGTTCCTGTAGACCTTTGGCCATCTCTCTATTTCAGCTGTTCTAGGGGGTGACCATCAAATTCCTTGACATGCATCCATGGTCCCTCTGGAATGTACCCCAGAGCTTAAGTCAGAGATTTCAGAACAATATTTTCATCTGATAACATTGAAAGAAACACTTAATGGTTGTTTTATTAAATACTGACCTATACCAGTCTGTTAAACTTTTTAAACTTTAAGTCTTTTTAAACTTATTTCAGTGACTGCTCTTTAGATGAACCTGAGATATTAGATGCAACCATTTCAAATCTCACCTTTCAAGCCACATAAAAAAGGAGTACATGCAACTTAAGCTTCCTAGAATTCAGAGTTAGCAAAGATGGAATGAGTTAACACCCAGAACATTTTGATGGAGAACCATAACTAAAATCTCTTGAATTAGTGTTTTGGTGTTCTTTAGGTAGATAGCTAGGAGTGGAATTGCTGGGTCATATGGCAGATCCATTTTTAGTCTTTTGAAGCATCAAGAAGGGTAGAAGATGAGGAAGGGGGGATGGGAGAGAAAGAAGAGGGGTGAGCATAATGGACTATGGTGGAAGGTTATGGATAACTGGTGATAATATGGTGACCACACTTGACAGGGAAAACATTAGCTTGAAAAATATGAACAAAGATATAAAATAATGGTAGTTTGATAAAAAATAAAATATAATCTGCTGAATTGCTCATGACTAGCAAGGCTTTCAAACCCATCTTCCAGAGACACACAAAAGAATTTGTGTCAGTATTTTATAGCTATGAATATTTGTCTCAAGGAACTGAAATCATGATACTGTGTTCAAACTAAAAAACTACTTAGTTTTTATTTTTGAGCACATGTATGTGACCACTACTCCTTTCAACAACACATCTTATTTTATTTGGGGATTATTAATAACTAATTTATTATCAATGAGTCACCATTCTCTTTTCTGGGTTCAGGTTTTGAGGCTGGCAAAAACCTAGTATTAGGTGTCTCATTATTATCATGTAAAGACTTAATTCAGAGGCTTCCAGTAAAGATGGAAGGTTGAGCAGACTCCCAATTCTCTGATTCCAAACATTAAGAAATATTGTGTGCAACTAAAAACAAATCTTTAAAATAACTTTCAAACTCCAAAGTAAGAAAGGAAACTCTTAGGGCATGGGAAATGGAAACCGAAGACCAGAGCAATAAATATGAGTGCAGCTTTTAAAAGTCTTTGGAGGCACCTGACCCAAATACAAATGTGAGTGTGTAGGATTTTAACACTCAATATTCGACTGGTTTTGAGTCCATCTCTGCTAGGGAGCTAGAACTAGACTTTCTGCAATAACCCAGAAGCTAAAGAAGAACTGTCCCATATTAGAACATACATTTCAAATAATCAAACATACAGAGTCTTCTGTTTATTAACTCCAAGACTTAACTGAGTAGCAGTTTACTCTTCTGAGTTGCAGGTAACAATTGATAATTAGGGATCTAGAATTCCAAGGCTGGCCTTCTTGAGGCCCATATTCTTAGTATTCACACTGTATAAAAACCCAAAAGGAGAACTTAGTATCAAAACTGGACTAGTCCAGGGGACTGTGAAGGCAGATAACTCCACTGAAAGTTAATTCCCAGGTAAAAATACAAAGCACTAGAGGAAAACAGCCAAGAAGACAGATGCGTAAGAGTGGGAATCTTGGACAGTATTCTACTTTAAAAAAATAGTGATAAAACTGAATATGTTAAGGAACTTCAAAGAGAGCAAGAGACCATTCCAAAGGATAAGCATGACATAATGAAAAGCAAAGAAACAACCAAAAAAAAAAAAATCAAACTTTAAAAAGAACCAAGGGAACCTTTAGAAATGAAAAACTTATATTTAAAAAGCAATGAAATAGTATGCTAGATAATTCAAAAGAGAATTCATGATCTGAAAGACAGACTTGAACAAATGACCCTGAGCATTACAAAAAGAAACAAGGAACCAATGTAGTGACAGTTTGGGGCGCTTTTTAAGATCAAATATAGTGTAAAGACAAATAGCTATACAAAGATAATAACATTGGAGATGGATGAGTTATGTCGAGAGAAAGTAAACTTGTTAATTCAACACTCTGAGGTGAAAGATCTGCCCTGTGCAGGCTTAACCCTAAGGGTTCCATTACCAGTTGAACTTGATGATATTTACAAGTAGTAACATTATTCAATCTCTAAAATGTATTTCCCATTTTGTCAATTATTTCCTCTTGTCCAGGTTATTAGCTCCCTTCTTGTACTATTTCTCTTTTGGATCCCAAATACATAAGCTGGGATGAAACATACACAAAAAGTAATTTCTCCTTTAATTTGCTTTCAAGAACAGAATTATCCTGGCTCTTATAAGTATGTCCTGGAAGACTGACATGTTTTCTTCTGGGCTGAATTAATGGGATCATTGTATGTCCTGTTGCTAAAATTCTTGTAATCCTATGGTCTTCTGATTTAAAATATCGGCAAATAATTACCTGGCATTTTTATTGTTTTAGTGGTAATCTGAATCAATTCTGAAATTTATATCTATCTGATACATATCATTTATTCTAGCCAGTGAGACCCAAAATTCCTACATGGTTTACTTCTTTGTAAAAATTATCTACACCTAACATTCCTGTTCTTTTTTAAAAAATTTATTTATGCATACATGAAATGGGGTGTAGGCCAGAGGTGCAGGGGGTAAGAGGATTCACCAGAGACAGAATGGGGAGCAGAACAGGCAGATCTACTGAAATACAATGCTGAGGGGAGCAGCTGGGGAGACAGGAGAGGTCTGCTGCACCATATGTGGGTCAGCTCCCTGACCAGGGATTGAACTCAGGCAGTAGCAGTGATAGCGCTGAGTCTTAACCCCTATGCCACCAGGGAGGCCCTAGCATTCCTATTTTTCAAAAGTACACAGAAAATGGCAATCAGATGACCATATAAAAAGAGGATTTGGGTCACATATTTGAAGGGAAAATTGAAAGGAGGAAGGAGGCAAACATTTGTCATTTGTTAGATGACTTGCCAGAGAATGCAAAAAGTTTACAAGAAGTTGCTGGCTGTCAGGAAACATAATAAGGAAAATCTTATTAGAACAGAGGACTGATTTGGGATGTACTGCAGCAGCTACACTAGCAACAGGATATCAGAGACAACTTCCAGGCTGTTGATTTATATTATATCTATGACATTAACAAGATTCAGCAAATAGGCAAACATCCAGTGAACTACTATCAGATTTTCTGCTTAGCAATGATAGACATCATAAACACAGCAAAACATTATCCGCTCAATCACAGCAGAAATGACCTACAGACGATAAGGATTGGTAGACATATTAAATGTCCTTAAATATTGTTTATGATGATGGGCTACCTTGTGGGAGAACAAAGAAATCATCACCAATCATTAAGACAAGCATATAAGATGAAACATAACCAAAATATACATTCTAAACTTATAAAGTATAAAAATAGCAAGCATACTCAGCCCCAGACTGGCTACCATTACAAAAATCAAATAAAAGATCACTTAGTGTCAATAGGAAAAGTTACATTAAGATATTTATCCTTTGTAAGTCTCCTGTATTTTCAAAATTACCTCCCATACATTTTTTCATTTGATCTTCTCAACTATTCTAAGAGGCAGGTTCAGGAGGTATTATTACATTTGCAGCTGCATAAAGCAAAGATTAGAAAAATTCAATGACAGAGAAATCATGTACTAAATTTAATGAATGGGTGGGAAGAAAGGTCACCTTCAAGAGTGATATGGTTTTATGTCAGCTGCTCTTGACAAGCAAAAAGAAAGGAAGAGAATATCACTAATATCTTCTTTTTATTCTCACATTAATTTGAGTCTGTATCTAAATATATCTCAACAGGAAGACCTCAGTGAAAATGACACCCAAATCCTATATCCATCAATGACCTTAGCATTCCTTTTTCTTCATTGTTCTAATTGTAACTTTCTGATATATACATTTATTTACTTATAATATTATGAGAATATTAGCTGTGTAAGAGCAGTTATTTACTATTCTTACTTACTATTGTATCACCAGTACCTAGAGGACATAATGTAAGGTTAATAAATATTTGTGGATGCATGCAATAATGATTAATTAATTAATCAAAGGTCTCAGTTTATTTTTAAAAAATTGAGTTATTAGAACTAGATCTCTGAAATATCAATACATGATGTTAGATTAAGACACCAGTGATGAAACATTGGGAGAATTCTGTTTATATTTACACAGAAATGATCTGTATATATTTAAAGGTAGTTGACTGATGGTAAAAGACACAGTTGGAAATGTTTTGGAGTGAACTGCTTTATAGGAAACTGTTCTGAAAATGAGGTCTAAGCTATCCCATTTTCTGGCAACTACTGAATAAAGAATTTTCTCAAGGAAACGGTACTCTGGTAGAATTTTATTTTAGTATCATGAAACTGTGTCTGGCTACAAAAGTAAAGAGTCACACTAAGAATTAGCTCTTGAAATTTTATAGCCATATACTAAGAGACTGTTGAAAATGCAGCATGGTATCGCAGAGCAGGCACAGATGTGGATATAGGGGTTCTGCAGGGACCTGAAAATCCATCCTCATATACCCGCTTATCCCTGGCTTGGTGACTTTGGGCCAACTGTTTGGTTTCTGATCCTCCATTCCTTTCCTGGAAAATAGCACTGTGAAGATTGTGTTGATACTTTAAGGACTGAGTAAAATCTCATGTGTGAAAAGTGATGTGATGACAGAAAATTGACTATAACAAAGAAATTTAAGTTTATCATTTGGGATCAAAGAATAATAGATCAATTGATTTGATTTATAGCAGAAAGTCAAGGAAATTTCATTCCAAAAGAAGAAGGAAAACCATCCAGGAGACTTTAGATCATAAAAACAAAAACCATTTTGAAACTGAACATATTTTCCTTGGATTGAAAAAAGTCAACGACCCCATACTGTCATCAAAATTAGGATCCCTGTCAGAAAGATTTAAAGTCTTTCATTCCTGATATTTGGGTTCAACTGTGGCCTCTCCTGAGCCCTACCAAATGCAGGATTCTCCTCTTTACAAGTGTGTTTCAGAACAATACAGCAAGAGGATTTTGAAGAAGTGCTTTGAAAACTGTAAAAGTAGACATTAAAATAACATGAATAAAGAGGGGTAAAGAGCATTGTTTCTACAATGTTAAAAGTTTTTTGTTGTTGTTTTTTTTTTTGTTTTTTTTTTAAGCAAAAGTTTTTTTGTTGAGTAAACCCAGCCCTGGGTCCAACATAGTACAACAATCATTGCCTCCTAAAGCTTAAAGTAGGACAGAGAGGAGGCTAAATCATCCCTCTGTTGAAGGTGGCTTAGGGGAGGAGGTCCAGAGGTAGCACTGGCGCCAACAACTTCCTGAATGCTATAAACAGTCACACGGGGGTCCAAATTTGGGAGTATCATCATTGTAAGGGCAGGAAGGGCCAGAGCAGGTTTTCTATGACCCAAGCAGATGGGGTAAAGGAGGAGTCCTGGAGTCCTCGGTGCCTTTTGCAGACTTTTATTGGGATTTACCAGGTACACGGCAGGCAGGGGTGCTGGGGTCCAGGAGGCTGGTAAGCCTCCCAGCCTCCAGCAAGTCTTCACTTTTTCTGGGCTCTCTCTCTTGTTCTCTTCTGCTCTCTGCTCCTCCATTCATTCTGCTTGCATCCCCGTGACACCGCCCTTATAAGCCCAGTCTCAGCCCAGGTGTATCCCATAGACATATGTCTACACCCTACTCCAGGTGCCTGCCATCAGGCATGCATTCAGGATCGCAAGGATCCATCATCAATTCTAATGGTGGGAGGGCAGAAAAGCCTGATGCTTTTTCACTTACCCTACACTCATACTTGTATAATGTTCTACTCTCACAGTCTGCAATTTCTTAAATTTTTAATGAACGGTTCACAATTCCTCGGGGACCCACAAATCATGAGCCAGTACTATCCAGAGTAAACTTATGAGACCTCTAACTGCCACCAGAAATGCCAATGGAAAGAGAAAGATGTGGGGATCGTGCTTCCTTTGTGATCCCAGGGACACAAGCAACAACGCTTACGGGTCCTAAAAGTGCTCTCCAGTACACGATTCACTGTGACTTCACCTGCTCCCCCTGTGGATCCTCTGAGTCCCCCTAAATGCCCCTGGGATTCTCCCAAAGTCAGGTGTGCCATCTGTAGGCCTGAGAGCTCAGCATTCTCTCTGTGCTGCTTGGTTTTCGGCTGGGTCCTCCCTCCATACTGGGCAGTTACCAGCTGGGCAGTAGTAGGGGCCCTACTTCATTCAGTCTCTCAGCCCAGGTGTAGCCACTTCAGGTGCCCACCATCAGGCATGCATTCAGGATCACAGGGTTCCCTCATCTATCCTAATGGTGGGAGGGCAGAAAAGCCTGATACTTTTTACCTTTCTCTACATGGCGTACGGTGGACAGGCCGGTACAGTAGAGCCCTGAGAATCTTTACTCTTTCTCCGGGCTTGCTGGCTTTCTCTCCAGGCCTCACCTCTTCTGTAGTCACTCATCCCCTGTTGCTGTCTTCAATAGTTTTCTCTGAGTGACGCCACCCTTAGAGCCCTGGCCTCTAGGCTCAGGTGTGCACACGTACGCATACACGCACATCCATGCTTCAGGTGTCCACAATCAGGCACATGTGCCTCCCACACACACGCCCACGCTCCTCCTGCATCAACAGGATAGAGGCCACAGGTGATAGCCACAGAGGCCAGTGGTACAAAAAGCCTAATTAATCCATATACCCTACACTAGGCCCATTGGGCTCAAGGCAGCCAGTGCCTCCTCCAATCTGTTTCAGCCTGCTTCTGACAGCCCAGTGGCATCATTACACATAGGAGAGACACAGGGTCCCCCTCTTTGACAGGAAGTCAGAAAGGACCCTCCTTTCCTCCCCCTGCAAATGTGCACAAGTTCACTTTCCCATCATCCAAGTGCGGAAGAGTAGTTTGCTAAACCCACCACCTCACCGCCACCCATACCCTTGAGAAAACAGGAAAACAAACTTTCTGATCATAAGGACTAAGGGTTGTGGACCTTTTGCCAGAGGATGGAGTCTGTAACCAATTATGTATAGCTAAAAATAGCTTAAGCTTGTTAACAGTAATTAACACCTTTCTTTAACCACTTGCCTCATCTTCCTCTTACCTCCTCATAAAACTCCCTAAATTTTATCACTCCTTGGGTTACATTTTATGTTCTACCTGAATCTCTGTACCCCAAATTGCTATTCCTTGATCCCAAATAAATGCCTTTACTTTTCTAGTAGTTGCCTCAAGTTTTTAGGCCGACCCTTTTCACCTATGCCAACACTTTCTGCTAGGAATGCCTCTGCTGTACACAGGTGCTGAAAGGGGGCCCACGTTCCTGGGAGACTAAATGCCCCGCAATGTCCCCAGGCTCACCCCAACTTAATCACATTCTCCAACTTCTGGTCATTCTACATTCTCAACCATTTCTTTCTCTGAGAGAATCCAGCACATTCGCAATACATATACATTTTAAGATACATAGGTTCCCTCAAAAATAGAATTAAAAAAAATAGACATAAGGAGGGAAAGGAGGAAATTCCAGGCTGAGGACATTCAGCTTGAAATGACCCCTGGAAAGCACCGCCAAGGCTGACATTTGCGCAATCCCACAGTGCCATCTAGGGACTGATATGTGAAACTACAGCCTCCTAATCCCTTTTCTTTTTTTCCTTTTTTACAAAAAAATATTTATTTATTTATTCCTACAAGAACTGGGGTACAGGTCAGAGGTGTGGGGGGAGGTGGTGAAAGGATTCACTAGAGACAGAGTTGGAGCAGAACAGGTGGATCTACTGAAGTACACTGCTAAGGGGAGCAGTGGACAAGACAGGAGAGGTTTGCTGTGCCATGTGAGTTAGCTCCCTGAACAGGGATAGAACTTGTGCTGGAGTGGCTGGTGATAGCTTCGTAATGCTGAGACTTAACCCTTTGTGCCACCAGGGAGGCCCCCTAATCCCTTTTCTACTGACAATTGTGACTATGAAAATGCATAAGGGACCATGGGACATATTTGTTTACTCTGTTCTCAAATCTCCCATCTCAACATCCTGACTAAGAGAAATGAGACATTTTCTGGGGTTTAGGATAGAAGAATGGCTCAATATAATTAGCATGTTATAGTGATGTCCGTGGGTAATTTGTAGAAATTATCCAGTGGAAGCTGCTGGGACATTGGTAATCTAGAAGAGCAGCATGATGGTGGTGACACTGACTAGAGTGGAGTTTGTGAAAAATGACTAGATGTGGAAGTATTGTGAGGGATTTGCTGATGATGTAGGGTGTGGAAGAAAGACTGGTATTAAGAATGACTTCAGGGCCTTCCCTGGCGGTGCAGCGGTTGAGCGCTGGGCTGCAAAGCTGCCCACAGGCTCTGCAGCGCTGGTTCTGATCCCTGGCCACCAGTGAGGGTCCCACATGGTGCGACAGACCTCTCCTGCCACGCCCGCTGCTCCCCTCAGCAGTATATTTCATCAGTCTGCCTGTTCTGTTCCCTGCTCTGTCTCTGGCAAATTCTCACACTCTCCTGTGCTTCTGTCTGTACCCAGTGCTTGTATAAATAAATTAATAAATAAATCTAATAAATAAATCTTTAAAAAAAAAAATGACTTCAAAGTTTTTTTACCTGACCATCTGAAAAAACTGACTTGTCAGGAGGAGAAAGCTCAGTCCAAGGGCATCTTTTAGCTCCACACAAGTAAAATCCCCAGAAGCATCATGTGGGGTTAGAGAAAAGAAAATGACCACCCTCAATTCTTTGACTAAAGGGGCTCCCCTTTCTGTCAGTCCTGAGCTGGGGAGAAAGAAAAGTCTCAAGTTAAGCCATGTTCAAAGTGTATATAGTCTAGGGCCTCCCCAGTGGCACAGCAGGTTGAGCACAGCACTGTGAAGCTGTCCACAGCCTCTGCAGCACCGGTTTGATTCCAGGCCGGCCAGGGAGAATCCCACATGGTGGGACAGACCTCTTCTGCCTTGTCCGCTGCTCCCCTCAGCAGTTACTTTGGTCCTTCTGCCTGTTCTGCTCCCTGCTCTGTTTCTGGTGAATTCTCTCTCACCCTCCTGAGCCTCTGGCCTGTATCTCAGGGCTTGAATAAATACATAAAATCTTAAAAAAAAAAAAGTGTATAGTCTAATATGGAAAGTAAAGTTCACTAAAATCCATCATTTTATCCTACCAAATTATAGCCAGGAAAGATATTAGGTAGGCGTAAAATTATTCCAACAGAGAGAATTTAAAAGGGAGAGTGGGAGATAAGGTTATCGATACTTGTCACCCATTAGTCAGGCTTTTACAAAGGAAGTTGTAGAAAAACTCAAGGATCGTTAACTAGCTTTCTCAAACTTGGATTGCTCATTGTGTTCTCTAATGCCTTGTGCATTGAAGGTGCCCATGCATTTATGTATTGTTCCAAATATTTAATGAATACCTACTATTTACCCAGAAGTTGTGGGGACAGAAATGAACAAGACATGACCTCTATCCTCAAAGGTACATATGCTTCCTGGAGGATATGACCGGTAGGTAGAAAAAATAACAGTCTTTGAGTGCTACCAAAAGGAACGATTTTCTGGGGAAGCTGGGAAGAGAACCAGTAAAAGACATGCACAGTTCTTTTGTTACTTAATAAAGATATTTAAATTAGTAGATGCAGCAATGTTGGATTATGCAAGGTTGAGAAATGCTCATGGGCCAGAATGATTTATTCTCTTTTCATGTCTAGAGTATGTGAATGTCCCTGAGATCAGAGTCAAATGCTGGAAGGCAAGTTGTTTTACCTCAAGACAGCACTCCTCACCTCCCAGAGACTGATATTTAGATATTTCTGTGTCATATTGCTTCCCAGTCTTCCTGAAAAACATCTCTCTCAGTTCACTGATGCTTGAAATTCTATAGAATATGTTCATGTTTTAATCTTAAAGGTTCAGATCCATTTTAAATACAAAATCCTCTTGACAGGGTATACTAGGCTGGAGAAATAAAATTTAAAACAATATCTCCTGTCCATCCATAAAATGTCTCCTCAAAATAAAAGAGAAAGAACAATTTTATAATTGGTTAAACCTTGAGCTAGAATGTCATGTACATTGTTATAGTCAGTTAAGAGACTGCAAAGACAAACATTTCACCTCTGTATGTAGTCAGAGAGATGGAGCCCATTAACACATGTGCTCAGGATGACCAATAAATAGTCTTCTAGTAAGAGGACTAAATAGCACCATTTATCAGTCATATTCATCCTAAATTCACCTGGTAATTTTTACAATCATCTACATTTACTAGTTGGCATTGTCCAAAGGAAAAAAAAATAAACTCATATTTTTATAAAACAAAGGTAGTTTTGCAACATGGAGTGAATCACTTACTGAACTTAGACTCCTACCTTCCCACAGAAACTGGGAGATAGGGTACTTTCTTTCTTAATTGATTACATTTGAACATGATAATTTTCAGGTTCTGGACAGAGGGACATTTCTGGCAAGAGGCTTAATTTTTAAAAGATTTATAAAAATTTCAAAGAGGGGGCAGAGAAACTTATAATTGCAAAATTTCTAAAGTGGAAGCTCTAGGAAAAGGGAGGGGATAGAAATCCTTTCCTTACTTTCAACAGGGAAAGTTAAGCCTCTTATTTATAATTATTATTTGCCTTTACAACTACTGGTCAATTACACTTTAGCATGATGGAATTTTATTGGCAGTTGTCTGCAGGAAAGTTCTCAAAGACAAAGGAATGGACTAAATAGGAGTTTCCCTGAGTACCAAAGGGCGTCAATGAAGTCAAATAATCATAGAAAAGAAATACAACTCAAGGAATGAACTATTCAATCATTTTAACTTGTAATTTATCGCTGAAACTCATTTAAACTCCTTCCAGTTTTAACCATCTATCTTTCATTCAGTTCCTGAACAGTCATGTGTCCTCCTCAAAACCAAATAAGAAGTTATGATGATAGATCTAAGAAACTGCTGATTGAGTTTGCCTCGTAAGTCCAAACTTTCAGTGGTGAAAGACAAAAATGACTCTGAGACACTACATTGTTAGTGTCTTTTATGTAAAAGTACACTTCTAAGGACTATTCTGTGACATGTCAGAAGACATTTTTGACTCAAAGATTATCTCATATACATGCATTCATCTTGAATATGCCTCAAAAGTAACTGTATCTAGAGATACAATCCTGAGATTTCCTAAAAGGTTTCATGGGCCAGAATATCCCACTTTATATTTCATGATTCTATAGTATCAATTGGAATTGTTCTCTTGGACCCACATCCCTTCATGGACAGACACTACCTGCATCTACACCTTCATCCAACCCATGAAATTCCTCAGCGCCAAGCACCTGTCAGGAAACGTCCTCTACTCTGGGGATAGGATATGAAGGAGACTTAGCCCCTGTCTTCCAGGAAAACAAAGCATTCTCACAATCAAGGAAGGATAAGACCATAGAGTCAGTAAATACTTACTACTACAGGCTTGCTAAATTTCAGTGAAGGTTCAGGGTAAACTGAAGTAGAAGCAGGGTATGGATTGAGGGTGCATTCCCCCAAGTCAAGTTATCTTAAAGGGAAGAAACAAGATATATTCCCTAAAAAGTAATTTGAGATAAGTAGATTGGTAAATTTCTATCTTCTACTGAAAACATTCTTGAGTTTTAATTGCAAAGATTTCAAAATTAAACTCTACAACCCATTAGTTGAATTACCTTCAGAAATGTATTTATTTATTTATTTATTTTGAAGATTGATTTATTTATTTATTTATTTATTTATTTATTTATTTATTTATACAAGCACTGGGTACAGTCAGAAGCGTGGGAGGGTGAGAGAATTCACCAGAGCCAGAGCAGGGCAGAACAGGCAGACTGATGAAATATGCTGCTGAGGGGAGCGCAGGCAAGGCAAGAGAGGTCTGTCGCGCTATGTGGGACCCTCGCCGGTGGCTGGGGATGGAACCAGCACTGCAGAGGCTGTGGGCAGCTTTGCAGCCCAGCGTTCAGCCTCTGCGCCACCAGGGGAGGCCCTGAATGACCTTCAAAAATTTAGCCTTTTTTGACCAATTTTTTCATGAATAAAGTGGAGATGATAATAATACCCAACACAGAGGGTTGTTGTAGGTATTAAATTAGACCCTTTTGGTTTAGAACTTAGAAGAGTTTCTGCTACAGATTATTAGTATTCAAATTATGATTACTATATATAATATATAGTGTATTATATAATGTTATTATTCAAATTATGATTACTAGTATTTTATCAGTCATCTAAATAAGACAAATTTAATTTTTCCCTTTTAGATAAAAATATTTAATTTTATTTTTTCAAATTATGGTAAGGGATTGAAATATATTCAGTTCTATATATAGTATATCAGGAAGATATCTAAGGAAGGGGAAATGGCTACCTCAGAGGGCAGAACAGGATACAGGCAGAGACAGGAAGGAGACTGACTTCTTATTAAATATATTTTAGTTTTGTGTGATTCTTTACTTTATGAACACCTTACCTATTGAAAAAGCTTTTAAAAGCATAAAGAGCAATTTTAGACTTCATAGGAAAAAAGTATAAATGACAGATCTTAACATGAAAGTGAAGATAACAATTATAAGAGCGAATATTCACTGAAAACTTCCTATATGCCTGGCCCTTTTTAAAAAATATTTTACAGTTACTAACTTATTCAATCTTCACCAAAAACAGAGGGCAGAATTACCAATTTTTGCAAATTAGGGATGAGACACCAGGAAATGTAACAGAATGCCCACGATTACTCAGGTAGTAAATTGCAGAGCTGACATTTGGATCCAGGTAAACTAATTCCGTGTATGTGTGTGTGAGTGTGTGTGTGTATGTGTGCATGAGTGTGTGTGTGTGTATATATGTGTGTGTGTAAACATAATACATTATATTGTATATATTATAAACCAAATCTCTATATGATAGCGGGTGGATGTCTGCACAACAATGCCCACTGTGGAAACAAAGTTAATGTTCTGTTTTAATGTTCCATTAACCTAACAACCTACCATATTTATCAACCTGTTGATATCTAGCTTGAAGTCATTTCACAGAAGAAAGAAGAATAAAAATTAAAGAATTGAAAAAAAATATCTGGTGGCTGAACATCCTGCGACTACTGACTCATTCCCATATCCAAATTAAATATCACGATCCAACAGCAAATAAAAAGCAGTGATTTTTTTTTCCTGGCTCTTTCAAGAACCTGCACATCCTTTTTTGAGATCTGTCTGCTCTGCACCTGCCAAGCGAATTATTAAATTTATGAGGGTGAAGCTAAGCCAGAGCTACTGATCAGTGAAATTGGTTGCAACTGGGTGGAAGAGCAGCACTGCTGAGAACTCTAGCAAATGGCAACATCACTCAAAGTGTGCAGGTTTCTGCTGTGAAAATATTACTAAGTTGCATGCACTTGGATGCCTGGATGCCTGAGGCTCAGGGGAGAGGTTATTTTATGAGCCTGGTTAAAAAAAGAAAAAAAAAAAAACACAACAAATTTCTGTACATTGTTAGGCCAACTGCTCCTTAAAGTAATAAAATTATAGTTTAGAAGTCTAACTCAAGTCTGAAACTCACCTTTGTTTATCAGGATGTTATTAAATCAAACCTATTCTCTAGAAAACACCTTGATAACTATTATTTTCTATCTAAGGACGAACTAAACTCCCCTAGTCAATCTCCCCAACCTAATTTTAAATTTATTCTTCTTTATTGAGTTGTTCACAGTTAACATGAGTCATTTTCATATTTTTCTATTTGATATTGAAGAGTTCAGAGTTTAAAAGAATAGTGAAAGTAAGATGCAGTTATAAGACATAGGATAAGTGCTGGTAGAAAAATGGGTTTCAAGAAGTCTGGAAGTGCCTCCCTGGTGGCATAGACGGTTGAGAGCAGCGCTGTGAAGTTGTGCACAGCCTCTGCAGTGCTGGTTCAATCCCCACCGCCTCGGAGCAACCCATATGGCGAGCAGACCTCTCCTGTCTGCCCGCTGCTCCCCTCAGCAGTGTATTTCGTTAGTCTGCCTGTTCTGATCCCCACTCCGTCTCTGGTGAATCCTCTCACCCCCGCCCCCACGCATCTGGTCTGTACCCTGGTTCTTGTATAAATAATATAAATCTTTGAAAAAAAAAAGAAGTCTGGAGAGCTTCAGGCAAACACATTGTTCATGGGTACCTGGGCATAGACTGACTTCTGCCTTTGAAGAATGTAAGTATGATTGTGTTGATGTTCTGTTCAAACAACAGGGATGTTATAAATAGTCCTCTTAACTGAAACACATGGATTGCCAGAGTAGGATTGTCTGAGTAGCGATGAAAACTCTGAGGATATATGAGGCAATGTGGGCAATGATTCAGTTTTAGCATTTGGCAAGGTCCTTTTTTGCAGGGAGTCATCAGCTGTGCTCAAAGTTGCCATCAGTTTATCAGTTTACTGACCTGGTATAGCATGTCCCAAATGAGATTCTGTGACAGATCTGGTCACCCTGTGACCTTGGCTTCTGCTCACTGATTACTCTATAAGTTCCACTCTCCTGAGATCTACAACAAAGCAGCTCACTAACAAGAGAAAATCTCTGCTAAATAATTAGTTATAATTCTTCTATTATTAAAGGCACAATTCCTAAGTTAATGGTGGAGGGGGACTTTTCTAAACTCTCAACATCCATGCCATTGCCATTGCCATCCAAAGCCCATGCCATTCCTTCTCTATTATTAATGATTTTTTAAGCTTTCTACAAAGAAAAAAAGTTGCCTGTATATCATCTTTTTCCCCTTCTCTCAAGAATTTCAATAAGGACTAACATTTTTCTTACAAATTAATGAATTTTTCCACTCATTCTGTCTTATATTCAGCTATTTGGCATGAAATCTCAACAGTGCACAAGTAGAGATTTGGATGTATTTTAGAAGTAGATAAGCCCTATTACTGATATAATTTTTAAGATTACATGTCCTAGAGTCATCGTGGATATGCATGGATGGAATGTGCTTTCACTGATAAAACAACAATAAATCACATAATCCTACCAGATCAGAGTAAGTAGAGTTTGCTGTTTAGACCATAAACTCTGCACATACCTTCAATATATGTATATGGTTTAACTTTAATTTCTTCCATGAAAAATTCCATTTAATTTCCCAAGAAAGAATTTCAAAATCTACGTGACTAAGAAAGTTTTGTGACACTTTTAGAACTAATATGAAAGTAACTTTGAAGAAATATACACAATGGAACCATTCAAATCTGACCTGACAAGCAAAATGCCATTGCTTTTAATAAATTAAAATTAATGTGTAACTTCAAGTCATAGAAGAGGAATTTGGAAATAGTTTGCCTAGAAAAAAAGAAACAAGAGTGATAGGTTGCTCTTAGATACTCCTCAAACTTGACCTCCATTGAATTTTGCCACCTAAGCAAAATTAGGCTCCTAAAAATTGAAACTGTTTAGTTCACTAATGTATGTTCATTTTTTAAGGAAACATTCATTAAATTGTCATGTTTTAAATTAATAGATATAACTAGCCTAAACCTACTTCTCTGACTTTTGAACTGGTTTCCAACTGCTTCATGAGCCCAAAAATTGCAGAGTGCTTGGATTGAAAAAACTCACAGAACAAGAATTGTAGACATAAAAATATAAAAATGAGTTAGATACACAGAATAACTGCTCTGTAGTCATAGACCCACTAATACATTTGCCTGTAATTAAAAAATATGCGTTACACACAGCTGAAGCTAAGTTCAGAAAACTAAGTGAAAGTCTAATCACTGATATTACATAGATACCCCTGAAAATGATAGAAGTTCAACTCTTAAAATATTTGCAGGCAGTGGCTAAAATGGCACACCATCAGGAAGAAATAAACAGGTGATATAGACTAGGTATTTGAGAAAGATGGAAGAAATAGTTAACTATAAGAGTAGTAGAGTTTTGTGGCTCTTGCTAAACTCAATTGAAGTTTGGCAAAAAAATAAAGAAATCTGAGAGCCATTAATTGCTATTTAAAAGTGTGAAAGCCACAGAGACTTCTTGGCAGCAAATAGCAAACTCCCAAACTAAGCAGGTCTGCTATATCAAGGAGAAGAGTCTTTTTAGAACAGAATCCATCAAAATATATGTCAGAACTGCAATACAGCTTAATTCTCTGCCCTGTCATGCTTCCTTTCTTAAACTTCCATCAAATTTTTCCTGTACTTAAATACAAACTCAGAAAAAAAAAAAAACCAATAAACAATAGATATGATATTTTTAAAATGTGCAAACCTATAAAAAGTGTGATGTATTGTTCTCATATATGCATATATTCAACAAGATTCTAAAATAGACCTAGGAATGAGAAATATCAATTGAGTATAGAGGTTACTTCTGGGAAGGAAAAGTGGGCAGCAGAATCAGGCGCAGGTGCACAGAGCACCCATTCGTACCTGAAATGTGTTATTTTAAAAAGTATGGGGAGAAAAGAAGGGAGGGAGGGGAAGAAGTTGGGAGAGAAGGAAAAAAGTAAAGAAATGAGAGGGAATCAAGAAGAAAAGAAGATAGTCAAAAAAGAAGGAAAGGAAGGAATAATAGGAATAGAGGAATGAAAGAGGAGTCTGGCAGGAGATACAGATGGAAGGAAGGAATAAGGAAAGAACAAAAGAGAAATATAGTATAGCAAAATATTAAGATATGACCAAATGGGGTGGTGCTTATACTGATATTAAATTTCTTTGTATGTTTCTATACTAAGAAGATATCATTTATAAAAATTAATAGAAATCCAATATTGAAAACATATAAAAACTAAAGTAGTCAAATGGGAGGGGCTTGGGGGGTTAGAGGCTTAACCCCTCCATGCAAGGCCTAGGACCTTCACAAGGTTCCCATAGGACCCACTTTATAAAGGAGTCAACTAAACAATCAGTGATCAGAGCATCAGCTTCTCGATGTCATGTCACAAAAAGAGCAGAGTGGACATATAAGGACTGAAGTTTAATTTTGGCTCTGACACAGGCCACCTACGTGACTTGAAGCAGTAAATATAACCTCTCAGGGTTTAAATGATCTCTAAACTCCCTTCCATCTCTAATTAAGTGTCCATGAATAAAGAGGCTACACCTGAGGGGGCGGGGAATAAAGTGCTGTCCAAAAATTAACATAGGTGTTAAGAAAAAAATTAATTAATTGAAATTTTTTAAAAAAGAGCCCATGTATAGAGTGGTCCCTTCTACTATGAGGTTTCCCGTTGCTCCTTGAGCTGGATAATAAAATTGTGATCTAGATCCAACTAATTATTCAACAGGGGCACTTTTGGAAACTGAGTGAACTCTTGAACTGCCCTGGGGCACTATGACAGATACTGAATAAAGAGTATGCTAGATAATGAAGGGAAGTGCTTGCAACCACAGAAGCCACATAAAGATGTGGTTTGTGACCCAGCCAAGTAATTTGCTCTGACTCCTTAGAGCAATGCAGAATGCAGGAGCTCTCTGGATAATCCTCATCTGACTTAACCCAGCCCCTTCCTGCTTCTATTAGGATGTCCTCCACTTACTGAGATTACAGACTATCTTATTATGTATTATAGGAAACTGCATCCCACAACTTATTCTGGCCAGCGCACTTTTTTTTTTTTTTTTCTGTTTTAAAGCAGGTTTCTTGTTATATTAAAAGTTTGGCTTTGCATATCTTTAGATAGAGCCCAGATTTCTGCAATACCATCACACTCTCCCATACCTCTTCATTCCTCAGTGCTTAACTTCACTTAATCGCTTATATTGATGCTAAGTCCCTGGCCCCAGAAGTTTATGACTTATGTCTAAAGGCAGGGATTATACCTTCATTCATTTAATCCTTAATCAATAAAATCACTAACTGCCAGGCATTGGGCTGTTCCCTAGAGCTAAAAGATTAGAAGAAATAAAAATGTCTGTGCTTTCATTGGAGCTCACAGTCAATTAGAGAGATACGCATTATAATTAAAGTTGTACTTATGAAAGTCAGTTACAGTGAGAAGCATACATAAGGCACCTAAGGAGGGAAAATGCTAACATCATTGGAAGGCGAGAACTATGCTGAAAGAAGCGGTTTCCACGGAGATGATATCCTAAACTACACTTGGAAAATACATACCTGGGCAGCGGAAGCAACAGCATTTCTCAAACCACAGAGGCTTGTTATGCAAAGTGCGTCAGCCTGGCAGGTCAAGTGTGGGAGAATGACAGGAAGGAAACCCACAAACTCTAGCATTTAGTAAGTGGATAAACTTGAACAATGTGCTCAACCTCAGTTGTGAAATAAAAATAATGCTTTCTTCATGATATTCTTGTGAGGACTTATGATAACATATATTAAAGTCCTTAGCACCGCATCTGGCACATGGTTGGCACATGAAATTTTTTGGCTAAATTCACATAGCAACACCCTGGGCGCCTATTCACCTTTGAGGAACTGTATGGTTCTCCATTATAGCATTCCTACAGGTTATGCATGATGTCAGTAAGGAAACTCTGGTTTGCACTTACACAATATAATGTCTGCAATCTGTTTCCCAGCACCTTTCTTAGCGATTCAGACACAACACATTTGTCAGCCTCTTCAGTCTTCAGAGCACTTACTTTATAGCTAATGTATGAAGTTAGCCCCTGGGAGCACACCTCCAAATCACACTTTGGTGTAGATTTCACCCTTTAGTGAATTAGCCTTGGGAATCATTTTTACCAAAAAATATACAACAGAAGAGAAACCGCCATTTCTGGAACTAAACTTTAAGAAGGCCAGGTAGTTTCTGCTTTCATGCTTTTGTGAGTCTTGGGAAGACATGTAATGCCTGACTGTCTTGCTGGAGAAAAGGATATGAAGAAACAGCTAGTGAGGCCATATAGAAAGAGAGTTTCTGAAACTGCATGGAGAGGAACCTGGCCATCCCAACATCCCAGGTGAACAGAGACTTCCAGTCATTTCCACTCAGCCCTAGGAAAGTGAGTGATGCCATCTTGAACTTTGTAGCCACAGTTAAAATCTGACCGCAACTTCATGAGTTCCCAAAGGAAATCAGTAGGAAAAAAAAAAAAAAAAAAAAAAAATTCAAACAACCACTTGTCAACCCAGTGATGCATAAGTAATAGCAAAATAGTTGTTATTATAACTCACTTAGCTTTGGAGTGATTTGTTCCACAGCAACAGCTACCTGAGATAGAGCAGGGCACAGCTTTGGCCTTGTCAGAGGTCTAGAGAAATAGAAATTTCTGTTGTCTAGGCAATTATGAGCTTATCTTTCTTTCTATATCTGCATTCACTTTTTAAGTATGTCATCTAATATAGTGTCTTAAATCCTCTCTTACACAGCATTAAAGATTCTCCAACATTAACCGTACAATGGTTTTCTGAATAAAGATTGAATTTCTCAGCTCCCTTGTGTTGTAATGACCAAGTGCTGCCCAATGGGCTGCAACTGTAAATACTGCATGCAATTTTTATATAGTTATTGTAAAGGAAGAGACTATATCCATTTTCATGCCATCCTCCTTCCGGCATAAATGGGGTCCTAATGGCTGGAACTCAGACAACCATATTAGACCATGAGTTCAAAGTCGCCAACTGAAGATAGCAAAGAAGTAGAAGGAGTCTAGTTTCCTGGTGATTGTAGAGCCATACTCCAGACAACTCATGTGCAGACTTGCACATCTTGCATTTAGACTAATGTGACTTTGCTATCCTAGCATTTGAACCCAAATCTAATCCTAACATATAAAACCATTTTTAAGCTGACAATCTCCAGATTTAGAACTGCCATCCCAAATTCTCCCAAATTCATATACCTACTCCTGACTATATACAAATTCATATACCTATCATTACATTCACTTCCATTTGGATGTCAAATAGTTATCTACATTTAACACATCTTAAATAAAACTCCTAATTTAACCAATTTTCAACTTGTTTCTTTCACTTTCTTCCCATTTTCAGAAGGTGAGTCTCCATTCTATCAGTTACTCAAGTCAACAATCCTGCAGTCGTTTTCACCCTTCTGTCCATCATACCTCTCGGGTCCATCTTATTGACTCTACCATCAAAAGCTGACAGTTTTTCACCACCCTTACTACCAGCTAGATATTTGCAATAGTCTTTTCTCTTATCCCTTTCCAGTGTTCAGTGTTCCTTTTAAAGTATGTCAGATAGGGCCTCTCCTGGTGGCGCAGGCAGTTGAGCGCCACACTGTGAAGCTGTCCGCAGACTCTACAGCCCCAGTTCTATCCCGGCCAGCCAGCGAGGGTCCCACATGGTGCAGCGGACCTCTCCTGTCGCACCGCTGCTCCCCTCAGCAGTGTATTTCGTCTGTCTGCCTGTTCTGTTCCCCACTCTGGCTATGATGAATTCTCTCACCCTCCCGCGCTTCTGACTGTACCCAGTACTTGTATAAATAAATAAATAAATCTTTAAAAAAAAAAAGTAAAGTTTGGGCCTCCCTGGTAGTGCAAGGGGTAAAGCACAGCACTATGAAAGTATGTGCAGACTCCGCAGCACGAGTTCGATACCCTGCCCCACTCTACACCCATGGTGCAGCAGACCTTTCCTGTCTAGCCCACTGTTCCCCTCAGCAGTGTATTTTGTCAGTCTGCCTGTTCTGCTCCCCACTCTGTCTCTGGAGAATCCTCTCAATCCCCCTCTCCCCGCACCTCTGGCCTGTACCCCAGTTCTTGTATGCATAAATGAATAAATCTTTTTTTTTTTAAAGATTTATTTATTTATACAAGCACTGGGTACAGTCAGAAGCATGGGAGGGTGAGAGAATTCACCAGAGCCAGAGCCAGGAGCAGAACAGGCAGACTGACAAAGTACACTGCTGAGGGGAGCAGCGGGCGTGGCAGGAGAGATCTGCGTGCCACGTGGGACCCTCCTCCAGTGGCCGGGGAGCAGCCGGGGATCAAACCGGTGCTGCAGAGGCTGCGGGCAGCTTCGCAACCCAGCGCTCAACCGCTGCGCCACCGGGGAGGCCCTAAATAAATAAATCTTGAAGAAAAAAAAGAAAAGAAAGCAGTTTATTTAAAGGAAGAAAGCAAGGAATCCCTAGGTATGCTGCACTTGGGAGGGGCAAGGAAGCCCCTTTTTTTTCTCTATTCTAAAATCTCATCATCTTACTTTGTGATGGGCTCTTTCTCCCAGTGGCTATACTCCTCCAGGCAGACCTGCGCATTTTCCCAGCTTTTATCTTACAGTTTACCTCCCCTGTTCAAAGTCTTATTCTCTCAAGTTTTACTGTCTGTTTAGTCCTCCTGGATTTTCTGACCTCATCTCTGGAAAAAGTTTTGTTTAGCACTTCTTAGAATTTACTGTCCTTATCGCAGAAGCCTCTTTAACTCTACTGAAGTTCCTGCCTGCACCGTCCCTGAAGCTGCCTCTATAACCCTAACTTGCCCTGGGACTCACACTGGTCTCCTGTGGGTGCAGCCAGAGTGTTCTCCTAGCTGGTGGATCCCCTGGCCAGGACAGGAAAAAAGATTTTCAGAGGAAAATACTGAGAACAAACCAAAACCAGAGAGAATTTAATGATAAACTAAAGCTTAAGAAACCAAAAGACAGGTTCCAAATGTTTGTAACACAGGGCAGCCCATAGCTCAGAGCCTGGAATCATATTTGAAGCTTTCTTACTAGGTAGTAGAGTAGGTGGCACATGGAACGGACAACCTGAAAAATCTAAAAGTGAAATCTTTAAGCATAATTATCAACCATGCCTTGCTCAAGATTGAAACTAAACTCCCAAGACATGAAACTCTTATTTTAATCATGTCCGGTGACTCCCTGCTGGCTTGAGGCATAAGGAATATAAGCAAATTCAACAGTTGTGGGAAAAGATCATTGCATACTATTTGTTTGCCCTCCTTTTATTGTTTTATTTTTAATTTTCCTAGCAACAAAAATCTTTAATTTTTTCAAAAGCTGTGTTTAAGTTTTTAAGTATTATTTTGCTACTTTGGCAGAATTCCCTGTAGAATTTCCTGGTAATACTGCTATTGAGGTCATCACCTGGAAAATCTGAAGTAAAAGATTTGAGGTGGAATCCAGGCAAACACTTTCTGTTTATGCACTTACTTTCGGTCCTGTGGACATCACAGATGTTAAAGGTTGAAACCAATGCCCTTATCCAGACAAGGCTCCGAGTTGTAATCTATTGCAGATTCAGAAGTGGGTGGTTCTGTAACCAGTGGCTGAAGCCAAAGACCTTTATAGGTGGTGCCTCCTGGAGAGAACAGACTGGGCAGCAGCCTCAGCCACACAATCAGTTGCTCTGTGGTCCCTGGCAATTTCAGATCTGTCTTTTTGGTAGTTGAGACAATGCATCACTGCGACAGCTGAGGGTAGGGTTACTGCTTTTAATAATGCCAGGATGTCTAATAGATGCTTAGCATCCTTGTTGCCAGCTATAAGGAGTTCCCTCTCTTTCCAAATGGCCTCATGTGCATGGAGAATACGGAAAGTATTACAAGAGTCAGTAAAAATACTGACCCTCTTACCTTCAGAAATTCCCAGGGCCCTGCTCAGAGCTATCAGTTCAGCTTTCTGTGCAAATGTTCCTATTGGAAGGGCCTTGTCTTCAATTGTCTTCTGAAGTGTTGGCACTGTACATCCTGCATGTCAGTATCCCTGTTCCATAAAGCTGCTCCCATCTGTAACAGGCTTTGGCTTCAGCCACTGGTTACATTCCCCACTTTCATTTTTTAATCACCATATCTATGGTGAATATTGGACAAGTCCTCTCCATTGGTACAACTACAAGCAACAATGTACAATACAAAGGCACCACCTTTGGCTTCAGCACCAGTTACAGTTCCTGTCCCCAAAGAATGTACAAATTACACTTTGGCTATCCCAGGACAGCAGGATTATGGTGGTGACAACTTATCTTGTGTTGCTTTTCATTACTTTCTAAATTTTCAGTAGTCAATATATATTAATTTGTAATAGAATAAAACAAAAAAAATAATGTGAGACCCTGAAATATTTTTCGTTTCCCTCTTTACTTTGTGTATAAATCAGAAAGTGCATGCCAATATCTCTAACAATATAGCAGGCTAATACTGTACATAATTGCTACAGATGATGGTGTGCTGAGTGTTAAGAATCTGTGGATATCTAGAAGAGTGAAAGAAAGCTGAATTTGCAAAACTTTTGGAAAATTGAGTGGAAAAACTAGGGGGCACAATCCTTCTGAGCAAGCACTAAAAAAAGAGATTGTAACACCAATTCCTCCCCTTGTTAGTCTGTTAGTCAATCAGAGATGACCCATCAGCAGCAGAAGTTGTATTATTAAACATAGTATGTAAAATGCATGTCTAGCCTCCCAAACCCAATCATCCCCACTTTCCCACTTCTCCACCTTCCTCACCTCATGCCACCCCTCCAGCCCATTACCACCTTGATAGGCTAAGAAGGGCCCTCACTGAGGTCTGTTTACAATCACTAGTCCTTTTCACTCTACCAAGAAAATGTCTACAAAATTCTTCATATTGCTTGGTGAGTTCTGCAAAAGCAAAATGCAATCTGTGTATCATTCTGCCCGCAGCATCCAGAACACCAGAAGACAAATGAAAAATGAGATTTTCCAAGTGCCTGTATGGGTGTGTACCCAAGACCTCATGAGTATCCGCAGGTTATTATTCTGCTTTGGGAATAAACAGGTTCAGTTGCCACTGCTCCGGGCAGTCTTTTGCCCATGGCAGTGACTTCCTGGGGCTGTTCCCCTCACCCATTTACAGTGTCTGTTGCAACTTGGGTTGGATTGACCCAAAGTTCCCAAACGTTTTTTTCTACCTTCTCTTTGAAATTCATCACTGTGATTCCTTAGGCAGGCTGAATTTTGGCTCAGTTAGATGACAACTGCCCAGGTTGGAATTAAGACAAGATTTCTGCCCAGATACATTCATCATGCATGGTGCAACTGCAGTAACCTACTGATGGGAGCTTAGACTTTTGCCTACTTATAATGCAAGAGCTAGCGAGAGAGTGGAGTGCGGGTCTAGAAAGAAAATGAAGGTGGTTTAAATAAAAGAAAAAAATTGAATTACAGAAAATCTCTTAATCTAATGCCAATATCAATCCCTGGTAGAGAAAAAATATTTAATTTTTACTTGACTTTGACTTTGATTACAGTTTTAGCTAAATACTGTATCATGTTTTATATGAAACACCTTAAGTTTGTTATAGAAAATTGACATCATTATAGCAGTTTATTTTAATTTGTCCATTTGAAACTTGCCTTTTTCCCAGAACAAAGTGAGCAGTTTGTCTGTTTGCTTGAAATTCCAATTGTATCTGTATGCCTCTAAGTCCTTTCCTTGAAAAGATGTTTGTTAAGTGGGAAGACAGTGCCCTCACTTTGGTGTTTAAAATATGAAAACATCAATAACTTGGGCCTCCCTGGTGGAGCAAGGGGTTAAGATGCAACCTATGAAGCTATCTGCAGCCTCTGCAGCACGAGTTCGATCCCCAGCCAGGGAGGTACCCACATGGTGCAGCAGACCTCTCCTGACTCGCCCACTGCTCCTCTCAGCAGTGTATTTCAGTCCATCCGCCTGTTCTCTGGTGAATCCTCTCACCCCCGACACCTCTGGCCTGTGCCCCAGCTCTTGTATGCTGTCCGGAGCCGCATGGAGCATGTGCCGTGTTGCGCATGCTCGCAAGTTAGGTTTCGATTCCTGTTTCGCCTTCCGAGAAACCACTGCATTTTCGGAAAATCACGTGGGACTGAGAGGTACGAAGGGAGGAGCGAGGGGGGATAAGAAGGGAACCACGGGAGAGACTGGAGAGACTGCGTAGAGAAGGAGAGAGACTGCGTAGAGGATGAGGCGAGGAGACCTCGAGAAGGAGACTGTGGAAAGGATACTGTGTAGAGACTTTGAGAGAGGATACTGAGAAACGTACTGAGAGGAGCATAGAGAAAGCCAGGGAAGGTAGTAGGACAGGGAAAGGAAAAAACATGTAAAAGTAGGAAAAGGAAAAAGGAAAGAACATGTAAAAGTAGGAAAAGGAAAAAGGAAAAATAAAGAAGCAAACGCTAGCGTCAATTTGTCAAGCCCCTCATTTCAATCCTCAGCCCTTCTCTTTTCGTGCCTCCGAATCCCGCGGGTCGGAACAGTATGCATAAAATAAAATAAATCTTAAAAAAAGAAGAAAGAAAATACCAATAATTTACTTCTTACTGCTGTCAAAAGAACTGTCCAGTGGTACAGACTATATCTAGAGGACACCCAAGCAATCAATTATACCAGTTAACCTGAAAGTGGAGGAAATAGAAACAAATATTTGTGAAAGTAAACTTGGGCATTGTTGAGTAGTACTGATTGATCATTTTCATTCATTGGCTTTAGTGTCCTGAAGAATAATTTGCCATGATCTTTAAACTATCCAGTATCATTTGCTTACCATGTTTTATGTCCTTTTGTAAAAGCTTTTGGAGCTTGTTTTGGTAGCACATATATTACAGCTTTCAAGAATAATTACAAAAGCAATAATTAATCAATCCTTACTATGGGCTTACCATGAACCAGACACAACTCTTTTCATGTATAACTTATCTGTTCCTATTTTGACACGAGTATTGTATTTCCTCTTATCAGAGAACCAAGCTAAAGAAAAAGTGACTTGTTCAATGTCATACTGATATTTAAGCTCAAATAAATCTCATGCATATTTTTCACTATTGTTATTATTTTCTACAATTGTCCATTATTACAAAATAAGTCAAACCCCTTGGTAGTGTAGATAAGACCTTTTATAAACTGTCTCACTCTTTCATGAACTCCTATTTATCTTCCCATGGTCAAGTCATCCCTGCATACTTAAATTCTTTCTCCTTTAACTCTCCCCCAATTCTCCATCCCCAACACTGTTGATTTCTATTTCCCCTAATCTTCTATTAGGATTCAATAAGAGTTATCACTTTATGCAGATTTTCATTATCTTCCTAAACAAATTTTTCTCATACTTGAATTACTTGTTTTATGCATGACTTTATTAGCATCAATAATATTATATTGTATTATATCCACATGTATGTGTATCACCATTTCTATAACACTGTTTTACTAACTGAGGCTTATAACTATTAGTGGGTCATTAAATCAATTCAGTGGATCAAAATCAAATTTTGCTACAAGAAAACAGAATAGAACATATTGCACAGCAAAAACATGGATATTAACTCATGAAACTATTGTTTCATTGTGAATGTGTTTTTGTATGTTGCTATGGGCTAAATAGTGCCCCCCCACCCTTTTTTTTTTTGTGGGACCCTCGCCGGTGGCCTGGGAACGAACCGGCGCTGCAGAGACTGCGGGCAGCCTCTCAGCCCAGTGCTCAACCTCTGTGCCACCAGGAGAGGCCCCATCCACCCATTAAATATATGGTAAAGTCCTAACCCTCAGTCCCTGAGAATATGAACTTATTTGGAAAAAGGGTATTGCAAATATAATTAGCTAAGTTAACAGGAGGCTATACTTGAACAGGTGTTCTCTAATCCAATATGACTGGTGTCCTTGAAAGAAGAGGCTCACATAGAGATGACCCACGAAGGGAGAACGCCATGTGATAACCTAGTAAGAGATTGAAATGTTGCAGGTGAAAACCAAGGAATGACAAAAAATTGCCTGACAAATCAACAGAAGCTAAGAAAAGGTGATAAAGTATTCTCCCCTCTGAGATTCAGAGGGAGCACACCTTGATTTCCAATGTCTGGTGTTTGGAACTGGATGACAACAGATTTCTCTCTAATCACCCGGTTTGGGTGGTACTTGATTATAGTAGCTCTAGCAAACTGATGTATGTGTGTTTGTGTATGATGGGTTGTCAGATAACCTGTAATTTTTACTGTGGTCCCAGCCAAAGAATGTTTGAATCTATTCTGCATAATTCAAAGTCAGCAATTACATTTTCTTTGTTTTTGTGTCTAAAACCTATTCAGCATTTGCCATGCAGGAGTTTAATAAATGTCGGAGATTGAAAAGAGACAGATGAGACATGAGGAAAAAGGAGAGAGGATGAAGAAGATAAAACAGGTATGGGAAGGAGGGAAACATAGGAAGTGAGAGGGAGGGCAGAGAAGTGTGGGCTAAAATAGAGAATCAAAACCTAAAAACAAATTCTAATGATAAAAATGCTGGGGGAATTTATTTTTGCACTATTTCAGATATTATGACTAACAACAAATAATTTTAATGGAAAAGTTATAAATTTAGCCCCATGCAAAAAAGGGTTCACTCTTACTCTTCACCAGTTCCAGAAAGTGTTTATGTAATAAAAGAGTAATATTGAAAAGTCCTTTGATATAACATCCTCTTATTGGCCTGGGTCACAGAGCACACAGGCAAGCTGGTGTTAAATGAATAGGGGAACTGCCTTTACTGTTCCAGCTATATAATGATGAATTTTCATGTAGTTTATTTGAAATGCTTTTTCTCCTTTATCACATTTATTTTTATTTATAATTCCACTTTGAGGGGGGAAACAACAAGTTACTGATTGAGAAGCCACACAAGCAAAAACAATCTTAGGTTAAAACATTCTGTATATAAGCACCCCCAGAGAGGTATTTCCATTCTAACATCTTGATAGCTACAAAATCACAGCATCTAGCCATTCAATTCACTTCTAGATAACACTAGGGTGCTAGTACATAAAAATGGAAGAAGGAGAAAATGAATAAAAATAAAATATTCCATCAGATTGCAGCAAATAAAAATAAGACTCACTCTAAGCTTTCTATAATCCTAATCATTTTATTCCAAGCTTGCTAAAATGAGAATTTTGAAAGTGCTTTCAAACTGTCTACATTACTGTCTAGCATGTATTCATGAATGTGTTTTAGGTGCAAAGGCAATATTTCAAAAATAAAAGCATGTGTGGAAAGCTGAATTTTTTTCCAACTTCTAGTTTCACTCCCAGGAAAAGTCTTATATAGATAAGAGGAATAATGTCGATCATATTTAACTGTGTACATTTAAATATTTAACTGTGTACATTTAAACTGTGTACATGGTGCCCTGTGCTAACTTCTTATTCTGATGTCTGTGGTCCACACAGTTTAGAACAATAATCATCCAATAGAAACATATGGAACAACCTTATTTAGACACATGCACTTCTCTATGCCTTCAGTCCCAAGGTATTGAAACTTCAAAGCTTTTATAAACTCTAAAATTATAATTCTACTAGTTGTACAATACTTTAAACCTCCACAATGGGAAGATAGGTGGCGTTTAAGGAGAATGATGGTCTTGCTGGTTTGCCTCTTTGTGATAAAAAAAAATATTTTTCATGCCCTAATAACCCAAATAAGCCAGTCTTCTGGATGACCAAACCTCAAAAATCTAATATCCCAGTGAGCTGGGAAGATAATATAATACAGTATCGTGTGTTCTGATCTAGGACTGGACTGGAAGAACATTCATTGCTTTGATATTGCTGTTAAGAGTTTCAGGTACATTATTAAATCTTCCTTGGATAGAAAGAACAATGGTGAATTTATCAAGACACCAGCAAGGAACTTTGAAATGACTGATTTTTCTAAAGCTTCATATCAGCCTCAAAAGCTACCAAGATCAAAAGTCAAAAATCAGAACTTGTAAAATTTATAAGAATCCTCATGTATCATTAGCCCAAAAAGATATCTTTCCAGCTGAAATGTGCTTCTATTCAGGTTTTTCTGTCCTAGATTTTTCAATCAGAATAGTCCCATTTGTTTCCTACCTAAATAAATGTTGATTTAATTTTCATTCATATGTTCTTAAAATAATAATGTTTTCACTTTTTTAGAGAGCCAACAAACTTAAAGGAAATTACTGCTTACACCATTAACAGTTCTTATTAGTTCTCCTTAAACAGAAACTGGAGAATTACAGATATGATGCAAACATAAATAGTCAGAAGCAAGGTTTGGAACCTTGAAGGGAGCCAAGATACTAAAAATGATTCAGTAGTGAAGTTTGAACCTTGGAATCTAACCCGGGTAGAGAGAAGGAAGAAAATCCTGGGGAGCAGTACTTCTGATTCAACCAAGGAGATTATCTACCAGTTCAAGTGATGTCTATGAGAGACAAATATTATGACCAAGTGCTAAACAGAAGGGAAAAAAAATAGTATAAGATTGTAATTAGGAAGAAATTAAAAGAATCCTGGGCAACTATTTCTTTAAAAAAAAAAAAGATTTATTTATTTATACAAGAACTGGGTTACAGGCCAGAGGTGTGGGATTGGGAGGGGATTCACCAGAGAGAGCTGGGAGCAGAACAGGCATACAGACTGAAAACACTGCTGAGGGGACCAAAAGCGCTGCAGCGGGTGAGATAGGAGGGGTCTGCCATGCCATGTGGGTATCGCCCTGGCAGGCCAGGAATCCAACTAGCTCTGAAGAGGCTTCGGACAGCTTCACAGCGCTGTGCTCAACCCGCTGTGCCACGGGGGTGGCCCTGGGCAACTATTTCTAATGAAAAAGAAAGTTCCTGAATATGAATGAGTCATGCATTAAAAGTATAACAGGTCAAGTAACACTATGAAGATATTTTAAATGCCTTTCCTTAATACAGATGACTATATGAAACGAGATGTTCACTTAAAGAGAATACTGCAACTCTCTGACCAGACACAGTTGTTAAAGATTTTGTAATGTAAATATGCCTGCCCGCAGATCTTAAACTAACTATTCAAAATACTTTATGACCTTATAATCCTTGCTATGACTAACTGGACCAGCAGTGACTCCAGTATCAGAGAGTTCATTTGCTAGTCAGTCACCAATACCACCTTTCTCAAGAATTTCTGTTAGGATTAACTTTATTAGAAGACTTAATTGAAAGATCCTGGGGTTTCCTGACATCCACATTTTATGATCAAGAGAAGAAAAAGTAGTAAAATGCTGTCCTCAGAAAAGGAGAATGGTAAAAAGGTAATGAAAATTGCAGAAATTTGAGAACTGGGGCTCTAGAAAAAGTTAGAGAAAGGAAGAATTGCTTTTATAAACTTAATTTTGCTCAGTGAAAATCTATTTTGCATCCCACTAATATGAATATCTCTTTTCTTTTTATTTGTTCTTCAAAATAATAAAAATAGTACTTGTATAAAACTCAAGGGAAAAACAGAAGTATATATTTCCTGGTGCCATAAAATGAATTCTAGTTGAATTATATATATATAAAGGTTAAGCAGGGGAAAATTACATTGTTTATACAATAAGAGAAAAAAGTGGATAATTGTGCTCCTGAATTTTCAGGAGAATATAAAATCCAAAGGAAAAACAATCTTCTAACTAAAAGAAAAATCCGTTTAGTGATTTTGGACTGCAACATGCGAAATCACAAAGAGAGAAAAGACATAGTTTATTAAACAGTCATTTCCAAGTCTACATAAAGACTCAGAAACAAGCATTTATTTATTTGTTTATTTGTTTATTTCTTAGACTGGAAAAAATGTATTCCTTATAATCTGTGGCCAAGGTAATGAAGTAATCAAATTGATTTAAATAAGCCTAAATATAAGAAAAATTTCTAGTAATAAAGTATGTGAGCTTTAGTGTATAATTTTTTACTTTTTTACTATTATTTATGTAATATTATTTTACATCCTTGCTAGTGTTGTGATAATATCATCCTTTCTTAAGTGATTTTATAATCTCTATTCTTTCATCTACTCATTGTAATTTGTTGGTGGAACTAGAAATATGGGATATAGTTAAAAATGAGATTGTCAAATATCAAAATATACAATAATTGAGTTTAAAAGGAAATCAAGACTTATTTTATGAAGCAAACCATTAGATAAGAGTGATTTAACTAAAAGCTTAAGAGAAAGGAAATTAATTGCTAATTAGAATCTACTTTGTTAGTTAGTGCCTAGATTTGCTAGCCAGTACTACATTGCTAATTAGTGCCTTCTTCATTGGGTTGTTCTATGAGTATTTCCTGAAGAAAGAGGAAGAGAGTCATTATAAAATTCATATGCCAAATCCCAATATCTTCTCAAACTTTTAATAATGTCAAACATGAGTTTTCTTTTTTTCAACATTTTTTTTAATTTATTTTTGCTTAGAACTGGGGTGATGGCCAGAGGTGCATTCACCAGAGACAGAGTGGGGAGCAGAATAGGCAGATCTAGAGAAATATACTTCTAAAGGGAGCAGTTGTTGAAACAGAATCAGTCTGCTGTGCCATATGTGGGTTAGCTCCTTGGCCAGGGATCCAACTTCTAAGTATATATACTTAGAAAGGGCCTCCCTGGTGGCGCAAGGGGTTAAGCACAACCTCTACAGCACAAGTTAGATCCCTAGCCTGGGAGCTACCCACATGGTGCAGCAGACCTCTCCTGTCTCACCCACTTCTCTCCTCAGCAGTGCATTTCATTCTGTCTGCCTGTTCTGTTCCCCACTCTGACTCTGGTGAATCCTGTCACCCCACCACCCCCGCACCTCTGGCCTGTACTCCAGTTCTCATATGCATAAGTAAATAAATATTAAAAAAAAACCTTTTAAAATACACTTACAAAGCTTTTCCCAAGGAGTTCTATCAGAACAACAATTCAAGAATGATTTTAAGCATCACCCTTAATATTAGTATTCTGAATATAAATTATTATTTAATTCTATGTCTCCTGTGGGGAAACATTGTGAAACTGCACACACAACACAGAAATACATAAAGATATAAGCGATTTTATTAAGAAATCCCAAAGAGTAACTTCAAATCCCTCAAGGCTACAGTTTCTCTTAGAAAAAATAAATATGAATGAAAATATTTAATGATAAAGATAGTTTATGAATAAAAATGTGAATGAATAGGATGAATAAAGATATTTAAAAATTCACCTATATGCCCTCTACTACCATTTGTAAAAGACCCTGACATTTTCCTAGTGTTAAAGGTAGTCTTAACAGGCCCTAAATGGATGACATTTATAAGAAAAATTTATAATTGCACTAAGCCTCTTTTAAATAAATGGATGAGCTCTACCATAGTAGAGAATCCTTTTTAATTGATCTTTCCCATTTAACAGCATTAAGGAATCTTACAGAAAATAAAATAGCAAAATTTACCTTAAGGCCCATAAAATTAAAAGGCTGAATATAGGGATGAACTTCCTAAGTAATTATATCATTTCTATGCATTTGTTTAATACCATGAAATGTTTACTTGACCATTAACAAATGTGGTACAACAGATTTTTAGGTCTTATTAGAAAACCACTGACACTATTCACTTAGAATGCACTTTGCTGCAAAATTCCTCGGAATGAAAGAAATGGGAGAGTTGTTACTCGATTCCAGTTGTTGGTGAGTGAAATGAAACTCAGTGAAATAGAAGAGGTCACTTCTCTATTTTCATTGGTGAGACAACGGGATTGTTAAAGGTGAATTTTTGAAAGGTAAAACCATGACTCTCAAACAAATATAAAATGAATGAGTAGTTATAGTATCATTTAATTCACTTATAAATGCAAGTTGAGCATGTTTTACAATGTTCAAAGGAAAACCCAGTTAGGTATATTTATAAATCAGAAATATGGGCATGAATTTACAAATGGATGTTTTCCATAGAGGGAATGAAGTCATTTTTTCACTGGACCAAGCTATTTGTTTTTCTATAAACAGAAGTTATTTACATTGCTATCTAAAACTTGAAGGGTTGTAAAATAGCTCAAAAGCAATAAAAAGCAAAGAACACCAATATAATGAAAATCAGGTAACTGGGAAAATCCTGTTATAAAAATGCATAGTACTAACAGTATTCTCTAGAATTGGATTAAATACATGAATTTTTTTTTTTAAATCTAAACATGAAATCAACTCACTAAGAAGATAAGACAGTAGAAATCATGGAATACTAGGTAGAAAATTCCACTGAGATATATTTTATACCATTGTTTCTAACTATATTAGAAAATACCAGAGTCACATTCAGTGATAGGTAAGCAATGCTCTCCACTAAAATGGGATTTGCTTTGACTGAAAGAAATTTCACAGAAGTTAAAAACATATCTGTTCCTCATAAAAGGATAACATCAGTGACTCTGTACAGGGAAAATAGATGACATTGCTTTTATGGCATATAAAAATTATGGCTAATGCAATTCTATTAGTCTGTTTAAGAGATATTCAATCCCACTACTTTAGACTGTAAGTCTTGGCTGGTAATAGTTTGCAAAACATCAGAATGTATTTTGTATAGGAGGATCACATAATCCCGAATGCCATGACAGGAAATTGAATGGACTTGGCTTCTTATTTCTATACATAAACAGCAACATGTCAGAAAATCTTTCTCAAAGGAAAAAAGTCGCTCTATTATGGAATAAACAAAAGATGCCTGAAATATAATTATATTAAATAAATAAGGATGGTTGAATATTATAAATTCTATAATTTTTTTTTTTAAATTTTGGGCTTTTAGGGGTGGTGTCACGGGGACACCAGCAGAAGCTGAGAGAGAAGCCAGAGAAGCAGAAGCCGAGAAAAGGCCGGAGAGCCCAGAGTGAAGACCTGCTGGGGAGTGGGAGGCCTGCCAGCCTACCAGCCCCCAGCGCCCCTGCCTGGTAATCCCAAAAAAAGCCTGCAAAACCACTGAGGACTCTGACTCCTCCTTCACCCCGTATGCTGGATCATAGAAAACCTGCTAAGTGGTCCTTCCTGACCCTACAATATTTTTGCAAGTTTGTCAACACCTCTGCCCTGAATTTCCCCAGCTATAAAATTAATATGTTGATGGTTGTAACCCTACAATCATCAGGCTTTTCTGTCCTCCCTCCATTAGTGTTGGTGGTGGATCCCTGCAGACCTGCAAGCATGCCTGATGGGGGGCACTCGTAGGGGGGTGTGGGCATCCACAGATAAGCACACCTGGGCTGAGACTGTGCTTATAAGGGCAGCGTCACGAGAACAGAACCAAGAACAGAATGAGAGAAAGAGAAAGAGTAGCAGACTAGAAGGAGAACAAGAAGGAGCAACAGAATGAGAGAACGCCAGAGAGCCCAGAAAGAGTGAAGATTTGCCCGGGGCTGGGAGGCCTGCCAGCCTCGTGGCCACCCCCTCCCTCCCTGCACTCCTCCATGCCATGTACCTGGTCAAAGCTCAACAAAAGCCTGAAAAAGCCACCAAGGGCTTCAGGACTCTCCTTTACCTGTTAACCCTCTGCTCGGATCATAGAGAGCCTGCACTATGCCCTTCCTGCTGCTACAGTAGTACTTACTCCTAAGATTGCTCTAAGGGTTAAGTGAAATGACATGGGAACAGCGCCCAGTCCATGACAAGTGTTTAGTAAATATCAGCTAACCACGACTGTTGTTACTAATGTGTTTTGATGCTGTTTGATGAGTTGTGTCTGAGGAAGTGGGCCAAGAAGACTAGGAATAATTTCCATTTACGGAGTATTTGCTGTGAGCTTGGCTCCATTCCGTGCACTATCACTCTGTTAACATAAGTAAATTGAGGCAAGCAATAGTGAGTTTATTAAAGAGTTAAGACGGAGAGCTAGAACCCAAGGACAGCTTCCAGATAGCTTTGGGTAAGCTGCCTGAATTCTGAACATCTCAATGAGGATTTTATACAGTCTGCAAGGAAAACATTTTTACATTTTCAAGGATTTTTACAAAGAAAGTCTAGACAGGTATCTGGTTAATATATCTATTTGATGTTGTCTATGCATAGAGGAAAAAAAAGAGGGAGAATTATCTCTGGGACCTGGGAATTTTAGCAATGCCATAAACCTGGCTTTCGTGGAGGCAAAAATGTATTTGTTTATACAGCATCTTCACAAGGCCAACCCAGCTTTTTGTGCCCCTTATTTAAGACTAGGGTGAGGAGTACCCACTTAATTGTTAGCTTTGGTTAACAACCTAGATAGTCATTTATCACTCACTAGAACCCTACTGCAGGCACTAAAATTATACAGATGAGAAACAACTGCTCAGAGAAAGCAAACAACCTCCCCCTAATCAAAACAGCTTGTAATGGGTGATCTGAATCCAGGGCTTATGCTCTTAATTCAAACACTGTTTTGCCTCATATAAAATATAGCTGGAAAAGTTTCAAGAAAAACAAATAGAGAATGGGTGACCTCTTAGTGTAAAGTGTGACTTTGGGCTCCATGTTATAAAAGCTTCTGCAGCAAAATTAGAAATGAAAAAGAAATGTTTAATATACAAAAGGGCAGGTTTATTATAAAAAGGGGGGAAAGAATAAAGCACACTTGCACAGACACCAGCGGGCAAAAAGAGCAGCCCTGAAGGGGCAGGTCTGTAAAGAGAAACACCTGCATAGTCACAGGTAGGTAGCAGGGCTGCTCAGTTTAGAAAATTTTAGGGACCAGACAGGCCCATTCACCTGTAACAGGAAGAGAGATGGAAAGTGAACCTCTGGTCCATGAAAGTGGGGACAAGAGATCTGTGATGTTCTCTTGGGTTTCTCTTTCCCAGTGGCAAGTATGAACCAAGTTCAAACCTAAACACAAGAGCTGATGATTTAATTTTCAGGAATTTTATGAAATGGACATTAAACGCAGCCATTATTAAAATGCAATTAAATAAATTCATATTCAAACTAATTTTATTAAAAACCAAGGTAATAAACACTCAAAATGCATCACTACATAATTACATTACTACATCTTACATCTATGATTATGTGACTAATTACTTCTATTGCCTTTGTGTGATAGAAATATCAGAAAATAATGAGCAACTCTATATCTCTTCTGACTTCATGTGCAATAATGTCATGTTAGTAGCTTAATAGTTAAACTTGCGATAGGGAAATCCTCAAATGAAATCACTCAAAGCTTGACGTATCATTTTGTTGGTGGTCTACAACTAAGAAAGTGGTGGAAAAGATGTTAACAATGCCATTGAAATTAAAATTAAAGGGCCTCCCCTGGTGGCACAGCGGTTGAGTGCTGGGTTGTGAAGCTGCCCACAGCCTCTGTAGAGCTGGTTCGATCCCTGGCCACCAGCAAGGGTCCCACATGGCGCGCAGACCTCTCCTGCAGCCTGCTGCTCCCCTCAGCAGTGTATTTCGTCAGTCTGCCTGTTCTGCTTCCTGCTCTGGCTCTGGTGAATTCTCTCACCCTCCTGCGCTTCTGACTGTACCCAGTGCTTGTATAAATAAATAAATAAATAAATCTTAAAAAAAAAAAAAAGAAATTAAAATTAAAAATGTGTTGTGTCTAAATCTCTAGCATAAAAAATGAGGATGTACCATTATAGATGTGAAAAAATATATTTTGATTATATTTAGTCAAGTCACTCACTTCGCTGATGAGTGAGTGAAACATCCTCTTGTTTCATTTTCATCTCACTCTTTAATGTAAGTGAAAATATCAATCAGTATTCATGTTAGAAATGTACTCATTTCTCAAATTTCCACCATAGTTTGGAGAAGCACATATATTTGGCCAAAAAATAAAATGAATGAAAAGCACTCTGGGGCCTCCCTGGTGGCGCAAGGGGTTAAGAACCGCACTATGAAGCAATTCACAGCCTCTGCAGCATGAGTTTGATCCCCAGCCCGCCAGGGAGCAACCCACATGGCGCAGCAGACCTCTCCTGACTTGCCCGCTGCTCCCCTCAGCAGTGTATTTCAGTCCGTCTGCCTGCTCTGCTCCCCACTCTGTCTCTGATGAATCCTCTCACCCCCCACATCTCTGGCCCAGCTGTTGTATGCATAAATAAATAAATGTTTAAAAAAAAAAGAAAGCATTCTGGAATAATCAATTGGCAATAAGGAATATACAATGGAAAGTTTCAGATGCTTTAGTAAATATAAATTCAGTGTTATGCATATTTTATCCAAGTCAAATGGCCATTAATAAGCTTATATATAAATAGGTGGTTGCTTTTCAGGACCTGTACTCAGCTCATACTTAAGGGAAGGAGTTTGTGTATGGAGCAAATTATTTTCCCCAGATATGCACCTTCCAAAAGAATGAAAGATTATTTGCATAAATAACTGTTCCATGAAACCTGAGAGGAAAGGCAAAGACAGGGTAAAACTCTGATCATCTGTTTTATTTGGCTGCTTTCTCTCTTTTTAGACTCACTTCATTCCATTTAGTTAATGAAGAAAAAAAAAAAAAAGTAGGTCTGAGAGCTGCTAAGGTGGCTGCTCCCAGTTGCCTTTGACACTTGCCATGAAGTAGGAAAATCTGACACTTAGGGTTGGGGGGAAGGAACTAGATGAGACTGCATACACTGCATTAGTTAGAAACCTCCAGAGTATCATAGGTATTAGAGGATCATTTCTCTGTGTGCAACAAAGTTCTAGATTGTGTTTTGGGGCCAAAGTTCAAAATATTCTTTCATCTATCATTTTATTTAGTCATATAAATCCTCCATGGAAACTTGGAGTACCTTAAATGATTTTTTTTCCAAATAGCATCTTTGGATTTCATGTTCTCTTGGGTTTCTCTTACCAGTGGCAAGTATGAACCAAGTTCATCTTCTTGCACCATTACAGTTTTCAAAAATTATACAAAGTTTTTCTCTCTAATGACAATTTTGTTTTCATTATTTGAACTAGAAGACCAAGTGTGACTGGTTCCAGGATCTACATGATCATATTGTTTTTCAAGACACCCGAATGATAGGTAAAAACTCATGAAACATTACAAAGGTAGAAAGGAAGACTCACTATAATCTTGATCATCTCCTTAATCTATGAAAAAAAAGTCACACTACTAATTGCTCTAAAATACTTTACAACAAAAATCACAGATATCTTTATCAAGATAGAAAATTAAACAAAATAAAATCTAAGCATACTATGAGAACTTTGACAATTGTCATCATTACTTCCCAGAGTGAGGAAGAACAATTGTTTCCCTGATAGCCCGCAAGTTATCACAGTTCAAAAATTTCCATGAGAGACATGGAGGAGGACAGGACAGAAGTACTTCTGAATTTGAACATTCCTACCTCACGAATGAGTATATGAAAGGAACCAGAAAAACATTTCTCACAGAAAAACCCCATGACTATTTCTGAAAATATAGAACTGTAGCTTCCATTTTTCATGAGCCATTTTTATAGGCAATGCTTTATTTTCCTTTGATCCCTAATATAACAAAAGTAATGGTAAGCATAGTTTAAATGGTAAGTAGCACCTAGTCTCATTGGAGTAAAACTGGAAAAAAAAATTGATAACAAAACAAGACTAGAGAACACTTCTGTCTAAATATAGTAGCTGCTATTCAATCCCAGACAATGATTGTCCATGGAAATAAGTGTTTCCAAACTTTCATTATTTTACAGAAGCCAAATATATTGATTTTATTGGAAATAACTGAACTTTAAATGTGGGGAATTAGCAATGTTATTTAAAGACTTTGTAAACAGAAACATGCAGGTTATATAAAATCAACTTGAAGGTCAATTTTGAGTCATCAGTTTGTAATTGTTATGTCATATTCATGCTAATCTGGAAATAAAGTCTCAATGACAGACAAAATAATTGATTAGATAATCAAAGTGAGCCATCCAACAGATTTTACTCTGTGAGATCTGATCCAATAAACACAAGTTTGAATTTAGTTACATAGGCAAGAACAATGAGTCATTGACATTAATAATTGGATTATTCTTTTTTTTAAAGATTTATTTGTGATTACAAGACCTGGGGTACAGGCTAGAGGTGTGAGAGGTGAGATGATTCACCAAAGACAGAGCAGGGAATAGAACAGGCAGATGGACTGAACTACACTGCTGAGGAGAGCAGCGGGCGAGACAGGAGAGGTCTGCTGTGCCATGTGGGTATCTCCCTGGGCAGGGATCGAACTCATGCTACATTGGCTGCAGATAGCTTCATAGGTTGGGTCTTAACCCCTTGCACCACCAGGGAGGCCCAATTGGATTATTCTTGACAGGAGGGGCTTCAAGTACTAAGATGTCCTGACCTAAAGACATGCAGTTTCTAAAGAAGGAGGTACATGACTTAACCTATTCCTTTCTATAGAATGCACTATAAAGATGCAAAAACTGGGTACCCATTTTTAAATCTTCTTTCTTTTCACCTTGGTCATCAGTGAGTGTTAAAAGAATGACTTCACATGCAGGCAGCTGATTCCTGCACAGGATACATGATGGCTGACTTCAGATTTTAAGTCTATGAAGATGGCTTTGTTCTCATGCCTGTAAAGAGGAGGCTGGTAGGAGGTTGTCTCAAAAAATTTTACAATATATTCACATTGATAAGTAATGAGAAGGACATAAGACTTTTCTTAATTTACCATAAAAACTAAACACAAATTAGTTCTACAGACATATAGTGTTATGGTTAGGGTAGCTAAAAGGAGTGAAAGATTCTTCACTATATAGAATCGCCTTTCCTACTTCCAAAGCAAATAATGTTAGTGATTTCTATTGTTCTAGTGTGCCAAAGATTTGACCACAAGAGCTCAAATGAGGCAAAGTAGTGATTCCATGACCTGACAATGCAGGATGAGTTGGACATTCACAGAGATTCCACCCACTCCATTGACATTTTAATTACAATTTGACAAATTGATTGATAGGCACACCAGGTAAAGGCATTCATAGGAATCACCAAAGCCAAAGAGTTATGTAAATTCATCATGTGGTATTTTAGGCAGCCAGTCTTTCTAAGTGCATTGTATTGAGAAATGGATTTTTATTGTGAAGGCTTAAAGAAAAGGGGCCTCTTATTTAATCTATCATTAGTATATAAGAAATGCTCACATCATCTTATTTATTTATAACAGATTACTTAATGACAATAAAATATTGAAATTTGTTTTTTCCTCCCATCAAGTAAATCTTTGCTCTTAGTAAAAACAAGCAAACAAATCATTGACTATACTTAAAACTTACAAGCCAGTTTTCAAAAGCAACACATTGCCACTTCCATATTATTCAATGAGCTTCTTTGTAATGTTGTTATTCAACACAGATGCAGAACAATGTTTCCTGTGACTGTGAGGGAGAGCATTACTCAACATTAATGGCAAATATATTCACATGTGCCAGCAACTCCATCTTCAAGCTAAAGCCATAAATGTTTGACTAAATTCCAGTGGAATATTTACGATCATTTCCCCCTGAGAAATGCAATTTCCATAAATGCCTGCAATAAGAAAATGCAGTTTAGGAAATGTATGTTTCTTTAAGGTTCAGCAGAAGTTTAGAATCTAAATATCAGTGAACAAGGAGGTTTGGTCACTCCAACCCTGCCCCTTGAAAGAGGAGTAATGTGCAAAACTCAATGCTGTTCTACAAAAGTAAATATCTTTCTTGGTGAGAAAGCTTTCTTGTATATTATGCCTCTTATTTTCAGAAACAGTAGCTGAAATGGATCAAGATGACTAAATATTAGAAGACTGAGTAAGGTTTTCTGAGGCATGTGTTTATGATATTGACTAACAGGAATATAAAATATCACTGGCAAAGATGTCTATTATAGCTCTTGAAATTTACTTTCTGTGGGATTATAATAATGGATGTGTTCTTAAAAAAGCAGTTTCTTCTTGCACCAGGGTCTCTGCTCAACTGACACTTACCTATCTGCTGGTAGGACAGATGGCATCCTGCTACATACCTGCCAATAATTTTCTTCTCCTTCTCTCTTAATTCTCCCTTTTTTTCACTCCCTAAATTTACTTGTCTTATATTCTTTTTGTTTTTAAAGATTTATTTATTTACTTGTTTGTTTGTTTTTAAAGGTTTATTTATTTATGCATATAAGAGCTGGGGTGCAGGCCAGAGATGCAGGTGGTGAGAGGATTCACCAGAGACAGAGGGGGAACAGAACAGATGGACTGACTGAAATACACTGCTGAGGGGAGTAGCGGGCGAGACAGGAGAGGTCTGCTGCAACGTGTGGGTCACCTCCCTGGCCGGGGATAAAGATTTATTTATCTATACATACAAGAACTGGGGAAAAGGTCAGACGTACTGGGAGTGAGAGGATTCACCAGAGACAGAGTGGGGAACGGAACAGGCAGATCAACTGAAATACACTGCTGAGGGGAGCAATGGACAAGATAGAAGAGGTCTGGTGTGCCATGTGGGTTAGCTCCCTGCCTGGTGATTGACCTCTTGCTGCAGTGGCTGCAGAGAGCTTCAGAGAAGGCCCCATTGTGTTATAGTCTTAAACTCATATGTTTAACCTTTCATCAAAGTGTCTCAGAGACAGCAGAAGGCCCCATCTATGACTTTTCAGGGGTTAAATGCACCAATGACAGCACTCAATTCAGCTTCTCCAATCCTGCCCTCAGGAAGAATATGTCCTTGTAACTGATGCTGGCCTACTAAGCAGAGTCTGACCCTTCCAAGACAAAGTTGAGAAACAGACCAAAACTGCTTTGGGCACCCTCCAAATCTTAGAGCAAGAGTCCTTCTCTTGGGGCCTCTCTGGTGGCACAAAGGGTTAAGCATAGCAAAGCACAGCACTATGAAGCTGTTTGCAGCCTCTGCAGCACAAGTTTGATCCCCGGCAGGCCAGGGAGCTACCCACATTGTGCAGCAGACCTCTCCTGAGGTCTGCTGCTCCCCTCAGCAGTGTATTTCAATCAGTTTGCCTGTTCTAGTCCCCGCTCTGCCTCTGGTGAATCCTCTCACCCCCCACCCACGACCTCTGGCCTGTACCCCAGTTCTTGTGTGCATAATTTTTTTTTTTTAAAAAAGAAGGCTTCTCTTTCCTAATTACACCCCCACCCCTGTTACCATGCTGTCCTCTGGTTGCCTAGTGACTAGAGAGTCATACATGTTCAGGTCAGTGTTTTTCAAGAGGATTCAAATTATAAAAACTTTCTCAACCTTGAAGCCCAGTGCTTTAATTCCAGCCTTTACTGATAGCTTTTGAAAACCTACTAACCTATTTATATCTATAAAGCTTGAGTGGCTCACGTTCCATAAGACATTATAAACTTTTACCCTTGAGCCTTTGACACAAGGAGTGGCCAGAGACAGAGATTTTTGAGTCTACTGTTAGGCTGACAGAGGGAATATCTTTGATGAGAATGGGTCTTTTGAGGACTCTCCAGATTGGCATGGTTAACTGCATGTTATGCAGTTCTTCTGATTATGAATTTACAAATGTTACTGAAAATTGAAAGTCTGCACATTAGAATCACTTTTGTAGGTTTTCAAATACACACCTTTCAGGGATTTTTGTTCACTCTGACTGGGGTCGTTTGTGCCCAGAAACTTGCATTTTTTAAAAAACCACACAGATATTGAGGCACAGTAAGAGCTGAGTGCCAGTTGGACTATATTTTGGTAAATATTATATTATTACTGTGGTTCATTCTATTATTAAATCTCTCTCTCCTCTACCACAGAGTGAAAAAATGCAGCAAGTTGTTTTTCCTGTCAATCTTTGCTTGAACATCAAGATTTATAAGCAGAGACCTGCAGTAGCCAATATTATGTTCTGTCAAGATTTAAATCCAGATTTTATTTTTCTCCAAATCCTCAACTTTGATGAATGCGCTGTGAAAGTCCAGGATGACTATATTCCATTACTGAAATGAATAGGCAGGCATCATAAAAAGCATCCCAGGCCAAGCCATCAATATTGTAAAAACAAATTCCCCATGGATTGCAAAGTACATGTCTCTTTCAATCAGAACATCTTGTGTGGCCTTCATGTGTATGGGGTGATTATTTAATTAAAAGCGCTCATCTTTGCTGTCAGAGTAAAGGTGCTCCCATGGACAGTTCAGCAGATCTTACCAAGAGCACTTCTGCCACCTAGTGTTCAATTCCTGCCAAGACACCCTCAGCATTTGAAAGGAAACCGGTTTTTTCTATAAAGGTAATTAAGTTTTTACTTTTCGTGGCCAACGTCAATTCAGGGCTGCTTGGGTGTAATAGGAAATGGTAACCTTTCTGGAAATAACTGTGCAAGTCCATTCAGTCTTACTGGTTCAAAAGTTAAGTTGGATTCTAATACATTTAGCAGTTATGACTATGATTTGTTTGTGTGACCCACATTCTCATTAACATGCCTCCATAAAAAAAAAAAATCTACAAAAGCAAATGTCTTTAGAATCCACTCACACTGTAGGCAGAAGTACATGATTTTCACATGATGTTCATAAACTTGAAAATTTTGATCTGAGTTGCAGGAAAATAGAATCTGGCAGTTCTAATAGTTTTATTTGACTTTCAACAAGAGGTTAACAGGGAGGACTTGTAGTATTTTGTTGCTGAAATTTTCATGTTATAAAATGCAGTTCACATCAAAATGCTCTGTCCCTACATAATGCCTTTGGCTCACAACTCAGTAACTGAGAGCGTTCCTATCTGCCCATGTGATAATGACAAAGACACTTAATCTCTCACCTTGGGCTCCTCAGCTGGAAAGTGATAAGCCTGAACTTACTCATAAAATCAAGGAAGTGGTGAGAAATAGCTACTACACACCATACATCTTATATTAAAAAAGATATGAATGTACTGTGGATTGAGCCAATGTCCTTTCCTTAGCCAGAGAAAAGTCACAGAATACTTAATGGAAATAGACATAGTTCACCGGGTAATGAAACTCTAAGTTTAAAGTGATAACCATGCAATTATATTCTTCTTTAAAAAGGGGGGAGAGGGGGCCTCCTTGGTGGCATAAGGGAATAAGATGCAACCTATGAAGCTATCCACAACCACTGTAGCACGAGTTCGATCCCTGCCAGGGAGTTACCCACATGGTGCAGCAGACCTCTCCTGACTCGCCTGCTGCTCCCCTCAGCAATGTATTTCAGTCAATCTGCCTGTTCTGTTCCCCCCTCAGTCTCTGGTGAATCCTCTGATCCTCCACACCTCTGGCCTGTACCCCAGTTCTTGTATGTATAAATAAATAAATCTTTAAAAACAAAACAAAACAAAAAACCCCACAGATTGGATGAGGCAGCAATTCTGCCAACTGCCATTTTCTTTACAAGCCAACCCAACATGGCTTTTGATGCCAAACACCTGATTGGATATAGATTTGATGATGCTGTTGTCCAATCTGATATGGCACTTCATGGTGGTAAATGATGCAGGCAGGGCCAAGGATGAAGTAGAATACAAGGGAGAGACACAAAGTTTCTATACATAGGAAGTATTATCTATGGTTCTGACAAAGATAAAGGAAATTGCAGACTGTACCAAAGCTGTTGTGTCAGTACCACTTTCTCTAATGACTCTCAGCATCAGGCCACCAAAGATGCTGGAACTATTGTTGGCCTGAATGTACTAAGAATCATCAATGAGACAACTGCTGATGCTATTGCCTATGACTTAGACAAAAAGGTTGGAGCTAAAAGAAATGTGTTGATCTTTGACCAAGGAGGTGACACTTTTGATGTCTCAATCCTCACTATTGAAGAAGGCATTTAAAAAATATATTTTATTTATTTATCTTTGCATAGAAGAATGGGGGTGCGGGCCAGAGGTGTGGGGGTAGGGAGGGAGGCTTCACCAGAGACAGAATGGGGAGCAGAGCAGGCAGATCTACTGAAATACACTGATGAGGGGAACAGCAGGTGAGATAGGAGAGGTCTGCTGCACCATGTGGGTTAGCTCTCTGGACAGAGATTAAACTCAGGTCATTGCAGTGGCCTTCACAGCGGCTGTAGTGCTGAAACTGAACCCCTAGGCTACCAGGGAGGCCTGAAGAAGGCTTTTTTGAGGTCAGATCTACAACTGGAGACACTCAGATGAAGAATTTGACCACCATTTTATTCCAGATTTCACACTCAATCATAAGATAGACATCATTGAGTTCGAGAGGACTGTCCATCGCCTCCATACTGCCTGTGAGCATGCTAAGTACAAGCTCTTGACATAGCTAACTTTGTAAACTTACTTATGGTGGTTCAGTAATAAGTAGTGCCAAAAGGGATGTCAATTGAAGGAGGAGCTATGCAACATTAAATCAAACAGATCAAACAGAGACCGAGCACTGTGCCAAAGACCCACGGGAAATGCTTTAAAATTGTTTAGTGCAAATCTGAGTTGATGATTAATGTGGGGTTGTAAAACAGGCCTAGGATGGGGCCTCCCCGGTGGCGCAGTGGTTGAGCGCTTGGCTGCGAAGCTGCCTGCAGCCTCTGCAGCACTGGTTCGATCCCTGGCAGCCGGCAAGTGTCCCACATGGCACACAGACCTCTCCTGCCGCACCCCGCTGCTCCCCTCAGCAGTGTGCTTCGTCAGTCTGCCTGTTCTGCTTCCCCACTCTGGCTCTGGTGAATTCTCTCACCCTCCCATGATTCTGACTGTACCCAGTGCTTGTATAAATAAATAAATAAATTTAAAAAAAAAAAAAAAAGGCCCAGGTGTTCCTGTTCAAAAGGTTGATTGGACCTATGTGGCTGAGTCCAGCCTCTTCCCTTACCTTTAACCATCTACCAGAAAGTCAACATAAGTTCTTTTCTAGCACTCAGGTAAGACTGATTCACTCTAAGAAGAAATAAACTTCTTTATCTCCATTACCAGTGCCTTTTTGAAAAATGTAATGCTGATTTGTTTTGTGGTACCTTGGACTTGGTCGAGAAAGCTCTTCAGGATGCCAGGCTAGGCAAGTCCCAAATCCATAATATTGTCCCGGTGGGTGGTCCTACACAATTCCCCCAAATTCAGAAACTTCTTGTAAAGGGCAGGAATGGACACAGTGCAGGTTTTCTGATCCCATGCAGACCGGGTAAAGGAGGAATCGGAGTCCTCAGTGGCTTTTTGCAGGCTTTTATTGGGATCTACCTGGTACACAGCAGGCAGGGATGCTGGGGGGCCAGGAGGCTGGCAGTCCTCCCAGCCCCCAGCAAGTCTTCACTCTATCTGGGCTCTCTGGCGTTCTCTGCTTCTCTCTCGGCTTCTGCTGCTTCTTTCTCGGCTTCTCTTTCAGCTTCTGCTGGCGTCCCTGTGATGCCGCTCTTAAAAGCCCAGTCTCAGCCCAGGTGAATCCCACTACCTATGCCCACACCCTACTCCAGGTGCCCGCCATCAGGCATGCATTCAGGACCGCAATGATCCATCATCTATCCTGATGGAGGGAGGGCAGAAAAGCCTGACATTTTTCCTTACCCTACACTTCTACAGGACTTCTTTAATGGTAAAGAACTGAATGAGAGCATCAACCCTGATGCAGCCATTACTTATGGTGCAGTTGTCCGGACAGATATCCTATCAGGAGCTGAGTTTGGAAATGTTTACAATTTGCTGTTCATGGATGTTACACTCCCTTTTCCCTTGACATGGAAACTACTGGTGGAATCATAGCCATTTTCATAAAGCACAATACTACAATTCTTACCAAGCAGACACAGACCTTTATCACCTACTCTGGCAACCAGATTATTCAGGTTTATGAAGAAAGTGTGCTAGGACCAAGGATAACCACCTACTTGCCAAGTTTGACCTCATAGGAGGTCATGTCTCCTGCACCCTGTGGTGTTACTTAGATTAAGGTCACTTTTGATATTGATGTCAAGATTATCCTGCTGTGGGTAAGGGTATAGGAAGAGAGAATAAGATCATAATCACTAATGACAGGGCCTTTTAAAAAGGAAGACATTGAGTATCCCGGAAGCTGAGAGTACAAAGCTGAAGAGGAGAAGCAGCGGGACAATGTGTCTTCCAAGAATTCCCTTGAATCTTATGCCTTCAACATGAAAGCAACTGTTGAAGATGAGAAACTTCAAGGCAAGACCAATGATGAGAACAAACAGATGATTCTTGGCAAGTCTAATGAAATCAACTGGTTAAATAAGAACCAGACCACAGAGAAGGAAGAATTTGAACATCAGCAGAAAGAGCAGGAAAAAGTCTGCAACCCTATCATTAGCAAGCTTAGTCAGTGCAGGTGGCATGCCAGGGGGGATGCCTGGGGTTCCCCTGGGGGTGAAGCTCTTCCATCTGGTGCTACCTCCTCTGTTCCAGGCACAGGCCTAGAATATACTAAACATTCAAATGATATTTAGTTTCCTTTGTTGATAAACGATGGTAGCAAATGGAAAGGTCAGATGTTACTTTAACAAGAAAACATTCAAAACATTTTTAGTTAATGCCACAATTTCATCAAGATCCTCCTAACTCATATACTTCAGTACATCAGGACTTCAACCCAGTCAGTTCTACCCAAGACAAACTTTGCTAAATCGCTTATTTTATCTGTCACTTAAATGCCCAAGATCTTTGATGTTTACTGTGGCATAGAATAAAATTCAAATTGCTTCACTAATCATTTGAAGTTATTCCCAAATTAACTTATACAGCAAGCAGGCTGCTACTCATATGCTCTGTTTTATGAATTCTCCAATCTAATTCTCTTTTTTTCCACTCTTCAGAACATGCCCCTGTTTACATGCTGCTGTCATTAAATCCCCCAAGTACAGAATAACCTTCCCTACCTTGTATGTGTTTTCAAATGTCCCCTATATTTGTGAACTCAGCCTTAGCCCACCTCTTTTTGAGGATTTTATTATCATGTTAGCTCCCAATAGTCATCTTATCCTCTAATATCCTATAGCTCTTCTTACTGAGAGCATGTATTTATGTGTGTACATGCCTGGCCCCATTATACCATAGTTTTCTTTAGGGCAAAGGTCCAATTACTTGATATAATATTGGTAGAGGAAAGGATAGAAAATCTAAAGGAGGAAATCTAAAGGTTTCCTGACTAAACCTGACTCACTAAAGGAGGTGGGGGGGAGAGGGGATTAATGTGACCATTAACCCAGCTATAGAAAACAACATCCTTAGGAGCCAGTGCCTTATCACAAGGCCTAAGACCCAAGTAGGTATCAGACTGCTGTAGGGAGCACAGACCTGAGGATAAAGATATGGAGACTAAGCCCATCCTGGAATCTCTGGTCCCTTTTGGATTCTGCATGGTTGTCCAAAATCAGCAGCAAACAGGCCATTCCACAAAGTAGTGAGCCCCTCCCACAGAGAAAAAGACTATCAGTGCAGTCTCTGCACTGGCACAGGGCAGCAGTGCTGCCCACCTGTGACTATGCAGGTGTTTCTTTTCACCAACTCTCTGTCCTTCTGCAGGGCAGCAGCTTCCTACCTGCCCGTGACCTGTACCATGCCAGGCTTCTCCTCACTGACCTCCCTAAGCAGAGGAAGTTCTCCTCAAGGCCGCCTGCCTGCAACCATGCAGGCCTCTTTTAGCAAAACTGTCCCTTTTGGGGCAGCTCTTCCTGCCTCCTTGTGTCTATGCAAGTGTCCTTTATTCTTCTGTCCCCTTATCCTAATAGGACCCCACACTCCAAACCCACAGACTCAAAAAATGACATCAATATTATATTTATTATGCATCTATTCAGAGCTAAGCATTGGTTAGCTCTGTGACCTCATGTTCCAATTTAAAATATTTTACCTGACAGAGGACCTACAGAGTATGATGAGAAAGGATTGGTAAAAAAATTAAAAATGGAAAATAATAATTTTATTTTATTAAAATATGTATTTATTTATTTGATTTATTTTTGTGTGGAAGGACTGGGGTGCAGGCCAGGAGATAAGGGGATGAGAGGAGTCACCAGAGACAGAGTGGGGAGCAGAACAGGCAGATCTACTGAAATACACTGCTGAGGGGAGCAGCTGGTGAGACAGGAGAGGTCTGCTGTGCCTTGTGGGTTAGCTCCCTGGCCAGGGATCGAACTCAGGCAGTCTGGGTGGAAGGGATGAGACTTAATCCCTAGGCCACCAGGGAAGCCTGAAATAATTACTTTAAAAGGCGCAATATGAAATCAATCTCATATGTTTGTCTCCAGGCCTAAAAAGACCAGAATAAAAACTATATAATTAGTAAAAGTTATCATGTCCCAGACCCTCTTAAGGAACGTAGTCTTTTAAAAAGTTTTTCTCTTTGACACTAAAGACCTCCAAAAATTAGTGAAAACTATGGGTCCTAAGTTATAAAAAAGATAACACTTTTAATACAGTCATTTGAATTTAGGTGCAATATTTTTTTTTTAATTTTAAGGCTACATTGTGTATGATCTAAAACTTTCTTTGAATTGATTAATTTACCATATTTTTACCCATGTGGGTTGGACTATTTTTTCCTAGCAGACAAATAGCTAATGAAAGATCAGATTAAATCTAATGAATTTAGTGCAGGATCTAAAATGGGATAAATACACAGGGAGGTACATTCATATTGTTGTCATTTTTGGAGTCTGTGGGTTTGTGGTGCGGGGTCCTTGGGTTCACTCTGGGAAAGGTTTCACCAGAGCTCCCCTTTCAGCCACACACAGTGAGTTTCCTGGCGAGTTTCTCCAGGAGACAGAGACATTAGTTATATTTAAAGGGCAGGTTTATTTGTGAAGGGATAAACAGTTAAAGACACTTGCATAGACACAAGCGGGCAGGAAGAGCTGCCCCAGAAGGGACAGGTTTGCTAAGAGAGGCCTGCACGGTTGCAGGCAGGCGGCCTTGACAGGTCACGGGCAGGCAGGAAGGCTACTGCCCGGCAGAGTAAGGGAGTGGGTGAAAAGAGGTACCTGCATAGTCACAGGTGGGCAGTGGGAGTGCTGCCCCGAGCCTGTGCACACACTGAACTGATAGAGTCTTGTGTTTGGGAGGGGCTCACTCCTTGTGAGCTCTCAGTTGGTTGCTGATTTTGGATAACTATGTGGAATTTGAAAGGGACCAGAGATTCTACAATGGGTTCAATCTTCATATCTTTACCTTTGGATGCACCCTCAGATACCTGCTCGGATGTTATGCTTTGTAATCTAGGCCTAGTTTCCTAAGGATCCTGGTTCCCATAGCTGTGTCAATGGCTATGCTAATCTCTTCTACCCCACCTCCTTGTGCGAGCCAGATTTCTGGTCTGTGGCGCACCTCCTTTTCAGTTTTGTTTTTTTTTTCTATTCTCGTCCTCCATCAGCACTAGTGGGTCTAATCTTGGGTGAGATTTTTTTTTTCCTTCCCTTGCCTGATTCTGTGCCTTGTAATGACTGCTCCCCAGTCCTGTGACTCCTTGTTGGTGTCACCTAGTAGGGTGCACTGGCAAAGGATTAGAAAACTGAGGGAAGGGCCTCCCTGGCAGTGCAGCGATTGAGTGCTGGGCTGCGAGGCTGCCCACAGCCTCTGCAGCACCGAGGGTCCCACATGGCCTGCAGACCTCTCCTGCCCCGCCCGCTGCTCCCTTCAGCAGTGTACTTTGTCAGTATGCCTGTTCTGCTCCCTGCTCTGGCTCTGGTGAATTCTCTCACCCTCCACGTTTCTGACTGTACCCAATGCTTGTATAAATAAATAAATAAATCTTAAAAAAAAAATGAAAAGAAAAGAAAACTGAGGGAAAAAGAAATCAAAGTGAAATAATCACTTCTTGCCTGTTCCCCACCATGACACTCACCCTGCCTCCCACTGCAGTTTGGAGGGAGTTAAACTGCCATAGATATCTCTACTTCCATGTCCAGTCCCTCTCTCCTTGCCCCATCTCCTTTGTCTTTGAGGTTTAGCAGAGACTCCTCTCTGGGAAATGGACCACTATAAAATCCATTTCCTCAGGTGCAGGACAGACTCAGTGTTCCAAGATGCAAGTTACAGGCTTCAGCGCATGAGGGGATTTGCAGTGCAAAGAGGGATACAATGACAATTTCGGAGAGAAAACAACCCTGGGGATCGAATGGGGACTTTGGGAGCAGGCCCCAAGTCTGAGGACTTCAACCAGTCTCTTTCTCTGTTCTCGTCATTTAATGAGGAAAGAATTCAACGTGGAGTCCAGAGTAACAGAAAAGCAAGACATTTATTGATAGACAAGAGGAAGGACAGGAAAAGTCTCTGGGCAGAGAAGTGTCCCTAAAAGCAGTAGTTTACGTAAGTATAGTGGGCAAGGAGTGCCTCTTGACGTGTCTCCTGCTGATTGGTTGGTACCCGTGGGGTCTCCTAGGTTACTGAGGCCTACTGAGTTTCCCACATTACCTGGCCTTGCCTTCTTGAAACTAGCTTTGGCCATAGCTTTAGCATTGCATTATTGTGTTGGTGCTCTGAACATTCCACATTTAATTGGATTGGGGGGGCACTCTCCAGGTACCCACTGATTGTTCTGTTTAGTAAATGGGTTTGGGGCTTGGGGCACCTTATTCTTACCTAACTACCTGTACCCATTTTCTCATTCACTAAGGAGAGACAATCCTCAGAATGTATTCATTGTTTACCTTGTGAATGTGGCACTTCCACAGCGGGTGGGGTACTCTCCTATTATGTAGTGTCATTAAGAAATCAAATGAATGAGGGCCTCCCTGATGGTGCAAGGGGTTAAGACGCAACCTGTGAAGCTGTCTGTAGCCTCTGCAGCACGAGTTCTATGCCCAGCTGGCCAGAGAGTAACCCACATGGCACAGCAGACCTCTCCTGACTTGCCCGCTGCTCCCCTCAGCAGTGTACTTTGGTCAATCTGCCTGTTCTGTTCCCCACTCTGTCTCTGATGAATCCTGTCACCCCCTCGCCCCTCCACACACATATCTCTGGCTGTACCCCAGCTCTTGTATGCATAAATAAATAAATCTTAAAAAAAGAAAGAAAATGAATGAAATATACCAACTCTGGAGAGTGCTCATGGCAAGGTAGTGGCCACTCAGTTGGGTTTTCTGTCCAGAGCTTGGTGGTTATATTTTTAGACTGACTTGTATTATGCATTAGTAAAATCATTGATAAATACAATGATAAAAGAATAAAATAATAGATTCTGGATTTAAATTCATCCTCTAGGGCCTTACCAGTGGCGCAGCAGTTGAGCGCTGGGCTGCGAAGCTGCCCGCAGCCTCTGCAGTGCTGGGTCGATCCCTGGCCACCTGTGTGAGGGTCCCACATGGCGGTAGACCTCTCCTGCCACCTGCTGCTCCCCTCAGTGGTGTATTTCATCAGTCTGCCTGTTCTGTTCCCCGCTATGGCTCTGGTGAATCCTCTCACCCTCCCTCGCTTCTGACTGTACCCAGTGCTTGTATAAATAAATAAATTAATTAAAAAAAAATAAATCCATCCTCTATAGGAGGATTTTAAGGAAGAATGACAGAAGTACAAAATAAAAAGGAGCAGCTCAAACCAGTATATTCATGACCAAATCATTGCACAATGAAAGGAATCAGTGAATGCATACAAATAATATATTTTCTCTGATTCTATGGATGAAACATAGACATGATTGATTGTGCTAGTACCAGTGACCATCTATAAGAGCTGCATCATTTTCCCACTTCTTTGAAATAATAGCTAAAGGCACTATGTGAACATTTTGCTTGGGGGTAAAAGGTAGAACTTGTTTGTTTATAAATTATCCATTGTAAAGGAATGAATTTTGAGATCTTGAATCTAGCTTTATATCTCAGACACTGTCCCATGAGTGCAAATGGAGCTCTGCCTTTCTAGAATCTAACCTTCCATCCATATGAGTCTTAATAGAAATTAAAATAATAACAATAATTATAATAATTATTAATGAAAGGTAAATAATATATATGTATAATTCTATTTAGCTTTCAAAATGTTTTCTCATATATTGTCTATTTGATTTTCTTTTTTTATATTTTAAAAGGACAGATTTATTAGGAAAAGGAGAAAGAAAATGCAGGAGAGGCTCCTACAAAGTCACAGGTGGGCAGGAGAGCTCTATTTGATTTAATAACGATTTGCTTCCTTTCAAATTCCAATTTTTTTAAGATAGCATCATTAAATTTTCAATTCATTCTCACATTTTTCAAGTTATTATAAGTGGTAGGAAGTTTCCTTCTTGAGCAATGTTGTCTCTTTTCTGCAGATTATTATAGTTCGTGTTTTCATTATTAATATCTTCTATATCTTGTACAATTTTGGGTGGCTCTTTGGATATGAAAATTATGTAGGGAAACTGAATTTTCACTTTATATTGTGGTCCTTGTTTTTAATTTTCTTGAAATGAGGTTATGAGAAATATTCTATATTTGAAAGTATTTTATCTTTCAAAAATACTTGATCTCTTTGTAATATAAAATGGAAAATTATTGATAATATGCCAGGGACACTTGATGTTCAATATTTATTTGACTTTTTCAATTACATTATTCTGCTATATATTTGTATAACACAGAATAGAGAAGCTGTCTTAACACACCATTTGCTAAGTCAACATAACTTTAGGTGTGACTCACCATTGAAAATAAAGAATGGTTTTGTGTCTCCTCCATTCAAATACCCTTCCTTGATTCTTCCACAAAGATGCTTGGGGTTTTGAGTATCTAATCCATGTATTTTCGGGGCAGCCCTTGGTCCCCTGCAATTCTGAATTTGGCCACTAGATGGCAGGGCTGACCTGTAATTTCTCTTAGCATAAGATGGTGCTTAGCACATAGGGGACTCCTCTCTCTTATCAGGGTTCCTTGGAAGGCATGCAGAGCAGCCTGGCAGGACAGAATCCCCCTCCCAGCCATCCTACTTCTCTTTAAACAAGGAAGTCAACTGGCAGCCAGGTGTTCCTTGGTCGATCCAACTTGCTTGCCCTGAATCTCCCCTGTGTCTGCTCCCCCACCTGTCACAGAAAGCTCTCATTGTTGGTCCCCTTTCTGTCAGAGGAGTTCTTTTCTCAAATACTGGGGTCCCATACACATGTCAGTGAGCCTTCAAACATATTTATTTTATAAGTCTTTCCTCACGCCCCTTTAACGATTAGATGATTAAGATCCACAAAGAGAAAGTCACTGCCTAACTATTTCTAACTTCCTACTCCAGAGACATGATTATGGGGTTGGTCGGTTCCCCCGACCTAAGTGGGATTATTATTCAGCTCAGGCTGCCATATAAAAGGCCCCAGGCTGTATGTGTACATGTGGGGGAATTAAACAATAGACACTTAGTTTATCATAGCTCTGAATGCAAAAAGTCCAAAATCCAGTACCAGCAAGGGTTGGTTCCTAATGGCCTCCCTGCCTGGCTGTAGATACCTGGCTTCCTGCTCATGCTCTCGTGTGAGTGCCTGGGAGAGGATGGTCTCAGGTGTCTCCTTCTCTTTTTATAAGGATGCCAGTTCTGTAAGAATAGGACTCCATCCTTGTGACCTCATTTATTTTTAATTACTTCCTCAAAGTCCTATTTCTAAATCTGGTTACACTGGAGGTTAAGTTTTCAACATATGAATGGGGAGGGTGCACATGATTCAGGCTAGAACAGTGAATGTCTTAAATCTGGAACAGGCTGGGACAGATCTGTTATTCCTGAGCAAAAGGAAGCCCAGAGTCCGCATCTGAGCCGAGAACAACCCAGGTTTCCACCCTTTTGCCCATCTAGCTCTGAACCTCTCCCATGAGGCTTGTTGGATAAATCCCCAAAGTTGTACATGCAGACAGAGAGTGAGCACAGGACTTCTGTGGATGCACGTGGACACGAACATGTGGAAACATATATTGTGCTAGCATCAAAGGACACTTGGCTCCATCCTTACTCTTCAATATATGCTCTGTGATAATTCAGGAAATTCCTCCTTTGAAAGTGAGCATTTCTCCTTAAAAGTGAGCCCCATAAGCTTTCCCACTAGATGGCATCAGAGAGAAGCTGCAGAAAAATAGGCTCCTGCAGTTTCTGAAAGAAACCTGGAGGGTAAGATCACCCTGGGGAGCTGTACCCCTGCTGTGGTTGGAATGTGTCCTCTCTCAGTGAGGCAGTGATCTGGCAAGTTTGGCCTGCTCTCATCACAATCTTCATGTTCTTCTGGCAGGGAAACCTGGCCTGAGGCTTCCTACCCACATCTCTGCCCAGATTCCCTGTTTGTCCTTTGCACACAAGCGTGCCGCCCGCAGTCCTCCAGACACTGCCCCACTCGAGACCAGATACTGAGCTCCAGGTCAGCAGAAACACTGCCACCAGCAGCTAGGCCTTCTCCCTGTGCTCCGGATGTTGATTCCTCTTTGACCATTGACTGAAGAGCCGCACTGGCTGGTCAGCGAACACAGATCTTAGCCAGCCATTGGATTCAACTATACCTTCTCCATGAGGTCAGCACCAAGTGTTCTTAGATCCTACAGTTGTTCTTTATCCTAGTTAGTTGTTCAAAACGCCCCCTGTGCTTCACTGTGGGGTGTTCATCTCCTGACTCTTCCGGAGCTGTGCTCATGTGGTCACAGACGGGGACATGTAATATCAGGAAAGGTATAGACCATATTCAGATACACCCCTACCCCCAAACACTACACATGCAAATAATTGCTCATGCACACACACACACACACACACACACACTCAAATCCAAGAGCACAGTGTGAAATTTCAGGTGACCAAATTAATTCTGCAGTTGATCCATTCTTGTAAAATCTGCTGTGTCCATGGTTTTAGAGGGTATCAGGACAACTGCCTATATATTAGAAAAGTTTATGAAACATTCTTGATTTTCTCCTCCAAACCTCCAGTTGAGCCTAAGTTTGGCTAATACAGGCAGTTGATTATAAGTATCAACAGGCAGAAAATGTGCAAAAAGCTTCTGTTAACTCCATGCATTTCTGACCTTCCCTAAATTCCTTAATTTTTAACTGTCACAGAAAAGAGGGTTTGATCCCATTGGTTAGAAACCAAGCATTAATTAGGCCATTAGCTGGGTAAGCCTCAAAAAGTCAGGGTCTCTTGGCACTGTCCAGTTGTCCAATGTCGATGTGGTGAGCTGCCATCTCTGTTTCTTCCAGTCTTCCTTGTTTGGTTTCTGGTGATGAAGTTGGTGATTAGGCATAAGGCACCTTCTGTCTAACTCACTTGTGTGTGCTCTTTTATCTCTAATAGTCTAAAATTCCCTCTTCGAACCCTCCAACTTCCATTTCTTCAGGTGACCAGCCTGGAAGTCTCTCACTCTGCTCTCCCACTTCTCAGCTGTGTACTTCACTGGTAGTCTCACTATTTTATCCATCTTGATAGGGGGCAAAGATGTCCTGAGCAAACTCCATACAGGCTTTGTGGACTCCACCCCCACGACACTGGGAACTACAAAACCCATGATCACCAAAGGGAAGGTTGCGAGGACCTGAGGGCGGAGTTAAGCAACTAGGCTCTGGTGGTTTGGGTATTTAACAGGCCATGTGGCAGGGGGTGGAGGGGGGGTCCACCCTCTTGGCCACGAGGCATGCTAGGTTTTTGCCAGCTTGGCGGGTCATTGGGATTCCAGGTCAGTGGAACAGGTAGGACGCATTTACGAACTTATCTCCCTCTTTTTCTCCCTGAGTTATTCATTTCCCATTTCCCCTTCCCTTGTAAATAAACCTTTAATCAACCTTTTTACACAAAAATGTCTGCAGTTCAGCATTAAGTCCCCTTTAAGTGCACAGGTGAGGACCTACAGTCAGGCAACCCCATTTTATATAAGGGTTTGCCCCGTAACAATCTGATATGCGGGGTTTTTTCTGCTTCACCAAACAATTATCTGACTCTAGCTGGGTGTCCTACAATTAAAATTTAATTCCGATATCACTACCTGAAGCTGGCATTGCAACCCAAAGGTTAATAGCTCAGTTCTACAACACTGCTTCTTCTTTCTTCTGCCAATTCAGATGCAAATGGCAAGTCCAGGTTCTCTCCGTGCTTCCAGTGAAACAATCAAAGGTGCTGACCCCTTTCTGGGCTACCATTAATCACAACAACCACCTCACAGAACTCGGAGAAAAATGCACTTATGCTTACCAGGCTGTTATACCAGGATGACTCATGAAAAGTTAGATGGAAGAGATGCATTACATAGGCAAGACTGATTAAATCATCAACCATCTTGACTAAACTCAATTATGAGCCCCTCTCTCCTAATAGACCAGAGAGACTGAAAGTCCCAACCCTATAATCATGCGATTTGTTCCCTTGGTAACCAGCCCACCTAAGGTTACCTGGGGGCTTTCCAGAAGTCACCTTATTCATACCAAAAAAAAAAAAAAAAAAAGGTAAGTAAACCTTTACCTCTCATCCCTGAGGACATTCTAAGGATTTTAGAATCTCTGTGCCAGGAACTTGATGAAGACCCGATAATATATTTCTTATAAATCACAACATCACAGCTCATTGTTTCAATGATTATATTGTTCATTTTAATCTTTCTATGTTCTTATCTATGTCACATCTTGCCTATGTCAGATGGCCAATATTTTCATGTATTTCTTTATGGATATTGATTGTACTTATTTTAAATTGCTGGTCAGTCTTTTCCAATGATTGTGAATCAATTGCTGTATGTTTTGATCCTTGTGTTTCTCTGGGGGTATGCTTGCCCCTCAGCCCCTCAGGCCTCTCCTCTCAGTGGTGAGTTCCTTCTCAGTGGGGGGTAGACTTCTAGGCCTCCTCTGCCAAACCCTCCTCTTTGTGGCTGAGAGACAAAGCAGACAGAGAGTGAACCCTGATGATAAGTCTCCCGGGTCCCAGAGACACATGAATGAGGTCAGTGGTTACCCTGTGCCATCACTCACCAAGAACAGGAAGTGGGAAAAGTCTCAGTTATTAAAGAGAAGCAGCCCCACAGGAAGGACCCTCTTGTGGGGATAATCCCCACTCTTCCAAGTGGGGACAGAGCAGAACAGGAGTGTGAATGTCTCAGAGGGATGTGAGATCTGAGACCCACATGAGTTCTGATTTTGGTGGCAAAGGGGCAGGTCCTCGCTGCCCAGCCTGCCTTTCCCCGAGGTCAGCACTCCACAGACAAGCTGAACTACATTGTGTGACATGGCCGTGGCAACAGCAGCCTATGAACCCCCTGCTAGAGCGTGCAGATGCTGGGAGTATGCACATTTGTCTCCTCTGAAAATAAGGCTCAGAATATTTTCAAAATTTCTGGGGGTTCGTGCATAAAAATAAGCGAGGAAGCAATAGCAGGAGATGAAATAAAGGATAGAGAGTTGGAGAAAGTAAGATTTTGGTCACAGTGGACACTTCGGCCAAGAAGAAATCCATCCAGTAGCTATCAGCAGTCTCCCAGCCACTTGGGGCCTTTGCTACTGACCATAGCCATTTTACAGAACTCCTCATAAAATGAGCTCATTCTGTTATGAAACACAAAGATCATCCCCAAATCATATCTGGACACAGATGAAATGGGTCTCTCTGAGAACCACAAAAATGCAAAGCACACTCCTCTCCTGGCTAACCGCTGCATCTGCCACATTTTTACAAAATGCAGTTTTTTTTCTTTCTCTATTTCTTTCTTCTTCTGGATAAAATTTATTAAGATGAGTCAATTATAGATTTGCTTCATCTTTCTAATGATATCTTACTCAAGACAAATACCCATTCTTTAAATTGCCCCACCTCCAAACCATCTAACACCAAATTATACTTGGCTAAATCCCATAAAATCCACACCGGACAGCTTGTTTCAGAGATGTCATATGCATCAATGTTGTATGCAATGTCCCTACTGTAAAGTGTGAAATTATAAAATAAGAGAGATTTTAGGGATGTTCCTGCTGGTCTTTGCCTGGAGAGCACTGATAGTTCCCAAGCACTATCTTTGTCCTACTCACATCTCTGTGGGAAAGCGAATATAATTCAAAATTTTATTTTATTCATTTATTTATTTCAAGATTTATTTTATTTATGCATACAAGAACTGGGGTGTAGGCTGGAGGTTCAAAGGATGAGAGGATTCACCAGAGACAAAGTGGGGAGCAGAACAGGTATATGTACTGAAATACACTGCTGAGGGTAGCAGTGTGCGAGACAGACAGGAGAGGTCTGCTGCGCCATATGGGTGAGTTCCCTGGCCGGGAATCGAAATCACAATGCAGCAGCTAGTGGTAGCTTGGTAACACTGAGACTTTAACCCCTGCACCAGTGAGGCCCAAAATCTTGTTTTATAGTTATACAAACATAGGCCCAGCCAGAATATCTGGTGAATCTAAGTTCATAGTCATGAACCTAAACCACCCTGCTGATTTCAAAATCTCAAGCCAAACCTCCCATAGGAGGTCTCCCAAGAACACTGCTTCATGAGGAGAGAAGGCAACTCATGGTCAGCTGGAGGAGTCACCTGGAGGCAGTGAAGGCCATCTCCCGCAGGCTGCCTTGGTGAGCTGTGCGCAGGGACAAGAGGACACTCCACACGTGGCACAGCTAAGGAGTAGTATCCTAGATCACACATGAGAAAACCAAAGATTTGAAGATAGAACTTGGTCAAGGTTACATAGCCCAGAAAGGAGAGCTGGGGTTCAGTCTGGGGCCAGAGGAAAGGGGCAGGGTGGGGCAGGCTGTCCTACAGATCGGAGACTCAGGCATCTCTGTAGTGTCTTGGATGGCTGGCAGAAGTACCAGAGTAAGGGCAGTGCCAGGGAGGACTTAAGGTCCAGAAAAAAATCTAAATTATGTTCAGAACACAAGTGCCTAGTGGACTTATCCATGAGGTGGAGTGCAAAGTGGGTAGTCAGGGGCTTATGAATGTGGAGAGGCTACTCAGTGCTGGGAGAGGCCTGCTGGAGGCTGTGGAGAGTAGGAAGGGGCTCAGAATAGGGCACCATCCAGGGCAGTGAGTCAACTGATGGACTAACTTCTCACCCAGATGCCCACCCTGTTCCTAATCCAGTTCCAGGAAATGTCAGGGTCTGGAGGGCACTTCCTGACCTCTGGACTGTGTTCAATAAAAACAAGCACTGTGATCAAGGTCATCACCTCCAGTGTGACCTAGAGTCAGCAACCTCATTTCATCTTCTGCCACTTTGGAGCAGGAACAAGGAGAAGATCTGGCTGCTAAGGAGCAGAGAATAAAGATTAATAAATTGTTTACAACCCTTTGAGTCCCTGAATCTCCTGGTTTCTATCGTTTTCTTTAGGCATGTGGCTCTGTAACAACTTGGAGTTTTTCCAGGCACAGGGGATAGGTCAACAGGATGTAAGGAAACCACACTTTCCACAAGCCTGTAATAGTTCAGTTGTAAGAGATCTGGAAGAGAATCTAATCCACATGCCTTCTGGCATTGGATCTTCACAGTACCCCCAACACGTGGCTCTGAAGACTCTGATGAGGCTCCCATGAGGGGCAGCCTCACCACCCCAAGCTAACATGACATTTTATAACAATTCAATTAGAGGGCCTCCCCGGTGGCCTAAGGGCTAAGTCTCAGTGTTATGAAGCTATCACCGGTCACTGCAATGACCTGAGTTCAATCCCTGGCCAGGAAGCTAACCCACATGGTGCAGCAGACCTCTCCTGTCTTGCCCGCTGCTCCCCTCAGCAGTGTATTTCAGTAGATCCACCTGTTGTGCTCCCCACTCTGTCTCTGGTGAATCCCTCCCCCTGACCCTCTGGCCTACATCCCAGTGGTTCTAAGCAAAAATAATAACAGTTCATTTAAAATGTTGCTCAGCAGTAAATAAATTTTGCTTCCTAGTTACCATTCAATCCCTTCTATTGATCACCAGCACACAGTTCAAAACGTTTACCCACAAGATACCCATTATCTCCCCCCATACGAAACCATTGTTCTTTTGCTTTGATTTCCTATTCAGTTGTATGGCAGCCAGATAGTCAAGTCAAATTTGTTTGTCCAGAGAAAGTTTTCTTTTGTTTACCATTTCATATGCAGCCAGTTCTCAAGGTCTGTCAATTATATTTTGTTGCTGTTTCACAAATGTGTCCATTTTCTTGATCTAGGTACTGTATCTGAATTCTGGCCACTTTCATCTGCTGATAATAGTAATTACTTCTTGAAAGGTTGATTGTATTTCTAGTCCTACACTCTTTCAATCCTTCACATGGTAGGGAGAGTAAGTGTTAAAAATTCTAATTTGATTATCACTCTTCCATTGTTATTCCTCCTATTGACCCTTGAAATAACTTTGTAGGTATTATCAACTGGCTCATTGATAGTTGATATCAATCAACTATCAATCTCATCTCTTATCACTTGGATCTCAGACTGTGAGTCAAGTCAGACTGAGTAGCATTGCATTGGGAACTTGCCATCCTTTTCTCACTTTCAAGTCATTGCACAGATTTTTCAAATTGTGGAATGAACTAAGCTCACAGCTTCCCTGAGACTCCTGTTAGAAATTTTTTCTTTTGAAATTTGTCTTTTTCTTTCAGTCTCACGTCTCACATAGAAGTTGAAAAAAATAATAAGGAGAGGGGCCTCCCTGGTGGCACAAGTAGCTAAGACACAACCTATGAAGCTATTCACAGCCACTGCAGCACAAGTTTGATCCCCGGCAAGGGAGCTACCCACATGGCGCAGCAGACCTCTCCTGTCTTGCCCGCTGCACCCCTCAGGAGTGTATTTCAGTAGATCTGCCTGTTCTGCTCCCCACTCTGTCTCTGGCCTGTGCCCCAGCTCTTGTATGCATAAATAAATCTTAAAAAAAAATAAAGAGATCTTCTACATTCTTCATCCATCATTCATCAACGATAGGATGGTGTAGGGTAAGTAAAAGTATCAGGCTTTTCTGCCTTCCCACCATATCTGATGGCGGACACCTGGAATAGGTTGTGGGCATATGTGCGTGGATACACCTGGGCTGAGACTACTGGGCTTATAAGGGCAGCGCCACGGGGATGCCAGCAGAGCAGAACAGCAGAATGAAAGAGAACCAGGAGAAAGAGAGCAAAAGAGACCGGACCAGACCAGAAGGAGAAGAGAGAAGCAGAGGCCACAAGAGAGCGCCGGAGAGCTCAGAGAGAGAGAAGACTTTCTGGGGTCTGGGAGGCCTGCCAGCCTCCTAGCTCCCCCCACCCCACCCCCCCACCTCCCTCGGTCATGTACCTGGTAAATCCCAATAAAAGCCAGAAAAAGCCAACGAGGGCTCCAGGACTCTCTCTTCCTTTACCCCGTCTGCTTGGGTCATAGAAATCCTGCACTGTGCCCTTCCTGCTGCTACATATGGTATCCTTTCAAATGAGGAAACTGGCATTAGAACAATATAACAATAAGATACAGAAGTTATTTGGATTTAACCATTATTTTTTTCTTGATGTACAGTTCTATGAGATTTTTTTTTTGCTGTCATAGGTTTGTGTAACCACCACAATCAAGATATAGGACTGTTTCATCATCCAAATGAATCTTTCCCATTGTACACCTTTATTGTTATACCATCTCTACGCCCCTAATCCCCGCCAACCACTAATCTTCCAAACACTCATCTGTTGTTCATTATTATAATTTCATCATTTAATAAAATTATATAAAAAGCACACAATTTACAAACATTTGAGATTATATTTCTTTTACTCAATATAATACTCTTGAGACTCATCCATGTTAAGTAAATCAGTCATCTGTCCACTTTGTTCTATGAGTTTTCTATTGTATGGATGAATTTACCACAGTTTATCCATTCCCTTGTTAAAGGACACTTGGATTACTTCCTGTTTTCTTTTTCTTTTTCTAGTGAAAAATGAGGCTTCCAAAGTGTGTAATGCATATACAGTGGACTATTACACAGGCCTGAAAAAGGACAAAACTTCTGATAAATGCTGCAACACGGATAAACCTTAAAGACTTGCTAAGTGAAATAAGTCAGCCACAAAAAGACAAACACTGTATGATTCCACTTGTATGAGGTCCTTAAAGTAGTCAAAATAATAGAAGCAAAATGTAGAACAGTCAGTAACTGGGGTGGGACTGGAAATTGGGAGTTGTTTAATGAGTACAGAGTTTCAGTTAGGAATCAGTCTTAGAGACAGATGCTTAACAATGTGAACACACTTAATACTAATAAATTGTACATTCATGGTCAAAATGGCCAATTTTATGTAGTATATATTTTATATATACACAATGAAAATATAAGATTAAAATAAATGACTAAAGGATAATATGCAGTATAAGTAGTGAGAGAAAAAAATGAAGCAAATTAAGAGGAAGAGAGTGGCTAGGTAAAGTGATCAAGACAGGTTTCTCTGATACAGAGATATCTGAAAAAAAGAAAAAAGAACCAGCTGGTGATACACCAGTGGGGATGTCCAGGCAGGATAATGGTGAGCATGGAGCCTAGGGCAAGAGTGCTCTTGGTGTATTAAAGGCTTCAAAGAGTCTTTTGAGCCTCCATGGAAAAGTATGTGTGCACATGTGCATGCCTGTGTGTATGGTTGGTATACATAATAAACGTGTGTATGTGTGAATTCATGGGTTTCTTTATGTTTCTCTGTTGGAAGCAAGGATCTTGGCATGACAAACTTTGTGAGCCCACTTATGGTGGCTCAGAAATGAGTAGAGTAAAAATGCTTGTCCACTTAAGGAGGAACTATGCAGTATTAAAACAGACAGTGACCAAACACTCTGCAGAGACCCCTGGGAAATACCTTAAAAGTGTCTCTAGTATAATCCTAAGAGTTAATTATTAATCTGGGGTTAAGAGTTGCTTATTAATCTGGGTCTATGCTGTCCCTGTTCTTAAGGCTGTTTGGACTCCCTGTGGTTGAATCCAGCCTCCGCCTCACCTTTAACCATCTAGCAGGTCAGCATCCCTGTCAGTGCTGTCCTGCTCTGCAGAAGACCCAGTAAGTCACTTCTAATGAATGGATCTAGGGTTCTAGGTCAAATATCCAGGAGGTTGACTTGACCTTGGAGGTCAAGAGAAAACTTTTAGGTGGGAGGTAGCAGGCCGATTCTATGCTGGGGTGTGGAGGTATCTCTGCTAATAATGCAGTGTCTATAACTTTCCTGATGATTTACAAATGAGACTGCCTGAATTTACAAAGAGACTCATGGAGGGAGGAATAGACCCACAAGGCTGGGCTGCAGACATATTCTGAGGAGGAGAGTTTGTTTTTTTTTTAAAGATTGATTGATTGATTGATTGATTGATTGATTGATTTATACAAGCACTGGGTACAGTCAGAAGCACGGGAGGGTGAGAAGATTCACCAGAGCACAGTGGGGAACAGAACAGGTAGACCAACGAAATACACTGCTGAGGGGAGCAGCGGGCACTGCAGGAGAGGTCTGCGCACCATGTTGGACCCTCACTGGGGGCCGGGGATTGATCCGGTGCTGCAGAGGCTGTGGGCAGCTTTGCAGCCCAGCGCTCAACCACTGCGCCACCAGGGGAGGCCTGAGGAGGAGAGTTTTGAAGGACAAATGAAATGTTAGGATTGAGAAACAAAAGGGAAAATCAAGAAAGGTGTCTTAATTGCCAATAGTTTAGACTCAAGAACACAGAGAATTCCTGCTAGGAAGGAGAGAAGGATTTGACTCCCTGCCAGGACAAAAGTAGTAAAAATTTTCCAGAAAAAATGCTGTCCTAGGCAAGTTTCTCTTTCTTGGGAAATAAAGTATAAAGAGGAAGCAAAATCAAGTTAATTCTTGACTGGGCTAGTGACTTCCTCTCTGGATCACCAGTCTGCAGCTTAGTGCCTTCAAATGTGCAAGTGTTGGCTCACTGGCCCTGGAAGGCAACAGACTCTCCAGATGGGAGGAAGGGATTCAGGTGGCAGGTGGACCCAAAGGGAAGAGGAGCTCCAACCGATTTCTGGGTCTCCATTTGCTCCCACCCCCTAAGCCAACTGGTAATGTATAGTCCTCTTTGCGCTGAAGGACACAGGAAATATACATTGATTGACTGAAATGGATAAAATGATCTTCCTTTTTCCCACACTAAGGTAAGGACCATGTCCTTGTCTTCATCACTTCCTCTCCTTCTCCTGAGTGTGGTGGCAGTGTCTTGCTCTGAAACACAAAAGTGTGAAAATGTTCCACAGACCTGCCCTGTGATGGCCTGTGGAGCTCCAGGCATCAATGGCTTCCCAGGAAAAGATGGCCATGATGGCGCCAAGGGAGAGAAGGGTGAACCAGGTACAACTTTGCTGGTCTGTCTCTGGCTCTTTGCTTTGCAGAGGGAATTGTCTGGAGATGTGACTAGGGTGACTACCTACTATTAGGTAGGTTGCATACTTTTAACTACATATTATAATTCAAAACAGAGATACAGCTCTGAATCTCTGGCACATAATATTTCCACACAAAAGGGGCGACATGTGGTCCCTCTCCCTGCTACAGAATTTGGCTTTCAGGAAAGGACATCCCTTGAGACTTAAGAGGACTTTCTTCTCTAGTTATTTGGGAGTGCAGTGGTTTAGAATAGTTGGCCGTGGGTCAATGTCCCTTTTCCTGGAAAAGGATTGGGCATCAAATTCTTGTAGATAAAGAGCAAGAACACATACACTGAATTGTTTCCTTTGTTCTCCATTAGGTCAAGGTCTCAGAGGCCTGCAGGGCCCTCCTGGAAAGTTGGGGCCTCCAGGAATTCAAGGGCTTGCTGGATTAGCAGGATCAAAGGGTCAAAAAGGAGACCCTGGAACATGTCCAGGTAAGGAACCTACCTCAGCAAGGTCTAAACAGAGAGAACTCAGGGTATCTACCCGGTGACAGGTGCCTGTGCCCCCTCTGCTGCTTCAGAAGATGGAACTCTGTTTCCAAACACAATTAATACCCCAAGGTCTGCTCCAGGGCTGCTATCAGTGTCTAAATATTGACTCACAAACCTTTCAGGGCCAATCTCTAACCTGCACCTCTCTGAGAAACTGAATCCTGGTTTTTCATTTGAAAAAAATTCAATGTAAGACTCTTGTCCAAAGAGAAGATAATAAGCATTGAAGTGTTGGACTTATGTCCATTTTCACAGCATCAGTATTTAAGTGGCATGTCTTTACTCCATAAGAAACAAATAAGAAACCACAGTCATTATTTTAAATCACAATTTTATGGATCAGCCAAGTCTTAGCGATCCCATTCATATGTCTGTGGTCAACTAATGATCCGCAGTGTCATTTACGTGTATGGCTATTGTTTGTTTGTCGGCTGGAGTGAGGAGGGTAATTGAGCCGCTGGTGTCTCATTATCCAGCAGGTTAGTCTGGGTTTTTCCACAGAGGTGATTACAGTTTCCCACAAGTACAACAAACTTCGTGAAGGCTTAGAACATCTTTACTAGCACTTCTGCCTTATTCTGTTGGTCAAAACTCACAAGACAAACCCATATTCGAGGAGAAGGAAAACAAATTCCGTTTCTTAATGAGAGAAGCAGTGCCCTACTGAGGCCATTCTGCCATTTGTTACACATGGCTTGCCTCGTACCCTCTCATCTTGGAAACACAAAAATCTTTTTTTTTTTTAAAGATTTATTTTATTTATACAAGAGCTGGGGTACAGACCAGGGGCACGTGAGGGTGAGAGGATTCACCAGAGACAGAGCGGGGAGCAGAACTACTGAAATGCACTGCTGAGGGGAGCAGCGGGCGAGACAGGAGAGGTCTGCCGTGCCATATGGGTATTTCCCTGTCTGGCCAGGAATCGAACCCGTGCTGCAAAGGCTGTGGACAGCTCCACAGCACTGTGTTCAACCTGCTGCGCCACCGGGGAGGCCCTGCACAAAAATCTTTTAATAGTAAATTTAATAATTAACAGAACAAACTTGGGGAAAAAACAAAACAAAGCAACAAAAGCAAAACTTTGCAAAAAACAAAACCTTATAAGTATTTAAGTCCATATTCAGTAGCTCATAATAATTTTCCAAGAGATTTATTGTATCTATGATAGAATTATTTGTTTGGAAAAAAATAGCAAAGAGCTTAGGTTATGGGGTGCTCTCAGGCTAGGTCATCAGAGTGGATATGTGTGCACATGTTTGTGGGTGTGTGCATAAAATTCACCAGTTGAAGAGTGATGTTTTGGTCTGAATGTTGGTCTGGATGTTTTGGTACTTCTCTTTCTTTTCAGTATTTTACATTAAAAAGCAAAGAGCAACATAAAACAAACAAACCAACCATTATATTTTATGTGAAAAAGTTCCCCATCCCCATATAGTTCTGAAACTTCATCACACTAATCATTTTTCACTTTGTTTTAACTTTCTAGATTGTAGTGGATCACCGGTTACTTCACAAATACAAGCTCTACAAGCAGAATTGGAGCTTATCAAAAAGTGTAAGCTTTCTTTCTTACCTTTCAGACAGCTTCAACTTTGGCAAGGTGGATAGCAACAAATACACATTAAAAATATTATTACTTCATAATATCGAGAGAGTTGTTTCTCATATTCTGATCTCATGTAATACTCATGACCACCACTGGTAGAAATAGTGGGAAAAGGATGTTAACTGTGTACTCAAACACACAGCTTTTAAGTGGCAGAGGTAGCTTACAAATTAAAACTGTCTGTTCTGGAGGCCCTAATTCTGTGCCCTGTACTCTCTGGATACTGAAAATGGGACCTGTGTCCCTTTGTTATGCTGATGTTGAGATCAGGCCATTATGGTTTTTATCTATCCCTTCAGGCCTAGGACAAATATTCTCAGATATTTTTGCTTTTTCTCAAGTTAATTTTGGGATAAATTCCAAATCTCAAATGATATGTTTTCCAGAACTCTAACACTAGAGGGCAAATATCTATATAGGTTCCTATCTATCTCTTCAAATCAGATCTAACAAAGAAAAAGCATGACACCCAGCTAAATTTGAATTTCAGATAAACAAAAAAATAATTTTTGTGTGTGCTATCAGTATGTCCCCCAATCTACCTGGGACATAACTACACACACACACACACACACACACACACACACACACACAATTGATTGGTCATCTAATTTCAAATTTATGTAACAACTCTATCTAGGTCTTTATCCAGAAAAATAATGGGTTGGGCTTAGACAAGTCAGTATCACCCACATTTTCTCATTTTAGGGCTGTTCTTCTCTCTGGGCAAAAAAATTGGGAAGAAGTTCTTCTTGAGCTATGGTGGAAGTATGCCTTTTGACAGAGTGAAGGCTGTATGCACCCAGTTCGGGGCCTCTGTGGCCACCCCCAAGAATGAGGCAGAAAATAACGCCATCATGCATGCAACCGGAGGAGATGCCTTTCTGGGCATCACAGATGAGAAGACTGAAGGACAGTTTCTGGATATGAAAGGAAATAAGCAGACTTATCTCAATTGGGAGGATGGTGAACCCAACAATGTTGGTTCTGGAGAAGACTGTGTGATGATCAAGACAAGCGGCAAGTGGAATGACATCTCCTGCTCCACTTCCATATTGGCAGTCTGTGAGTTCCCTGTTTGAGGAGGCATCACTCTCAGGCCCTCCTTGTCCCTTTACCTCATCCCATAGATTCCCAGTCTAGTTTGGAAGATTGATCTAGATCAACCAGTACACGTACAGTTGTGGAGAATCAAAGAATGAGAAGCCTGGATTGAATGGTGGAATTTGGAATAAAGAAGTGGACTGCTAATAATAACAATAACAATAAAATCATAATTGTAACAATAGCAGTAATAATAGTATTAATAGCAATAGTAATAATAATAATAATAATAATAGTATACTAGTAATATTAGCAGCATTAGATAGATGTGCCAATAATATATTTTTTCCAGTTCTGTGGCAATATAATTGATATACAGTATTGTATAAGTTTAAGGTGTACTGCATAATTATTTGAAAATAATATATTTTTAATGTCTATTGTGAGTCAGACTGTACATTTTGAGTCTTAGGTCACTATCTAAATTATTAGTATAATTTATTTAACATTAATATAATTTTATATTGTTATTAGGCTGTACACTTTATTTGAGTAATGTTAACTTGCTAAGGTACAAGAATAAAAATATATTTGTTTTTTCTATTTATTATTGTGTTCTCTTGAGTCTTTCTTTCTCATTGGGTAGAGGGTTCACAAATAAAACCCCCAGTCTAATTCACAGCTTTTCAGTCAATGAAAGGTAATAAATCTATTTTGTAGCTTTCTCTCTGAAATGTATAACTACATTCTAGATCAAAATACAGGTCATATTTTGTATCCCAGAAGCCATTTCATAAAAAACTTCTACTTGGTAGTCCCAAAGGTAAATATTATTCTGACATCTATTACCATACATTAATTTTGTATTTATATGAATTTCATAAAGATGTTATTGCACTATATATATTGCATGTCTTTTTTTCATTCAAAATTAAAACTGAGATTCATTCACATTGTTATGTATAGCAGTTGATTATTTCCCTTTCACTGCCATGTCTTTAGAGATGCATAACATATGACCATACCTCAATTTATCCATTCTTTTATTAATAGATACTAGGACTACTTCCAATTTTTGACATTTAGAGAAAAAAATCTCATGAACTTTTCTGCTTTTGCCTTTAGGTAGAAATATCGCTCACTACCTAGGAATTAAATCGGTGGGTCAAGGAGTAAGCATGTGTTTAGCTTTACAGTATACTGCCAATTTTCCAAAATGATCATGTGACTTTACATTCCCACAAGCAACATGTGTCAACTCTAGTTGTTCTATCTATTCATAAAGAGCTGATATTTTTAGTCCTTTTAAGAAAGTGATATCTCACCATGGATTACTTCCTGTTTCCCTAACACGTAATAATGCTGAACACATTTTTCATGTTCTTTTTGGTTACTTGGGTATCTTTAAAGTCTATTATATTTTGTTTAAGTAGGAAAAATCTTTCTTACTGACTTGTGAGAGTTAATTTTATATTCTGGTGATACATTCCTTTGTATGTTTCACAAATATTTTTCCAGTTTGTTATTGTTCCCAGTGTTGACTTTTGGTGAATAAAAGTTGTCAATTATAACAAATTCCAATCTATTAATATTTTCTTTTATATTGAATATTTTGTCTTATTTAAAATATCTTTGTCTTTTCTAAATTGTAAAGATATTCTCCTGTTTTTTTTTTCTAGTAGCTTTATTGCTAGACTTTCTCTCTCTCTCTAGTAGATATTTGCTTAGTATAGCTCTATTTGTTAGAAAGACCATTCTCCCCCATACACTGAAGTAGAATAATGCCTTTTTGTTTTAAGTTAGTTAATTGCATATGTATATCTAGGTTTTCTATGCTGTTATACTGGCTTATTTGGTTGATGGAAGTACCAAATACTATACTATGTTAGTTACCATATAATAATACTAGGAACAGTTATGAGTATCTGGTCATATATGACTCCCAGGTTTGTTATTCTTCAAGATTGCCTTGACTTTTCTTTGTTATTTGCATTTTCATATATATTTTAGAATCAACTTTTCAATTCTACTTAAAAAAGCTAAGATTTCCATTGATACCGTATTAACCCTTTCCATCAATTTAGGTAGAACTGCCAACTTGCTACTGAGCCTCCAATTAATAATCATTCAGAGTCTACGTCTCCATTTAACTTAGATTTCATTAACATCTCTTACAATGTTTTGAAGTTTTAAATTTAGAGGTCTTGAATATCTTGTTTTGGTGGTTTTAGAAATAATATCTTTTTAATAGTATTTATTTTCTATGTTTTTCTGCATATAGCAATGCAATTATTTTGCATATGACCCTTTTTCAGTCACCTCATTATGTCCTTTTTTTAAATTCTAATGTTATTTTATAATTCTTCTGAGCTTTCTGTATAGTCTCATAATCTGAAATGATAACAGATTCTTTCCTGATAATTATTTTCCCCTTGTGTTTTTTTTTGTACCTTTCTCATCTCTTTTATTTTTTTTTTATTTTATATATTTTTACATCATTTTTCATTTTTGCACAATGTATGCATTTTCATCTTGGTTATAGACCCACACAATTCCCACCCCCCCTTATTTTGACCCTAGTCCCTCCTATCTCCCCTCCCACCATAGTGTGCCTCTGGTTTATAGTTGCTTGTTGATTTTGACTTTTACTTTATTATAATTAGTCTTTTTCCTGGTCCCTTATTTAGGTTTTCTAAATTCCTGCTATGAATGAGAACATCCGGTATTTTACTTTTTTTTTTCTGGCTTATTTCACTGAGCATGATCCCTTCCAGCTCCAACCATGTTGCTGCAAATTGCATGAGTTTATCTTTTTTTATTGCTGAGTGATATTCCATTGTGTATATGTACCACATCTTCTTGATACAGTCATCTATTTTTGGGCATTTGGGTTGTTTCCATAGCACAGTTATTGTAAATAGTGCTGCTATTTAGGGGTACAGGTACCCTTTTGAATTAATGTTTCTGTGTCCTTTGGGTAAATACCAAGAGTGGAATTGCTGGACCACAAGGAAGCTCCATCTTTAGCAGGTTGAAGAATCACCACACAGCTTTCCATAGTGGTTGGACCAGTTTGCACTCCCACCAGCAGTGAAGAAGAGTTCCTTTTTCTCTGCACCCTCGCCAACATTTGTTGTTACTAGTTTTTTTAGTATGTGCCATTCTCACTGCTGTAAGATGGTATCTCATGGTAGTTTTGATTTGCATTTCCCTGATTACAAGTGATGCTGAATATTTTTTCATGTGCCTGTTTGCCATTTGCATTTCCTCTTTGGAGACATTCCTTTTTAGCTCTTCTGCCCATTTTTTGACTGGATTATTTTCTTTGTTTTTGTTGAGACTCTTCAGCTCTCTGAAGATTTTTGTGATCTGTCCTTTATCATTAGTGTTGTGTGAAAAAATTTTCTCCCAGTTGGTGGGGCGTCTGTTTGTTTTGGTTACCGTCTCTTTTGCTGTACAGAAGCTCTTTAATTTGATTACTTCATTGTACGGTATGGGATAGATGTAGAATAACATCTCAATGCAGTACTGAATAGAAATAATGACAGTGAACATCCTTGTCAGTGCATTAGGATGATTTTGTTTTATCTCAGTCATTCAGATAATCTTTATCTTTTCCAAAAATTCCTAACTCATCTGTAACTTAAGTCTTCTCCTAACTAGCTTCTATGCTACAGAAGTTTATAAATGGGGGTGTCTTCCTTGCTACCACCCAATTCTTGCTTTCTTCTGGTGTTGGGTAAAGAGAAAGGAGGATGAGTCTTAAAAATAACTAGTAGTGGGGCCTCCCTGGTGGTGCAGGGGTTAAAGTCTCAGCTCTGTCAAGCTATTGCCAGCCACTATGGCATGAGTTTGATTCCCCAGCCGGGGAGCTAACCCATATGGTGTGGCAGACCTCTCCTATCCCGCTCGTTGCACCCCTCAGCAGTATATTTCAGTAGATCTGCCTGTTCTGTTCCCCACTCTGTCTCAGATGAATCCTCTCATCCCCCACACCTCTGGCCTATACCCCAACTCTTGTATGCATAAATAAATAAAAACAAATCTTTAAAATAAATATATAAAATGACTAGTTGTAATGCTTGTCTAACCTTTCTCAGTTTTTGCCACCACCAGCCTAGATCATTGTCAGTAGATTACCCACGGTTGGATGGAGTCTCTCAAAATAACTTGAAGATTGACTAATACCTCTTGCATGGTTGTCCCCTGTAAAAATGTCCCACACTTGACAGGTTCTCTATACATTCCAGTGACATCTTGCCATGTCCAAAAATTATCTGTTAGTCAAAGGATTAGTATTTGTCAACCTTCAAAAATCTATATATCTTTGAAAATAGTTCCTGGAGATCTGATCAATGATTTCAATTCTGGCAGCATAGAATCTTCTGACTATTTTAAAGGCAACAGAAATTACCTGGAAGAGTCGGACCTGTATGGCTTATCAAAAGAAAGTCAAATCATTTCCAAAATTAGGAGTCAAATCATTGATAGAAAAAAAATATTTGCAGTTTCTGGCACTATATTCCAGGGTCTACTATTGAAGGGTTGCTAAGGAGACATGTCTGATATTGTGCTAAACATCCAGAGAAACCCAGAGCAGCCAGATACAACACAAACAACAATATAATGAAGTGTTTCAGGTTTTAATTTCTCCAGCTCGGCCTATCTAAACTGGATTCAAAGCTCTATAGCTCAGTCATTCATATGAGACCGGAGAAAATTAGGACACAGATTATATGAGGATTGTTGAGGAAATGAAATAAGTTAATAGCTCTATAGAGTTTGGTTGAATGCCAGGATGCTACATTACATTCAGTCATGTCTCTGTGTATTTTGTAATGAAATTGTATGGACTTGTGATAAGTAACATTTATTGAGTTTTAAAAATTAAATCAGGGGCCTCCCTGGTGGTGCAAGGGGTTAAGTCTCAGCACTATGAAGCTATCACCAGCCACTGTAGCACGAGTTCAATCCCTGGCTAGAGAGCTGACCCAAATGGCACAGCAGACCTCCCGCCTCCTCATCTGCTCCCCTCAGCAGTGTATTTCAGTAGATCCACCTGTTCTGTTCCCCACTCTGTCTCTGATGAATCCTCTCAACCCCTGCACTTCTGGCCTACACCCCAGTTTTTGTATGCAGAAATAAATAAAATAAATCTTTAAACAAAATTAAATCAACCTTGCATTCATGGAATAAAATACACTTGATCACACAGCATATTGAAGGAGTTGAATAGCTTACTTCATATATATTTACTTTAGTTACTAATATACTGGGTTAAAATACAGCATTTATATTTTTTAAATTTTTATCAGTTCAGCATTTCTTCTTCTCTTTATTACTTCTTTCCTATGTTATTTTGGATTGATCGATGTTGCTTCCATATTTTCACTTCCAACTGATATCTAACTAGATCATGTTTTATTATTGTTTGAATGGATAATCTTTAAATTATAAATGCATTATTGTCTTGCCTTAAATTCATACATGAATAGTTCTAAGCAATGCACAAACCTCATTGCAATTTCACTCCACTTGCTCTCCTTCTGCTTTATATGCAAGATATATCTCTAATGCTGTAGCAACTCCTACACTCAACAGTAAGTGACCAAAAATGGGAAGAGGTACTCAGGGACCAAAGCATGAGAAATGAAGTCCAAGCAGGATGTTCTTCTCATTCTTGGTCAGAAACTCCCATTTCTTGATGTTGAGGGTTGAATTGAGTCCCCCAAATAGATAATGTTCAGGTGATAATCCCCAGGACCTGTGAACGTGACCTTATATGGTAACATGGGATTTGCAGGTGTGGTGAAGTTAAGAAGAGGACATACTGGATTAGGGCAGACCCTAATCCACTGACTGCTGTCTATAAGAGGAACATTTGGACACAGAGACACACAGGAAATACCATTTGACAATGAGGGTGAATTATCTATAAGCTAATGAATGCCAAGAATGAGGACAACCATAGAAGCTAAGAGAGTCATGGAAGAGATTCTTCTTCAGAGACTTCAGTAGTAACCAGCCCTGGTAGCACCATAATCTTGAGCTTGTAGCTTCTAGCAGTGTAAGAGAATAAATTTGTGTGTGTGTTTTAAGATTTATTTATTTATTTATTTATTTATACAAGAGCTAGGGTACAGGCCAGAGGTGTAGGAGGGTAAGAGGATTCACCAGAGACAGAGTGGGGAACAGAACAGGCAGACTGACTGAAATACACTGCTGAGAGGAGCCATGGGCAAGGCAGGAGAGGTCTGCTGCACCATGTGGGTAACTCCCTGGGCCAGCTGGGAATAGAACCCACACTGCAGAAGCTACTAACAGCTTCACAGTGCTGCACTCAACCCACTGTGCCACTGGGGAGGCTCCAAATTTGTGTTTTTTTATATCATCCAGTTTATGATAATTTCCTACAGCAGTCCCAGTGAACTAATACACTTGGCAATTGAGGGAATCCTACGTCTGGTGTCCAAATGAGAATAGACCGTTACCTTGTAAACCTCTTAAATTACAATATTCTGAGAAATGAGAAGGAAGGGAGAGAGAATAATAAGAGGAAAGAGGGAGGAGATGAGGTGGAGGAGAAATGGAAGGGAAGAGATAGAAAGAGAAAGAGGGAGAGAGAAAAAGACCTGAGACATTCAGTGAGCTATTCTGCCTTGTCATTCAGCAGGAAAATCTCTCAAGTACTTTCCAAGAGCTCCAGTAAAAGTCACCTTGAGCTTGGGCTAACATTCAGCTCAGTATGTGACCATAGTCAGGGAACATCTCTACCTGCAGGATTCACGAGAAAGTGGTACTATTGGGAGTGTATGAATCAAGAGCTGGGACCTGCCAGCACTCACTTAAGATAATGGTAGTTCTAACACTGACTTCATACAGGGATGGTTCTATAGACAGAAGGTCTCAGGAAGAAGGTAGTCATGGGAAGAATAACAGACTATATTCATGCATATATATTAATTAATAGGAAATTTGTAGAATGGGAGTTGAAAGTGGATATGAATATATATGCACCCACGCGCGCGTACACACACACGCCCCTCTCTTGTCCTATTTGCTAGAAAGACAGTCCAATTGAAACTTCTTGCATTCTATTACTGAGCTTGCTTTCCTGATTCTGAACCAATATATCAGAAGGATTATTTTAGAACGAATTCACCGTTGATCCTTAGGTACTGACAGTGTGGGCTTTAATGGATTCTGCCTTTCTGGGTGGTGAGTACCCTGGCATTTACTGTACAAGCAGAGACTGAAGCATCTTATATGTGATGGCCAAAGAACAGTGAATGTCTGATCAGTTAAAAGATAAACTGGGACACATGAATATTTACATGATTTTATTTGAACAAACTTCAATTTGAATTAATGTATCACTAAACCAAAAGTGGTTAGGAACACTGCTGACTGAGCGGGAAAGACTTTAGAGAGAAGATACAAAAGCAAAGCAAAGAAATTATTATTTGATTGGCTATAGATGAAGCAGTTGCCTTGCTTGGGAAAAGCCTAATTGGTTGTTTGTGACTGGTTATTCTTAAGTTTCATTTCCTAGATTCCAGTGCATTGACACGGGCTTAGGTTTTGGTTTGCTTAGGTAGGCATCAGTCACCTCAGTGTAAAGGTCTCCTTGCTTAATTACTTCAACAATACTTAGCAATGCTAAAAACAGATTTGTTTCAATTGAAACAATAATACATACAAAAAGTTAATGATCAATTTCATCTCAAAATGATTCTTTTATATTTTGAAATGCTCTATTATAACTTCAATAGCTTGAGACAGAACTCTGATAAACACAAAAAGTTTTGAAATTCAAACTTATTAAAGTAGACTAGAATCTTACATTAGCTTTCAGCTTTTAATTTACTGTTTTTTCCCCATATCTGACATCAGTTACACAACATCAGAAATAGAGTGACGTGTAAATATTTACAAACGATAGTTGGGTGCAAGGTGCATTTAGGGATTTTCTCTACTATAGAATTCAGTTCATAGGCTACAATAGACCACAGACTCCACTTAGAGGAAAAGGAAACAGCCTGAACATGAATGCCAAGGTTTGACAGAGAGAGATGGAAGGAGGGTCTGGCTTACAAAAGTTCAAAGAGTCCATATTTATTGAATACACCTCAATAACATCTTTAAAGACACATCACCCAAAGCAAAGATAGTGATGGTAAGGGTAAACAGATGAGACTACATCAAATTAAAGAGCTTCTATAAAGCAAAAGAGACATTAACCAAAACAAAGAGACACCCACTGATTAGGAGAAAAATTTTGCACACAATACTAATGATACTAATGATAAGGAAGAGATCACAAAGATCAACAAAGAGCTGAGGAAACTCAATAAATCAAAGTAAACAACCCAGTCAAAAAATGGGCAGAAGAACTAAAAAGACACTTCTCCAAAGAGGAAATGCAAATGGCCAACAGGCATAGGAAAAAATGTTCAGCACCAGTCATAATCAGAGAAGTGCAAATCAAAACCACAATGAGATACCATCTTATACCAGTGAGAATGGCACCTATCAAAAAAAACTAGCAACAACAAACGTTGGCAAGGATGTGGTAAAAAGGAACTCTCCTACATTGCTGGTGGGAATGTTAACTGGTCCAACAACTATGGAAAGCTGTGTGGAGGTTTCCCAAACTGCTAAAAATGGAGCTTTCATATGATCCAGCAATTCCACTCCTAGGTAACTACCTAAAGGACACAAAACCTTTAATTCAAAAGGATACCTGCACCCCTATGTTTACTGAAGCACTATTTACAATAGGTAAGCTATGGAAACAATCCAAATGCCCCAAAATAAATGACTGGATCAAGAAGATGTGGTATATATACACAATGCAATATTACCCAGCAATCAAAAAAGATAAACTCATGCCATTTGTAGCAAAGTGGATGGAGCTGGTAGATAATATGCTCACGAAATAAGCCAGAAAGAAAAAGAAAAATATCAGATGGTTTCACTTATAGGAGGAATGTAGAGGATCCAAATAAGGGATCAGGGGGGAAAAGTTATTATAATAAAGTGAAAATCAAAATCAACAAGCAACTATAAACCAGAGACATTCTGCAGGAGGTAAGAAGGGAGTAGGATCAAAACAGGGGTTGGGAAGAACACAAGGGACTATGGTGATGGTATGCGGGTTAACTGGTGCTGGGAATTTCATGGGGACTATAACTGAAATGAGAAAGCATACATTGTAAAAAAATGAAGAACGATGTAAAAAATATATCAATAAATAAATAAATTAAAAAATATATATGAGAAGAAATGAAAATTGAGAAACACTTGTTAGATAAAATAGGGTTGTGGACAAAATACAAGGAAGGTTAGTTAGTACGCCAGGGATACTGCTCAAGCTTCAATTAATCTTGGAGAATCTCACGGCAATTTTATAGAAGGGGCATGGATGACAGCATTCTTTTGGGAAATGGATATATACTGCCCTCTGCTGGTTACTTTCTAGAATATTTTAATATTTCAATGACAACAGAGAAGCTGTCTCAAAATGAGGGAACCCAGTTTCAGGGTGGATAGCTACCGTGGGCAGTAACTGACACAGAAATACAGCTCCATTTTGTCTCCTTCCCCAAATCATGAGTTTTTTCCAGGAATTATGGTGACTCATTACCTTCACCAGGCCCATCCTTGAAGCTGAATGGCAGTGAACTAGAACTTGATACTTATCAGCCCCATACCTCAAGGGTTGGTTTTATGAAAGGACATGCAGATGCTGGTTACTGCATAGCAAGACCCTAAATGTCCAAAAGGCATGAAATACATAATAGTTTCTTAGTAACCCTCATAGCTCTTGTGACCACTTCCCGGGTCCTAGGGATACTGACTAAGCCTTTACCCACCTCTCACTAGTCACCTATACAAGGAGGCAGAGTATAATATGATAGAGTATAATGTAATAGGATAACATAGTCTCCCAATTTTCTTAATCTATCCTGAAGTTTATATTACTAAGAGGACATGTAAAATTACTTGCATTAAAAAAAGAGATTTCTACCTTAAATATGTAGAGAATTCAAAGATTTTGAAAATAAGACATCTGGCAATAGATAAAATAAGAAACCTGGCAATTGAACAGCATCCTGTTTTCAGGATTTTGACTACTAATGTCTCATGGAGGCAGAATGAAGCCCAAAGTAAAACACAATGATTTTCTGGATAGGAATGTCCTAGAAAAAGAATAGAAAAACAGACCATGGTGGGTGAATAAAGAAGACTGCTATGCTATGAGAGAAGAGACTCATGTGGGGGGTACACCCAGCCTTCCTGGAGAAGAGGAAGGGAGAGGACATCTTGCCAGAAACTCTTCATTGAGAAAGAAGAGAAGGAAAATAATGAAGTTGCTGGAGAAGGTTAAGAACCCACAGAGGGCTGTTAAGGGAGGGTCTCAATTGATGGGTCAGAGACTCTTACATCTCAGAGAAAACACTGTCCTTTGCATGGAGATCAGGGAAGGTATTCTCCCTGCCCACTGCTCCACTGGTATCATAAAGTACATGAGAAGTCACTTCCAAAGGCTGAAGCTAAATTGTTCTTTTTCTTACGTATGTGACCTCCATCTGGCAGGGCCTGGATCTGTGACATATAAGAACAAAGGTTTTCTCCAACTATAATTCAAGATCTTAGAACTGGTTTGATAGGTCCCCAACACTTCAGTGTCAAGACTCATCAGATTATTGTTTATAAAGTGCCCTACTTCCAGGATCTGCCTTATTTGAGGCATAGGACAGAGAGCTAACATCCTGGCCCCCTCCTTGTTCTCTTGTCAGAAATAAAGTGGGGGAAAGTGCTAGGCACCGTGTTAGAGTACTCTTCCTTCCACACTACAGGGAGGAGCCACCACCCTCCTACCCACCCTTCTGGTGTACCAGCTACTGGCCCTCCAATCTGGGGGAGAGGAAGACAGCGGACACATAGACACCAGACAATTCCATGTTACATTCATGTTTTGCTTTTCACAGAGAATTGTGACTCCACATTGATCACAACCTGCTGGGCCTCAGTTCTCACCCTATAAAATGGACAAATGGACAACACTGGATGACAGACCATTTGCTGTGAGCACTGTAGGAGATTGCATCTGAGTGTGTGATCATTCCACTAAACAATGACCTTCCTTAAGATCTGAACAGGAAGGAGAACTGTCCTGAAATGAAGAAGCTACATACAAGGCCCCATGTAGCCTAATAAATATTGGCCGAGAACATCTTCCCCACAGGAGACACCGGAAAGTTTTCAAGGGGACCGTGTCATTGTAATATATCAAAGAATAGTCAGAAGTCAGACAAAAATATTGGAAAGGATTAGGAAAATGTTCCCTATATCACTGAAGGCTTCATTTTTTTTTAACATAAAAGACACTAATATATTTAGAGTCAGTAGGAATAAATAAGTTGAGTTTTGACTCACCTTAATGGAAACTAAGAGCTAATACCTACAATGTTTGCACAAATCTATGAAGTTGACCCTATTTTTCTTATTTTATAGATGAGGACTCAGATACAGAGCGGCCATGACTTGTCCAGAGTCACACAAGTAACTTGAAAGTTAGTTTCAAACCCCCCGGTCTGTCTGACAAACCGGTCTGTCTGACTCCAGATTCTGTGCTAGAACCAAATTCTCATTCAATACCATGACACAGGCAAAAGGAATTTTACCAAGTGGCCAGATGTGGCAAGCTCTTAAGTTCCTGCCTGTTGGATCTATGAACCCCCTGAACTTGCCTGCGGAATACCCTGAGTACATGCACAAACTCTGGAAAAGTGGCCTCTGGGGATCAGGCTGCCATCAAAAGATTCTCAGCCCCTGACTGTCTCAGGCCCCAATATACTTACAGTTCATCACAAAAACCAGGTTTTTACCTCCCCTGAGCATTGGCATAAGCTGTTCCTTCTGCCTAGGCTTCCTTTCCTCCTGCCCATTCCTCAGGTGTCATTTCAAATGCCACAGTGTATCCTCAAACTTTCTCAGACTTCTCACTGTCTTGCTAGATATTTATAAAATTTATTAGTCTTTTTAAGAACTAAGTCTTGGCTCTGTTGATTTATGCATTTATCAACTTTCTATACCATTATTTCTACTCTTATCTTTATTATTTCCTTCCTTCTACTTACTTTGAATTTAAGTTAATATTTTCTAGTATTACAAAGCAGAAAATCAATTACATTTTTTATTTCATGGCCTTTTCCATTCTAATACAAGCATTTAAAGTTCCCAATTAGAGCCACTGGAGCTGTATCTCACAAATTTACAAGTCTCATGGGAGTCATTTTCATTATGATTCATTTAAAAATATTATATGTTATAATATGATATAATGTATCATGTGATTTTTTTTTATCGTAGATCATATTTAGGAGTTGTTTGCGTAAACATAATGCCTATTACTCTAGAGTCTATTGAAATTACTTAGAATAGTTTTTTCTTTCATGTCTTGCTCTTAAGTGAGACTAGAACAATGCTTGGTCTGGAACAATCATTGCTAATATTGAGTACTCTCCCCGGTACTCCAAGAATGAAGTTTTTCTAGCCTGACTAGTTGGTACAGGCACTGTCCTGAGGCCTGTGTGAGGGATAGGCACTATTCACTGCAATCTTTCCAGAGGGTTCTTAGTTCATTCCCTTGCCTTGAGTAGAATCCTCACAAGCACACACTGGTAAAAGTTCTGTGAATCTACAAAGATCTTCAGAACCCTCTCTCTGTACAATACATCCTGCTTTGTGAGTCTTTCCTAGGAATTCTAGAGGAATTCCCTCTCCAGGATACACCAGCTGTGTCTCCTCACCTCAGGGCATCCAATTGCCTCCTTTTCTCTCCCTGAATTTGCTCTTGGAAACTCTAGCAAGTCAATAAGCCTAGGGTATCTCAAGACTCAGTTTGTTTCTCACCTCTGAAGTATTTCCCAGTGTCTAATGTTCAATGTCTAAAAACCATTGCTTCATTTTTCTCATCACTTAAGTTACAAATGAGTGCTAGTGACTGTGTATCAATAGATGTTTTACTAAAACAGGTAGTGGGGCTAGATTTAGTCCATGAGCCTGTGATTTTCCAAACCAAGAACTAGATCAGTGTTGATATGTTTTATATGGTAGACTCACAATAAAAATTGTTTTTGTTTGTTTTGTTATTAAAGAAAAATATTGTTTTGAAGAATGGTTTCCAACACTAAAAAATTGTTAGAAAATCTGGAAGTCACTTGCCTTCAGTTTATCGTATATTTTTAAAAAGAATTAAGGATTCTTAATTTTAATTAACATTAATAAAGATAAATTGACTGATTAATCTGATTACATAGTGTTTTAATTTTTTCAACTGTGCTTTCCAAAAAATGAAAATTTTGCTCATTTAAAAATAGTAACTCTTGGGCCTCCCTGGTGGCTCAAGGGGTTAAGACACAACCTATGAAGCTGTCCACAGCCACTGCAGCATTAGTTTGATCCCTGGCCAGGGAGCAACCCATATGGCGCAGCAGACCTCTCCTGACTCGCCCACTGCTCCCCTCAGCAGTGTATTTCGGTCAATCTGCCTGTTCTGTTTCCAACTCTGTCTCTGATTAATCCTCTCACCCCCCACCCCCACTTCTGGCCTGTACCCCAGTTCTTGTATGCATAAATAAATAAAATCTTTAAAAAAAATAGTAACTCTTTTTGTGAGTTTTGGGGCCGTTTTAATTGGGATAAAGAATTGCCTGGGCTATAAAGACAGCCTATCCTAAACAAACACCTCAGAAGGGGGAAAATTTTGATCCAAGCATGGAGAACATTTATATTTCCTCCTAAATCTCCATGTCAGTGGTTTTAAAAGTTGACGTGATATCATACATGATTTCATTTGTTCCTGGTGATGATGGTGATGGCAATAGCAGTAGTACGAGCAGGAGTAGGAGTAGCAGCACCAGCAGCAGCCGTAGTAGTATATTCTAGTCATCACTGGTAACTGGGAAAGGACTCATTTATGGTGACATTTCTTGTCGAGACAGCAGAGGGCGCTCTTCCATTAAGATAATACACTATACACTAGGAAATGTTTCAAGATATCTGCTTAGTAGCAGGAAATATATTTTTAAAAAATTATCTTCAATTTGTTAGTTTTCTAAGGAGAGTAGTTATTGAATTTAAGTAACATTTGTGGTATAATTGCTCATTAGGTCATCCTTGAAAATGTGATGATTTCATTATTTTTTAAATTAATTTATGTATTTATTTTATTTTATTTTTGTACAATATTTGATTTCTCTCCCCAGGCATAGTCCATGGCTGTAGATCTCTCACCAAGACAGCACCTGTGATCTATAACCATAGTCCCTATGCTCTTCCTGACTCTGTTTTGAACCCCTTTCTCTCCCCTCTCTGCTGTAAGCCTCAGATCTATGGTCAGTGTGCAAATTTTGTCTTTTTTCTGACACTTTGTTCAGTTATATTATTCTGAACTACACTATATTATGTACTATATTCCACTTATAGGTGGAACCTATATTTCTCTTTTTCCTTTTGACTTATTTTGCTTAGCATAATCCCTTCCAGCTCCATCCATATTGTTGTAAATGGCATGAGATTATCTTTTTTGATTGCTGAGTAGTATTCCATTGCATATATATACCACATCTTTTTAATCCATTTTTCCATTTTGGGGCATTTAGGTTGTTTCCATATCTTAGCTATTATAAATCACAATGGATGATTTTATAACCAAGTTCCAATAATCATAGCAATTCTTCCATTAGAATGTATGTGTCTCTAAAAAATATAAGATTAAATATATATTATATTAATATATATAGCCAACATTACCATATCTTAATGTAAATAATTCCTTAATATTATCAAATATCAAGATATAATTTCACATAATTTCTTACACTGATTGGTTCAATGGATCTAAACAAAGGTGTACACACTATATTTGCATATTTTCTTTTGTGTCACTTTTCAAAAAATTTTTAAATGAAGTACTTTAGTCATATGTTGTTGCTAATTTTTGGACCCTGATTTCTCCCATGGACTCTGGTGTCATTTTTAATTTATAAGTAACTTTTCTCTTTTTTCCTTGCCTTTACTTTTTATTTTTTTTTAATTTTTTTTTTAAGATTTATTTTATTTATTTATTTATTTATTTATTTTTTTAAATATTAAATTTTATTTTTATATTCCCCCATACAATTGCAAACGCCCCATTCTGACCCCAATCCCTCCCCTCCCACCCCCGCCCCCCAAAAAGTGTCTCTGGTTCATAGTTTTTTGTTGATTTTGATTTTCACTTTCTTATATTCATTTTCCTGGTCCCTTATTTAAGTTTCCTAGATTCCTGCTATGAGTGAGACCATCCGGTATTTTTCTTTTTCTTTTTGGCTTATTTCGCTGAGCATGATCCCTTCCAGTGCCATCCATGTTGCTGCAAATTGCATGTGTTTATCTTTTTTGAATGCTGAGTAATATTCCATGGTATATATGTACCACATCTTCTTGATCCAGTCATCTATTTTTGGGCATTTGGGTTGTTTCCAAAGCTTAGCTATTGTAAACAGTGCTGCTATAAACATAGGAGTGCAGGTGCTCTTTGGAATTGATGTTTCTGTGTCCTTTGGGTAAATACCTAGGAGTGGAATTGCTGGATCATATGGAAGCTCTATGTTTAGTAGGTCCAGAAATCTCCACACAGCTCTCCATAGTGGTTGGACCAGTTTGCACTCCCACCAACAGTGCACAAGAGTTCCTTTTTCTCCACATCCTCGCCAACATTTGTTGTTGCTAGTTTTTTTAATATGTGCCATTCTCACTGGTGTGAGATGGTATCTCATGGTAGTTTTGATTTGCATTTCCCTGATTACAAGTGATGTTGAACATTTTTTCATATGTCTGTTGGCCATTTGCATTTCCTCTTCAGAGAAGTTTCTTTTTAGCTCTTCTGCCCATTTTTTGACTGGATTATTTTCTTTGTTGTTGCTGAGTCTCATCAGCTCTTTGCAGATTTTTGTGATCAGTCCTTTATCATTAGTGTTGGGTGCAAAAATGTTCTCCCAGTTGGTGGGGTTTCTCTTTGTTTTTGTTATTGTCTCTTTTGCTGTGCAGAAGCTCTTTTATTTGATGTAGTCCCAGCTGTTTATCTTTGTCTTCACTATCACTGCTTTGGGTGATGTGTCTGTAAAGATGTCTTTGATGTGCAAATCCCGTAGTGTTTCGCCTATATTTCCTTCTATGTATTTTATGGTTTCAGGTCTTATGTCTAGTTCTTTAATCCATTTTGAGTTGATTTTTGTGTATGGTGTGAGGTAGTGGTCCAGCTTCATTCTTTTGCATGTAGCGACCCAGTTTTCCCAGCACCATTTATTGAACAAACTTTCTTTGCTCCAATGCATAGTCTTTGCTCCTTTGTCAAAGATTAGTTGACCATAAATCTGTGGGTTTATTTCTGGATTTTCTATTCGATTCCATTGGTCTGTATGTCTGTTCTTGTTCCAATACCATGCAGTTTTGATGATTATGGCTTTGTAGTATAGTTTGAAGTCACTATTTGCAGATGATATGATAATATACATAGAGAACCCCAAAATCTCCACAGAAAAACTAATTCAACTCATCAATCAATTCAGTAAAGTGGCAGGATACAAAATCAACACGCAAAAGTCAGTAGCCTTCCTATACACAAACAATAAATCTGAAGAAGAAGAAATCAAAAAAACCACCCCTTTTATTATCGAAACAAAAAAAATCAAATATTTGGGAATAAATCTAACAAAAGAGGTAAAGGACCTATACAAAGAAAACTATAAAACACTGTTAAAAGACATAGAAGAAGACACAAAGAAATGGAAAGACATCCCCTGCTCATGGATTGGAAGAATAAACATTATTAAAATGGCCATCCTACCAAAAGCAATATACAGATTCAATGCTATTCCAATCAAAATCTCAATGGCATTCTTCAAAGAAATAGAACAATTATTGATGAAATTCATATGGAATCACCAAAAACCCCGAATAGCCTTTACTTTTTAAATTAAGCTTACTTTGTTGAATCTTTACTATTCAAAGCATTGTCCACAGACCAGCAACACTGACAACTCCTTAGAATTTATTATAAGTAAAGAATATTTGGCTTATCTAAATTAACTAAGTCAGAACTTTCCTTTTAATAAGATATTTTGGCAATTTGTATGCATGTTAAAGTTTGAGAAGCACTTATTGTAGTTTGGTTTTATAGATTGCAAACACCATGATGTCATTTAGCTTGTCTCTCTGTCCCCTGCATTTCAAGTTAACTGTAATTAAATCTAGAGTATTGAATTTTATACAGAGAAAATTTTCCTTATCTGCTGTTTTGTTTGATTTGACCTAAGACTGACACAAAAAAATATAAGTGTTTAACTTATATTTTAACATCCTTCTTTTTGAACAGTTTCCAGAATAAAGAATTTGCTCCCGGGGCCTCCCCAGTGGCACAGTGGTTGAGCGCTGGGTTGCAAAGCTGCCTGCAGCCTCTGCAGCGCCGGTTTGATCCCCGGCTGCTCCCCGGCCAAGGAAGGAGGGTCCCACATGGCGCGCAGACCTCTCCTGCCGCCCGCTGCTCCCCTCAGCAGTGTACTTCGGTCCTTCTGCCTGTTCTGCTCCCTGCTCTGGCTCTGGTGAATTCTCTCACCCTCCTGCACTTCTGACTGTACCCAGTGCTTGTATAAATAAATAAATAAATAAATAAATAAATAAATAAATAAATAAACAAACAAATGAATAAATGAATAAATAAATCTTAAAAAAAATTGCTCCCAAGCATATTTCAAAGATGTCCGAAAGAGTTTTCTAAGTATCATTTTGAACTCATGGGATTTTAAAAACTGTATTTGTGGTTTTAATTCACTGTTACTGTTGATTATTCAGTTGACTGTCTTGATGATCAGTCAGTTGTTATTCTTTTTGAGTCTCAATTTGTTGGAACTTTTTAAAAGAAGATTCATTTATTTATGCATACAAGAATTGGGGTACAGGCCAGAGGTGTGGAGTGGGTGGGGGTGAGAGGATTCACCAGAGACAGAGTGGGGAACAGAACAGCAGATTGTCTGAAATACATTGCTGAGGGGAGCAGTGGGCAAGACAGGAGAGGACTGCTGCACCATGTGGGTCAGCTTCCTGGCCAGGGATTGAACTCTTGCTGGAGTGGCTATAGATAGCTTCATAGTACTGCACCTTAACCCCTTGCTCCATGAGGAAGGCCCTGTTGGAACTTTTGTTGTTGGGATACACTTCCTATTGGCTCCTGATTTCTTTCAATGTGACCATTACCCCAATATCCTTTGATAACTTTCCTTACTTTCTGTTATCATAAAATATTCTAGATTTATCTTCTACATTTCCTGTTCTAGTCCTGAAATCAACTACTTTTCCAAAAATCCTTAACTTGAGTTATTAAGAAATAGTATTCACAGATCAGAAATCTGTGCACCAAGGTTTCTCATTTCTACTGGATAATCATTGGATATTTTTTGTAGCATGTTTTACAGACCAGATTTTAGACATGTACAACTATAGAAAGATATATCTTAAGTTTATACTAATAATTTCAAACTCAAATTTACTAATGTAGAAGAATTCTTAGTTAACTTTTCTGACATTATAGTTTTACTCATAATTATAAAAATCCTGATTCCTAATTATATTAACATACTTATTGTTTCAGCCTACCATAAATACAAAATAACATTAGAAAATTAATACAAAATTATTATCAGTGACATGATTACTGAAAAGAGAAACTAAGTTTTTTTGTTTTGTTTTGTTTAGAAGTTATTTTGTTTTTAGGCTATATCACACTAAAAATGTACAGTCAAGTTCTATGCTTTAAAGTAATATGAAATCATTTCCATTTGTGTGGTTAAGTCACAAACTCAATAGAGAGTTGTTTATTCATTTCATTTTGCTTTCCATTTTTAGAATTTTGTTGTTTTCATTTTGATTTAATTTGCCTTAAAATTATATAGATCATTTTCATTGTTCCAAAGTGAAATCTACAAAACAAGATGTATTCTGAGAAGTCTAACTGTGGGAATCTATTTTTTTAAAACTATACCTGGGTTGATTTCACAACCTATAACAACTTCTAAATCAGGTCAAAAGTGCACACATTCCAGGACAAAATGCAGACAAAAAAGGAAATCTGCTTTTTTTTTTTTTCTTTTCCTTGCTTTTTAAAATGTGATTCAGAGTAGCTAAACTTATTTTCTATAGCATATACTATTCATAAAAAAATCAGCTTATAATTCATAGTCCTTTGATAGGCTGTAAAAATAATGTCACTTGTTGTGCACATTAACCACATTTTTGGGGATTTTGTTAATGAAGTACAGTGAGATAAATGTATATATCTGAATCAGAGCAAATAATTATTTGTCTAGCCATTTTTCTTTTCACTAATATAATAAAGTTAAATCAAGCAATCTTTCAAATCCTGTTTTACTCTGAAATTCCTTTCAATGATAGGTCATAGGTAATACACTAAGATGGCCACCATCAAGTCTTTCCTTATAAAGTTTACACTGATCCTCACGCTGAGATGGAATCAGATTCCCTTCTCTTTGAATTTGGGCTGACTTTAGTGATTTCCTAGCACTATCTAATAGAGCAGAAGTAAATTTTGTACTTCCAAGGATAGGCCGGAAGAAACCCTGCAACTTCAGCCTGAGTCTCTTAGAGCAATAGCTCTGAAGGAGGTAGTCTCTATGTAAGAAGTCAGTTTTCCTGAAATTGCCAGGCTGTGAGAGAGCCCAAGCAAGCTGCCAGCCACACACACAAAGACAAGGAGCAAAAACAAGGGGAAACAGAAATGCTCTGCCAGCCCTTATCTGTTCCTGTCATCTCAGATTAGGCACCAGACACATTACTGAAAAAGCCTTTTTATCTTTCAAGCTTACTCAAGCCTTCATATGAATCCAGTCCCAACTGCCATGAGACACACACAAGACTCACCAAAACCCACCAAGAAAGAATTGCCCAACGGATCCAGTCAACCACAGTCACATAAGAAATATTAATAATTGCTTTAAACGCTAACATTAGAAGTAGAATTTGTACAACTTTCAAATATATTCCACTCATGCTATTTTTCTCAGCTCCACATCATGAGTCAGAATTGTACATTGTGTAATATAAGTCTAGAATAGTGGTTTCTGGTTTTACATCTTTAGAAGTCAGATAAGTAGATAGTAATTGCTTATATTTTAGGAAAAATTGCTGAGTTTGACTAGGTTCTAAGAAAAATAATCCCCTAACTCTACCTATTTAGAACATATGAAATAAATTTAGGATATTTTGTTTTATTTTGCTTTGTTTTAATTTGCATTTTCCAGAGAAATGGGAATATTTTTCATGTCATTAAAATGCTGTTTTGAAACAGAATTCGTACTGGTTGATTATTATCCCACTCCTGTGCCTTGATGATACTATATTTACCATTTCACCTTAGCTGAACATTAAAGTTATTTTTCTTTCTTTCTTTCTTTCTTTCTTTCTTTTTTTAATATTTAAAGGGCAGGTTTATTAGGGAAGGGATAAAACAGTTAAAGACACTTGCATAGACACAAGCAGGCAGGAAGAGCTACTCAGAAGGGACAGGTTTGCTAAGAGAGGCCTGCATGGTTGCAGGCAGGCAGCCCTGACAGGTCACAGGCAGGCAGGAAGCTGCTGCCCTGCAGAGGGAGAGAGTTGGTGAAAAGAGGCCCACCATAGTCACAGGTGGGCAGTGGGAGTGCTGCCTATTTTTCTTTCTTATAAATAATTTCTGGTTACATACATTCATGATTTTTGCATAAAAATAAATGAATAACTCGTTTTATACCTTTTAATCCCAAGTGTCTACATAAGAAATAAAAGACACAGATGATAACTTCTATTTGAGAATAGATAGTGATCTAAAATAAAATACCATGCTGCCTTCCCACTGGATCATTATTTTTCTTACATTTTAGAATAAGAAAAAAAATTGAAAAAGCTAAATTTTAAAAGCTCTGTACTATAGATACAAATTTGGGTGTCAAAATTTGTAATAATGACTCCTGACCATGTTTATGTAGCTTAAGCAAGCTATTCTAAAATGTCATTGCACCTGGGGGCATATATATATATATATATATATATATATATATATATATATATATACCAACAGTTTATCCTTTTTTTATAGTTGATCAAGCCTTGTTGCATTATGGTCAGAGAGACTACTTGGTATAATTTAATCTTGTAGTTTTATTGGAAATTGACTTGTGTTCCAACCTTTGGTTTTTCCTAAAGAAGATTCCATGTGCACTTGAAAAAGAATGTGTACACATTGATTTGGGGGTTCAGTGTTCTTAATATGCCATTTAAATCTATTTGGTTTAGTTCATCATTAGTTCATCATATAGTTTCCTTATTTATTGTTTGTCTTGTTGATCTGTCCATAGTTATACATGGGATATAAAACTCCCTAGTATTATTACGCTATTGTCACTCTTTCTCTTCAGTTCTGTTATTGCTTTATGTATCTCAGTGTTTCATCATATGGTGCATACGTAACTATGAGTGTTATTTCTTCTTGTATTGGGCATTTATATACTATAGTGAATGCATCTCATCACATTTTAAAATTGGAAGTCTTTTACCCGATGAAAGTATAGCTGTTTCTGATTTTTTTCTGAATGCCATTTGCTTGCAGGACTGCAAGCCCTTAACTCTAAGTCTGTGTTTGTCTTTTTTGATAAGTTGAGAGTTATAAACACAGAGGTTAGACTTTATATTAAAATCTATTAGGCTACTTTACACTTTTTGAATGATGCATTAACGCCATTTACATTTATTTATTTATTTATTTGTTTATTTTATAGAGGCATGTTTTATTTACTTATTTATTTGTTTGTTTGTTTGTTTTGTTTATACATGCACTGGGTACAGTCAGAAGCGCGAGAGGGTGAGAGAATTCACCAGAGCCAGAGCGGGGAGCAGAGCAGCCAGAAGGACCTAAGTACACTGCTGAGGGGAGCAGCGGGCGGCAGGAGAGGTCTGCGCGCCATGCGTTACCCTCCTCCGGAGAAGTCTGCACGCCATGTGGGACCCTCCTCCAGTGGCCAGGGATCAGCCAGGAATCGAACCGGCGCTGCAGAGGCTGTGGGCAGCTTCGCAACCCGGTGCTTAACCGCTGCGCCACCAGGGAGGCCCCGGGTTGCAAGAATTAATAGTCAAAATATCCATGTTACCCAAAATAATTTACAGATTCAGTGTAATCCCTATCAAAACTCCAGTGTATTACTTCAAGGAAATAGAAAAAAATATTGAAATTCATTTGAAACTACAAAAGACCAAGTATAGTCAAGGGATTTTGAGAAAAAAGAAGTGGAATGGAGTTAATCGTGTTCCTATATTTTAAACTATATTGTAAAGCAATAATAATTTACAAAGCATAAAGAGTATGGTATTGGAATGGAATAGAGAACAATGGAATAGAACTGAGACCCTAGAAATGAACCCACATTTATATGGATAGTTAATCTATAACAAAGGCGTTAAGAGTACACAATGGAGAAAATCTATTCAACAAATGATATTGTTCAATGAAATACAGAAAAATGAAACTAGACCAGTCTCTCACACTATACACAAAAATTAATTCAAAATGGATTAAATACTTAAATATATGATCAGAACCAAATATATAGGAAAAAATAGACAAACTGACTTAAGGAATGTCTTTGGGGACTTGACACAAACAGCAAAGAGAATAAAAGCAAATACAAATGGGACAACATGAAGCTAAAAAGCTTCTGTATAGTGAAAGAAACTAGCATTAAAATAAAAAAGACACCCTATTGCATGGGAGAAAATATTTAAAATAGCTGGATATCATTTATCCAACAAGTGGCTAATATCCAATAACTATAAAGAACTCATCCTAACAACTCAGTATAAAGAGAATGAAGAACCCAATCAAAAAATGGCAGAGAAGCTACATTGACATTTCCCCAAAGAATCTCATGTACTACAGGTACATGAGAAAATGTTCAACATCACTTATCATGAGGGAAATACAAATCAAACTCACAGTGAAATACTACCTCAGTCCCATGAGAATGACCCATATTAAACAAACAAACAAAACAAAACAAAACAACAAATGTTGGTAAAAGTGTGGAAAAAAAGGAACCGTTGTACATCATTGAATGAGAATGTAGACTGGTTCAGCTGCTATGGAAAACACCATGGAGGTTTCTTAAAGTAATACAGATATACTATATGATCCTATAATTCCACTCCTTGGCATTTTTACAAGAATGCAAAAACACTAATTTGAAGGGATACATGCACGCCTATATTCATTGCAATACTGTTCACAATAGCCAAATTGTGGAAACAACCTAAGTGCTAAAGGAAAGATGAGTGGTTTAAGATGATGAGGTATATGCACATGATGGAACACTATTCAGCTACAAAGGATGATGAACACCTACCATTTGGGACAACAAGGACTGAACAGGAGGGGATGCAAAGTGAAATAAGCCAGAGTGAGAAAGACCCATTCCAGATGATTTCACTCATATGAGGGATACAGAGAAATAAAACAAGGGAACCGACAAAACTAAATCAAACAACGTCTAAAATATGACTGCAGAATTGAGACTACAAGAGCGGGAAATGGGTTGGGAATAGGACCTAATACTACATGATAAGGGGATGTGGGTGCTCTGTGGTGGGTGGGGTGTGGTGAAGCACACTGAGAGGTTGTGAACCTATTCCTCTGAATCTTATGCCATGCTGTAAACCAATGTGACCTCTAGAAAATTAAATTAAATTTTAAAAAGAGAAAGTCTAGGGCCTCCCTGGTGGCGCAGCGGTTGAGCTCTGGGTTGCAAAGCTGCCCGCAGCTGGTTCGATCCCCGGCTGCAACCTGGCAAACGGAGGAGGGTCCCACATGGTGTGCAGACCTCTCCTGCCGCACGCTGCTTCCCTCAGCAGTGTACTTGGGTCCTTCTGCCTGTTCTGCTCCCTGCTCTGACTCTGGTGAATTCTCTCACCCTCCCGTGCTTCTGACTGTACCCAGTGATTGTATAAATAAATAAATAAATCTTTAAAAAAAAAAAAAAAGAGAAAGTCTAGTTGGCATTCAGCATCATCATTATAGACTTTTATCAATAATATTTAATGTAAAAGATAAATTCTATTCATTAATTTAATATTGTTACTTATTTGGGGATTTTCTTACCTCTCTGAAAGTCAAATTCACTTAATGACCTTCTGCAATGATATACACATGTGACCCCCCAAAAGAATTTGCAATAATTGAAAAGAAAATTGAGTAGTAATTCTCTCTCTGGCTACTTTGTGTCTCTTTAAAAAAAAACATTGCTGGTGTAATATGTGAGAACTGTTAACAGCAATTCTCAAAGGTCAGTTTTATAAATATCACATTTCTTAATGTAAGGTAACAGCTAAAATTTGTTGTATCTCTAAAATATCAGTTTGAACTACTAAAAAGATTTGTGTATAAGGATCAAAGTACCTTTTTTAATATTCCTTCTGGTAAATATAGCTAAAAGTCCCAGGCATTATATATAAAACAAATATAAAATTGTTAAAGGTAGGGGCCTCCCTGGTGGTACAAGGGGTTAAGTCTCAGCACTATGAAGCAATCTGCAGTCACTGCAGCATGAGTTCTATCCCTCCTCAGTGAGGTGATCCACATGGCGCAGCAGACCTCTCCTGTTTCACCTGCTGCTCCCCTCAGCATGTAGTTCAGTCAGTCTGCCTCTTCTGCTCCCCACTCTGTCTCTGGTGATTCCTCTCATCTCCTGCACCTCTGTACCTGTACCCCAGTTCTTGTATGCATAAATAAATAAATCTTTAAAAGAAAAATTTAAAGGTAGAGAGAAAAAGGCCAATCAGCTAGGGACTGTAGGACTTAAGGAACAACACAGCAATGAGTTCCCTGAGTTTTCCATTTGCTTTATACATTCTGGACATGGTGCTGGAGAAAATGGCACCCAAGAAATGCAAATGGTGCGGCAAAAAATCTTTCAAGAAAAGCTATATGCTCTGTGCTAAAGGGCCAGGAGAGAAGCAACCAAGACAGAAAACATCTAGACAATAACACTATTCCATTCAAACATCACATAAATAAATGGGATCCCTTACTCCTGTACCCAGTAGCCAGAACAAGTGCGATCCTAGACGTTACTCTTTCTAGGCTGCTATAATAAGATGCTCCAATCTTCCTGCCGGAGGATATCAGAAAAGATCCAATAGAGAGCCAGGGCTTTCATTCCCACGTGGCAGTAACAAGCCCACATACAAGCCCATATTACAAGCCCAAATGTCATTGGAGGGCCACCTGGGAAGACTGGACTTCTACTCCCACCTTTCAGTAACAAAGTATCTCCCCTCCCGGCAGAGAAGATCTAATGCAGAGTCATAACTATCACCAATGCTCATAGTTAATATGTCACCTGCACCTTATTGTGCAGTGGAAGACGTGTCAGGGGTAGTAATGAGGAACCCCTGACCTTCTAGCCAGGGTTGTATCAGCAGAAGCTTACTGGGAGGCCAGAAGTCTCACCTGTATTCAGCAGTGCTCAAGAGATTCTCCGCATGTGCAACTGGAGATTGAATGGGGCACTAAGACTTCCACTCCACCAGCAGTAAGAGGTGTTGACCCTGCCCTCAGCAGAGCAATGAGGAGACTTGCTGAAACAAACATTGAAATACAATCCAGAGTCTCATAACATAACACCCCAAATGTGTAGGTCTCAGTTGAAAATCACTCTTTATACTTAGAACTAGAAAAATACGGATATGATTGAAAGAAGACAATTGAGAGATGCAACACCAGACATCAGCGTTATCTAAGAAGAGTTTTAAAGCAGTCATCATAAAAATGCTCTAATAAGCAAAAATGCTTGAAATCAATTTAAAGGTTAAAAAAATAGAAAGTATTGACAGAAACAAACAAATAAATAGAAGATATAAAGAAAGCAAGGAGGACTATGTGTGCCTTGGTGGTAGATATAATGTGGTAACATACATCTGAAATGGTGCTATCCTGCATCTCTGAATCATAGACAATATAGTAAAGCAGAGCTACATGGATGAAAAAATATATAAAATAATAGAAAATATAATACCCAAGATTAAAAAAAAAAAAAAAAAAAGGGGCCTCCCCTGGTGGCGCAGCAGTTGAGAGCTGGGCTGCGAAGCTGCCCGCAGCCTCTACAGCGCCGGTTCGATCCCTGGCTGCCAGCGAGGGTCCCACATGACACGCAGACCTCTCCTGCCGTGCCCGCTGCGCCCCTCAGCACTGTATTTCGTCAGTCTGCCTGTTCTGTTCCTTGCTTTGGCTCTGGTGAATTCTCTCACCCTCCCGCACTTCTGACTGTACCCAGTGCTTGTATAAATAAATAAATAATCTTTGAAAAAATCAAAAAACAAAACAAAAAAATAAACAAAAAAAGTCAGTGGTTAATCTCAATAGCAGAATGCTGAATCTAGCAGAGAAAAACATGGAACTTAAACATAGACATTTCTATGACTAGAAGTATCACTTCATTTAATTTTGAAAATAGTGTATTTCTACTTGATAAATTTATTTGTTCATTATTATATTAACAAGCTTGATATTTTATATATGTAATTATAGAAATATATAGTTATAAGTATCATTGTTATCTAAGAAATATACAGGGAACACCTACTATGAGTCACGTAGGTGCTGAGGATATACCATTGGGGAATGTAGAAAAGGGAAATTCTTGCTGTAGAGGGGTTTGCATTATAGTGGAGAGAACATGAATATTAGATAGATGGTAGCTAGACAGACAGACAGATGGACAAACAGATTGATAAATGTAAAATAGAAGGTGGTAGCTACATGGAAAAATTTAAAAAGCAGACTAATTGAGAGCAAAGGATAGAAATAGAGACACAAATTACAATATTAAAATAAAAGTGGTGGGGCTTCCCTAGTGGTGCAAGAGGTTAAGTGTCAGCACTATGAAGCTATCCACAGCCACTGCAGATGAGTTTGATCCCGGGCCAGGGAAGTGTCCCACATGGCAAAGCAGACCTCCCCTGTCTCGTCCACTGTTCCCCTCAGCAGTGTATTTTAGTATGTCCACCTGTTCTGCTCTCCACTGTGTCTATCTCTGGTGAGTCCTCTCACCACCCCTCCCTCCCATCTCTGGTCTACACCCCAGCTCTTCTATATATAAATAAGTAAAATAAATCTTTAAAAAAAATAAAAGTGGTCATGACAGACTTCCTGAACATGGTAAAGTCTCAGCAAAACACTTTAATGAGACTCATAAATTACAAAGCAGTTTATATGGCATGAGTTCCAATAAGCAAGAGTCAAATCCCTGTATTGGATGAGAATTTCCAAACTTGTAGAGGGCACAGAAGGAACAGAACAGATGAAGTGAAGTGGGCCAATGGCAGAAATGACAAGGTGAGGAAGGGACAGACTATGAGACACTCAGGGCTTTTACTCAGTGGTCAAAGGGGAGCCATTAAAGGTTTCTGAGGCACAGTCCCAACATAAATTCCATGGGTAAAGATTCATTCAGGCAAAATTAGAAACAGAGGGATCTGTCAGGAACTCTTGTAGTAATCCAGACTAGAGATAAGGGTGGCCTGGACAGGTATATGGATGTGGAGGTAGTATATGGTCACTCTGTGAATGTTTAAAGAAAACTAAAACAAATACATATGAAAATATAATGAAATGATAAGTTCTATGAAAAAACTAATTGTTTTATTTGCTGTGGAAAAGATGCAGAGCAGTGGACCTGCAAATTTCTAATCCTAGGACTAATGATGTGTGCAAACTTAACATCTCTGTACTAATTTGCATAATCAGTTAAATGAGTGTTTTTCCTACTGGGTTCCTAAATTCCCTTTCAGCTTTGAGAGTTACAAAATAAATTATAATTCTGATGGAATCAAAATTAACATTGTTAGAATAGATGCTGTAGGCAACTCAATTTTTCATTCTTCTATTCAGCACTCATTTAAAGCATATTAGATAGCAGTGCATGAACCACTTAGAAGTGAAGCGAGGAAAATACTAGTCTTTTTGTCATGAAACTCTTAAACTTAGGGTCACCCTGCTTTGAATAGACCCTAATCTTTCATCTTGTTTGTTGGTCAGGCTTAAAATTATGATTTATTTCTAGTTTGCTACCTCCATTTACAGTATTAAATGGTTCTCAAAACAAATGGTCAACAAGGACCAGAACTTGAAAGGTTTAGCTATAAAATAACAAGTCTTTCATTTAATTAGATAAGCAATGCATTCAAATTTTGTCTTTTATGTTTAGTCATGCATTTATGCCCTATTCATCAGCCTCTAGACTTTCTTATGATGTTCCCACATATCTGAGATCTATTTAACTGAATAAATTAATGAATGGCTCAAATACAACTAGCACTGATATTTATTGTACAAATAGCTCAACAGCTATCTAGTAAATCCTTATTATATATTATACACAGTTCTAATCAGTTGGTAAACTATGATCACTGTGTGATCAGGAAGAAAATTTAATACACATCTAAATATAATGGATGTTATATATTAAATGCTACTTTGAAACATGAAATCATGAAAGTGGATGCCATCACTTATGTGTGACAGTGTATAATCTACACCCACTCTCTAAGCTTTCATATTTTATTAAGAGATAAAAATATAAGGGTTGGGCCTCCCTGGTGGCCTAGAGTTAGTTAAGTCTCAGTGATATCACTGCTATGGCCTGAGTTCAATCACTGGCCTGGGAGCTAACCCACATAATGGTGCAGCAGACCTCTCCTGTCTCACCCACTGCTCCCCTTAGTAGTGTATTTCAGTGGATTCACCTGTTCTGCCCTCCACTCCATCTCTGGTGAATCCTCTCACCCCCTCCTTCCCTCTGGCCTACTCCCCAGTTCTTCTACACAAAAGTAAATATGACAAATACATGTAACGGTTATTTCAAAGATTGAATGAGACTACAATGTGCATTATCATAACAAATGTTCAACAAAAATATATTATTATTATGAAAATATATTATTGGAATAGAAGATTAACATCAACTATCTATGAAAACACAGAGGCAAGAGCATCACTATAAAATATCTGGACATTGTGTTATGCCCAGGCAACAAAATCCAAAGGAAACTCATTAGATTGTAAGAAACAGGATAGGGTTTAGAATCAAGTAAAGGAAAAAGTGCAAATTTCAATCTGACCATGGACTGTGTGACCTTGGTAACATATCAGACTTCTCTGAGTTTTAGCAGTGTTACCCCCACCCTCTTTATAAATGGAAATTAACTAATCTTGTAGTATTTAGGGGAATATCTGGGAAGATAATTTTTTTTAAAGATTTATTTTATTTATACAAGAACCAGGGTACCAGTCAGATGAGCGGGAGGGTGAGAGGCTTAACCAGAGACAGAGTGGGAAATAGAACAGGCAGACTGATGAAATACACTGCTGAGGGGAGCAGTGGGCGAGACAGGAGAGGTCTGCTCTCCATGTGGGTTGCTCCGAGGCGGGCAGTGATCAAACCCTCACTGCAGAGGCTGGGGACAGCTTCACAGTGCTGAGCTCAACCGCCTGCACCACCAGGGAGGCCTGGGAAGAGAATATTTAAAGCACTTTTTAGTGCAGGGCCTAGCATGTGGATCATTTCCTCCAAAAGGCGGGAAATGTGATGATGACAATGATGAAGAGTAGAAGAGGAGAAAGAGGATGATCAAAGCAGAAAATGTTGAATAAGGACTTCAAAGTTACAAAGCAAATGCAGTGATATGCTTTTATTATACATGTATCAAGTTAGAATGGATATTAAGTTGCTTTACAGGTTCTTTTGTTCTCAGAGTCTCCATCCTTCTCAAACCTCACTAGCAGTGAGCTTTGAGAGTCTGGCCATAAGCCTTGCTTCATTTTGGAAGAAAGCAACACTAGAGAAGGGAATGAGTATAACAAAATGCCTGTATCTGCATTGTGGGCACAGATGGCTTCTTTTAAAACCATATCATATAGAGTTTTACCTTTTGCATGTTAAGGTTAGAAGCCATAAATTCTTATCATCTGTCTCCATGTTAAAACACTAAGACTGTCACGTTGCCACAGTTCTGGGAGGAAGGGCCCCTTGGGTTATTGTAAAACTAGACGGTTATGATGTACAGTTTATACTAATGAAGGTAGGCTTCCAGTCAGGAAGTGGAGTCACTCCCTGTGGTGAGGCCGTTAAGTAGCCAGGAATGAGACATGTCTATAATTAGAGAGGCATTAGGCGTTAGTGATCTCGGTGACCAGGGGCCCTGTGCCCAGTGGACTAGTCAGACTGGCTGGCTACCCAGCCAAAGCTATTTCCTCCATCATTCAAAGTCAGAAGCAATGTAATGAAGGTGGGTAGCAAATTCCATTGAGCTAAAATTACCCATTCAAAAAAATGTTTCTGAAAAACAGACTTTAAAAATGCATTTGCTTAGACTAAGTAAAACAAAAGCAGTGGATTGATAAGGTAAAATAAGGCAAAAAAAAAAAAAAAAACCCTAAAAAACATAAATAGCAAAGCATAGTATATCAGCACACCATTGTTCATCATAGTCATTTCTAAACTCTGAAAATAGAAGAGCCAAGAACTGGAACAATTCATTATATTTTTAGGGAATATATATTTATTAAAAAATGAAGAAAACATTTGTTGCAGGAGATCTTGGTATAATTAGCAAGGCTCACAGATCTAGAGCATGTTGCAAATGTGAGCTCTGGAAAAGAGCAGAAGTGCTAGTCGATCATTGTTTCATTTGCTAAAAGAATAGATCTTAAACATTCTCATCACAAAAGTCAATATTTTAATGAAAAACATCAAAGTTGAGGAGGAACAGAAGGAGATAAATATAATTACAGCCTTCTTTCTGTGCATTTTAAGGTTTATTTAATTCTGCATTTTTGTCTTACTTGATCCTGTGTCCAGTCCAATGAAGTGGTGAGTTACTGTTGCTCTCCTCTTGCTTGAGAAAACTAAGGTACAGATGGGGATGAGTAAATTACAAGTGTCCATCTTTGAAATCAGTTGTCTCCAAAGCTGTGCTAATAACTACATAATACTTGCTTCGTCTAATACATCATAGCTACTAATAGAACCATGGTTAGGAGCCAGGTTCTGTGGTGTCAGGCTTTGCATCTCTTCCAATAGAACAGGTTGTAACCCTATATATTCTAAATAAATATCTGTGGATTGATTGCTTGTGTTTGTTGAAATTTAATGATATTAAAAAAGAGAAGTGGGCCTCCCTTGTGGCCTAGGGGTTAAATCTCAGCACTATCACTACTATGCCCTGAGTTTGATGCCCAGCCAGGGAGCTACCCACATGGTGCAGCAGACCTCTCCTATCTGACCTCCTGTTCCCCTCAGCAGTTTATTTCAGTAAACTGCTGTTCTGTTTATCTGTCTGTTCTGATCCCCACTCTGTCTTTGGAGGATCCTCACACCCCCTGCACCTCTGGCCTACATCCCAGTTCTTTAATGCAACAACAAAAACAAAAAGGACTATTCCCTGTAAGCATTGACTTTATCTAGAATCTGTTCACCAAATACTATGGTAATGTACTTATACTTTTGTTGATATATTTTATGCACTTTTTATTGCTTTATCCTCATTGCCTAGGCTAGTGCCTGAATGATAGTAAATGTTTAATAAATATTTGCTAAAGTGAGTGACTTTATTATGTGTCTACAATGTGCTGCTAGACATTATTAGAGGAGCTAGGATAATAGTGAAGAAATAAAGGTTCTTGCAACATGGACTTTTTTCTAATGTTGGAGAGAGATTAAGCAAACATTCAACTACCTGAATTATTTTAAGACAAATGTTCTGAAAAGAATAAAACAGGATAATGTAATAGAGTATGATTTGGATGACATTGGGGATGGGATGTTTGAACTCATGACATTTGAACTGAACCTCAAAGAACAAAAGCACAGCCATATACAGATCTGGGGAAAAGGAATTCTAGGTAGAATAGCAAAGTGCAAGTGTTCTAAGGCAGGAACAATTTTGATGATGTTGAGAAAGAGAAGGAAGTGTGTCTTGAACTTAGAAAATGTGTGGAGTGTAGAGGAAGGGAGATAGAAGGTGTATGTAGGCCATGGAGGCTGGCAGGCCCTTGGCACTTCAAAAAACCGATGCTTTTTTAGATTATATATATATATATATATATATATGGAATCATCTGGTATTTGTCTTTCTGTAACTTATTTTACTTAACAAAATATCCTCAGGTTTCATCCATGTTGTTGCAAATGGCAGGATTTCCTTCTGTTTTTTATGGTGACAAATGATGGATACATAGATAATTTCTGGCTACCTGCAAATCACTTCATAATCACTAAAGACTATTAATTTCTATATGTAATGATGATATTGTCCTTGGAACATTATTGTTTTTATTCATAATTTAAAATTTTAGATTTATAATTAACTGAAGCTTTTCGACATTGAGCTTGTTCAAGAAAGCATTTGTAAAAAATGTTTTATAATTTGGGGGTCAACCACATAAGTGAAATTAGTTGTAGAACAGATCAACTCATGTATTTGTCAACTACAGACAGAAAAATCAAGTAGTTCATGTTAGCTGTAGTTGTACTTTTTTTTTTCTGAAAATATGTGTGTATTTCACAGAACAATATGCATCAACTTCTCATTTTCTCCAATAAAGCATAGTCTTTTCCTATTTATTTTAATGTTTTTGGTTGATGCTTAAACTATGATCTTATGTTGGTGCTGACTCAATTTTCAAAGCTCCACTTCATTAGATTCAAAAAAAAAAAAACCCTTCAGATATTTAGATTAAATCCTGTGAATTACCAGTCTGATGGTCAATTATAGAGGACTTTGTATGAGGAAACAGTACGACAATAAAACTAAGGAAAATGTTCTACCCCAGAAGCCCCTTTAAACGGGTGTGGTTTCCTTTGGGGCAATCTTAATAGACTTGTCAGCCAATCCTCCTAATCACTGATGCTTGCTGATACAGCTCACCCATCACAATTTATTTCACAGTCCTGTTTCATCAGAGAGAATGAACTTTGATTTACTGCTAATTAGAATAGCCATGTTTCCCCAGGCACAGGCAACATTTGAGTGATGATGTAACAAAAAACCAGGTTTTTGTGATGTTAGTACAATTTAATGGAATAGAGAAGGCATTACTTTTCCCATGAACTATATGATATCACTTCTGTATCAGACAGAAAGACTGAAAGCATTGAAGGCACTTTTCGTAGATTATAAAGATGAAGGGACAGATGGAAATAATTCCAGATTGCTAAATCAATTTGAGAAGGTTTGTATAAAAAATATTACAGGCTTCTGATTCATTGTCAGACAAACTGTAAACAAACAGGTATAGAATTTCTATCACTTCTCAGAAAGCGTATTTGCTTGTTTGGCCAGGAATTAAACCAGACATTACAAGCAGGTCACACATATGAATTCATTTGGAAGGAAAAAAAATGTTATGGGATGTGAGTTGTGCAGTTCCCAAATATAAGCATTTTAATATGGGCAAGAGAAAGCAACTCAACAACCTTGCAAGTATCTAAGTAAAAAACCCCAAAATTCTGTGGTTAAAAATGCTCTCAGCCATTATATTTATATCACTCAAAATTCTCAAGGTTACAGGTTGCTGTTTTTAGATATCCTCAATTTCAGTACCACCAATTTCATCTAATGTTTTGGTTTATTCGGGGAAGGGGCAGTTGGGAAGAGAATAGCATGTTCCAATTGTTTTACTCAGAAGACAAAAATATTTCTGAAACGAATAAAAGTATGTCTGAAATTTATTCTAATAAATACATTCTAGAAAACCAGTATATTTTCTACTTCAAAAATCTGCATCTTTTGGGCATATATGTTTCAAGGGGTAAAAAACATACATTTTGAGAAATGACAGTAAAAATGTGTTTCTTTCAAATACACAAAGAAGTTCCCTAGTAAAAAAATGGACTTGGAGTGGTGTGCTAAGTGATCAGCCAGGTGACACAGGGTAGTTGAAAAATTGCACCTGGAGTTCTACAAAATTAAGTTTTACTTTCTGAAGATTGAAGCAGAGTGAAGCAATCAGACCTTTTAAATAGTTAAATCTGTAAGACTTCATAATCAGAACTCAAGCTTCTATTTCACTATATACCCATTTTCAAAAACTCAGGTTCATATTCAAAATTCTTTTATCTCTGTGCATGACACTCTTTCCAAAGATAGAATAACTTAGAAATAAATTCTGTAAAGATAAAGTTCAGTGGAAGTTCAAAAAGGAAAGATATGAAAAAGGGTTTTTTACTTGCTTATTTTGCATTTGCTTTTTAAATATTCAACAAAAGAGCCAAATAGCTAGGAATGTAGTTGTATCTTTCTCAATTACTGCATTAGTCTCATTTTAGTAGATTTGAGATTAAACAGTGAGATTTGTTCCAATGCAGACATGGAACAATTTTTGTTAGGGATGTTATTTTTTTGATTCAAGAATATCCAACTTGCTAAATAAGATGAAAAGTCTCTTACATTGAGATTGACCAGTTTCAAACTTTTTCACTAAAATACCCATAATTGGTACTTAGAATAGAAGAAACTTCTGTTCCTGAAGTGCCTGACTGTTTAGACAGAAACCAGACATCCATGACTTAATTTTTTGAAGGTTCATATTTTTAAAACTGTATGGATTTTGCATGATATTCTCTAGCATAATTGTTTTGTCTTAACATATATTCCAACAAATAGATTGTACAGTTGCCACTCAGTGAATATGTGCCATCATGCTGCATTTTGACCCAAAATAAAATAGCATTCCAGTTTTAAAGCAACTAATTAAAAAGGCTATTAGCCTTATGCAACTATTTATCACACACACACACACACACAAAAAAAAAAAAAAAAAAACACTCTAAAATTGAAGGTTTTTTCGCAGCATTTATTTAAGAAAAAACAGTGCTCAGACTGGCTATTTTAACTAGACTAGAAACTGAAGACTCCAAGTTGTAACCAAACCCACACTTGTTATATGACCTTGGACAAGCCAAGCAGGCTATGGCCGTGATTATGTATACAAACCACCTACACGTGTGTCTTGCCAAGGTCAATGTACTCATGCTAACTATTTTTGTTAGCACATGTGGAACTCGACACAATTGTTCTGGGCATGGAGGTCAGTGTGGATGCCAGCACAACTGTAAGGAACAAAATGCCAGATACAGGCTGATTATACAAATCAATCGGAGAGCTGCTGCAATTGTGAGAATGAAGCGACCAAACATCTATGTGACAAAGATTAATAGTCTGAATGAATTATACAACTAATCATGTAATTGAAGTAATTGTTGAAACACCCCATGCAGACTGTTTTACAGATAGGACATTCTTCTCAACAAACATGATTTTTTTTCCCCATTATAACACTTATAGTAGTGAAGCCTAAGGGATTTTTCTTCAATTTACCCATAAATTTGAAACTCTCAACTAATTAGTATGCAAGAGCAATTGAAATTTTAAAAAATTCATGCATTCTTAAAAGTTATCTCAAAGGAGTAGTTACACCTAGGCAAAGTCATATAATTTTCACATAAGATATGAATTCTTAAACAAATAGAAATGCACATAAGCTTACTAATGTATTTACTCAATAGGATAAATCCATTTTTCATATTGACATTGTTTTTAACCTTTACTTCCATACATTTTAGTATTATCTAAAAACATGATGCAAGTCAAAAACTCCTGTGGAAGGCCCAGTGCATAGAATCTGAACCACAATTTAACTATACCCAGTGATAGTTCTGCACACATCTATCAGCCTGCTTAAATGGCATGGGGTCTCAGTTTTATTTTCATGTCAAAAAATGGGGGATGAACTGACTCAGTTAAGGAAAACTTTCAGGCAAATTAATCTGATTGTAATTACATTTTTCACTTTTCTGTCTGTTGTAGTACCATTATAATATCATCATGATATTGCTTACTGAGAAACATGACTTCTTTGGAAATTGATGTTGGTACCTAGTATTAGAAGAGGCTTAATGAAATTTAAAACAAATGAAAAAACATGCTAATAAGTGGAAATTCTTAGTAAAATATATAATATTCATATACACAAATGTTATGTTAAATTTTTCCTTCCTTAATACACTAGTCTATAACCTTATAAATAACTATAAAATTTATATAGTACACTCAAGCACTTTGACATCCATTCATTTTGTCCCAAATGCCACCATTTCATCTTTCTTTATAGCTGTATAATACTCAATGGAGTATATATTCCACAATCTCTCTAACCATTTGCCTGTTGAAGACACTTCCATTGGTTCCATGAACTGGCAATGATGAACAGTGATGCTGTGTATATAGGCATAAACAAAACTTTATGTTACAGTTTTCATACTGTTTGGATAAATACCTACTAAAGGTAATGTTGAAATACCTTAAAGTGATTATGTTGGGTGGAATTAGTTTAAAAGCAAAAGACAGATATGGGATGGTTTCACTCATCTGTGGAATATAAATACCCAAAGAGTATTCATATGCAAAGAAGGATATAATAGTTACTAGAGGGAATGGGAGGTGAGGGTTGTGGGACAAGGAGGGAGATGGTGTATGGACAGGTGGTTTGGTAGGTGGTTTGGTGGAAGGATAAAAAAATTTTTAAGGGGCATCCCTGGTGGCCTAGGGGTTAAGTCTCAGTGCTGTCACCTCTATGGCCTGAATCTGATCCCGAGCCAGGGAGCTAACCCACACAACGCACAGCAGACCTCTCCTTTCTTGTCTGTTTCTCCCCTCAGCAGTGTTTCAGTAAACCTGTCTGTTCTGCTCCCCACTCTGTCTCTGGTGGATCCTCTCAACCCCCACAGCTCTGGCCTATACCCCAGTTCTTAAAAAGAAAAGAACAAAAAATAAATTTAAAAGAGAATGATGAATTTCTTTAAAATTTGCTAGATATCTTTTGTAAAGTATTTTGGGTCTGGTGTGTTTTTGTGGGAAGAATTTTCACTACTCCTACATTTCTATAATAGTTAGAGGGCTATTTGGACTCTTTACTTCTTTGTGAGCCACATGTGGCAAGTTTTTTAACACCTCCTTTTTTTAGTCATATCCTTTTTTTCCATATACAACATGAATTATTTGCCAATGCTCTTCTTTTTCTTTAAGCACCCTGCCAGAAGATTTAAAGGACCTACTTTTGACTTGATCAGACTTCTTACAGCTTTGCTTTCTATATGGGAATACTCATACTCTTTTTTAATCAACTTTCTTTAGACATTTTCCCCTAACTTCTTAAGATGGAGACTTAGTTCATTGATTTTTTTTCCTTCTTTTAAAAGATATAAGTATTTAAAGCTATAAATGTGTACTTATTTATGCAAACATAAAATACTCATATATATATGTGACTAGTATGCAAGTTAAAAGACAAAAGTATTAGAAATAACTACAATAACTTGTTAATGATATAAAAGATATAAATCAAAATAATTTGTTAATGACATAAAAATATATAAATTACAATATCCATAACATAAAATGTGAGGAGGGAAAAACATGAAACTGTAGTTTTTGTATGTGATTAAATTTAACTTGTTATGAACCTAAAATTGACTTGTAATTATAATTCATTTTGTAGAAGCGTCATAGTAAAAAGTGAAGGCTGAAATAAATACAATTCTAAATGAAAGATAAGACATTACAACTGATGCCACAGACATACAGAAAATGATAAAAAAAATTTGAATAATTATGCACCACCAGATTAATTACCTAAAATAAATGAAAAAATTCCTAGAAACATACAACCTACCAATATTGAATCATGCAGAAACAGAATCTGAACAGACCAATGTGTAAGGAGAGTGAATCAGGAAGTAAAAACATACTAATGAAGGAAAGTCCAGCAGCAGATAATTTCATGGGTAAATTTTACAGAACATTTAAAGACAGAAAACTTCCAAAGGTCAGAATTACTCTCACACCAAATTAGGTAAGTACACTACTAGGGGAAAAAAAGCTACAGAGTAAATATCACTTATGAATATCATTACAAAAATCCTCAAAAATTTCTAGCAAACTGAATTCACTAGCATAGTAAAAGGATCGGGCAGGTCTTATGCCTGGGATGTAAAAACGGTTCAACATATACAAATCAATAAATTGATATGCCATATTAAAAAAGAAGGATAAACATCATCTGATAATCTCAACAGATGCAGAAAATCAATTCATAAAAATTTAACATCTGTTCATGACAAAAACTCTCAACAACTTAGGTACAGAATGAATGTAGCTCAACAAAATAAAAAATATAAATAACAATCCCACAGCTAACATCACACTCAAAGGTGAAAATCTGAAAGAGATCTGAAACAAGATAAGCATACAGACTATCCACTTCTATTCAGTACCAGATTTCTTAGGCAGAGAAATTAGGCAAAAAAAGAAAAGTCACCAAAATCAGAAAGTGAGGAGTAAAACTGTTTCTGTGTGTTTGCAGATGACATGATCTTTTATTTCATCTTTTCATTTCATGTCTATTAAACATTTCAAATATTAGGGTTTCTTATTTATTTGAACTCTGTATCTACTAAAACATGAATCTTAGGCCTATTATATTTCTATAAATACTTCATGCAGTTTCTCACTTTATAATTTGTAAATATTTCAAAATTCAGGTAGTCATATAGATTGATATTTCTCTTCTGATCTTTTTAAGATTGCAGAATTCCCTGCTGTCCAGTAGAGAATATTCAATTGATATTCATGTTTCTTTTAGCTTATCTGTGACTTTAATTTTGAAAATTAACTTAATATTCACATCATATTCGATGACATGAAGACTCTCAATTAATTTTATAATTGATCAATAGCCACAAAATATTATATTTTACCTATTGATAGTTACAACATCATCGAGAAAGTTATAGGCCTCCCTGGTGGCACAAGGGGATAAGCACAGCACTGTGAAGCTATCCACAGCCTCTGTAGCACTAGTGCGATCCCTGGCCGGCCAGGAAGGTAACCCACATGGTGCGCAGACCTCTCCTGACGCGCCTGCTTCTCCCCTCAGCAGTGTCTTTCAGTCAGTCTGCCTGTTCTGCTCCCCACTCTGTCTCTGGTGAATCTTCTTACCCCTCCCACCCTGCACCTCTGGTCTGTACTCCAGTTCTTGTTTGCATAAATAAATCAATCTTAAAAAAAAACAAGCGAATCCACCAAAAAATATTAAAAATTAGAAATAAATAAAAATTACACAGCGTGTTATATGATAGTATTAAAAGGACTTTTCAGATGACTTTACAAAGTTAATGTTTAGAGATATTTAGATATCACAGATATTTAAAACCCTGGTTTCCAGTATTCCTTATATATTGTGTAAAAATGTAGTGTAAAGGAGATAAACATATATATGTGTAATATATGTGTGTATATATACATATATACATGCATATAGATGGAGAGAAAGTGGTAGAGTGGCTATATAATTTATCTTTAAACTACAATACTTGGCAATAAAGGATGTTATTAATGATTGCATCAGGATATGAGTATAAACTGGGATTGTCCTGGGATACCAGAGATATTTGTTCCCTCTGGTAAGGCTCATAACTTCATGCACAGATAGAGAGGAAGTTATCAGTGAGCCTCATAATCACAGAATATGTGTGATTTCATGGAACTGAAAATACTCTCTGCCCTATTCATTCAGGACAGAGATTGCAACCAGGCATCTAATGTGTAAAAGAGGCTCAAATATGATGTGAATGCATGTAGAAATATAGGAAGCTAGAGCAGTTTAACCTAAAAAAATTATACTTGAAAGTCTAAGAATAAGGAAAGGCCAAAGGAAGTATGTTGATTCTTAACAGTTTTATTAAATGTTTAAATCACAGGGCAAAGTCCTTGGAACTAATTTTTAGCAGAAGTTTCAACTAAAACAGAATTGAAACCATAAATTAATTTTACAGATTCAATTCTGACTACCTAAATCTACTATTTTTCAATCAATTTGGATACATGGCTCAGAACAATGTATGTTTTCCATTTTCTAAATGATAAACTAGAACTTTTTAAATTAGATTTATTATGACTCATGACAATAACAAATTCTATGAAGCAATTTTATTCATTTACTTGCATGTCTTTTTAACCCAAAAGTTGTGACTGCTATACTTGTCCAAAGGATAAAGGAATAGAAATTTTCTTATTCTCTCATTTCAATAAATATTCAATAAATTGATTCTCAAACTTCAGCAGAAATAAGATTTACCTGGAGGGCTTGTAAAAACAGATTGTTGTTCTCTTGCCCCAAGAGATCCAGATGCAGAATAACTATATCAGGGAGGAAGAATTGGCATATCTCACACATTTCTTTCATTTAAAAAAAAATATTTATTTATACATACAAGAACTGGGGTACAGGCCAGAGTTGGGGGATGAGAGGATTCACCAGAGACAGAGTGGGGAACAGAACAGGCAGATCGGCTGAGGGGAGCAGCAGGCAAGTCAGGAGAGGTCTGCTGCACCATGTGGGTAGCTCCCTGGCCAGGGATCGAACTTGTGCTGCAGTGGTTGCGACAAGCCTCACAGGTTGAGTCTTAACCCCTTGTGCCACCAGGAGGCCCCATATCTCACACATTTCTAAGAGTTTGCCAGGTTACTCTGATGCTGGTGTTCTGTTCACCACACTTTGAGAAACACCAATATATTGAATATGCAGTATGTTCAAAGTGCTGTGTGCTGGGGATACAGATGCAAACAACAAAATAGACAATTTTGCGGTTGTGAACCTTATGTTCAAATGGAGGGAGACAGATAATACATATCTGTATTATATTTTAGATAGCATTTTGGATAGAAATAACTGCTACAAAGAAGAAAAAGTATATAGGATGTGTGGTGAAATGGGGAGAGAAGCGTAATGAAGAGGAAGCTTCAGGAAGGCCTTACCCAGAAGATAAGGTTTGTTAAGGACATTAAAGAACCAGGATGTGGACCTCCCTGGTGACAAAATGTGTTAAGTCTCAGCACTATCAAGCCATTGGCAGCCACTGCAGCACAAGTTTGATCCCCGGTCAGGAAGCTAACCCACATGGTGCAGCAGACCTTTCCTGTCTTGCCCACTGCTCCCCTCAGCAGTGTATTTCAGCCGATCCGCCTGTTCTGCTCTCCACTCTGTCTCTGGTGAATCCTCTCACCACCTTCCCACACCTCTGACCTGCACCCGAGTTCTTGTATGCATAAATAAATAAAATCAATCTTTAAAAAAAATTTTAAAAAAGAACTGGAAAGGGCCTCCCCGGTGGCGCAACGGTTGAGCGCTGGGTTGTGAAGCTGCCCGCCACCTCTGCAGTGCCGGTTCGATCCCCGGCTGCTCCCCAGCCACCAGAGGAGGGTCCCACATGGCACGCAGACCTCTCCAGCCGCCTGCTGCTCCCCTCAGCAGTGTACTTCGGTTCTTCTTCCTGCTCCCCACTCTGGCTCTGGTGAATTCTCTTACCCTCCCGCGCTTCTGACTGTACCCAGTGCTTGTATGTATAAATAAATAAATAAATCTTTAAAAAAAAAAAAAAGAACTGGAGAGTGAGTCAGAGGAACAATCAGTTCAAATGCCCTCAGCCTAACTTAAAGACCCTGAGGAAGACCTGCATGGCTGCAGTTAAATGACTGATAACATGGCTGCAGTTAAATGACTGATAATGAGATCAGCTTAGATAAGGGTTTATTGATTTTACAGAGATCTTTTGCTTTTCCACCTATGGAAGCCATGGGTGAAATTTGAGAAGTGAGATGTCATTAGCTCATTTATATTTTTAAAAGATCATTGGGGGAAATGAGAAGCTAATTACATGCATTGCTGTTTACACGAAATTACGTGTAAAGTGAAATATGAACATAATGATGAATATAAAGCAATGGTTTGCATTTTAACAGGCTAAGCAAAATGTAATCGACAGTAGTGAATCATAATGAACTCTTAGCCATTTCAACATTAAGCACAGTTGCATGCTAATTATCAGTGTTATGAAATTAGGAAAAAAAACTTTGAAATTTTTTGGGAAAGTACTATTGATTTAAATAATTGTTAGTATTTTGGAAGTTTAGGATCCCCCCCTTCAGGTATAGTTACCAGAGTACATCCACCAACAGAGCATCCAGTATCCACCACCATAGTCCCTTGTTCACTCTCCCTACTTTATTCTTGCTCCTCCCTCTCCCCCATCCCTCCTGGGTGACTCAGTTCTATGGTCAGGTTTCAAAGTTTAGTTTTTAATTTTGAATTTATGTAACACATTCTTTGGTTTTTCTGTATTCCACATAAAAATGACACCATCTAGTATTTTTCTTTCTCCTTCTGCTTATTTTGCTTAATGTTATCCCTTCCAGCTCCATCCATGTTGCTGTAAACAGCTTGAGTTTATTTTTTTTAATTACTGAGTAGTATTCCATTATGTGTGTGCACACATATATAACACATCTTCTTGATCTTTGGGCAATTAAGTTGCTATATATTTGGCTGTTGTAAATAGTGCTCCAATGAAATACAAGTGCATACATCACTACAAATTAGTGTTTTTGTATTCTTCCAGTAGATACCTAGAAGGGAAATATTTTTTAAATGCAGTCCATATTTGAACTTACACACTATACTGAATTTACCATTTATCAATCAAACAAAGTTATTTTTTCAAAATTAAATTAAAAAAACACTAGAGCTTCTAGGTAGACAATAAGAGTTTGGAATTAAAGAAATAAATTGAACATATATATTCAATGTATATATATATGTATATGCATGTACATATATACACATTCATACACACACATATATATATACACACACACAAGATATAAATTTGGAAGTCACCAGATTATTGGTGGTATTTAAAACTATGACACTCATGAGCTCATCAAAGAATAGGTGAGTTTAAAGAAGAAAAGTATCTGTAAAGATGTCTTTGAGATGCATGTCATGTAGTGTTTCGCCTATATTTTCTTCTATGTATTTTATGGTTTCAGGTCTTATGTCTAGTTCTTTAATCCATTTTGAGTTGGTTTTTGTGCAAGGTTGGTTTTGTGCAAGGTTTTTTTGCATGTAGCGACCCAGTTTTCCCAGCACCATTTATTGAACAAACTTTCTTTGCTCCAATGCATAGTCTTTGCTCTTTTGTCAAATATTAGTTGACCATAAATCTGTGGGTTTATTTCTGGATTTTCTATACAATTCCATTGGTCTGTGTGTCTGTTCTTGTTCCAATACCATGCAGTTTTGATGATTATGGCTTTGTAGTATAGTTTGAAATCTGGGAGAGTGATGCCTCCATTCCCTTTTATTTATTTATTTTTTTTTTCAGAAAAGCTTTGGCTATTCAGGGTTTTTGGTGACTCCATATGAATTTCATCAATAATTGTTCTATTTCTTTGATGAATGTCATGACATACCATCTCACACCACTGAGAATGGCACATATTAAAAAAAACTAGCAAAAACAAATGTTGGCGAGGTTGTGGAGAAAAAGGAACTCTCCTGCACTGCTGGTGGGAGTGCAAACTGGTCCAACCACTATGGAGAGCTGTGTGGAGATTTCTTGAATTACTAAGCATAGAGCTTCCATATGATCCAGCAATTCCACTCCTAGGTATTTACCCAAATGACACAGAAACAGTAATTCCAAAGGGTACCTGCACCCCTATGTTTATAGCAGCACTATTTACAATAGCTAAGCTATGGAAGTAACCCAAATGCCCAAAAATAGATGACTGGATCAGGAAGATGTGGTACATAAACACAATGGAATATTACACAGCAATCAAAAAAGATAAGCACATGCAGTTTGGGGCAACATGGATGGCACTAGAAGGGATCATGCTCAGCAAAATAAGTCAGAAAGAAAAAGAAAAATACCGGATGGTCTCACTCATAGCAGGAATTTAGAAAACCTAAATAAGAGACCAGGAAAAAGACTAATCAATACAAAGTAAAAATCAAAATCAACAAGCAACTATAAACCAGAGACACACTAAGTGGGGGGGGAGGGGTAAGGAAAGGAAGGACTAGAGTCAACATAAGGGGGGGGTGCAATTCTATGGGGAATATAACCAAAATGAAAAATGCATACATTGTGCAAAGATGAAAGAAGATGTAAGAATTATATAAAATAAAATATTTAAAAATAAATAAATAAATAAACAAAAAAGAAGAAGAAGAAGAAGAAGAAGAAAAGTACTCTAAGAACAAACCCCAGGGAGATTCAACATCAGAGATCAGGAGATAAAATAAGAGACTGGAAAATGAGGCTAAAAAAGCAATGACTATGAAGTAGGACGAAACCAGTGGAGATGCTGGAAGCCATGTAAAGGTGCTGTTACTAGATCATCAGCTGTTACTAGATCAATTAAGATGAGTAATGCAAATCAACTCTCAACGTAAGCAATGTGAAGTTTAATGGTAGTATTGGCAAGAACTATTTCAGTGGAGTAGTGGAAATTGAAAGCTTGACTAAAATATTTTCTTTTTCTTTTTAAAGATTTATTTATACAAGAACTGGGGTACAGGCCAGAAGTGTGGGAGGGTGAGATAATTTACCAGAGACAGAGCGGGGAACAGAACAGGCAGACTGACTGAAATACGCTGCTGAGGGGGGCATCGGGTGAGACAGGAGAGATCTGCCACGCCGCGTGGGTATCTCCCTGGCCAGCCAGGACTCGAACCCACATTGCAGAGGCTGCGGACAGCTTCCCAGCACTGCGCTCAAGCTGCTGCACCACCAGGGAGGCCCTTGACTGAAATATTTTAATGTAAGGATGAGAATATAACTATTAGAGAAAGAGTGCAGGTGACTTATTTGAGAAGTTTTCCATTAGAGAGAGGAGAGGTGTGCATGGTTACTGGAATAAATGTTAGATCAAATGGTATGGGTTTTACTTTTTAAGATGGGAGAAGGTATTGCAAATCTGTAAGCTGATGATTATAATCAGTAGAGTTAGAGAAATGATGTGCAGACTAACAGTGAATAATACTGGAGTGGTATGAGGAAGAGTTAAGGAACTAGGTAGAAGACTTAGCCTTATTAAAAAAACACTTGAACAGGGCCTCCCTGGTGGCGCAAGGGGTTAAGACACAACCTATGAAGCTAACCGCAGCCACTGCAGCACGAATTTGAACCCCAGCCAGGGAGCTACCCACATGGCGCAGAAGACCTCTCTTGACTCGCCTGCTGCTCCCCTCAGCAGTGTATTTCAATCTGCCTATTCTGTTCCCCACTCTGTCTCTTCTCTGGTGATTCTTCTCACCTCCCACACCTCTGGCCTATACCCTAGTTCTTGTATGCATAAATAAATAAATCTTAAAAAAAAACTTGAACAATTCATCCATAGTAATAGAAAGGAAAGCAGAGCATATGAATACAGCTGTATGAGCAGATGTAGCAATGGGTATTTCAATGGAAAAAATGACAGAAGGTGAGGAAAAGCATCATAAAGAGATACTAGAGGTTTAAAGGGGGGAATGAGAATATTTTAATAGCTTCTAGTTGAGAGAGGAAGGAAGAGAGAGAGAAAGATAAAGAGATGGAAATGATGTGTAGAGAGATATGGCAGGATTGTGAATAGTATTAATACACATATATACATGTTTGAAATTATTTCACTTAAAATTCCCTGAGTATTTTTCCAAGTATTTGTACAGCTACTAATTAAAGCAACATGTAACTTCTCAATATCTCACTTATATGAAATTTGTACTAAAAGCTCAAGATCATTTGCTGCATCTATCAATAAATCTGTCCATACAGATAAGCACTGAACCAACTTTCATGATAAATCCAGCTAAACTATGTTAATGAATTCTTTGTTAGATTTAACATTAATATATTATGAACAAAATAGTATTTGTATACTCATATTTTTGCTATCTTTGAAAGCTTCAAAAATATATTTGTCTCAGTTGATGGGGAAAGTATTAATTAAACAAGAATTTTAATCAGACCTCCTGCTTTTGATACTCAGCTATTTTTTCAAGGAACTCTAGTGTTATATAAACCCTTGATGCATATGTGGTCTAAACATGATCAGTGTACATTTTTTTTCTATAATAATACATATGTTGTTATGTCAATAACTGCCAGGAACAGGTTCTCTGTGATAGTGATCAGGGACAGGTATAACTTGCTGTAATAGGCAAAAGAAGTAGTATGCCTCCAAACACAATATCCAGAAATGTGTGAAAACATGACATCGTAAGTATATAAAATAGTTTAGTCAGGATTATAAAAAGTGTATTCAGCAAAATAGTTCTAAAAATCATTAAGGGAATACAATGGCATTTTCAGATATATTCATGGACATTATGAGATATCTTAGTCTTTATTTTTTAATTTTTTTTTATTTTGGCTTAGAAGTACTGTGGTATAGGCCAGAGGTGCAGGGCATGAGAGGATTCACCAGAGACAGAGGGTAGCAGAACAGGTGGATTTACTGATGTACACGCTAAGGAGAGCAGTGAGTGAAACAGGAGAGGTCTACTGTGCCATATGTGGGTAAGCTCCTTGGCCGGAGATAGAACTCAGGCCTTAGTAGTGATCGTGCTGAGACTTAACTCCTAGGCCACCAGAGAGGTCCACAGATATTTCAGTCTTTAAAAAGAACACTGTCATTATCTGAGACATTTCTCTAGTTGAATGTGCAGACTTCCACAAGAGGGAAAAATGACAATCCTACTCATGCATGCTGCACTCTTCACTGCAAATGTTTCTTTGGGAGATGCTTTCAAAAGAGCTGCCTTTTGAAACTTCCTAACTTCAAGCTTGATTATTCCGTTTCTCCTTTTCTTTGCCTTCATGACTTTATAATAATCAAAATCTGTGATCTTTGCTTTCTTTTCTCTAGCTTCAATCTTCTCAACCCATCTTGCAGCTACTCATTTTGTGTTAATATCTTTCTTTGTAAGCACAGGACCGAGGGTTACCCATGGACCCCAAACTGTTAAGAATTGTACTTCTAAAAGTTCAGCCATTATCATGCATAAAGGCAAAGAAGACATAATCCTAGTGTGGAAGATCTTTAATAGAATTGGTATGCATACAGAGAGAGAGAGAAAAGGGATTTCAAATCATAGATTTGCAATAAAACTCCAAAAATTATCTTCCAGCCCCTCAAGGGCAAATGCCAAGCCAAACAGACTTGAGCCAAACAGGGGCAGCAGAGGCCTGAAAGCTTGTCATAAGTCTAAGGCACCTTCTGGAAGAGAACCACAAGAAAGGGATTAGGTAGGTTCCAGAAAGCTGGGTCAGGAGAGAACTCAGATGCAAAATGTACCAGATAATCGGCAAAGTTCCTATCACAGCTGCCATTGTTTCTGCCAAAATACTAATGTCCCAGGTGCAGCCTCACCCGAGTGTCTCCAAAACATATTTTTTAGTGAATGAATATTTTGTCACATCTGTCTCTAAGAATCTATCCTCTATTTAGATTATTTCTGGTTTGTGAGATGATGCTACAATAAGCCTCTTCATCTAAAAACTTTTCCTCATGTCTCCATATGCTCTGAGGATGGACACATTAGGATGACATAAACATCAACAACTTTAATAGTATGTAAGGTTCATTCTAGGATTGTCAGAATCATAGCAAGTTACCCAAGACTACTATATTTTTTTTTCTCCATAGAATATAATATATCCTAGTAAGTCAAACCCTGGAAATGACTTTCCTATAGATATGAAAAAATGAGATCTTAATATATCCAAAAAAATCCAGAAATAACATCACTAAATTTACACAGGATATACACCAGAAATCATTTATTAATCATAAAATTATTATTTTAATTAATGAAATTATTGTTATATGTCATAGGCAGGTTAACCCATGTTATTTGTGATGGTCCAGGGTGAAAAGGAAAATAGAGGCCCCTTGCCCTGTGAAATACTTGCTTTGAGGAGGGTGGAGATCAAATGGGGACCAGTTTAAACTCTTAGCACAAGAATCTCTCCCGTCAATGTATAAATATAATAATTTCTATAAATGGAGTTTAGAAGAGGGAGATATTGTTATGGTTAACTGTAATATGAAAAGATTTCACAGAAGAGCTGAACCAGACATTGAAAAAGATTATCATTTACAAAGGAAGATAAAAATGTTCCAGGATCTACAATAGGCAGAATAACAATCTCCATAGATGTTCATTCCCTAATCCCCAGAATCTGTGAATGTCACCTTAAATGGAAAGGAAGAAATAATGCAGAAGAAGAAATTAAGGCCGCTAATCAACTGGTTTTAGCATAAGAAGATTATCATGGATTGAACAAAGGGATATTGCAATCACAAGAGTCAAGTTAGGAGTGATGTCATGTGATTAAGACCCAACCAGCCATAGCTGGTTTTGAAGATTTAAGGGACCAGGAACCAAAGAATGCAGGCAATCTCTAGAAACTATAAAGATAACAAAACAGATTTTCCTTTATAGCATCTAGAAGGAAAATATAGCTGCCAACAAGATGATTTTAGCCCAGTGAGCTCACTGTCAACATCCAGCCTCTAGAACTGCAAAATAATGAATTTGCATCATGCTGTCAATAGTTAAAATCGTGATAATTTGTTACAGCAGCAAAAGAAAAATAATATGTACTTAAAAATGGAGATACACTAAAAGCACAGAATCAGAATGCACATGGGACAGGAGATAAGCATAAAGATTAGAGATTTATGCTGATGAATAGTAGGAGAGAAATTGTAGAAGGCAAATTGGGGCTGGAAGGCAAGAAATGATAAACATTTTTTAAAATAATCTGAATTTGTATTGCAGATGGTAAAGAGTATTTGAGCAGGCTAACAACATAATAACTAATATGTTTCAGGATATTTTATCTGGTGGCACTGTCTAAGGCAGACTGAGTAGAGAACGAACAGTTAACATTTTATAATAATTCATTTTTTAAAAAAGATTTATGTATACAAGAACTGGGGTACAGGCCAGAGGTGTGGGGAGTGAGAGGATTCACCAGAGACAGAATCGGGAACAGAATAGGCAGATCGACTGAAATACACTGTTGAGGGGAGTAGTGTGAGAGTCAGGAGAGGTCTGCTGTGCCATGTGGGTAGCTCCCTGGCCGGGGATCAAACTCATGCTGCAGTGGTTCTGGATAGCTTCCTAGGTTGTGTCTTAACCCCTCAAATGTGAAGTTATCTGAGTCTAGCAATGGTGGCAGCTTAAATGGAAATGTAAATTCAGGAATGAAAAAATGACAATCCACATTCATACTTTCACTTGTACTTAGATAATTTTATAGATTTATAATTCCAAACTATCAAATGAAGTGTTGATATGGCTAAGTTATGAAAAATCAAATAGTCCCTCAGAGTTCTCAAAAGAAAAAATATAACCTCTTTCGAACTCTGTATAGTTCTACACTGAAGTATTTTACAAAGAGATTGATGCTTTCTCTTTTGTTTTACCCTGTAAATCCAGATGACTAAAACTCATTATTCTCTAGTGAGAAGGAATGTGAAACAAATTGCCTACCACAAACATCATTCCATCTATTTAAGCATATAATTGATTCCAGACAATGAGAAATTTCTTTCAGTAACTCCTTTAGACTCTGCCTTCACATACAAAATACCTCTCAAAGAAAAGTAAAGCATTTAATTCTGTTTTCAAAAAAACTGCATGATAAGATGCAATTGAACATTGATTTGTTTTCCTAGTATCTTTTTATCAGTAGATGCCCAAGTCAATAGAAAGGTAGGTAGGTAGAAAAATTTACTAATGGTGCCCTTCAGCATGTGTGTGTGTGTGTGTGTGTGTGTTTTATAACTCCAAGTAAAATACCTGAAATCACTTGGGTGTCAACTTGTGAAAAATAAAATATTTTTAAAATACCCCTACTTATATATAATCCTACCTATCCCTGCCCTCCTGTAACACAAAATTTTCCCTTAGTGTTGGGACAGAAAGTAGCTGCCCAATTAGATTTTGATGAATGGGTAAATAATTGAATTGATAGACAAATAAAATCACAGGAAGAAATAATGTTTATGTTATCTAAAAACTTTGATATAGGGGACCCAAAATGTTTTTTAAAAAGAGGTTCCATATCACTAGTACTCATCTCGGCTCACCTTAAATTTCACCAGTTAGTATTTCCATTACTAAACATTTGTGAATTTGACATATTCATCGACTGAATCAAAGTGAGATTAGATATCTTTCAAGTTCTTTAGATTTGTGCATTTTGTCTTTAATCAGTTGTCCATGTATTTCCTTGGTCCATTTAAATGCAGGATTGGACACATATCTTAGATAATTTACACACACTTTATTTTTTAATATATACTTTATTTCTTAAATTGTATTATTTTTATTAAGGTAACAATGGTTCACATTGTATATGACTTAGGGATATAGGTCCATACTTCTTCAGATATGTAACATCTACCACTAAAGATGTATCCTCTAACATGTCTTATTAGCCTTTTTGCAACAATTTCAATAGGTCCAAACTGGTTACTTCCTGTGTACCTTTCACATATTTGTACCTATCAGGATGCAGAGGAAAATTCCCCTACCTCATCTGGATTCTTCTGGGCTGTATGGGCGAACAAATAACATCAGACAAATTAGTAGGAGAACAAGCCTATATTTAATAGTGTATATATGGATAATTAACATGAGTGTAAAGTCTAAAGTAAAATGAATTGGGATATAAACCCTTCTTTAAGGACCTGGAGAGTCAAGGAAAAAGAAAGGCAGACACTTCACATGACAAGGTAGGGAAAGGACCTCATTCTTTGCTCTAAGAGTAAAAAATAAGTTTCTCAAATAGGGAGGACATATTCACAGATAAACCTACACCTGAATGATCCCAAACCAAATTATTTAGATAAAAAAGGGAGGAAGTAATGATTGATTCTTCAATAAGGAAAAGGGGCAAAAGATAGAAAGCTTTTCTCGATCTCCAGGGTCTTCACTGCTGGTAATTTAAAATTACATTTTTTTTTTATGAAATGTAATTAATTTCCCAAGGTTCTCAGGGCCTGAATGACCTTTATTTCCCTGCACCAAGATGACACTATTAGAAGAGCCCTCTCTAAGCATATTGAGAGAAGCCTCTCTGACCATTCTGGGGATACACCCACATATTTCAGCCTCATTATCATTTCCTGCAGGATATAGTCTATTTCAAAACTTTAGAGTAACTAAGTAGTAATTATATAGTCATTAAAGTTACTGTTGAATTAAAATCTCTTTGTGTTAATGTCTATCTTTCAGCAGGGAATGGTCATCTATTGCTCATCCTTATACAGATGAAGACTTAGCAGGATACCTGGCAAATTGGAGATACTCTGTCTATATTTGTTGTATTAATGAATTGCATTTAGAATACATTACATGTAAATTATATGAATGTTCCAGCCTTACCTAAGCAAGGACAACCATCAGTTCTATTTTGTATGCGTGATTATTAATTTTTTCCATTTAGTTCTCATTGCATCTGGATTGGCTATTGTGTTATATGATACAAATCATATGACTCACTTTGTGTGTCATTCCAGTATATTTACATATCTGATCGATTAAGCAAGTCTCTCCTTAATGCTTCTTTAAAAATATTGTAAAAATTTTGCTAGTGTAAGTAAAGTTTATTTTAAGTGAAGTCAACTGCAGTGCCATTAATTAATTATGCAACCCAAAGCAAATTGTATGCTTTCTATGCCTCCTTTCTTTATCTTAAGGAAGACAAAACAATGAGGGATTATTAAGTTTCATGTCCTGGTGTCATTGTTAAATTTAACAACTATGCCACCATTCCTTGCCTAGGAGGCAGGGATGAGGGGCTTAAATGGATAAAGGGAGTGAATGGGACTGCCTTGGAGAGCTTGGGCCACTTATGCAAATTTGGATCATCAATAGGGACCCACCTGAGACTAGCCACCCTAGACAAATCCATGACTATAAATAGGGCCTTGGGACAACTAATGCAGCAGCAGACCTCTCTTGCCTTGCCCACTGCTTCCCTTAACAGTGCATTTCAGTAAGCCCAACTCTTCTGTTCTTCACTTTGTCTCTGGTGAATTCTTTCACCCCCGCAACTCCGGCCTACACCCAATTCTGTTCCAAGACAGTTCATCATGCTAATTTATGTAAATGCTTAAATTTTGGTGCTGGTGCATTGGAAGGATTTAGAAAACTGTGATATGACTATTTTAATCAAATTCCCCCATAAGAAAATATGTAATATCTAATGGAAATGACATTAAATTCATAAATATGCAATGATTTGATATACTTAAAGTATCAATCATCTAACAGAATCATATTTTCTCGCTACTTAGTTGTGTTACCTACATTGATTCCCAGTACAATCTCCTCATTTTGAACTCCCTATATTCATTTCTTCTAAGCTATTTCAAGTATCTCCATCTGTAGTATGCCATATTTCTATCATATTTCTAAATGGGTACAGGTAGTAACTTCATTGAAATCTAATTAGATTTTTCATTGGTTCTCTTTGGATAATTCAGAGTCACAAACATGCTATATGAAAGTAATAGTCACTTTGTGTGTCATTCCAATTGCTTTACTTATATTTTTGCTTTGTGTGACTGTGACTTAATCCATTGATTTGATATTTTACAATAATCTTTTGCAAATTTTTCTCAAGAAACTATGTCTATACAGTGTTAATACATGTTTTAAAGATAACCTGCAGTGTATTAAAATATGTCTGGGAAGTACTGGGTTAACTAAAGTTCTCATATTTGTATAGTCAGCCAAGAATCTGAGACAGAGAGAGCAACATTTTCCAAATCACACAACCAGAACAGGAACTAGAAATCAAATTTTGATTACTAAATGATTATTTCATAAAAGTAGGTTATAACTGATGAATGAGAGTGAAAGAAATAAAAACAATGAAAGAGGTCTGTTGTGTAAAGCATAACAAAGACTACAAATTTTTTAAGGGTCATACGTTTCATCTGTATACTTGATACTAGCTCCATTTATAAATTAAGAATGTAAGATTGGTCTCCCCAAAAATGTTCAAGTGGGCTTTTCCCAAACAGTCCAAAGTAGACTGTTTTCTAATATGTGTCACTTTGCTATGTGAAACTAGAAGAAACTCTCACCATAACCTTATATAATACAGATTAGCTTGATTTAGAGACATCTCCAGAAATAACTTTATTTCAGAGAAGATCATGTTATGGCAGAATTTACACCAAAAGGCAAGATTTTGTCATGTGAAGTCATTCCCTCCTACTGATGTAGACCCCTTCTCTCCATGATGTCCCAGATTCTTATCCCATTCCTTAGTCAAGAATATAAACCCCTAGTTGTCCTATTTGCTTTAGAATTTGTATGCAACTACATTCATTCTTTTTTTCCTACTAATCTATATATGTTAATTTGTTCTTCCAGCTCAGGAAGAACCCAGAGGGCTGGGCAAATGTTCCCTGCACCCAACAAAAGGGGGAAAAATTGTCAATTTGACTTCTAGGTATGTATCAATGAGTTGGTTAATTTATTTTTTGAGTAATTTGATTAAAATTTCTACTCCTTCAGCCCACATTTGCAAAATGAGTATAGAATATGAATATTTAAGTCTATGTAGTATACTTGCTCTTGCAAAAAAAAAAACAAACTATAAACTGCTAGCTGTTACTTGCTAGACATCTATTCTGAATCATTACTAATTTGCAAAAGATTTATCAATAAAGTCCAAATTCAGATTGCTAAGTACATCTATATTCAAAAAATATTTATGAAGTACATACTCTGGTCCATTACAGAACAAGTAAAATAGAGACAATCTCAAAATAAGCAGTATAAAGGCAGATAAGTATATACATATTTATTAACAAGCGATTATATAGTTCCAGAGAGTGCTATGAAAGTTAATGGTTAGTGGGGAAGAAAGGGGAAACATTTCATACATATATATATATATATATTTCATATGTATATGAAATATACATATATAAAATACATGAAATTTCTAAATCTCTAAATTATTTTATATTTATATATTTACATTGTATATTTACATGTAAAATAATTTAAAATTTAGAGATAAAAAATAAATGTTTATGTTTTTTGTATATTCTGCCTTTTATCTGTGAACTTTATCAAATGTCCATTTGTTGTCTGTGTTGTGACCATCTAAACAATTAAGGAAATTAATTGGTAATAAGAAGGATTCCAATTTAAAGAATGATTTATGATATAGGAGATGATAGCCACAACAGAAATATGTAAAACGTTCTATTGGAGAAAAGAAGTGGCAATGCCCTCTTTTTTTTTTTTTTTGAGATTTATTTATTTATTTATTTATTTATTTTTCATTTTACAGTGTGGTTTATTGAATATTTTTTTAAATAATAAATTTTATTTTTATATTCCCCCATACAATTGCAAACGCCCCATTCTGACCCCAATCCTTCCCCTCCCGCCCCCCACCCCCAAAAAGTGTCTCTGGTTCATAGTTTTTTGTTGATTTTGATTTTCACTTTCTTATATTCATTTTCCTGGTCCCTTATTTAAGTTTTCTAGATTCCTGCTATGAGTGAGACCATCCGGTATCTTTCTTTTTCTTTTTGGCTTATTTCGCTGAGCATGATCCCTTCCAGCGCCATCCATGTTGCTGCAAATTGCATGTGTTTATCTTTTTTGAATGCTGAGTAATATTCCATGGTATATATGTACCACATCTTCTTGATCCAGTCATCTATTTTTGGGCATTTGGGTTGTTTCCAAAGCTTAGCTATTGTAAACAGTGCTGCTATAAACATAGGAGTGCAGGTGCTCTTTGGAATTGATGTTTCTGTGTCCTTTGGGTAAATACCTAGGAGTGGAATTGCTGGATCATATGGAAGCTCTATGTTTAGTAGGTCCAGAAATCTCCACACAGCTCTCCATAGTGGTTGGACCAGTTTGCACTCCCACCAACAGTGCAGAAGAGTTCCTTTTTCTCCACACCCTCGCCAACATTTGTTGTTGCTAGTTTTTTTAATATGTGCCATTCTCACTGGTGTGAGATGGTATCTCATGGTAGTTTTGATTTGCATTTCCCTGATTACAAGTGATGTTGAACATTTTTTCATATGTCTGTTGGCCATTTGCATTTCTTCTTCAGAGAAGTTTCTTTTTAGCTCTTCTGCCCATTTTTTGACTGGATTATTATCTTTGTTGTTGCTGAGTCTCATCAGCTCTTTGCAGATTTTTGTGATCATTCCTTTATCATTAGTGTTGGGTGCAAAAATGTTCTCCCAGTGGGGTTTCTCTTTGTTTTGTTATTGTCTCTTTTGCTGTGCAGAAGCTCTTTAATTTGATGTAGTCCCAGCTGTTTATCTTTGCCTTCACTATCACTGCTTTGCGTGATGTGTCTGTAAAGATGTCTTTGATGTGCAAATCCCGTAGTGTTTCGCCTATATTTCCTTCTATGTATTTTATGGTTACAGGTCTTATGTCTAGTTCTTTAATCCATTTTGAGTTGATTTTTGTGTATGGTGTGAGGTAGTGGTCAAGCTTCATTCTTTTGCATGTAGCGACCCAGTTTTCCCAGCACCATTTATTGAAAAAACTTTCTTTGCTCCAATGCAGTCTTTGCTCCTTTGTCAAAGATTAGTTGACCATAAATCTGTGGGTTTATTTCTGGATTTTCTATTCGATTCCATTGGTCTGTATGTCTGTTCTTGTTCCAATACCATGCAGTTTTGATGATTATGGCTTTGTAGTATAGTTTGAAGTCTGGGAGTGTGATGCCTCCATTTCCTTTTTTTTTTTTTCAGTAGAGCTTTGGCTATTCGGGGTTTTTGGTGATTCCATATGAATTTCATCAATAATTGTTCTATTTCTTTGAAGAATGCCATTGAGATTTTGATTGGAATAGCATTGAATCTATATATTGCTTTTGGTAGGATGGCCATTTTAATAATGTTTATTCTTCCAATCCATGAGCAGGGGATGTCTTTCCATTTCTTTGTGTCTTCTTCTATTTCTTTTAACAGTGTTTTATAGTTTTCTTTGTATAGGTCTTTACCTCTTTTGTTAGATTTATTCCCAAATATTTGATTTTTTTTGTTTCAATAATAAAAGGGATGGTTTTTTTGATTTCTTCTTCTTCAGATTTATTGTTTATGTATAGGAAGGCTACTGACTTTTGCGTGTTGATTTTGTATCCTGCCACTTTACTGAATTGATTGATGAGTTGAATTAGTTTTTCTGTGGAGATTTTGGGGTTCTCTATGTATATTATCATATCATCTGCAAATAGTGATAGTTTGACTTCTTCTTTTCCTATTTGGATTCCTTGGATGTCTTTCTCTTGTCTTATTGCTCTGGCTAGGACTTCCAGTATTATATTGAAAAGCAGTGGTGAGAGTGGACATCCTTGTCTTGTTCCAGATCTTAATGGAAATGCTTTCAGCTTTTCACCATTGAGAATGATACTGGCTGTTGGCTTGTCATATATGGCCTTTATGATGTTGAGGTATGTTCCTTGTATCCCAAGAATTTCAAGGGCTTTTATCATGAATGGGTGTTGCACTTTGTCAAAAGCTTTCTCAGCATCTATTGATATTATCATATGGTTTTTATATTTCTTTTTGTTGATGTGTTGGATAACGTTGATTGATTTTCAGATGTTAAACCATCCTTGTGCCCCTGGAATGAATCCAACTTGGTCGTGGTGAATTATCTTATGGATACATTGTTGGATTCTGATAGCTAAAATTTTATTGAGGATTTTTGCATCAGTGTTCATTAGGGAGATTGGCCTATAGTTTTCCTTTTTTGTGTTGTCCTTATTCGGTTTTGGTATTAGTGTAATATTGGCTTCATAGAACGTGTTTGGTATTGTCCCTTCCTTCTCAATTTTTTGGAAGAGTTTGTGAAGGATAGGCACTAATTCGTCTCTGAATCTTTGGTAGAATTCATTTGTAAATCCATCAGGTCCTGGGCTTTTGTTTTTGGGGAGGTTTTTGATTACCATTTCAATTTCGCAATTGTAATTGGTCTGTTTAGGTGTTCTATTTCTTCTTTATGTAGCTTTGGGTGATTGTAGAGTTGTAGGAATTTGTCCATCTCCTCTAGATTGTTGAACTTGTTTCCATATAACTGTTCATAGTAGTTACTGATTATTCTTTTGATTTCTGCTGTGTCCATTGTGATTTCTCCTCTTTCATTTATGATCCTGTGTATTTGTGCTTTCTCCCTTTTTTCCTTTGTGAGCCTGGCTAGGGGTTTATCTATTTTATTTATTTTTTCAAAGAACCAGCTCTTGGTTTCATTGATCTTTTGGATTGTTTTTTTAGTTTCAATTTCATTTATTTCTGCTTTGGTTTTTATTATTTCTTTTCTTCTACTGGTTTTGGGGTTTTTTTGTTGTTCTTTTTCTAGATCTTTGAGCTTCAAGATTAGGTTGTTTCTTTGAGTTCTTTCTTGTTTCTTGATGTGAGCTTCTATTGCTATATATTTTCCTCTTATTACTGCTTTTGCTGCATCCCATACATTTAGGATATTGGTGTCCTCCTTGTCATTCAATTCAAAGAATTTTTTAATTTCTTCTTTGATCTCCTCGTTAGTCCAGTGGTCTTCCAGTAGTGTGGTATTTAATCTCCATGAGGTAGGATAGTTCCTTGCCTTCTTTTTATGATTTATTTCTAGTTTGATGCCTTCGTGGTCAGAAAAGATGGTTGGTATGATTTCAATCTTGGTACATCTGTTGATGTTTGTCTTGTGCCCCAGTATGTGATCGATCCTGGAGAATGATCCATGTGCGCTTGAGAAAAATGTGTACTCCGTTTTTTTGGGGTTTAGTGTTCTATAGATGTCTGTTAAGCCCAAATGCTCTAGGTCCTTATTTAGAGCTTTAGTTTCTTTACTTATTTTTTGTCTTGTTGATCTATCCATTGTTGATAGTGGTGTGTTGAAGTCTCCCACTACGTATGTGTTTTCTCTGATGTCTGTTTTCAGAGAGGACAACAGTTGTCTGATATATTTTGGTGCTCTTTCGTTTGGTGAGTATATGTTAATGAGTGTTATTTCTTCTTGAAGTATTGCCCCCTTAATCATAATGTAGTGACCATTGGGGTCTCTTTTTATTTTTTTGAGTTTGAAGTCTGTTTTATCTGATATAAGTATAGCTGTTCCTGCTTTCTTTTTTGGCCCATTTGCTTGTAGGATTGTTTTCCATCCTTTGACTTTGAGCCTATTTTATCTTTTATCTAAATGTGTTTCCTGGAGACAGCAAAAGGTTGGGTTTTGTTTCTTAATCCAGCCTACAACTCTGTGTCTTTTTATTGAAGAGTTTAGTCCATTTACATTTAGAGTTAATATTGATATGTTAGCATCTGTATTTGCCATTATGTTTGTCTTTCCTTTGATTTTATTTATTTATTCTTTTAATAACTTTTTTTTTTTTTGGTCTTCTTTCGTTGTTATTCGTCCCTCTGAGGTTCTGGCTTTAGGATTCCTTGTAGTATTTTTTGGAGTGGGGGTTTATTCGTAATGAAATTCCGGAGTTTCTCTTTGTCTGGGAAGGTCCATATTCTTTCTTCATGGAGGAAAGAGAGCTTTGCGGGATAGAGTATTCTTGTATATCTGTTTTCTTGGAGTCTGTTGACTATGTCCCTCCACTCTCTCCTTGCCTGTAGTGTTTCTTCAGAGAAGTCTGATGTCAGCCTGATTGGTTTTCCTTTGAATGTTATCTGTTTCTTCCCTCTTGTCAGCTTCATTATTTTTTCCTTGTCCTGGATTCTTGGGAGCTTTACTATTATGTGTCTTGCTGTGTTTTTCCTTTCGTCGTGGAAGTTTGGTGTTCTTCTTGCTTCTTGTATATCAATTTTCAGCTCCTTCTTCTCATTTGGGAAGTTCTCTTCAATTATATCCATGAATATTTTCTCTGTTCCTACATCTCTCTCCTCTCCTTCTGGAATTCCTATAACTCTTATATTTCCTTTCCTCATGGAGTCAGATAGTTCCCGAAGTCTTTCTTCATTCTTTTTCCTTCGTACTTCTCTTTCCTTTTCTGTTTTGGTTCTTTTTATTTCTGTGTCTTCAAGAGTACTTATTCGTTCTTCCATTTCATCTATTCTGCTTTCATTGCTTTTCCCAGAGTTCTTTAGTTCCTCCATTAATTCTTTGATCTCCTGCATTTCTTTTATTTCCCTCTTTAGGGACTCTATTTCCTTCTTCTGATCTATCACTTTTTTAATCATGGCAATTTTAAATTCTCTTTCTGGAAGGCTCAGAAGTTCTTCCAAGTTGCTGTCGTTGCAATCTGGGGAGTGGTTTTCTTTTTGTGGTGTGCTTCTTTCCTGAGGAGTTGTTAGGTTGCGTGTGGTTCTTCTACTCCCTACTGTCTGTTTTCTAATTTGTCGTATGCGTTGGGACACTGTGTTGCTCGGACTGACTGACATCTTGGGTGAACTTCTCCGCTCCCCTCTGGCTCTTCCAGGAGCCATCTCTGTCTTCTGGGGGAGCTTTCTGCTGGTTTTAGGCAGTTTTTACTGAAGAAATGTCCCTGTTCTAAAATGGCGAAGCGGGATGCAGTCCCTGCGCCTCCGGTTTCAGGCACATTCTTCTGCGCCCCGGTCTGCCCCGGACGTGGGTGCCTGCTCCCTCTGTGGGCTCAGACTGCTGGTCGGAAGGGGCCTGGCATGGGGTGGGCTAACTTCCCGGCTGGCCACTGGGTCCTCCAGAAGCCTTCTGCCCTTTTCAAGCAGTCTTAAGAAATTTCCTGTTCTATGGGGTGTTAGTGACTTTTTTTCTGGTCGCTAGGTGGCACCAGAGATCTCTCCTATTGTCCTTGGGGGGCTGTTTTTCCCCCCCCCGAGGGAGGGAACAGAGCGGGAATGGTAGGGTACCTCAACAGCTTTGGGGCGCTGTGTTGCCTTGTGCCCCACCGTCATGGAGAACCCACACCCCGAATTTTCGTGCCCCGGGTCTCAGTTCAAAGCCCTCAGGTCCAGGAAGCGGGTTGTAGCCCAGTTCAGTGGCGCGGGAATGGCGCCTTTTGCACCTGCTCCCGTGCCTGGGCGCCTGGTTCCTGCTTACTCAGGGAGGGACCTTCACCCCAGTGAGGGCCTCCGCGCGTCTCCCCGCAAGCCTAGGTCGCAGGCGCGGGGACCTGGGCAGCCGTGATCCAGGTCTACATTTGCTTTTCAAGCGCGCCGCTTTCCGGCGCAAGCTTACCGGCAGCCCGGGCTGTGTGCGCGCGTCTCCGGGGTCTTTGTTCTTCTCTAATGGCGCCCGGAGCCGTTCGCTCACCGCTGCGGCAAATCCTGCAGGGTTCGCCTCAGCTCCCGTTCACGGGGTGTGGTGACTGCACACTCACAGTCCCGCTTGCTGCGTCGTTTGCTCTTGTTGGCCGTTTTGGTTTGTTGTTTTCCTCCTCTCTGCGGGTCGGAGAGTGCCGCCTCTGTGGGCGGGGGAGGGGAGCAGGGTTCTGCGCTTTCCTCCCTTCTAGTCCTCTTTTATGGCAACTTTCTTCTTCGGGTAGTTTGCTGGCGTCACTCGTTTATCTTCCGTGTCCCACTTCTCACTGGGACCTGCCGCTTTTCCTCCCTATTAACTTTTTTTAATGGGAGATCTTACTCGCAGCGTCTCCTCGCCGCCATGTTGCTCCGCCCCTCCGAGATTTATTTATTTATGCATACAAGAGCTGGGGTACAGGCTAGAGGTGTGGGAGGTGAGATGATTCACCAGAGACAGATTGGGGAACAGAACAGGCAGATCGACCAAAGCACACTGCTGAGGGGAGCAGCTGGCAAGTCAGAAGTCTGCTGCGACATGTGGGCTGCTCCCTTGGCAGGCTGGGCATCGAACTCTTGCTGCAAAGACTGCGGACAGCTCACAGGCTGTGTCTTAACCCCTTCTGCCACCAGGGAGGCCCCAGGCAATGACATCTTAAATGAGCATCTTAATGAACATCTTAAATGTTCATAAGACAAATAAAATTCTCAAAATGGAGGTAAGTAAATGATTTGAATAAGAAGAAGCAGTATATACAAAGGCAGGATGGTAGAAAGATGTAATGTATTTAGTCATAAGAAGAATCACCATCATTATGCAGCATATACTATATACCAAGCATTTCATGTATGTTATGTAGGGGAGGAAAAATGAATTTCTGTTATCCTTCTAGGTTCTTGACTGAGACATCCCTAGTAATAAAACACAGATTAACAGGAGAAAAATAATGAATTGTGTATGTATGAGGATCCCAAGTTATGAAACTCAAAGAAATAGGTTAAGCAGGTAGTTTTTATAACTCTTTCTTTTACAAGAAAATAATAACTTTGTGAAGAATGGACAAGACTAGTGGACAAAACATTTATGTTTGGGTTGAAAATTAATGAACAGATAGCAGAGTTTATTCATTCTATCTTCTGACCCTAAATTCTCTATCTCAGTTGATAAGAATGTCTACCTCCTGATTCAGGAGGGTCTCTTTCATATTGGAGATTTATCTCCTGCTTTCAAGGACACAAGGGAGAGGGGAGTTCAGAGTGACTTTTCTGCACTGGTTGCTTCTTCAGAACTAGAATTCAAACAATCAGTATGCCAAAAGTGGCATATTTAGGGGCATCTTACCCTGAACAACCACAGTTTTCTGCTATAATCTTATACTAACCTATTAGGATAGAGTCTATGCTCATTTTAAATATAAGAAAACCAAAACTTGCAGGAGTTGAGCAATTTTTCCAAGGTCACAAGTGATAATTTGTGTAGTTGGATTCAAAGTCAATTTTGTCTGACCACAAACTTCTTGCTCTTAACTATTATATCTTTGTTAGTAGTTACTCTTGTGTGGTTAGCACACTGGGGACAGGACTTTAAAAAATTCAGTGAAGGTGAGTCTGGAAAAGAAATCTCAGGAAAAACAAGTTGAGCCAGGTTAAAAATACTTAAGCTTTTTATTCTCTGGGCAATACCAACAGTAACTAATAACATACAGATTATGAACATTTATGTCACACTTACTAAATACCAGTAACTTTACTGCAAGTATTTAAGGGTTGTACTAGGATGAAACTGTAGAATCTTTTAGGGAACAAAATTTAAGAAGGTTCTTTCTCTTTGTCATCTAATTGTGGTACTGAGTAATTCACATATAGGAGGATGTTAAATGCAACTCATTGTCTAGAAATTTAGCCAGAAGCATTAAAGATTGAGAACAACATAACAGTAAGTATTCCCACACCCTAAACCAAAATATTTCCAGATAAAAGTAAGAGAAGGTGAAACTGTTCAGCTTACAGTAATGATTTCCCTTTTAAAGATTTATTTATTTATGAATACAAGAACTGGGGTACAGGCCAGAGGTATGGAGGGTGAGAGGATTCACCAGAGACAGAGTGGGGAGCAGGACTGGTGGATTGACTGAAATACACTGCTGAGGGGAGCAGTGGGCAAGTAAGGAGAGGTCTGCTGCGCCATGTGGGTAGCTCCCTGGCTGGGGATTGAACTTGTGCTGCTGCAGTGGCTGTGGATAGCTTCATAGGTTGCTTCTTAACCCTTTGCACCATTAATACCTACCCCAAACTACTTGAAAGGACTAAATATGCTCTGGTGCATATTTTTGTATCCCCCAGCACCTCCCCCCCCCCCCCGCACTCCTTTAGGTGAGAAAGGAGAATTTTTCTCCACCTTAGACCATTGAGAAGGACCTGAAATAGCTCTTAGCATATGTACATGTGGAAGGTATGGTATAGAGATTAGTTAGATGTCCTAAGGCAGCAAAGCAATGAGGGAAACTGCACTTCTATTGAGAGTAGCAAGATAAACACACATTTCAGAAAAAAAAAAAACATACAAATTTGGAAATAATAAAGGTGGACTGGATGTCTTTTCAACTTATTCTGAGACATGGTACAATGGCTCAAATAAGGATTAGTTAATTATTATGTGTTCCTTTTCCCCTAGGGTTCAAAGTCTATAAAATTATGTATTTACCTGCAGATTTTTATCTAGTAAAGATAGATATTCTTTCTGTCTACTAGAATTGACAACCCTAAATTATAGTTTTATTATTCTTTAGAATATTAAGCAGGTTTGCATCTAGTAAATCCTTTCCGACTTTTTTCTTCAGTACCTATAATTACTCAATTTCTCAAAAACTCTCAACTGGTTTTATTATTCTGCTGGTTACTATTAATGAATTAAATAAATCTTTCACAGATGCTCACATTATTCTTTTGCAAGTCATGTTTATAACGTTCTTAAAACTATATTTTGATATTTTGATATTTCCATGAACTAAATTGAGGCCAAATAACAAAAAGGCAACTTGAACCATTTTGAAAGGGGCTTCATTCAGGAAGGTCAAGTGAAGGGTCAAGTGAATTCTCTGAAGGGTAACTGGGAAAACCTGAAGAATGAGAAGAAACTTGAAAATGACTAGCTATAGAAAGTAATGGAAGCAGCTGGAAGATTCTTGCAGAGAAAAGTCTGAGGAACATGCAAAACATTTTTATGAGAAAATCATAGTTGACAACTTGCAAGTCTAGAGATTTTTTCTATTGCACTGCCCTTGGTGATATGAGCAGCCATATTACAATAATGCAAGCCACTCTGCCCTTTGACCTTGAACCTTTTACATGTTGGGTAAAATTCAGAAATTAAAAACCATGAATAGTTGTTGCAACAGAACTTTGTTGCCGCTTTGCTGTGGGAACACAATGAGGGACACAACAGTTGCGGAGCAGTTTTGCAAGGCAAGAGTCCACTTCTTGAGCAGTTCTTCTGCCATTTATTGAAATCAAACAGGCAAGTAAAAACTAATCATGCGACAATGGTATGAGGAATAAAGTCCGGAGGTTGGGATTGGAATGGGGGACAAAGTTTTATGAGGGACAGGGACGGGGACATCATGATTATATGTCAAGAGCCATTTGCATCATCAAAGTATATGATGTTATCACAGGCAGAGTTATCCCAATACCACCATGGAGATAGTCACTTAATCAGGTCAACAGCAGGCTAGGCATCCCCGGGCCTGCCTGCTGATATGGGCTATATTCCGTAGGTAGTCAAGAAATGTTCTGCTTTGATTTGCAGATAGCAAATAGGTCAGAGTTGCTCATGAGTGGCCAGCTAGTAGCCAGCCCATAGGAACCCACAGATAGTGTTATGGGTTTAATATTTTTGTCCCCTCAAAACTCATATGTAGAAATACTAACCTCCAATGTGATGTATTAGGGGTCAAGCCCCAGGAGTGGGGTTAGTGCTTTTATGTGAGATCCCAGAAAGCTCACTCATCCCTTATGCCAGGTGAAAATATAATGAGAAATCAGCCTTCTGTGAAATAAGAAGTGAAGTATCAGCAGATACCAGATTTGGTGGTGTCTTGATCTTGGACTACGCTATGAAAAACTCTGAAAAACACATGTCCATGCTTTCAGCTACCCAGTCGATGGTATTTTTGTTATAACAATCCCAATGAATTAAGACATATAGCTAGTAGGTAAGATGAATAAATTGAGGAAAAGAAAATAATTATTCAGACATCTTGGATGATTGATGAACAGAAACTTTAGATTTGATAAGCTTAAATACTGTATTACTCTAGAATGTGCATTTTAAGTATTGAAATGGTTTTTCTTATGATTAAAGTGAATCAGACAGATTGTTTGACCTACCCAAATATAATCCAGTACAGAGAAAACAAACAGAAAAGTTAAAACCAAGAAAAATTGTAAGACAATGAGAAAGGAATAGAATTGCCTTGTGATTGTTCTCTATTGAGTTCATTTTTAAAAAATTGGTTGCATTTTTATAATCACATATGATTCTTACAGAAATTATACAGGAAGGATAGTTAGCATTGACCTGGTTTGCCCAGTAAATCTCCACAACTGACAACCTCAACCTGGATAGTATTACTTGACCAAGTGATTGAGATGGAAATGGGAAGTGACCCAAACCTCCTCAAAATCTGAATTCATCTCTAGGTGTTTCTCCTGACTGCATCCAACAGGTAAAAGTGCCTTTTATCTCTGCTGTCAGAACTGATAGGTTGCAAGTCTAAAGATATCCAAGTGATATTCCCTTTCACATGGAAAGAGTTTGGCAGCAAAAGTAATGGAAAAACACGCAAAGAGTAGAAGATACAAGACAAAGCCCTGAGGATAATCCAGCTCTAGGATTGTTCCTTTCCTTCCTAACACTAGCTTTACTTTCCTGGGTTCAAGTTTGTGAGTCAATAAATTTTCTTTTTTTAAATAAACCAGTTAGATCTGGATTTCTGTCGATTTCATTGAAAAAATGTTTGACTGTTACAATTAGATCTATTTGGCTGATGATGAGATTGGAAAGGTGAAGTATTTCCCTCAAGGTCATGTATGCAGTAAGTGGCCAAGAGTGAACTAGAATCTGAATCTTCCTGATTTCATAGTCTTTGATCTTAGCAAATAACTCTATACCATGAAAGTTCAAGGGCAATATTGAAGTTTTATTAAGGGGAATGACACTTCAATAATATGAGAGTTTAAAGGAAGTAATTGGGGGGGTCTTCTTTCCCTCCCTCTTCCCTGCTTTTCTTCCCTTGCTTTCTTGTCTCCTCCCTTTCCTTCTCTTTCAGAACAGTTTCATTTAGCAAAACAGTCATTTTTCTGCTACTTCCCCCTCATATAAACCTTGAAAAAATGCAGAAATTGCAAAACCAGCATGAACGAACTAGTCTGACAGTTGCCAGGAGGAAAATAAAACGATGACCCCTAACAAAAACTTTGAAAAACAGAACAATCTCCAGTGTATTCTATTGAAGTTTTTACAGCAGTTAAAGATGAAGTTAACTTCTATCCAGGGCTAGGCCACAAGCAAACACACAATGCTCCTCTCTTCACACTATAATATTCCAATCCTGCTTCAGTTAGGAGAGTTAACTTGAGGGTCCTCAGGTGCTTTTCAGGAGCACCAGGTAAATAAAGCCTTTCACCTCTTTGAGGTCACCAAATACTATCCCTTGACAGGATCTATTTGGAAGAGGACTCAGAATGCAGTTTGGAGTATCAGAGTCTGAGAGGGTGAAGAGGTGGTCTACAAGGAGGGGCAGGAAGGAGCACCACATGTGAATTAGGTATCAAGTTAGGGATCTAATTTGTGATTAAGGAATCCTGTAAGCATCAAAGGGAAAGTATTTTATATGTGTTATTATGACATCCACTAGCCTCTGAACCCATGATGCACATAGATGCAAAATAAAAATTGCACAATGACTGAGTGAATAGAGTATCAGATGTTAAAAATATAAATGTGAAGATCATTATCTATACCAGCATAGCTGATATTCTCCATTTTTAAACTTTGGGAAAACATTTTTGTTTTATTAAGCCATGAATTTGTTGTGGATTTGGTTTGCTTGATGAGAGGACTCTGCTGTTTTATGAATGTTAATCCTTGGTATCCAAAATCCCACTCTAAAGAATACTTAGCACCACAACAATAAGACAAAAGCTCAAGTAAAGTAAACATTCCAGAGACCTACAGAGGTTAAACAGAAGTCTGGAAATAATTATCCTATTGCTAAAAAATAAATAACATATGGAAAATATAAGCAGTGGGGGAGGACTTCCTCTTTTTAAGCAGGACTTGGCTTCTAAAACTTTTTTGTATTGACAAAATAATATTTTATTGAAAAAATCTAAAATGTACAACCATTATTGTTTGGTATTTAATCATGTATATGTTATCATTCACTTTTGATTATATAACAGTATTCATTATAAAATAAGTGATGGCATTTAATATTATTTTATGTCCACTTTTTACTTTGTAAAATATGTGAAGTCCTCACTTAATGTATATAAAAATATAGATTAGCATATATATGTGCTATAGGGAAGCATAACATATCACCCAGTCCAGAAAATTTAAAAGGTGGATTTATTCTATAGTCTCATTTCCCTCTTTCTCTCTCTAAGCTTCTTGAAGAAGGTGTCTAGACTATTACCACTTCCTCCCCTTGTCCTCCTCCCTCCCACAGCAGTCTGGTTTCTGTCTGTACCACCCCACTGAAACCGCTTTCACCCAGAAATTGTTCTTCTGGTCTTTAAATTGGAGGGAAATTTTTTAGCTCTTAATTTACTTGACCCCTAAAAGCACTTAGCACTACCGATCATTTCTTGAAACCCTCTACAGTCTTGTTGTTCCCTGCAATGCTTTCTAAATTTCCTAATTATGTAGCTGTATCTTAGCTGTTTTCTTTTTCTTCCTTCATTATCTTTCACAGTTGTTAATGTTATAACCTATTCATCTAGTCACCCAAATAAGAACACAGGGCATCATCCTCCATCCATCATTTTCCTCCTGCTGTCCTATCCAACTAACTCTAAATATATCTAGATGCTTTGTCCTCACATCCTTTTCCACTGCTACTATCTTAGTAAACACTCTCATTATCTCCACCAACTGATTGCAGGAGCTTTCTAATTAGTCTCCCTCTTTCTAGCCAGACTCCTCACATTCCAGCCTTCATAAATGCCACTGGCATGATGGCATCTTATCACTCCCCATTAAAAACCTTTCAATGGTTTCCCATTAATTGCAAGATAAAACCCAACTCTCTGCGATAAATGACATACCAGATTTCCCTTTTTAAATCCTGGACAGTGCCTGCCTACTTAGTCTCACACACAAAACTTTGGTGTCAAACTACTTCTAGTTTTTCACATTTCTCTTACTATTCTCTGCATCTATGTATTCATGCAGGCCATTCCCTCTGCCAAGCAATCCTTTTCTCTGTAAGCTGGTTACTCTTATTCATGTTCCACTGTTCCATTTAAGTTAGTTCTGCATTCCTTCAATTTACTTTACATAACCTTCTGCTCCCATGGATTTTGTATTTACAGATCAAAACTTTCTTCTGGGTTTTAAAAGATTGTATTCAACTTCTTTTGAATATCAGTGGATACTTTAGATATATCTAAAATTTATTATTCTTTCCTCCCGAACACATTCTTCTTTTCAACATTCAGGTTAGTGACACCATCTAACTGCCCTCTGAAGAAACCTAGAAGCTTCCTTGTTTTTTCTTCTTTACTTCTACACATTCAATTTCTGTTCCATAGAGTTCTATCTATCTAAATTATATCAAATCATAATTTCAATTTATTCACTCATACAATCTGTAGATTAAGTCAGAAATGCACCAGCCTTGCCCAGTTCAATAACCTACTTTGTTGCCTCTGTTTCTACTATTACATGACTCTCAATCCATCATCCTGTGCTGCAGGAAGAATTGTTATTTTGTATTTTAAAATGTGAACACACTATACCTCTACTAAAATCCTCCAGCAATTCCCCAAAGTCAACACACAGTCTCTAAATTCACCTGCATGACACTTGCAGTCTCTAAATTTGACTTACTTTGGTGGCCTCTATTACAAAGATAGGAATGCTTAAATCTTTACTCCGCTGCTTCAGAAAGTTACCATTAACTGGGCTTTAGAAAATTAATTGTTTCAAAATTGATCAGTGACTATCAGTTTTGTTTTTGTAAGATGAACTTATAAGGGTGTGAAACTTTAAAAAAAGGTGAGACTAGAAAAGAACAGAGCTTGAAATTTAGATTTTATGTAAAGAAAAGCTAGCAAATGATCAGCAACCCTGCCAAAGTAGGTATTTAGAACAGTGAAAAGTAAAAACTACAAATAAAAACTGCTTGATAACTAAAGAGCTGTTGATAAATTTCTTAAGAAAAAAAGTACATCTTTGGGATATAATTTAGGTTAAAAAGAATAATGGTCAGTATTTTTTTTCCCTTAACTTCAGTTGATAATAAATTATTACACAAAACTTAAAATAAAATCTAAAATTGTAGAGTGTTTTGTTTTACTTTTGAAACAGTTCAGATTCCTTGAATTTGAGCAGATAAATTATTTCTTCTTTTATATCACCTTGCCATTACCTGCACTCTCTTCGCAAAACATCATTTGAAGCAAATTGGTATTTTTGAATCTTGGCAATACGCCAGGGACTACATTACCAGCAATGAGTTTTGTTCCAAAAACCCGGAGAATGCAATGAGGAGTTAATCTGGGCTCAGTTAATTATATGTTTGTAAAGCACTCTGTTGGTGTTTTTTCCCTTGAGTATTTATTTTTAACACAAACATACACACTACTGACTTTGCTGAAACCACAGTCATACCCTCTAAACTCCATGAATATTTACTTCCTCCATTTATTTGTTCAATAGCCAACACATTTATTGAGTACATGCATATCTCAGACTTGACTGTTATCTTCATGGAGTTTATATTCTAAGAAATAGCATTTATTGAACTTACTATGAGTTGTATACTAAATATTCTACTTGTACCATCTCATTTAACCTTTAAGCTCAGCACAATGTAGTGACTATGATTGTCTTAAAAGCAAGAAAATGGATATTTAGAGAGATGACTACCTAATTGCAATAGAGGAAGCCAAGTATCTAGCTCAAAACTCAAAAATAGTGAGGGATTATGGGTTCTTAGGTGGTGGGTACACTATGGTAACAATGCCTGAAGGGGGATGATACAGTTCTATTATGGAAGCCAATGCAAATCAAGCACTCAAGGAACAATTCAGGAGAAGAAAGTAATATCAGTTAGTGGAGATTGTTCTGTGATATATAGCCCCCCCCAAATAAAAACAACAAAAAACAAATCAAAATAGTCTTCCTTGTAAATAGTGTTGGTCTTATAAATATTATTGGCCATACATTGTAAGTAAAAGATCTAAGGTGAGATTTCTGAAAAAAACTGCTTAACTAGGGCACTATTCAGCTGGAAAAGGTCTTTTCTGTCCTTTGCACTTCTTTGTTCTTTCTGCTTTGATTGAACAAAGACCTGATATCTAGGGCTAATATTGACCATGAAGATAAAAGACCAAAGGATTTACAAAGAAACCTACAGCCAGTCAGACTGCCTACAGTCAATATATTATGTTATGTGAAAAAAAGGGGAAAAGTCTTATTTAAACTGTTGTTATTGGATTTCTATTATATGCTGTCAAACCCAGACACCTTCAATAATCTATTCTGCACAGAGCAACATAAGCGATCTTTTAAAATGTACACCGTATCATATTATTCTCCTACTGCTGTGTGGCTCCTCATCACACTGAAAGAGAAATCCAAATCCTCCTAAAGCTCAAAGTATACTGCCATCTTTTTTTCTCATTCAGAGGAAAAAGCAATCAAGTCAATTCAGCCTCCTGGCTGTTCCTAGAACAAGCCAAGCAGGATCTTCAGCACCTTCAAATGACCTTCTCAGAAATACTCTAGGATTTTTGCTTCTCTGATTGGTTGGATCCTTCTTGTGACTCACATATTAGCTTCTTGTCAACACCTCAGAGATGTCTCCACTAACCATCTATTACAACATAACTACCAGTAATTTACTATCACAATATCCCAGTTTACTTCTTTTTGTAGCACATCTTACTAGCTCATATTTTTATTTTTTTCCATTGACAGATGTATAGTATGTATAACCTACCTCACCTCCATCAAAACTCAAATTCCATTAGAATACCATTTGTCTGTTTTATTTCCACTAAACACCTCTGACACCTAAATATTTCCTGACATATAGCAAAAGCAATAAATATTGACATATAGCCAAAGCAATAAATATTTGTCAGATGAATGAGTAGCATCATAAACTTTCTCCTAAAAGATATAAAACTTTGCAACCTGTACTCCTTAATTTTATCTCATGCAGGCTCTAATTTGAACTATTTCAGATATTTTAGCATATTTCAGTATGTAAAATATTTCTACGTTTTACCTTCTTTAATTATCCTTTAATCTGGCCATATTGCTGCCAATAATAATAATAAGATCTGGAAATAAATATCAAATAGATGTCAGACACATTGAAAAATCATTTTTAAAGGGCCTTTTACAATCCACTCTATATGTTGTTTCCAATTAATATTGTAAGACTGAGGATATGCAACAAGTTAAATGTTTATTTTAAGAAGTTTTCTTCTCACATCCAGAGCCTAAATTATTAAAGATGAGTGGTGGAGGGTGGTGGAGGACTGTGGGCACTTTGGTGGTGGCAAAATGATGGTAATCACACCTGAGGGGAGAAATCCTATATTGTGAAAAAACAAACAAGGATGTTTAACAATAAATAAATAAATAAATAAATAAACAAACATTTTTTGTTGTTTCCTAATTATTCCTTTAATACAGTAAGGCTGCTTAACATAGTGGTTTTCTGATACCTTAGCACACTTGTGAAAAAAATGAACAAAATAAATTGAGTAACACAGACCCTCACAGACACAGTTTAAATCTAAGGCAGTTGTAAGACATGTTAAGATATAGACAGGAGGAGAAACGACTGCAAAACCTGAGCTTAGTTCTGCAAGGAACTATAATCAAAATATTGCAAGATAAAATGTCCCTAGGTTTTGAATGAATGCTGAGTCTCACTACATAATTGTTTAAAGTCTCATGAGCAAATTCAAAGAATAAAATTGTCACTTAACAATATTTGTTAAGTACATCTATATAGTCCTCTTTGACTTTGCTGTAAAGCCCTGTGTCACAATTTCTTCAGATCATTTGAATCTCTATACCAGCATCAATCCTTTCATATACTGAATGATCAGTAACAAAGTACTGAATGAATGAACCTGATAGAATATCCCCCACTAATTGAAAGTGAAGTATTCCCATGAAAAATTTTGCAAATCCAATATGCATAAAGTGAAGAAGCAATTACATTATTTTATACAGAAATAATTGTAAGCGTCCCAGAACCAAAACCCAAGCTACCAAATCAAACCAAATAGCATATAAACCTAAAGTAATACTGTTATAAAAGCAATAATGATGTAATAAATAGACAGCCTATATAAAGTAGAAATTATGTGCAACAGTGCAGTTTCAATTACTAGAATTAGGTAGACATTGGACACTTTGTAAGGCTGAGAGGTGGTGATGATAATGTTTTAGACTGAGTTCTTATTCTCAAAAGTTGGAGTGAGTGGTAGCGGGTATGGGAGATGGTGGTGTAGCTGAGACAAGAAGAGAGTCAACTAAACATTTCATCATAGTGTGACTATCAGGACAGACAGGTTGTTAATGTCTAAACCTTCCTCCATGTCTACCTGCCTTGATGTTGAAGGTCAAAAGATTTATGATTTAATGTGGACATCTTGAAACGCAATATTATGCTCGACTGTTTACCCCTCGCATTTTTCTATCATGCAATTCATAGATATTCAAAACATCCTAAAAACCTGCCTAAGCCTACTATATATACCCTTTCAAAATTAGTCATATTTTTCTTCAGTCATTGCAGTGCTATCAATTGTCACAAAAATCTCACAGAAGTGCTTCATATTCTGTTCACCACAAGCTAAACACCTAACTACATCCATTTGTTTGCTTGCATAGCAACTTTAGGAGTTATCTTACGTTCTTCTGATACCTTAGGACACATCTTGCTAAAGGATGTACAAAATAAACTGAGTAAAACAGGTGCTCACAGACACAGTTTAAAGCTAAGGCAGTTTGATTAGGAGATGCCTTGTATGGTTCCCGGGAAGGAACTTGATGGTGCCCCTGTCACTGCTGGGATGCATATGGCCTCTATGATGACTGCCAAATGCTACCTTTGCCTTTCAACTTTTAAAAGCAAAAATTCTCTTTGGATTTCTTTCAATTAGTGAAAACAGATACTAAACAGGACTTTAGGGAAACGAAGAGGCATAATGCAAACTTTCAACGTTTTTTTTCTTTATCATGGGCCTATGAAGAAAAGGAAAGATTCCTCTTTGTTTAAGGACTTGATATTGTGAAAAAGGCTATTATGCTAGATCACACTACAGTAATGCAAATATTTACTCTTTTTATTTTATATATATTTTACATCATTTTTCATTTTTGCACAATGTATGCATTTTCATCTTGGTTATATTTCCCATACAATTCCCACCCCCCTTTTTTTGACCCTAACCCCTCCTCCCTTCCTTCTCTCCCCCCACCCCCCGTAGTGTGTCTCTGGTTTATAGTTGCTTGTTGATTTTGATTTTCACTTTATTATAATTAGTCTTTTTCCTGCTCCCTTATTTAGGTTTTCTAAAGTATTTACTCTCTTAATGAAAGCCGCATTGGGGAAATACTGAATCTACTGGTGGAAATGAAATTCAGAGAGTTCCTAACTTTATCTTTGAGTTCTAATGTTGTGGATTCAGTGGAAGAAAAAACAAAAATAATAGGCTGCCCATAGAAGGGTTTTATGTTGGTAGAGAAATAATGGTACTGTAATTAGTGAAAGGTGTGATTTGTCAGAGACTAACTGTTGTGAGGTGGTTTAACCTTCACCAGTGAGTTCTTGAGACAATAACCTCATACAACACAATGATGTTAGTATTAGCATACATAAGAGCTTTGTAAATTTTTAGAGAGCTTCTCAATTAAAAACAATACATGTCTAGTATTCTTTTGTTTGTGTAGAACCACATGTACTTTTGTGTAATGTTATATTATTGACAAAAAGTTGCCAAACATTTTAAGTTTTTTTTGTTTCTTATTATATTGAATGAATTTTTTTGGTTTTTTTTTTTCTTCACTTCCATTGATTCCACAACCCACTAGATTTAGAATTACCATAATGGTAGGATGTGGTTGGTAGAAATATATGACTTCATCCTTTATAATCACCAGCATGCCATTTCCCAAAACAAAACACTACAGGGTATCAGTGAAGCTAAGTCTCTCTTCTCGGATCTAAAGTTTTTGTGCGTGATGTCTGAAAGTGCTGACAGCACTTTTAACCTTGGCTGCCAACATGAAGCTTTAAGAAAAATAAAACAACAACAAAAAGACAAGCAACAATAAAACTGCTATTTGTGTTTTATGAAACTGTGTAAAACTAATAAAATAGCAGAGTATCCAGAGGTTGGGTTTCTAAATACTCCCAATGTTCTGTCTTAATTCCCAACTCATTTTGGCAACACATCCAAAGTCTCATTTTCTTTTATTCTTTTTTTTAATTTTATATATTTTACATCATTTTTCATTTTTGCACAATGTATGCATTTTCATCTTGGTTATAGTCCCCATACAATTCCCACCCTGCTTGTTTTGATCCTACTCCTTTTCCCCACCCTCCCCCCATAGTGTGTCTCTGGTTTATAGTTGCTTGTTGATTTTGTGGTACATATACAGAATGGAATATTAGTCAGCAATCAAAAAAGACAAACTCATGCAATTTGCAGCAACATGGATGGAGCTGGAAGGGATCATGCTCAGTGAAATAAGGCAGAAAGAAAAAAGAAAAATACCGGATGGTCTCACTCATGGCAGGAATTTAGAAAACCTAAATAAGGGACCAGGAAGAAGACTAATTTAGTAAAGTAAAAATCAAAGTCTCATTTTTTAATTGTTCTATATTTCCAAAGACAAGTATATTGAAATCTGGTAGAAATCTGACTATACATATGTAGCATATTTAATCACTTGTCTACATAGCAATATGTTCATGATTCTCATATTGTACTATTAGAAAAGTTTATATTATATTGGGATATATAGTAATACAAGATGTTTTAGAAACAGTGACGAGTTGATTTAACTAAGTAAATGTTCTTAATTCAAAATTGCTGAAGTTTTGAGTTGTGAGTAAAGTTTTTCAACACAGGTCTATCTCTACTTATACTTATCATTAGTGAGCAATATGATGATGCAGTCAAGTGTTTGACTAGCCTTTAAATGTTTACTGGTTGGGCGTTGATACATAAAATCAGAAACTATCAGAATCTCCACAGGATTTTAGTAATTGTCCTGTATGACTTTTAGTAACAGCAATACTTAATATAATAACATCTTCTATGGTATAATAAGCATACACACATTTTTTATAATACCCCCTATGGAAAGGTGGAGTCTAATTCTCTCCCCCTTAAATCCATGATGGCATTAGTAATTTGCTTGACCAATGGAATGCTACGCTCTGGGTTTCTGAGGCTAAATAACAAGAAGACTTGAAACTTTCTCAGGATTCTTCCTCTCTCCCCCTCTCCCCCATTCCTTCTCCCCCTCTCCCCTTCTCTCTCTCTCTCTTTCTCTCTCTGAGTTGAGTTGCTATGTAGGAAACATGGCTAATCTGAGACCTCCATGCTGAAGAAACCACTGTACCATGTTCCAGTTGACATTGTCAGCTGAGTCTAACCTTTAATCATCTTGTTTTAGTTGCCAGAATATGAGGAAGCAATCTTGAAACTTCAAGTCAAGTCCAATTATCTTGGAATATCCCCAAGTACTGTAGTATGGAGGAGAAGAATATCCAGCTGAACCCTATCCAAATTTCTGACTCAAAATTGTGAGTGACATTAAAATAGTTGTCAAAAAATGCTAAAGAATATTGTTTCTTTGCTCATAACAGTTCTGACACCAAAAATGTGTCTCCTTCTTCCCCCATACTAACCAATTCTCCAACTCTTAGTCACCAACTTGATGTCCTGCAGTTTAATTTCATTCTGGCACTAGCCCACTGGATTTATGTGAAACCCAGAGGGCATAAGAGCCAGTAACAAGTCCTGGACCTATACATCTCAATCACTGGCTTTAACTCAGGCATTCCACCATTTATATCCTAAGATTCAATGATTTGTGTCATGGTCACAAAACTCAGGGAAACACTGTACTTACATTTATGATAAAGGATATTATAAAGAATACATATTAATGACAAGGTGGGGACATCAGGCAAAATTCTAAAAGGTATTGGGTACAGAAGTTTCTGTGTCCCTGGAGTTTTGGAATGTATTGTCATCCTAGCATGTGGATATGTTCACCAATCCAGATGTGCTCCAAATAACATGGCTAAAGGATATTTTATGAAGTCTTTATCACATAGGCATGACTGATTCGAATTCAAGTTCCTCCTTAGAGCATATAAGTGAGTTTGAAAACTCAAAGTTTCTAATCATGGCCTGGTCTTACTGGTGATCAACTCCCTCACAACAATCCACCAAGAGTCACCTCATTAGAAAAGGAAATAAAAAAAGTTGGTCTTATCTCCCAGGAGATTTCAAAGGGTCTAGTGCTCTCTGCAAGATGTTGCTATATTCCCACTCTTGAGGACATTACAAGGATTTTAGGGAGTTCACACCAGGAACTGGGGACAGAGACCAAATATATATTTCTTATTATGTTATAGCTGTTAATGTTTATGGGTAGTTTATTAGCAGCAGCAAGCAACTTGAACACACCTATCTTGTGGTATGGTCACTTATAATCTAGCAAAGCTGACTGAATTTTATTAGAATTAGAATTTCATTCTAATTCTAATTCTAATGAAATTCTAATTATTTAAATAATTTTGGACTAAATAATGCCATTACTTTTGGTTTTGTTCAGCATCTAGTTTCTCTTGCTAAATTGGTCTACTCTTACTTTTGGAAGAATGCACTGATAAGAACAATCCTGGTGAAAGCTCTGTTACTTAGAGTTTCCAAAGATTACTGTTCTTTTATCAGATCTAAATATACAGGATTTTGAATCTTGAACTAGTAATTCAATGACATGAAGGTAACAGATACTTTTCCTAAATCTAAGTATCATCATATTATTCCTTCCTTAAATATCTCCCAGTTATTTCAAATTTGACCAATTTAAACTCTTGGCTTGGTAGAAAAACCTTTATGGTGTGTTGTTAATTTATCTTTCCAACATAATCTCTCAGGATACTCATAGTCTAATCAATCTGGACTACTATTATGAGTTGAATTGTGACCCCCCTAAATAGATATGTTAAAGTCTTAACCCTTTAGAACGTGACCTTATTTGGAAATTTGGTCTTTACAGAAGCAATTAAATTGAAATGAGGTCATTTGGGTGACTCAAAACCAATATGACTATGTATTCAAAAATGAGGAAATATGGAGGCAGGGAATGGGAGAAAATAACAGAAAGAATGTCACGTGAAGACAGAGTATTGGAGGGGTACATGTACAAGTCAAGGAATGCTGGAGGGTACTAGAAACTAAGAGATAAGCGATTAATAGTTCTTTCACTAGTGCCTTTAGAAAAAATAGGGCCTGGCTGGACATTTTAATTTCAGACTTCTAGCCTCCAGCACCATGAGATTACAAATCTCTGTTGTCTTAAACCACTCAATCTTTTGGTAACTTTGTTACGGCAATCCTAGGAAAGTAATAAAAGTTACCTTCTGACCCCCAAGTTTGTCATCATAATAAGGGAGTGATGTAATATAAGGAAGGCTTATGTTAAACATCCCAAGATTTTGGAAGCAGGATTCCGTAACATTAGGGACAGTTTTGTGAAAGAGGCATTTGAGCTAGACATAGGCAGTCTGATGAGCTTCAGAAGGCAAAGAGGGGAGATGATATTTCTAACATAGTGAATACTTGAAGAAAAGGCATAAAGGAAGGGAAATGTAGATTATTTTTAAAACAAAAAGAGATTGTGCTAGGCTTTATTTATTGAGTGTATACAGTTAATTCTAAAACTATTGTCAATAACTCAGTTTAATTAGACTTCTAGTGTAAGCACACAGAAAAGAATACTGGAAATTTTTTTGGTACCCTTTATTAGGCAATCCTCCAAGAAATCTCATAATTAGATTGAAATTGTTTAGTTAGTCTCTGAATAGGAGTTACCAGTCTTGGAATTTACTAAAGGAAAAATTTTTAAACATTGAGCATCAGAAGAATGTCAGCATCTTATTTGGTGACATAAGAACATTCAAAATTACTGTCATCTTTTTATCATCATGAGTCTATTAAAGAAATGAGATTTCAACAACAACAAAGAAAACATCATTTCAAAGTAACATTATTTTTTAGTCTATTTTTTATTGTAATATATGTATTGAGGTAACAATGGTTTTCAACATTGTACCTAATTTGAGGTTATAGGTTCATATCTCTTTAGATGTATGTTACAACACTGTGTCCACCAACAAAGCACTCATAATTTTCCATCATAATGCACTGTGAACCCAGCCCTCTTGCTTTCCTCCCCACACCCACCTTCTCTGTTATATGTAGAATTCCAAAGTTTGTTTTGTACCTTTGTAAGTACTCTATATTCCACATGAGTGACATCATATGGTATTTGTCTTTCTCCTAACTTATTTTGCTTAAAATAATCATCCCCAATTCTATCCATGTTGTGGCAAATGGCAAGATTTCATCTTTTTAATGGCTGAGTAGTATTCCATTGTGTATATATGCCACAACTTGTTTTTTTTTTTTTTTTTTTTTGTAAAATACACTTTGAAACAATCATTTTTTAAAGATTTATTTATTTATGCATAGAAGAACTGGGGTGTAGGCCATAGGTGCAGTGGGTAAGAAGATTCACCAGAGAGAGAGTGGGGAGCAAAACAGGCAGATCTACTGAAATACACTATTGAGGGGAGCAGTAGGCGAGTCAGGAGAGGACTGCTGCTCCATGTGGGCTAGATCCTGGTAAGGGATGGAACTCAGGCTGCAGCAGTGACAGTGCTGAGACTTAACCTCTATGACACCAGGGAGGCTCCTACCATACCTTCTCAACCAATTTATCAGTCATTGGGCTTTGTTTGTTTCCATAATTTAGTTTGTTTCCATTTAGTTTGTTTCCATAATTTGGCTATTATAAGCAGTGTTGCAATGAACACAGAAAATCAAAAAAAAGATACTTTGTGAAAAATTCCTCACATTGCTATTCTTTCTCATTCCCCCAACCAGAGGCAACAAACTGCTGTTTAAGAGTGGGGGAAAAAAAACACTTTAAAATTAAACATATGAAAGGGCTTCCACACAGCATAAGCACAGCTCTTGACATTAAAAATCCACTTTAAGAACTCACATTGGGGGCCTCCCCGGTGGTGCAAGGGTTAAGTCTCAGCACTTAAGCCATCACCAGCCACTGCAGCATGAGTTTGATCCCCAGCCAGGGAGCTACCCACATGGCACAGCAGACCTCTCCTGCTACCCTCAGCAGTGTATTTCAGTGGATCCACCTGTTCTGCTCCCCACTTTGTCTCCAGTAAATCCTCTCACCAACACCCTCTCTGCACCTCTGGCCTACACCCCAGTTCTTGTATGCATAAATAAATAAATCTTTAAAGAGAAAAGCACTCATGTTGGTAAACATACTGGGAATCCAGTAATTTTTTTTTTACCTTATCAATAGTTGAATTGCAAGAGGAATAGACACAATATCATGGAAGAAGAAGGCCTGGAGTGTGGTGAGAAAGTTTCAAATGCTTCACAGTAACAGGTGATTTTGCATCATTTATTCTGCAAAGAAGTGATTCTATGGCACACTAAAATCTCATTAAACATTGACCATTTGCCAGGGAACTTTTGGTATGTTATCCCAATGCAGAAAGAATAATAAATGCTTACCTTTTCTGCTCCCTAGTTTCTCCCTCTGTGCACACAAGAGACGGTTTATTTGAATAAGCATTAGGGAAGAATATCTAATAGAGAAAGAGTACGAGCAGGTCACAGAGTCAATTCAAATGCTGCTCTTCCTGAAATGTGTGGTTCCCTTAAACAACACATATCTGGCCTAACAGACATCTGAAATGAGTAAAGGTAAGCCTTGGTGAATTCAAGTTTTAGTGGTGCCCTATAATTACCAAGATTGAGCCATCCAGTTTTTCTCATTTCTAAAACTTGTTGCTCAGTGCTTCCTCCCCACTCTGTGGGCTCAGTGTTTCCAAATGAGCACTTTTGGGAGACTGCAGCATAAGTGACTGGGAAAGTTATCCTACATTTGTAAATACTAAGGAGACCACACATGAAATGGAGATACCAAATAATTAGTAAGACAGACCTTTTTATGCAACCCTTGTTTAATATAACATTGATTCCATCTTCTGACTCTCTAGAGTATTGAATTGGGGAAAAATTCCAGAAGGCACTCATTTTGGATATCACGGAAACTTTTTTAAGAGTGGGGGAGGAAAAGTTTTTGCAATGCTATTTGGTTCTCTTATAACCTAGATTCATGAAGTGATTCTGCAAACATAGCAGTTGAATTAATCATCTGAGAATGAAAAGTCAACAAAACAATGAATGAAAACCCCCAGTGAATGCAATACTCTTTTCATACAACACAAGAAAAAGAGAACTATAAGGAATGAAAGAAGTTCAACTTATAAATGTTTGGGGGTTTTCCAATCACTTTATATTTTTGTAAAAGCGGATCTCACTGATGGTTAGTTCCTGCCTCATGCTGACAGTTTACAAATAAGAATAGCAAGGTCCCATTTCAGAGCAGACAGCGTGGAGCCCTCCTCAAAAGCATTTTAAAATTAGAGTGACAGAGCTTCACAAGCATTCCTGGTAGTAAAGGATGAATATTAATGCTTCAAAAAAACAATAAACTACATCTGTAGTCTTTCACCTCCCCCTTACTGCAATGCAAAGATAGGCATCCAGCAGCTGGACAATTTTGTTGTCTGATTTTTACACTTATAGGTGGAAAAAGCACAACAATGTAACTCTTGTTGGCAAAACTTGTCATTCTGTTGCAATATCACTTCACTGGAGACTGTTCTCTAGAGTCTTCCCAATACAGACATATAAACATAGATGCACACATTAACATATATTCAATAGAAAGTTTATTTTATTCAAAATCTATGAAACTGAGCAATCTCATATGAGATAATGTGCCATGGCTTGAAGACAGGTCTAAAACATATTCTGACCTTGCACTTACTGTATGCAATTTGGGGATAAAACTTAGCCTTGTGACTTCCTCTTCTATAAGATAGAGATGAAGATACCAGCTAGTAAAAACACTTACCAGCCTGTTAAAAGATGAAATGGGACATATTAAAAATTTCAAGAATTTATTTGAGCATTTATCCATTGGAACAAAGCAGGATGAAACAAGAAATAGGCAGACTCTGCAAAGAGAAGCTAGGAAGAGTCTTACACAGAAAATGTGACAAAACAAAGAGAGGAAATTATTCGATTGACTAGAGCTTAAAGCCTAATTGCTTGTTTGTGATTGTCTGTCCTTAGTTTTGCTTTCTAGACAAGGCATTTACAAGCTTAGATTTTAGTTTACTTACATAGGCTGCCTGGGCACTAGAGTCTAAGACCTCCTTGTTTAATTAATTTAATGGGCCTAACTGACAAGACTCTCAGAAAAAAAGTGACTGTTTTTATTCTTACTTTGTTAATATTACAGGCTTCCCCTCTATTCAAAAGTAGAGCATTCCCATGTTATATTTCATAAGCCAAAATGGTAGAAGATACAATTACTATAAATTTATATGGCAAACTTTTTAAGTGTGTGTGCCAAGACCAAAAATATAACCTACCAAATCATACCTGCTAATACATAAAACTTAAAATAACACCAACATAACAGTAAAAGCACAAATGTGATAAATACAGTCTGTATAAAGTAGAAATAATGTATGCACTGCATAATTTTACTACAATATTTGGAGAGACAGTGGAAGGCTCAAAAGTACTGATGATGGTGTGTTAGGATGAGTATTCATACTCAAAAGTTAGGGTGGTGGGGCAGACAGGAGAGAGAGAAGCATCTTATAGTAGTCTGAATCCATCACAGTGGACAGTTCACTAATCTCTATAATATCTTCATGTCAGCATCAAGAAATCATAGCTTTGAATTGTGTCTGAGCATCTTTGTCTCGTCTCAATTTATTTCATGCACCCATTAGCAGATGCATCCTAAGGTATAGGAAAAGGAGAGGAGCTTGGAGGTGCCACTCACACAGGTCGGGTACAGCTGCCTTTATGTCAACTGCTGCAAAACACACACTGAACATTACCCACTTTGCAATTTTTACCATAAAAGGGGAAATCCTTTTTGAATTTCTTTCCCTTAGCATTAGCAAATCAGGCACTAATGCAGGTTTTTCACACAAGCAAAGTGACATAATGAGAGCTCCTGAAATGTGGGAAATACCTGTATTATTGAATGGGGATTTTTTTGGAGCAGGCCTGGAATCTGAGGACCCCAGGCAGGCTCTTTCTTGGTTCTTATCTTTGGTGAGGAAAGAATTCAATGTGGAGATGAAAGGGACAGAAAAGCAAGAGATTTATTGATAGATAGAAGTAAGGACAGGAAAGCTCTCTGAGCAGAGAGGGGTCCTGAATGGGTAGCCAAGTGATAGACAAGAGAAGGACAAGAACGCTCTTTCAGTGGAGAGGGGTCCCTATTGGGTAGCCGCTGAGGGGAAGACAAGTAGGTCCTTATATGGGTACAAGGGCAAGAAGTGGGGGGTTTGGCAATTGGGTATCTCTGTGTTGTGTCTTTTGCTGATTGGCTGGGCCTATGGGGTCTCCTAGGCTGAGGCTCACTGAGTTTTCCCACATTACCTGGCCTACCAGCTTTGGTACATCGACATTATGCTATTAAGTTAGTATTCTGAACATTCCATTTTTAATAGAATGGGGGGGGGTACCCTCCTGGTCTGCAATTGTTTCTCAATCAGGCTAATAAATGGACTTGGGGTTTTGGGCACCCTGTTGCCCTATCTATGCCCATTTTCTAACTTCCTCTTTCATTATCATCATCAATCACAGTAGTCATATGTGTAAAAGTTGATTAATCAAAAGAAAACTGAGTTTTTGATCTGTTTTTGTGCTGACCAGAATGAAAGTGGGTGGAGAGTGACAATAAAAAGCTTCAGATAAATCCAGTTCCTAGCCTGGCTCTGCCACTGCTTGTATAACTTTGGGAAAGTGGCTTACTCTCTCAAGCCTCTTATTTAATATGAGGATAATAGCTATACTTACTTTATAGGAGTTTTGAGAGTATTAAAACAGATTTTGGGTAAAATTCTCAGTGTCATTTCTGGTTTGTAATTAAGTGCTCAAATAGTGTTAGCAACAATTAACATGACATTTTATTATTCAGTCTTGATGAAGGTCAATCCTGGCAAGACAATTCTAAATATCCAATCCAAGAAAAACTGCAGAAACCACAGATTAAAGATCATTTCAAATCTACTAGAAACAAAAGCAATAAAATCTGAATGGATAGGAAAAAACATAAACTCCAAAAACATTGGAAACAGAAAGGGACAGCTTAAAAAGAGATTTATTTTATTTATTTAACAATTTATAATATGCCAAGGTCAAGATGCTATTGTAAGAGCTTCATAAATATTAATTTATATGATCCTAGTAATTCCACAAAGCAGGTACTATATTTATCCTGATTTTACAGATAAGGAAGGAGAGGCCAGGAAAGTTAATTAATGTGCCCAAAGGCATCCAACTAGCTAGTAGCAGAGCCAATATTTGAAACCAGATAAATGCAGCAGAGTCTATGTATTTACCCATTCTATTACTATATACAAACACACAAACACACACAAAGATATTGGCTTACTGGCTCACATGATTATGGAGACTGAGCAGGACTATGATCTGCCATCTGCAAACTGGGAAGATGGTGAATTAGAGAGTTGATGGATTAATTACCAGTCAAGCCCAAAGACCTGAGAACTAGAAAGCTGAACTCAGAATATTTGTTTGAGCTCTATCAGTCAGGCAAATTCAACTTTTCTCTGCTTTTATGTTCTGTTTTGACCCCCAACTACTAGATGATGGCCCTGCACACCAAGTAGAGCAATCTGCTCTACTCAAATCTATGGATTCAAATGCTAATCTCTTCTAGAAACATACTAAAAGTAATGTTTAACCAAACATCTAAGCACTCCACAATCTACTCAGGCTGACATATAAAATTAAAGATAACAGGCACATACCAACAGGGGTATACAGGTATACTGTCCTTAAAGGTCTTTGAACTATGTGGTTCAGAACCCCACCTTCTATTATACAAAGAGCATAGTAGAGTCATAACGTCTGGGTTCAAATCTTGCAACACCCACTTACCAGATTTATGGGTATGGGCAAATTATTGAGCTACTCTAAACTTCATTTTCCTCATAAAATGCTGTATGGGGTGTATATGAACATTAAAGATAATGTATGAGCAAGACCTAGAACTGTACTATCCTGTAATAGATAGTCAACAAATTCTAGAATTTTAAGAGGTCATGATTGAGGGAGTATCTATTGCTATTGTCAACCAAATAGACAAAGCTTTGCATTATAGCATCAGAAAGTAATTCTTCTCTAACACAGGGCAATAATCAGTGCCCACATGGTGTGAAGAGCTAAACTGGCTGGAATAGACTTTCTCAGTACTTGTTTGTTATGATAGAAAAGGCACCAAGAAATGAATCTGTTACTGGAGAGAAGATAGTCTGCAATAAAAATCTTAAATAACCTCCTTATTGAGGTCCTGTTAGGATTTTTAAAATATCTTTAGTGATATCTCTATTTATCTTACACCTGGAGAAAAGAAACTCCAGTCAATTAATGTTGGCCTGAAGGCACTGGTGTGAAATGCCTGAAAGGCATCACCATCTCCATTTTACAGATAACTGTAGTTAAGCACTGAAAGATAAACTATGAGAGTGCAGGGAGTTCAAGGATCCTGCCACAGAGGCAAAAGTGAAAGGGGGGTACTTAGAGATAAGCTGAGAGGCTGCTAAGGACCCTAAAGTCCTGCCATAACTTCTCAGAAGTGAGACAGAGAATGAAGCAAAAGTCTGCACACTACTTCCTGCTAGGATGTGCTATAGGAATGTTCTCTGCAACCTTGAATACCATTTGCCCCTGTTGTTAGCAGCTATTAGTGAGGACACTCATCTTAACCACATTTCTCTTGTCATCATATGTGTCCATTTACCAAGAAATGATGTGATGTTACTATTTCAGGATCTTCACATCAACTGCATTGGCACCGGATGTCACTCCTGGTCCATGCAAATGGAGCCCAAGCGTGCCAGGTTCTATGTGAGTTCAGAGATGGCCCAGGGCCTCCGGGGAGAGTTCTTCATGACTTGGGAGAGGCACACTGTACTCCCCAACCAGCTATTTTCAAATTCTAAATCTAATCTCTCACAAAATTAAAAAAGAGTCCAGGGCAAAAGTCAAGAAAATTTCTAAGGCATGGATTTATAGAGCTCCATTCACCACTGAAATTACTAGAAAGGGACTAGTTGTGGGCATGAAATTCAGGATTTGCTGTACCTTTATGAAAAAAGCAAACAACATTATAACAGCCTAAATATGCAACTGAATAAGAATTAATTACATCATCAGATCACTGAAAAATCCCAAAGGCAGTTCTTTGGTAAATGAGACATAAATATGAATTATTGCTTCTTATCCTGGTCACTTCACAACCAAGTAAATGCCAGTAATCAAGGCTATTAAAGTTCTCAATCTGACCTTCTACACTTCTCTTGGATACAGCAAACACAGCAGGCAATGTATTTTAGGACAATTACAGGCATAACTCAAGTATTTACAGGACACAGCATTGTAATAGAACAATCTTTTTGGTATTTCCGAGTTAAATCCTGCAACAGTGGTGGCCCATCAGTGTTGGGGAAAGACCAATTGCTCCTGAGGGTGGAAAATAATTTTCAAGTTCAAGTTAGGGATGACATTTCTTCATTCACTGTATTCAAAGTTGAATGATTGTGCTGCAGCATTTATTTTTTCTTCATGATTTCCTCATAACAAAGTTGTGGTTACTTTAGCAGGGGGTGGAAAACTGATAAGTGTAATTGCTGTAATTACAGGATGTATGGGATGTAAATATTTGCAGGGCAATTAAAAACTATTTGCCTCTTTAGCTTCTTAAAATAAAAGGCACATCTGAACAGCAAACAAGTAGAGATTTACCAAAAAGAAAAGAGTAGAAAGATTTTAAGTGACAAGAATATAAAATGATTTATTGAACATTCATTTTGTGGTTTGGTCAGAAGTGAATGTAGGGGCAAAAGATCAAAATATTGTGGATCAGGAGAAATCTTTCATCAAATAACTAAAAATACATTTCAAAAGAACACCCCTGGGTTATAAATAATCAATAGTGTGTGGCATTGTCAATTTTTCTTGTCAAATAGGTACATTATTTGGGGAATACCTAGCTTCAAGTCATTATTTTAACAGGCCAAGGGGTTTGTCTTATTCATTGAATACCTATAGGATAGTGGTCAAATGATATCATCCAGTTAAGGGCAGTTTTTCTGTAAGGATAGCTTTGATTTTGCACTCTTCTCTGACTCATATATAAATATCTTCTAATTCTCTTTCTCCTTGCCAAGTAATATTTTGATTGTATTTTGCTCAGATCTACTGAATTTCTAATGAATTGTAAACTTTACTAAAACAGAAATAGTAAAAAGGATATAATCTACACTTTGTTGATGAAAGGGTTTGCAAAAGGTAGGGAAGAAGAGGCTTGGACAGCACTGGCATACTTTCATAGCAGGACTAAAATTTACACACTGCAGTTTAGATGCACAAAAATAATTTGTTATGTTCTATGATTTACTCATCTTGCCCTTGATCCTCTGATTCTCTTATTAAAATAAAAATACTCCAAATTAAAAAAAATTCTTACACTGATGATGGAGAATACCTTTGTTTCTTGTGGTTAAAAAAGACTCTTAATTCAGTTTCAATAATAAAACTTCAATCAGTTTGGATTCCTTACCAAGGAATGTGCTTGTAAGAGGATATCTAAGAACGTAACTTCACAAGAAAGGGGGACTTCACAGAAAAGGGGACTTCAATTGATTTATCATCTTTCACTAGTCCTGCTGACTCTAACTGAGGAATAACCAAAAGACCTTGGCCTTGGTCTCTGTCCTCGTTGCACATATTTGTTGATGCATCTGTGGATTATGGTGCTCAAGGTCCACACTCTTGGGGTAGGTAAGCAGTGACTGTTCCTGGGGAGCTCGGTAGAGGCCTCCTGTTCTTTGGGTTCCAGTGTTCCTTCTTTCTCTCAACTTTGATTCTCTGAGATGTGATGGGGTTTCCTCAACCAGCCCTGGAGACCTTTGGGCAGTTGTGTCTAATTAAACTTAGTTTCGTTTACTTTTAGTTTTTAGTCACCTACTTCTTCCTTCATACAGTTATGTTAGAACATCTGAACCTTCTCCATGGAAGTCACAGACTGCCAACCAGGTGCTTGCTGCCCCAAGGCTGTAGGCCTTCCTTCTGTCTGCCTGCACTGACCCAGCTATGCAGTGTCATGTTGCAAGAAGTAGAAGAAAGCAGAGCAGAAACTTGCATGGTCCATTTTTTCCCTCACTCAGTCTGATTTCAGATTAGAGTGTCTATCATAGTTGCTTTGCTTCTGTCCAACCTCCACCCAAGGGACATTAAGTAGCATGCTCATCCTCATCTAAACCGCCTGGGTTTTTTTTTTGTTGTTGTTGTTGTTATTTTGTTTTGTTTTTTAAGTCCTGCCATTCCTCATCTCAGAGGTGAAAGAAGCCTCTACTTCTATTTTCTGTCTGAAAGGAAAAACTATTATTTACTTTTAGATCATAAAATCTGGGAACAAAGCTCTTTTCCTTGAATTCCAAGTTCTACCTTTTGTAGCACAATAGAAAATTTCCCCTGACCTGCTGAGGTTCTTCTCAAACCGGTGAAGCAAACAATTCAGACAGATTAGTAGAAGAAAAAGATCAAATTTAATTATACATGTATGGTGGATTTACATAGCTATAAATTCTAGAATAAATGAGACAGAATGAAGGTTTATATACTGGGATAAGCAGTGGGATAAGGAGCTAGAACACCAAGGAAAGAGAAGGGAGACACAGGAAGAGGATAGGGTGACTCATAACAAAACCAGATGCTCCAGATTATCTTGCCATGAGATAGGTTTCTCCAGGGCCTCTCTGGTGGCGCAAAGGGTTAAGCAATGCACTATGAGGCAATCTGTAGCCTCTGCGGCTCAAGATGGATCCCCGGCCAGCCAGGGAGCAACCCACATGGCACAGCAGACCTCTCCTGTCTTGCCCGCTGCACCTTTAACTGTATTTCAGTCGGTCTGCCTGTTCTGTTCCCCACTCTGTCTCTGGTGAATCCTCCCACCCCCCGCATCTCTGGCCTATACCCCAGCTTTTGTATGCATAAATAAATAAATCTTTAAAAAAAAAAGAGGTTTCTCCAATTAAAAGTCTGTTTCTGAAGATGACCCTGAATTTAGGTAATCTTTCTTTAAGGCAATGGTGACAGTTTTTCTTCCAGTTTGTTGGGTTTCTACTGACCCTAGCGCCACATGCCAAGGTGACATGAATTGGGAAAAGCCCGCTCAGGACATTTTGGAGAGGCCTATCCTCCATACCCTTCATATAGAAAGGAAGATTTGGGATTAGAAATTCCTTTTTATTTTCCATAAAATCCCGATGTGGTATATATTATCCTACATGAACTAAAGTCAAAACCCAAAAAACAGATCACAAATGATTTAAACTTGAATTCCAAATTGAGCATTGACTTCATTCTCTTTTGTGTTCACTGAAGCAATAAATTCTCTGAATTATGAATTAGGAGACAACAAAATTAAAACGAAAATTTAAAAATCAGTTTAGTGTCTGAAACGAATTAACCACCTTATATAACATTAAAAGGTCCTCATTAAAAGACCAGTGATTTTCAAATCCATACAAAACTACATAGCTCTAAAGTGATTCACCAGTCTCTGCCAGGCTTCTCTCTCTCTGAGGTCTTTGCAAGAGAAGAAAAGATTTAATGACTCTAAACAAAGATAGAACTAATGAAGAGAAATTGCCAAGGGGTATATTTTTGACCAACCTAGTAGAGTCCCATCTAATGTGATTTTGACCCACAGAATCAAGAGTCTGAAATTAGTACTTAAGGCAAAAACTACAGAAATTATCTTTGCAATTATCCACTCTATTTGAACCTTTCTAAAAAGTAAGAGAATAGTATCTCAATCTAATGGACAGATTGGACAGATTTTACTTCTTACATGGAGTATATTATATGAAAAAGATGTATTTTCAAACTCTACAATCATATTGAGTGATACATTATAAGAGGCACATAAACATGAGGCAATTGGATTGAAAAATAATTATTTTTCTCTCTTTTTCCAAGACAATGTAGAGTTCAATTTGCCTAGATAAACATACCTATGGTGTGTGTCCATCATATGCATGAAAATGTTCTAATAAATATTATTTGCAATTAAATGGGATACAAGTATGCTAAAAGCAATCATATAATAATGATGAAAACTATGATAATTATAATAGCATTTGCATGTCTGTAATTGGCAAATCATCTCATCTAATTCTCAAAACAAGTTCATGAAATAAATACTATTACTATCCTTATTTGGAGAAAGTTTAGTGAGGTGCCTCTATAGAGTTTTCTAGAGTGACTACACCAATTTACATTTCCGCCAAATATATAAGGATTCCTTTTACTCCACATTTTTACCAATACTGCCTGTTTCTTTTCTTTTTGGTAATAGCCATTCTAACTTGTGTGAGGTGTTATCTTGTGGTTTTGATTTCCATTTCCCCAATAAAAAGGGATAGTGAATATATTTTAATTTTCTGTTGAGAATTTCACTCATAGGTGGCAAACAAAGAAGTAAAACAAATAAACAAAATAAAAACAAAGTCTTAGACTACAAAACAAAATACTGGTTACTGAAAGGAAAGAGGAAAATGAAGAGTGTAAATTGGGTAAGAGCAGTAAACTAGACTTTTGGTGAGAAGTATACAGTGCTGATCTCTAAGTCTGTATACCTGAAACTGATGTAATATTAGAAACCAATGTTACTTCGACTAAAAAGAAAGAAAGTTGAGAGGAACTAAGACAACTAGGTATCTTACAGCAATAAGTAATCAGCATAGAGAAAAGGCAAAGTATTTTTTTTTCTTAATGCCAGTAAGCATTTTCTTATTTAAAAAAACTCTGAATGTGGATTTATTGCCCTAAATATCATGACATGAACATGAATATGTACATGAAAATCACTGCAAAAATATCTGTTATTTCTGTAAGGCCTGTGAGAAAGAAAATGAAGAAAGAAACTAATTGTAGAGTAAGTTTGCTGTTACTAAAGAGCTATAATATTGTCTTTCTGGAATTCCAATATAAAATAATTCATAAAATGCCTGGGTGCATTCAGGATTGAATAGATATATTCAATATATCTAGTTGGGGAGTTTCTAGTTGGGGAGTTTCTATTGTTTCCATATGTACACACCAATTAAAACAATTTTAACCTTAATTTGTTATATAGCATTTCAGTTTTGTAGAGTTTGCTTTTTAACATTAAATTCTGTCCCTTTCTGCATGCTAATCTTCACAAACACTTTCTAAATCAGTTCTTGCCTGATAAATATGTCCATTTGGTTTAGCTCTTAATTCTGTTCCATAAGAATTCTGACTTGTTTTCTGAGCCACAAATTGGAGGCAAGAAAAGCATGAACCCACTGCATTTTCTTTCCTCTTTGTAAGTTTATACAAAGGTGAGGAGACATGTCTTTCATTAAGTAGATAGCAATTTCTTAAAGTTTTAGAACCAGATGGATGAAATGATAACCTCTTTGTTGATTAGAATGTCTGATTCTCTCAGAGAGACCTTAAAGGAAGCCAATTAGCATCAGCAGATGTGCCTGCAGTGGAGAAGGGGAAAAGAGAGCGAGCAGCAGTAGTTTTACAGGGACTTGGGTTAGAAAAAAAAAGTAACAGTTCTGGATGGGGAGAATGTTGAGGTTAAGGTTTTATGTAGAAGGTCATAAGGAAACAGTGTAAGGGAAAAGACTAGGAGATATAGAGAAGATCAGTGACAAATCTGAAGGAAATCTGTATTATGGAACTAATGTGGATACTGTTTATACTCAGGTATTTATCAGGGAAATTAAGCTTAAGGGGTGTGAGAAACCAGAAAGTATTCCACTAAGAGGAGAAGATATATATATCACATTGTCTTTCTTTCATTCCCAGATTGTACTGGAATCAAACATAGTATGGTGTTAGATCCAAGTAAGATTCCAAAATGCTTCAGAGCTCTGTCTACCTCCCTAAGTAATTCTGAACATAGCCTGGGTTCAACAATGTTCAATTGAGGTATAATAAGAGCCACATAGGTTATTAAAATTTCTGTTATCCATGAAAAAAAACAAGATAAATTAATTTTAGTATACTTTTTCAATCCAATATATAAAATATATTATCAACAAACAGTCAACATTTTAAAATATTAATGTGATATGTAACATTCTTTTTCCCATACTACTACATACTGCATTTTCAAAATCTGGTGTGTATACTTACAGGCAACAGTACATGATATATGGTGCTAAATTTTACTGTAAATACATGATCTATATTTAGAGTTCATAAAATTAGCTGTTAAAAAAGTAGATTGACAATCAATGTTTTTCCAAACATACTTGAAAGTTTTACAATAATGAATCAAGCAGCAAAAATCATTTTCTATTAATGGTCACTTCTACATTAACTACACTGGTTCATCATTCTTTAGAATAATAGATTTTCCTTTGAAGTAAAAATACATCAGTTTCAAACTATGCCTAGTCAAATTAAGTAATTTCATTAGCACTTCTGTGAACTCAGTATTATTAACATCAAGTTCAAATATTACCCAATTTACCCACTTCACTTTTCTCTTTCCATTCAGTAATCAGTATTTTGTTTTATAGTCCTAGCATATGTTTTTATTTTGTTTATTTGTTTTACTTCTTTGTAAAACAATATTTGTAAAATGATATTTCATAAATTGAAAAGCAGTTCTAAAAATTTATCAATATAATGTTCCTCAAATTTATTTTTCTTTCTTTTTGCAGCCAGTTTACATAACATTGGTACTTGTAGTTAAAATCTTTTGTATTCGTAGAGAAAAGTGTGGGAAACATTGTTGATTTGTAATATAAAAACCTTCAATTTTAGCATACATTCTTTACCTTTCTAACTAGGTCAGAAATAGTTTTCTTGGGTTTCAGATTTTTTTTATTTTGACCAGTGTAATATAAATGAGAAAACATCACTCAAACTGCCATTTTCTAACTCTCTTTTATTCAAAAAAATCTTGATTTGGAATTAACAATATAATAAATTTTGAAAGTTTCTTCCACAACTCTCTTACTGATTACTGGTAAGAAAGACAAGATTACTTAATCCATTGTCTTTTATTTATTTTAACATTTTGATAAACTCTCAATGACTCATGGTCTTGGAATCTAGGCATATCTATGATCTTTAAATTTAAATTTGAGTAATTTAAACTTTTTTGTCTCTAAGAAAACATAGTACAAATATGTTCAATGTACTTATTACAGTGGAATGAAGTAATTAAGGCAACATCAGTCTCTTGTTTCAACATTTCAGTATGTCTGAATTTTTGACCCACTTTAACTGGAGTCTTTTAAGATAGAAATTGATTTTATCATATCCACCTGAAATTCTTCTTAACAAAAGTAAGAGTCTAAAGTATATACACTACAACTTGATTTTCTAGGTCAAACGGGCCTCCCTCGTGGTGTAAGGAGAGCTGACATTTCTTTATAAATTTGAAAGCCCACTGAAATAGATTTTAATGACAGTATAAACTGAGCAGAATCTCATACCACATGATCCATCTAAAGTTAAACCACTGTGGAAAGCTGTCTGGAGGGTCCTCAGTTTACTAAAAATGGAGCTACTATACGACCTGACAATTCCACTACTAGGGATCTACCCAAAGGACACAAAAAAGTGATTCAAAAGAACACCTGTACACCTATGTTTATTGCAGCACTATTTACAATAGGTAAAACCTGGAAACAACACAAATGCCGAAAAATAGATGACTGGATCAAGAAGATGTGGTATATATACACAATGGAATATTATTCAGCAATCTAAAAAGATAAACTCATGTCATTTGCAGCAACATGGATGGAGCTAGAAGGAATTATGCTCAGTGAAATAAGCCAGAAGGAAAAAGAAAAATATTGGATGGTTTCACTTGTAACAGGAATATAGGGGAACCAAATAAGACATCAGTGTAAAAAAAATAATAATAATAACAGTACAAAACACAACAAAGCAAAAACAGACAATTATAAATCAGAGACATCCTGCAGGGGAGGAGGCGGGGGAGGGATCAGAGGGAGGGAGGGAGGAGCACAGGGGACTGAGGTGATGGTGCATGGGTGCCTTGGGGAAGGAAATTCTATGGGGACTTAATCTGAGGGGGTGGGGGGAAGTAAATATTGTCTAAAACAATTTTAAAAATGGTAAATGTTAAAAATAAAAAAAGAAAGAAAGAAAAAAATAAAGATTAGATTTCAGTGGGTCAAAGTTGCAGTTGGTCTTTAATATTTTTAGAAAAACCTTGAGCTTTACTTCTTATTGATTATTTAATCTTTCACACAATTATCTAACTATATTACCATAATTGAAATAATTATTTATTTTTATCATATCTAAAATTATTATCTTTTGCATAAGAATCCAAACCATTTTATTGTTTATCAAGGAAACAAGCTTAGATCCTGTTAAAAAAATCATTTAAAATTTGTTAGACATTTAATGGTCAAATTTACTATCCATTTGTCAAAAAAATGTTGATATTGTTCACTTTATTATTATCTTAAAAATATTTAAATTTTTTAAACATCAAGCAAACCTTTTTTTTTACCTTCCCAACAAGAAAGTGATGTATTAATTACAGTGACAATTTTTTAGTTTTAAAGAAGGAATTTATGAGAATTTATTTATTTCTTTTACATTTTTTTATTTTTAAGGTAATTTTTTTCTCTTTTTATTTTATATATATATTTACATCATTTTTCATTTTTGCACAATGTATGCATTTTCATCTTGGTTATAGTCCCCATACAATTCTACAATTCCCACCCCCCTTGTATTGATCCTACTCCCCCTCCCCACAGCGTGTCTCTGGTTTGTAGTTGCTTGTTGATTTTTATTTTTACTTTATTATAATTAGGTTTTTTCCTGGTCCCTTACTTAGGTTTTCTAAATTCCTGCTATGAGTGAGACCATCTGGTATTTTTCTTTTTCTTTCTGGCTTATAGATGATATTCCACACTTGACTTAAACAGAGTTGGAAAGGCCCCCTTAATATTCACATTTCACTTCCCATAGATTTGAATAAAGTACAGTTTTCCCCATTCCATAGCCACCTTGAAGTCTAATTATTTAACCCCATTATTCCAGACAATTAAGCTGTTCTGAGCCATCACTGCCACCTAGTGGTAATTTAAGGAGCCATCAGATTAAAAATGTATTCCCCGTTGTATCATTTCTTGTATACATTCCACTTATTCTGCCTTTCCTTATTGGGCCTCAGTTAATTTCTTCTATGCCAAACTTTATCACATGGTATGCCTAGAAGTATAGTTCTAAAGTGAAAATTTCTAGGTTCATCTCTTTTTGCCCCCCCCCACCCCTTACCAGTTCTGGACAAATCACTTAGCTTTCTCAATTACATTTGTGAAATGGAGTAATAAACACCTATATCATAAATCTAGTTTGAAAATTAATTTCATAAGTCATATAAAGTGCTAATATGTGTCACCAACATGCAAAAAATAAAAGCTCAATAAATACCAAAATAAATAAATAAATAAATAAAAGGCTGCTGTTATATACACATGTCTGTGCTGGTCATCTTCATGTTTACCTTTTTCCCTTCCAATTCTGACCATTTCCCCATTTTTCAATCAACTAAAATAATGTCTAGTAAATATATTATTACTGTTATTATCATTAACATTATTATTATAAGTGATAGAGACACGTGACTAAAACAATTTACCAAACTCTTAGAAATGCTCATAAGAGTTAGAATCTCAGTAAAAATCTTCATTTGCTTATTGTCTTAGTCTGTTTGGGCTGCTACAACAAATTAACATAGACTGATTTATAAAGAACAGACATTTATTTTTGACAGTTCTGCAAACTGGAAAGCCTAAGATCAAGGCACGAACATATGTGAATGTTGGCTTCCTGGTTCACAAAGGGTTGTCTTCTTGATGTCTCCTCACATGGCAGAAGAAAAGAGAGCTTCCCGGGGTGTCTTTTCCAAGTGCACTAATCCCATTCATGAGGGCTCCATCCCCATGCCCTAATCATCTCCCAGAGGACTCACCTCCTATGCCATCATATTAGAGGTCAGGATTTCAACATTTGAATTTAAACATGAACTTAAACATTCATTCCATGATACTTCCAAACTTTCACTTTTTAAAAATCATCAACTGCCTAGGAAATATTTTTTAACTATCTGGTTCTAGTTTATCTTTCCATCTTTAAAGTCAAATTGATTTTAAAATTATTTGAATTACACAATATTCTTTTTCTTTAAAGATTTATTTTTATTTATGCATACAAGAGCTGGGGTACAGGCCAGAGGTGTGGACAGTGAGAGGATTCACCAGAGACAGAGTGGGGAACAAAACAGGCAGATTGACCGAAGTACACTGCTGAGGGGAGCAGCGGGCAAGGCAGGAGAGGTCTGCTGCGCCATGTGAGTTGCTTCCTGGCCGACCAGGGATCAAACTCATGCTGCAGAGGCAGCGAACAGCTTCACAGGTTGCATCTCAACCCCTTGCGCCACCAGGGAGGCGCTGAATTACATAATATTCTAAAGTAATATGTCTTTGTCAGAAAAATCTTGAACCAGAGTGGGTGTAAAAATTCTCCTTAACTCCCTCCTGCCTCAGTTCTACTAACTGCCCCAAAGGTAAGGTTATCCCTTTGGTGTATTTACTTTTAGGTCTTTTTCCATTGACTCAAATCTTTAGAAAGTTCCTGGGGGCCTCCCTGGTGGTGCAAGGGGTTAAGCATCAGCACTATGAAGCAATCCGCAGTTACTGTAGCATGAGTTTGATCTTCGGCCAGGGAGGTGACCCACATGGCACAGCAGACTTCTGTCTCCCCCGCTGCTCCCCTCCGCAGTGTATTTTAGTAAATCCACCTGTTCTGCTCCTCAGTCTGTCTCTGGTGACTCCTTTTACCCCCTACACCTCTGGCCTACACCCCAGCTCTTGTATGCATAAATAAATCTTAAAAAAAAAAAGTTTCCAATTTCCAAGTGACTCTAGACACTTCTTCCCTGTTCATTCCCACACTTGGTTTCCAATTTCTGATCCTGTGCTCAGAGGCTTACAAACATTCCCAGAAGTTTTTGGGAAGCAGGGCTCTACTGTTGGCACTAGCAGAGGTACAGCCTGACACCTTCTTCTCTGCACCCGGATTCTGTGGCCAATTCTAGTCTTCCCGCTCCTTTTTCTCTGGACTCATTTCAACTAGACTTGTGGGAGCAGAAAATAGTCTTTTTGACCACGAGTCCAATCTTTCTGTCTTAGACATAGGTCAGCAGTTTTGTTTTGTTTTTTAATTTCTACTTCTGCCTTCCTATGGACTAAGAATGCCTTTGAGGTATAAGTAAGAGACAGAGAAATATAAGGAAACAGGACATTAATATATTTTGAAATGTTATTTTGTCATATGTATATTTATGCATATAAATAAATATATGGTTTCGTTTTAACTTACCTCTTTTCATATAAATGTCATCACCATGTAGAAATTTTCAGATTATTTTTGTGTTTAAAAATCCTCTTGATATAAATTTTAAAATATTAAGCTATTGCTACATGAAATAATGAAGCTCATGGATCAGGAAACAGGTATTAAAATGACTTTAGGAGTGTCCTTTTTCACTATTTTTTTGTTATAATCTGCTAGATTTAATATTTTTTCCAACTTTGTCATCTCTGTGAGCACAAGGATCAATTTTTAAACTGCTAAGTTGCAAATGAAGTTTATCAAAATAACCTTCTGTGTCCTACTGTGTTTATATTAGAAATGTCTTTTTTAAAACCTATTTATTTATACTTATTCCCTCAAGAAATTAATTGCCTTTAAAACCTCTCCTGTAGTATGGCTCCAAAATTGCATACAAGCACAAATAAAACCCCCTTAGAATACACAATCATATTATAAACCTTTCATAAGTGACTTAAAGTATAAGGTGATCTTTCTACATACTATATGTATATATATATATGTAATTTTTAAAACATTATCATTTTCTCCTTCAGTAAATTTTATCTATGAGAATTTCTCCTGCAGAATTATTCGCAAATCAGTTCTTCAAAGAAGACATAAAAATGGCTAACAGACACATGGAAAAATGTTCATCACTTTTTGTCAGAGAACTGCAAATCAAAACCACAATGAGATACCACCGAGAATGGTATCACACTAGTGAGAACGGCTCACACAAAAAAAGATAAGAAACAAAGAATGCTGGTGAAGATGTGGAGGGAACGGAACCTACTACTCTGCTGGTGGGAATGTACACGAGTCCAGTCCCTATGAAAACAGTATGGAGGCCTCTCAAAAGACCACAAAAGGATCTGCCATATGACTCAGAAATTCCACTCTTAACCCAAAGAACACAAAAACACTAACTTAAAAGGAAACCTGCACTCCTATTTTTATTGCGGCACTGTTTGCAATAGCCAAGCTATGGAAACATCTTAAATTCCCAAAAGAGATGAACATAGAAAACATGCAATTCTTTGCATAGATAACATGTATGGCAACATCTCCTGATATGGTCATAAAGTAAACACTTTCATATCTCATTTTTTCAGTTACTAATGTTTGTTCCTAGGTATGTGACTAAAATGTGCATACTGCTCATTGTTGGATTCTCTCTCTCTCATGAGATAATTGCTTTATATGCAGTTTTCTGTGGTTGGCTGCTTAACACTGAACCTGTCTTTGACCTCACAATTTATGGCATCCTTCATACTATATCAGATACTAGAGAATTGTGTCTTTACCAATGTAGCATTCACATATATAATATAACCTAGAAACTCTTTGGAAAGGGTAAACCCATCCTCTGCTTTTCTAAGGCGATTCCAAAGTTTTTAAATCAAAGAATCATGACATCTGAATCAAGATCACTCCTATTAACTTTGATGACAATATCTGGACAGCACTGAACTTATCTCAACAGTCTGCAAAGATGAGAACAATTTTGAGAGCACACATAGGTATTTTAGATCACTGACTCCTAAAAATTAATAGAAAAGATGCTCTGAGATAGGAGGAGAATTTAAGATAAAATGGGACGCTGCCTATTCATAGGTGCATTTGGGTCATCACAATGGTGGAACCTGTAACAGAATGTATGACCTGTCACTCACTCACTAAGTCTGTGCAACTTTGCAGGGCTTTATTTGTCTCTAGCGTTTCACTTTCTTTCAAAGTTCAGTATGGTATACTGGAACAAAAACAGATATCCAGATCAATAGAATTGAACTGAGAGCCCAGAAATAAACCACATCTATATGGACAGTCTATCTGTGACAAAGGAGCCAAGAATATACACACTGAAATAAGAGAAGCCTCTTCAATAAGTGGTGTTGGTAACACTGGACAGCCACATGCATAAGAGTAAAATTAGACCACTATCTCACACCATTCACACAAATCAACTCAAAATGGGTAAAAGACTTGGATATAAGATCTGAAACAATAATATAGATAGAAGAAAACACAGGCAAAACACTTCATAACATGAGCTTCAGAGATGTCTTTGTGGGTTGTCTACAGGAGCAAGGATAACAAATGGGAATATAAATAGTTGGGATTACGGGCCTCCCCGGTGGCACAGCATTTGAGCGCTGGGTTGTGAAGCTGCCTGCAGCCTCTGCAGCGCCAGTTCGATCCCCGGCTGCTCCCCGACCACTGGAGGAGGGTCCCACATGGCACGCAGACCTCTCCTGCCGCCTGCTGCTCCCCTCAGCAGTGTACTTCGGTCCTTCTGCCTGCTCTGCTCCCCGCTCTGGCTCTGGTGAATTCTCTCACTCTCCCATGCTTCCGACTGTACCCAGTGCTTGTATGTATAAATAAATAAATAAATCTTTAAAATAAATGAATACATAAATAAATAAATAGTTGGGATTATATCAAACTAAAAGTTCAGTTTTTTTTCTTTTTCAAAAACGTTACTCTTGGGGCCTCCCCGGTGGCGCAGTAGTTGAGTGCTGGGTTGCGAAGCTCCCTGCAGCCTCTGCACCGCCATTTCGATACCCGGCTGCTGGGTGAGGGTCCCACATGGCACACAGACCTCTCCTGCCGCCCGCTGCTCCCCTCAGCAGTGTACTTCATCAGTCTGCCTGCTCTGCACCCCGCTCTGGCTCTGATGAATTCTCTCACCCTCCTGCACTTCTGACTGTACCCAGTGCTTGTATAAACAAACAAACAAACAAACAAATAAATAAATAAATAAATAAATAAATCTTAAAAAAAATTACTCATCCTTTGAAAAATCTCAAAAACATTGAAATCTCAGATTCTATGGAGGATACAGTAGACAGTACCATCCTGCTCTTTAGGTGCTGGCTGATAGAAAGTTGCTTCACTGCTTACATGAGGATAGACCAGTGCATACCTGGAAATCTCCCCACAACAACAGCATACCTCACTAAATGACTGGCTAGACAGATTGGTGTTTCTTTTAAAGTACCGGCCATGTATATATCATTATTTTCCTCCTTGAAACAAAGAAGTCCTTGTTTAGACATGGCCAATTCAAAAGCCCATGTGATGTGTGTCTCTCGTTATTCAAATATCCATTTGTGGGTGCAGTAGCCAAAAACCCTGGAAAACCTTCCTACCTTCAACAATGTATTAATGTCATTGCTGCCCAGAGTATATCCATGCATCATAAATGCCAAGTAGCTGCATGACAGAATGTGATTCTAAAATTAATGAACAGCTTATTTGCTCAAAATTCTATTTCCCACTGACATGAAAAGATCGGAAACTTATGCACACTTTCTAAGTGGGGGCATTAACTTCATAAGCCTGTAGAAACATGCATGCTATTTATAAGTGCCACATGTCACTCTTAATGACTTTAGCAGATGGATCCCTAAGAGAAAGGGACCCAGACAGGTCCATTTTGTTCAGAGAGGTAGAATTCAGGGGATCTAGATTATGATAAAAGTCACAAGAACTCCAGGGTAGACCCCCTGTACACTGAAATATCACAGATGCCTCTTTGCCTCATAGAGACGTTTGGATGGGATAAGAAACAATAAAAATGGATAGGCTTATTGGGATGATCTGAATTTATTTTGAAAGTTCCATGTGGAATATGTTTGTGAAATATTTTTGTCACTCCCAACCTAGAAGTATTATTGTATAAATTATTTACTAAGTTGGATAGACACTTTGCACCATAAGAACTCATTAAGAATGTACTTGGATAACATGTTATGAGTACTATTTACAGTATATACAAAATATTTTTTAGTTATTAAGATATATGCTCAGCAGGATAAATTGAGGAAATTATATGATTCTACAAAAAAAAAGCTGTAGTAGACTAACTGATCAAAACATATATAGACTTTCTTCACTTCTCTAAGTATTCAATTGTTCTAAAAAAAAATGAATAGCACAGGAAACAGGCTTAACTAAAATGAAACATCCAGATTTCCTTTTTTATACATCTAAATGCGAATGAATATAGTTTCATTTTATTGATACATTCAAAGGAAAACAGCTTCATACTTTTCATCTGGGTCCCAACAGCATTTACAAGAGTTTTTATTCTTTATTAATGAACTAATTAGCAATAAATACCCATGGAGTACACAACTCTTGGCAGTCTCAAAAGACGCTTTTTAAGCGATCGCAGCACACCAAGACATAGATGAAATATTTAAAAATTAACCAAAAAATAAGGCTACAATAAACAACACTAAATACTACAAAAATAACAATGTTGCCAAAATACAGCCACAAGGGTTTTATGCTGTTACAGTCAGAATCCGCCTGCTTTAGGGTGTAAAATATTTTTATGGATGCCAGCCCACACTCACAGCTAGCCACATCACTTAATGTTTTCAAATCTTGGATCAAATCTAGTAAAGGAAGAAGACCTTTAGCTAACTCATCATAAATCCCTACAGTTTTCACCAGGGCATTTGGTTTGGAGAACGAAGGTAAGTGTGAAACTATAGCTACAACCCATTAAGAGTGGGTTGGTGAAAGTTGTCAAAATTTCAAAAGAATTGTTTCACTTCTAAAAGTGATGGCCCCAAACCAGACAAAATTGGACAGACTTTTAAAAATCTAAAGAAAGCACATGCAAATTAGAGGTTACCAAAAGTTACAGATTTAGCCAAAGAACTCGCTGAAGGTTACATAACTTGTGTCTTGTATTTTTTTGTCTACCAAGTGTTGAGAGATGCTCTGGGCTATCTATTTTTTTCTATATATAAATTAACTTTAAAGAAAATTAGGCAGCTTTGTGGAAAGATCATGGGAAAGTTGATAATCTGCATTAAATCTTATATTTTAAACCAGAATGGTGACTTTTTGAATGTTCACTTTTTGATTGACATAAAATGATGGACTGGCACTTCTTTTCTTACAGTACACCTGTAATAGAGAATCATAAGGTACATTCTTATGCAATAGCATGTGCATGTCCATGTGTGTATTCCTAAGGACTCAATAATCATGTAAAAGGTAACAATAATATATTGAGAAGTTGAGAGAAAAATATGACAGTCTTCATCTGGAAAATTTAGATGTGATGCTATTTCTCTATTTTTATATATGTTTATAATTATTTCTACATCAAAACTACAACTATTAAGAAATAATTATATTTTCTATTCATATGTTATCAGGTAAGGTGAGCCTACTTCTTGGTAAAATCTTGATTTAGCTTTTTCCCAGGATATAGCAACTTATGAGGAAAAAACCAATATATTTTAAGAGTACAGTTTGAGAAAACATCACATTCAATCCAAAATACTGTTTCTTGACATATTTAATTTTGTCTATCCTAATTCAGAATGTCTTTGACTATATACATCTAAATGCAATATTTTAATCAGTTTTATTGCTGGAAAGATACTGACTTTATTTCAGAGTAATATTTACTACTTTTTGGCTTGGTTTAATTTTACAGGAGATTCCAGTCAACTTTAATTTGTGCTATTTTAACATTTTACTACAGTTCTCACCCCTTTTGAGAAAGAATTTATTCCTCCTTCAAAATTTATGGGATTCCTTTACAACTTCTTCCTAAAAGAAAAATAAGTCAAATTGCAATTAAATTCCCTTACAGATAGTTTATGAAATTAGTGCTGACTCTGTCCCTTCCTTTACTATGGTTTGTGAGGCCTTAAAATGTAATTTAAGAGGTGAGATTATAAGCACTTCCTCATTCAGGAAAACGCAAGAGGAAGAAAACTCGTCTCAGGAAATATAAAAGCCTTAGAAGAATGATTGTTTCGTAGGCATTGCAAGTAGAGAGGTTAGATCATGTGTGAGTTGCGTTCTTTCAAAATACATGGTGGCTATTTGTTAGGTTATAAACTCAAATGTAGTCTTACAAATGCAAGTCAATTTAAATCATGAGGAATCTTCACAAAACACCCTGTAGTCCTATTCACCAGGAGACCATTAAGCAATAAGCCATCTTCTCAGTGGGAGACCTAAGTCCAGCATTACTAGGATTGCAATTCTTCATTAGTTAAAAGAAAGAAAACAGAATAAGTACTATAATGGTCATTTGGCATCACCTCAACCAAGCTTCATTTATTTTCTGTGAAAAACACCTGCCAGAACTCACATGGTAAGCAGTGTTCAGTTTTCTTTTCCATCTCACATCTATTCCTGGTCTTCCATGTATTATCTTTAGGCATATATCAGTCTGGATTTTGCCTCATTCACTTGTATCATTAAAGCATAGAGAAAAAATAGAAAGATCCCTTTCAACTCAAATAATTCTATAAGAAACATTTTGAAAGTGCAGGGTAACCAAGGACAATAAAATTATAAAAGAGAATGAATACACACACACACAACATATAAAAGATAGTAAAGAATCAGTCTTCATTTTTTACTTGCCTTTCAGCTTTGAAACCAAGAGAAGCTACCAAGTTGAGATAATTTTCCTTAATGGTTTCAAAGATGATCTCTTTTTAATGGCAGGAAAAATTTTATACATGTATATATACTATAATTTGAGGGTCATAAAGATGTTATTTGAATCAGGACATCATCTAGTGTTTATAATCTCTGCACCAGAACAGACCTGATTAATCAATTGCAACAGATTTGAATTTGAATTACAGTATATCAATCAATCCGCTTAACATTTTACCCATGTAATCTTGCTGCCATCCCTTTAAGAAGATAATTTCAATTTCACTGAGTAATCTAAGACTCAGATAAGTTTATTGTCCAAGGCCATCACTGGCAGGTGGTATAGTTACGACAGCCCATGTAAAAGAAATTGCCAGCCAGTAGGATGAATTGTTCCAAGTCCTGTTTGAACAGGTGGACTAAATCATGGACTGGTGAGCCCTGTACAATTTGACCCACCATGCCGACAATGAGGCACCATGACAGACAAAACACATTCAATCCTGACTAGTGATTTTCTCAAAATTTCCTCAAGAGACAAGGCAGAGAGCCCAGATGTGCAGTTGAAATGTAACTGGTCTGTGCTGACGGGGCACAGGCTACCAAAAGAACAGTCCATCTTGCTGCTCTCCTTGTGGACCTACCCTTTAAATATTGCCTCCTAACTCCTTTCAAGGAGTTAGGTTAAATTCTCCTTTTTCTCACTGGGTCCCTTATGCATGAGTCTCTCTGATAAAGTCTTCCTTGGTTCAAATACACCTAGCATTCTCTGGTGAGTTCCTTCCCTAAAGGGGAAAGGACCCCCTCTTTTGGATCAGTGCTGTAACATATTCAGACCCATAGATTCTTTATGCTTTTTTTTTTTTAAGATTTATTTATTTATTTATTTATACAAGCACTGGGTACAGTCAGAAGTGCGGGAGGGTGAGAGAATTCACCAGAGCTATAGTGGGGAACAGAACAGGCAGAGTGACAAAATACACTGCTGAGGGGAGCGCTATGTGGGACCCTCGCGGGTGGCCGGGGATCAGACCACCGCTGCAGAGGCTGCGAACAGCTTTGCAACCCATCGCAAAACCGCTGCACCACCAGGGAGTCCCGATTCTTTATGCTGTGAAGGCCTATGGTCTTGACCACTGCATTGCACAGCTCTTTGGTAGTATGGACAAGAGAAGTTGAGAGAACATAAATCCAAACTGAACCTCAGCATTTTTAATACATTCATTCATAGTATTTTTTGATTATTTGTAATTTGTCAGACAGTCTTCTAAATGGATGTGATACACTTGTCAATAAAGCAGAAAAAATCCAATGTGTGCTTATGAGGAGACAGAATAAACAAGATCATTAAATAAAATATTAAATTTATTAGTGGTAAATGCAGAGGAAAAAAAGTAAGGAAAGTCAGGGTGGGATAAATTAGATAGTTCACCAAGGATCTTCTCATTAGAAGATAATATCTGAATGAAGAACATTTGCAAAGGGAGGAAACAGGAGAAAGAGTTCTGCAACAGGGGGAGAGTAAGTGGGAAGATTGTCTTAGTGTCCTAGTAAGAGATCAAGTGGTAAAATAATGGGAGACAAACACAGAGATAAGGAGGTTAAGAACAGATTGTGTACAACCCTAGAGGGCATAATAAAGACTTGTAATTAGAGCAAGATAAGAAGCAATCAGAGGAATTGACAATGGAGTACATGATTTGGATTTGTGTGTTGACTAGCACTTTTTAAATACTAATTATTTTCCTGGGGAAAAAGAATTAGAAAGCTATATTACAACTCAAATGCCCTTGGACATAGAGAAGTATGCTATTAGGGACTGAACTTTGGTCCCCAATGCCAAATGCTATCCCTGCATATTCCTGTTTTGAAATCCCAAGCATCAGTCCCTCACCATGTGACCATATTTGGATATAAGGTCTTTAAAGAATTGATAATGTTAAAATGAGACCTTTGGGGTGGATCTTAATCTAATATGACTGGTGGTCTTATAAGAAGAAATTACTTACTGTGAAAAATTGTATGGAAAATATGAAAATTTAAAAATAGAGTTACTATATGATCCAACAATTCTGGCTATTTACTTGGGAAAAAAAACACTAATTCAAAATAAAGTCACTAAGTTGAAAGATTTATATTCATTCCAGGATTATTCACAATAGCCAATATATGGAAACAACCTAAGAGTCCATCAGTGGATGAAAGGATAAAGAGGGAGATACACTCACACGCACACACACACAGAAAAGAGGGAGAGAGAAACACTACTCAGTCATGAAAAATAATAGCATCTTGCCATTTGTGACATGGATGGAACTTGAGGATATTGTGCTAAGTGAAATAAGTCAGACAGAGACAAATATTGCATGATTTCATTTATATGTAGAATATGAAAACAACAATAACATCATCATCAACAACAACAACAACAACAACAAAAACAAGCATAGCTAAGAGACAGAAAACAGACTAGTGGTTACCAGAGAGGTAGAGGGATGAAGTGTGGGTGAAATAGGTAAAGAGTAACAGGAATTATAAACTTTTAGTTACAAAGTAAATAAGTCTGAGACTGTACAGCAAGGGGACTATAACCAATAAATTGTATTGTTAAATAATGGTATTGTTAAATACTAAGAAAATATAGTAAACAGGACCAAAATAAAAAGGAAAATGAGAAGGGTATACAAAGAAGGAATCACATAGAGAAAACACCATGGGGGAACACAAGTGACCATCTGTCATGCAAAGAGAAAAGATTTAGTAGAAACCCAACATGCTGACACCTCGATCTTAGATTTGTAGCTGCCAGACTGTGAGATGGTAAATTTCTGTTGTTTAAGCTACCCAGTTCCATAGCATTGTGGCTTAACATAGCCCCAGTTAATTGGTAGAATCATGCATCACAAAATGTTTTGGTCAATGATATATCACCTCTACTATTAACTAGTGACATAGCAGCCATCCTAAAGTCCTGTGGTTTTTATACCAGTAGCATTCATACACCTCTCCACCATGTTCACACAGGATGAAGTGTCTAAGGACTCATTTCTAAGAACTCACATGTCTTGCCATTAAGGAACTCATGTCTGTACATGTGTCTCAGTAAACCATAGTCAAATCTATGTTTTCTTCTTATGGGGAATGAACACACTCAGACTATAGCAATGACAACAAAAGTGTTTTTGTTTTTTTTTTTCCTATTCTTCCCATTATAAAGATAAATATCTTTAATATATAATATTTAGTAAGTATCTTGGCAGAGTATATCCTACCTAGTACTACAATCAGATATACACTCAGTTGTCCAGTTTATTTTGCACATGCATAATTTTATTATTTTTACTTTTTATTTATTTTTTTATATATTTCTTACATTTTTTGCACAATGTATGCATTTTCATCTTGTTGTTTATATTCCCCACACAATTGCACCCCCTTATTTTGACCCCAATTCCTCCTCTCCTCACCCCCCTCCCCCCATAGTATGTCTCTGGTTTATAGTTGCTTGTTGATTTTGATTTTTTCTTTATTATAGTTATTCTTTTTTCTGGTCACTTTTTTAGGTTTTCTAAACTCCTGCTATGTGTGAGACCATGTGGTATTTTCTTTTTCTTTCTGGTTTATTTCGCTGAGCATGATTAGTGTAAGTGAGTCTCAAACATTGGATGCATTTTTATTTGCTAGATCTAGCAACCATGTGTCTGGAATCATCTTCTCTGTGGTGTGCTGAGATTACCTTATTCCAGCTCAGAAGAACTTATTGTTAAATTTTCTGGAATTTTGCAATCTTGTTGACATCAAGGTGGTAGCTTGAAATTGGCCAGAGTAGGAGTAATAACACTAGAAACTGGCAAAGTTCTTAAAAGTAGGACTTTTCTGTTTGAAAAGCTAGTTGTTGAGCATGTACCAGAACAACTCTGTTTCTCCTTTATGACTGTGCTCCTCAGGGCACCATCTTAAACCACTTCTTTATAGAATAAAATAGTGGGCAATTTATAAAACTGTTTCACACAATTTACTACACTGAATCCTTATAACAACTTCATATTTGTTCTTAGTAAATGGATGGGGAGGGGAGGAAGCTTCAGGGAGAGGAAATAACTTCTTTGACGTAAGTAACTGGTTAAGAACTAAATCGGTGAAGGAAAGAGAGGAAGGAGTTAGAAAGATTAAATGTAACCTCACAAATGATTTATTTATTGCCAAGTGGAAAATATGTGTGTAGAAATGGAGCGATCTGGTCGTAACAAAACTAACCAAGGGATCAAATGGTGGTAAAACCTACATTATGTCAGTCCTGCTGTGAGACAATATGAAGCATACAACATTCCCAAAGATATATAATCGCCCAAAACATTCACCCTGAATCTAATCAAGTCTGTAGACCTAAATTTTAATTTGTAGGAAATACCGTTCTTGGAAAACATATCAAACTACATAAGGAAATAACAAAACAATATGACCTTGGGTTCTCCCTCCTCCATCTGTTCTTGGTTCTGTGTCCACACCAGTTGCTACTTTGAATCCGTTTCCTCTGATCATAGGTGACATCTTTCCCTTGTTCAACTTGCTTTCACTTATTTTCATGCTCCTCTTGATGGAATGGGAAAGTGAGATACTCTCTCTCATGACGTTTTGAAATATGTGGTACAAAATAAGGCCATGTTACCAAATAAACCACCTTATCATTTCTACTCTACAACCTTGTTGCCATAACCTGGGCTAAAGTCAGAATCTGGGATCTCGCTAACTTATTTATATAAGACTTGGTCTCCCAGTGTGTATTCTTCTATTCCCCCCTCCCTATGTCCAGCTCAGTGGCCCAGAAGAAATTCAGGGTATATACCCTTCTCAGGGGCATGACACTCTAAATTCCAGTATTATCTTCCTCTTGCTCATTCTCACCAACCTCTCTCAGCTGGGGAAAACTTTATCTAGTTATGGAGATAATAAAAATTCATGCCTAAATTCCTGGCTTACAAGACTCAGAAGTGAATAATCACTTTTGTTCTCTGCATTCTACTGAGTCATCACTTCCCTGAGGTTAAGTATAGTCAGTCCCAGATGCTGCCCTAATTAGATGAAAAAGGACAATGTAACAGGAATATAAGAATACTGAGCCTTTTCTCTTACATATCCACACATTGCCCACTAGCTTTATAAAAACACTAACTTGTGCTTATTCATAATTTTAACAGAATGCCATTCTTCATAAATACTTTAGAGTTCAGAATATACTAATTCTTTCCAATCAGTTTTTATATCAAAGAATCTTAAATGAGATCATGCTTTTGTAAACAAACATGAATTATCTAACAGAAGGCACTCCAATGCAAATATAATACATTTTTACATTAAAAATCTAAAAAGAAACAGGCATGAGCAATTCAATAATTATTTTATTTAACCAACTATGTCCAAAATATCATTTCAACATGTAAGCAACACCAAAAATTGACATTGTGAGTTATTTATTATAACTCTTTGTAGTCTAGAATATGTTTTAGACATGCAGTATAGAATATTTTTATATTTTTATTGTTCTTTCAAGATTTATTTATCTATGCATATAAGAACTGGGGTGTAAGCCAGAAGTGCAGGAGGTGAGAGGATTCACCAGAGACAGAGTGGGGAGCAGAACAGGCAGACTGACTGAAAACACTGCTGAGGGGAGCAGCAGGTGAGACAGGAGAGGTCTGCTGTGCCATGTGGGTTGCTCCCTGGCCAGCTGGGATCAAACTCGTGCTGTAGAGGCTGGCAGTAGCTGACAGAGGTGTCTTTAACCCTGCACCACTAGGGAGGCCCTATTTTTATTTTTATTTGCACTAGCAATATTCTAAGTGCTAAATACAGTAGGTACTATCTTGGACAGTGTGACCTTAGTATCTTTTTTTTCAACTCACAGCAAATTATCAGAACCTGAAAAAGTAAGTGTAGTTTATTTTTCAAATTGAATTAAAGGCTTCATGGTTTTGTAATATTCGTTTGATTCATGGGGGGGAAGGTAGCAAACAATAATAAAAAAATCTGTATATCACATATTCACAGACACATAAAAATGTCTATCCGAGAAAAATTAATTTTTAAGTTTTCTGTGCTTATTCAGAGTGTGAGTTGTCAGTGGTCATAAGAATTTTAATTATATTATAAATAAACACATAGGTTCATTGCTGATTAGAAAGCTAGGGAGGGAAAGAGATAGGTAATGTCAAGAGAAAAAAGAAGCAGGAGAGGTTTTGAAAAACTAGGTATCTTTATTTCAACTGGTGTTTCCTGATGACATTGGGCTGCACTGGGTTTTGGAGGTCAGGACCAGTGTTTAATTTGTAAAAATTGGAAAAGTGCCTAGCAACTAGAAAAGTTTAAGTGAAAGTTTTAGCATTCAAAAACCAACCAAACAAAAAAATAAATCCCTAAAGAAACATGACCGCGTTGTTTTTAATGTACTTGAGAGAGAGTATCTGAGTATCTGGGAGAATACATGTAAAAGATTATATAAACATGCTTACCTTTGGCTTAGATAGTATGTTTGCTAGATTTCTTAGGAACATAGTACTCTTTTCTGTATCAAAGGACACAGCAGAAGTGTAACTTCTGGTTGAAATTTGCCTTACAATAAGATATTAAGTAACCAGGACATAGATTATTAGGGTTGAATTTTTTACAGGCTTTGATCAGAAGTCAAAAGCATGGAACTCTACAACCTTGAATAATTCCCCCAAATTTGATTTACTTCACTTTCATAATAGAATAGTTTCCATAGAGTTTTAGGATTTTTGCTTTACAAATACCCCTTCTCCTAGAGTACAGCAAATACCTGCAAAGCTATGGCAATCTCTTCCTTTAGCACTGATACTTAATTATCCAGCAATTTTCAGAATTAAAACTTAAGTCTACACAGTACCACAGACTCAGTCATGTTGTAGCTAATTAGTGTGGTAGCTTGGCAGTCAAATAGGTACAATTATACTGGTGATGATCAACACAATTTTGTTCTCTAATACCTGTAGATTGTTCAGTAACATGTATAACTACCTGATCTCATCAATCATATAAAATACATTGCAGAGCCATTCACATTTCTATAAAACCAACACTACATAAATTTAATATGTCCAATGCACCAAATATCTAACATTATACATTTCAACCAAAAGCTTCTTGTATTAAAGTGTACAGAAAATCATTTTTTTTTAATCAGTGAAAGAAGTATTTTAGGAAGGTAAGAAATAGTTTCCCATGAATTGAGATAATGCAAAATTGGGGAATGTTTGATTTCATTTAATTTTGGCAGGCTTTTTATAACATCTTGGTGAAAAAAATTAAACCCAACAAGAATGTAGCATTCTTTCCCCAAGAGTTGGTATAATTCAGTCTCATTCAATAAAAGAAAAAATGCTCATGACACTTTCCCAGTAAGGAATCTCATAAAATTTGGAAAAATATCATTGATGCTATTTCTAACTCTACAAAAACTTTTGAGAAAACTTAGTAAAGGTTTTAGATTTCAGAACATAAATATATGCCGAAGTGGTTAAACACTTATTTACTAGATTTACTATTTCCTTTAAATAACACATGTAGCTGTCTAAGATATATCAAAGTGATAGATATCAACAAAATAATCTGTGGTCAGAATTTCCAAGTTCCCAAACCATAATGAATGATACTAGGGTCAGAGGATAGAATCATTCCTCTGATCACAGAGTAAAAATTTTATAATCTCTCTTACCACACAATGCATCTGTCTGATAAATTACTGCATAATATACAAAACAATTTGCATTGTCTAGCATTTCTTCAGAGAATTTAAAGACCATGTTAATATCTAACTATAATAGGTTGCATAAGTACCCTTTATTTAAAAAAAAAAAAAAAAAAACAGGAGGATCAACTAGCTGTCATCTGAGGTATGTCCCTCATGAAGTTCTATAAGTCTATGAATATTTTCAAATTTGGTAGAAAAATAAAATTTTTGTTTTAGCTTAGGAAAATCTTGTATTTTTGAAATTGATCACCATAGCATAAACTCTCAGCCAACTACTCTCAAATTTATATTTACAGCCCAAATTTTTCTCTTTGGGGCTAAAGATACATGAACCTGGGTAGTCACTGTACATCTCTATCAAGCTGTCCCAAAGTTCCTCAAGGTAAATTTAACAATTTTTTGCATCATTTATCTTGATATAGGAGGGAAACTCCTTAAGTTTCTCAAGGCAACATTTTTTGGAGATATTTAAAATGGCTGTTTATCATCCACATTCAATCTCTCCAAAATTTATGTAATAAAATGACAAAAGATAGTGATGGAAATCGTTATCTAGACCTGGAAATAATCAATAGAGCAAGGCAAGGACCTCATCAGTTTTCCTTAAGTGAGATATTTAGATTTCCACCAAAATTGAGAGAAATTGCTTTGATGGTCTTTATTAGTCAGAGAGATACAAGAAGGAACTGGGAGATGAAGCAAATTTTCCATTTGTTGGGGACATTAGTATCCAGAATGTCAGTCTTCCCGTTCATTTCCCCATATAAAAGAAACATTCAACCTTTCTGTCCCTGCCCTTTCCACATCACATTGAGTTGAGGGTCTCTTGCCTGGCAGTTTCTGAAACTCAAACAGAATACCCATAGTTGGAGTGGGAAAAAAGGGCTAGAAGAAGCCGGGTATCGGAGACAAGGAACACCAGAATGCAGACAGACATATCCCACACAAGGATATGTGAATCTAAGTTTCCCTTGTTTAGACTGGAGACTGAGGCTTACATCATATTTCTGGCTCCCCTATTACCACCACACCAAGGGTCATAGACATTCAGTGATTATTGGGTCCTTAGCAGGAAAAATCTGTGGGGTTAAGAGATCTGCTAAAAATCAGAGGGAAGGGAGCCCTGAGGAAGGGAGGACCTCGCTAATCTCCAGCTCAGATCTCTCCTGTCTGAGGACTGCAAGGTCCTCAGGACACCCTCCAGAGAAAAATAAATACACCCACCAGAAAGAACCACTATGTGGAAGTTTGTCTCACAAACTGTTTTGTCCTAAGCAGCAGTAACCAAGAGAAAGAGGAGGGCATGTCTGCTGATAGTATCTTGTGTAGTTATGGTGACCCAAATTAGCCCGTCACTCACATTCAAAAGTGGGGAGAGGGAAATGAAGAGATGCAGCCAAGAGCCCCTTTCCTTAAGTCTCTTCTGTGCTATAGGAGGACTATTTTAAATCAGAGAAAAGGTTGTTAATGAAAACCAAAGTGATTTAAGATACTATGAAATTATACTGAGATATGAAAAGAATCATTTCCAGGAGAAAAATAGTCTATAATTAAAAGCAGTTTTGGAAAGTTAAAACTGTTCCATATTTATATCATTGTGAGTTGCAATTTCTCAATTAAATTAATACATGAATATTTGAACCCCTAAATGTTAGCCAGTTAGTTCTTTCTCACCGTTTTTGTCCTGTTGTAATTGCCATAGGTGAAGTTCAATCTGTTCACATTTTCCCCTGGCAATTACATTAGTTTTATTTATTTCCAACCGATAACTTCCCCCAAATTTTCTAGTACACTTTTTATCTTTTCTAACTTTGCAACTCTTTATTTGCAGCAGATCAAGTTTTATTGATTGTCTTTATCTGTTGCTCAAAATTCACACAAATGCAAACTTGAACCACTGAAAATTCCTGAATAGTTCTTTTTTTCTTTGCTTATATGTGTTTATATGTACTTTTCTCTCTACTCAGAATGCCAGGAGTTCTACTGAATAATTCATCAATTTTGAAGAATGGCCTAAATACTAACCAGTTGGTCACAAAAGCTACACTGGTTCCCTTAGGAAGAATCTAGTGTCCTCCCAGACTTCATCTGTAATTTGCTCTTTCTCTCTCTCTCTCTCTCTCTCTCTCTCTCTCTCTCTCTCTCTCTCTCTCTCTCTCTCTCTCTCTTTCTCTCTCTTCCCCTTTCATTCATTGTAATTGTCACCACACAATAGTAAAAAATACTGCCTATAGTTTGTTTTATAAAAAAAATCATAGGAGGTATCTCTTAGATTTAACTATTAGAAGGTGTCCTCTTGAATAATTCATAGAGCTTTAATATAAGGACATCTATTTTTTTTTACCTGTAATCTTCTATGAATGACTTAGTTTATAATATCCTCAAAGGCCTAGCAAATAAACAAATTTGAAAAATTGAATAACAAATAAATGACAACATATTTTTCCCTTGGTCACCAGAAAACCCAGAATTAAATTTGTGACCCATTTTTACAACCACATAGGACTTCTTTGCATACCATTGGTATATTAACTGTAGTGCTATTTATTGCTAGTATTATTTAAAAATAATGATTTTTAACATATTTTGTTTTTCATTATATCACCTCATCGGTTTATTTTTATTTAAAATTTTAATAGAGGGCCTTCCCGGTGGCGCAGTGGTTGAGCGCTAGGTTGTGAAGCTGCCCGCAGTCTCTGCAGCGCCGGTTCAATCCCCGGCTGCTCCCCGGCCACCGGAGGAGGGTCCCACATGGCACGCAGACCTCTCCTGCCGCCCGCTGCTCCCCTCAGCAGTGTACTTCGCTCCTTCTGCCTGCTCTGCTCCCCGCTCTGGCTCTGGTGAATTCTCTCACCCTCCCGTGCTTCTGACTGTACCCAGTGCTTGTATAAATAAATAAATAAATAAATCTTTAAAATAAATAAATAAATAAACAAACAAACAAATAAATAAATAAATAAATAAGTGAAATTTCAATAGAATGTATACAAGCATCGTTTTCTTTCTGAAAACAATAATGTAAAATCATAAGTAGTGATTGTATTTTCATTATTTAATGAAAGCAAAATGAATGTAAATGAAAAGCCAACATAGCTTGGCAGAATTTTGTAAAAGAGATCATTAAATTCAATTTGCTTCTAGACATTGTTATGGTAGAAAAAATTAATTTTACTAATCACTTTTAATTTACTTTCACTGTTACATAAGTCTAAATCTATACAAACTATTGATATTATTGTTTCTTGAGAAAATTGTGGCTAACAATTAGAATTTCAGTAAAATATGTTCAAGAGACAGGTATGAAATTATCAGAAATATTTTATCATTCTAGTTTTATTATATTAGGTAGGTTTTTCCATAACCACAGCCATGATGAAGACTAAAATTACAACCAACATTTTTGTTTTAATGTTTCAGTCACAAAGGAAATGATTCTAACACAGGAACTGTTCAAGACTCCTTGAATATGGTTCTTATTAAGTTATCTGTACCATTCATCCCTAAGTTCTTAGACAGGAAAAAACTTGCTAATGCCACAGGTACAGAAAATTTGTGCGTGGAAGAAATGAACAGGTTCAAGGCCATGATTCTTAGTACTATTTTTATACTTAGCCATTTGATTTGAAAATGTTTCCATTTATAAGTACTATTGAAAATTTTTAGTAGAGATTAAATTTCCCATGTATTTTCTCATGGAAGCATAACTTCTTAATAAGAACATCTTCTAGCTTAGTCTTTCATTTCAACTTTACCTTTTATGAAAGCTACATGACTGGTAGGTAACACAGTGAAAAAAAATCAAAGACTGAAACTGAATAGTTCTCTGAACAATTTGGAGTTTGGATGAAAAGTGAGAAAGAGTTAGTTCTTAAGTACTAAGCTATGGAGTTTTTAAAGTGTAATTTATTATATTTTTTCTACATATCCCTGCCAGATTTTGAGCTATTTGAAAAAGACAGGCACTAGGGAAATAGAGAGTATTGGTTTGAAAATATTTGTAATTGCAATATATATTATTTAAATCCTTCTGAGAAAAAGATTGACTAAATTACTGTATTATTGAGGTCCCTTGTATAAAAATTAAACAGAATTTGTCTGGATTCAACAAAAATTGTGTTCTTATATGTCATTCAGTATTCTAAAAAATAGATCTCATTTAACTTCACAACAACCCCATGTGGTATGCATGCATGTGGGTAGGCATATATGTGTGCATGTATAATGACATAAATGAAGAGAATGAACCTGAGAGTATAGGTCTCAGGTTCCCAAGGTCTCCCTATTAGTAAATGTCTGAAGCAGTGGGTTAGTTGTCATAGTGGAGAGGTAGTCAGAAAAAAAATTATATGAAACATTGTACAAAAAATGAACAATGATGTAAAATATATATAAAAATATTTTTAAAGAAATTATTATGAACCAGATATGGATTTGAAATTATGTCTACTTAATTACTTAACCTCCCAGAGGATCTCTAAGGTGATAACACTGTCTACCTCTTAGTATTGTGAGAAAGAAATGGGATTGTGTCAGAAGTAGAGAAGGTCTGTTAAATAAATGCCTGTTCAATGTGCTAATGAATAATTAATTAGTGAAAAGTTCTAGCATGAGTCTTAATGAGGATTAAATAGATTAACATATATGATTGCATCACACATGATAAGTACTACTAACTGTTAGGTATCATTATTATTAAAGCTTCTAAATAACAATAGCACTTATTAAAGTCTCTAAATACGCATAACCAGTATTGTTATCACTATTAACTTATCAAGTTTGAAGTTCAGTACTTAGCTCCTGCTTACTCGCTATTCTAGATAGAAATTTAAAATATCCAGTCAATCCAAGCAAAATGAATTTCTCTTTAAAGTGAAAGCTGAGAAGGCAGCTTTCTTTTGGGCTCTCACCTCTGAACTGCATTTAAATTTGTAATTCACATCTTGCTTGTTTTCACCCAGTTTATTTTTCTAACATTATGCCCAGTACTTCATTAAAGAAAAAAAAAAATTGCCAATGAAAATGACTACATTGCAAAACCTGTCTCTCTAATTGGGTCCAGTAATACACCATGTTCCCTTTCTGCTGGCCAAGAGCTATTTCCTTGCTTTAGGAGAGATTTGACACTGTCATTCCCAATTCACAAATCCACATGTCACTGTCACAGACCTGGTTTTGATCTTTGAAGCACCTCTTCCTAAACTAGTATCCTTGCTTTTAAGGAACGGAGACCTGGTGCCTCCATCAGATATTATTAATCTGAGGAGAAACACAAATCCTGCCATGACAGATGTGGCTTGTGACATAAGCATGCTGTTGTCTCCAAGAGGCTGGTATGGGCAAACAGTCTGGTGGGGACAGCCCAGCATGCTGACTGGTATTCCATGTACAGGAAGCCATCTGGACAAAGGGTTGAATCTGTTTCAAATTAAGTAAGTAGAAATACTGTAAGATGACTGCACTGTGATTAAATAACTGAAAACAATTTATCAGCTCAATAAGTTGTCACACCATCTGTCAAATAAATGAGACAGTAAAACATATTTGGCCTATAACATAGTCTGATGAAATGCAAACCCAATCTGATTATTCATTTTTTTAATTTCCTATTTTTATTACTTTGGTGGAATGAACTTCCTACTTTTAGTAGTCATTCATCAAGAATCCAGTTCTGTCCTTGAGGTCCTTGTGGCCCTGATGTTTTTGCGCTTTCGTTTTCTGAAATTTTAATTTAAGGAAGCACAGCTTGGACACTCTATCTGCCATGTTTTCATTCATTTTAAGAATCAGTGAAACTTCAAATGCCTTCTCTTAATATTTGCTGCCATTTGTTGAAAACTTATGTGCCAGACAAACTTTTTATAGGCAGGCTTATTTACTTCTCACAACAACCATGCTACCTAAGTTTTATAAAGCTCATTTCATGGATTGGAAGGCTGTGCCTAAGAAAAATTAAATAATGTTTCAGGGTCAAACAAAAGCTAAGTGAAAAATTTGGAATTTAGACTCAGGTCTGTCTGTCTCCAAAAACAGTAGTTTTCATCACTTAGTCTTCATTTGGATCCAATTAAATGAGAAAAAATAAAATCCCAAGTATCATTAACCAAATACCATGAGGGACTTGGGTAGGTATTCAGTAGATTTGGCTTGGTAAGTGAAATTTATAAGGTACAGTCTAGGCAAATGGCATAATAATTAAATTGGAAGTATGTTCATTTCCCACTGCACCAAGGCAGTAAGATGTAATTATCTGAGCCCTATGGAGAAATTCTAGAAGTGTGCTACTGAGTAGACAAAAGAAGCTCTAGATATGACTAGCTTGTGCTTCAATGAGATAATTGAAAGAAAAGATTTTCAGCTCACCTCAGATAACTTATTCTGATACTTTAAAGCCTCAAGAGCAGTGGAATATAGCAATTCTTCAGTTATTTTGATCCATATAGCCATTGTGCCAATTATTGCCTCTTAGCCCCAAATCCACTTTTTTGGGCCCCATAACATATTTCTCCTTTGCCAGCTGGCACAATGCCCTCTCATCAGAAGTTGCTGGGGTAAGGGTGGGGTGCAGTAGGAGAAGCAGGGGTGTCTTTTCTTTGTTCCAGTGCTTTATATCTTACTCCTATAACTCAGCTGCCAATGAATGGCTCCCTTGCCAGCAGGCAGCCTCCTTACTAGTAGGCAGGGCAGCTCCAGGGCAATGGTGTGCAGGGTTCAGGAGGGCACAACATTCCAAAGAGTTTTGCCCATGCAACGATGGCACCTTTCCAGACAGTTTCACCAGTATGCCAGGGGTCAGCTTATCAGTAAATCTTTCTGGTGCCGTCAGTGGGTAGTTTCCTGCTTTACAGATCCTGCCTGGAGCACTCTGCAAATTTCACCATCCAGCAGGCACAGTATGGTCTCTTCTGAGAAGTTTGGAGTTTAGTCTTGGTTGAGGGGTGGGTGGTACAGCTTTTCCATGTTCTTTCCTTGGGCATACTCTCTCCGCCTTAGAGTTAAAAGCTCCTCTCTGCATCTGTCATCTCTGCACTGTCACTGCCCTCAAAGTTTAAAGGCAAACTATTTGAAAAATTCTTTTGTGTTCCTAATATAATTGCCTCTGTTTTCTGAATTAATAATTTATTTAAGCTTCTTATATGTATCTTGCTATTTTCTTCCTTATGTTTTAGCTATAATATATAGCTAATTGTTTCATACCATTCAAGGTATATGAATATGATTATACTGTTAATTTTTAAGAGAAATTAGAATTTTGTCCAAGAAATAGAGAATAGAAGATTAGCAGGAAGTCACGAATCAGGTCCTTGATTCCACCTATATGCCAACATAGATAATTTAGGAAAGGGAGTCCAGAAAATAATTTGTCAGTCTTCACTTCTCAAGAGGGTGAAACAAGCTCACTCTTTACACAGAGTAATTAAAGGTGAATACAGCAAAATAAAGCCATCAACAAGATGAGGGAAGTTTCTTTTTTCTTTTTTTAAAATAATTTTCATCTGAAATAAAAAATATTTTAATTTTAGTACATATACAAGTTTCATATTTTATAGTTTAGAATTTTATTGACTGATTTATTTATAAGGTAAGTAGGTGAGAATTTCTTAATCTTCAGGGTTCTGAGCCTCTAAAGGTCCCAACTATGAAGAATCCTAGCAGTCGTCAGCATCCCCCACCATCACTTCCTGGAACAGGGTGCTGAGCTGCTGAAGTCTCCCTTCCTTCTCCAATTGCTGTTTCACACTGCCTGCCTGGTGTTTTGAAAGAGAGTGATTAACTTTGAGAGTAACTGAGAGTGATTTTGTTCCCTCATTACCAGCTTAGTTGTGACTCAACATTGCTCAGTTTCTAAGACCTGAGGTTTAATAACCAGTCCATCTGGGAACCCACACAGACATCCTTTCTGTCTCACTGGACCAACCTTCATGTCTCCCATGTCCTGAGAGATCCATCCCATGCAAAAGATGGCCTTCACATTCGATGATTCATTTTCAAAACTTAATGCACTGAAAGGAAGACCAGTAACTCTTTTAGAATTGAGTCATTCTCCCATTCCTTCCAACAGAGTCACTCTTTTCAAGGATGGATAAGAACTTCTCCAAACAATAGCAATACAACACACACACCCATCTATACACACACACACACACACACACACACACAGAAAGTTCCTGAATCATCATCTCAATTTTTTGTTAAGACGTTGTTTTATCTTTTCTACTAGATTCAAAATCCTGAATGTTAGCTCAATGCCAAATTTATGTCTGTCCTTCCTGGAGTACACAAGTAATATTTTTGTATATGATAAGTAAGCCAAATACTTATTGAATGAGAGGGTAAGTGAATGCCATAATTTTTAATGCCAAGAAATTAGGTTGATTAGCATAAATCACATAATTAACATTGTCACTTTAAAATAATATGTCACTGAGAGTTATTGGAGAGGAACTCAAAAATTGCTTACCTAATTAGAGACTAGTTACAATAAGTCAACCATTCAAAAACATTTATTACTTAACTTTCTATGTGTTTGATACTATGTTAAGTTCTAGGGTCACAAAAATGGAAAAGATGCAAGCTATCAAGGGGTTCATAGTATAAAGAGGAAAAATCAGCACATACACCAATATTTTCATCTCAAATGAGTCCAGTAAAGGTGAAATACTGGAGGTGCAGAAAACCCAGTTAGGTAGGACCCCTGTCATTCCTCCAATATACCACATTACTTTGGTATTATTACAAGTTATGTGATCACCTTTGTTAAAAGATTGTGAGTTCCTTGAGGTAAGTGGCTCTGTCTGTTATGTTCACTACAATCCCAAGTAAGTATTAATAGGCACTATTTTTTTGAATATTTTTCTGGCATGTATTAGGCACTTACTATTTTTCTGAATGAATAAATGCTGTTGGTACTGCTGATAACAATAATAGCTGGGGAAAATATCAAGGTGGCAGTGAATTTTATTTTAGTTTAAAGTCTGGTGTTGGCTCAACTTGATTTGAGTCCTAACTCTACTTACAAACTGAGTGGACTAAGTTATTGCCTGTGGTTTCTCCATCTGTGAAATGGAAGTAATAACACTACCTATATTAAAGCTTAATTGTGAGGATTAAGTAAATCAATAAACATAGTCATTTGATCCACTAACACAGTGTACTAAAGTGTACAGTGTACTAATATAATTTGCTATTTTCATTACTATAACTACTTCCTATATTTTTATCTTTGTTACTTATAAGGGAATCACAGGAAAAAAGTAGCAATATTCCTTCTCCATGTAATTTTGATAGTGTTTAACATTTGTTGACAATGAAGTGAGGGGTTGCCTGACCCTTCCTTGAAGTGCTAATAATTATTAGTCCTGCTATACTAACAGTTTTCACAATTTGAAATTCAAAGGTTTTTATGTCTTTATTCAAAATTTCTACACGGGATGGGATGTTGACAATGGCAAACACATACATTCTCTTAAGATAAGATAAAGTTAAATTGACTGAAGCACTGGTTTCAAAGACCAAACTAGATGTCATTTCACATTGGAAACTTTTAAAAGTATAAATATCCTTTGTCCAAACAATTTTTTTTCAGGGATTTATCCCAAGAATCAATCAGTGAATACATGTGTTAATTTCAATACAAGTTTATATCAGTGATATTTAGAGTAAAACTGGAAATCCAAATATCCAGTAATGAGAATTATCTAAATAATTGTAACTGAAAGGAATATTATGAAAACTATTAAAAGCAATGGTATAGAGAATTTTAATAACATACAACAGTGCTTACATTATATTCAATAAGCAAGCTTAAGACCATTCATACAGTAAAGTACATCAACACATAGATGTCTGTGTATATGAATATCCACATATATGTATAAGTATGCAAATGATAACACATATAATGAAACTATTAGCAGTTGTTATTTTTATTTAATGAGAGTAAAATCAGTCTCTAGCATCTTTTTCATAATTTACATACTCTTATTCATAAATAGTCCAGTAAATACAGCATTGCTTCTAACTTAATGATTCTAAAGAAGTAAAGTCTTCATTTATTGCCTTTTAATTAACTTTCTCAAAAGTACCATTTTCAAATGCTTAGCTGAGTGAACAATTAACAGAAAACTGACTTCCAATACATTTGTACCTATTTAAACTACCATTGCTATAAAAATTATAGGAATACTATAATTATTAAGTCAATTGTTTTACCCTTAAATGTCATAGAGTTAAAATTTATATTGAGAGAACTGACTTGATAATTCTGCATTTTTATAGAGCAGCAAAATTATTGCTACTTAACCCTCCTTCCTGCTTTCCTATATATTTGTTTAAGAAAAAAATAGAAGGTATGTATCACTTTATTGTCACTCCATTTGCTTTCAAATAGGCATGTGTGGTTGACAGAATAATATCCTCCCCCAAAATGTCCACATCCTAATTCCCAGAACTAGTAAATATTTTACTTCACACAGGAAAGGGGCATTGAGCTTGTAGGTGGAACTAAACTTCTAATCAGCTAACCTTAAAACAGGATTATCCAAAAGAAGAGTCCAGTATAATCACAAGCTTCCTTAAAAGTGGAAGAGATAGGTAGGCGAGTCAAAGTGATAAAATGCGAGAATGACTTGACCTTCCTGTTTGACTTCGAAGATGGAGGAAGGCACAGGAAGCCAAGAATACAAGCAATTTCTGAAAAATGGAAAGTCAAATAAGCAAATTTTCCCTATAAAGTCTCCAGAAGGAAAGCCATCCTACTCACCTTGTTTTTAGCCCAATGAGTCCCATGTCAATTTCTACCCCACCATACTCTAAAATGACAAATTTGTATGGTAATCTTTTGCAGCAGTTATGGAAAGCTATCACAATTCCTTAAAACTAGCAAGTCCAAAATCAAATTTTGATCTTACCCTTGAAACCTGCTCCTTCTCTGATCTTTCTCACTCAGGAAATTGTATTTTCATGCTTCCAAATGGTGAAGCCAATGTTGAGTTCTTTCTTCTCATCCAATCTTCAAGGATCTGGTGATACCTACCTTCCAAAAATATCCACAATTTGGGCCTCCCTGGTGGCACAAGGGGTTAAGCACAGCACTGTGAAGCTATCCGCAGCCTCTGCAGCTCAAGTTCAATCCCCGGCCAGGGAGCTACCTACATGGCACAGCAGATCTCTCCTGGCTCACCCGCTGCTCCCCTCAGCAGTGTATTTCAGTCAGTCTGCCTGTTCTGTTCTCCACTCTGTCTCTGGTGAATCCTCTCATGCCTTGCACCTCTGGCCTACACCCCAGTTCTTCTATGTGTAAATAAATAAATCTTTAAAAAAAAATCCACAAATGAAACTGTTCACCTCTCTTTCCACCTCTCCCAAGTTAGTTATAGCCATTATTCCCTCAGTAGGAATGGGAATCTTAAAATATCGCAATACTAAAGCTGGTCTCCTTGTTTCCACACTGGACTAATCATAGATTTTCCTCACACAGCAGTCATATTGCTCTCTTTATATATGTAAGTCATATCATACCTCCATGATCAATAATGTTCCATAGTTTTCCATTTCACAGAAATAAGATAATTTTTACTGTTGTCTACAAGGCTCTATACAACTTGGTCCTCAGAAATATCCCAATCTCTTAGTCTTAGAAGTTTAACTGAATCTTGCTGTAAAGATTGAAAATCATGCATAATTATTTTTATTGTTTTAATATTTTTCCAAAATTAAAAAGTAGCATATGCTCCTTTTGATGAGAGAGGAAATGTTGAAGAACCACTCAAATTTGACCTTTGCATTTTTACCTGCAATGGTCAATGGTGATGGTCTATCTAATGTCCATTCCCTTTCAGACATTTTTGTTGGAATAGTGATTTCATTCATTTATAAATTACACCTTCACATAGCCTACCTGCACAAGAAGCGAATTTCCCCCCAAACCCTTAAATCTACACAATTGATCCAAGGCAGGTTTCCAAATTTTTAGGATCCAAATTCCCTTTTCACTTTTAAAACTGTTGAGGATTCCAAAGAGATTTTATTTATCTGGGTTGTTATCTATTGATATTTACTTTACCATATTTGCAATTAAAGCAGAAAAATGTAAAGCATTTATTTATTTAAAATAGCAACAATATATTAACAAGAATAATGTATTTTTCCAAATTTCCCCTTTCTACATTTTGAAAATCTTGGGTTAAGATTTGAATTTTATCCCTCTATTCAGTGACTGAAACACTAAACACTAAATTCTGTCACAAACACAGTCAACATGGTATTGCCCCAGCCATAGAATTTGGATAGACCAATTCAGGTCTGCAAGTCTTGAGAAGAACTTCACTTAAGGCATCTGAGAAAATGATATTTTTCCTCTCAAGGTAAGGCCAATAGGAGATACTATCTTTCCTGTTGTTTTTGTTGTTGTTTAAGATTTATTTATTTATGGGGTACAAGCCAGAGGTGGGGGGGATGAGAGGGCACTAGTGACAAAGTGGGGAACAGAATAGGCTGATTGACTGAAATACACTGGTTAGGGGAGCAGGGGATGAGTCAGCAGAGGTCTGCTGCACCAGGTGGGTAGCTCCCTGGCTGAGGAATGAACTCATGCTGCAGTGGCTGCAGATAGCTTCATAGGTTGTGCTATAACCCCTTGCACCACCAGGGAGGCCCCACTATCTTTCTCCTTTGGATGTCCTGACTTGTTATGGGTGGCCATAGATCCCAATTTGCCTGGGGCTGTTTTCAGTTTATGCCTGCTATCCTAGAATATTAATGCTTTTTGGTATCTCCTAAATTTCAATTTTAAGTGATAAATTGGACAGTTACCATGGGGTGTGGTCTGAAGCAAGGAATTGCAGCAGCTATTTTGACAGTATAAGGAAAGCAGAAAGAAGACAAAGGTAGTGCTTACAGTCTTCAAAAGAGAACATCCAAGGAAATCACAGAGAAAAGAGAGAAGCACTGACCCTGAAGTCAAACAGGGATAGACTTCTGGAATATATTTCTGTTCCACTTTCCCCACTTTCAAAAATTATTTGGATTGAGATTTCTAGCACTTGCAGCTAAAGACAACCTAACTGATGTGTTTCCATAACCTCAAGTGACAGGCATTAGCTGCTTGGTGTGTATTCTTCCACCCACCTTTTCTCTTGGTCACATAAACATGTATTTCACATAGTAGGTTTTTTGTTGAAAACTGTTCTTATTTTTTTAAGATTTATTATTTATGCATACAAGAACTGGGGTACAGGCCAGAGGTGTGGGGCTTGAGCAGATTCACCAGAGACAGAGTGGGGAACAGAACAGGCAGATCAACTGAAATACACTGCTGAGGGGAGAAGCGGGTGAGACAGGAGAAGTCTACTGTGCCATGTGGGACTCCTCCCTGGCTGGAAATCGAAGTCGTGCTACAGTGGATCAAATAGCTTCATAGCGTTTTCTCTTAACCCCTTATGCCACCAGGGAGGCCCCAAAAACTGTTCTTATTAAGGATGTTCTTTTTATGATTTAACACATTAAGGACAACACCAAAACATTTTTAATAGTTCCATAATAATTCATCATATAAGTGCACTCCATGTCCACCCTGTTCTTGTATATATAGGTTATTTTCAGATTTGCCACTAGTAATAACGTGAATATGGATATTACAATAAATCTATTATTTTAATGTTGATTTTACTATGATAGAACAGATTCCTGTATCTGGGACTTCTCGATCAAAGTGTATATGAAGATTGTTAGTATTAAATAAAAGGAAAGACTTTATATGGGAAGGTAAAAATGGAATAAAGACCTCAAAGCATACTAGAAGGAGCAATGATCTGAATTCAGTGTATGTCTTACTACTAATGGTAAAGTTGGGGGAGGAGAAAGGTTTGAAAGATCTTGAACTGACATCTTTTGTCATCATCTGACTACCCAACTGGCCAATGTCTCATGAAAAGAATGTGCATGGGAGAAAAAAAAAATGGATAGAACCCCTTTATTTGGGAATTTTTCCCCTCCTTTCCTTGGCATGATGAAGAAATCACATGGGGAATCAGTAACTATATAAAATATAAACTAACTCAATTAATTAGATACTTACATTTTATTTAAAATGACATTTTTATCACTAACTAGAAAAGTGATTTTAAAAATCAAAATGCTCCCCTTAGCAGTGCATTTCAGTCAGTCTGCCTGTTCTGCTCCCCACTCTGTCTCTGGTGAACCTTTCACCTCCGCACCTCTGGCCTGTAGCCCACTCTTTTATGTATAACTAAATAAATCTTTAAAAAAAGATGTAGAAGATTAAACTCTTGAAAACTGTTTTTCTTTACTAACTTATGAGGCATATAATGAAACATACGTTTTAATAGTGTCTCACTCAATGTACAAAACTAATAATTTATTTTAAGGCTCTGGTATTGACAATTTGTATAACTGCTTATAAATGAGTAAAAGAAAATCATGAACTGTGTATTAGATAATGTTTCTATTGTTAGTCATGAAATATATCATTTTCTATATTTTATAGCAATATCCACTTAATGAAATAACTGGCTTAAAGTCTCTCTAGCTCACTCTTTCAGCATCTTTGTGTATGGGATAAAGACTGGAGAAGGAAGGTAGAAGAAAGGATAGACTTATGATAATTACCAAGTTCTTTGACTAAGTATCTTCTAATTAAAACACGTAGGCAGTTCATCCAATCAATAATTCAAAGACCATTTAGTTTCTTATCTATAGATTTTAGGGAATAAAAAATTACAATGCATTTATTAATGCTGCCCCAATACTCTGGAAAGGAGCCTTTACTGCTGACACTATATGTGCATATTGAATATAAATTAAAATTTTCCTTGTATATATAATTAATGTACTTATATAAAATGAAATTCATAAATTCAATGCAATATATTAAAGTGTAAGAAGTGGAAGGCTTTCCTTGCACCCTTTCCTCTTTCCCAAGATGGCATCTGTTACTACTTTTCCATAGACAAAATGTGTGTTTGTGTGTATTATAGCTTTTACATAAATGGTAGCCCACTAAAAGTCTCCTGCATAGGAGACTTTTTTTTACTGAACATAATATAGGTAATACTGAACATAATATAGGTAATTCTTTTTGTTTTCCTGTTCATAAGCACACAGCAAGTTCATTAAGGAAAACAGAACAAAGGTAGAGACTCCTGTATAGACAGAGATGGGCAGTCTTTTTTTTTATTTAAATATTTTATTTTATATAATTCTTACATCTTTTTTCATCTTTCCACAATGCATGCATTTTCGTTTTGGTTATATTCCCCATACAATTGCACCTCCAAGATCGGCAGTCTTAAAGGACAAGATTAGCCTTGTGAAAGGGGCAGGTTTAAGAAAGAGAAAGCAGCATAGATACAGGTGGGCAGAGAGCTGCCTGTAGAGATAATTCTAATTCAACACATACAGAGAAAATAGTTCTTTTTAACCAGTTGCATATATCTAGTTAATCATTGTCCTACTGTTAGAGGTTTACAATATTTTATATTATTATTATAAATAATACTGCAATGAAGATCTTTGTACATGCTCTATACATATGTAAGAAAGTTCCTAGAAGTCAAAATGTTTCATAAATTTTGTTTTGACAATATTAAAAAATTTCCTTCTAAAAAGATTGGCAAGATTAAACTACTTCCACTCATTTGAGTTGTCTACATCCCTACCCTTTCCCCCACAAAATGTTTTAAACCTTGTGATATTTGCAAATCTGATTTAAAAAATGGCATCTAAACTTTTTTTTTGTTTGGCAGAATATAAATGAGGTTGAGAATCATATGTTTAAGAATATTTTCACCTCCTGAATAAATTTTTTTCTTATTTTTATTCTATTGAGGCTTTGCCCATCTTTTTTTTATTAACTTCTTGTTGCTCCTCACATATTAAAGAAATTAGCCCTCTATAACACTTGTAGCAAATATGTTTTCGTAGTTGTCATGTATCTTTAAATTTTGTTATCCTTATTACAGATAATTTTAAAATTTAAGATAGTCAATTTTAAACATTACAATAGATAAAATCATCTAATTTCATTTATGATCTGGATTTGGTATTAATAAAAATGGTTTATTCTTAGATTTTTTAAAGAAAGCCACATTTTCTTCAAGCTGCCAGTTTTATTTTCCTTGTTTAAATCTCTGATTCACTTGCAATGTATTTAGGTACAATAAGTAAAATACAGCTCTAATCATTTTCCTTACCCACTTAAAGATTAGTCATCTTTACTCCACAGAGGTAATGTCACATTTGACATATAATAAATTACCTATAGAAAAAATAGAACATGATGTTTTAGTAATTAGCTAAGCTAGTTTTCCCTATACCTCTTCATTTTTCAGAATTTTTCTGGCTATGTCTCTGTCCAAGAATGTTCTTCAGAAAAGCAAATTTATTAATGTATTCTTCAAGAATATTAATGAGAGGAGTAGTGGGATTTAGGATTTATCCCATAATTTATTCATATAAACTATTCTATAACTCCAAATAAAGCTAGTATTTATCCCATCTAGTATCATTATACTAAAATTTGTTTTTTAAACTTCAAGCAAGAGGTTTCTTTTGTTTAAAAATGATAAATCACTAGGGTATAGATAGGACATCAGATTAAATAATGAAATCCTCCCCCATCTCCTGGAATAATAGCATCATTCCAGTGCATTTTTTTTTCTGAAGGACTTTCCTGTATTTTGGTCTTCAATTGCTGTTATTGTAGAAATGGAACATAGCATCTGAATTCCTACAACAAAAGAAAATTGTATGTTTTTTTTTTCTCTTTTGCCATGTTTTCTGATCTAGTTTCCACTAATTAAGCAGCAATTTAGTTACGTACACTTTGAAGTTTCACTCATTACCTGGCTTCTGTAAGTCAACAAAAGGCAACATCTAAAGCCCTCAATATTGGGCCATCACTTTGGGAATAGCTAATTGAATGTAATTACTTTATTTTGTGCCAGGCTTCATACTTGTAACATTGCCTTGTAATAATTTAAATTGTCTGCATACTGCAGGGGGACTCTTTGACGCCAGAGTGGAGACAGCCAGGCAGTCACTTGGGTCTTGGAAGCCAAGTCAAAAGTAAGGAGACATTGTCATTTGGCTACCTACTCATTAGCTGACCTCCATGGCTGTCTGTTGTTTGAGTGGACAGGATGTGTAGTGGCTGAATTGTAAACCTAAAAATAGTTGTGAAAACATGCATTTGGGATGTACAGTAATTGGTTGCTTAGTTGATCACAGATATTTTTAAATACCCTGGGAAAGGCAATATATTTTTAAACAATGACTTTGCAATGCCACATAACATTTCCTCTCTATCCCTGCTTTCTGTATAAAAAGGGAGAAGATAGAATTGTAAGGGGCATAGATCACGAAAATAACATATAGCATTATCCTTCATTATCTCATTTGAATAATTTGAAGAATGATGTGCTCTTGAAAATAAAACCAAGTCCTTTGCCATTTCCTTGCACTGGTAGTTTGGCAACCACTTAGCTTCCAACGGGAAACATCATAGGAACTTCATCTTTTTACTGTACATTAGAAGAAAGTTTATTGTGGAAGGGGAAAATTACAAGCCTGAAGCCCTTAACAAGCTCTGGAAATGCTCTCTAACCCACACACTGTGGGCTAACTGGGCTGAATTTTTACTTCTCCTGAGTAATTAATCACATGGTGAATCTGCTCTTACTAGCTCTAATAATAGGGCTTGCTTTTTGTTTTGTTTTGTTTTTGACCATGGAAATAAGGGCATCTTCCCTGAGTGTCAGAATCCTCCTCTTTTGTTAATGGTGCCAGGAGGTCTACACCAGTGGCAATTAAAACTACCCAGAGCCATTTAGTCTCAAGTTACATTCATTTAGGGAAAAAATGTGTTTTTTTTAAAAAAGGTAAAGTGTATGGTAGTAGGAAATATCATGATGATAAAATGATGATATCATGATGATAAAATATCATGATGAAAAAATACAATGATGATAAGTTGGGTAAAATTAAGTGTAAATCTTTGATTTGATTTACCTGCATTCCATGTAATTATTTCTTCATTATGGTTGAAAGAATAAAATAACCAACAAAGTAATAGATGCCAATTCTTTCCGAATATGTATGTATTTGACCCGATAGTTTCACTCATCTGAGGAATATATAGGGAAACAAAACTATGGAACTCACAAAACTAAATCAGAACAAACCCTAGAATATGACTAGAGAATTGATGATACTAGCAGGGGAGGTAGGATGGAGATGGGAATCAAGGGGCTGGGAGTGCAAGGGTGTATGGTAAAGGACTGTGAGTGCTTTAGTGGTAGGTGTGTGTGTGCAATGACATACATCTGAGGAGGTGTGCAACTATTCCCCTAAGTCATGTACAGTGTTGTAAAGCAATGTTACCTCAATAAAAAAATAATAATTGATATAAATTCTAGGGAAAATATTCAGAATATTTAAAAATGTGCATATTCATGTATGTGCTTTTTCAAATATAATTCACAACTGAAAAATTGCACCTTTTTATACATTATATAATTCAGTGGATTTTAGTATATAAACCAAGTTGTATAGTTAGTGCCACTTCTAACTTTACATTTTCATCATTCCAACATGAAATTCCATATCTATTAGCAATCACTCCCCACTAGCCCCTGGTAACCTCATTTCACATTGTAAATTTGTCTATTCTCCACATTTTGTGTAATGGAATCATATCATACAACAGAAGTCCTTTTATGATTGGTTTCCTTCACTTAGATTGATGTTTTCAAAGTTCATCCATGTTGTGGGCCTCCCTGGTGGCACAAGGGATTAAGTTTCAGCACTATTAAGCTATTGGAAGCCACTGCAACGCAAGATTGATGCCCAGCCAGGGAGCTAACCCACATGGATGTCGCATCAGACCTCTCCTATCACCCCCATTGCTCCCCTCAGCAGTGTATTTCAGTCTACCTGTTCTGCTCCCCACTCTGTCTCTGGTGAATCTTCTCACCTCCTGCCCCCAGCCCCACACCACTGGCCTGCACCCCAGATCTAGTATGCATAAAATAAATCTTTTCTTTTTTAAAGATTTATTTATTTATGCATACAAGAACTGAGGACAGGCCAGAGGTGTGGTAAGGGGATTCACCGAGACAGAGTGGGGAGCAAACAGGCAGATTGACTGAAACACACTGCTGAGAGGAGCAGTGGGCGAGACAGGAGAGGTCTGCTGCGTCATGTGGGTAGCTCCCTGGCCAGCTGGGGATCGAACTCATGCTGCAGAGGCTGTAGACAGCTTCATTGGTTGCATTTTAACCCCTTGCACCACCAGGGAGGCCCCAAAAAATGAATCTTGTAAAAAATTTAAAAAAAAATTTCATTCATGTTGCAATACGTATCAGTACATCATTGTTTTTTAGTGACTAAGTAAAATTCTAGGGTGTGAATAGGCTACATTTTGTGTACCCACTCATCACTTGATAGACATCGGATCGCCTCTAATTTTTGACTATTTTGAATAATTCATTCTACCATGAGCATTTACATACAAACCTTTGTTACCCTATGTTTTCAATTTTCTTGGGTATATATCTAGAAGTGGGGTTACTGAGTCATACGGTAACTCCAATTTACTTTATTTCAGAACCACTTAAGTTGTTTTCTAAACAGGCTACACCATTTTATATTTCCATCAGCAATCTGTAAATATGTCAGTTTTCCACACCCTCTCCAACACTTCTTATTGCCTATCATTTCTATTACAGTTAGCTGACAGGATGAGAGGTGTTATTTAATGGTTTTGGTCTCTAAGTCCTTAATGACATCAAGCCTCTTTTCATGAACTCGCTGGCCGTTTGCATATCTTTTTGAAAACATGTCTATATAAGTTCTTTGCCCATTTTTATTTTGTATTATTGTTGAGTTGTAAGATTTCTTTACATATTCTAGATAGTAAACCATGAGAAGATATGATTTGAAAATATTTTCTTTCATTCTGTGTCTTTTCACTTGCTTAAGAGTGTTACCCAGTGTATTTACCTTTTCTTTTTTGCTTATGATTTTGAAGTCTCATTGAAGAAAGCATTGCCTAATCATGGTTCCAAAGATTTAAGAATTTTTATAGATTTCATTTGGATCTTTATTCCATCTTGACTTAATTTTTGAATGTGGTGTGAGGAAAGACTCTCACTTAATTCTTTTTCATAATGGCAATCAGTTATCAGTTATCCTAGCACTGATTAAAAAAAAACTATTATTTTCCCACTGAATGGTGTCAGAACCCTTGTCAACTGTTAGTTGACCACTTCTAGGTTTATTCCTCTCAATTCTATTCCACTGACCTGTATGTCTATCCTTTTGCCATCCATTTTGAATTCTGCAGTTTTGTTATACGTTTTAAAACCAAGAGGTGTGAATCCTCCAAATTCCTTTTTATTTCAATATTGTACTAGGTGTATGCATTAGTTTTAACATAATTGTAATAAAATCCGTAACATAAATTTTTGATTTGAAAAAACTTGGAAACATGATTTGCTTTTAAAAGCATTTTTATAAGAGCTTGCCATATAAAAGTTTCAAATAACCCAAATGTCTCAAGTTACAAACTATCTCTAGTAAATAAAGGAATCATTTTAGTAAATGCCCTAATTCAACCAAGAGTTAATTAACATTTAGCAAATTAATGTTTTGGAATGTTAAATTATTGGTGGCATAAAGAATGCAATAGAATATGAGACTTCTATACTTAGTGGAAAATTTCTACCAAAATAACTTTACTTTTCTTTCAACTCCTATTCATTGCTGGTGACCTAGAACAAGGCACTTTGCTTTTCCAAACTTATTTTCCCTCTACATAATATGATTATTATAACTCCATGTTCCTGGCAGCTGAAAGGGAAGAAAGTCATTTTTTTTTAAAGATTTATTTTTTTATGCATACAAGAACTGAGGTACAGGCTAGAGGTGTACGGGGTGAGAAGATTCACCAGAGACAGAGTAGGGAACAGAACAGGCAGATTGACTGACATCCACTGCTGAGGGGAGCAGTGGGAAAGACAGGAGAGGTCTGCTGCACCATGTGGGTAGCTCCCTGGCTGGGGATCGAACTCATGCTACAGTGGCTGCGGATAGCTTCACAGTGCTGTGTCTTAACCCCTTGCACCACCAGGGAGGCCCAAGAAAGCAATGGTTAATAACACTTTTTTTATGATGACAACAATCTTCTCAGAACTTTTCTCAGGCACTCCAAAAACATTTGCTTTCCTTATGTAGGCTTGAGATTTTGCAAAATATTAATACTATGGATATTTGGCAACAAATCAAATACTACAGAAAAGTTTATAGTGAAAACCTATAGTCCCTCCTGTTCACAGCCTATAACCTGCTCTTAATTGTTGGGTTTGTTATCATTTCCACAGAGGTGTGTGTGTGTGGGGGGGGTATTTTATATAAAATATTACAATATTTGGACTTCAATTTCCTGTTTTATCTAATTTAAATAATACCTATTAATCCTCTGACATGGAAGATGAAGATTTTATTCATCTTCTGTGTTCCATTCACTCATATCAGTTTTTAATATTTATTTGATTACTAGTTCTTTTAATACATAGCCTTTAATATACTTACATATTTTACTCTTATTTCATTACTTTGTCAGAATTTTTTTTGATACCTACTTTGTAAAATAAAGATATTTGTACTCCCATCATTTTCTTCACCTACATTTTCTTTATTTTTTCAGTTTTCTGCAAATTATCTTTTTACTTCTACATTATCCAAATTGTGAACAAAGTTATTCTAGACTCTGTAAAATATGATGCTATTTGAGCCTCAGAATCATAGGCATAATATTTAATTATGCAGGTCAATGCAAACAGGAATATATATATATGAATTAGGAATATATATATGAATTTATATATGTGTGTATATATACTGTTTTGAGGCATATGTTTTTTCATTGAATGATATTTTGAGTATCTTTTCACATAAATAAATTTTCTGTATGAATACCATGTAATTCTATCCTCTGTTTTTTGAACACCTACAGTGTTTACAATTTTGTTATAAACAATTCACTGTTGGATATCTTTACATATGCATCTTCACATAGATTATATGCCACGAAATGGAATTGCTGGGTCAAAGATAAAGCACATTATTTTGGCCTTTAATATATATCAATTAACTCAATATCCTCTATTTTTATGACTTTTCAGTGGCACAAGTTGGATATAGTGTGCCCGGTTCCACACAGCATGTTATTCTTAAACATCTTTATAAAAATTATTTTTGGTTTTGCAATTTGCTATGTAAAAAGTTCAATTTCTTCTAGTTATTGAAAAATAAATGTTATTTCATAATTAGTTTCCACTTCTATTTCTTCTTTAGGAATCATCTATTCATATCTGTATTTTTTTTTCTCTTGGTGTATTTTCATCTTTTTATCTGTAAGAGCTTATTACCATAGAAGGGGTATCATAGAAGAGATATCATAAAAGGGGTGATATTATTTATCAAAATAAAACTATTTTGCAAATAATTTTCCAAGTATTTTACTTATAGTATTTTAATTATATATTTTGTCATAGAAATTTACTTAGTTTTTTAATTATATATTGTCATAGAAATGCCCCAAATTTTTGCAATAAAACCTGTGAATTTTATTGTTCTCTCTTTAATCTTTGCTTAGAAAGGCACCTCCAGAATTAGTTATGTAGATATCTATAATTGCATTGACCTACATAATTAAATATTATGCCTTTGATTCTGAGGCTCAAATAGCATCATATTTTACAGAGTCTAGAAATTCCAACACAAAAACATTTAAGAGTAGTATTTTCTGTATTGTGATTTTGGTTTTCTTCATTATAATTTTCTATATTTCTGAACATTTCTAAAGTAAGCAATATTGCTTTTATAAACAAGAACAAAAAAAATAATGATTCTCTTCATTTTTTTAAAGGTTTCTTTATTGGTGTTTCTTAACAAAGAGATGATCAGAATATAGATTTTTAATGGACATGGTGTGGGATAACATCCCCTTTACTATAATGGTATCAACTTTCCTTACCTCATTTTTCGTATGGGCCTTCATATTGGACTCAACCATAGTAAATCGTTTTTTCCCATATTATTTTCTTTTCTTTCTGTGGTCTTAAGTTTTTAATGATTTAAAGACAAACACTCTTTATTTGGACAAAGAGCTATTTGTTATCATTATTTGGGATGATATTTTTGCAGGATAGTATAGTTTTGTTTTTTTTTTTTTCTGAAATTGACCAAACTTTAATGGTCCGCACTATATTTAGATATAAGGAATAACCCATTTAATCAGGCCAGATGATATGATTAAAGCTGATGTTTCTGTAGACAGACTGTAGGTTGAGTACTTATCCAGATAATTTGATTATCATAAACAATCAACTTTGCCTGAATTATCTGGATAATTGCCTCTCCTGTCCATTTTACATAGCCTAAGGTTCTAGGTTTATTTTTGCATCCTACAGGCCACTTTCTGCAGTGATCAGCAATCAGAAAATCAGATTATCACTCTGTTTAACCTTCCTGTGCCTTGGCTAATTAAGTCAACAAATTAGCTGAGGACTCCAAGGCGGAAGGGGATTGGTAGACTGTGGTCAAGACACGTATTTATGAATTTTCCCTTAAGCTGCTTTTTTTGAGGAAGCTTTGATAAGAAACATGTGATCTCAATTATCATTAACTCTCTGTGGTTTCCGTGTTTGGGGGCTTGACCTAGACTTTAGAAGGCCCAGGACCCCCTTCGAAGTGTGCCTGAGCAGTATATTGCCAGTCCATTCACCTTTGCCATCTTGTTATCTCATATTGAGAAAGGGACTTAAATCACTGTTCACACACTCATTGCAGACTCAGGGGCTATACTACTTATGCAAGCTGCTTTTAGGTTTTCTTTACTGCCTTTTGGTAATGTGCTCTCCTAATCAACAAGCATCTTTCTTTCAGGCTATTTTTAAATATAAAATTCTTAAGTAAAATCTCTAAGGTCAAAGAGAAAAATCTAGAAATGATAACAATACTTATCATAAATGAATAAGAATTTAATTAAAAAATGTTACTACTATTGCTCGAGTGTAACCCTAAAAGAATGGATTTTTGTTTTTTCTTTTAGAATGTTAGGTTTTTGTTTCTCTGTATGAAAAAGGCTTAGAGGATATCAGAATATTTAATTGCTGATGGGTCATAATACTGTCTTTGAATACATATATGAAAAGCTACTTCAAATAGTAATGTTTGATTCAGGACCAGAAATGGGACATAAAGTGAGGACCTGCTAAACTTGTCTGTCTGGAGTGCACATTTCTGTATTACTAATATTGTGTAAATATATACATTCAATTTTACTCAAAATGTTCTGTTTGATGGATCTCTTCATTTTAATAAAGTATAACTTCAAGGAAAGAGTATCTTGACTCCCATTATAATTATTTAAAGCATCTTACTGCTGACCAGAGATGAATTATTTGCTTATCTGTGTATATATTACACTGCCACAGAAGAAAACTATTTTAAATATTTTCACTATATTATTTTAGATATGTCTTTTCAAGAAGATTTGAAAAGAGATATCCCCTAAAATAAGAAGTTAGAAAATGAATAAGTGTATTTTTTTAACTCATTGTTTTTTATGGAGGGTAACTGTCTTGTGTCTTCTAATACTGAAATAAATATAGCTCCCAAAGAAACAGAAACAGCTGGGTAAATAGTTTGTATTTATGACTAGGATTTGAGTGTGGCCACATTCTATATAATTTTCTTTTTTGAAGAATTTTTATACATGCTCACTTATAGTACAGCAGAATTTGATAATGATGCATTACCTAGGAATTCAGCTTATATGTTTGATTATATGAAGAAACTTATTGAATGTAAAAAGTAATGGAAATAGTGGAATTATCAGGTTATTAGTTGATGTGTGCCTACTATTAAACCCCTATGAAAATTTCAATTAAAATGAAATTTTTAAAGCTGGGTTACCCTGAGTTGAAGAACAATTTCATCTTTAATGTTTTAGTTGAATTCTCCTGTCCTCCAAAAAAAGAGGCAATGTTTGAAGACCATTTTATTATGCTATATATTATTAATCAACTTTATTCTGTGAGGGCTGAACAGAGAATAGTTGCAGTTTTCCTGGTGTACATGAAAGAGATGCCTCATTAATTCACTAAGGCAAATATTCCCAATGTGTCTAGAAATTATAAAAGTCTACAGAATCTTAAAAGAGGAACTAGGCCTCCCTGGTGGAGCAAGGGGTTGGGCACAACACTATGAAACTGTCCAGGGCCTCTGCAGCAAGAGTTTGATCCCCAGCTGGTCAGGGAGCTACTCACATGGCGCAGCAGACCTCTCCTGTCTCACTTGCTGCCGCCCCCCCCCCACTCTGTTTCTGGTGGATCCTCTCACCCCCCACAACTCTGGCCTACACCCCAGTTCTTGTATATATAAATAAATCTTAAAAAAAAAATAAATCAAAAGACAAACAATTAATTTCCTTATACTGAGAACAACTTTTCAGTTTATCCAAAATGACTTGCATCCCAAGATATGACTTGAGTAATTATTTTATGTTAGATCATGAAGGTATTATATTTTGAAAACTTGAAAAATGCATATATATATATATATAGATAGATAGATAGATAGACAGATATAGATCTATCTATAAAGGACACTCAAATAGAAGTATTTTTATGTATTTTCCAGGGATTTTTATGAAAGATGCATTTTCCATAATTGAGAGTACACTGAATATTACAATTTTTACTCATGTTTTTCCTCCACTCAGTATTATAACATGCAAATATCATCTAGAATTTATTATCTTTCAAGGGCCAGTAACCTCGGCTTTTACTAGCGAAAATAAACCCATCAGATTATTGGCTATAGAACTGAAAATTCCAGAGAAAGTGTGGATTCAACACAAACCACAGGTTCATGTGCATTCTGGTTTCATTTGCCTGAACTTCTCTCAGATTTGCCTTCTTTGGTTGCCTTTAACCTCATGCCAACTCCTCTCCTGTATGATACCAAATTCATCAGTATTAGTTCCAGATTTCATAACCTCTCACCTCAGTATCCAAAGAGAGTCTCTTTGCAAAGCACTTAAGTTCCAATATTTCTAGCAAAAGTCCTAAAATATTTTATAATTAGCACTGCTTAAATCAGTGCTAATTACCACATTGAAAACATCTTCACAAATGTCATTGTAATGTCCTCACATAATCTTGTCTTACTGTAATATTAACGTTTTCTTTAGCATTCTTCTCTTGTTATACATTCGGTGTATCTGATTTTTCTCGAATATAAGTCATGTCATGAACATTCCTTTTTATAAATTATTCACTGCCTCTAATTTTAGCCTTTTATGATAAACTACTACAAATATAATAGACTGAAAACGCAATTATTTTTCTTTGTTACTTTTTAGAAGAACAATGGATTTCATATATAAGCCTACCTATCTAATCATATCTTTGTTAACATATTTTTCAAACAAGTCTTTGCTAATTTGTCTAAATATAGATATATACATATATATATATATATATCATGGTTATTTTTTGGTAAACTTATTTACTGAGGTTGAGATATTCTTCTATAATAATAATTGATAATAATATTTGAGCACTGATACGTGCCAATCACTGGTCTGTATATAAATACATCATTATCTTTTAAAGATCTTAAAACCTATATAATTAATTAACTTGTCAAAAGTAAAATAACTAGTATTTAAGATTCAAATCCATGTCAATCTGATTCTAAGATTTTAATAATTAAGCAACACTACTTATTGCATTATGCAAAGTAATTATTTGTACTTCCTACTTTGTTGTTTGGTTCACTATGGTTCGCTATCAAGAATTCTAATCTATGTTTGTGTCTAAAATACTAAAATAGCCAAAATATGTTACAGTTGAAACTGACTACAGAATTATTATTCTAGTAAAAAATTAGTCTAGGTGAAAGTCAGTTATCACACAGATTCCCATCACTCATTCATTCATGCTAAACTAGCACTCTTTCTAGAACTTTGCTTTTAGAAATATTTGCAAAAGGAGAAAGAAGAAAAAAAATTTATTAGGTAAACACTAATACCTACATCTTTATTTTTCAAAGCCACATTCTTTTGATAGTTCTTTGATGTTTTGTTAATATTTGATTCATATTTCAAGTTGTTTTCAGCAGGAGGATTAGTAGGTTACAAGATGGTGTGTCATAGCTGACAGCAAAGTCTGCAAGTGTTAATCAAACATCTCTATGATTTTTATTAATAACTCCTATAAGTTATAAAGGTAAGGTATATATTGCCAACTTAAAATCATATTCCCAAATTGCAGGTTGAAATATAATACAATAAATGGTAAATCACAAAACTAGTGTTTGTGTGCTTGTTATATTTTGAAACAGGGTTACATTCATCTGATACCTTTATAACATTGCTGACAAATAATCAGCAAAGAACAAAATAAGTTATTATTTCTATATTGTGAGCATATATATGTGTGTGTGTGTGTTATATGCATATATATATATATATATATATCATGTTACAACCCTCAGTCTGCGTAAGCATTAGAAAAGAAAATCAAATAAGAATGCAACATCTATCCTCATAGTATTTTTTTTTCTAGAAGATTTATTTATTTATTTATACAAGCACTGGGTACAGTCAGAAGCATGGAAGGGTGAGAGAATTCACCTGAGCCAGAGTGGGGAACAGAACAGGCAGACCAATGAAATGCACTGCTGAGGGGAGCAGCGGGTGGCAGGAGAGGTCTGCACTCCATGTGGGGCCCTCGCTGGTGGCCAGGGATCGAACTGGCGCTGAGGAGGCTGCGGGCAGCCTCGCAGCCCAGTGCTCAACCGCTGCGCCACCAGGGGAGGCCCAAGCTATTAATTTGAATGAACCCTAAAGTTTCAATCTCAGTCATATTGTCAAACATTATACCTATTTTCTAATAGATATCTTCATCTTTTTTTTTTTTTAAATAGAGGCATGTTTTATTTATTTATTTGTTTGTTTGTTTTGTTTATACATGCACTGGGTACAGTCAGAAGCACGGAAGGGTGAGAGAATTCACCAGAGCCAGAGCAGGGAGTAGAACAGGCAGAAGGACCGAAGTACACTGCTGAGGGGAGCAGCGGGCGGCAGGAAAGGTCTGTGCGCCATGTGGGACCCTCCTTCCGTGGCCGGGGAGCAGCCGGGGATCCAATCAGTGCTGCAGAGGCCGCGGGCAGCTTCGCAACCCAGCACTCAACAGCTGCGCCACCGGGGAGGCCCGATCTTATTTGCTATGATATATATATATATATTTTTTTCAAGTTTCCATTGCCCTATAAATATTTCTAGCCCATATCATTTATTTCATTTATTTGACTACTTATTTCAGTGTCTTTTCAACCTAAAACTCATCAAACAGAATTAGAAAGCATAAACTTACACTCACAAATGCATAATAAAAGACAAATACTAACTTTTTTTTTAATTAATAAATTTTATTTTTATATTCCCCATACAATTGCAATCCCCCCATTCTGACCCCAATCCCTCCCCTCCCGCCCCCCAGTTGGCCAACTATATTCTGTAAGAAATACAAATATAAATACACTTGTCCTAAAAAATTTAACAAAATTTACTGCAAAGAATTTCAGTAACAAAGCAGAAAATAGGGGAGGTAGCATTATACTAACTCATAAAATATACTTTTTAGTAATGAATATTAAGTCTACTTTGAGAACCTGAGGTTTATTAGGAAGTCATGTATTCAGCTTTGTGCTTATATCACTTCAAAATATCACCAGCAGAGGGAGTAAATAATTTAAAAATTAAATTAATTTTGATCTACTTTATTTTTAACTTGTATAGAGATCAACCCGTCTATTTCTACAAAATACTCGTGGCTTTGTAAAGTCACTATATGATTTATGCAAGTTTTACAACTATATCAGACACACAGAAAAATACAAAATAAAACTAAGTATAATTTGTACCTTTCTTACTAATCTAAAACATAAGCACATATGTTATAAAAAGAACATTGACCTGAAGCAAACAGACTTAGATTTTCCTATTCATGCCCACTTCTTTCTCACCCTGAGACTCGGAGTAAACCACCTAATTTTCCTACGCCTCACTGTTTCTTGTCTTCTAAATGGAAGCAATAAATCAGAGAGATAGAATGTCACAGAACATCTCTGGGAGAATTAAAAATGATAATGTGAAGTAATTCGCTGAAGTGCCAATAAGACATGGCACAGGTTCTCGATGGACCCAGGCAGATGGGTAAAGGAGGAGTCCTGGAGCCCTTTTTCAGGCTTTTAATGATCTTTCTACACCACTTGTAGCGAGGCAACCAGGTGCAGGGCAGGTAGGGGACCAGCGGGCCAGGAGGCTGGCAGGCCTCCCAGCCTCCTAGCCCCCAGAGAATCGTTACTCTCTCTGAGCTCTCTGGCATTCTCTCCTGGTCTCTCTGGTGGTCTCTACTGCACTCCACCAAACGATCTTCTGCTCCGTCCAGGCCTCTGCTGCCACCCTTATATGCTCTGTCTCTCGGCTCCAGTGCGCCCACTCACACATGCCTACACCTCACTCCAGATGTCTGCCATCAGACATGTGTATTAGAGAACAGGTATCAATCATAGATGCTAATGGTGGTAGGGCAGAAAAATCTGATAACTTCCATTTACCCTCCATTAGCAGTAATAAATATAAGGGGTTTTACTTTCTTAGCTTTCACTATATATGTGCAATGTACCTCAAAACAAATGTCATTCCCTCCACAAAGATGTCCTTTTTTCTTCTCCATTGTCTCAGTCACTTCTGCACCATCTCATAATATATTTCCAACTTTGTAATGCATTTTGTAAATCTGAAGCAAGTTAGAGTGTCAAATGGAGCAAACTAAAGAAGAATATCTATAAAAATATGACTTTCCCCAATTTCAATATAAAATAACATGAGTAGTAAGATATTTTTCAGTCAAGGTATTCTCAAAAGCATGCAACACATTCCTGAACTCAGGTTCCAACTTTATTAGGAAGGCCTTTTCTTGCCTAATTCTTCTTTGCGAGTTTCACCTTTAGGGAACGCAAACCCAAAGTCCCCAGTTACTATTTTTAATTCAGGCTCACAGTTTCATCATCGGTAATGCTCATCTTTAATCTTATTATTGTCAGTAACAGTGATGGCACTGTGTGCACATGCACACATGCAGACACATCTAAAAAGCAGAATTTTATTCTCATAGTTCAGTTACTCCTTTAGAGGATAAACTTGTTTTCCTAACCTTATTATTTGCAAGGTCACCCTTTAACTAGGTTTTAGCAATTCATGTTTTATACAGAGCAACACAATGCTTTTTATTTTTTTAAAGATTTATTTATTTATACAAACACTGGGGTACAGGCCAGAGGTGCGGGAGGGTGATAGAATTCATCAGAGACAGAGCAGGGAGCAGAACAGGCAGAAGGGCCAAAATACACCGCTGAGGGGAGCAAAGGGCGAGGCAGGAGAGGTCTGCCACGCCATGTGGGAATCTCCCTGGCTGGCCGGGAATCGAACTGGCTCTACAGAGGCTGCGGACAGCTTCACAGCACTGAGCTCAAACCGCTGCGCCACCGGGAAGGCTTTTTATTTCCTCACCTGCACAGAATTTCAAATCGTGCCCCATAGGCTCACTGCAAATAGGACTTTTTTGTTTTGTTTTAATATTTCTCATTGTTTTTATTTTTTACATCATTGTTCATTTTTAAACAATATTTGCTTCCCTCCATCCCCTCAGTTGTAGACCCCAGAGAGATTCCTTCACCAATGCACCCGTGCACCATCACCTCAGTCCCATGTGCTCATCCCTCCCTCCCTCTGATCCCTCTCCCTCCTCCCCTGCAGTATGTCTCTGGTTTATAATTGTCAGTCATTGCTTTGTTGTGTTTTGTACTGTTATTATTTTTTTACACTGATGTCTTATTGGATTTCCTTATATTCCTGCTATAAGTGAAACCTTCCGATATTTTTCTTTTTCCTTCTGGCTTATTTCACTGAGCATAATTCCATCTAGCTCCATCCACATTGCTGCGAATGGCATGAGTTTATCTTTTTTGATTGCTGAATATTTTTCTATTGTGTATATATACCACATCCTCTAGATCCAGTCATCTATTTTTGGGCATTTGGGTTGTTTCCAGGTTTTACCTATTGTAAATAGTGCTGCAATAAACATAGGGGTATAGGTGGTGTTTTGAATCAATGTTTTTTTCTCCTTTGGGTAAATCCCTAGGAGTGGAATTGCCAGGTCCAGGTCCTATGGTAGGTCTATTTTTAGTAGACTGAGGAACCTCCAGATAGCTTTCCATAGTGGTTGGACCAGTTTGCACTCCCTCTAGCAATGCAGGAGAGTTCCTTTTTTACCACATCCTTGCCAACAATTGTTCTTGCTTGTTTTTTTGATATGTGCCATTCTTACTGGTGTAAGGTAGCATACATCACAATATCTTTAAAGACTCATCACCCAAAGCAAAGAAAGTCAAGGAAAAGATAAACACCTGGGATTACATCAAACTGAAAAGCTTCTGCACAGCAAAATAGACATTAACCAAAACAGAGAGACACCCCACTGATAGGGAAAAAATCTTTGCACTCCAGTCAACTGGTAAGGGACTGATCACAAAGATATACAAAGAACTCACAAGACTCAACAAAAACAAAATAAACAATCCAGTCAAGAAATGGGCAGAAGAACTTAAAAGACATTTCTCCAAAGAGGAAATGCAAATGGCCAACAGGCATATGAAAAAATGTTCAACATCCCTTATAATCAGGGAAATGCAAATCAAATAAGACTTAAGTGGTGATTCATTTATCTGCTAATTGTCAGGGCCATAACCCCACAAATCACTAGAGCTTTGAATGTATTTCTTTTAAAGATTTATTTAAGCATTTTAGAAAAATTGGCAATCTTCTCTCTAGCATCCTTGGACTGAAAAGGGCTTTTCTATATTTCTAGTAATATATGTGAAGTGAAATAATTGGAGGGGATTCTGAGGAATGTGGATCTGAGAGTTAAGTTTGGGAAAGAGGATCTTTTTTATTGAAAGCTTGTGATTTCCATTTAACTTTACAACTTTTGATTCCCCAAAAAAACTTTACAACTTTTGATTTCCCAAAACAAGCAGAAGTATGAATGAGACTTCTTTAGTTCTATAACTGAGAATGGTGTGTGCCCAAATCTGACTGGGAATTCTTCAGTAAATATGAATGAGAACACAAAGAATATGAATACTTAACATGTAATGACTGCAGAAGCCACAGTGTAGGAAACTCAGAGAACAGAAACTTCCTGAACCTCAAACACTATAAATTAATTGACAGAAACAAAAATTTATTGATGTTTTGCTATTTCTTTTATTTTTGTTCCTGGAACTTCTATTAAGTTGTATTAATCTACTGAGAGTAGGAAGTAATATATGCTCTGATCAGCAAAATGTTTTTTTTTTTCTCTTTTTTGTAGTTCTTTCTCCCTTCCCTATACTATTTATTTTAAAAAAAATCAAACTTTTGGAAAAGTTGAGGAAATAATACAATCAATAGCTGTTCTACATCTAAAAAATCCCCTTGCCCACTGCCACTTTGGATCAATCATTTGACAATAAGTTGCAGACATTGTGATCCTTCAACCCTAAATATTTCAGCAACTATAGCCTAAGTAAAACATTTTCTTATGTAAAAACTTTATAATTATCACATGCATGAGAACTGACACACCGCCATTTATCAAAAATGCGCCATTTATCAAATGACACAACGCCATTAAATGACACGCCATTTATTAAAAATGCAATTCAGTTCATATGCAAGTTTCCACATGTGCTTCAGAATTATCCTTTATTCTCCCCCCCCCCCACTCCAGGATACAAAGTTCACACATTGCATTTGGTTGTCATGTCTCTTTGTTTTCATTTCTTTCTTTCTTTCATGTTGCATCGGACACCACCACACTGACAAATGGGAGTCATGGAGCAGGCTACATAATGCAGGATGCTACTGAAGAGCAAGATCCTGGCCCTTTTATTGACACACATAATTGGTTGTAAGGAGATTAAGGAAAGGGGAGGGGTATAGAAGATTAGGGATTGTGAGTCTGCCCTCCAGGCACTTCATATCTACTTGATGACACACCTTAATCCTCCCCCATGGTTCTACTCTTATCAACAAGGCGCTCCACTGATCAGCTTCTGGGATCCCTTGTCTTACATCAGTCCTCGGCCCCCCCCGGACGTTCTTGCTCAAACCTCTTGATGTATAAATCTGGAGTATGTGTTATGCATCGGTCCTTAGCCCCTGATTGAAGGGTTGGGCTCCTGTTCCTAACTGGCCTGACCACTTTGACCTTGTTTAGGTGACAAAATAGTGGCCAAATAGGCTGCCTAGGAGTAGCAGACCCACACTTTTATTATTTTTTATTGGGTTAATGTTGGTTTAAACACTGTGTATGATTTGGAGGTATAAATTCACTATATTTGTGTATGTGTTTATATATCTTCTTATATATGTCTAATCTTGGACACTCAGGTTGTTTCCATAACTTGGGTAATGTCAATAGAGCAGTCATTGACATAGAAGGGCATAAATTCCTTCCAATTAGTATTTTGCAATTGCTGGATCCTACAGGTCTATTTTTTTTTTTTTAAGATTTATTTATTTATTTATATAAGCACTGGGTACAGTCAGAAGTGCGGGAGGGTGAGAGAATTCACCAGAGCCAGAGTAGGGAGCAGAATAGGTAGACTGATGAAATACACTGCTGAGGGGAGCAGCAGGCACGGCAGGAGAGGTTTGCATGCCATGTGGGACCCTCGCAGGCGGCTGGAGATAGAACCAGTGCTGCAGAGGTTGCAGGCAGCTTTGCAGCCCAAAGCTCAAACACTGAGCCACTGGGGAGGCCCCTTATAGGTCCATTTTTAATATTTGGAGAGAATTCCATATTTCTTTCCATAATGGCTGGACCAGTCTACATTTCCACCAATATGTAATGACATGAGGTTCCTTTTTTTCCACACTATTGCCAAGACTTGTTTTTTTGTTTATTTGTTTTGATGTGGACAATTCTAATATGACTGTCATGTAATATCTCACTGTGGTTTTTATTTGCATTTCCCTGATAAGTGGTGATGTGCATTTTTTCATGTGCCTGTTGGCCATCTGTACATCTTCCTCAGAAAAGTGTCTATTTAACTCTTCCTCCCATGTAATTGAGTCATTTGTTTTCTTTTAGTTGATTAAATTCTTTGCAGATCTTTAATAGCAGCCCATTCCCAGTTGTAGAGTGTGCAAATATTTGCTTCTATTCAACAGGGTATATTTTTGTAATAATAGCTTCTTTTGTTGTGAAGAAGGATTTTAGTTTTATGTATTACCATATATTTTTTTGCCCTTTATGTCATAGGTAACCCCAAAGACATCCATGAAGCCAATGTCATGAAGTATTTTACCTATGTTTTCTTGTATGTATTGTATGGTTTCAGATCTTAAGTCTTTAATTCATTTTGAATGAACTGTTTTATACCATGTGGGTATTTAGTTTCCTAACATAATTTAAGACCCTTTTCCTTTCATCAATGTATCTTTTGGCTCTTTTAACTGTCCATATATGTGTGAGTTTATTTCTGGACTCTCAATTTTATTCCATTCATCTGTGTGTCTATATTTATTCAAATACATATTTTTATTGATTACTGCATCTTTGTAATTTAAAGTATGGGAGTGTGATACTATCATTCTTTTTTTGTCAGGATTGCTTTGGCTACATTGGGTCTTTTGTGGATCCATAAAAATATCAGTAATGTATTTGCTATTAGAAGAACAACATTGAAACTTAAAGATCACATTAAATCTGTATATTGCTTTAGGTAAGATGGTCATTTCAACAATGTTAATTCTTCAAATCCATAAGCATATACTATTTTTCTATTTCTTTGTGTCTTCCATTTGTTTCTAAAATATCTTATAGTTTTCATTGTACTGGTCCTTCACCTCCTTGGATAAGTTTATTCCTAGGCATTTCATTCTTTTTGCTGTTTGTAGAGGGGTCATTTTCTTGATTTCCAGTTCATTGTTTGCATATAATACTATAATTAAATTTTATAGCCTGTCACTTTTCTGTACTGATTTTTTTGTTTCTAATAGTTTTTTAATGGTGTCTACATATATTACTCTCCTACATATATTGCTTTTCTACAAAAAGTGATAGTCTTATTTCTTATTTTCCAAATTGGATTCCTTCTATATTTTTCCCTTGCCTAATTTCTCTTGATATGACTTCCAATATTATGTTGAATATCAATGGTGACATGGAAATCCTTGCATTGTTCCTGCTCTTAGAGGTAAAGTATTCAAATTTCACCATTGAAAATGATGTTAGCTGTAGGTTGGTCATTTATGGCCTTTATTTTATAATAAAGACTGTTTATTGATATGCTGAATTGCATAGATTGATTTGTGAATGGTGACCATTCTGAATCCCTGGAATAAATCTCACTTGGTCATGATGTATGATGTTTTAACTGTATTGTTGAATTCCTTTTCTAAGATTTTGTTGAGGATTTTTGCACCTGTTGTTCATCATGGATATTAGTCTCTAATTTGTGTGTGTGTGTGTATTTGCGTGTCTTTGTGATGTCCTTATCTGCTTTTGGTATAAGAGTAATGGTGGCCTCATGAAATGTATTTGGAAGCATTCTTTCCACTATAAGTTTTTGAAAATTTTGAGAGGGGTAAGTATTAGTTTCTCTCTGAAGGGTGGTAGAAATCACTAGTGAAACCAACCATCTGGTCTTGAACATTTTTGGGAGGAGAACTTTGATAGCTGTTTAAATTTTCATACTTTTAACAATCAGTTCAGGTTTTCTATTTCTTCTTGACTCAATCTGTAAGGCTGTAGCCTTTAAAAATTTGTCCATTTCTTCTAGGTTGTCCAATTTATGGATATAAAGATGTTCACAATAGATTTGTATGATCATATGTATTTTGAAATGTCTATTGTATCTTCTCTTTTGCTTCTGATTCTATTTATTCACCATTTTAACCTTTTTTTCTAACCTTTTTTTGGTTTCATTTTTTTTGTTAAAACCAGAAAATTTTATTTATTTTTTTATTATTATTTTTTTTTATTTTTATATTCCCCATACAATTGTGACCCCCTTATTTTGACCCCAATCCCTCCCCTCCCCACTCCTCACCCCTCATAGAGTGTTACTGGTTCATGGTTGTTTGTTGATTTTGATTTTCACTTTCTTATAGTTATTCTTTTTACTGGTCCCTTATTTAAGTTTTCTAGATTCCTGCTATGAGTGAGACCATCTGGTATTTTTCTTTTTCTTTCTGGCTTATTTCGCTGAGCATGATCCCTTCCAGCGTCATCCATGTTGCTGCAAAGTGCATGTGTTTATCTTTTTTGAATGCTGAGTAATATTCCATGGTTTATATGTACCCCATCTTCTCGATCCAGTCATCTATTTTTGGGCATTTGGGTTGTTTCCAAAGCTTAGCTATTGTAAACACTGCTGCTATGAACATAGGGGTGCAGGTGCTCTTTGGAATTGATGTTTCTGTGTCCTTTGGGTAAATACCTAGGAGTGGAATTGCTGGATCATATGGAAGCTCTATGTTTAGTAGGTCAAGAAACCTCTACACAGATCTCCATAGGGGTTGGACCAGTTTGTATTCCGACCAACAGTGCAGGAGAGTTCCTTTTTCTCCACAACCTCGCCAACATTTGTTGTTGCTAGTTTTTTAATATGTGCCATTCTCACTGGTGTAAGATGGTATCTCATGGTAGTTTTGATTTGCATTTCCCTGATTACAAGTGATGTTGATCATTTTTTCATATGCCTGTTGGCCATTTGTATTTCCTCTTCAGAGAAGTTTCTTTTTAGCTCTTCTGCCCATTTTTTGACTGGATTATTTTCTTTGTTTGTGTTGAGTCTCATCAGCTCTTTGCAGATTTTTGTGATCTGTCATTTATCATTAGTGTTGTGTGCAAAAATGTTCTCCCAGTTGGTGGGGTTTCTCTTTGTTTTGTTATTGTCTCTTTTGCTGTGCAGAAGTTCTTTAATTTGATGTAGTCCCAGCTGTTTATCTTTGCCTTCACTATCACCACTTTGGGTGATGTGTCTGTAAAGATGTCTTTGATGTGCATATCACGTAGTGTTTCACCTATATTTCCTTCTTTGTATTTTATAGTTTCAGGTCTTATGTCTAGTTCTTTAATCCATTTTGAGTTGGTTTTTGTGTATGGTGTGAGGTAGTGGTCAAGCTTCATTCTTTTGCATGTAGTGACCCAGTTTTCCCAGCACCATTTATTGAACAAACTTTCTTTGCTCCAATGCATATTCTTTGCTCCTTTGTCAAAGATTAGTTGACCATAAATCTGTGGGTTTATTTCTGGATTTTCTATTTGATTCCATTGGTCTGTGTGTCTGTTCTTGTTCCAATGCCATGCAGTTTTGATGATTATGGCTTTGTGGTATAGTTTGGAGCCTGGGAGTGTGATGCCTCCATTCCCTTCTTTTTTTTCAGAAAAGCTTTGGCTATTCAGGGTTTTTGGTGATTCCATATGAATTTCATCAATAATTGTTCTATTTCTTTGAAGAATGAGATTGACATTTTTATTGGAATAGCATTGAATCTGTATATTGCTTTTGGTAGGATGGCCATTTTAATAATGTTGATCCTTCCAATCCATGAGCAGGGGATGTCTTTCCATTTCTTTGTGTCTTCTTCTATTTCTTTTAACAGTGTTTTATAGTTTTCTTTGTATAGGTCCTTTACCTCTTTTGTTAGATTTATTCCCAAGTATTTGATTTTATTTTTTGTTTCGATAATAAAAGGGATTTTTTTTTATTTCTTCTTCTTCTTCTTCAGATTTATTGTTTGTGTACAGGAAGGCTACTGACTTTTGCATGTTGAAATTGTATCCTGCCACTTTACTGAACTGATTGATGAGTTGAATTAGTCTTTCTGTGGAGTTTTTGGGGTTCTCTATATATATCATCATATCATCTGCAAATAGTGATAGTTTGACTTCTTCTTTTCCTATTTGGATTCTTTGTATGTCTTTCTCTTGTCTTATTGCTCTGGCTAGGACTTCCAGTATTATATTGAAAAGCAGTGGTGAGAGTGGACATCCTTGTCTTGTTCCAGATCTTAATGGAAATGCTTTCAGCTTTTCACCATTGAGAGTGATACTAGCTGTTAGCTTGTCATAGATGGCCTTTATGATGTTGAGGTATGTTCCTTGTATCCCAAGAATTTCAAGGGCTTTTATCATGAATGGGTGTTGCACTTTGTCAAAACTTTCTCAATATCTATTGATATTATCATATGGTTTTTATATTTCTTTTTGTTGATGTGTTGGATAACATTGATTGATTTTCGGATGTTGAACCATCCTTGTGTCCCTGGCATGAATCCTACTTGGTCATGGTAAATTATCTTATGGTTACATTGTTGGATTCTGATAGCTAAAATTTTATTGAGGATTTTTGCATCAGTGTTCATTAGGGAGACTGGCCTGTAGTTTTCCTTTTTTGTGTTGCCCTTGTTTGGTTTTGGTATTAGTGTAATGTTGGCTTCATAGAACATGTTTGGTATTATCCCTTCCTTCTCAATTTTTTCGAAGAGTTTGTGAAGGATAGGCACTAATTCATCTCTGAATGTTTGGTAGAATTCATTTGTAAATCCATCAGGTCCTGGGCTTTTGTTTTTGGGGAGGTTTTTGATTACCATTTCAATTTCGCTAATTGTAATTGGTCTGTTTAGGTGTTCTATTTCTTCTTTATCTAGCTTTGGGTGATTGTAGAGTTGTAGGAATTTGTCCATCTCCTCTGGATTGTTGAACTTGTTTCTATATAACTGTTCATAGTAGTTACTATTATTCTTTCGATTTCTGCTGTGTCTGCTGTGATTTCTCCTCTTTTCATTTATGATCCTGTTTATTTGTGCTTTCTCCCTTTTTTTCCTTTGTGAGCCTGGCTAGGGGTTTGTCTATTTTATTTATTTTTTCAAAGAACCAGTTCTTGGTTTCATTGATCTTTTGGATTGTTTTTTTAGTTTCAATTTCATTTATTTCTGCTTTGGTATTTATTATATCTTTTCTTCTACTGGTATTGGGGTTTTTTTATTGTTCTTTTTCTAGATCTTTGAGCTTTGAGATTAGGTTGTTTCTTTGAGTTCTTTCTTGTTTCTTGATGTGAGCCTCTATTGCTATATATTTTCCTCTTATTACTGCTTTTGCTGCATCCCATACATTTAGGAAATTGGTGTCCTCCTTATCATTTCATTCAAATAATTTTTTAATTTCTTCTTTGATCTCCTTGTTAGTCCAGTGGTCTTCCAGAAGTGTGGTTTTCAATCTCTATGATGGAGGAGAGTTTCTTGCCTTCTTTTTATGGTTTATTTCTAGTTTGATGCCTTCATGGTCAGAAAAGATGGTTGGTATGATTTCAATCTTGGTACATCTGTTGATGTTTGTCTTGTGTCCCAGTATGTAATCGATCCTGGAGAATGATCCGTGTGCTCTTGAGAAAAATGTATACTCAGATTTTGGGGGGTTTAGTGATCTATAGATGTCTGTTAAGCCCAAGCGCTCTAGATCCTTATTTAGAGCTTTAGTGTCTTTACTTATTTTTTGTCTCATTGATCTATCCATTGTTGATAGTGGTGTGTTGAAGTCTCCCACTACATATGTGTTTTCTCTGATATCTGTTTTCAGAGATGACAATAGTTGTCTGATATATTTTGGTGCTCCTTCGTTTGGTGAATATATGTTAATGAGTGTTATTTCTTCTTGAAGTATTGTCCTCTTGATCATAATGTAGTGACCGTTGGGGTCTCTTTTTATCTTTTTGAGTTTGAATTCTGTTTTATCTGATATAAGTATAGCTGTTCCTGCTTTCTTTTTTGGTCCATTTTCTTGTAGAATTGATTTCCATCTTTTAACTTTGAGTCTACTTTTATCTTTTGTAGCTAAATGTTAATCCAGCCTGTGACTCTGTGTCTTTTTATTGAAGAGTTTAGTCCATTTACATTTAGAGTTAATATTGATATGTTAACATCTGTTTTTGCCATTGTGTTGTCTTTCCTTTGATTTTGTTTATTTATTCTTTTAATAACTTTTTTTTTTTTTTTTGGCCTTCTTTCATTGTTATTCGTCCCTCTGAGGTTCTGGCTTTAGGACTCCTTGTAGTATTTTTTGGAGTGGCGGTTCAGTCATAATGAAATTCCAGAGTTTGTCTGGGAAGGTCCTTATTCTTTTTTCATAGAGGAAGGAGAGCTTTGCGGGATAGAGTATTCTTGGTTGGCATCTGTTTTCTTGGAGTCTGTTGACTATGTCCCTCCACTCTCTCCTTGCCCGTAGTGTTTCTTTGGAGAAGTCTGATGTCAGTCTGATTGGTTTTCCTTTGAATGTTATCTGTTTCTTCCCTCTTGTCAGCTTCATTATTTTTTTCCTTGTCCTGGATTCTTGGGAGCTTTACTATTATGTGTCTTGCTGTATTTTTCCTTTTGTCGTGGAAGTTTGATGTTCTTCTTGCTTCTTGTATATCAATTTTTAGCTCCTTCTTCATGTTTGGGAAGTTCTCTTCAATTATCTCCTTGAATATTTTCTCTGTTCCTACATCTCTCTCCTCTCCTTCTAGGATTCCTATAACTCTTATATTTCCTTTCCTCATGGAGTCAGATAGTTCCCAAAGTCTTTCTTCGGTCTTTTTCCTTCATACTTCTCTTTCCTTTTCTATTTTGATTCTTTTTATTTCTGTGTCTTCAAGAGTACTTATTTGTTCTTCCATTTCATCTATTCTGCTTTCATTGCTTTTCCCAGAGTTCTTTAGCGCCTCCATTAATTCTTTGATCTCCTGCATTTCTTTTACTTCCCTCTTTAGGGACTCAATTTCATTCTTCTGATCGTTGATTATTTTTCCTTTATGACTTCTGTCAGTTTTTTAATCATGGCAATTTTAAATTCTCTTTCTGGAAGGCTCAGAAATTCTTCCAAGTTACTGTAATTGCAGTCTGGGGGGTGGTTTTCTTTTTGTGGTGTGCTTTTTTCCTGAGAAGTTGCTGGGTTGCGTGTGTTTTTTCTACTCCCTACTGTCTGTTTTCTAATTTGCTGTATGCATTGGGACACTGTGTTGCTGGTACTGGCCAGCATCTTGGGTGAACTTCCCAGCTCACCCGTGGCTCCTCCAGGAGCCATCTGCCGGTTTCAATCAGTCTTTACTGAAGAAATGCCCCTGTTCTAAAATGGTGATGTGGGACGCACTCCCTGTGCACCTGGTCTGCCCCGGCAGTGGGTTCCTGCTCTCCCTCTGGGCTCAGACAGCAGGCCAGAAGGGGCCTGGTGTGGGCAAACTTCCCAGCTCACCTCTGGCTCCTCCGGGAGCCCTCTGGCACTTTCAAGCAGTCTTTACTGAAGAAATGTCCCTGTTCTAAAAAATCCTTTTTTGGTTTCTAATTTTTTTTTGATTAAGCTAGAGTTTTATCAATTTTGTCAACTTTTTGAAAAGAGTAATTTCATGGACTCATTGATCTTTTGAAGTTTCTTTTTGATTTATATTTAATTTACGCAAACCCTTACATTACTTTCTCTCTTCTAGTAAATTTTGATTTCATTTTTTCTACTTTTTCTATTTCCTTGAAATTAAGGGTACATTACATGTTTTAACTTTTTCTTGCTTCTTGATATAGGTCTGTATTGCTATTTTATTCCCTCTATGACTATTTTTGCTGTCTCCTATACATTTTGGCTATTCATATCTTCAATTTCTTTCTCTCCAGGTATATTTTCATGTCACCTTTGATTTCCCCAATAACCAAATAGTCATTCAGAGAATGTTGTTTGATCCCCACATATTTGGCATTTTCCCCACTTTCTTTTCATAGGTGATTTCTAGTTTGATACCATTGTGATCAGAGAAGATGTGGTATGATTTCAGTCTTCATGAGTTTATTGTTACTTGTTTTGTGTCCCAACACGTGATCTTTCCTAGAGAATGTTCCAAGTGCACTTGAGATTGTATACTCAGGGTTTTGGGGGCTGTAGTGCCCTATTATTTTCTATTATTCTATCTGATATAATTCTTCATGAATATTATTGCCTCCTTGTTGAGATTTTCTGTTTGATTGGTGTGTCCATTCTTGTTAGTGGGGTTTTGAAGTCCCTGCTTCTTGGTTGTGCTGTCAAAGTCTCTTTTTTGGTTTGTTTAAATTTTACTTAAGTGTTTTTTTTTTTTGGCTCTTAATTTGGAGTATTTTGATGAGTGCTATAACTTCCTGATGTATTGATCTCTTAATCATTACTCTTTGATATTCCTTGATAATCATTAATCAACCTTAATTATTTCTCTCTCTTGATAGCTTTTTAAACTGGAAGCCTGTTTCATCTAAGTTTGGCTGACACTGCCTTTTTTAGAGTACCATTAGGTACATTAGGACTTGTAGGACTATTTTCCACTGAGCTATATTTATATTTGGAATTCCTCAAAACAATAGAAACTTTGCTTTTTTGGTAATCCAAGAGCCAGTCTATGGTTTTTGGTAAAAGAGTTCAGTCCATTTACATTAAGGGTTATTATTGATAGGCTGATATATTTTATCTTTAAATTCCTATTTTTAGCTATTTCCTTGCTCAATTAATTTGTGGAATTCCCTTTCTTTGATTTAAGATAGTAGAACTCCTTTCAACATTTCTTATAGAAAAGGTCTAGTGTTGTCAAACTTCTTCAGTTTTTGTCTTGGAAGACATTATTTCTCCACTATGTCTGAAAGAGAGTCTTGTAGGATATAGTATTCTTGACTGAAGCTTTTTATCTTTTAATATTTGAAATCCCCCCCTTTTTTTGTCCTAAAGTCTTCACAGTTTTACTTTTAGGTGTCCTCGTGTAGGTTTCAATGCATTTAGATAACTATGTTCTTTTAGCTTCAAGGACTTAAACATTTAGCTCTTTCCTCATGTTTGGGGAATTTTCCTCATTATATCTTCAAATAAGTGCACTGTTTCCCTTTTGTGATACCCATTTACACTTACGTCTTTCCAAATGTAGTTCAGTAGTTCTCAAAGTGATTTTTTTTTAAACTTTGATTTTTCTCTCTTCTTCTACCTGCGCCTTTGATGAATTAGCAGCTTCAAGTTCACTGATTCAGTCCTCCATTAGTTCTAGTCTTCTTCCATTATTTTCCCTATAATTTTAAAATCTCATCTAGCAAGCTTTCTATACCCTGAATCTGTTATTTTCTAAAGTTTCAATTTCTATTTTCTTTTTATTAATTATTCATCTATTTCTCAGGTCACATTTGGTTTTCTGAATTTTGATCTCTTCGCTTAGCTTTTATTAGGTCCCTAATACCACTATGACTTGCCTTTCTGATTTTTTCCAATTTATTTGATTTCCTTTATTATTGGCAATTTTGATCTATCTAATAGGAACATAAAATCTTTCATGTCTTCGTAGTTGGATTCTAAAGAGTTGTTCTCTCCTTGTAATGTCATAGTGTCTTCACATCTCAAGGTACCCTCTATTTTATATTTTATTTTGCCTGTTCATTTTGCTGCTAAATTTCCCTTTGTAAAAAATTTTGTAGCAGTTAATTAGAGAGTTGAACTACTTTTGCTTTCCCAAAAGGTGATGTTACTGAGAATTGTTCTTCAGTTGCTGTCATAATGTGGAAGAGGGATTTTGAGGGATGTAGCCACTGGTACAAATGTGCTGGGCTTTGAGTCTGTGGCACCACTAAGATACCTACTCTCTGGAGTTCCACACCTAGTTACTTCAGTCTGCTGCTGTCAGTGTGCTTCACAAGGGAGGTCAGTACCAAGGCCAAGCTTTGAGACAGGGAAAATACATTACAATTCACTGTCTTTGTTCCTTTTACTGGGCACCCATATTTTTCCCCTCAGTCAATGTTACATGTATCCACACTGTTTTTTAATCCCTCTCCAGGGTCCCTGACCAATCTGGAAGCTTTATGGTCAGTGTCACTAAGTTCTGATTACAGTCTCCTAGTGCTTCTCCATATCCCTCTTCTTGTTCAGTGGAACATAATTTTCTACTCTTTGCTCTTTTCTGTCACTACCTGTGTTTATCTCCAATATCCAAGAGGTATTCCAGTTTTTACCTAAGTTATGGGACTCTCTGGTGTATAATCCCTCTGGTTAACTGTTAAACAGTGCTATCAAAATGAAGCAAAGAGTCTCTTTTGCAACCATCTTGGTCCTATCTCTCCCACAGTAGGTTTACTAGAATTTGAAAAGAATATTCCAGCAAAGAAGGTATGGTTATAGTCAAATGCTAAGGACATCAATAAATCAGGAATTACTTTAATAACTTACTATTAAGAAATTCCTGGCAAATGTTCATACATATAGGAATGAAAAAAGAAATATAATTACTGAAACCTTAGAAAGGAACAAAACTTGGGAATAGTCCTCTAAAACAAATAGCACACCTGAGTATAACTGATTGGTATAAAATGGAAACAAAAAAAACTAATTTATTTTGGTACCTTGAATTAATATGAAGCATTGGAGAGTTGATTGCAATAATGTGATTTCAAGTTTTTATACTATTAACTCATTTTCAATAACTTAAGAATTTCAGGAAATATTAGAATTCATCACTTACTTTCTGCACTTTGTGGTTCTTACCTTGAATCAAGGCTGCTTCCAATAAAATTAGATAAAATATAGGGCCTCCCTGGTGGTACTAGGGGTTAAGCACAGCACTGTGAAGCAATCTGTAGCCTTTGCAGCACGAGTTTGATCCCCAGCCAGGGAGCTACCCACATGGCACAGCAGACCTCTCCTGACTCACCCGCTGCTCCCCTCAGCAGTGTATTTCAGTAGATCTGCCTGTTCTGATCCCCACTCTGTCTCTGGTGAATCCTCCCACTCCCACACCTCTGTCCTGTACGCCTCTTCTCATATGCATAAATAAATCTTTAAAAAATAAAATAAAATAAATAACATTAGATAAAATATAAACTCTTAATTATGTAATTTTCTTCAAAATTATTATAAACACATTATTTCTTAACTGCCAGAAATCAGTAAGTCCAATGGATATAATACATAAGTAACTGAACTTATTTATAATAAATAAAAATAAAAGTAATCTTCCTTTTATGTTCAATTAAATTTTTAAGTTGTTGTGATCAATCCCATGATGAAATTTCAAGACCCAGCAATATACTTTATTTGCTGTTTTGTTTTTTAACATGTTTATCATGGTATTAAAGGATTAAAATATTAATGTAGGAATAGTAACCATATTATTTTTCAGTCCTAAAACCAATAACCATTGTACTAGGGATAGTAAATAAATGATGTATGTGATCTGCCTATTTTTTTTTTTATTAGCTGTAGACTACACTGAGAAAGATTCCCACATTCCCACATCCAGTGAACTCTCACATTCTAGAAGTCAATTTAAGATTCACATTAGGAAACTTTTGTTCTCTAAATGCATTTAAAATGAAATACAACCATACACCAAGAATGGTCACATTAAAAAAGAAGGAGAAGGGGGCCTCCCTGGTGGTGCAAGGGGTAAAGATGCAACCTATGAAGTTGTTTGCAGCCACTGCAACACCAGTTCGATCCCCGGCCAGGAGCTACCCACATGGCGCAGCAGATCTCTCCTGTCTTGCCTGCTGCTCCCTTCAGCAGTGTATTTCAGTCAGTGTGCCTGTTTGCTCCCCACTCTGTCTCTGGTGACTGCTCTCACCCACTACACCTCTGGCCTGTACCCCAGTTCTTGCATGCATAAATAAATACATCTTAAAAAAAAAAAGGACAAGGGCAAGGAGAAGAAAGAGAAGGAGAAGCAGGTGAAGGAGAAAAGAAGAAGGAGGGCGAGGAATAGGAGGAAGAAGAAACAAAAAGTGTTGATGATAAAAAGAAACTCTCATATGCTGTTGATAGCAATGTAGACTGGTCCAGATCCCATGGAAAATTGTATGAAGAGTTCTCTAAATATTAAATATAGATCTGCCATAGGACCCTGTTTTTGTGCTCCTAGATATCAACTTGAGGAATGTAAAAATACTAATTGAAGGAATATATGCCCTTTTTTGTGAACTGCAGCACTTTTAACAATAGCCAAGTTATGGAAACAGCCTGAGTGCCCAAGGACAGATGAGTGCATTAGAAAGATGTGACACATGTATTCAATGGCATACTATCCAACGATATAAAAAAAGAGATATTATCTTGCTATTTGCAACAATGTGGATGAAACTGGATGGGATTATGGTAAGCAAAATAAGTTAGAAGGATAATGACAGAAACTGTATCATTTCATTCATATGTGAACCATAAAGAAATAAAACAAAAGAATGGACAAAATCAAATCAAAAAGAATCTTAGAAACTGATCAGAGAGGTTGGGTGAAGTGTGTGAAGCAATGGGTGAAGGGACTGTGGTGGAGGATTAGGTGCGTTTGTGATAGGTGTGGTGTGGTAACATACCTTTAAAGAGGTGTCAACCTCTGCCCCTAAATCACATACAGTGTTGTAAACCAAACCTCAATAAAAAAATAATACAATTAAAAAAAACAGACAACTGGATCAAGAAGATGTGATACATATACACAATGGAATATTACTCATCAATCAAAAAAGATAAACTCATGCAGTTTGCAGCAATGTGGATGGAGCTGGAAGGGATCAAGCTCAGCAAAATAAGCCAGAAAGAAAAAGAAAAATACCAGATGGTCTCACTCATAGCAGGAATTTAGAAAACCTAAATAAGGGCCTCTCCAGTGGTGCAGCAGGTTGAGCACAGTGCTGTGAAGCTGTCTGCAGCTTCTGCAGTGCCGGTTCGATTCCCGGCCAGCCAGGGAGAGACCCACATGGTGGGGCAGACCTCTCCTGTCTGGCCCACTGCTCCCCTCAGCAGTGTATTTCATCATTCTGCCTGTTCTGTTCCCTGCTCTGTCTCTGGTGAATCCTCTCACCCCTCCACTTCTTGTCCCTGTACCCCAGTTTTTATATAAAAATAAATAAATCTTAAAAAAAAAAAAAAAGAGAAAACCTAAATAAGGGACCAGGAAAAAGACTAATTATAATAAAGTAAATATCAAAACCAATAAGTAACTATAAAACAGAGACACACTATAGGGGGTGGGGAGGAGAGAGTAGGATCAAAATAGGGGGTGGGGGGAATTGTATGGGGACTAAAACCAAGATGAAAATGCATACATTGTGCAAAAATGAAAAATGATGTAAAAATATATAAAATTTTAAAAATAATAAATTTTAAAAATAAAATAAAATTTATGTAAATTGAATCACAAAAAAATCAATTTCTTGCGCAAAATGAAATCTGCATTCATCATTGATAATCTGGAGCAGTATTTTTGTAATGTGTGCCCACAGCTGACTTGTGGAACATGGCACCAGATAAGGATAAAAGGTAGGAACAGATTCTGCTCTTCAGAGTGAAAGTGAGAGATGTTTTAGAACTAGGGGATAACTTAATGGCAGCAGAGTAAGCAGAGAAAAGTTTAGAATCATTGATACAAAGACTGACACAAATAGAGAGTTGCTTAACTGCCTCAGTATAAAATAGTTTGGATTCATGACTGCATAAATATAAGTTCATTGTAATTTTACTTCCTATACTTATTCTTAAACTGTTGAATTCATTCACAATTGTTCTTTTGTCTTTTTCTTTTATTTAAAGATTTATTTATTTATACAAGAACTGGGTTACAGGCCAGAGACGTGGGAGGGTGAGAGAATTCACCAGAGAGAGAGAGCAGGGAGCAGAACAGGCAGATGAACCAAAAACACTGCTGAAGGGAGCAGCGGGTGAGGCAGGAGAGGTCTGTCGTGTCAGGTGGGTATCTCCCTGGCGAGCCCGGAATCAAACCAGTGTGCAGAGGCGGCAGACAGCTTCACAGTGCTGCGTTCAACCCACTGCGCCATTGAGGAGGCCTGTTCTTATATCTTTATTAGAATGCCACTAGAACAGAATATGCATCGTCTTTTCTACTAAAATTAACACAACAATACTGAATTCCCAATATGTGTTAAGCATGGTGCCAATCACTAGAAAGATACAAATAAATAAAAAGAGATTGTTATAATCCAGAAACTTGTGCTCCACCCCAGATTCTTAGCCGGAGTAAGCCTTAAACTACCTTTGCTGAGAGAGGAAAAAGCTGGTTCCTTAGGAGGTAATGGGGATATGCGGTCACCAAAAGAAAGGAGCACAAGTGCTAAGGGACAAGAAAACAAAGTTTCCACTGTACCAGGTATGATTTCTTATACCTAGGAGTTTGCTAAAACACTTAAAGGGCAAGCTTTTACATTTCACAATTCTAATTATGTTGTTCTTTATGATTATTCCACCCAAGCTTTTAGAAATCTTTTTTTATATCCAAGCCTTGTCTCAGCAGTGTTTTTTTTTTTTAAAGATTTATTTATTCATGCATATAAGAATTGCGGTACAGGCCAGATGTGCAGGAGGGTGAGAGGATTCGCCAGAGACAGAGCGGAGAACAGGCAGACTGAGGAAATACACTGCTGAGGGGAGCAGCGGGCACGACAGGAGAGGTCTGCCATGCCATGAGGGATTCTCGCCAGCCAGCCGGGATCGAACCCAGCTGCAGAGGCTGCAGACAACTTCACAGTGTGGCGCTCAACCCGCTGCACCACCAGGAAGGCCCTCAGCAGTGTTTTTTTTTTAAAAAAGATTTATTTATTTATGCATACAAGAGCTGGGGTACAGACCAGAGGTGTGGGGGGTGAAAGTATTGACTGGAGGCAGAATGGAGAACAGAACAAGCAGATTGACCAAAGTACACTCTGAAGGGAGCAGTGGGCGAGTCAGGAGAGGTCTGCTGTGCCATGTGGGTTGTTTCCTGGCCGGCCGGGGGATCGAACTCATGCTGCAGAGACTGCCGATAGCTTCATAGGTTGCTTCTTAACCCCTTGCGACACCAGGGAGGCCCTCAGCAGTGATTTTAAGTACCAACTCCACAAGCAATAACAGACCATCAAACTTCCTTGTAAACCCACACAGAGATGGTAGATGTAATCAGCAAAAGATGCTATAGAGAAAACAAGATCAGGAAAAGAAAAGGGTAATAACTTGAATAAATTATATATAAGTGTAACAGGGTGGTCCCCAGGAAAGGGGGAGGTTCCAGGTTCCCTGCCCCACCCAAGGAAGGGTGGAGCTGAGCAGGAAGAGGAGGAGCTGCAAGAAGAGACTGAGGAAGGAAGCAGGATGGAGCCAGGAGACCTGGAGGAGGCACATGGAGCCTAGAGACACGTGAAGAAACTGCGCTTGTCTTTTGGTCGTAGACTGGGTGACACAGTGTGGGTGAGACCCGTGGGGAGGTGACCATGGCAGCTTTTATCTTGATGTTGATTTTGCTCTTTTCCTTCCGGGCTTGTCTGGTTGTTTGTGACCCTTTTCTGTGGGTCCCCACTGGAAGATGCTTTAGACTTTTAGCAGGCTTTGGGGCTTTGCTCTGCGCCATTCCCATATGGATGGACTTTTACCCACGAGGGGATGGGTAACTTTGGGTGCTTCATTTAGAAACTAGACTCTTTGCCTCACCTGTATTGTTTCCTAGTTTTTATTAAAGTTCTTCCCATTAAAGTCTCCTATGTTTTGTGTTGATGCGGCGGATGGCAGAACCCATGTAGAATGGGCAGGTTTGCGGGGTTTGGGCTGCCCCTCTCCCTGTCCTATAACAGATTTGGCGTCCAACGTAATTTAGGACAGAGCCATCCGTGGTTAGTCAGCCCCATGGGGAAATTGGGCTTCCCTGTGGCGCTGGCTACCATAAGCGCTTTTAACATTTTTCCCTGTGATTTTGATATATATACTATCTTGTTTTAGCCAATACTCCAAATTTTTTCTTTTGGCTTGGATAATGGACTATTTTCAAGTAATGAAAAACTGTCATACTGAACATTCATGGACAATGCTGCTTACTAATTGTTGCTTCTCTTACACACATTGTGACCCTGAAAAAAAGACTGTCTCCTAACATTACACCATGACATCTGTGCCACCATAGATATGGTGGAATAAAAATTAAAAGGGGGGATTGTAACAGGGTGGTCCCCAGGAAAGGGGGAGGTTCCAGGTTCCCTGCCCCACCCAAGGAAGGGTGGAGCTGAGCAGGAAGAGGAGGAGCTGCAAGAAGAGACTGAGGAAGGAAGCAGGATGGAGCCAGGAGACCTGGAGGAGGCACATGGAGCCTAGAGACACGTGAAGAAACTGCGCTTGTCTTTTGGTCGTAGACTGGGTGACACAGTGTGGGTGAGACCCGTGGGGAGGTGACCATGGCAGCTTTTATCTTGATGTTGATTTTGCTCTTTTCCTTCCGGGCTTGTCTGGTTGTTTGTGACCCTTTTCTGTGGGTCCCCACTGGAAGATGCTTTAGACTTTTAGCAGGCTTTGGGGCTTTGCTCTGCGCCATTCCCATATGGATGGACTTTTACCCACGAGGGGATGGGTAACTTTGGGTGCTTCATTTAGAAACTAGACTCTTTGCCTCACCTGTATTGTTTCCTAGTTTTTATTAAAGTTCTTCCCATTAAAGTCTCCTATGTTTTGTGTTGATGCGGCGGATGGCAGAACCCATGTAGAATGGGCAGGTTTGCGGGGTTTGGGCTGCCCCTCTCCCTGTCCTATAACATAAGTTCTATTAAGAAATATGGCATTTCTTTGTAGGTAAGAAAATGTTGTAGTCCCTGAGGAGAGATTACTGCCCTAAGCATTCTCGAAGACATAAAAAAATTGCAAATGTTTCATGGTCCTTTCCTTTTCAGCAACAAAACTTAAGTTCTATTGGTTTGAAATGTAGGGCTGCTTTGTCTTTTGTGTACTCAAAACTGTTCTTTATTAGCAATCCATTATTTTCTAAAGATCTGTACTTTCCATTTAAGATCTATAGGAAAATAAATAATACAGGTTCCAAATATCTTTTTTATAAAAGAATGTTCAAAAGTTTGATCATATGCAGGCCTGTTTGTTATGATATAGAAAACCTTGGATTGCATCACTTTTATCTAAACATGTTTCTCCTGTCTCTCAGTTTGTATGAAAAAATTAAGATTGGTTTTCTTGGTTGGTTTCCTGTTTTGTTTTTCTTAAAGCTCAATGACAACCAGTTGTTCCTGAGGCACTGTTCTGCTGAGTCTTTTTCTTATCTATCTGCTAGAGAAAAAAAAAAAAAAAAGATGTAAGGATGTTTGTTTTTATAATAATTAGGAAGGAATTCTATTTTCTTATAGTCTCACAGATAACAGGATATACACCCATTGGTCACAATCTTAATCACTGAGCTTTACATTCCTTAAAAGCTCTATTATCTTAACTACCATTCTTTTAAAAGATGGTTAGCTGTAGAAACCTCAGGAAATGCACAGGAAATAACTCCCTGAGAAAATGTTAGTTGGGGGAATGGGGTCATATAACAAAGTGTTGTAAAGTATAACTAAAACTACACCCAAACACTATTATTTAACATCTCAAACTCTCTAGATTTTGGCATTACATATTTGTGAAGAAATAACTGTCACTGTTCTAAAACATTCTATGTTTTAGAAATATAATTGCCTAATTAGGCAAAGAGCTAAGACATCCAGTTAATTGCTGAGTTTTCATGGTGAGGGGAAGTAGATAGTTGAATCAATTATGCAGGTAATAATCTTGCTACTGAGAGATTCTGTGTTTAAAGATTCCAGAGTGATTGGCCACAGAGATTGCCTGTAATCCACTACACATTATTATTTTGAATATCCATTAGATTTGCAAGTTTGCAAACACATGGAATTGTGGAGACAGAGCCTCTGACCCTTTTTTTTTTTTTGGTTGATCTTTTTGGCTAATGTTTGTACTGGAAAAAGCCAAAGTAAATATGAAACATTCTACCTGATTAGTCAAAACTAACCCAGACGTAGATTCCATATCATACAGGGCTGGGTTTTTCAATTTTTGCTACTGGGACAGCTTGTGTGAACTGGGTGAGATTTTATCTTTATTAAGACTTAGTTCTCTATTTGTGAGATGACAGTAATAGTATCTTATCCCTTGTTTAAAGACACACATTTAATTTTATATTTTAAGATTACTAAATTTTAAATGAATTGTTTAATTGATGGGTGAAATTAATGTAATGTTCTTATTTTTACTAATAAGCAACTACTTTTGGAGCAACTCAAGAAAAAAGTTTACCAGATATAGGTCAACTATCTGCTTCCTTTCATCACTTCTTTTCTACCTTCTTTAGAAGTCTTCTACTCTTCCACTTTTTGCCCCCCCCCACTTCTTTTACTTTATTTGAAATTTTCCAACCTTGATCTAACTCTGCCTTTCTCATTTCTTTTTGTAAATGAACTGTTTTCAGGTAATGGCAAGTAATATGGTTGTGATTATCTTGATATGAAGGGGGTTGGAAATATATATCATTACTGAGGAAAAGGAAATAATATAATAAAAAGATTCTCTCCATAATTTTTATTATGTATTTTAAAAAATCTTTATTTTCCTTTCACATCTAATAGTTTTTTTTAGCTGCTTCCTATTAATGTGACTATATACACCAGAGAAACTCAGGATGTGATTCACCAGGGATAGACAAAAGTAAATAATACAAATAATTGACAATAACTATATATATGCAAATATGTATATTTTTTATAAAGTCTATAAAAATACATAGTACAATTTTTTTATTAGAAACATTTTGTTGGAAGTAAAAGAAAACCAAATAAAACCAAATTAGGTAAACAAAGCATTCAAAATCAGTGGTGGGAATAGGGAAAATTGGCTGGTACAAAGTCAATCCACAGAGAATTTCCAAATCTTTCTGACTCTGGGTTTTTGCTAAACAGCTGAATGCTCTAATGTGTTATGTTGAGACAGGATGAAAGATACATTCTATTGTTAATATTCAAAAATCCTAAGAAATGGTTCTGCTTGGACTTTACCTAAAAAATGGGCCATTCACTCATTTCCACTTTGTAATTTATCAAATGATTTTACTCAGAATTAACTGAGTGCAAATGAACACAACACTATGTTGACATGACTTTTTTGATCTTTAATCATGCAAATTTGTATTTACAGTATAATTAATTCTATTCCATATGCAAATCTATTTACTTTGAAGAAAATGAAGTATTTCAGAAATGTTACTCTCTGTTTCAATGTATATTTCTGTATCTTCAAGTTCGGGACTAGGGATTATCTCTTATATTGCTTTAATTTCCATACTTAAAGAAAAATAAAGATATTTGGTAAATATAACACTAAACTCAGGCAATATAAGTACAATTTTTTATATAATTCTTTTTAATTATTTTGGAATTGAATCAGAGTAGTTAATTTTATAGTTGTTCTGTATGATTTCTAAAGTAATTAGGAATAAAGAAACAAATACTCAAAATTTTTATGAAGATCTAATCAGAAAACTAATGACTAAAACCAAAAAAAGTTTACTCCACAAGAAACTGCCTATTAACAAAACTCATTTGTGATTCTGCTCATCTTAGTTATTACCATGGCAAATTGAAAGGTTTTGTGTACATATAGAGTATATCTTCTCTTCATATGAAATTTGTTTTTTTAAAGATTTGTTTATTTTTGCATATAAGAACTGGGGTACAGGCCAGAGGTTTGGGGGTTGAGAGGGTTCACCAGAGATAGAGTGGAGAACAAAACAGGCAGACTGACTGAAATACACTGCTGAGGGGAGCAGCAGGCAAGTCAGGAGAGGTCTGCTGCACCATGTGGATAGTTCCCTGGCCTGCTGAGGATCGAACTCATGCTGTAGAGGTTGCAGATAGCTTCATAGGTTGTGTCTTAACCCCATGCGCCACCACGGAGGCCTTCTTCATATGTAATTTGAATAGTAATTTCTGTTAACCAATTCTAAATATGAAATCATTAACCAATGTGAGAGACGTATTAATATGTTGGTGAGAAGCAGGCTGAAAAGGTGGAATTGGGGTAAGAGGGACTACCTAGCTCTAGCAGAGGATGAGAGCTTTAGATTTTAATTAATCATAGTAACTATATAGTCTCAAGAACTGATACAAATTTCTTATCCCAGCAGTAGGCACATTACAAAACTATACTCACTGACACTAGCTATTAAGCAAAGTTGTTTTACTTTGTTCCACCAAGCACATTTCACATTTTACTCTAAAGACAAATAACTGAACTAACATCTTGGCTGAAAGCTAAATGGTCATTTAAGGAAAATGGGGAGAAATGTGAATGTGAGGGAAACTATTTGCCCAGTCTTCTAGAAGGAAGGAAACAGATTGGCATAGGGTGTTTATTTAAATTACTAAATTACCTTCACAGTGACTTAAAGTCAGGGAGGTACTTATTTGCAAAGCTGTAATAGAATGTCTTTAGTAGGAAATATTAAATAAGGGAAAAACCACTTCAGGAACTTGGGTGGAATTTTGAACTATGAACATTAAACAATCAGCTAGAAAATAATATAGCATTATTTCATTGATATAGATTGTGCTATAAATAAGCAGAAAAATGGGAGGAAGCATTATACTCCATTGTTTGCTTACTAAATTTTCCTAACAAGGAAGAAAATAAAATCGGGGAACACAAGAACTAACTTTAAAAACAGAGCAATAAAGGTATTTTGAAATATCTTTTAAAAATCTAATCTTTAACAATAAACATCCATCAAAACTGGGAAGGGGCCTAATAGGAAGAAACCAAGGCATTTTTTCCCCCTGAGCTTTTTCAGTCTTTCAGTGCTATGGAATTAGAACAACAAGCTGAAATGATTTATGAAATAAAAAAAAAAATTCCTGCCCACCCAGTTCACAATCATGTGTAATAACTACTGTGTTCTGCTATTTGCCATAATATTTAGGTCAGATGGAGCCAGAAAATCCCACTACACACAGAAGAGTCATAAAAAGAAACAGATTTCCTTACATCTCTCTCATGTGTTTGTACATGGACACACAGGAAAATAATATATGCATATTTTTGCACACATCAGTAATTTCCCTTATCCTTTTGCTTTCCCTTTTCTCAAAAAAATTAATACAGTTGTACTGTGGAAGGAATGCCTATATAAATTTCTCACCTCCTGTGTCCACTTCCACCCTTAACCTTCCTTCCTATCTGAAAGACTCCGGAAAGTCTTACTGAATCACTTATCCTTTAACTACTTATCTGACTAGGATACTCAAAGTGCTTTTATTAAATGACCTTGTATTACCTTATATATTATTTTCTTTGTATTAATAATTAGATTTGTTAGATATGTGGCTAATTAGAAGAATATAGTCTGATATGAAACTAAATGGTGTATTTGTGCTGTTATGTGGAGCTTAAGGAAAACATTCAAGAGAAACTGCACAATAATTGACAGATAATGACCATTGGCAAGTCCCTCAACAACACATATTTAATGCAAAACAATGTGAGCTGTTGTGGAAAAATCAATTAAATAGAAGTCAGGCCAATTTCCCTTTAAGGACCCTATATTTATGTTGGTAAGTTGCATACATAATAAAATTAGAGACACACATAGGACCATTTACAATCAAATCCTCCAGTACTTCAAGGAAATGAAGAGACTGTCGGGAAGTGGGAGAGTTGGGTAAAAATCATTGGAAATGGTGAGATTTAACATGAGTTTAAATATAGATTTGGATAATGAGACTTTGCATGTCACGTGTGAGTCTTGCCACAATGGTCTACCTAGAAGTGATAATTAAGTCTAACTTTAGTCTTCTTAATTATATTTTCCCATGTCCTCTGGACGCATGAGCATGTAAGAAAATTTGAGAAACAACCAAGCTTGGTTAAGTCTGAATGAAGCAAGCTGTTTTTTTAAGAGGTATGATAATCGAGCAAAGGGGTGTTGTTAATTTTACCTCTGCCATGATCTCATTCTGTGTGTGTGGTTTTGGTTTTTGTTTTTGGAAGCCACTCAAAACAATCTGTGCCTCAATTTCTTAAAGGTACAGATTTTGTTAAAATCAATGATTTTTAGATGATAAATGAGTGGAAAGCTTCATAGTGGTAGATATTAAAACTTCTGGCAGGGGGAAACTTTCTAATTATTTCCACAGGAGAATGTTCAATGGCATTCTAAACATCTTTTAGTCACAAGCCTCACCCTCTCCTTCCTTGCTCAACATAGGAAGATTATTATTAAAAAAGGGTTGTACAAATGTGGGTGAGGTGGGGTGTAGAGTTACATGAATTTGGGAATCATCATTCTAAAACATTATGATGTTTTGATCTCTGTCTACATTAAGCTTGTAATTAACATCAATTTATTAATATGTATTTCTTGATTTTTTCATCTTTTCTGGCTAATCTTATTCTCCAATACATAAGTCGAATAATTAGACTTGGTAAATGGCTCTTAGCTTTTTACTAGTGATAGAGAGAATGAATCAAAAAATGGATCTAATTCTCAGAAACAGAGCATGGATTGTTTATGTTACCCTCTAAAAGATAGTACTAATATTGCTCTGTACAATCATTGGAAGCCTTTCAGTTGACAGTGATAAGAAATATACTCAAGGTAGCATAAGTTCTGAAGAGAAATATTTGAGTCTTTGAGGACCATGTCACTCAAAGTCCAGGGACACTTTTCCTCAAGTGTCAATAGAATACAAGATCTCAGAGAGTTCTATCAACAGATCACATCTCTCTATCCAAAAACTCTCTTTACTTTGCTTGTTGATAGCCAGAACCAAGTATTGACATGACTCCACAGAGATAGTGTTCTTCCTAGTAACTCTCCATCACCAGGTCTGGGTAATATGATCCTCAGTTTTGTGCCCAACTAAACTATGTGGAGTGTTTCCCACATGAAATAAGTGTTTTTACCAAAAGGAAGAAGTAAGGATGGGGGAAAGTTTTAAATTTACTCCATATTGGCAGATTCCCAAATGCATTAGAATTTCAGCACTCTGTCAACTTGTAGGCTTTGTGGCAGTCCCTTTTCTTCCTAAAAGTTGCACATAGAATCTCCTTTTGATTTCATTTTAACATTTGCTTTTGTTTTAAAATTCCTTGATAAAAAGGGATAAATGGGAAATTGTGAAAAATCCATTTGTCTAAGAGCTAATTAATACTCCACATGGGAAGCAAACAAAACTTTATGTGAAAACTATAACACTGTATAGTATTTGACTGAGAAAACAATAGCTAACATTAACTGCTTTCTTACACTGTGCACATTAAGTTTAAGACACTATTCTATATGATTTACACATATTATAGGAGTTATTATCCTCATTTTATAGAGAAAAAAATGAGTCACTGAGAGAGTTAAGTCACAGAGAAAATTTGGAGTTTCAACCATTTTTAACTACCACCCTGTTTATGTCACCCAACAGTTTGTACAGATTTATGGCTTAGATTTTATTTATTGATTATTTTTTGGCAAGGTGGAGTTTGAGTTTCTAGAAAATAAGAGTTAATTAAACAGAGTAAGTCATGTACGTCAAATGGCTGGCTTTCTTCTTTATTTAGGAGCTAAACTCAATATTTGAGAAAACGTTGAGAAAACTTCTTTAAAAGCAGACATGCCTTTCTTCAGGCTTCAGCAAACTTTCCATAATTAAATTGACAAAAATTCTTTGTTTTAAACTATTTATTGGTCAAACTCTAAATCATACTCAATGAATGTGAGGTTATCTCATTTTTCTCTCTGATTATTAGAAAGACCCTGAGAATGAATTTATCTTTTGGAGTTTTTCATAGTAAACACGTGTTTTTTTCCTCCTTGTCCCTCAATTCCTAAATGAAACTACATGCATAAATAAATGAAAATAAATCTTAAAAAAAAAAAAAAGATCTTATTCTCATAGAAACAGAGCTTGGATTGTTTACTTTACCCTCTAAAAGATAATTCAAATATTTTTCCATATAATCATTGGAAGCCTTTCAGCTGAAAGTGATAAATATACTTCACACAGCTTGTAACACCCAGTCATTTGTTCTTTCCCTACAATATGGTACTGAAGTCCATCTGAATTAGCCTGGCCACTGGAGAGTATTTGTTAATACTTGTTTGGTTGCAAGTATCAAACAATTTAAGCCAAAAAGGGGAAAAGATACTAATGCTTCTCAGGAACTAGAAATCTAGATTTAAACTGAACCACAAGAACATGTGAAGCCAAGGGATATTTGTTCTATATTTCTGCTTTTTCTCTTTTATTCATTAATTGCTGGGTATTATCTTATGTCATCTCAGTCTGCTTAAGTGAGTGAGCAAAAACTACTCTACCTGTATCCACTTTTATGCCTTTTTCTCAAACACACCTGTAATCTTGGTTTTCACTTTAAACTTCCAAAAGACCAACAAATTCTGTTGGATCAGTTGTTTATTCCTGGTCCAAGTAGTTATCATAGGAAGAGGACAACAGTTGCTCAGACTTGGTCAACAATCAATTCTTTGAACATAGACAGAATCACACATATGGATGGAGAGAGGGGCAGTTTTCGAATAAGAAGATTCTAGGAAGTCAACACTACATGAATCTACAACACAGAGCCTGATATTTAAAGTCATTTAATTCCTTTATATTTATTTATTAAAAATGAGTTTGATGGTACATTTTTTCAGATTCCAAAAGACAAAAGCAAAATGCTTAACTCCAACAACTTATATATTTCTAGTGTAAATGATGTTGATAAACTCTGTACAGGAATACAAAAAATAAATTATTTAAGTGGAAATAATGGGAAACCACCTAATTGGTATCCATTCTCATTCAAAGTACAATAATTGCCAACAGGAAAATTTAATTGATACAATTTTCACCTCTCTTTATCCCTTTCTAGCTATAAGGAAAAATAATAAAGAGGTATGAGCCAACTCTAAAAGAAACAGGAGAAGAAGGCAATGGAGTAGAAGGAGATGGATGAGGGATAAGGCCTCAATGGACCTAAGAAAATAGAGTCATAATATATTTAATGTATATTTTAAGCATATTGTGATTAAGGTTATGCAAATGATAGAACATTAGTTTAAAATAAAAATAAAAATAAAACAAATACAGAAAATTTCATCTCTGAAACACTTGTTTGTATCCTAACATTTATATAATTACTCACCATAAGAATGAAATGATGTAAACTATTTTTCCCCACTAAACTATGTTCTCTCACCCAGAGTTTGAAAATAATGATTTAAAAATGTTCCCCATGTTCCCCAATATGTGTTTTTAATATCTTTTTCCTCTCTCTTAAGCTCCTGGTAGCCAAGGTTCCTGATATTTTAATTATTTGCCTTATGTATTCAAATTAGATGACTTATTTTGTCCTTTGAGATTCAGTCCTACCTGATGTTCAATATCTAAATCTATCTTCTTTGATCTACTCATTTTCTTCCTTCCTCTAACTCTAGTACTTAAACAACATCACCAGAATATGCACTATTTTGCAATTTGCAAGTGATAAATAAGATTTTTTTTAAATATAGTTCCACAGAGGCCACATGTGTACCAAATATAGGCTTTAATATAAATCATGAGGAGAGGGCCTCCAGCATCCAATGAGTAAAGTCTTGAACTTGGTATGCTATAGTAGTTAGTCTTTGATCCAAGGAAACCCACAATTGAATTAGCAGAGATGATTTCTTTTCTGCTTTCTTCTCTTTCTCATGCCCTTGGTAGATTTGTACCCAGAAAACTGTATCCTTAGAGACATAAGAGGAATCATTTTATTTGCAGCGTCTACAGCTTCTCTGACTCATTAAGTGACTGTTAGCAAGAGAAAGTGACAAAACTAGACATTTCAGATAATGAAACTTGTGGCCCTACAAAATTAGTCTGTCATTCCAAAGTGGGAAACAGACTAAAATGATTACTATAAACAGGTGATAAAAAAGAGTGTGCTAAAGGTTGCTTTCTATAATACAATCTTTTAGATTTATAGTTTGATTGTTTGACTCTAGCTCTAAATGGACTAGAAGACTAGTGTCTTGTGGAAGATGATCATTAAAATACTCTCCCAGCTTGCAACTGTTTGTATAAGATGTGAATTAGATCTTACTTTCTGCTATCAGGCTTCTAGCAAAGAGAGACTAAGAAGCCATAAATATGTATACCAAGAATGTTGGATTATAAGCAATTTTTCACTAAATACACTAAAACCTCCAAGTGAATAATAGGCTTCTCCTGAGTACCCCCTCAATATTATAATTTTATTTCTACATTTTTGCTTTATCTTGTTCCAAAATAATTTAAAGTAACTTCCAAGATTCATAAAATATTTTGTTTGGCATATATTAGAAGTGAATATAAAAGAAGAAAAAGGAGTATTGGTGTATTAATGAAGTTAGGAAGAAAGTCAACTCAAAAGTTTATATAATATGGGCTTATAAAGATATACACCGTTTGTTCTAGTTCTATAACGAGGCAAGGAGAAAGGGACAACTGATGATTGTGTTATATCTCATTTGTAAAGGTATTCTTCATCTCATACATAAAAGGAAAATCATCTAAAGTATTCCATTGTTGAGAAATTCTCAGTCTTTGGCAAAGTGCTAGATAAACAATAGGCATTTATTACAGTCTTATTGATCAATAAGACTATTCAGTATGTGACAACTATCAAATTATTGTTTTTAGGTCATGCTTACTTTTGAAGAAAAATCAGAAACAAAAATCAAACTGTCTTTTAAGCATTTTTCTTTTTTATATCCATTGAGTTTGGCAAAGACAAGTAATGGCTACAGATATTTGATGTCACTAAAATGTGAAGTGGAGTCTTTGTCTTAGAAAACTTCCTGTACCAAACACTGACATTAATTCATATGGAAATTTATATGGATCTTTATAGCTAGAAGGTAAAGTGGATCATATCTAAACTTAAAATCAGGATGGAACTAAGTGGGAAAACATGAAGATCGCAGAACATTCCTTCAAGTTTTCACCAATTGATACATGACTCATTTCTTTAGATTTTAACATGAGTTTACCATATAAGACTATCCTAGAATCCTTCACTTGTTCTACAAGGTAACTGATTTTAGACAGCATTAAAATTTTTGCATTTCAACAGTTTCAGAAAGCTTTAGGCAATTCTTCATATTTTTGAAATATGCAAATATGAATAGAACATATAATTAATTGAACTGCCCAATCCGTCAATTAAACTTAATCTGATACTGTCTACTTTATTGGCTCACAATCAATAGCACAATGAGCAAATACTCTTGACTCTTATATGAAATAGATCTTTATTCTTTCCCAGCCCATTTGAGGGTAGGCTAAACTTAATGATTCACCTCCAATGAATAGCCTATATAGAGGAAAAATTATGGTGAAATCTGCCAAACACTGGCTTATCCAAGTAATGAAGGTTAATATTACCAATAATGTCATGTGAACATCATTTATTTCCAGTATGATGCAATGAGAAGACCAATGATCAGGGATAGTGTTCTACTAAAAATCTAGTAGCCCAACCCAGACATGCGATAGCATCAAATAAACCCAAAAAATGAACAGAAAAGAAAAACTGAAAAACTCACAATTCAGAAAGACCAAGTGAGATATCAAAACTAAAAACAACAGAATAGCCTGCATTGGATGCAGGTGATATTAGTTGGAAAATTGATGAAATTCAAATACTGTGTAGATAATAATAATATGTGAATATTGGTTTCTTAGTATAATAAATATACCATGGAACATAAGATATTAAAAACAGCAAAACTGGGTGAGGGGGATGCGGAACTTAATATTATTTCTGGATATTTCTTTACATCTAAAATTAATCTATTTGGTGGTGGGAGAGCTATGGTGACCACACCTGAAGGAAGAAATCCTATATTGTAAAAATATTGACAGGATGTAAAACAATGGTACTTCATAATAAAAAATAATTTAAATATAATAAAAATCTACAATTAAAGTCTATTTTGAAGAAGTTCTTAAAATATTTATTACAAAATGCCCTAGTAATCTATTCACTTTGGAAAAATAAAACGACTTTAAATTTAAGAAGGAAAATTGTGGCAAGAGGAGATATATCTGTATTAAGCATAAATTAGCTAAGAAATTAAAAAAAAATAGATAAAACACATCCTCAGAGATGTGTCTTCTCCTTATATTTAGTCCCCTTTAATATGACCTTATTCCTAATATTAGTCACATATATTTATCCCCATTATATTTCAAGAGTCTTTTCCTTAAAATTCAAAAGGGATTTTTTTCACATCCAAATTATTCTGAGAAATTTTCCTTCTTTCCTCCTCTGGCATGTTTATTTGTTTTAATCGCCTTTCCTCTACTATGAAAAACAACAAATGGTGGCTGAGGTTCTCTTCTGTCAAACTAGTAAGTAAAGCAGGGAAGCTGGTGACTAGCTGTTCCCCACCTCTGCTATGGATAAAAAGAACAAAAAAACAATGCTCAACTGAAAGAACCTGCATCCCTACATTCTATAAAATCCTCCACAGATGCCCTGTTGCTGTCAGAGCAGGTATAAAAGAGAAATGAATTTTGCCACATTTTCTAAGTGCTGTCATGCATTTGAAACAAAAATTGGCACACATAAATTGGATCTATTGATCTAAATTGAAGCTGGGTAATGAATGAGGGATTAAAAGGAGGAAATACTCATGCTGCATTTTTCTGTAAGTCTATGGATTTAGGACAAAACCTTTTTTACAAAATTAAGATATTTGGAAACAGAAAAGATGTGAAATCAAAGAATTTTATTCCTCTGTAGCATATTTAATTATGTAGAACACTGTATTTAAAATGCTGGGGAAAAAAATAAGCACAATCTTCAAAGCTTAATGGGAGAAATGACATAAATCTCTTGTCATGTAATTGGAGATAATTTTAATTTGTAAAATGGCAAATACAATACTGTTTTATGAAAATCATATTGACCTCAGGGCACTACTAATTACATGTTTTTCTCATATTTTGGTGTTTTTAATATTTTAATAGCGTTAATTTATAGTGAGAAGCTATCATCATTTATTCATTTCATGCCAGGGACAGAATTATCCTGGAGGAAATAACTGCTATAAAATTTTGAGGAAACAAGAACAAAATAAAGCATAAAAGTAAAAGAAAGCTTGTATTCTTTTGGGCTCTTATCAAATTGAAAATTAAATAACGATTTTTAAGAGTAACAAAAAGTTCTTTATCATAAAGTATCTATTGCTACCATAGCATTTAATATTAAAATTAACTTCTTATAATATCTCATCAGAAACATTGATTCTGTGCAATGTTCTAGGATATAAAAAACTTTCTGTTTCTAGTATAAAGGAAAGTAGTTGAAATTCTGTAAAAGAGGGAAGATGGCACAGTTGAAACTTTTATAAGAGAATGAGTCTTGCTTTTCATCTCAAACTAGATTGAAAATTTTTATCCTTCTAACTGAACTTTGAATTAATCAAGTAAAAAGGGAAATAGAAAATTGTAGCCAGTTGTGTGCTGATGAAAAAGCAGTTCCTTAGGGGATAAAAGCATTTACATGCATATATTATTACACATTTATACTATTACTTTATTATATAATAATAAATTTATACATAATAAATTTCATGAACAAATTTTACTTATATAAATTTTACCAATAGAAAGCATGTGAATATTTTGGCTGATTTTCTCAAACTGTATATTCTCTATAATTTTAGTTAACCTACAGTTGCAATTTACATGTTAATATGATCCTGATATGAATGTTGGTTGATATTTTTCTTTATGTTCCTTTACTGATTAAGAATAAAGTGAAAGTGAAACAATAAAAACCAATGTCAGAATTTCAACTCTTGACCAAATATATGAGTAAAATCTTCACCGAATCAGAATTGTTTTAAAATACTGTAAAGCTTATTTCCTCAGTTTCCTGTGCTACACAATTAACAGTTGTATATTAACATTTTTTCCACCAATTTCCTAAGCACAGAGACTATAATGAAAAACAGTAAATCAAATCCTTATACGTAACATTTGCCTATTTCTGTGATGTAAATACTTTCACGATTGCCCACTTCAAACAACTAAGGTAATGTCACTGAAAACAGAGTTGGGAAGCAATGCTCTGTAGTTTATGATTACATAGTATTCCCATCATATAGATATAAAAGAGTATATAATGTAAAGAGCATAGATAATAACTATTTCTGTAAATATACATATATACACATATATACATATATAAGAATATTTGGAAGTAATGAGTTTGGAATTTATTACCTTTGTTTTTAATGTTATTTACTAGTTAATTTAGTTAATTTTAAATTTATATGATTTTATTTTTAAATAATGGCTGTTTAAGAAACTGCTTGCAAACTTCCTGAAATTGTAATGATTACTCCTTCAAGCTGATGAGTCAGCTCTAGCTGATCAAGAGGTGCAGAAAGAGATTTTATTAAATTTTCAGATAAAAGCTTAACACAAAATAAATTAAATCAAAACTAATTAAATAGACCACATTCTGAGACATAAATACACCTTTAAAAATGTAAAAGAACAGATATCATAGTGTCTACTCACAGACTATATTGATATTAAACTAGAAGTTAATAACAGAAAGATACTTGGAAAATCCCAATACATGTGGAAATTAAGCAATACACATCTAAATAATATATGATTCAAAGAAATCTCAAAAGAAATTAGCAAAATATTTTGAACTAAATAAAAAATGAACACAAATTATAGAAAAGTGTGGTATACAGTGAAAGTAGTGTCTAAAGGGAAATTTATAGAATCACGTGCATATGTTAGGAAAGAAGAAATATCTCAAATCAATAATCAAATTTTCCACATTAAGAAACTAGAAAAAGAAGATTACATTAAGCCCAAAGGGCGGGGGGGGGGAGAGAAAAAGTATTATTAGAGCAGAAATTGATGAAATTAAAAATAAGAAATAGAGAAAAATCAATAAAATTAAAAATTGATTCCTTGCTAAAATATTAAAATTGGTAAGCCTGAAGACAAGCTTACTAAGAAAAAAAGAAGAAACATTTTTTTTAATATCAAGTATGAAAGAGAAGACACCACTACAGATCCTGTAGAACAGCAAAACTATGAACAGCTCTGTTCCCACAAATTCGATAATCTAGATAAAATGGACTGATTCTTTGAAAACACAATCAGCCAAAACCCATTCAAGAAGAAATAAATGCTTGGTCAGGTTTATATCTAGTAAATAAATTGAACCAATAATCAATAACCTTTCAAAACAGAAAGTGCCAGATCCAAATGGGCACACTGGTAAATTCTAGCTCTATCAGATAATTTTAAACAAGAAACTATATTAAATTTCTGAAATCTCTGTTAGAGAATAGGAGCAGATATAATACTTTCTGTTTTTATAAGACCAGTATTATCCTATCATCAAAATAAGACAAAATAGAAATCTACAGACCGGTATCTCTCACAAAAAGTCCTCAACAAAATATTAGCAACTTGATTACAAAAATATATAGAATTATTATATAACTTGATTAAATGAGATAAATACTAGAAATACAGTATAGTCTTAACATCTAAAATCAGTTAATGATATCTCAACATCAGTTAATATAATCTATTACAACAGACTAAAAAAGAAAAAATAAATAAATGCAATAAAAATTAAAATAATCATGAGATTATTTTAAGAATGGCCCAATTCTAGAATGCTGGTATCATCAAACACTAGCAAGAATGTGGAATGACAGAAACTCTCACCCTTTCCTAATGGGAATGTAAAAGAGTACAGCTGTTTTGAAAGAAAATTGGGCAATTTCTTTCAAAATAAAATATACTCACTCTTACTATGTAGTCCAGTAATCATGTTTCTTGGTGATTACACAAGAGAGTTGGAAACATGTTCATAGAAAAACCTGCACATGGGGCCTCCCCTGGTGGTGCAGTGCTGGGTTGCAAGGCTGCCCACAGCCTCTGCAGCACCAGTTCGATCCCCAGCCACCAGCGAGGAACCCACAAAAAAAAAAAAAAAAAAAAAAAAAACCTGCACACGAATATTATGATTTTCATTCATAGCTTCCAAAACATGGAAGCAACCAAAATGTACTTGAGTTGGTGAACAAGCTGATAGAGCCACACAATGGCATACAATAAGTTCGCACTTATCATTGCCCAAAGGTTACTAGGAAGTGGGTGACTTAGAATAAAATGACATTTAACAAAGAAGCCTGATCCTCAAGTAATCTTATTTCAGTCAACATAACTGGGAATTTTTATCATCAACATAGTAACTGTGATATTATTCAATTGTTAATCAGTGATATTATTAAAGATCTACTGCAATCTTAAGTGAAGAGGTATGAATCTACACCTGCAAATCTTATACAGTGTTAGTAAAACATTGTTACTGCAATAAAAAATAATACAATAAAAATGAATAAAATAAATCTGCTAAATTATCCAGTAATTCTACTGTTTCTACCCAAGGAATGCAACAACACTAAGTTGTTCTCCTATTTGCATTGCAGCATTCTTTTCAATAGCCAAGTAGTGGAAACATCTAGGTGCCCAACAACTGATGAGTGGGGGTCACTGGGGAGTGAGGTGCCTTTAAAGTAGGGGCGGGTGAGCCAATGAACTATGGTGGAGGATTATGGATCCTCTGGTGGTGTGTACAGTGTGGTAACATGCATCTGAAGAGCTGTGACTCTATACCTCTAAATCATATTCAGTGTTACAAAACATTAAGTGTTGTAAAAATTGTCTTTTTAAAAATCAAAACTAAAGACTTGGAAATAGAAATGGAGTTAAACATTTATCCTTTTGTTTCATAAGCTTTAACATTTACAAATGCACAGAAAAATTTCAACTCACTCATAAGTCAATATATTCATTCATAACTTCATATATTCAAATCATACCAAATACTTCTTTGTTTCTCCCAAATAAGGTACAATACCTAATACATAAAACTCTTATGTTTTTCCAAACTGAATTGATTTTTAGGTAAAATATAACCACAGGAAATTTTATATTAGTATTTTTCAAAATTTACTTTAGTTTTTAGTGTATTTTTAAAACTACAGATGTTTTCTCCTACTGGGAGATAAAGACCATTATATACAGCTTTGTGTCAGCTTTGTTCTCTGGCTGGATCACAGCATGATTACATCATGACTGTAGCAAATGCTGGTGTTGGTAACACACAGCACAGAGAAGGCTTCCAAAGCAGATTCCTGAGATTTATTTTGACTGAAGAAATTTAGGACACAAACGTACCACTGAAGCTAATTTGAAGTTATTTTCTGGTGAAAAATATCAACTCTATCGAGAAGAGGTCAGTGAATATACAGAATGAATTTCTGAATTCTGTTAGAAATAGTGACTCAATGACTGATGGCCAAATAAGGAACCAGTAAATGTCCATTACCTCCCCTCCTTCAAAGTAATTATTAGATCTAAGTTTTAAGGAAGAAATCAAGTTTGAGCTTCTTTACCTCCAAACCTGCAATAATTTTATCCCACCATAACTATCTTACTTTATTTTCCACCAATCTCTTTTACTTTGGGCAGATAACACTGGCATTCCCAGTGATATAAAATGTTTTAAACTTGACTTTGAACTTCATGGTGTTCCCTGCACTTGGAAAGTCCTTTTCCACTTGCATCTTTCCAAGTAGTATTTATCCATCAAAGCCCAACTTAAAACCTACATTTCACTCTTACTATTATTACGAATGATCACAGTTCGACACCATTAAAATCTGTGTACTAAGCAACTAACGTGCAATAGAGGAAGATTTTTAGGAGCATGTTGAGTTTGAAATTCTTATGGAAAATATACATACATATATCCAATAAGAAGCTAGAAAATTGACAATCTAGAGTTATTGAAAGTTGACAGGAGCTGTATTTATCAACAATGAAACTGGAATCAAAAGGATTGCCTATGCCGATATAAGACTATAGAGAAAGAGAAGACAAAATGAATGTTTAAAAATTAGATCAATGGTGACTGAGCAGTATCAGGTAGAGAAGAACAAAAAAAAAATCTGTTCACATAAATTAAAAATAGGAAAATATCAATTAAAAAGGAGTATATTCAAAGGTATCTAATATAGCAGAATTAAGTATGATATGAACTTTGGTTTGCTAATTCTCACCATTGCCTGATTGCAGTCTCTATTTTAGTTTCAGTTTTTATAATGCAGAATCTGATTTGTCATTGATCAAATTTTGGAATATGCCTCCCTCTTATCCCATTAGCTTTGGCTACAATAAGACAGATCTTATGATAGAGACATAATTGTCTTCTCTTCTGCAGGGCCCATGTCAGATAGTTTCAAACAGGGGAGCATGGATGAGGCATAATTCCCCAAAACATGTTTTTTCCAGCAATTAATCTTATTATCCAAAAACTTTAATTGACATCCCCTGCCCTCCACATACTCCTCATTAAAAAGAACAAATTATGTTCTTCACTGGATCTCAATTTAGAGGTGGTTCTTCCTTCAATCTTTGGTACAATATGGCATATTGTATTACGTTCCTTTGTCAGGGATATTAATTTGTTAATTACTATTCCATCACTTCAGATTAAGTAAAAATTTTATTTAATGGGAAAAGAAAATCTTATCTGATACTAAACAACTCACTGCCTCCATCCTTACTTAAAGAAGAGGCAAATGAGAAGTAAGTAATACACAGGCACTAAATTCTTTTTCTCCTTATCCTGTGAGTCACAGAGCTTAAGAACAAAAATTATTAATTTACTCACCAACAGATTGAATGTCATATTAATCACAGAGGCAACCATATTTTATATTGATGTTTTAATTCTGTTCTAATTTAAATCATGTACAGTATCTCATATCATAAGGTTAGTGAGTATATTTTAAGAGTATTAAAATTATGACTATTCAATTCTCAATTTACTAAAAATACTTATGTTTTAAGTGAAATTTTTCCAAATATACTTTAGGAATAACAATGCATTCATATTTTCACATCAGAACTGTCAATGGTTGAGGATGAAACAATGTAGTGGGTACAAATGGAGTGCAAAAGAAAAATTTTGGGAGATAACGAATATACCCTCTATCTTGATTGTTACTGGTGATTGAAACACTACAAATTTGTCAATATAAAAATGTACATTCAAATGGGTGAATTTTACTATGACAAATTATACCTCATTAAACCAGAAAAGGAGAGTGAATGTGAGGATAAAAAAACAAGATATAATAAATCTTTAAAGGATATTTGTTTTTACAGTGTTTCCAGAACCTCTCAATATAGAAGAAAAAAGGAGGGCAAATTGAAAATTTTTTGAAATCACTTAGGAAAAACTGAATCACATGATTTCCATTATGCTGAAAAATTGATAAACATACACAGCCTAAAGAATTGAAGATATAATGGATCTAGGATGTGCAAAATATAGAGAAATGACTTTAAAAATTGGAAAACAAGGGATAACTAAATTAACAGGAGAAAAAAATACACATAAACAGGTGCTTTCAGCAAGGCTGAGAAGATACACAACACAGGATTGTTGAGGCTGGTGGAAAGCTTAGCTACAAAGGCATAGGAACTACGAATACAGAAGAAGCAATAAGCATAAATAATCCTTTAGGAAGTTTATAAATTAGAATAGTAGGTTGAAGAAGCAGAGTTGAAAATTTTGTTTGTTTAGGATAGGAGTTAATGAACATGGAGTATCAAACAGTCATCAGTGCCTCTCTGGTGGCTCAGGGGTTAAAGACACAGCGCTATCAAGCTATCACCAGCCACTGCAGCAGTAGTTCAATACTAAGTCAGGGAGCTAACCTACATGGCACAGCAGACCTCTCCTGTCTCGCCTGCTACTCCCCTCAGCAGTGTATTTCAGTAGATCTGCCAGTTCTGCCCCCTAGTCTCTCTGGTGAATCCTTTCACTCCCCAAGCCTCTGGTCTACCCCAGTTCTTGTATGCACAAATAAATAAATAAATAAATAAATATATATATATATATATATATATATATATATATTTTTTTTTTTTAAGTCATCAGGAAACAACTGCTTCTCCTAAGTACTGAGATCAATACCCCGAGAGAGAGGGATGTTCACCTCGCCACAGATTTGGGGTTTTTCCTTTCTCAAAAAGCAAAATAAAAATAAGATATAATATTAAATGATATGAGAGAAGGTAACTGTTTCCTAATTATATAAGAAGATAGCAGTTGTGCTTCTGGGGAGTTCAAGGCTGACATGATAACTTTAGAAGCATGAAACCCTGGACTGCGGTGTCCCATTCCTATATATCAATCAAAATTAAAATGAGAGAAATTATTTGTAATAAAGTTCAACAAAGTTCTGATTTTTCCATGATGAGTGCCTTACTTTGAAATAAGTCATTATCTCCAAAGAAATGATATGTTAGTGTTTCTATTCTGCTAGTGTCTCAAACTCATGTTCAGGGGTTTTCAACAATAGGGTCATTGGCTGATTATTGCTCAGGTTTTGTCAACCTCATGAATCTTGGATCTTGGAAGAACGGATAAACATTAAAATAATAATTATAAAAAGAGGGCTCTATAAGCAGTATTAATGGAGGAATTTATTAATGATGTGGACAGCCTCAGCCTCTCTGAGAAAAGCTAACATTTTAACTAACATTTCACTATAAAGTCTTGATGTATATTCTACCCAGTTCTCATGTTACTTAAGAGAAAAGCATTTGTCTAATTTCCAGGAGTTTGTATCCTGAAGATTGAATATGGCTGTTGACATGAAAATTGGCAGTGAGTAGCTAGGAAGAGGGTATGTTCTGGGTAAACCAGCTGTTAAAGATACTTGCTAGTTGCAAGACCTTGAACTAATGATTCCACTTCTACTAGACTTAGTGTCTCCATCTTGTTAAATGGACATAATACATACTTTCAAGTTATTGTTAATATAATCGGGTTAATCCGTGGAAAGCAATTAGCATGCCTGACTAAGCAATATATATTCAATATTTTTATACTGTTGTTGTGTTATTATTATGATTAACATTAGCTTTCTCCTTTTGAAGTGCTATATAGACCCTACCAATTTTTGCTCAGAGGGCACTTGTTCTATTACTTATTGAGACTATTTGTGGACACATTCCTTCTTTAAATATGTTTGCATCAGATCAAGTTATAGACTTTAGCTTACAGACATCTTGTATTTTAGGTTAACTTCCTAAGAGATCTGATAGTACATTATTATTTCCTTAGTTTAATTGCCTTATAGAGAAAAAGTATTATACTAGACATTAAGAGCATGGAATCTAGATCTAAGTCACTTGATCAAAATCGTAAACACTTACTAACTAAGGGAGCTAGAAGACATTACTTAAACTTTCTATAGCAAAATTTTATCACATGTAAAAATGAGAATAATAAATAGTACCTACCTCACACTATTGTCATGAAGAACAGTACCCACCTCACACTATTGCCACGAAGAATAAATGAGTTAATTATGCAAAGCGCTTAAAACCTTATCTGACATTGAAACACTGGTATATACATTAGTAATTATTATGTTTTCATTTAATCCTTTCAACAACTGTATGTATGAAATAATCCCATGCAAATCAATTGTAAGGTTGCCAGGCACCCTTATATATCATTCATTACTCTCTCTCAGTTACTAGAACAGTATCTAGTGAACAGATATTAAAAAGAAATATAGTCCATGAGACTGGCTTCAGTGATGTCTTTGCAGATTGAACAAAAGCTAGAAAAAAAAAATCAAGTGGGACTACATCAAACTAGAAACCTTCTGCACTGCAAAAGAAACTATCATTAAATGAAAAGATACCCTACCAAATGGGAGAAAGTATTTGTACATCATACATCTGATAGGGGCTAATATCCAAGCTCTATAAATATCCATATAATTCAATAAAAAGAAGAAAAATAACTCAATTGAAAAACGAGTGGGAAAGCAAAATGGACACTTCTCTAAAGAAGAAATACAGCTGGCCAACAGGCACAGAAAAATGTTCATCACCACTTATCTTCAGGGAAATGCAAGTCAAAGTTAAAATGAGCTACCACTTCACATTTGTGAGAAACACCCATATCAAAAAGACTTCAAACAAGTATAGGTGAGGATACAGAGAAAAAGGAACATCCCCACTGTTGGTAGGAATGTAGACTGGTCCAACAGCTATGAGAAACAGTACAAAAGTATCTCAAAATATTAAAAAATAGATATATAACATGATCCAATAATTTCATTCTTGGTATTTATCTAAAGAATGCAAAATCACTAATTCAGAAGGATTTATACACATATACTACTGTGTTAACTGCATCACTATCTCTAATAGCCAAGTTGTAGAAACAACTAAAGTGCCCAATGACAGATGAACAAATAAAGAAGATGTGTGATATACTGTGACACACACACACACACACACACACACACACACAATACCAGAATACCACACCACTGTAAAGAGATGAAATCTTTCCAAAGACAACTGAATGATTTCACTCATGTGTGCAATATAGAAAAACAAAATAAAGGAACAGACAGTATTAATCCAAAACATACCCTAGAAATATGACTGCGAAATTGAGGCAACTGGAAGGGAAGGGTGGAGACTGGGGAGAAAATTGGGGATATGGCTTAATGGTCTATGGTGGAGGATTTTTGGGTGCTTTGGTGGTAGATGTGGTTTGACAACATACATCTGAAGAGGTATGAACCTATACCATGCTCAGCGAAATAAGCCAGAAAGAAAAAGAAAAATACCAGATGGTCTCACTCATAGCAGGAATTTAGAAAACCCAAATAAGGGACCAGGAAAAATACTAATTATAATAAAGTAAAAATCAAAATCAACAAGCAATTATAAACCAGAGACACACTATGGTGGGGGAAAAAGGCAGTAAGATCCAAACAAGGGGGTGTAGGAATTGTATGGGGACTATTATGAAGATGAAAATGCATACATTGTGCAAAAATGAAAAATGATGTAAAAAATACATAAAATGAAATAAAGAAGAGAATGTCAAGGGAAAAAGATATGGATGGGACTGTTATACAATAAAAGAAATAAAATTTAACATGAAAAAATAAATGGAAATGAATATAATTCAATAAATTAATTCAATGGGCAACTGCATGAGTAATGAATGAATTTCTATTTTAAAGATAAGGAAATTGCTATATGAATAAGTTTGTTCAATAAATTGCTAGTATGTAATAGGATGAATCTATGTCTGGCTATAAAACACAAATGCTTAACTATGCAAATTTGTGGTGGAAACATACAGTAGAGCTTTGATCATCTATAAGAGGGCTCAGTTCAAAGAGAAAACAAATAATGGAAATGATCTGTGCCGGGAACTGATAGGGCATGACAGAACAATGCAGGAAGGACTAAGTATGATTGTAAAGCATCTACATCTTATACTAATATATATTTTCCAAATTGGATTTTTTATTTTTAGTTATTAATTTATTCTCCATTTACTTTTTATATCATTGTTTGTTTTTTTTTTTTGCTTTCCCCCCTCCATCCCTCAAGTGTAGTCCCCATAGAATTTCCTTCACCAATGCACCCGTGCGCCATCACCACAGTCCCCTGTGCTCCTTCCTCCCTCCCTCACCCCTGCAGGATGTCTCTGATTTATAATTGTCTCTTTGTTTTTGTTTTTTTGTGTTTTGTATTGTTATTAGTTTTTTCCCCTAATATCTTATTTGGTTCCCCTATATTCCTCCTATAAGTGAAACCATCTGATATTTTTCTTTTTCCTGCTGACTTATTTCACTGAGCGTAATTCCTTCTAGCTCCATCCACCTAGCTGCAAATGGCATGAGATTACCTTTTTTGATTGCTGAATAGTATTCCATTGTGTATATATACCACATCTTCTTGATCCAGTCATCTATTTTGGGGCATTTGGGTTATCGGGACTTGGAATCATCACTCCTAATAAATATTCTAGTAATTCAATGCTTATCCATGCTTGTGAATTCCTAAGTAGAACATATTCCTAGTGGATCTGAATGGAGGACATTGATGTTAGTAAGGGAAAATTAAGTCAGAATGGAACGGACAGTGAAAAACTAAGAAGGATTACAACTGGAGACTGAATATGAGCTTCTAAGAAGATCATACAGAATCTTTCCAGGAGGAGGGCCAGAATTGTCATAATTGGAGTAAACTTGTGAAAGAATTTTAAGATCTGTCAAAAGTATCCTTTTGTTACTTGAACTATCTGTTAAAAGAACTGTTTTTTGGGGGGTGGGGGGATTGGGACTAATGTGAAGAAATAGGATCCTGACATTTGAAGGGGAAGTTGTTAAGGCAAGCATTTAAACATTCTGTGCAATGAAAAGTTTAACTTTCCCTCAAAGCTTCAGCTTCCTGGGTAGTGATGATTACAGTGCAGTGCCTAATTCTATGGTTGCAATGACAATTACAGGTACCATAACTGCCACTAAGCAGCTCCAACATACTTATATCTCCTATGTAGACAAAAATAGCAGTGTCAAAACTCTAGTGTAGACCTCACAGAACCATGAATGTAGGTCATCTGCATGTAATTATCAAGTAAATAGTTCTTAATTCTTATTTCTCAATTATCATTGATTATGAAAAATCATAATAACTCTAAAGTCACCCTTCTCCATAGTTCTGTTTTTAAAACCAGATACAGAAGTTTAAATCTAAAGTAGTTATTGTTTCAGGAACACATTTACTTTAGATTTGCATAATTGTGAAATACTCAGAGAAAGTTGTTTGATGTTCCCCAGAAATGAGCATTGAGGTAAGCAATAGTGTACCCACAATCTTTCACACATGATACTCATTTAGTCCTTTACTTCAGGCCAAAGAGGAAGTACATTTCCAATTAATAATTCAATGCATTTGTGCATGATTAGATGAATATTTTGGATGCCATCCTTAATATATGAAATGGAAACTAAATGTTGTTTATGCATTTATCAATGATGTTAAAGAATTCTCAAATATAATGGTGACTTTCTTGCTTCCCAAATGATTTTTTAAATATTTCATCAGTCCATTGTATATAATCTAAGTATTTTGTACTCAGTCTTTTTTACTATTTAGTGTCATTTTAGTAAGTATTCTATTATCTGTTATCCTAAAACTTATAGTTATCTTACACTGCTGCTATTCAATCTATATTTTTCCCTCTTCTAACTTTCCAGAGAGCCTTTGACTACTTAGTTTTTCACATAATTTAATGACACAGCCATCTTGGAAGTTTTGCCAAATCTAGTATTTTTCCAGTCCTAATTTTTATTTATTTATTTATTTTAAGATTTATTTATTTATTCATACAAGCACTGGGTACAGTCAGAAGCATGGGAGGGTGAGAGAATTCACCAGAGCCCGAGTGGGGAGCAGAACAGGACGACTGATGAAGTACACTGCTGAGGGGAGCAGTGGGCACGGCAGGAGAGGTCCACGCCCCATGTGGGACCCTCGCTGGTGGCCAGGGATCTAACCGGAGCTGCAGAGGCTGCAGGCCGCTTCGCAGCCCAGTGCTCAACCACTGTGCCACCGGGGAGGCCCCCCCAGTCCTAATTTTTAAAGGAGTATCTATTTTGAAACAACTTTCCCCTCATTTTATTTCCATACAATCATACAACTTTCAAAGTTTATAAAAATATGTTGTCTCCTTTCATTGTTAAAAGTTTATGTTATGCAACATTTTACACTTTAAAAAGATATAAAATAATATAGCAGATATCTTATGTACTCAGCACTAAAATAAATTAACATTTTACCATATTAACTTCAGACCTTACCTTTCTAAAAGAATAAGAAAATGATACATAAACAACTAAAGTCCTCACTGAGACCTTTTTCTCCTTGCTTTCTTCCCAGAGGAAGGTATTTTTCATTTTCAAATATTGTTTTGTGTATATTTACTACATATTATGTATATTTATAGTAACATACCATTAATGAATTTTACCATATTCTGCTTCACTTTCTTAAAATAAAATAAAAATACTATATTTTTAGATAGCCCATGTTTATGTATATAAATTATTTATTCATTTTAAATGCTAAATAGTGTTTCATTATATGACTAAGCCATACCTTATCTATTTCCCCTACTGAATAACTATTAGATATTATCTCTTTTTGTTTTGCAAGGATAAAGTCTTTTGTACAGTACCTTTGTACATGTCTCCATGTATAAGAGCATATAAGAACTCTTTCATATTTTTCATCATTCTTCCCATCTGTTTCATAACAGAATTATTTTTAAATGGATCTATACATTTCTTATTTTTGTCTTTACTTATATTGAAATGTAACTGCAATAACATTTGTTGCTAACTTATATTTAGCTCTTTAACAAAATGCCTGTTAAATTTTAATATATTTTAATGTAGACATGATTTTAATTCTTATTTTCATTTCTTTTTCATCATTAAATATATTATTCTATAATTTATATTCAATATCTTTAGTCTTTTCAGGTTTGTTTATGCAATTTTGTATGTCCACATTCACATTAGCTTGCTTCTTTAGAAGTTTAGTGATTTAAAAATGTAAGCTCATATTCCTGAATGAATTCTTTGTTGGTTGGGATGAAGATGCACTTCTTTAGAAAGGATTTATATCTGTTTCTGCTAGAGAACACTCCTAAACCAAGATAGTTTGAAAACAAATGGAATATTAAGTGATTGGGAGACCACATGAGTGGTATGTCTTCATGCTTCAAACTCACATAAAGGACTACTTCCAGTTGGTAGTTTTCAGAGATTTATTTTCCTCTCCGTCACCCAGTGTCAAGGCCAAGACAGCTGTGCTTCTCTACATTTTTTTCTTGTGGACCAATTTTTTATTTGGTTTTAGTTTGCTTATTTATTTGTTTGATATCTAGGTCATATATAGATGATTTTTTTTTCATATGTTTTTGTCTCTGAGTATGTTCCTTTCCCTCATGAGCAGTTGAGTGATGAAGGTTCCAATTAGTGGAATAAGAAATATTTTGGGGCTAAGATCTTTATTTGGGCTTGTATTACCTGTTAGTGTCTGTAAAACCCACACAGAACATGACAAGTAGATGCTTCAGACTTTGTTGTGAACAAAGAGGTGAGTGTGAGAACAGTATTTCAAGCCTTGACAGGGCATAACACTGGCTATATGTGTGGGGCATAAAAAGAAAATAATTAAGAGAGAGGTGCAAGTACCCCAACACAGAAAATCAAGTGAAAAAAGTTGCCAAACTTATAGCTTATATATTCCATGCAGCCTTTCAAAGAATTTGAGCCAATATTTAAAATACAGTGTTTGCATATTAAAATATGGAACTTTTGCTTCTGTTGAAAAATCAATATTATGGCATCAAAGGGTTCACATCCATTGCAAGCATCTGCTAGAGTTGTGTGAGTCTATCTTCTTCGAACAGGCCATATGTTTTCTGAACTAGATGATATTCATCACCTCTATTACTTGATTAGTCTCTTCATGAATTTGAATTGTTTCCTAACTTAGAGTAATAACTGCCAATCAATCGCTCTATCTGATGTTAAGGAAGACATGAACCTTAATGTGTTTGGAATAAAAAAAAAATAGGGATAAAAAATCTACTGGGATATTAATTGATTTTCCCCAAGGTGGAAAGACACATAAGGTTCCATTTTTAATGGGAACAGGAGTGTTATGTGTGTTAGGTCTCCTGCCCATTTACAGAAAAGGCCATGTGGGGAGATGACTTCAGATGCCTGTTATTGGCTCAGAGGGAATAGAGCACACAAACAGGAAATGTGGGTCAGGATAAGGAACAACAAAAACATAAATCTTTAAGGTGTTTGATAATGCTGAGAGTGGAGAGATTTCCACCCACAATTAGTGAGGAAATGCATTGGGTCCACTCATAACACATACCCCCAAAAGAGTGATTTAAGCAAATGTGTGATTCGAAGGTTATGACTAAAATTCAAAAAAAAAAAAAAAAAAGGCATACACACACACTGACCACTTAAGTGAGCTTCAGGGAAAGAAGTATCGTCAAGTGAAAGCCAGGTTTATATGAGAGCATTAATGTGAAGCAAATGTTCAGAGAGAGTTTTCAGACTGAAGGAATTTTACTGATTGCACTATGAATTTGAGAAAAGCACAATGGAAGTATTTAAAGAGATGGGAACATATTAGAAGTAGGTCAGAAATAGGTTCAAGTAGACCCTTACAGGAATCAAAGTAAGAGGTGATAAGAAAATCTATAAATTCTTGTGGTGTCACAGAACAGGAATTTAAAAAAAAAAAAAAAACTAGTGAGCTTTGTCCCTACTCCAGACCTCCAGAAGGAGACAGAGGCTAGTGAGTCAATCAGTTATCAATGGACCAATGATTTAATCAATTGTGTTAAAGTAATGAAGCCTCCACAGAAACTCAAAAGAGGGACTCCAAAGGGCTTTCAGGTTGGTAAACCTGTGACGATCTGGGGAGACTGGCATGTTCTACACCCTTTCCCCATATCATGCTCTATGAACCCCTTCCATCTGACTATTCCTCAATTATATCCTTTGTAGTAAATCAGTGATCTAGTGAGGAAATGGGTCTCCTGAGTTCTGTGAGTTATTTTAGAAAATTATTCAGAACTGAAGAAGGAGATGTGGGCAGCCTGGACTGGTAGCTGGCATTGAAGTGGAGGGTAGTCGGGAAATAAGTCCTTTACCAGTGGAATCTGATGCTATCCTTGGGTAAGTAGCATCATACTTGAGCTGAATTAAGCTAGAGTCTTGAAAACCCTGTTGGTGGTGTTTATTGGTGCAGGGAATCTTCCACATACTCACTTGGAACTGGGTCTAAGAACCCTAACTAAATCCCATCACAAGACAGAAAGTCAGTGGAACATAGTTAAATTTGAGTGCTCAAGGTTTTCTCTCAGCCCTGTTAGGTTTAGAACAACCTTATTTACAGTAAGCAAAAGGACATAAATAATTATAAACCTGAAATACAGAAAACTCAATAGATAGAAAAAAATTAATTATTGATATAATTAGGAAATCACCCTTAAACTATATAAATTCTGAATCTTTAAATAGTTATACAATTACACACATGAAAATATTTTATGCAGATCAATTAACACCCACACTTTTCTGAATTATTTGATAAAAGACTGTAAATAATTTTTCAGGCATCCAGAAAGCAGAAAAGAAATTTTCCTGCCAGAGGGAAAAATTCAATCTGACTTTTGCCTTCTCCAAAGCAAATTTAAAGAGAAAAAAGAAAATCAACAATTGCTATATAATTTCCAAAATAAACATATTGTGACCCTGAAATTACATTAAGAAATGATTTATAAATAAAGAATTCAGAATGGAAGCATTATCTTGAAAGGTTTGCTTCTGAGCACTGAAATCTACTTAAACAGGAAGTAACAGAGAATCCTTTAGTTTTTACATTTAGTCTTTGGAGTTGCTTTGAGAGAAGTGATACAATATTATCTGATATGTTTTGTGGAAAATTCCTTTCTATCAAGAGAACAAAGGACAGGACCTGATCAGGCTCAAATATTCTTTGATAAAGAGCAGCAATTTAAAATGAAAAGAATAAATTTGGGAAACATCATTTAAAAAAACTTCTAAGTTTACTGTTTTTTTTTCCCTAAAAGAACACAAAATCAGCAACAGTGAAATTCTGGGAAGACCCTGGAACCAGATAAAACAATCTTATTAAACACTGAATCATGGCTAAAGACCAGTTACCCAGCAACCAAGGACCTCATAATTTCCTACAAATCTTCCACAGTGCATTTTTTTTTTTTTACAATCTCATAAAACTAGGACAGAATAAAAAGATCATGGAAAGAGGTGGGACATGAAAAAAGATAAGGAAAGTGGAAACTGAATATTGACTGCAAATTTGATCCAGATACTCAAGGATGGCATAAGGTCAAGTAACTGAGATCATAAAGCACATGAAATATTCTATACCTCAGCTCTCTGAAGAGCAGACAACAGGAGATAAACAACACTGAAGCTTTAAAGGCTACAGCTAACAACAGAGAACCACAGGACGTGACATCAGGAAAGAATTTGATAATCCAACCCTTTCATTTGGCAGATAAGTGAACAAACCCTTGGAAGTGGATTGTCTGGTCTATGGCCCAATACATACAGGCGGCTGAGGAAACAGGCAGCCAGGGTTTTCACTCCTGGATCACTATCCTTTCTATCATACTGTCAAATATTGAACACAAGTGATTTTAAATAGCAACAGATTTAAAAAAAAAATAGCAGCTGCTGTTAAGTAGTTATTAGTTAGACAAATTTGGCTATAGTAACAGTAGCTTCCTGTTCTCCTAAGAGATAAAAATGTTTAATAATATACTAGTAAAAGGCAGCTTTCACTGGCTGTTGAGTTCAAGACTATGTTTATTACTGAAGTTTTATAAATTCCCTTTTCGTTCACAACCACTGATATGTTGCCCACCATGTTCATGTCAAATTGATAATAATTCTCATTGGAAACACCATGGTACTCAAAACTTGAAAGACACAAGGCCCCAGTCTTAAGTGTGAATACCTACCTAGGAATTCAAAGGTCTTTAAGGGGCCCTACACTTGTATCAATTTCTAGCATTGCCTTGCCCAACAAAATATTTCCTATCACTGAGTATAAAATACCACTGATTAGCTGTCTTAGTTAATTCAGATTGTTAGAACAAATTTCCTTAGATTGAATCAGAGTTCAGGGTGCCAGTATATGTGGGTTCTTGGAGAGAGTCCTCTACCTGGTTAACCAGGCGTTTCCTTGGTAAGTGCATAGAAGGATATGAGCAGGCAGCTTATGTCTCCTCCTTTTAAATTTTTTTTTTCTTTATTGAAGTAGCATTGGTTTATAATATCATGCAGGTTTCAGGTATACAATTTGTAAATCAACATTTGTATATATTATGTTACACATACACCAAAAGTTTAGTTTTCATATTTTACCACACCACTGACCACTTTCACCAATTTACCCAACTCTTTCCCATTCTTCCATTTTTCAAAAGAACTCTAATTCCATCTTACGGGGCTCCACCCTCAAGACCTCATCAAGGCCTAATTACCTTCCAAAGACCCCATCTGCAAATACCATTATGCTGAGATTAAGGCTTCAACACAGGAATTTTGGGAGACACAGACATTCAGTCCACCACAATAACCTAATGACATTATTTTTAAAAGTAAAATAGGATTAGACACGAATGTATACTTTCTACAAACACTATAAGAATTACCTTTCTCACTAGCTAATTTAAATTTTCTGGAAGATCCCTTTGAGTTAGAGTGATTTGGTAAACCAGTAGGGAAAAGAATATTCTAGGTCTGAGGTATGGCTCGAAGAAATTTTGAAGTTGGCAGAAGATAGAATGAAATACCGTTACTCAGCCTGGAATTGTGCTGAATGCTTTATAAATGTTATTCAGTTTTATTAAAGCCCCTATAATTTATTTAATTACTTCTATTTTTAGAGTAGAGGAAATTTAGGCTTGGAGAATCTGAGCCACATGTCCAGTGTAAGTATAACAGGTGGCAAAGCCAGGACTTGAAGCCAAGATTCGTATTTCTAGAACCAGCCTCTTAAACACTTCATACTGCAAGTCTCTCTCACAATATGACCACGAGTACATTTCCATTTTTAGAGTAAATTTTGTTTTTTAAAGACCGGTTTCACATTTGTCTTACTGTAGCATTCAGTAGCATGCTGGGTCTATTTTCCTAAAAAAAAAAAAAATTAGTAAATAATTACCACATTTATAAATCTAGTAATTAAATTCATCATGATTTTCTGAAGGTTTTTAAAAAAATGTTACTGATTATTTTATAATTACTAGCTGATGAGAACATGTGTTTCTTTCAGCGCTCTTTTCAGTAAATAAGACTAACTTAAGACAACACAGAATAAAGTCGCGCTTATGTGTACATATCAGTTAAAAAACACTGCAATGGGGAAATCTATTCTACTAAAAAATCAAATCACAGATCTTAAACAGAATTTAATGTAAACCTCAAATTTATGTGTGCTATTGTGAATTTTAATTTGAATTGAATTTAGCTCAAACATGAAAGAAATAATATGTGGGTTTTCTAGCATTAATACTATAAGTTCAGTTTTTTCACATTCTACATATTCTACTGACTGCATAACTGGCAGTCATGAAGGCTTATAAAGGAAAAAAATATAATACCAGGTATTTTCAAAAGTACATTTCATTAGATTATTACTATTTTCAATAAATGAAAGATGAATACATTTATGAGACAATTTTGTATACTTTTAAGATAATTATTTTCAGTTTCCCAAAAAGGGAGACTCAACAAATCAATGTTTGAAAACGATACCATTGTACACTTTTTAATTTCTTCTTTCTACATTGCAATAGGTCATGATAATCCATCAGAAAAAAAATAAAAATCACATTTGTATTTTCTTAAGGTGCCCAAAGACACTATCAAGTCACAAATCAAACTTGTTTTCCCTTAAGATTTGAATGTTCTTATGGGATCGTGGGAAACACTCCTGAGTCCTTGAAGATCATAACTCCTTGCTTACTGCTTGTGTCCCACATATTACTCCCATTAAATTGTGGTGACTTTTATATACATTTACATGACTTGACTGAAAGTCTGTTCTCTCAGTTTCTTTTCCAGCAATCCCTCATAATCATGTCCCTGCCCTATCTTTAGCAATCACTATAAATTCTTTCCTAAATTTCATTTTCCAGTGTCTTACGTTCAACTAACACTTTCTGCCTATCCAGCTTACACTGGAGCACCCTAAGTCAAACAGCCAGTCTTTTGTCACATTGATACCCAAACTCTATTGTCCCTATAACCAGTCAACTAAATTTAAAGACAATCATCATTTTCTCAATTCCCTTCTCCATCTCTAGAGGATTTGGACTCATTTGTAAAAACACCAAATGTAGTTAAATTCAATCACCTGATTACCATGCTCAGCACTCAAGCAATAGAATATAGTTGGAAAAAAGGCAAATTTGTTGAAAACTTAAATTTCAATGACTACAAGTGTCAGGTGAGTGTTCAATGACACCTGGTAGTCATACTTCATTTACCAACTCCACTCACACTCTCAAATTTCTAGACAACTATTTTAAGTTTTCTAACTCCTCAAAGCTTTAATCCCTTCTCTGCCAGTCCCAACACCAATTTACTCTTTCACTGGTAAAAACCACTTGCAAGAAACATCGTGAAGAACCACTCTACTCACTCACTTGTTCTCTGAAGGGAACTGCATCCAGGGGCAGCACCTCTCTCTAGACACTAAAGATGCAATTGGAGCAGACTCTGTGGAGAGAGGATCTAAGTTTGAAATGGGAGGGTGGGGGTCACCTGAGCAGCCTCCCTCTCTGTTCTTTCTGAGATTGCTGATGACACTCCTATAAAGGTGAAACCAGACTCCAGGGAAACCATGGAAGTCAAACCAGTTTGCAGGAAGAGAACTGATCTCTGCCAGTGAAACCTGCATGAATATGTAATTCTTGTGTTACTCACACATCTAGCATAGCAAAAAAGGTTGTCAACTTGAAAAAAAAAAAAAGACACTACCTCAAAAATGTTACCTTAATGTTTGCTGAGTAAATTTATAAAATGGTTGTCTGAACGGTATCACCAAGCTTATTGACAAATATCCAATAATAACCAATATTCATAAAGTGACTTAAAATCCCTATATACAATTTGAAAAATAACATTTATTTGGACTCTCCATTGCTTCAGGTTAAAGTTCAAACTCCTACCCATGGTTGAAAATAGCTCTCCATTCACCTCTCTCATTCCATATCTTGCCATTCTCTGGTACAATTCCCCAAACATAAAGTCCCAAACAAATTTAACTTATTCACCAAATATACCCTCTCCTGATCTTTACATATTCTCCATGTGGGAAATATTGCCTCTTCATTTTACCTAGTTATCTTTCAACTGATATAGGATGTGTCACCAGCTCCCAGAAGTCTCCTTTGTTCCTCTGAGACTGTTATATATCCCTCCCACATTTATCCTAATGTACTGTAGCTGTTAGACATCCCTCCTACTCTATATCCAATATAGTTTTTGCTTATCTGTAAGATATATTTCTTAGGGGCCTCTCATTCACCATAACCCTAGTTCCCAAGCAAAATTTGGCAACAGATTTCAGACTATCCAAGTTTTCACAGACATTATCTCATGTGATGATCACAGCATCCTTGAAGGAGAAGGATAAATTTATTATTATCACCTTAGATTATAAATGTGGAACCCAAGATTCAGGAAAGTGAAGTAACAAGCTGAAGAAGAGACAGATAAAAAATAACAGTTTGGTTCTATATCTTCATGTTATAAACCACATACTCTTTTCATATAAATGGGATCCTAGTTCTAAATTAAATATACTGTCCAAACGCAAGCCGTTGAAAGTATGAGTGATAGATGTGAATAAATGCATCTATTTCTGAAAACTTGTTAGCAATCTCAGAAATTAACTAGCATTTTGTAACATATAATTACTAGCAATGGCACTTTAACGAGGTTGAGACAACCCAAAACTGAAAACATACTCATTCTACAAAAGCTAATTCCATTGTTTTTCCTGAAGATAAAGCTTAGTGTTGTGTTTATAAAAGCTGTCTGTAAGGAAATAGGAAATTCTAATATGGGAACTCACTGTTCATTTTCTAGCCTATTAAAAATCCACCGCATTTGACATCTGCTATTGAAGGGGGAGTATGTTGTACTCCCTCAACATTCTTCACCTAATATGCTTTGTACCAAATTCTCTCTCTTCACCAACTCATCTTAGTCTATGCAGAGAGTAGAAAGTAAAATAAATGGCAAATGAAAATACTACAAGCACAACAAATACTTTGAAACTGGCCTAAGTGATATATTTGTGGATATGTCTACAACAGCTAGAAAAACAAAAGCAAAAGTAAACAATGGAACAACATCAAATTAAAAAGTTTCTGTACATCATTAAAACAAAAAGCCAGCTTACTGAATGGGAAAAACATTTGCAAATCATCTATCAGACAAGGGGTAATACATATAAAATTTATAACAAACCCATAAAACTTAGCAACAACATCAAAAACTCAAACAACCCAATTAGAAAATGGGCACAAGATCTAAACAAATACTTCTCTTAAAGAGACACATAGATGACCAACAGATACATAGCAACCAATAGGCATGGGAAATGATAAACAGTATACCTTATTATTTGAGATATTCAAATCAAAACCACAGTGAGATATCACCTCATCCCTATTGAATGGCTACTATTAAAAAGATAGAAAAAAATTAGTATTAGCATGGATGCTCATGTATCTCCTGCATTCTGTTGGTGGGTATATAAATTGGTACAGTTAATTAGAAAAAGCAGTACAGAGAGTCTTCAAAAAAGAAAGAATAGGAATACTGTATGATTCAACTGTCCCACTGCTCGGTATTTACCCAAAGACTACAAAAAACACTAACTATTTGCAGCATTATTCACAATAGTCAAGAGTTGGAAATAACCTAAATGCTAATAAACAGATGAGTGGCATAAGAAGATATGGTATATGTATACACACACACACACACACACACACACACACACACACAGAGTGGAATACTACTCAGCTATAAAAAGGATGAAATCCTGTCATTGTTATGGATGGACCACAGAGTGAAGAACTAAATGAAATTAAGTCAGAAAGAGAAAGACTGTATGATTTTACTCATTTTTAATGGATACAGAAATAAAATGAATGAACCAATAAAAACAAAATGGTGTTGTATACCAATGTGAATTCAATAAAAGGAATGCAATTTTAAAAAAATTAAAAGCTGGGCCTCCCTGGTGATGCAGGCGGTTGAGCGCCGCACTGTGAGGCTGTCCGCAGCCTCTGCAATGTGGGTTCAATCCCCGCCGGCCGGCAAGAATCCCACATGGAGAAACAGACCTCTCCTATCTCGCCCGCTGCTCCCCTCAGCAGTTTATTTCCTTAGTCTGCCTGTTCTGTTCCCTGCTCCGTCTCCGGTGAGTCACCCTCCCGCACATCTAGCCTGTACCCTGATTCTTGTATAAAAATAAATAAATCTGGGCCTCCCCGGTGGCGCAGTGGTTGAGTGCTGGGTTGCGAAGCTGCCCGCAGCCTCTGCAGCGCTGGTTTGATCCCCGGCTGCTCCCCAGCCACTGGAGGAGGGTCCCGCATGGCGCGCAGACCTCTCCTGCCGCCCGCTGCTCCCCTCAGCAGTGTACTTCGGTCCTTCTGGCTGCTCTGCTCCCCGCTCTGGCTCTGGTGAATTCGCTCACCCTCCCGTGCTTCTGCCTGTACCCAGTGCTTGTACAAATAAATAAATAAATAAATCTTTAATAAACAAACAAATAAATAAATAAATCTTAAAAAAATAAAAATAAATTAAAAGCTAATGTAAAATGATAAAAAAAAATGAATGCACAAAACAAAACAAAAACCCACTTAGACTATAAGAACAAAATAGCAGTTACCAGAATGGAAGGGGAAAGTGAGACAGGAAGGGGTTAAATAGTATAAAAACTAGATTTTCATGATGAGCATAACATACATGTTGTTGAATTATAATGCTATACTAGTAAAAACTATATAATGTAACAAACCAAAGTTATTTCCATTTAAAAAATAAATCACACAATTGTATAAACCAAAGAAGGTTGAGAATAGCTGACAAAACAGTTTGCTAGATAGCAAACTTTTTTTATGAAACTGGCCTAAGTAATATATTTGTGGATATGTCTACAATGGCTAGAGAAACAAAAGCTAAAGTAAATAAATGGAACTACATCAAATTAAAAAGTTTCTGTACATCATTAAAACAAAAAGGCAAGGGACAAAAAGTAAAGTACTATTCATTAGCCACGGGAAAAGAACTGGTTTCTGCACAGAGAAATGACATATGAAAGTAGATTTCTATCTCTTTTGAGCATTCTTTTTTTCAATCTGTAGCTATGTGTACCAAATTTTCTGATCAATATAGAAGACTCCTAGAATTTCTGGAATGCAATAGAATTGATAGAAAAACAATTCATACACAAGGAAGTGCAGCTAGCTATTTTCCATTTTCTTCTGTTTCCCTTTCAAATGATAGGTGTATGACCATAGAATCGGCTCTTGAAAAGCCATAAAGATGTTCCACACACTGAATTTTTAGCATGGAAGTCATGGATTTGGAAACCTAGCTTTATATTGCTCTCTTAAAATCCTAAGGTCAGGAGAATATCAGAATAAGCAATTTATTAGGAAATCATCTTATCTTTCATCTTCCTTATGAAGAGGAAAAGAGTTACTGGTTAAAATGATTTGGAAACTGCATATACATCATTCTCTGAATCTCATAAGCATTATGGTATGTTAGAGGTTCTGTGAAAACTTTCAATAAAGGAAGATTTCTAACTTTGTATAACCTAATCTCCTCACTAAATATTACCATTTACCAACCTATGAGGATATACAAAGAGAAGTGTGCTGACATAGTATTCCCAATATTTGCATGCCAGAGACCATTCTCTCTTACTACTATAACATTCCTCCAAAATTCTAGAGAGGGCCTCCCTGGTGGTGCATGGAGTTAAGATACAGGACTCTGAAGCTATCCGTAGCCACTGCAGCACAAGTTCAATCCCTGGCCAGGGAGCTAACCTTCATGGTGCAGCAGTCCTCTCCTCTCTTGTCCGCTGCTCCCCTCAGCAGCGTTATTTCAGTAGATTCACCTGTTCAGTTCTCCACTCTGTCTCTGGTGAATCCTCCAGTTCTTATATGCATAAATAAATAAATCTTTTTTTTTAAAATGCAGGAGAGATGTCTGTTTCTCCCTGTCTCACGGCAGAGCATAACAGTTTTACAAGGGCATTTCAGTTCTGGAATGACAGAACAAAAAGTGTCTCCAGTCAAATCCATGCCTCTCTCCAAATCCCTATTCAGAATTGGTTTGCTGTATTTAATTGATGGTGGTAACTATCAGTTTAGGGACTTTTCCCAGTAAGCGTTCTCATTTCCTCCTTCTGGAAACAGAACTTTCCTCAGTTATTGGCCCATTTATGTCCTCTTACTTCTTGTTTGCTTAGATTAATCCAAGGGTGAGCAAAGCACAAAACAAGGCCAATCAGTCCTTTTGCAAGCTAAATACATGGCTATGGGGAAGAGAAACTCTTTCTACAGGGTTCATTAAACCGGGAAGATATGGTGGCTCCTGGTCACCAGTTTCCTGGCACAGGAAGATAACCCATAAAGCAAGGCAGAAACAAGCAGTAGAGACAAAGAGAGCCTGTTGAAGTGGAGTTGCTGGTTGTCACCTCTGAGAACTTAAGTTTCAAAATATGTTCATAGTTTTTTTTTTAATTTAAATTTTATTTTTATATTCCCCATACAATGACAACCCCCTTATTTTGACCCCAATCCCTCCTTTCCCTGCCCCCCACCCCACCATAGAATGTCTCTGGTTCATAGTTGTTTGTTGATTTTGATATTTTCTTTCTTATAGTTATTCTTTTTCCTGGTCCCTTATTTAAGTTTTCTAGATTCCTGCTATGAGTGAGACCATCCGGTATTTTTCTTTTTCTTTCTGGCTTATTTCGCTGAGCATGATCCCTTCCAGTGCCATCCATGTTGCTGCAAATTGCATGTGTTTATCTTTTTTGAATGCTGAGTAATATTCCATGGTGTATATGTTTTTTTAAAAAAGATACAAAACGATAATTGTTGGTGAAGAGGTGGGGGGAAAAAACCCTATGCACTATTGGTGCGATGCAAATTGGTACAGCTTTTGTGGAAAATGTTATTAAGTTTTCTCAAAAAAACATTAAAAAATTACTATATAATTCAGAAATTCCATTTCTGATTACTTAGCTGAAAAACATGAAATCAAAATTCAAATATATACACCTATTCCCATGTTCACTGCAGCACTATTCACAATAGCCAAGATATGAAAACAACGTAAGTGCCCACTGATTGGTGAATGGATAAAGAAAATGTGGAATATATACACAATGGGATATTACTCTGCTGTTTAGAAAAAGGATGAAGTCAAGCCACTAGTAACAATATGGATGGGCTATGAAGATAAATACTAATTGAGAAAAATCAGAAGGAGAAAGACAAACATGGTTTGATTTAATTTATGTGGACATAAAGAAACAAAGTAAATGAATAAACAAAAGCAAATCCTTAGATTCTGATAACAAAATGGTGATTACCAAAGACAGTGGGGGAAGGGTGGCTGGAATAAGTAAAGGGCTTGATTGGATGATAATGGACAGAAACTAGACTTTTGGTCACTGCTGGGGTGTAAATTTCATACAACTGAAATTTATAGTGCTGTAAATCAATATTACATCAATCAAAAAACAACAAGCTAGGGCCTCCCCTGGTGGCGCAGCGGTTGAGCGCTGGGCTGCAAGGCTGCCCGCAGCCACTGCAGGGCCGGGGTCATTCCCCAGCCACCAGCGAGGGTCCCACAAAAAAAAAAAAAAAAAAAAAAAAAAAACACACACACAAAAAAAAACAAGCTGGTACTATGAAAAACAGAAATATGTTACCCAGTATGCAATTCATAAAAAATATTTTAATTAAGATCATTTAAATAACACATATGATTAGGAACACCTTTCTTCACAAGTATCAGATTATCAGTGCATAACTTTGATTCAGAGCTCTCGTAAATAGGATAAAAATTATATGTAAATAACATATTTGGTAATACTTCTGTATTAAACATTCTTTTACAATTAGGACAGTTTATTTCTCAAGAAGGCAAACATTTCTCTTTATTAAATTATTGTACATTTTACTATCTTAACTTGGTTTTCTTAGGTAATTGTTGAAATTTGTAGTTGGAATTGACCCAGAAGTCTGAGTAAATGTATTTTCCTGTGGAAATTTCAGCACTGTGTGTTCTAGTGTGTTGATGTGGAAGGGGTGCGAGGAATTGAGTTCTTTATTTTGACTTCTTTACAACATCCCTCATTAAACAGTCTGTACAGGACACAGAAAAAAGCGTCCCCAGCTCTGCGTGCCTTCTCGGGTTAGCAAAAGTCATCCGTAAAGATGTTATCAAGTGAACTGAATGTTTTGTGTTTGTGAGTCAAGCACTGCTGCAATGAGAATCAAAATGCCGCCTCGCTGACTTGAACTCCTGGAACCAGCTCCACTCTGATATCATTTAAGAAGACAGGTGGTAGGATGCCATGACATATGTGCTCATGTCCTGATGGATGTGCCCAGAGATGTGTTTAGTTCTTGGATTCCTTCCCACATGGCACCTCCTGCTGCAATTTATTGACACCAGATGTTCTTTGTATCAGTAAGACTTGTAGCAATGCTATTTAAAGTTAAGTGGAGTAATTGAAGCCAGAGCATCTTACTTTGAATGAAGTAAATCAAAGCACATCACAGTCATAAAAATGCAGACTAGGGAAAGCATGAATGAGAGAAATTCATTATAAAAAGAAAGTCAGACTAATAGAGACCAAAACACTCTTGATTAAAATTTATCATCTCACACAACACTGATAGAAATCAATTGGTAACAGCTCAGAGCTTTGAGGCCAGAATTAGTGAGCATGCCTCACTATAAATTAAGCGGGAGTCCTTTGTCATACTGACCTCTTTCTCCATGACAGCTCATGGAAAACAATTCTTCCCTTGAATCATTGTAAGGGTCAGATGCACAAACTCTAGTTAATGATAAGAGACATGGACCTGAAGTCTAATCATTTTACTAACATAATGCGTTAGAGGTTTTAACAAATCAAGGCTTAACTAATGATTGATGGTAGGAAATGGAGACATGTTTTAAAGTCTGATTTAAAAGAAAACTGAGACAGGAAGGACAGTGTGATTAGAAAGGCTCAAAGCAAACCATGAACCATGCACATTAATAAATGTGGATTTTAATAGGTACATGTCTGGCAACCAGCCGACAAAAAGAACTTAGACTGATTGAAAAGAAATGAGAACTTTTAGTATTACTCCTACCAAATTAAATCATCAGAGGCAAACATAAATATACCAAATTATAATAGTAATTTAAAAGTACAGAAATCAAAGCTATTAAGATTAAATTATAAAGTGCAAGCATGGCAGGATAATATTTTAAAGAGTTAACTGATGTTTCCCTTTTAAATTTTTTTTTTCCAGGCATTTCCCCTATCTGTTACCTTGTGAAGCAAATACTCGACTCTGCATTCATCACTTCAACAGAGATGTGACAGGACACAAAGCAGAAGGAGTCTGTCAGTCTCTGCCTTTTCTGCTCCAAAAGCTTAAATTTCTTGGGAGAAATTGTAAGGAATGAGAATAAAATATGTAGAAAAGCAAAGGACAAAAGGGGGTAGTTTCAGTCCTACTCGCACTCAGACTAGAAAATAAATCCTCTGGGTAGAAGAATAAAAGTTGGCAAGGGAGTAATAAAAAGAGAGAAATTGAAGTCTTTGGAAGAGGGGCCCGTGATGATTTCAGAACAGGATACCGAGCAAGTGGGTTGGGGAAGGCCTCAAACCATCACTGAGAGTAATGTAATCAATCCAGGCAGAAAGCACCATGGACACACATTGAGATTCTCCGTCGCTACATTGTGGAGTGGAGTCTGCAGCATAATGTCCATCCCTTAAACTTGACTCTGACAAAGAAGAGATAATAACAGGCTAGAAGGAGGCTTGAGAACGGGAACATGGGTTGCCTCAGAGGAATCCTGATGACTGACTGACTAAGGGCTAAGTAGGGAAAGGTAGGATTCTGAGCACTCTTAGATGACTCAAGGTTGAGGTGTGTTACAATGTCTTAGTACCAATAAGCCCCTGGAATGACCCCCAAACACTCCTACAGAATAAAATAAATGAATAAAATAAAAATTAGTTTGCACCATATAAAAACAGATTTCTTTATATACTCAGGGCTGGGGACTCATTTATAACTACTATAAAAGGATTACAAATACTTTTAAAAAGAAAAAGAACATATGAAATGGAGGGAGATATTGATATATAAAATGTTGGAGAAGGAAGATAAGGCAGTTACATGAGGTTTTAGTGCATTTGGAATCTATTGATTCCAAATACTTTTAAAAAGAAAAAGAACATATGAAATGGAGGGAGATATTGATATATAAAATGTTGGAGAAGGAAGATAAGGCAGTTACATGAGGTTTTAGTGCATTGGATGACAAGCTCAGCAAAGGGAAAGAACTCCAGAAATCTGTGAAGACTCTCATTATGGTAGACGCCTTTTGTTTCTTAGTGGTCCTGAAGGAAACTCATCTCTAATGTTGGCCATTTGGACAGATGACCTCATCAAACAACTATCCTCTCATGACTGCAGCCTGGGAAACATCAAGCCAATCAACCAAAGGAAGGTATTCTGACTTCAAAGAAACATCAGTGTCTGCAGCTATGGAAAGGTAGGCGGGGAAGATGAGCACCACTGCTTTATAGTATCCTGTAAAGCTACATAAAATTTTAAAACAATAAAATAAAATCTAAAGAGAAAACATCACATCTCCCAAGGATTTTGAAGAAATTACAAAATGTACTTGGGTGGAGGGACATAGGACATTGTTAAGAAATTACTCCTACTGTTTTCAAGTAGAAAAAAAATTATCCTTTTTTTGGACAGAAACAAGCTGTGTTTTCATAAGATTTAGAATGCAGACAAACTTTTGAGAGAAAAAACAGACTAAGACTTAGTAAGGAAACAAAATTAAATCCTACATATATGGCAACACTTTCATTAGTGAAGAGTGAAGAATGTAACTACAGGGAGTTAGAAAAACAATATAGAAAAGGACTTTATGGGCTTCAGATAAGGAAGAAATTCTAAAACAAGATGCAAATTAACAAACCATTAAGGAAAGATGGGGAAAAATATGCTCATTTAATTTAAAACAAGATTTTTTAAAAACTTAGACCAGTTGATATTTACTTAAAAGAGTATCAATTTATATCATTTGTAATTTTTTTAATTGAAGTAATACTGCATTATGTAAATTGCAGGGGTTCACAGTTGAGAATCAACATGTACATATACTAAATTCAGGTCACCACTAAGAGTCCAGATCTATCCTCTATACCATTGTCCCCTTTTTCCCATCCCCATACCCCGCCCTTCCCTTCTGGTCACCACGAGGTGCTCTTAAATTTTAAAAGTTTGTTTTTTTTGTATTAAGTTCAGTTGCTTACTTTCTCTATATACCACACATGAGTAAAATCACATAGTGTTGTTTTTTGTTTTGTTTGTTCTGGTCTGGTGTATTTCATTAAGCATAACTCCGTCTAGCTCCATCCATGTCATTGCAAATGGCAAGACTGCACCTTTTTTTTTTTTTTTTTTTTTTTTTTTTGTGAAACCCTCACCCGGTGGCCGGGGAATGAACTGGCACTGCAGAGGCTGCGGGCAGCCTCGCAGCCCAGCGCGCAATGGCTGTGCCACCAGGGGAGGCCCAAGATTGCACCTTTTTATAGCTGAACAATTTTCAGTTGTGGATCTATGCCACATCTATTTTTTTTATTTTTCAGTTGGATTAATTTTTAATATTTAAATACAAAAAGTGAGCAATGACTTTTTTTTCTTTACACACACACCCAGGTCTAATGGCCAGAATGCACAGAGGAAATGAGCTCAGCTCTGCCCTCCACATTTCCCCATCTTGAAGCTGAATCTGTTCACTGGTTCTCCCTCCTTTCCAACATACACAGAATTTCACAGTGTTTGCTTTACAGCATGTAATGCTTTTTTGTATTTTTTATTATATGCATGTCTTTCCCCAGAATCACCATTCTTAAAAACAAAACAAAACATCCCTTAATAGTCTGGGGTATATCCCTCCCAATGCATCAGTTTCTTCCCCACAATGCAATCGTGAGATTTTCCAATCAGGAGTGATTTAGTGAAAGGGGTGTGGTGTTCAGATCTGGAATAACCATCTGCATTGCCACACTTTGGTGTCAGAGAGAGGAAAAAAGAAACAAGTTAGTACAATGTAGAGGGCACACTTGAAAGTTGGGGAGTCTCTCCATGAGACAGTGTGGAGTCAATTTACCCCACTAGGTTTAGACAGATTAATGTGCCAGAGTTAAAAAAAAAAAAAAAAGTCCAAAGAATAAGTTCAAACACTTTCCTTTTCATACTTTTCCCATCAGAAAGATCAAAATCAGCAATAATGATTTAGATCTTTCCAGGAAGTGAAACTACAGCCCCTGGAATTCCTCCTGGGAGTCAGGAGGGCCTAGGAAGTAACCTGCAGCTGTAGCAGCTATTGCTGTGGCTCAAATTGTAACTTCTTAGTCTCAAAGACAACAGGAAATAAGGATAATGAAGGAAGTGGTCCCAAAACACAGGCTTCCCTGTACATTTTTTTAAAATAAATTTTATTTTTATATTCCCCATACAATTGCAACCCCCGTATTTTGACCCCAATCCCTCCCCTCCCCGCCCCCCATCTCCCATAGAGTGTCTCTGGTTCATGGTTTTTTGTTGATTTTGATTTTCACTTTCTTATATTCATTTTCCTGGTCCCTTATTTAAGTTTTCTAGATTCCTGCTATGGGTGAGACCATCCGGTATTTTTCTTTTTCTTTCTGGCTTATTTCGCTGAGCATGATCCCTTCCAGCGCCATCCATGTTGCTGCAAATTGCATGTGTTTATCTTTTTTGAATGCTGAGTAATATTCCATGGTGTATATGTACCACATCTTCTTGATCTAGTCATCTATTTTTGGGCATTTGGGTTGTTTCCAAGGCTTAGCTATTGTCAACAGTGCTGCTATAAACACAGGGGTGCAGGTACTCTTTGGAATTGATGTTTATGTGTTCTTTGGGTAAATACCTAGGAGTGGAATTGCTGGATCATATGGAAGCTCTATGTTTAGTAGGTCAAGAAATCTCCACACAGCTCTCCATAGTGGTTGGACCAGTTTGCACTCCCACCAACAGTGCAGGAGAGTTCCTTTTTCTCCACATCCTCGCCAACATTTGTTGTTGCTAGTTATTTTAATATGTGCCATTCTCACTGGTGTAAGATGGTATCTCATGGTAGTTTTGATTTGCACTTCCCTGATTACAAGTGATGTTGAACATTTTTTCATATGCCTGCTGGCCATTTGCATTTCCTCTTCAGAGAAGTTTCTTTTTAGCTCTTCTGCCCATTTTTTGACTGGATTATTTTCTTTGTTTTTGTTGAGTCTCATCAGCTCTTTGTAGATTTTTGTGATCAGTCCTTTATCATTAGTGTTGTGTGCAAAATTGTTCTCCCAGTCAGTGGGGTTTCGCTTTGTTTTTGTTATTGTCTCTTTTGCTGTGCAGAAGCTCTTTAATTTGATGTAGTCCCAGCTGTTTATCTTTGCCTTCACTATCACCGCTTTGGGTGATGTGTCTGTAAAGATGTCTTTGATGTGCATATCACGTAGTGTTTCGCCTATATTTCTGTCTATGTATTTTATAGTTTCAGGTCTTATGTCTAGTTCTTTAATGCATTTTAAGTTGGTTTTTGTGTATGGTGTGAGGTAGTGGTCAAGCTTCATTCTTTTGCATGTAGCGACCCAGTTTTCCCAGCACCATTTATTGAACAAACTTTCTTTGCTCCAATGCATATTCTTTGCTCCTTTGTCAAAGATTAGTTGACCATAAATCTGTGGGTTTACTTCTGGATTTTCTATTCAATTCCATTGGTCTGTGCGTCTGTTCTTGTTCCAATGCCATGCAGTTTTGATGATTATGGCTTTGTGGTATTGTTTAAAGGCTGGGAATGTGATGCCTCCATTCCCTCCTTTTTTTTTTTTTTCAGGAGAGCTTAGGCTATTCGGGGTTTTTGGTGATTCCATATGAATTTCATCAATAATTGTTCTATTTCTTGAAGAATGACATTGAAATTTTGATTGGAATAGCATTGAATCTGTATATTGCTTTTGGTAGGATGGCCATTTTAATAATGTTGATCCTTCCAATCCATGAGCAGGGGATGTCTTCCCATTTCTTTGTGTCTTCTTCTATTTCTTTTAACAGTGTTTTATAGTTTTCTTTGTATAGGTCCTTTACCTCTTTTGTTAGATTTATTCCCAAGTATTTGACTTTTTTTTGTTTCAATAATAAAAGGGATGTTTTTTTTCTTATTTCTTCTTCAGATTTATTGTTTGTGTATAGGAAGGCTACTGACTTTTGTGTGTTGATTTTGTATCCTGCTACTTTACTGAACTGATTGATGAGCTGAATTAGTTTTTCTGTGGAGTTTTTGGGGTTCTCTATGTATATTATCATATCATCTGCAAATAGTGATAGTTTGACTTCTTCTTTTCCTATTTGGATTCCTTGGATGTCTTTCTCTTGTCTTATTGCTCTGGCTAGGACTTCCAGTATTATATTGAAAAGCAGTGGTGAGAGTGGACATCCTTGTCTTGTTCCAGATCTTAATGGAAATGCTTTCAGCTTTTCACCATTGAGAATGATACTGGCTGTTGGCTTGTCATATATGGCCTTTATGATGTTGAGGTATGTTCCTTGTATCCCAAGAATTTCAAGGGCTTTTATCATGAATGGGTGTTGCACTTTGTCGAAAGCTTTCTCAGCATCTATTGATATTATCTTTTTGTTGATGTGTTGGATAACGTTGATTGATTTTCGGATGTTGAACCATCCTTGTGTCCCTGGCATGAATCCTACTTGGTCGTGGTGAATTATCTTATGGATACATTGTTGGATTTGATAGCTAAAATTTTATTGAGGATTTTTGCATCAGTGTTCATTAGGGAGATTGGCCTGTAGTTTTCCTTTTTTGTGTTGTCCTTGTTCGGTTTTGGTATTAGTGTAATGTTGGCTTCACAGAACGTATTTGGTATTGTCCCTTCCTTCTCAATTTTTTGGAAGAGTTTGTGAAGGATAGGCACTAATTCATCTCTGAATGTTTGGTAGAATTCACTTGTAAGTCCATCAGGTCCTGGGATTTTGGTTTTGGGGAGGTTTTTGATTACATTTCAATTTCGCTGGTTGTAATTAGTTTGTTTATTTGTTCTATTTCTTCTTTATCTAGCTTTGGGTGATTGTAGAGTTGTAGGAATTTGTCCATCTCCTCTAGATTGTTGAACTTGTTTCCATATAACTGTTCATAGTAGTTACTGATTATTCTTTTGATTTCTGCTGTGTCCATTGTGATTTCTCCTCTTTCATTTATGATTCTGTTTATTTGTGCTGTCTCCCTTTTTTCCTTTGTGAGCCTGGCTAGGGGTTTGTCTATTTTATTTATTTTTTCAAAGAACCAGCTCTTGGTTTCATGGATCCTTTGGATTGTCTTTTTAGTTTTGATTTCATTTATTTCTGCTTTGGTTTTTATTATTTCTTTTCTTCTACTGGTTTTGGGGTTTTTTTGTTGTTCTTGAGCTTTGAGACTAGGTTGTTTCTTTGAGTTCTTTCTTGTTTCTTAATGTGAGCCTCTTTTGCTATATATTTTCCTCTTATTACTGCTTTTGCTGCATCCCATACATTTAGGAAATTGGTGTCCTCCTTATCATTTAATTCAAAGAATTTTTTTAATTTCTTCTTTGATTTCCTCGTTAGTCCAGTGGTCTTGTGTGTGTCATCTCTGAAAACAGACATCAGAGAAAACACATACTTAGTGGGAGACTTCAACACACCACTATCAACAATGGATAGATCAACGAGACAAAAAATAAGTAAAGGCACTAAAGCTCTAAATAAAGATCTGGAGAGCTTGGGCTTAACAGACATCTACATAACACTAAACCCAAAAAAATCAGAGTACACATTTTTCTCAAGTGCACACAGATCATTCTCCAGGATCGATCACATACTGGGACACAAGACAAACATCAACAGATACACCAAGATTGAAATCATACCAACCATCTTTTCTGACCATCAAGGCATCAAACTAGAAATAAACCATAAAAAGAAGGTAAGGTACTCTCCTACCTCATGGAGATTGAAATCCTTGTACATTTTTTGAACCACAAAAAAGGAGAAATTGAAAGTGGCTGCACACTGGACCCTCTCCTGGAATATCTCAGTGGCCTAGACCCCACAGTCTCTCTGATAGTTTCTAGTTCCTCATCATCTTCTTTCAGCTCCTCCTCAGTCTTCTCTACATTGCCTTTTAGAACCAACCCCTCTGGGGACAGGGTAGCCATATCGCCTGTGGCAGCAATGGTGGCAGCCACGACTATAGTTAGAAACTTCTACATCTTCTTTATCCATTAATCAATCAGTGGGCACTTAAGATTTTCCAGTTCTTTTCAATTGTAACTAATGATGCAATCAACATGATAGTGCACATATTTCTTCAAATTTGTATTTTTTGAGTAATAAACATGGACATCTTTTTATGCATCTATTGCTGACCTGTATACCTTGGAGAACAGTCAGACAGTTAAGATCTTCTATCTGTTTTTTTAATCAGGTTGTTCATTTTTTTCATTGTTGAACATTCTGGATATAAACCCCATGCCAAATGTATATGTAAATATATTCTCCCATTCAGAAGAATGCCTTTTTGTTGTTTTTGCATGCCAGTTTCTTTTACTTGAATGAAAAATTTTAAAGCAGAAGATTTTTAGTTTGATGTAGTTCTATTTGTTTATTTTTGCTTTTGTTTCCCTTGTGTTGGTGGGAGTTAAGTTCCCAAACTCATCTTTAAGGTTAGGGATAAGGAGCCTATTGTGTATGCTTTCCTTTACATATTATATAGTTTCAGGTCTTCTATCCCACTCTTTAATCCATTTTGAATCCATTTTTATGGATTAGGGTTAGGTAGAAGTCTAATTTTTATGGATTAGGCTAGGCAGAAGTCTAATTTCACTGTTTGTTTATGACTGTCCAGTTTTCCCAATCTCTTCATTTATTGAAGAGATTTTTCCTGCTTCATTGTAAGCTCTTGATTCCTTTGTCATACATTAGTTAACCAATTGTGCAAGACACATAATGTGTGCCTGTTGTTGTTCTAATACCAAACTGTTTTAATTGCTATGAATTTGTAGTATAGTTTGCAGTCAGAAGGTCTGATACATTCATTTTTGTTCTTTTTTCCTCAGGAGATTTTTTTTTTTTTTTTGCTATTTAGGGTCTTTAATAGTTCTAAATAAATTTCAGGTTTTTTTTTCTCTTTCTTTGAAGAATGTCATTGGGATTTTGATAGGTAATGCATTGAATCCGTGTATTGCTTTAGGTAATATAAGCTATTTTAATATTTTAATAATATTAATTCCCAAATCTATGAGCATGGAATACCTACCTTTCCATTTCCTTGTGTTGTCATCTTTTTTTTTTTTTTTTTAGCATTGTCTTGTAGCTTTCATTGAATAGGTCTTTGATCAACTTTGTTATGTTTCTTCCTAGGTATTCAATTTTTTATATTTAATAGTTAATGGGATAGTTTCCTGATTTATTTTTCTACTAGTTCATTATTTGTGTAAATAAATACAACAGATTTTTGTATATTGAGCTTATAGCCTACCACTTTGCTTTATTCATATTAATTTTAATAGTTTTTTACTGGAATCTTCAGGACAGGAGTTTTGCCTGTTGTCAGTATTATCTCTCCTACACTTAGGAAGTTATCTATCATGTGATAATATTATTCATCAATTGTTGAATGAAAAAATGAGTGGAAGGGCTAGATAACATCATTGCTACTGTTCTCAGCATTGAGAATTAGTTATAATCATGAAAGTGATTCAAATACATGTGATTCTTGTCATTGTGTTATTTTTCCTACTTGATTTCTCTGACCTAGATTGTTTTCTGTTGATAAAAGTTATTTGTTCTCTAGGTTAAGTCACACTTCTTTTAAAAAGTCAAATCCACCACTAATACCACTCTTTTTTAAGATTTATTTATTTATGCATGCAAGAGCTGGGGTACAGGCCAGAGGTGTGGGGGGTGAGAGGATTCACCAGAGACAGAGTGGGGAAAAGAAGAGGCAGATTGACCAAAGTACACCACTGTGGGGAGCAGTGGGGCGAGTCAGTAGTGGTCTGCTGCGCAATGTGGGTTGCTCCCTGGCTGACCGGGAATCAAACTCGTGCTGCAGTGGCTGAGGATAGCTTCATAAGTTGCGTCTTAACCCTTGCGCCACCAGGGAGGCCCAACACTAATAACTCTTATTCACATTTTTATGTTTAAACTATATCATTGTTATGGCTTAAATTGTTAACATTAACATATAGCTAAACATTTAAACTATATCATTGTTATGGGTTAAATTGAGTTCCCCTGTGATACTAAATGTTGTAGCCCTAATCTTTAGAAACTATGAATGGAACTTGAATTGTAAATAGGTTCTTGCAGATTTAATCAATTTAAGATGAAGTCATCTTATTGGATTGACTTTAATGCCCAGGCCAAAATGAGCATAGAAGGAGTGACTCTCAACATAATAAAACCACTCAACAAAACCCACAGTGAATATCATACTCAATGACAAAAAACTGAAAACTTTTCCTTTAAGATCAGGAACAAGGTAGGGCTGTTGATAGTCATTACAGCTATTCAATAGTGTTGTATATTTTAGCAAGAGCAACTAGATATGAAAAAGATATAAAAGTTATCCAATTTGCAAAGGAAGACGTAAAACTACCCATATATACAGAAGAGAGAAGTCATGCAAATAAAAAATAAAAGCATGATGGTTTTGTTAGTTTCCTATCATGCTATAACAAAGCACCACCAACTAGACTGAAACAATGCAAATTTATGGTCTTACAGTTTTGGGGGCTAGATGTCCAAAATCAAGGGGTTAGTAAGTTGGCTCCTTCTCAGGGTTCAAGAAAGAATCTACTCTATGCCTCTCTCCTAACTTTTGATGATGGCCTGGGAATCCCGTTAAGTGGTTGCATCACTTTAATCTCTGGCTCCATCTTCATATGTCTGTGTCTGTGCAAATTTCCAACATTTTACAAAGACACTAGTAACACTGAATTAAATCAAGTGTGATAAAAATGAAACAAGGACAAAAATCACATGTATTTAAAAGAATCACCTTCCTGATTATAATTAGCTCTCGATGCTCAGAACATTAGCAATCATGTTATCTAGACCATCCATTCATTCTTTCAATCAGCAATTCAATAATATTATCACATGCTAGACAACTGCCTGTGTTCAGGAAAGATAATACTGACAACTGGCATAACTCCAGTCCTCATGAAGAAAACAGAGCTAATAAAACTTGTTGACAAATGCTGGAACAGAAAAACGCATACAGTTGTACGAGCATATACAGGGCTTACTTATCTAGTCAAGGGAATAATGCTTCCCTGAGGAAGTGACAATTTAATCCATATTTGAAACGGGATGAACATTCACTAGTTCAAGGAAGGAAAATTCAGCTTTCCAAAGAGCAGGAAAAGCATGTGCAACACTTCCAGGCAGGGAGAAGTCTGTTGAGAACAAGAACCTGAAAGAAGTAAAAATGACCATCACCCAACCAAAGAGGGTGAGAGCAGGCATGGTAGGAAATGGAAGTAGAAATGCAAGAAAGAGAGAACGTTCAGAGTTCTATTAGACATAGCAAAAGGTGCTATATTAATTGTGGGCGCAAGAACAAGGTTTAAAGATTTTTAAGCAAAATAGTATAATTATTAAATTTAGGCTCTATGAAAACCACTTTAGCAGCACATTGTACTCCATAGATAGAAACACTGAGAATGAAATAAATTGCCTTGCCATAGTCAAAGAATTATTTAGAAGCAGAATAGAGCTAAAACCAACATCTCTTCTGTTGTCTTTTTTAATTCTTTTAATGACTTTTCAATTTATTCTGTTTATAATAGAAAACAAATACGTCCTTATGAAAAGTTTACCACAAATCTTTTTTTTTTAGTTAATTAATTGATTGATTTTAACTAACATAATATTGTGGTACCTCCATCACTTATTACCACCACAGTGTAGCCACCACAAATTCACCCTTATTTCACCACCATAGACCATTATGACTCCCTCCGTCCCTCTTTCTCCCCTTACCCCACTTTACCCCCCCTTAGTGTCTCAGTTCTATAGTCAGCTATCAAGATTTTTTCTGGTTGTCTTTATCTGATTATTAATTTAGTTGTTTTTTATGAAAAGCAAAAGTGAAACTTACGACTTTTCCAGCCTTCCCTCCTAAGAAATGTCATCTCTCCAATATGCCCAATTCCAAATCCTTCATCCATTTACATACCTTTCTTCACTATTATATCCAATCTATTAGAAAACAGTTAATTCTTGTAAAAGTTTTCCTGAATGTATTCATTGTCTCCAGCCCCTCTACTCCCACGATAGTGATAACATAATTACTAGTGGCTTGGACAATGACATAGCTTCCTAAATAGTCTCTCAACCACCATTCTTGTTCCCTTTCCAAAACTATATTCTCTACACTGCTGCCAAGTTGATGATTTTTGTTTTTGTTTCTTCCTAGAACATATAGTATATCAGATCACTTCTGTACTAACCCCTCCCTCAGCAGCTTATCAAAATTTAAAATAAACCAATGTGTTTTGGTCTATGAGATCCTGCCTCATCTAGCACCTAGGTGCCTCTGTAATGTGAACTCTGTTTCCTTATCTTTTCCTCCAACATACCAAAGTCTTTCCCATTGCTCTTGCTATTCCCTCTGCCTGGAATGTATGCCTTCCTGAGTCCTTCTCATATTTCAGATCTAAGAGAGGATGTTTTGACCATTCTATTAAAGTAGACAGTTGATCTCTAATTCAAAACCATTTTTGTTTCCTTCTTGGTTCTTATTGTCTAACATTATTATCTGCTTCACCACATCTGAGCTCCCCTAGGAAAGACTTTGACTTCTTTGTTCAATGCTGCATCTTCAATCTTTCACACAATTCTTGCCAGACATATAGAAGATACTCAATAATAATGGTTAAATAAATAAATACTTACAAAGTTCAATTATTTAAAAAATGAAAAGATTAAGGATAAAACAAGAGTTGGCAAACAATGATGATTATAAAAATCTCACAAAATTCCCATTAAAAGAAATCATGACTTTTAAAACATCCTCCTTGGAAAAATGGTGAGTTAAAAAAATGGTAAGTTAAAAAATATTTTAATCTCTAATTTATCTTCAAGGATAATGGCATAATAATGATTTTCCCCTAGCAAACACAGATGTGATTTTCAAAAGAATAAAACAAAGACACAATGAACAATGTTATAAGGAAAACTGGAATCTTGTTCAGGAGATATCTCCACATATTGGTTTAAAGGAGGCATGCTGCAACATTGCATAAAGTGAAAGAAGATGCAGAAAACATATCTGACTACTAAATGAGTAGTGTCTGAGATTTTTTTTTAAACACTCTTAATTAGAATTTCTTAATTTTTCCCAACTTAAAAAGAACTGCCTATCTAATTAGTCAACAAAAACAGTCAATTGTTGATTTCATCAGATTCATTTTCCTATTGTAAACTAAAATTAAGTGGACCTTTTCAGTTTGTTCTTTTCCAAAATTTACTCTGTTTATAAAATTAATTGGAAAGTAAGGAACTATAAATAGATTTCACATGCCTGTAGCACATGTGTTTAACTTCTGATCATGTGGCTACAGCACACTGTCATATTGATTAGAGAATTACTTAATTTTTATCATTTGTTTTCAATTAATCTAAAACATGTTTATAATTCTAGAGGCTTTTCATAATTGAAAAACAAAAATTTACAGAACATCTACTATGTTCCAAATCTTGTAGGCAATAATAGAGACCCAAATGAACAAAAAATACAATTTATATCCTTCTGGTGTATAGTCTCATGATAGATCCTAGAAATCAATGATCAAACACAGGTTCTAACCTAAGTCAACAATGTTCTAAGTGAGCACTGCCACTGACTACTGTGTGATGTTAGGAAAATACTTTAAAATTAATGGATTTTTTTTTTTTTTTGGCAGGGGAATTACTTGGTTTTTTCATCAGGTGGAGATAATAATAGCACCTATTTCATGAAGCAATTAAATATTTAGTACATTGATATCTTTAAGATAATTCTAGCTATAAGGAATGACAATAATGTAGAAAATGAGGAAAATTGTTGCTTAAAGCAGCCAACATCAGTTGCATTAGGAGAAAGATAAAATTTCTTTAGGAAAGAACGTCTTTATATGTAGCATATATGTCATTAATTGCGTATGTTTGTTCCTCTCCAAGATGGAGGTAACTTATATAGGCATCGCATGAACTGAAAATAGCATGCTTTAAGAATAAGTGCTTTTCTATAAACATAGGGATGCAGGTGCCCTTTGGAATTAATGTTTCTGTGTCATTTGGGTAAATACCTAGGAGTAGAATTGCTGGATCATATGGAAGCTATATCTTTAGTAGGTCAAGAAATCTCCACTCAGCTCTCCATAGTGGTTGGACCAGTTTGCACTCCCACCAGCAGTGCAAAAGAGTTCCTTTTTCTCCACAACCTTGCCAACATTTGTTGTTGCTAGTTTTTTTAATATGTGCCATTCTCACTGGTGTAAGATGGTCTCTCATTGTATGTTTATAGCAGCACTATTTACAATAGCTAAGCTATGGAAACAACCCAAATGCCCAAAAATAGATGACTGGATCAAGAAGATGTGGTACATATATACAATGGAATACTACTCAGCAATCAAAAAAGATAAATACATGCAGCTTGCAGCAACATGGATGAAGCTAGAAGGGATCATCTCAGCGAAATAAGTCAGAAAGAAAAAGAAAAATACTGGATGGTCTCACTCACAGCAGGAATTTAGAAAACCTAAATAAGGGACCAGGAAAAAGACTAATTAATGCAAAGTAAAAACCAAAATCAACAGGCAACTATAAACCAGAGACACACTGGGGGGGCGGGGTAGGAGAAAGGAAGGACTAGGGCCAAAATAAGGGGAATGTGTAATTGTATGGGGAATATAATCAAAATGAAAATGCATACATTGTGCAAAAATGAAAAATGATGTAAGAATTATATAAAATAAAATATTAATTAAAAAATAAAAGTCAAAAAAAAAAAAGAATAAGTGCTTTTCAAGGAATAAGTTTTCCATGGGTTGTTGACGGTGGAAAGGATGGAGAACCTGGGAAAAAAGTTAGTAAGAATGATTACCTCAGCAAGATGGTGGTAAAACCGGGGTTCCCCAGCGTGGGCTGCTGGGCAAGACTGGCTCTTTCCTGCTGCAGGAGGAAGTGGGTCGAACCTTTGAAAAGAGGCCGCTGTTTCCCGCCGGCGCCAAAAGTTGTTGCCAGCGGCTCCTCCCGGAACCCTCTGGGTGCGGAGCCCCCGCGGGAGTTCCTGCAGCAGCTGCCCAGGCGCTGCCTCTGAGCAGCACCCGGGCCTTCCTGCAGCCTCCAAGTTTGCTACAAGGAGGCCTGGCATTGGCCGAACTTGATGGCGCGTCCTGAGTAGCCAGGTTTGAAGGCCAGAGCACCCCCACCCTGGGGCTCAGGCTCCAGGCCTCAGAAGCTGCTTGTGGGCAGGGCAAGCAGCAGCCCGTGCTTGGCTTTTTTACTGCCCGCCACCAGTGGCCCCACTGGGGCTCAGGCTGCAGGGTAAGGCTGGCTCTGGCTGTTGCTCCTTGCAGCACAGCAGCCGGTGAGCCTGCCCTGAGGCACAGCTGGCCAGGGCGACATAAGCGCTTTTATATATTAGGCGGGGATCCTAAAACGGATCAATGAGGAGCAAGTAAAATGAACGAAAATGAACCAACTCAGCTCATTTGTTAATTTTCAGCACCACCTGGGCTGATTGGTTCGAGTATTTCCCAATCAGGATTTAGAATTGAAAAATGGCCCTCTGAGGCAGATATCAACTAGGGTGCGCGACGCAACCCTGAAAGAGGATAGGGGGCAGCGTAGGAACCGGCTTGGGACACCTAATTTGTTCCTTGGTCTCTGAAAAAAAAAGAAGCAACCAGCAGCAACAGCCAGAGAGAAGCTGAGGAGCTTCTCAGGGACTGGGCCTAACTCTGGCCCTGCTACTGCCACCGCGTGAAAAAAGCACCAAAGGTCGTGGGCATCGTGTATCAACGTTTTTGTTGTCAGGGTGGCCCGACAACTCTCAAAGAGCTGTAGTGCTGGTATTTCTAACACCACCTCTTGTGACCGAGTGACCAGCACTACTGACCAGTGCTGCCTGGAACTGCTGACGGGTGACCTGCACTCGGTGTCCAGGTCACTTTTGAAAGGTGTTAACTGTGTGTCTGATCATCGGGCACTGCCTCTGGCTGCAGCTGTTACAGTTGCTGTCTCATCCAGACCGTCAGACTGTTGCTACAGGCTGCTGCAGCATAACCTTAGTGGCTCCGCATGTGAGCACCTCCCCCTGCTTGTTGTACCCCAGCATCCGGGCCCTCACTGGCAGGATGGTGTCATCTTGAATGAGCGACCTTTTGTTTGGGACTTCTGGACATTGTGGACACTATCTGGGTGAGATAGCCAGCCACCCATGGCTTTAGAAACTCTTTGTTTCTTTAGAAACTCTGTGTTTCTTTAGAAACTTTTTGTTAAGTAAACCACATTGTTGTTCGCTGGGCCTGTGTGCTCTTGAAATTGTATGCGTAGATGAGAACCCACAGTGACCTGTCCTCTACTGGGCACTGTCCTTGGGCAACCATAGTTCCACTATAGCCCTGTTTCAGTGGCAATTAGGGACAGAAGAAAAAATTAGTTCATATACATTTCCTATTATAAATTTTGGAATTTTTTTTAAAACTTCAAAACAGATCTAATAGACAATCAGTAGGATATGGCATGTGGTATTTTTTAATTACTACAAATCTTCTACTATAAAACACTAAGTCATTAAAGGCAAACATTAGTAAATATAGGACAAATTTCTGTTTGAGAAATATATATTGCTGAAAGATAACCCATGGAAGGAGAAGACACAAATATTTCGTATTTGTCTAATATTCTCTACTATTGGACTTACAGATTGCCTTGTGGGATAACTTTATTCTGAATAAAGTTCAACCCGGTTGTGTTTTCCTAGTAGGGAGTCAGGTCTTCCAAGCTTATCAAAAGGCCCCAGGAATTCATTCTAGTGGCATGAATAAAGAATAGAAACAACTATTAGATTTACCTACCAGTATTAAAAAAGCAAGCTGAGTCTGAATTAATGATCTTTTGCCATCATTTGTGCTATATTGAACTGTCTGGTTTAAATGAAGTGACCTTTTCTGAAAGAAAAACAACCTAACTTTGCAAATTGATACACCAATAGTTTGGGGAACAAACCAGTGGTGTAAGCACTGCCAACTCTGATGTTCATTTCATCAAAGTTATCAAATTTATAGACATAAGTTTATTCAGGGCCTCCCTGGTGGTGCAAGGGGATAAGATGCAACCTATGGGGCTGTTCGCAGCCTCTGCAGCACAAGTTCAATCCCGGAGGGCCAGGGAGCAACCCACATGGCACAGCAGACCTTTCCTGGCTCTCCCGCAGCTCCTCTCAGCAGTGTGGTTCAGTAGATCCTCCTGTTCTGTTCCCCATTCTGTCTCTGGTGAATCCTCTAACCCCCCACACCCCTGGCCTCTGTCCCAGTTCTTGTATGCATAAATAAATAAATCTTTAAAAAAAGAGAGAAATAAATAAATAAATAAATAAATAAATAAATTTGTTCATGACACTTACTTTGTCTTTTCAGTGTTGATAGGCGCTGGAGCAATGACCACTCTTTCATTTGTGATGATGGGCATTTGTGTCTTACCTTTAAAGTCGTGATTAGCATAGCTAAAGCTTTTATATTTTATTAATCTTTTCATATTAATTTTTTAAAAAATTAGATTATAATTTCGTTGATATTCTGTGTTGTTGTTGTTCTGATTGTGTTCACCTAGAGCACAATGATTTCTTGATCAGCAACTAACTCAGCAAGGTCCATGAAATATGCTGAGAATTTTGTCACTACATTTATGTAGAATGAGGCTAATCCCTCCATTTGCAGAAGTATGTGTTGGCAGGAACCACTACATAGAAGCAAATAGACTTAAGAGACTGAAAAATTCTAGATCTTGGCATACCCTTTGAGTCCCAATCAAGATAAGATTATAATTTGCTTTGGAATTTTTTATTACATGAGCTAATAATTTCCCATCTTGACTGAGGCATTTTGGTTTAGTATGTGCATGTGAGAGAGAAAAAGAGAAAGACAGAGAGAGACAGACAGAGAGAGAGAGAGAAATGAATCCTAATTATACAACATGCTTTGGAGGTGGGGCGAGTCCAGTAATAATAACAAAAACATAACATCTGTTATAATAGGTATCTAAATTATGACATTTTTGGTCAAATGGTAGACTTTTTTTGGTCAAATACTTGATTTTGGAATTTTGCCTACCTGCCTGATTTACTTCCAACATGCTTTCCAAACATAAAAAAATATTTGTTAAGTGGCTTTTAAAATTATAAATACATATATAAACTAATGAGCAAAAAATAATGAAGGACTATTTCAATTTATGAGAAGTAAAGTGGGGAACATAATTACAATGATAAATTCAAGAGATCCAAGGGAAGATATGCTCTTAATATGATTGGAGTTGAAGTTTAATGCCCACACAAGAAATGATAGTAGTAACAATCACATAACATTTACTATATTATAGCCACTGTTTTAGGCACCTTACATACATATATCAAAATTTTTAATCTTCACACAGATCTATGTGGTATACTGTTATGTCTCATTTTTTTAAAGAAACTAGAGCAGAGAAAGGTAAATTAACTTACCCAATATTGTATAGCTGGGATATGATTTAAAGGAAAGAAGGAAATCTCAGCCCAATCTGTGACAAGGACTAGAAAATCTCTACCTCAATACTCTATAGGGATAACAAGAATGAATTGACCTACATGGAACTGTAATCAGAAACAGTGTCATCTTCAGCACCAACCACCACACACACACACAAAATCAGAATTTTTAAACTTTCCTGAATAAGGGTAAGTAATATGATACAGAAACCCTAAACTAACAAACTAATATAAAGAGACAACTTTGGAAGTTCTCATCCTAGAAACCAAAAGATGATGCAGTTCATAATAGATAATGAAAGTTTGTGGATATTATTTTCATCTTCCGTTTAAGGGATATAATGTCTATTCTTCCATTGAATAGAAGATTGGTGACTACAATGCTCTGGCTCTTTTATTTTACTTATTCTGCTCAATGGAGGTGGAGTGAACTATCTGATTGATGGATTTTGGTAGAAAAAACAGTTGACCTTTCTTCATTGGCTCTGCCTTTCACCAGCTGTCAGTGGTTCCTCCAGGATAGGCTTTTTCTACTACATAGGGAAAACTGCCCCATTCAGATCTGCCGTGTGTGATGGGTAAGTCTGGAGAGAGAAGCATGCGTGCCCACAGATTTAAGTTATGTCCCCTAACATCACCTTTGTCTGCAACAGTGCTGTCTTTATTTTTAAACATTTTTTTAAAGATTTATTCATTTATACAAGAACTGGGGTACAGGCCAGAGGTGCAGGAGGGTGAGAGGATTCACCAGAGACAGAGAGAGGAGCAGAACAGGCAGATGACCGAAAATAAGGCTGAGGGGAGCAATAGGCCAGACTGGAGAGGTCTGCCGTGCCATGTGGATTTCTCCCTGAATGGCCGGGAATTGAACCCACACTATGGAAGCTGTGGACAGCTTCACAGGCTGTGCTCAACCCCCTGAGCCACCAGGGAGCCCCAGTAATAGTGATATCTTGATGCTCCATTTCCAAATTATTGTAATAATTTTCAGATGAATCAGAATACAACCACAAAAGAAGGGGAAACATTGAATAGTCCATTTGAGCCTAGATAATAGAGCTCAGTATGGATCTCTATGAGAATAAGTAACATATAACTTTACCCAGGGTTTTAATCAGTTGGTTGCAAGAAGTCAAATAAGTTGCCATCAGTAAGTTGCCATCAGTAGAAAATAAATGGTATTAAAATATAGATATCTCTGAAGGTTCTACAAGGAACATTATCTAATTTATCACTCTTTGTTGGGAGTTGATGATACAGTAATACAAGGATGAAAACATGGCTGATACATCGCAAAACATAATATATTTAGAAGGGTTTCACTATCAGCTAGAACATGAACTGGAACCTGAGGAACACAGTTATTCTCTCAGTCTGTCCAGATCTTCATGGTTTTCCTCATCTCAGTTTCTCTTCCTGAAACTGCTTTTTTCTTCCCTTCTGCAGGCCAACTTCCTTTATTCAAACAGTCTAATCCCATTGTTTATGATATCTCTGATCTCCCATTTCACGAGTTCCAACCAAGAGTGTCTGGGTTCAAATTACACATGTGTCTTATTGGCTCAGTTAGTTTAAGTCAAGTGCCCCAAATTCCAGGCAAATTATTACTGTGGGATTAGCTTTGATAATGTGATTAAGCAGAAATGGATAAAAATGTTATATGTTAAGGGAACTACTCAAGGGATGCCATACACTTTATTAGTTTTAATACTAAAAAAATCCTCAAAATTATATTATTTCATTTCTACAGGTGAGAGAATGCAAGTTAAGAGAAGTTAAGGAATAACCAAGGTATTAGAGACAGCAACAGTGAGTACTTTTTGCATAAAACTTTCTGCTTCTACTTCTAATTACATTGTCAATATCCCTTAGCAGAATTTTGCACTATCAATAATTAAGAGGTAGAACTATTCTGACATATATCACAACTTATTTGCTTGGGTATCCTTATAACTCTAAGTTCTTATAGATAGAGATTCTAGATACAACAATTAGGCCTGTGTGTGTGTGTGTGTCTATGTGTGTGTTATGTGTTGCTTTCATGACATTGATTATGTTTTGAGCATGCAAGGATTTAGAATCTTATTTTTTCTGCTCTTCACAGAATTATCATTTATGATAAAAACCCTAAAAAAGAAAAAGTACATTTTAATTAAAGTTCTGATATGTCTTTTTTTTAAGATTTATTTATTTATGCATACATGTAGTGGGCTACAGGCCAGAGGTGTGGGGGGTGAGAGGATTAACCAGAGACAGAGTGGGGAACAGAACAGGCAGATCAACTGAAATACACTGCTGAGGGGAGCAGCGGGGCGAGTCAGAAGAGGTCTGCTGCACCATGTGAGTAGCTCCCTGGCCAGGGATTGTGCTGCAGTGGCTACAGATAGTTTCATATGTTGCTTCTTAACCCCTTGTGCCACCAGGGAGACCCGTGATATGTCTTAAGATAGATTTCTGGTCAAGAACATTGCCTACTGTGACCTTTGGTACAAAAAGTACAAACTTTCAGATATAATATAAATAAACCCCAGGGGTGTAATGGATAGCATGGAGACTACAATCAACAATATTGTATTGTAAATTTGAAAATTGATAAGCAGGCAAATCTTGAAAGTTCCCATAAAAGAAAAAAAAATTATATCTATGTGTGATGGTGGATATTAGCTAATATTATTAAGTAATGGCCTCCCCTGGTGGCGCAGGCAGTTGAGCGCAGCGCTGTGAAGCTGTCCGCAGCCTCTGCAGCACCGGTTCTATCCTGGGCCGACTGGCAAGGGTCCCACATGGCGCAGCAGACCTCTCCTGTCTCACCTGCTGCTCCCCTCAGCAGTGTATTTCGTCAGTCTGCCTGTTCTGCTCCCCGCTCTGTCTCTGGTGAATCCTCTTACCCTCCGGTGCATCTGGCCTGTACCCCAGTTATTGCATAAAATAAATAAATCTAAAAAAAATTATTAATTAAAATTATTGTGACCATTTTGCAATGTGTACATATATGAAATCATTAGGTTATATACCTAAAACTGTACAATGTTATATGTCAGTTATATCTCAAAAAGCTAGATAAGTAGATGATATAGATAAATAGATGATAGATAAATATATGAACATATATTTTTAAAGTATTCATACCTTTCTCATTAGGAAAAAATATCAGAATAAAATACATAGATTTTTTTTTTTTTTACAAAAAAGAGAAGAGGGAGCGGGGAGAGGACAAAGTGGGGAGAGGATAAAATGAAATATGGTGGAGGATTTTTCAGTACTTTGGTGGTGGGTGTGGGATAGTAACATACATCTGAAGGATCTTATCCTCTACCTTTAAATAATATACAATAATGTAAAGCAATTTTACCTCAATTAAAAAAATCAACATTGTATAATTAATATTAGTTAATTAAATAAAAAGAGCATTGTCATTTGACCAAATCTACTTAATTTGTCCTTGAAAGAAAGAGGATGATGAGCCAAGTGTTATTTGATTTTGATTTTCATTAAATATTTGTGAAGGGTAAAGCAGGCACTGCCTAAAAATGCATAGACTCAGAGTGTGCAGATAAACAACAGAGAAGAGATGATTTTAACAACCCTTGGAGGAAAGGCGCCATTGTTAATGGGGGGAGGGAAATGAAGTCTTTTAAGTGTTTGAACAAATAAAACATAAAGGAGTGTCCCTCTTCTTTGGAGTTTATGTAAACCCAAGTTTACTACCACTTTAGTATTTGTGCCTCAAAATTTTTTCAAACATTTTCTGAAATGATTTCAAAATGATAACAATATATACCATTAATTAGATATTTACTGTGTCTAAGCACTTCATTTGTCTTATCTCAGTCTTTGCAGAATGAGAGGAATGAAATGATTTGCTCTGGATCACCAGGTAGTACTAGTAACAAAGTTAGAGTTGTAGACATAGAGTCTGATAGTATGCTACAATTCTTAATTACTGTGTTCCTGTACTGTCTTTCTTTGGTTCATACAACATATTCGCCCAATATTTAATCCAATCTGACAAAGATTTGGGTGACTTTTGCTATATCCCAATGTATCTCATTTATCTTTGCAAAGTCTCCCAAGATAGAGTTATCTATGTTTCACAGCTGAGCTCATTCTTAACTAACTTCTTGAATATCCTTGTCTTCATCCATTGCACCACCTGCAAATTTTGGCCATCTAGCCATAATAGTAATCATTTAAAATTCAGAATATTATATGATTATTTCACTAATATGTTTATTTCAATAAACCATGGTTCATCCACAAAGAAGATTATAGGCCAAAGAGTATATTACAGAAAAACGTCTATGCGCATGGAAAGCATTTCATGTTATTCTTTTAAATAATACAATAAAATATTTTCTATTCTTTTAGTAAAGAAATGTACAAATATGTAAACAGTGGTTACTTTTTTTTAGTAGAATTGCACATATGTGTTTTTTGACATAAATGTTCTACGAAGTATTATATTGCTTTTATAATAAGGGAAATACATTTTGATATAATCAAAAACATTCAATATTAAAATGAATTCTACTGCTTTTAAAATATTTGGCAGGTAATTGTGATCTTGTTTAACCCAACACACTACAGTAGCAAACTCTCTGCTATTAATGTGGCATGTCTACTAACTAGCTTTATTATCACTTTGTATATCTGCTTAACTCTACAAAATAGTAAAAGGGTAAAAATGAATGCTTTTTTTACATGATGTTTCTATCCCCAAAGCTAAATAAAACACTGTAATTTCAACTAGAAATTATAATTCAAATTTCCCTTTTCCTGGTTAATCTCATACATTTACCAAGCAATTCACCAATTCAAATGATTTAAATATATACATATATGTCATGCATTTATAAATATATCACATATTATATTGAAACACAGCAAACCTTATGAAGTCAGATCTTTAGTCCAGAAAGATTTACAAAGTCAACAATATATGGGGAAATATGTTTAATATTAAGATCTAAATAAGTACTTATAGCAGTTATTTTATATATGAACTCTTCAGAGTTCTGGGAACATTCTCTGACAACTCCAAACTTATCTGGGGAATATAATAGATTTTCCCTAAGAATAATATGAAAAATGTATTTATAACCTTCAAAATGTTTTTGAAAATACTAGACTGTAGAAATAATCCAATTGGTGGAAAATAAAAATTTTCAAAGGGGAGACAAGTTTTACAAGAAATTAGAGGTTTGTCCTGAGTCATCTCCTAACATATCATAACATTTTTTGACAAGAGTTCAAACCAATAAATATTGAATTCCTAGAACACTTGACAATTTTCATATGTTACTTTACTAACAAAATATCTTACATCAATCACAATGTTAAAAATTATTTTATATATGAAGTGCCATTTATGTACTAGTTTCTGTTGACAATTGAGCAAAACTTTAATAGTTCTTGACTTCATGGAGTTTATTATTTAGTGATACAAAAACATTACTGAGACAATTATGTGAATAAGTATACAATTCCAAGTACTACAAAAGAGAAGTACAGAGTAGTATAAAAAAAGACAACCTAATTTGGGTTATAAGGAAGCTTCAGTAGATGAAAATTGAGCTAAAGTGTTGAAAGCCCACAAGAGTTCATCAGATAAAAGAATAAAAAAATTATATCTCAGGTGATGAAAATAGCATAGGCAAAGTACCAGTCACAAGACAAACAAGAGTTCTTAGAGGACAGAAAGAATGCAGTACAGCTGGGAAAATGGAAGAAACAGAAGCTGTGGGGCAGTCTTATAGAACAAATAGAGTATTTAGTTTTACTCTAATCTTTGTTTTAATATTAATTTATGCATACAAGAGCTGGGGTGTAGGTCAGAGATGTGGTGGGTGGGAGGATTCACCAGAGACAGAGTGGGAAGCATAACAGGCAGATCTACTGAAATACACTGCTGAGAGGAGCAGGGCCGAGACAGGAGAGGTCTTCTGCACCAAGTGGGTCACCTCCCTGGGATCGAGCTCATGCTGCAGTGGCTGCGGATAGCTTCATTGTGCTGCGTCTTAACCCATTGTGCTACCAGGGAGGCCCGTTTTACTCCAATCTTAAGAACAATGAAATCTACAGCTTGTTTTTAATAATAAGTTGATATGATCAGTGTTTCCTTTCAAAGGAACATACTTGCTGCAGAGAGAAAAGATTGGAGGAGATAAGAACAGATACTTATCTTCCATTAAGGAATCTATTGTAAAGTTCCAGATGAGAAATGATACCTTAACCAGGTTGGTGGTAGAAATGGAGCAAATGGATAGAATCTAGAAACATTTAAGAGGTTAAATATTAGGACAATGTGTCATAGCACATACAGAGGTCAAAAAGAGGAAGGTGTAATGTATATCTCTAGAATTCTAGAAACTCTGGATGATAAAGAATAGTGAAGAAAAATAACAAGATTAAGGTACTTTCAAGAGTCATGAATTTAAATTCAGACATTCAGTTTGAGGTGATTTGTAGCATGTAAGATAGGATATCTAACAGCAGTATTTTCAAATATCTCAAGCTTTAAAAACACTAGAGATATAAATTTCTGAGTCATCAACCACATAATTGCTATTCCAAGTCAGTGAATGGTATTTTCTAGAGGAAACTATAGAAAGAGAGAAGAAAGCAGACAGCCTAGACAGAACCATGAGGAGCTCTAATAATGACTGAGTGGAAGTGGATGGGCAAATAAAATAGCATGTATAGGCAACTCTTTTAGATTATTCACAATAGCCAAAGCATTAAATATGTCCATGGATAGATGACTGGCTGAAGAAGTTGCTATATGTATACATGATGGAATGCTACTCAGCTATTAAAAATGATGAAATCTTGCCTTTTGTGATAATATGGATAGAAATTTATGTAATTATACTAAGCAAAATGTCAGAGTATGAAAGACAATTGTTGAACAGTTTCTCTCATCTAAAGCTAAGAAATCACAAGACAACAACTATTACTAGACTGTGTGAAAAATATAATGGTTACTGGAGGCAGAGGGAGGTGAAAAGAAATGGTGGAGGGCATCAACCTGATAAGGGGATGGTCTAGAACTTTGATGGTGGTTGAGGTGAGTCTTATCCCCATAGAAGTGAAAATGTACCCCTCAAATTTAATAGTTTTATAAATCAATAAAAATTGAAAGAAAATCATTTTAAAAAAGAAATATGCTTATGATATGGCAGAATGATAGGGTCATAATTTGAAAAAGAGAGTTTGGTTTTTTTTTTCCTTAATGAGAAAACCAATGAAAATGATGGAGAGAAAGAGAGTTTGCATGTACAAATGAAAGATGGCATAGTCTATAACTTAGGGAATCATATTTCATATAATATATCCTTTAAGAAGTGTCTTTAATCTGTTCACATATATCCCTAGAACCAAGGATACTGCCTGGATAATAGTAGAAACTTAAACATTTAATGAGGGGCCTCCCTGATGGCCTTAGAGTTAAGGTTCAGTGCTACCATTCGACGGCTTGAGTTCCATCCCAGGCCAGGGAACAAACCCACATGGCACAACAGACCTTTCCTGTCTTGCCCACTGCTCTACTTAGCAGCGTATTTCAGCAGACCTGCCTGTTCTGCTTCCACTCTGTTTCTGGTGAATCATTTCACACACACCCTCTCCCACCTACACCCCAGATCTTCTATGCAGAAATAAATAAAATCTTTAAAAAAAACTATGAACGAAAGATATAAGTAGGTAAGATTTCTTAGGACCTGGGACATAAAGGAATGAAAACACATGTGGAAGAGTTAGCCTTGCAGAGAAAGAGAAAAGGCTCATATAATAAAAAGGGAAATTTACAGTATGGGACAGATCTGCTTTATGGAGTTAATTTATGGCTTCAATTTTCTCGTGAAGTAAATTAGGTTGGAGTTCAGATCTAGGGGAGGGAGAAAGAGGAAGTTAGATAAAAGAAGAGAATGTTTACATTTATTATTGGTGACTGTGTGAAATATATAGTAGAATAGAAGGGTTATGGTTAAGGCCTCTGAAGTGGATGGTCATGAATTCATGAAGGAATTGATCTCCACTTCCGTGATTTATCCAGCAGAACAAGGGTGTTTGTAAGTAGATTTGGAGATAGAAGATGGCTTGCTCATTCTAGGTTTAGAACTGGAGCATACAGCATAATGGAGAGGCAAATTTCAAATTTCTTTTGGAATTAATCAGAAGAATCTTTGGTCTCTCTGCAGTCATTTTGTCCCTGTAGAAAAGCAGTAACTGATTGACTAAATGTCAATATATTAATTCGTCATAAAATTTGTATATTAATTTGTCATAAAACAGTTAATTTGGACAATTCTTTTCAGCTGCTGTAAGGGAATTTCTGATCACACAATGTATAAAATAAGCAAATACACATAGGGCTTCCTAGTAGTGGAGGAGACTCTTACAGACATTATTCAACCACAACAATAAAACAATAACAGGAACCCCTGTATAAAGTCAAAAATGCCTGAAAATCTTTCACAAATAAAGGAATTCCATCATAGGCATTTTGGAAATTGGCTAACGGAGATTGCTGGCGAATCAAGCCAAATGATTCAATGTTTTCTGTGACTATTGTTTTTCTGCGTAACTTTTCTAAGAATAAAGTCTATTGGGATATAAATAAGAATTTTGTTTAAATAAAAATGGAGAAAATAAATAAATTTATAGCTGGTTTAAACAGAGTTAGGAAGACTTTTATACTGCTGTACCTTTCATGTATTAACATATGTCATGAATTTCTAAATCTTGACTATAGTATACAGACTTTCTGTTAGAGCTTTTTTATGAGAAGTAGTTTATAATCATTGCAAAATATGGCTTTAAAAAAGAAACTTCACTTTTCACATGGGAATTCATTATGGTGCTAATTAGACTCTCTTTCCCCCTCTTCTATATAGCCTAAATTTTTCATATATAACTTAAATTAGAGTTTCTTTACATGTGGCCCCAGATAACCTGCATCAGCCTTTCTTTTCTCTGGCTTTAACTCGGGGCTAAGAATCTCTGAGGTATAGACCCGAGGTGTGAAGGTGAGAGGATTCACCAGAGACAGAGCGGGGAACAGAACAGGCAGATTGACTGAAATACACTGCTGAGGGGAACAGCAGGTGAGTCAGGAGAGGTCTGCTACACCATGTGGGTCGCTCCCTGGTGGGGCATCAAACTCATGCTGCAGTGGTTTCGGACAGCTTCATAGGTTGCGTCCCAATCCCTTACGCCTCCAGGGAGGCCCCAAGAATTTAGAATTTAAGTCTACTTCCTCTTACCAGTTATCATGGTCTGTATAGTAAACTTTTAAATACACTTGGAGACTGATAGGAGTTTCTTCCTTTAACCAAATTCTGATTTTTATAGGCTACCTGTGATCCTGCACCCTTAATTTAGCATCTGGCAAGAGATTCCTTTTTCCCTTCTCAAACTCATGTTTTTAGTTCTTTGCTAATGATATTTAAAGCTAGAATTTCCTAAAAATTTTATCTGAAAACTTTCCTTCTAATGGAAAACAATTCTACCTATGTCTAGACCAGTAAAGGGGAAAGAGAGAAATTATCCAAAGAATTTTATCCATTCAAATATCTAGACCAACTTGTGTGACAATATTAAACAAATCAAAAAATGTTTTCTCCTCTTCCTCAGGATGAGAAACAAAAATGACTAAATTAGACAGAATATGACATAAATGACTCACTCTGATTTATTTGTATAAATGAAAAAATTAAAGAACTATATTTCAGAGTTCTCTCTTAGTGAAGGCATCCTGCAAAAAAAGCCAAGGTATTCTAGTTGTTTAAAATTCTCACCAGGAAAATGAATAATTATAAGAAAGTGAAAATCAAAATCAACAAAAAACTATGAACCAGAGACACTTTATGGGGGGTGGGGGGCGGGGAGGGGAGGGATTAGGGTCAAAATAAGGGGGTTGCAATTGTATGGGAAATATAAAAATAAAATTTATTTAAAAATAAAATAAAATAAAATAAAATTCTCACCAATTGAGATAAATATTTAAACCCTCATAATTTCCAGTACCACAAAATGAATTTCACATTAATATTATATTAAAATTTAATAAATCTTAATGATTCAAGGTATAATTCAAATTATTTAATGGATACAAGTAAGTTCTTCCATTTTCTTTGAATCTTAAAATCTTTGAATCTTAAAATCAAGCTTTCCGGTAATTTGGAATTCAGGCCAATACAGCAAAATGAAAAGTCAACAGAATTTGGATTTTTGTTTTTATTCTGCCATGAAGAGATAAATACTTAACCATCCATAGGTATTAATTTGATTATAAGATAGAATTGTTGAATTAGGCTAGATAATTCCCCTCTACTTCTAGAACTCTAATCTCACTAGGTTCTGGTAGATGTACAAACACAACACACACACACACACACAGAATTTAAATACACTGAATTAAAAAGCACTGCTTATGTATTTTATACTTCTCCAAAGACATGAAAGATAGTCCCCATTAAATGTGTCTATGGATATTAAAATTCTTGCCTCCCATCAGTAATAAAGTAGATGTTGCTCTTCCTTCCGTTATTCTAGTCAAGTGTTAAAGAACCTAAAAAGAAGATAATTCATTCCATAGAAAGGACAACTTGCATTCAAAAGTGTATTTCCATTGCCTTTACATTTAGTTTAATTAGGGTGAGGAGTGCACACTGGAAACATTTGTATGGTACTGATTACTATTTGGAATGCAGTGTTCTGATTGAAGTCGTAATAACTACAAGTCTACACAACTTGCATCAATAGTTGCAGCCATGCAGGAGCCACAGCAACGATGTTATGTCTCTTGTCACTAGCATGTGCCATTGTGAGCCCGGCTGCGGCACAAGGCCTGTCTGCTTCCTCACAATAGATCTCGCTCCCTGGGGAATACAAAGGCAGACAGCAGCTTTTCTCTCTTTTCAACAGACACTCAGAGGGTCTGGTCCTTATTATCTTTAGAAGAAAGGACACAGGTTTCCACAAGCAACTTGAGCTTGTATCAGTTCTGTGATCAGACAAATTGAGGTAGGTCCTTGAGACCCTTTTTCAAGACAAACTTTATTGTCGTTGTTGCCACTGATAAAAGTTAGTCCCACAAACATTTAGCAACTTCAACTAGATTCATTTTTGCTAACATCTTTATTGCCATTTCCTCGGTGGTGAAAATGAAGTTCGACTGGAGAAGCTTAGAGCCCTCTGGATAAAAGGGAATTCATTATAAAAACAAAAGGAAGAGAAGGAGAAAAGAATTCCTAGACCCCACAGAGTTAGAACCTGAGAAACATGCCCTACCTCCAACAACACAATGTGTGTGAACATTTACCATAATAGATTTCAATATTTGCAATAGCCATTTGACTTCCAAGAAACAGTCACAGCATTTTTTTTTCTTTAATGAAAAGGACAACATGATATTAAAAAGGGAGTATCGGGTTGAACTCTGGGAGAGCTGAGTTCTAATTCAAGTTCTGATACTGCATAGTTGTATTATTGTATGAGGAATATTGCTTTACATCTCTGCAGTCTTTGTTTCTGTTTATAGATTAAGACATCCCATTAGATTACCTATAAAGTCTCTAAAAGTAAGAAAATTTAGCTCTAAATAGAGAATATATTTTCTTTCTTTGGTCTAATAGAATTATACATTTCTAACATTTATATTAATACAGATTCACTCGGGCAAATTAGAAGTCCCTCAATCTACTTGCACTTTCCAACCAAATATCTATGCATGTAAAGAGAAAAAAAAATATATTTCAGCAGGGCCACCTAGGAGCAAGAATAAAAACCATCTGTAGCACAATACTCTCAAGGACTGGCCTTGGTAAAAGTTCTGAATGTGTCTGTTCATGATGAAAACCAAAGGGAAAAATGAAATGTTATATATCCCTTTCATTGGCTGGAAACTAATAATGCATAGAATAAAATAAAGGCGGCAACCCAGAGACTTTCTTCTTTTTTAAATGGAGCATGTGTGTGGACATTGTGGAGCCATCAAGACTGAATTCCCCAAATCCATTAGGAAAATGCTCATTTTATTCTGCGTGATAGAGAGCCAAGTAGAGAAGAATGACAGTCACATGAAGGGAGCAAATTGTGCTGAAAACAGACACATGAGCTTATTGATATCCAGTGGACAGAATCCCATGACCAGTTATGCTTCCTAAGTACCAGTCCAGAATCTACCCTACTTTAGGCTCTGCTAGTGGCATGTTTATTCTATGAAATAAATCCTAGTTTGTATTTATTTCCTATTTTTTTAAACCAAAATAAATATATATGAACATTATTTTAAAACAAGAGTCAGATTTTCTCTGGTGTCCTGAGGGCTCCCGAGACTTATACTATACTTATACTTATACTATACTTATACTATACTTGTGGCTGAGGCTATAGCTAGAGGTGCTGAGATTGTGGGGACCCTCCTCATTCAATTATAGAGCTTCTCCTGAAGTATCAGTCACCAGCCCACCCTCTCCTAAAAGAATCAGCACACTACATTCAGACCTCTCTTTCCTCCCCTCTACCCTCCTAAATATACTCAAAGTCAAATTCTGACTGTTTTGAAACAGAAATGTTTCTTATTATTCCTGTACATGTCTCAAAAACATAAAAACACACACTACACATCTACAGTGTAACTTCCCTGTCTTCTTCAAGTACACTGGTTCACTTAATGACTCAACCATTCTTCCATTTATGAGATAATTGCCCATAGAGAACTGCTGGGGACTTGGGGCCCTAAATATCCTTTTCCACCTTCACATCTCAGAAAGTTTATGAACAGAAACAACAATCAGTGGGGAATAAAATATCATCTTTAATGGACAGAAGATAGAGCTGAAAAAATGGAGCTTAAACCCAACAAAATTAGGTATCGTCATCCTTGCCTCCTAGATTTAACTCACTTAATTGGTCACAGACAGAGATGCAGAAGTTCAGTCCTCTATTTCACTGGGATAAATTGTTCCTAGACTTCATTCCTATTTATATACACATTTATATACACTTTGCAAACCTGCACCCCCAAATCACTTAAATAAAACTAAATTGAATTCTCCCTCTTATTTTTTCTAAACTAGGTTAAAATTATATTATTTTAAAACATAATCACAAGTATTAAAGAGTCACCCTAAAAAATATAAAGGAGATCTAGAAAATGACATTAACATTTGCACAATTAGGTGAGAATAAGGTTTACTAGTCTCAGAGCTGTTACCAGGATCACAGTTTCAAGAAAAGATCCAGAAAAATGTGGGGAGAAAAAAAAGTGAACAAAACTGTTTGAAGCTAAAGCTGTTTCAACTTTGTTTTGGCTATCTGGAAACATGCCATATGTTCAAGCGTCTTTAAAAAAACACTAGATTTCCTGGTAGACGAAAAATAATTAAGAAAGTCTTTGAGTAATAGTAGAAATTGGCATTCGCCCACTATTTACAACATAATTCCAATGATATGCTGAGAAACCACCAAAGCGATACATCAAAACCCCGTGAGAATGTTTTTTAAAGTTACCCTATTTAAGATCCTTCTTGCAATTAAACCTATAGTTATGTAGAGCTTTTGACTTAAGTTATTTTCATATCTATTATTTTTCTTTATGACCACAGCTACCCACTAAGATAGGAAGGCAATGGGACAAAATCTACAATTTTTCTCACTATCTATTCTACAGTGATGGGCCTTCCATTATAGCTGAATTTACAATACTTTAAAATAAAGATCACATTTCCTATATTCCCTTCAGCTAGATATATTCATGAGATTATGAGGGCATAATATGAGCGTATACTTTCTGGTAGTATCCTTAAAAGATGTGACCTAGCCCTTCTCCTCTTCCTCCTTCTTGTAGACTGAAAAGCAATTTAAATAGTGCTTCAGAAGTCATCTTAATTATGATAAGATCTTAGGATCAAAAAATTAAAAAAAGACAGTCACATGATAAAATATCTTGATTCCTGACATACAATCATCATAAAAGCTTGGAACTGTTTATCTGTAGGCTTTTGCTTAAGAGAGGAATAATTTTCTTATTTGAGATACTTTTGGAAGCATTTTTGGTCAGCTATAACAAAATATAATTCTAATATATGTAGGTAGGGAGCTCACAATTCCTGTTACATTTCAGAACTAAAATTTTGGGATATTTTTAGCAGGATTATATAGCCTATAAAATATACATTATGTAACACACAATGGGATTAGAGCAGCAACCCATAATCAAATTCACTGATATTTTTGCAGCAACATACCAAAATATTTATTGTTAAATGGATAAATAAAACTCTAAATAGCTTACATTCATTTAAACCTGATTTTGCCAATGAATCAGTGTAAATCTGGTAAACTTTTATCACCAAGTGAGTATCATTTTTTTTTTTTTCAGAGATTTGGGGACTTCACTATAAGCACAAAATGATAATAAACTAAAATTATCTTCTTTTCACAGATAAAGGAATTAAAATATAAGAGATGTAGTAACTTGCTTAATGCTACATGGTGAGAAAATTTGCAATTTCCCATCTCAATTGAGGGTCCTTTCATTACATATACAAATTTCTGTTTTTTCCCAAAGTCATAATTACTTCATTCAGTCTAGAAAAATATTGACTGGACATAAACAGTATGCAAAGCTTATACTCTAGGAAGCATATAAGGGAGGATCTTAAGACAATCCTCACCTTGGATATGTGTTATCCTAGTTGTTCAAAGCTCTCATTAAAATAAGGAACACATTCATTCAAAGACTTGCACATGAATGTTTATATGTGTAATAATCTAAACCTATGACCCTATTGTTAGAATGTCTTTCTGTTGTATAGTATATCCATATAAAGGAATGTGTGAATCACAGAATCAATATGTAGAGTGAAGAATAAGATGGAAAAAAAAGCACATACTGCTTGATTCTACTTATATAAAAAACTCTCCCAAAACTGTGATCTATAGAGACAGAAAGCAGATCTATGACTTCTTGTAGAGAGAGGTACAGAGGAGGACAGGAGGGAGAAATACAAAAGGGCACAAGAAAACATGAGTCATACATATGTTCACTGTCTTTATTGTGGTGATGTAAGTCACATATGTTAGTCAAAATGTCAAATTGTATACTCACATTCTACATGCCCAGTTAATATGTTCATCAACTACATATCAATAATTAAAAAAAAATACCAAACATTTTTCAGTTTGAATTTTACTCAACATATATTCAGGAGGTTTGAAATGAAAACTCAGGGACTTAACTAGCTATTTTTATTTAGAATAACAGAAACACTCTAATGTGTAAAGCAAAATTGAATCACTTCTTAAGATAAAAACTCTTCATCTCAAAATGTAATGCATATAGTGGGCTAAGTCTAGCTTACTCTTTAAGATACCCCGGAATCTGGTTATTTTCACTCTCCTCTGAAGTTAGCAGACTTTGGTGGTTAAGTTTGAAGGAGTTTATAAGGTCATATAACAGATGTAAAAAGTCCCCTAATTCCTATAACATAACACTGACTCTAAGTTTCCTGTGGTATATCATTCAATGCAATTTTTAAAACATAGATTTGTCTATTTCTGGAAATATTAGTTACTATAATCAAAGAAATAAAAATAGAAGGACAGTCCTTGTACTGCCATAAAATACTGGAGAAGGAGCCCTGCTACATTAAATTTTGTCCCCAGTTTTTCCTAAAGAATCACAGATTAATGGGGTACTCCCCCCATTAATTTTAAAACACTCAACAATTCTGACGTTCTGGAGATCACATGCTCCTACTGACTCATCTGAATCATTAGAATTATAGGAATTCGTCACAAGTATTTTCTTTTTTATTCAGATATTGCATATGAAGAATGTGAAAAAAACAATACCATGAGTCTTTAATGTCCTAGATTTTATAAAAGCAGAATTTATTAATTAAAAAAATAAATAAAATAAAATGAAAAAAAAGCAGAATTTTAAAAATACAGATAAGACCTATAATTGTAGAAATGAACACCTTTCCAGAATATGGTGTATATTAGTATGCAAAGCAGATTAAAAAAAGAAGTGTTAACTCTTAAGGAGAAGGATTATCAAATCCAAAAGAGTTTAGAATAGATAGATCATTAAGAGGTAGTTGAAGCCCAATTGTAGAGAATAGTAGGAGGGTGCCTAGTCACTCCCAAATATTTAGGATTGAGATTCAAATTAGTTTATCTTAGGGTAATAAAAAGACTGCTGATATGATATTAGAGCAAGAATTGGTATGTTTGGATAAATCTTTGAAATATAGTAGAAGATACTGGAGAAGAAAGTTCTAATCTTATAAATAGAGGAACAGAAAAATTATGGAAATTCTGAAGAAGGAAGAGCAGTGTTAATTCCTGGGAAAAACCTAGAACAGACTTCTGAATGTGTGTCCATGAACTCCTTCAAGAAAAATAAAATGTTATCAGACTGTAATATATATTCATTAAAATATTTTGTCCAAAAAAAAATCTTAGTTTCATTCAGACTGAGTAGGGTAAAGATATGTCTGGGCAAGATATAACTTTAATTACTCCAATTTAAGGAATAACAAATGCAGCAAATGAAATAGGATCTTGTTACACTCTGATGAATGAGGTAAGGAGATAGGAGGGCTGTTTCTTGTACCACATCAATTCTAAGTGGAACCTCTACTTGTTATTTAGAAGGCCGTGCTTGGAGAAATTATCACACTTAACCAAAGACACTGATAGATCAAGCTAAATAGAAAGGTTAATTTTCTAGAAACTATTTCAAAGATTATAGTTGCAAAAACTGAGATTTTTTCACATGCAGAGGAAAATATTTAAATGGGGACTCTAAAAAGTATTGGAATATATTACATTATTGGAGAAAAATAGTCATTTTTTTAATTCTTCCAAAGAGCAGAAATATGAACAATAGTTAGAATTTACCTGTGGTTGATTTGTGTTTAAGATAAGAAAGAATAAAAATTGTAAACATTCAACAATAAATTTTGCTGCCTCAAAATGTATAAAAACCCACACTTGACACTATCTTTCAGTATTCAAATGAGCATGCCTTTTGATAAAGGATTTCTACTTCAGGTAATTAATCCTCAAGCCATATCATATACATTTCAAAGATATGTCCACTTACATTTTACTATGAAGTGTAAAAAGATTATAGAACAGTATGCTAAGTTTAATTTCATTTTATGGAAAATTAATAGAATACATGCATATCAGATATTATTATAACTTCTGTTTCTTTATGCTATGAACTGTATGCCTAGGAATCATAATGATTTCTCTAGGCAAATGAGTGGTCCTAGAGGAATGAGCTTTCTCTTTACATCTTAAGTGACATTTCCATTCATTTTAAACTGTTAATATGTATTTTTTTATGTTTTTAATTGTATTTTTATTGAGATAACATGTCTTACAGCCATTTTAAAAATATATAAATTTAAAAGTTATTTTGCTTGTTTTTATAAGTATTATCTAATTATTGAACATCAATCACAACCTGTTTTTAAATCTATGATATTTATACTTGTCATATATAGTTATTACATCTAATATAATTATTATGTCATTATTAATTGCTAGCAAAGACGCAGTATTTCAGAGACATTGACATCAGCACTAGAATCTTAGTTCGACAGCTTTCTAAATGTGAAATTTGACTGGAAACATCATATTTCTGAGCTAAAAATTTCTCTTCTATGATATGGAAGAGCTTATGAATTGGAATAAGTCTTACATGAGATACAACTAAGAAAGAAATTGCTACCTTACTTAATTCATGTAGCGTGTATTGAGTTAATATAACAGAACGGAGTGTACCCTGGAGCAAGGAGAACTCTTTTAATTCTCCAAGCTTCCTCCTTCAAGACTTTGATCATTACTTTAAAGGCATAAAAAATTATTTAAATTTCCTAACAATTGAAAAAAATACTTTTCTTATTATCATTCCTTTTGTTGGACTAAGCAGTTTCAAACTTTAATGTGAAGAAAAATTACTAAACAGAGATGTATATGCAATATTATGCATACTGTACTATATGGGAATTTTGGGGATTTTTCTTAGGCAATTTTAACTAGATTTAATTTTCTTTTTATATGCTAATTTTAAAATTTATGATGTGTATGTAAGTAGTGGGTTGAATGTAGTTCCCAAAAAATACAGGCACCCAGAACCTCAGAGAGTGACTTAATTTGGAAAACAGAATAATTAAGATTAAGGATCTTAATTATAATTAAGATTAAGGATCTTGAAACAACGGCATTCTGGATTAGTGCATTCTGAATTTAGGCCCTAAATTCAATGATGTGTATGCTTATAAGACAAGAAGAGAGACACAGGCTCAGAGAAGAAGGACATGTGAAGACATGTGAAGATAGAGATAAATACTGCAGTTATGCTGCCACAGATGGAGAATGTCAGGCACCATCAGAAGCTGAAAAAGGCAAGAAAGTCTCTCGTATAGTTCAAAAAGGCTGTGACCCTGCTCCACTTTGTTTTTGGTTTTTTTTTTTAAGACTTATTTATTTATTTATCCAAGAACCGGGGTGCAGGCCAGAAGTGCGGGAGGGTGAGAGGATTCACCAGAGACAGAGCAGGAAACAGAACAGGCAGACAGACAAAATACACTGCTGAGGGGAGCAGCTGGTGAGACAGGAGAGGTCTGCCGCACAATGTGGGACCCTCTCCAGCCCGCCACCCGGCCGGCCAGGATGGAACCGGCACTGCAGAGCCCACGGACAGTTTTACAGCACTGCACTCAACCGCCTGTGCCACCAGGGGAGGCCCGACCCTGCTCCACTTTGATTGCAGACCTCTGGCTTTCAGAACTGTGAGACAATATATTTCTGTTGTTTTTAAGTCACCAGGTTTGCAGTAATTTGTTAAGACAGTCCTAGGCAACTCATACGAAAAAATAATAATACATACATACATATGTGTGTATATGTATATGTATATACATGTATGTGTTTTGTATATTTTATATTTGTTTATATACATGTATTTTGTACATGTGTGCACATGTATATTTACATATATGATACATATAACTTGTAACATATGATTCAGTTGAGAGTAAAAAAGAAGCCACAATCAATGATACCAAAACAATTACGTCATTAATAGAGAAAAACAGCACCACTTGGGACGTATGATCACTTAATCCATAAAATGTGGGACTGCATTGTAATATATGTAAAATGGTTAACAAACTACCTCTGATATACTGTGGCTTAGTAAACAGTAGCTCCTACAGCAATAAGTATAATATAGAAGGAACAGTGGGCCTATATTTGTGGACTACCTGACTCGGGTTACAGGATAGAGTCTGGCAAAGGATAGGTGGGGAAATGGAAGTGGGAAGAAAGGGAGACTACTGGCCAGAAGATGGCTTCTGTCACACAGTGGTCAGGCAGTTGCTAAGCATTCTGACTACTGCAGAATTCTGCTCCCAGATCTCATGAGCCCACTGATAGCTCTTGTACACTGAGCATGCAGCGAAGACACAGTTTTACCACCAAATTATTGTTTAGATTCTACCTCAGCTAAATGACTTGGAAATTCTTCCCCAATCCACTACTGATTTGTAAAATCTATTATCACCATCGATTTGAAAGTGTAGGTGAGGAAAAAACAGACTAGATTCTCCTAGATTCCTGGGAGAAAATATACCTACTCAACCATTCATCATCATCAAGAACTGAAAGGGACTTATCCAGATTCTCTATTTTATAGTTAAAACACTGAAGCCCAGTAACACTATGTCTCTCAGATCAAGTAATATCCAGAGCAGTAGTAACACTTAAAGTTCTTATGTCAAAATATTTGAATGGATTTTGTCCTTATTTTGGTTTATTTATATTGAGGTTACTAGCGACATAAAGGAAGAGCATTGAAGATATTTCATCTTTCTTTATTGCCAAAATAGTTACTAAATAATAGAGAAGCAATTGTCCCCATTGCATTCAAGATATAAAGTTACTGATCCAGAAAAAGGACTCTATAGCCAAAGGACTTACAGAGATCTGACCACAGAGAGTAAGCAGGACTTTTAGAAGTTGGACTTCTAACTGTAGCACAAGATATTAAAGCGTGTTCTTTTTTAAAATAAGAAAATTAGTGCTTACCATATGCCAGTTATGTGATGTTCTTTCCATATATTATCTCATTAGAGCCCCATTATGTTTTCATTTTACAGATGAGGAAACCTAAGCTCAGGAACATTATGTAATATCCTGTGCCCACACTCTTAACTACAATGCTATGTCAGAATATTGTACTTGAAACTCAAATTCCTAGCCTCAGAAGTTCATGAATTTGAAGTAGGACTGTAATTAAGTTATCTCATTCTTATTCTAAGTTGCTACCTGATATGAATATTGCTGAAGTATTTTCCTTCTCTAAAATTTATGAATCTAAAATGTATAACAACTAGGTGGATATACCTGAACATTTTTATAATTAGTGGATACCAACTTCATTTATTTTAGGATTAAATGCAGAAGAGTCAACACAGGTGAGAATCTTCGAGTGTGCTAAAGATTTTATCTAGTTTTTAATGTATTTCTTACAAGGACAACTGATTCCTATGCTCATTTCACATCACTCATTTCAATGGGCAGATAACTAAGATGACATGTATATGCCAGTCAGTCTTAAGACAAAAAATAAGAATTTAAATTCATTATTTATTTTACCTCTTTTGATTGATCACAAATTAATTAATTTTCTTTGTTGGAATTGGAAAGGTGACTGAAAATAGTTTTCTCTAATACAATTCAGTTCCTCAACAAGAATTTATCACGTGTCAGTAAGCACTATGAAAACCTTTCCAAGATATTTGTTACCCTAAAGATATTACCACCTTGACCATTCTAATATTTAAAATCTCCTAAATTTATTACATACCTTTGCTTCCAGGAAGAATACAGTGTTAAAATAGAAACTAAAATTTAAATCTTCTTGTATAAACCAGAACCAAATATCTGGACTAAGATAAGTATATGAGGAATATACTTAGCTCTGAACATGTAGTCATCAGAATAACATAAGAAGCATAATATAAGAAATATCATAATTAATGAAGTGTTAAGAGGTAAGCAGCTTATCCCAGATCATTTTGGTACAACAATTGTGCAATATAATAACCATAAACTTTAGAATCTTTCACAGTGAAATTGCAACTAATGCATTCTTTACATTACTCTTTCTTAGAGACAACAGTGAATAATTGTCACATTGTTCTTTTACTACTTTATATGGAAAAAGTATAGAGCTTAGGGTGAAATGTCTTTTTGCTAACAAATATTTATGATCATAAAATCACATAGGCATAAAAGTATTTTGAAAACATGGGCCTCCCCGGTGACGCAGCGTTTGAGCACTGGGTTACGAAGCTGCCCGCAGCCTCTGCAGCACCGGTTTGATCCTTGGCCACGGGAGGAGGGTCCCACATGGCGCGCAGACCTCTTCTGCCGCCTGCTGCTCCCCTCAGCAGTGTACTTGGGTCCTTCTGCCTGCTCTGCTCCCCGCTCTGGCTCGGTGAATTCTCTCACCCTCCCGCGCTTCTGACTGACTGTACCCAGTGCTTGTATAAATAAATAAATAAATCTTAAAAAAAAAAAAAAAAACACAAAACCTAGAACTTTAAAAAAAAAAAAGTACTTTGAAAACAATAGTTGTTATTACCATTGGAACATAATTCCCAATTCCTTCATATAGTTCAATTAATTATGTAAAAATGCCATTTAGAGGTTTAGCTTTTGATTGAGGTATATAGTTATTTACATGTTAATAATTTTCTGCCCAAGATCGGAAGATAAAAGGTTATTTTCTTCATTCATGAATGAATTGTACAAGAAAAGAAGAGAGTAACAATTATATCTAACCAAGAAGAGTTAATGAGAATGAACTCTTTGGAATGGTAACTGAATCCTCAAGGTCCTGAACTTGCCAAACTGCTGGAATGATTCATAACAATTCTCAGTAGAAAGAATGAGCTGATTCCGGAAACTCTGAGTGATATTTTGATCAGAGGTAATGGAATGCATTGAAAGAGAGTTTCCTTTTCAGTTACTGGTTCTTTGATTGTTTTTTTTTTTTCTGTGTTCTAGAACATGTGAAGATTATTACAAAATGTTGTACTAACAGTCTTACATGAAATTCCTGCCTTTACTCACTCTATCCAGATTTTTAAATTGGAATCTGTAGGCAGATAATTATAAGCATGTTTTCATTTACTTAGGTAACTATGCAAATTTAAAGGCCACATATTTGAAATAGATCCCATTAGGCAAAGAGATGTATTATGGTTATGTCAACAACAGCAACAATTGAGTTTAATCTTAATAGAATTTAAATATTAAATGATTTCTTAGATTACTAGCCCCTGTGGATTAAATGTCAACCTTGGGAAAGAGGAAGAGACTATTGAAGCGTAATTATGGGTTTCTCATGGCCTAGATACCCTGCTACTTCTTCCAGAATACAGTGTCTTATTCTCCCTCTGCTATGCTTAAAACCTTTGTCAGAAGATAATATATGATCATTGTGGGACAAGAGGAAATAAAGTAAAATGGCATATGCAAACTCCAAAGTATATGCAAACTATATATGCAAAGTATATGCAAACTATAAAACTCATTTCAATTTAAAACCCATACTTTTTAAAAAAAAATTATGCATACAAGAACTGGGGTGTAAGCCTGAGGTGTGGGGGGGGGTGAGAGGATTCACCAGAGACAGTGGGGGGCAGAACTGGCAGATCTACTGAAATACATTGCTGAGGGGACCAGGGGGTGAGGCAGAAGAGGTCTGCTGTGCCATGTGGGTTAGCTTCCTGGTGGTCAAACTCCATGCTGCAGTGGCTTGTGATAGCTTGATAGTGCTGTCTTTAACCCCTGCACCACCAGGGAGGCCCAAAACCTGAAAGTAGGGGATAGTAAACTAGTGAAGGCCTGCCTGAATGATCTTATCAAGTATAGTTATTTTGGATTGCAGATATAATTTTCACTTTTTGTTGCTACATTTAAATACAGATTAATATTTTCAAGCATGTTTCGTTTTTACTGTATTACTGTTTACAATTTCAGACAATAGTGGTGTCTGCAGCCTAATACAAAACTTGGTAAATAATAGGAACAACAATAGCAAAAGCAAACTACATCACCATTTACTGAAAATGTTTCATGTATTAGGCAATTTTACATATTATAACATATTTAATAGTCATGTTTTCACAAGGAGATAATTAAAATTAATATCCCTGGTTTAGATGAAAAACATTCTAAGGAATAGAGACCTTAAACAACAGAGAACACAAGATTAATTAGCAGAATAGCCAAGAATTGATCATAGCAGTGTAGTTAGGGACCATGCTCTTACTTAGATAACTAATATACACTAAATGCAAGCAAACTATGAATTGTTTAGAAGCTCATGTTACTTGCCCCTTTCACATCCCAAACACGAGTACCTTCTATCAATTATAATAAATAGCACAATTAAATCACTAGCAATTTGCCATGGACTATGTAATTCACATACATTGTCTCATTTTATATTCAGAGAAACTGAGATTCAGAAAGTTTAAGTTATTTAAGTCAAACAGCTGCTAAATTTAATACACAGCAATCAAGGATTTCCATATTATCTCCCCAGTGTGCGATTATTAAGCAACCTTTACATCTGAAATGTGTAACTGGTAACAGGTAACTAATCATTGGAAAGCGGTCATTTTGAAGTTAATCATAATTAATGCATTTTTTCATACAGTTACTGCACTCACTGCAATAATTGAAATGACAGTTACTCTTACTCAATCAGAATCCCTCATTGAAAGGTACAGTGGGGAAGAAAAGACCATTTCTTATTTTGCTTAGATGGCAACTTTAAGTTCCAAAGTAAAATAAAATTTAGGGTCTTGGAACAAGATGAAAAAAAAGACTAATCACTATTCTGCTTGGCTTGTGGATTTTTGTTAACCTCAATCAGAGAAGACACATGTAAACAGTTGTCAGCTCTGTGGCCAACATTGCTACTTTATTGAATTTTTGAAAGTTAAAATTGTCTCTTCCTGTTACAGTATTGTATTTTCTGTACAGTTTTTTCTGCCACCAGGTGGAGGTAGAAAGTCACAATTGCTTTCGATTTTTTTGGACCCCAGGGTAGAAACTCAACCAAAACAAAATAAAAATAAATTAACTATGTTTTCCTAAAATCTTACTTGTTTTATCATGAAAAACAAGGATTAATCAGGTGCACTCCAGAAAAAATCAGCAAACATAAACATTGTGTACATCTTCAACCATAATTATACTAGCATTAATACTAAGCATAGTTACTATTTTTAGACAAAGCACTAGTAATCTTCTAGATGCATGTTTTTCAACTCTGGGTTCATATTAGAATCACCTGGGGAGCTTTATCAATACCCCAATCCAGACAACTGTGTCCACACTTCCTGGAATGAGGCCCAGGCACCCATTAAAAACCAAACAACAAATAAAACAAGATAATTCTCTTTACAACCAGGATTGACATTAACTTCCCTAGAGAGTTACATGTTTTTTAATGGGTTGGATCACTAGAAAATGTTATCACTAGGAACAATTTGGTTCTCAACTCTGTAGATTCATTGTAATAGATTAGATCCTAGAAAACTGATTTATGTCAACAAAATCATAAGATTATTATTTATAAACTAGAAAGTTAATTGATTTCCTTTGGAAAAGAAACTCCTAAATAAAATCTTCCCAGAGTAGATATCCATCTGTTCATTTCCAATTTAGAAACAACAAACATGTTGGGAGGTGGAAAATCAAATTCGGGTCTATATTCAGATGACTTGATGCATCTAGAACCTAACAAAAGACAGTAAATAATCTTTAGGGCCAATCATACAAACTGAATTGTATGATAGTCTGGCAAATCTTTCTTTGTTAAAAGAGTTTTATAAATCTAAATAGTTGGGGAGTCACTCCCCTTTTCCCTGGTTACAGCTAAGAAAACACTAATACTTTTTTTAAATTCCACTTTCTTTTTCTCTGTTTCATGAACATCAGATTCACCACTGAAGGTGATGAAAGAATCTACTTAATTTTTCAAAGTAATAAAATCAGCACAAGGCAGGACACATGTACATGTGCCACACATGGTCTGACTCAGGTTACCTCTGTCAGTAACCTGCAAGGAGGAAAAATTCAGGGCCAGAAGGAAGGTGGACGACAAAGGAAAAGAATAACCTGCTACGCAGTTAGTGATGGCAAATTCAAACGATTCAGGTACCAGAATTTTTAAAAGATTATTTGTGACATGAGTTAAAAAAAAAAGTTAAGCAAGACAACAAGGCGAGATCCAAGGTATCAGCTATCATTAGATGCAAAGCACTGCCTATTTCCAGAAGGGTTCTTGGGGCACAAAGTGCCAAGGCAGTCTCTATGGTGTCAGGTCACAATGCTCAACCTGAGCATTGTGATGCAAATTTCTCTTAGCATTTGAACATCTAAGTCCATAGTCTCTATCTGTAAAATGTGGGAAATAATTTTTCCTTTCTCACAAGACTGTTGTAAGAGTTAAAGAAGATAGTTTCAGGGCCTCCCCTGGTGGCGCAGCGGTTGAACACTGGGCTGCGAAGCTGCCCACAGCCTCTGCAGCGCCGGTTCGATCCCCAGTCACCAGCGAGGGTCCCACATGGCGCACAGACCACTCCTGGTGTACCCACTGCTCCCCTCAGCAGTGTACTTCAGTCATTCTGCCTGTTCTGCTCCCCTCTCTGGCTCTGGTGAATTCTCTCACCCTCCTGCGCTTCTGACTGTACCCAGTGCTTGTATAAATAAATAAACAAATCTTAAAAAAAAAAAAAGGAGATAGTTTCAGCAGATTACAATGGTTCTCAAAGTATAATTCCCAAGATGGGCAGCAAAAGCCCCAGCTGAGAACTGCAGATTTTGCAGCTCCAGACCCACTGAATCAGGATTTCTGTAGGTAGACCAAGATCTATGGTTTAGCAGCCCCTCCAGGTTTTCCTGATATGTACCAAAGTTTGGAAATTACTGACTAAGAAGATGCTAAACCCTAAACAAATGAAAGCAGAATCCCAGTTCTAGTAACAGGAAGAAGATAGAAAACCCTAGAACTGAACACAGTTCTATGGGGCACAAAGAGCTCCTCCAAAGCACACCAGCTCATGGTCTGCTTGTTAGAGAAGATGCCTCATAATAAGCAAGAGCAAGGGAGCATCCTTGATGACGCAGGGTTAAGGTCTCAGCACTACCAAGCTATCTCCAGCCACTGTGGCATGAGTTCAATCCCCAGGCAGGGAGCTAACCCACAAAGTGCAGCAGACCTCTCCTGTCCTGCCCATTGCTCCCCTCAGCAGTGAATTTCAGTAGATCCACCTGTTCTACTCCCCACTCTGTCTCTGGTGCCCCCTCTCACTCCCACACCTCTAGCCTACATCCAGTTCTTATCTGCAGAAATAAAAAATAAATCTTTAAAAAAATAAATAAAAGAAAGTTTAATCCTAACAATTGGAAATGAGTTACTAGTACTTAAATTTGAGGAACATGTTTTATTCCAAACTTGATGGACTTGAGCTACAGACCAATCAGCTATCTAACCAGCAGTGGTTTGGAGAGTAATGGTCCCATGACAGAGAAAAACCTGCCTAACTATCCTTCAAGGTAAAAACAGGCATAATTTTCCAGGTAATGAGGTTCTAGAGGGAAGGCATCCTAGGTAGATCGAATATGAGTAAGTTCTCACTTACTGTCTTTGATAGGTGCTTAGAAACTGCAAAACTAAAGGGAAACAACATACTACAAAAGCAGTTATTCAGATAACTTCATTTTTCCAACATTAACTGGAGTCCTTTCTTATCAACATCATAGTGAAACAATTTGGAACAAAACAATGTTATTTGAGGACTATAGCGGCAAACAGGCAGGCAGGGCAGCTGAGGGGTAGGGAGGCTCTGAAGGCAAGAAGGCAGGCATGGGCTAGGCAGGGGGCCTAGAAGGCAGGCAGGCAACCAAGCCTCCCAGCCCCCACAAATCTTTACTCTTTCTCTGGGCTCTCTCTGGCATTCTTTCCCATTGTCTCATGGCCTCACCTCTTTTGTAGGCATGCTGCTCATCCTCTCACTGAAGCCACTGTTGCTCCTTTTATCCCTGCCACCATGCAAAAAGCCTGATTAACACATAATCAGGGACCCACTGTATTTACTTCATTAAAGGGGAGTGACTCCCCAACTATTTAATCTTTATACTAAGTTGAAATAAAATAAATTTCTTATCAAAAATTCAATATTGTGCTTCCACCTCAAAAAATATTTTTGTTCTGATAAATGTCCTCTTAAAATTTGACCCACTACACCAGAATGTCCTTAGAACAATTTGATCCTGTCTGCAGTCCATTGTTGTATATGTGCTAGGGATGGCATTAATTACATTGTCTCTAGCTTCCCTGCTTCCCTGCTTATAAGCCTCCTGAAGCCCCAGGATCTGTCAGTCTCTCTTTGTCCTGTTACAGTAACTGTGAACTGGATATACGTTAAGAAAAAAAGTTGTCCAGGAAAGCTGGAAAGCTGTTATACATGATGATCGACACGTTTTTTAACTTTATACAAATAACACATACATTTTCAACCACCTGATCACTATAAATAATACACTATTTAGAATAGATGACCTACCAGTTTGTATTTGTCTTTCTTCTTTTTGGCTCTGAAATAATTTCTAAAAGGAATAACTAGCATATTTTACCAAATATCTAAAAAGTAAACAAACACATCTTAGGTTTAGATTTAATGTGGACTAGTGTCACTCTTCATTTTTTTTTTATTTTTTATTTTTTATTTTTTTTATAGAGGCATGTTTTATTTATTTATTTGTTTGTTTGTTTGTTTGTTTGTTTTTGTTTATACATGCACTGGGTACAGTCAGAAGCGCGGGAGGGTGAGAGAATTCACCAGAGCCAGAGCGGGGAGCAGAGCAGGCAGAAGGACCGAAGTACACTGCTGAGGGGAGCAGCGGGCGGCAGGAGAGGTATGCGCGCCATGTGGGACCCTCCTCTGGTGGCCGGGGAGCAGCCGGGGATCGAACGTGCGCCGCAGAGGCCGCGGGCAGCCTTGCAACCCAGCGCTCAACCCCGTGCCACCAGGGAGGCCCTCTCTTCATTTTTTAAACTGATGCTGTAGAGAATTAAAATGTCTAAAAATGATAATTATTCTGAAACCATAGATAATATGTATAATTCACAAAAATAGTCTTGGAGTACAACGGGGAAAGTATTTTACATGCTAGATATCACTTCTTTTGACATTATGTAAAAAGTATTGTATTCAAAGGGAAAAGCTCTTTAAATTCCCTTAAAACTTTCCTAGATACCCTTAAGTCAAGGAAATTTTGGATCTCACTTGAAAAAAATAAAGAATTGTAATCTTATTGATGTCCCCCAGCCCCGAATCAGATGGAAATGCAAGATTTGGTGAAAGGAATCCAAGTTAACTCAGGCACATGACCTTTCTATAGACACACAGGTAACTGAACTAGGGCCAACTTGCTAGTGAATGGACATTCCAAAATATTTAATTTTTATACCATTCAGTTTTTTTTTTCTGTAAGTTTCAGGCTAGTAAAACATATTCTACTCATTTCCTTTTAAAAATAATTTCCCAAGTGTTAGTATTCAATGTCAGAAAGGCAAACAAACAAAAATTATGAGGCATGTTTTCCTTACATAATTGATCTGTACCATTATTGCTGAATAGTCAGTTTATGGTCTATTGTTCTTTTACAACATTCGGAACACATACCCATGAGATCGTGCTTAAAATCTTCCTTGATTCAGTGGACAGTTTGTTCAATAAATGGTGCTGGGAAAACTGGATCACCACATGCAAAAACTGAAACTAGACCACTACCTCTCACCGTGCACAAAACTCAACTCAAAATGGATGAAGAACTAGACATAAAACCTAAAACCATAAAACATATAGAAGAAAATATAGGTAAAACACTACAAGACATACATTGCAATTGACATCTTCAGAGACTCATCACCCAAAGCAAAGAAAGTCAAGGAAAAGATAAACACCTGGGATTACATTAAACTGAAAAGCTTCTGCACAGCAAGAGACATTTACCAAAACAGAGAGACACCCCACTGACTGGGAAAAAATCTTTGCACTCCAGTCAATTGATAAGGGACTGATCACAAAGATATACAAAGAACTTACACGATTCAACAAAAACAAAATAAACAATCCAGTCAAGAAATGGGCAGAAGAACTTAAAAGACATTTCTCCAAAGAAGAAATGCAAATGGCCAACAGGCATAAGAAAAAATGATCAACATCCTTCATAATCAGGGAAATGCAAATTAAAACCACATTGAGATACCACCTTACACCAGTAAGAATGGCACATAGCAAAACAACAATCAACCACAAATATTGGCGAGGATGTGGTGAAAAAGGAACTCTCCTACGTTGCTAGTAGGAGTGCGAACTGGTCCACCCACTATGGAAAGCTGTCTGGAGATTCCTCAGTCTACTAAAAATGGAGCTACCATATGACCTGGAAATTCCACTCCTAGGGATCTACCCAAAGGACACAAAAACATAGATTAAAAAGACCACCTGTACACCTATTTTTTTTTTTTTGTTGGTGGTGGGACCCTCGCCGGCAGCCGGAGAACGAACCCACGCTACAGAGGCTGCAGGCAGCCTCGCAGCCCAGCGCTCAACCGCTGCACCACCAGGGGAGGCCCCTGTACACCTATGTTTATTACAGCACTATTTACAATAGGTAAAACCTGGAAATAACCAAATGCCCAAAAAGAGATGGCTGGATCAAGAAGATGTGGTACATGAATGTAAACAATGGAATATTACTCAGCAATCAAAAAAGATAAACTCATGCCATTCACAGCAACGTGGATGGAACTAGAAGTAATTATGGTCAGTGAAAGAAGCCAAAAGGAAAAAGAAAAATATCGGATGGTTTCACTTATAGCAGGAATATAGGGGAACCAACTAAGACATCAGTTTTAAAAAAATAATAACAGTACAAAACACAACAAAGCAAAAATGGACAATTATAAATCAGAGACACACTGCTGGGGAGGAGGAGGGAGAGGGATCAGAGGGAGGGAGGGAGAATCACAAGGGACTGAGGTGATGGTACACAGGTGCACTGGTGAAGGAAACTCTAATTGGACTACACCTGAGGGGGTGGGGGGAAGGAAATATTATTTAAAAATGAACAATGATGTAAAAAAAATTTAAAAAAAGAAAAGAAAAAAATCTTCCTTTATTCAGATGGCTTGTAAGTGGAAATTTTTTACATTTATACTTTTCAGAATCTTCTAAATTTCCTATAATAGTCTTATAATATAATTGAAAATATTTTTGAACATTTAAAATTGTTTTTTTCCTCCAACATGAGTTCTCCTAACCTTACTCATCTTCACTGCTATTCTTTGAACTCCCTCCAAATTTAACACACACTTGTCTAAATAAACAGAATATAATTTTAAAAGATAATCTAATATTAGTTGACATCCCACTGTAACCATATCCCTGTTTTAAATCAAGGAGAAAAATAATCAACTTTGCTGTCAGATGGAATCTAGTAAAAGAAATGCACCAAATTTATCAGTGTGTTACTTCTCTGCAGAGAAGATGGTTTAAGTAAGTTACATAGGCTTTCCTTACATTTTATTTTCACTTTCGTCAAGTACAAAGCTTGATGATTTTTATTTAAATACTTTAATTAGAAATGTTGCTTTAAAAGAAACGCCAGAGATTGTGTTAATGTAAGAGACTAAGGTTCCACTTAGGACAGAACAGATGGCCAGATGCAACGAGACACCAGGTGTCTATGAAAACTCCTAAACATCCTTTAAGAGTTAACACACATTTTTGTGGAAGCCAATGTGAAAAATGTGAAAATGAAATAATAAATACAAAATAGTATATACATGAATACAGGCATCCTCAATTAAATGAGAGCTGAGTTCTGGAAAGAACATTTGTGTTTAGAAAAAAACCTGTGATGTTATTACCACATCTAAATAGCCAAATTGGACTTTTAGTAGACTCAATAATTAAGAGTTGTAGAAGTCTCTTCAGTTAATCAAAGACATATGTGTTCCTAAGGCTTTTCAGTTCCATAATACTGCTACAGGGGAAAGATTTCCTTTCAAGAGTAAAACTGCTTTTTGAGAAAGTTGTATTTGGTCTCTGAATGGATACTTTGCAGGTGACTTCTTGGCTACTGGTAACACTCAGGTCATCAATGAATGCCACCAAATGGCCAATGATAATGAGAGTCTTCCATCATCACAATTTTTGCAGCCTTGTGCTGGATTTTCAGAACTTCACAATATCACCATTCATTTTCACACAAAGCCCAGAAGTGTGTTTGGAAAAGACTGTTATTGAACCTCATACCCTTTCTTCAGTATCTTCTCAACTGGATCATCTTGGCTGCTTTTATGGCAAATTACTGAAGGCCTAGGTTTCATTGGAAGTTCTTTCTACATTGGGTGTGACTCTCACTGTTTTCAGTTTCCAATGCTCTCATGAAATGATTTCCCTCTTTGGTGTGGTGCCCACCTTGTTTTAGTTGTGGTTTGATCCTAGTAGTATTTTTTGTTGTTGACACCCAGTGTTTTTCTGGAACTCTCAGCTATATGGCTAATGACTTAATGGCTGTAACTATTAAGATGATTTCTAGAGTATACTCATTTTATTTCCTTCCTAGCTATATATCAAATCGAGCTTATGTTATTCTTCCACAGGGGTGTGCTAAAATTTAAATCCCTGGCATCTTGGGGAAAAAAATCATTTCCATCTTTTAATTTCTTCTTTGATCTTGCTATTCAGAGAGTAGGCTGTGTTCCAGCAGCATAAGCATCATCTCAAGTAGATGGAATACTCTCCATCCCAGACCTACAAAATCAGAATCTGCATTTTAACCAGCCCTTAGGTGATATATATGCACATTACATTTTGAGAAGCAACGCTCTGTAATAATACTCAGAATGGCAATACCTTCTTGAATGCCCTTTAGTAAACAGACTCTCCTCCTTAATAGGCAGATTCTCTATGAGCGGTTTATAGTATAAGGAAGGTCTTCCTTACATTGAAATTAATTTAATATCTCCACAAATTCTCTTTATAGGTCTAAATTCTACACACCTGAGCCAGTCCAAAATTTAAACTGTTGTTTACATGACTTTCGTTCAGATATATTAAGATTAATATCATGTTACCTTTTTTGCTATTTCAAAGTAAGTACATTCACTTAATTGCTTCAACAGTCATTTCAACAGTTACTGACGATATTCCAGTTTGAATCCATATCCAAAATAAACCTTCCTAATGTCTGAAAATTTCATGATCTAATATTCAGTGACTGGATGGTTGGGACAATATAAGATTGGGATGACAGGGAAGGAGTCTCCTTTCTAACAGTTTTACTACCACACTATTTTCATCAAAATTCTAACTCCAAAATCCTTCTCCAATAGAATTATTTGGCACACCATATTTTAGAAACCTCAGTCTCTCTACTAAAAACCTATGTGTTTACTCTTAGAGTTTTAAAATACAGTCAAGCCTGGAAATTGCCTAGTAAATTTCGTGACATTTTTCATCCTTTAAAAAATATCTGTTAAGTCTTCTGCCTTATATGGAAGTGATGGGATTTTCCCCTTGCTCGCTATAAATGTATCACAGCTAACTAGAGTATGATTTGAGTCCTCTGAAGTTGCATCAAATAAAAGAAAACCATTATGAGAACTCAAGGAGGAATATGGGAATAGAATTGGAAGAGGCGAATCTTAAAAATAGAAGGCTATGTTCTCATAGGGGAAAGTGCAATCACAAACTCTATGATGACATTTAGCCCTGTGGAAATACGAGTGTTCTTTAGCGTTCCAGCACTTAGACATCAATTCATGGTGGTCTCAAGCTATGTTTTTGTTCTGGCACATTAAACAGAATGAAGACATATGTCTAAATTTAAGACATCCTTTTAGTACTCTGTGCACGAGAGCCAGCTGAGAAATTTGAACTATTTCAAAGCACTAGGAAAGGAATTGTAGACACATCCTTTGTTTGGGCATATATTTTTAATTATCCTGCCTTTTAATATTCTCCTCCATTTGAGGATAATCAGACAAAATGGATCCTGCTGGGCATTGTCATGCTTAATAAAAGTAAGACTGCACATCTGCAAATATGGCGACAGTGTGGCGCATAGGATGCGCCAGTCACTGAGCTGCATTCTGATGTAATTATAACACCACATGTAACTGTAATAGTGTAATTCTCTGTTTACATTAGCTCTAGCACTTGGAATAAACTCTTCTTGCGTTAGGTGCTAAGCAATTTCAATCAGAGCACATAGAATAATAAGAAATGCATTAAATTCAGAATCTAGATAACGGCAAGGATAGCAGATAAAAGGCTATAGACAGTCATAATTTGAGTCTGTCGGGGGGGGGGGGTTGGTCCCTGGCTTAATCTCCACTTCATCAGTCCTTAACTGTGTGACCTTGAGCACGTCCTCAACCTCTGGAAAATGGAGATGATAATCATACATTTTTTACAGGACCATAGTTTAAATGTAATCATGTATGTAAAGGTTTCTTTTTTTTTACTTTTCTTCCCTTTTATTCTTTTTTTTCACTCTTAACTTTTTTTTTTGGAGGGGGTGCTCACTTGGAGTAAATTCATTTTTTTTAATTTATTTTTTATATATTTTTACATCATTTTTCATTTTTGCACAATGTATGCATTTTCATCTTGGTTATAGTCCCCATACAATTCCCTACTCCCTTCTTGCCCCCACCAAGTAGCGTGTCTCTGGTTTATAGTTGCTTGTTGATTTTGATTTTTACTTTATTATAATTAGTCTTTTTCTAAGACTATTTAGGTTTTCTAAATTCCTGCTATGAGTTAGACCATCCAGTAGTATTTTTCTTTTTCTTTCTGGCTTATTTTCACTGAGCATGATCCCTTCCAGCTCCATCCATGTTGCTGCAAATTGCCTGAGTTTATCTTTTTTTTTTTTTTTTTGCTTGCTGAGTAATATTCCATTGTGTACATGTACCACATCTTCTTGATCCAGTCATCTGCTTTTGGGCATTTGGGTTGTTTCCATAGCTTAACTATTGTAAATAGTACTGCTATAAACATAGGGGTGCAGGGAACAAAAAAAAGTAAATAATCCAGTCAAAAAATGGGCAGAAGAGTTAAAAAGAAACTTCTTCAAAAAGGAAATGCAAATGGCCAACAGGCATATGAAAAAATGTTCAACATCACTTGTAATCAGGGAAATGCAAATCAAAACTACAATGAGATACCATCTCACACCAGTGAGAATGGCACATATTAAAAAAACTAGCAACAACAAATGTCAGCGAGGATGTGGAGAAAAAGGAACTCTCCTGCACTGTTGGTGGGAGTGCAAACTGGTCCAACCACTATGGAGAGCTGTGTGGAGATTCCTCAACCTGCTAAAGATGGAGCTTCTATATGATCCATCAATTCCACTGCTAGGTATTTACCCACTCTTAACTTTTTAAAATAAGTATTACTGCCTTCGTTTCTTGCTTTCATCAGTCATTTTGAGAACCAGAATTGCCAGGTTCAATGACGGTTGGAGCCAGTGTAGAAAGGGTTGCAGTCAAGAAGTGTCAGAGAATTGACTATATTTAAGGGTTAAAGTATTGAGAGCCAGATTTCTCACTGTCTGAGCAAAGATGTACACCTGTGGAAAGGGGGATGCTAGAATAAACTGTGTGATGTTGGGCTAGAATTGAAGGTATTAGCAGAACCTCAGCATTATGTAGGTAATATGTACAAATAAATATAGCTATAAATATGCATGCTATGGTCTGGAATGTTTGTGTCTCCTCAAAAACCCACATGTTAAAGTCCTAATGCCTGGTGTGACTGGTGTGATGATATTTGAGATGGGACCTTTGGGAAATACTTAGCTCATGCAGGTAGAGCCCTCATGAATGGGATTTGTGCCCTCATTAAAAAAAAAAAAAAAAAAAAAAAAAACCTTACATTGTTCTCTTGCTCCTTACATAAGGATATAAGAAAAAACCTTTAACCAGCAAGAGGACTCTTGCCTGATAATGCTGGCATCTTGATGTTGGACTTCTAGTCTTCAAAACTGTTAGAAATGAATTTCTGTTGTTTATAAGCTACAAGTCTCTGCCATAGCACTTCTGATAGTTGAGGATGGTGTACACACAGGTATATACACACTTGCATGTGTATGTGTCCTTGCTAGTATTCTAAAAGTGTCTGGAAACAGTGATATCACAATAGCAACCAACATGGCTAGTGTCCAGATCTTGGTTTCCAAACACCATCCTTCACTGAAAAGAACCAAGTCTTCTAAAAATGACTGATTCTACAATTGAATTAGGAATATAAGGTGAGACCATCTTTCTATTCTTGAAAGTAAGGAAAAACTCAAAGAATGACTAAAAGTTGTCTAAAGAATTTAGTAACTAGTTTAAATAGCTCCAACTAGTCAAATCTGGCATGATTTTAAGCCTTGAAATAAATCATGATAGTAGAAAATAACATATTAAATAAACTAGGAGGGCCTCCCTGGTGGCGCAAGGGGTTAAGCAGTGCACTCTGAAGCAATCTGCAGCACAGGTTCGATCCCCAGCCAGAGGGAGAACCCACATGACACAACAGACCTCTCCTGACTCGCCGACTGCTCCCCTCAGCAGTGTACTTCAATGTGCCTGTTTAGTTCTCCACTGTCTCTGGAGAATCCTCTCACCTCCTGCATCTCTGGCCTGTACCCCAGCTCTTGTATGCATAAATAAATAAATCTTTAATAAATAAATAAATAATCTAGGAGTCCATAAGTTCACAGGGATATAGTAAATACATATGTATAGACACACAAATGAGTAATTGAGAAAGCTCTTTATTGTAGAAAGTCAACTGAAAATAAATATAGATGAAATTATAATAACAGAAAATCACCTTTTGGTGACCATCAGAATAGTAATTCAGAAAGGAAGCATCAATAATGCTATAACTACTGGTTGAACATGCATGAGGAATGGGATTTTTAGAGAGTTTCTATGTATTCTCTTACAAAATGTTTATTTATTAATTATAAAGATAAAAAAAAGTGAATTTGCAGTGGAGAAACTGTCAGACATCCTCTTAATCAGGTGATCAATGTTAACACCCCCATTAAGGTCATGTGACCCAAAAGGATGAAGTGAGCACATCTCAACTTGGGAGAATAATCAAGAGGGCATTATACAAACCTAAGTCAAGGATCTACAGTATTCAAATATATATTTCTTTTATATTTTATTTTATATAAGTCTTACATCATTTTTCATTTTTGCACAATGTATGCATTTTCATTTTGGTTATATTCCCCATACAATTGCACCCCCCCCTTATTTTGACCCTAATCCTTCCTCTCCCTGCTCCTCCCCCCCACCACCGTAGTGTGTCTCTAGTTTATAGTTCCTTGTTGATTTTGATTTTTAGTTTGTATTAATTAGTCTTTTTCTTGGTCCCTTATTTAGGTTTTCTCAATTCCTGCTATGAGTGAGACCATCCTGTATTTTTCTTTTTCTTTCTGACTTATTTCACTCAGCATGATCCCTTGTAGCTCCATCCATGTTGTTGCAAACTGCATGTGGTTATTCCACTCCTAGGTATTCACCCAAAATGACACAGAAACATTAATTCCAAAGGGCACCTGCACTCCTATGTTTATAGCAGCACTATTTACAACAGCTAAGCTTTGGAAACAACCCAAATGCCCAAAAATAGATGACTGGATCAAGAAATGTGGTACATATGCACAATGGAATATTACTCAGCAATCAAAAAAGTATTCAATATATTAACAAAATTAAAGTGAAGGAAAGACTGAGGAACTATTGCAGACTGAAAGGGACTCAAAAGGCAAGTGGGTATGATGTATAATTCCTGGGTTGAAATTGTTGCTAACATGTTACTGGGAAAAAATGGTAAAAGTGAATGAAGTTCCCAAGCAAAGGGTTTATGTGATTTCTTTGTTTTCTCTTCTTGTAACTTCTCTATAGGTTCAAGATGGTTCCAAATAGAATATTTAATTTTTAAAATGTAGAGAAATCAAGCTACATCAAGTCCTTGGCACATAGTGGGGTCCAATAATATTTTAGTTATTATTTTTCTCATAGCTGTATACTGATGTCTTTCTTATAGATGTTTTATCTTTGTTTACTCTTGCTAAGAATTCCCCCAAATTATAGCAAGACTGAAAGTTAAAGCCTCCAAAAATTTTAATATCCCCACCAACATTTGCCAATACCATTCAGATTTCTTAGCTATGGTCTCATGAATTAAAGGAATTCAAGCATTTACTATAGAAGCTACTCTAAGAAAGAAGACTTCCTGAAAACTTTCTCTCAGGTTCAATTTAATAGAATAAGTCACAACACTATTTTTAAACTATTCATTAGTAAAGAGAATGAGACGATGATTGAATTAAATTTATTATAAACTCCCTAAACCTAGAAATTAGAGTTGAATTCTTTCTCTAGGCACGGTGTAAGGACCAAAACAATCAGAGTTATTCTAGAAAGGGTGAAACAGGGAAGGGAGTAATAGCTATCACAAAAACAACTTGAAGTGTCTGACACAGTAGAGATAGGGAAAATCTTTATCCTTCATATAATCTGGCCACTCATAATCCCCATCATCATTAAAACAATGTTATCTGGGGCCTCCATGTGGCGCAGGTTGTTAAGCACAGAACTGTGAAGCTGTCTGCAGCCTCTGCAGTGCCAGTTTGATCCCTGCTGGCCACGGAGATGCCCACATGGCGCAGCGGCCCTCCTGTCTTGCCCCCTGCTCCCCTCAACAGTATGTTTCAGTCAGTGTGCCTGGTTTGTTCCCCACTCTGTCTCTGGTGAATCCTCTCACACTCACGCAGGTCTGGCCTGTACGCCGGTTCTTGTGTAAGTAAATAAATCTTTAAAAAAAAATTATAAAACAATATTACCTGTATAAGCTTCCTAATTTCTAACACATAAATGTCATTAATTATAATGACATTTTGACATTTTAAGATCTCTGAAATTAAGTCCTCTTTGAAAGAGTTATAAAATTGTTTAGTTGGCAACTCTTCTTTCTTTGTGATCCATAAAGTAATAAGTCTATTATATTTGATGGAATATGAAAATAGGTAATATGTGGATAACAAATAATATTTACCTTGGTCACAATTGGCATACATCATGCCAGTTAATCATGGTGATTATTTATGCAGATTTACCAGGTTCCACACTAACTTAAGGGCAGAACTGAGAATGGAGGCCAGTGTTTGTCCAATAACAAAGTTGTGTACCAACCCCACATCTGGATATCAATGAGTATGTGCAGTCATTCAACTTCTCGCCATGTGTCTGGTGTGCCTTCTAGGTTCCAAATATTATATGAAGCTCTGAATATGAATGAGTGAATAACAGAGAAAGGGAAACTAAAGTCAGGGGAGGGAGACAAATTACAGCATAACAAATACATCACTAAAATTGTAATATTTGGGCCTCCCTGGGGGTGCAAGGAGTTAAGATGCAGCACAATGAAGTTATCTACAGCCACTGCAGCATGAGTTTGATCCCTGGCCAGGGAGCTGACCCACATGGCTCAGCAGACCTCTCCTTTCTTCTTTTTAAGATTTATTTATTTAAGTATACAAGAACCAGGGTACAGGCCAGATGCATGGGAAGGTGAGAGGTCTCACCAGAGACAGAGCGGGGTGCAGAACAGGCAGATCTACTGAAATACATGGCTGAGGGGAGCAGCAGGCGCGACAGGAGAGGTCTGCCGCGCCATTTGGGATTCTTGCCTGCCGGCCAGGATCAAACCCATACTGCAGAGGCTGTGGACAGCTTCACAGTGCTGCGCTCAACCGCCTATGCCATCAGGGGAGGCCCATTTTTTTGTTATTGTTGTTGGCGAGGATGTGATGACTCAGCAGACCTCTCCTGACTTGCCCGCTGCTCCCCTCAGCAGTGTATTTCCGTCTATCTGCCTGTTCTGTTCCCTACTCTGTCTCTGGTGAATCCTCTCACCCCCACACCTCTGGCCTGTACCCCAGTTCTTGTATGCATAAATAAATAAATCTTTTTAAAAATGTAATATTGTTGAGTGGGTTGAATAGATTGAACAAAAATATTGGAGACATTTCCTTGGAGGGACAATTTTACTCGCCAATCCCATTAACGGCAGGCTTTATCTTGTGAAATTTTTTTGGCCAATGAAATGTGGGAGAAAGTAGCATTAATTATTTCCCAGAACTTTAAACATAAACATGTGGCTTGCTCTATTTTTCTCTTTCTGTCACAGTGAACAGCTATGTCCCAGATAGAAACTGCTCTGTCAAATTAGGTCCCAAGGTGAAGACTACTTGAACAAATGGCATCCACCATGAAATGTGCAAGTGGCAATAAACTTTTGAGATCAAAAGCTATTGAAATTTCTGAGGTCATGAACTACCACAGCATAGCCTAACCTATTCTGATGGTCCAGTTGCTTTACTTTTAATTGAAAAATAAAATGAAATGAATTGGCCATTAACATAGTGCCTAAATGCAGGGATTCTGCATCCAAATTGTGTAGCTTCAAATCCCATCTCTCCCATTTATTTGGAAACTGACCTAAGAAAATCTACCTAACATTTCTGCCTCAGTTTCCTATAGGGTAATACCATACCCTATGTAGCCCATTGTCATGAGATTGAGATGTTAATCTTTGCAAACTTTTGAGAATAGGGAATGACTCACAGTAAGTTTTATATAAATGATAGTAAAGTAGAATGTCTCTGTTAGGAAATAGAGGAAATTTAACTTGGACGGGGCAGTCTAGAAAGGAAGAGACTGTATAATTTTAAATTATGTTTGTTGTATCTTCCACTAGATGGCAATTTTCTCAAGGAACACACTATCCTGTGAATGGTTGCTTATTTAAAAGATAAGAAGAAAATACATGACTATATTGATAAGTAATTTCTGGATGGCTAGCTAATCTGCACTGAGGAATTGCTGCCATGAAATGTTTTCTTAAAGAACAAGGTTCAGATTGGTGCCTCCACATAGTTATAAATTTCTAGTCTTCAGATCTCGGAGTACTTCAAAACAGCCAAACATGCAAATGTTTAAAGTCTTTATAATACCAGATAATCCATAATTTGAATGACCCTGGTATTTATACTTTCAAACCAGAATTGTCAAAAAGCTGGAAGATCTCTAAGTTACGTTCAAAGCTGGTTGGTTTGGTAGGTCATGCTTCTTTGATGGGATTTCTTATCAGTAGAGACTTCTTCCCCTAATCCTATAGCATTCACAGGCTTCATCTGCTTCTTGAAGATGTGGAATCTTAAGGAACAGAAAAATTATTTTGTTCCAAGAGTAGAGTCGAAGTGTAAAAAATAAATATTCTGATAGGACTAATATAGATGAAATTAAATTTACACTGTTATAAATTACTGATATCAGAGTTTAAGTACAGAAGGATTCACCAACATTCGAACTTGGAAGAAGGTACAAACAAGAGAAGAGAAAGGAGGGCAAATATTACCCCATTTTTGGAAAAGGTGGAACCTTCATTCTTAGCAGCTGTCTTTCACATTACCATAATTTATTTCACACAGTGTTTTCCTCAATACAGCAGTGCTAGTTTCTTTGGATCTATGTTTGTGTTGCATCAACTTTTTCCCTAAACTGATAAAGCATTGCCAAATTCTAAGTTGTGGATTAGATTAGGTCCTACCTCTAAAAATTCTTTTTTTTTTTTTTTTTTTTTTTTTTTTAATAGAGGCATGTTATTTATTTGTTTGTTTGTTTTGTTTTGTTTATACATGCACTGGGTACAGTCAGAAGCGCGGGAGGGTGAGAGAATTCACCAGAAACAGAGCGGGGAGCAGAGCAGGCAGAAGGACCGAAGTACACTGCTGAGGGGAGCAGCGGGCGGCAGGAGGGGTCTGCGCGCCATGTGGGACCCTCCTCCAGTGGCCGGGGAGCAGCCGGGGATCGAACCGGCGCCGCAGAGACCGCGGACAACTGCCCAACCCAGCGCTCAACCGCTGCGCCACCGGGGAGGCCCCCTACCTCTAAAAATTCTGAGGAAGTACATCGAAGAATCTTTTTTCATCATTCTGGGATTTACTAGTATAACATGCAGAGTAAAATAAATCATGATAAGAAAACATTCTATGACCTGCAAATTTTAGAAAATGGGAAATTTTGTTAACAGTTTTTATCTTTTAACTATGCAATAATATGTGTTTGTTGTAGATAGTATGGAAAATCACATAAGCAAAAAGTAATGAATGACTCTAATTCTCAAAGATAATCATATCATACATGATCATTCTCTAGGCCATGGAAACTACTAAAAATTTAATTTATGGAATGTGTATATTCCATTGTGCAAATGTAGCATGATTTATTTGACCATCGAGATATTTAGGGGTTTCTTTTCCTCCAATTTTTCTATATTATTTTCAACAGTATCAAAGCATACATGGAGTTAAATCTTAATCATATCTGTGAGAATGAAATCATAGGTTCAATAAGATGAAAAAATGTTGAAGTTTAGAAACTATTGCCAAATAACATCTTGAGGTACTGAAATCTGAAGTCTTTAAATCTGAACTTTATGAAGACATTTTTTAAGACCTGTACTTACACTGTCATATGAATATGACAGAGAAACTTTGGCAGCTTGGAATTGAATATTAAGATACTTTATTAGTTAAAAGCAGCATGAGATTTTGTGACATGGCATTTTATCTTCCTGAGGGATGATTTTGATAGCACTTGTAAAATTCAGAAAAGTGTCAAGCACCTGCAAATTTAAGATCATTTAGAGTTTATTACTAATTTTTTCCATTTACAAAAATTCCGTGGCATAACAAAACAAATGTCAAAACTACAGTGAACATTGAATATATAATCTGTGTATGGCTCTCTAACTAATGCAATTCAGGAAAAGCCAGCCATGTTTACAAATGTCTTTCTACTTGAAAATGTGGGTATTTGTAAAAGTTTAGCAGCAACAACGATGTGTTGCTTACAGAATTTACTATATAAATACCTAATGTCTATATACATAGCAAAAAACAATATTTATTAGGTGCTTATGTGAATGTCTAATTCCATCCTTCTAAGAAAGTATAAAAACTACTCAGAATGGACTAACAGGAAGGTGTCTGTTCTGAGCTAGCTCTTCATTTCGTCTATTGTCTTTTTCCTACAATTTCCTACAGTTTTTCCTCAGTGTCTCCTATACTAATCTTCTACTCTGGCTGACGCTGTATCCTTCTTAGGGCCCTTTCATTTGCACATTTTTACAGTCTATTTAAAACAACTGCAGGTTCTTCTTAAGTACCAAAACTTTGCCCAAAATATTTTTAAGAGTTAATTGGTTGATGCTTCAATAACAACCTTCATTTGTTTTTCTGGGTCCTGTAGCTTTTTTCTCTAACATCATTTTTTTGTGCCTTGTTAAATTACTTTCACTTCTGTGTTACTGTTTGTTTAGGATCTGAATTGAAAACACTATACCATTAGGCAGAATTATGGGCACCATGAATTTTTTTTTTAAAGATTCATTCATCTATGCATACAAGAGCTGGGGTACAGGCCAGAGATGCAGGGGTTGAGAAGATTCACCAGAGACAGAGTGGGAAACAGATCAGGCAGACTGAAATACACTGCTGAGAGGAGCAGCAGGCAAGTCAAGAGAGGTCTGCCTCGCCGTGTAGGTTGTTCCCTGGCCTGTCGGGGAGCAAACTTCTGCTGCAGAAGGTGCAGGTTGCTTTGCAGTGCGGTGCTTAAGTCCTTGCGCCACCAGGGAGACCCTAAAATTTCTTACTAAAACCAATAAAACTTTCTTTAATAATATTTATAACTTTTATAATTTTTGTAAGTAAGCAACAAAAGAATTGATTATAATTTCTAACATCCATCTCTAATTGTGGAACTCTTGTTTCTTTGATAAGGCTTCTAGGAAAATACTGCACTATTAATTTTCTATAATGGAGAAGTACACTGAAATGGAAAAAATCATCAGGGTGATCGACTTTTTCCAGTGTTTCAATACTCTTACCTCACATCCCAAATTTTAATAGAGTTTTGATACCAGTGGTCTTTTCAGTAAAATAGATTTTTGCAAAAAAACCTTACTGACATATACTTTCAAAGCATTATTAGTGATGTTGTTCTATTTTGAATAGATAGTGAATTTTAGTGACTGACCCTCAGTGATTTAGAGGATAAAATACTAGCTGAGGATCATATTTTCTTTTTGTTTTACTTATTTCCAGTTTACAAAGAAATAGGCTTAAGGTGGATAATATATATTCCTACAGAGGTAACCATCACTCCTTCAGGACTACCCCTCAGCATCCACTGACATGTGTATAGTCAACTACATTCCAGACCAGGCAGTGCAGATATTTAGATAAAAGCCATTGATATGCATATTATACTAACAGACAATGGATACACTAATTTCCCTTTAGAAACACAATATACAACTTATTTTGGCCTTCCCACTTATGTATTAGTATTTATTTTCATGGCATAATTACTTTTTTAAATTAGTGATTTTAATTCAAAAATCCAGTATCCTCCTCCTGTATCTCCCGTATCTTCCCTTTCTCTATCCTCTGTCTCACCGCTACTATCATGTTCTTGTTTTCAAGACATTCAGTCAGAACATTTTCATTGGGTCCTAAAGTGGGTAAGTAAGAAGGCCTATTGCTCAGTCATGTGAGGAGAATCAGTTTATACAAGTACTGCTTTCAACCAGTTTTTGGAGGGATTTTATTTGTTTGGTAGGAAAAAAACAAACAAACAAACTGGTGAATGAATCATGAAGGTCAATTTGGAGCACTACAGTACCAAAAAAATATAGTCATGTTCCTTCCTGGCTTTTTAATTCCCCATACTTGAAATAAGAAAATCAGTTTTAGCTGCAAATATTGAGTCAGGAAACATTTCCATTTGAATGAAAATTGCATTACTAAATGAGGCTCAAATAATGTTCCCTTCCCTCATATGTGTCTCGCACACATTTACATTCTTAACCTGAGGAAATTGTGAAAAAGTAAGCTTGCACCATTTATTCAACTCAAATTTTTCACCAAATACAAAAATAATTGGGAAAAAGGAACAAACAAAAAGAAGATGGTGTTTTTTCCAACTACACAATAGTAAGCCAGAAAAGACATTCTGTGGGATTTTTACAGGACTTATTAACTGAATAGTGCTTATCTTCCCTTCCTTGGTAACCTGCTCAGTTACCAAGAGTTCAGGCCTTTCCAACTGTTTTGCTACCTACCAGTTCTTTGAATGTTTTTTAATTTTGTATTTGACCTAAACTTCAACTGAACTGAGCAAGGACTTCCAGGAGGTGGTTGGGGACATGCACACCAGGTTTCTTTGTTTTGCAAGTCCCATTGGAATTTTCTCAAAGATACATGTCAATCCCCCCATTTTCTCAATGACATATTTAGCATTCCAGTTTAGATGCTCCATTTCATAGTCCCCAGTCTGTTGCTACCAGAAAAGGTAGATGTTTAGGGAAAAATATTTACTGCTACGTCCATCTGTGGCCTGTAATAGGTTCCCCCATGACTTCAAACTCCACCTTTTCTTCTATTGGAGTTCAGAGAAGAAATGCTGCCATTCTACTTCCTAGTACAGAGGGTGTTTCACCTACCATACCAGCCAAATCACTTCTCCTAAGGCAAGAAGTGTCAAAGGCAGTACCTTTTATTCAAAATCACATCATAGGTTTCCATTACTAGGAATGCATTTAATTTCTGATAAATATAAGTTTAATACTTCTATTTATAGATTATCACAATGCATAATACGAAACTTCTGTAACAAAGATTAGAGATTGAGATGAGGAAAGAGAAAGTAGAAAGGATGTTTCTGGATTGAGGTATAACAAATTGCAAAGAGCATGTGCTGCCAGTTTTTCCAGGAAAAGGCAAATATATGACAGGGGAAAGGCAGGAACTCACCTAGATTCATTCACATCTTTCTGCTCTTTCTAAAGCTGTCTTTAATCCAAAAGCTATTTAATAATTTTAAACATATTCCCTGTATACGCTGTATCCATCACCATACCCAGATTGGTAAACCTTTCCTAACACAACCTGATTCATTGGCCAGAACTATAAATTGATTTGACTCATTACTTCCATGTAGAGAAATAGTCTAATTTTGAGAAAACTCCTATATTAGTTATTAAGGTCAGTCATTCAAACATTTTGAGTTTATAATCCATTGTCTTCCTTCTATAGGTCTACATAGCAATAATGAAATGAGATACATTAAATTAAGACCATTTTTAATATTGTGGCTTATTAGAAAAATATGCATATTTGAAAATTCTTCTCAAAGATATTATAAACATAGCCAAATTATTATAATTTTCCTCATGTAGTAATAAAATCTAAACATGAAAATATATTTTACTTTTACAAAATTAAGCATAAAAAGATCTAACTTACCCTTTCCATCTGGCGGCAGCCATCAGTTTTTTTCCGCAAAGGTAAGCCAAAATGGGCGCTTACAAAAACGTCCAAGAACTATGGAGGAAGAAGCGCTTTCTTCTCAGGGTGCGCTGCTGGCAGTATCGCCAGCTGTCGACCCTCCACAGGGCACCCGACCCCACCCCACCCGGCCAGATAAAGCAAGAAGACAGGGATACAAAGCCAAGCAAGGTTATGTCATATATCGCACTCGTGTGCTCCGTGGTGGCTGCAAACGTCCAGTTCCAAAGGGTGCAAGCTATGACAAGCCTGTCCACCATGGTGTAAATCAGCTGCAGTTTGCTAGAAGCCTTCAATCTGTTGCTGAAGAGCGAGCTGGACGCCACTGTGGAGCTCTGAGAGTCCTGAATTCTTACTGGGTTGGTGAAGATTCCACGTACAAATTTTTTGAGGTTATCCTCATCGATCCATCCCATAAAGCTATCAGAAGAAACCCTAACACCCAATGGATCACTAAACCAGTCCACAAGCACAGGGAGATGCGGGGGCTAACATCTGCAGGCCGCAAGAGCCGTGGTCTTGGAAAGAGCCACAAGTTCCACCACACTATTGGTGGTTCTCGCCGTGCAGCTTGGAGAAGGCGCAATACTCTCCAGCTCCACCATTACCGCTAATAAGTAATGTTTGTAAAATTCTTACCTAATAAACAATTTAGGACAGTTATGTCTGCTTAAAAGTGTTCTTTAATTTGTTAAAACTAGTGTCTGCAGATTGTTTCATGAGTGCATTGTCAAATTATGAGAGTTAAAGTGCAATAATGTTTGAAGGCTGTAAGTGATGTATCTTGTTTCTAATAAGATAAATGCTTTATCTTTGCTTTATCTTATTAGGGAGTTTTATGTCAGTGTTTAAAATGCTATTTGGTATAATAGGTGTAAAATCCTGTAAAAAAAAGAGTGCAGAAACTAGCCCTATAGCTTTCTTGGTGCATGTGATAAAACCTATAACTTCATTGGGGTAATGTGATGATCTGGTTTTCTCAAGTGGCTGTTTTTAGGAGTTGGTGAGAACAAACTTAAGTTGGATTTTGCTTGAAACATGAATGTTATCCTAATCCTTTGTTGTGATTATATGCAGAAAAAAATGAAAGCTAACTCGGGCCCACATTTTTAATCCAATATTCCATTTTTATAACTTGCTTCTGAAAATCAGTATAAAAGCCACCTTTTCTAGGAAAATTGAATAAACCTGTTACAAGACCTGTTCTTATAAATGAAATATCCTGGTTAACATAAACAAGTGTCTCCACGATACCATTCAAGTCAAGGCTCCTGATTGAATTCCATTACTTCATGGGGTATGTAGGATCCTGAATTATGTGCACAGTGGTTAGTAATGGGAATTGACATTATTTGGGATTATAAACTAGTAATGCCATGGGTTGGGAGACCAGGGACAGTCACATACCTTTGAAGTGTGAGGATAAAAAATTGTGTCCACTTTGATCAAAGTTTTAAAAGCTTGATCTGTTTGTCACACTTTTAGGAACCTGGAGAAAGATGGTTGGCTTTGTTTAAAAGTATATTACTGTTGAGTCAGTCTTAATCATCTTGGGTCAACCCACATCTATTCTCATAAGGCTTCTAAGAACTAAGTCATAATAGATGTAGCTGTCATCTATTGTTTCTTACCTAACAATGTCTACAGTTATTTTTCTCATCCCTGGCCAACAGCAGAAGTACCATTCCACTAACTTGGCTAGGCCATCAACTACCCACCTTAACATGACACAACACCATAGTCTAGAATTTATGGCTTCCTGTCTTCAAAGACGGCTGTTTCCAGTGTGAATTTGTGTAGAAATACAGAGAGGAATTACCCTAATCCCTACCAATTCCGGTTTTGCTGTTTTAAGAATACTTTCAAAATCTAATTGCAACTTCTCTTTAGGTGTCTTGAAAGTCCCAATTTTCAAGAAAACATGCAGGCTCAAAACTTACTGAGACCTAAATTCCACTCAAAATCTTAAACCATGTGTTTCCATTGTGTGTAGAGGTTGTTTGACTCAAGGAATAAATGTCTGTTAAACTAAAAAAAAAAAAAGATCTAACTTATTTAACCCTTTTTATACATAGGTCTCCCCACCTAGGATGGTGTTTCAGAAAAGAGGAAAAAGCTACATAGAAACATTAAGCATTAAGAATCTCTACAGTAGTTGACTACACCCACATCAGGGCAGAATAGAGAGGTTGGGATTACCTTCTCTCTATACTGGTGAGTGGAACAGCGTGGTGTTTGGCCATCCATGCCAGGGAATATTATAATTTCCCTGGAGAGTCTTTTCAGAAAAGGAGTGCAGGTGCTTATGGACATAGGTCCTGCCTAGGATACTGGGAGATCCTTGATTGACTTAGGCAAGCGTCACACTTCCATTCCTTCCGTGGAGATCAGAGAACAAAGAGTTTTCAGGTGGAGCCATACCAGGCTTGATCTTTAATCCAATAGCAGAGGGAAACACTAGAGGAAGAGAGAGAGAGCGAAAGAGAGAGATCTGATCTCTCTTGGAAAGAATCAAGTGGGCATGTAGCAATTGCCGTCCACTTCCTCATGCATAGAACAGTGGTGATTGTGGCTACAGTGGAGGCCATTACCTAAGGATTGCTGGGTAACAGGACACACAGCCCACTCGGGTACCGCCTGCCTACAGGGCCAACTGAGTTTTGGAGCTTGAGCCTGTGGGCTACACCTCTGCCCCTTTGTCAGGAGCCTAAAGCCAGGTTTCTGACCCACAGAAGAACAGAGCAGCAAGAAGGTGCAGCAGGAAGTTAAGCGGCAACTGAAACACTGCATAGAACTTGCTGTGGAGAAAGAGGAGAAGAGACAGAAGTGACCATACTCACTCCTCAACAAGACTGAAAGAAGTATTTAAACCCAAGCCTCTCATCTTACCCCTACCCATAGCAAGGTAGACAAAGAAGAAGAACAAATAAACTAAATCCAAGGCACCCAGCCCAACCAAAAAGCAAATAAGCAACACATGCCAAGAAAGAAAGAAACATCTCAACACTAGATAGGGAAACAAAAAAAGAAGGATAGAAGCTCTGGGACAAATATAAAGGATGTAGAAACAGAAGATCTATCAGACAAAGACTATATATAAAACAGCAATATTAAAGATGAGTTACTGGAAAGTCAGTCAATCACAAATAGGTAGGTGCAAGAACTTAGAAAGTTGATCCAGAAACACACTCACCTAAGAGTGAAAATATTAAAAGAATATAGACTGAATGAAATGAGGACAAATATAGAAAGTACTTTAAATAGAATTAAACTGACAGAAGGAATTTCAGAAACAGAAGACTCAAATGTACAAAGAAACACACAGAAACAGAGAGAGAAACAAGACTTAGGGAAAATGAAGAAATAGCCAACTCAATTAGAAGAGGAAACGTGGATAATGGGATATACCAGAAGGGAGCAGAGACCTTATTTAAAGAAATAATAGCTAGGGATTCCCCAAACTTAAGAAATAAAATTAGCATAGATGACCAGGAAGCACAGAAAACACCCAAATATTGAAATACAAAAAAAAAGAAGAAGGAAATTTACAAAGGCATCCAAATTAGGCTTTCCTTGGATTTTACCCCAGTCACCCTCCAGTCAGAAAAGAATAGAATGAAGTGTTCGCAATCCTACAAGTAATGCCAGCAAGAATATTTTATCCTGCAAAACTATCATTCAGCTATAAAAGTGAAAAAAACTTCCCTCAGATAGGCAAAAGTTAATGGAGTTTATCACCACCAGACCTGCCCTACAAAAAATGTTCACGGGCATTCTTCTGCAGAAAAGAAAAGAACAAAATACAAAATCCTGAGTATAGTGACAATCTAAAATCTAATAATAATGATATAAAGCTAGAAATGAACAAAAAGAATCATTTAATAAACCAAAACACATGGAGATAATACAAAAGGCTTTTGAACAATTCCTGTGTCAATGAGAAAATCAAAGAAGAAATTAAAAATACCTGGAGACTAATGAATATAGAGAGACAAGCTATCAGATACTATGGGATAACTCTAAAAGAAGTGTTTTGAGGGAAATACAAGAATGTAATCCTAAAGTTATGACGGACAAATTTAACAATAACAATAAAACAATCTTTATAATAACTAAAAAAATAATGTGAATAGTGAATTTTTCTAGTACAATGGTGGATTTTTAAAATAATTTTCCTTAATATCTACACATTATGAACATACCATTTCTTTTTTTTAATTTTTATTTATTTACACAAGAGCCGGGTTACAGGCCAGATTCACAGGAGGGTTAGAGGATTCACCAGAGACAGAGCAGGGAACAGAACAGGCAGACTGATGAAATACACTGCTGAGGGGAGCAGCAGGTGAGACAGGAGAGGTCTGCCGCACCATGTGGGATTCTCGCCTGCCAGCTGAGATGGAACCTGCGCTGCAGAGTCTGCGGACAGCTTCACAGCGCTGCACTCAACCTCCTGCGCCACCAGGGGAGGCCCATGAACATACCATTTCTATCATTTAAAGTAAACGCTATTTTTCTAATAGAAAAGTTTTCTTTTTGCCTTTTTTCTGATTCGGGGGTAAAAGGGATGGATTTTCCAAAGATGGAAATTACAATAATAATTATACCAGAAACATCATAGCCTTTATAAACTTACTTGCAAATAGGTACATTTTAACATATTGAAAAAAGGCAGTTTCTTAAAGTTTTAATCCTAATAGTGATGAAACTAAGGCTCAAACATTTTTTTAGGATTTTATTTATTTATTTTTGTGTAGAAGAGCTGGTGTGGGGAGTGAGAGAATTCACCAGAGATAGAATGGGAAGCAGAGCAGGCAGATTGACTGCAATACACTACTGAGGGGAGCAGCGGGCAAGAAAAGTCTGCTGCACCATGTGGGTTAACTCCATGGACGGGGATGGAACTCAGGCTATAGCGTTGATAGCACTGAGACTTAACCTCCATGCCACCAGGGAGTTCCAAGTCTCAAACATTTAAGGAACTTACTCAAGTTCACACAGTGAATAAATGCTGAACCTGTGTTGCAGTGTTATCTGACTTAAACACTTTTACAAGCACAACCTCCAATACATTACCCTGGGTCACCATGGAGGATGCCTTCACACCCTTAAATAGGCCTAGAAGAGCTTTTACATACATGTGCTAGCTACTAGTAACAGTGAATAATCATATGTCCACACTGGTTGCCCAACTTTTCTCTATGTTCTTTGCAAATTTTAATGCATTTAGCATGATGTCACAAGCAAGGTTTGCCCTCAGCTGCCCAAGACTGGTTATTGCTGTGTCACTATGCTCTGGTAGCTGCCCCTACTCAGGAATTCTGGTCTGCAGCAAAATGGCACCTACCAGCAGTGTCCTTCAGATACTCAAGCAACACGTTCAATTAATAAGTCTCACTGACAGACGTGATAACCCTAAACCCAGTGTATGAGAAGCTTTAGGATGGGCAGAACTACCATTTTATTCTTCTTTAATTTCATAACCTAATAAGGAAACTAAATCATTAGCATCCACCAGAAACTTCAGAAAGAATTAAAACATTATCTCAAGGCCTCCCTGTTGGCCCAGGGGGTTGAGCCCAGCGCTGTGAGGTTGTCCGTGGCCTTTGCAGCGGGATTTTGATCCCCTGCCAGCTGGGGAGCAACCCACACGGTGTGGCAGACCTCTCCTGTCTCGCTCGCTGCTCCCCTCAGCAGTATGTTTCGGTACATCTGCCTATTCTGCTCCCCCCCTCTCTCTGGTGAGTTTTCTTTCCCCACCTTGTGACTCTGGCCTGTACCCCACTTCTTAAAAAAAAGACCTCAGAAATACAGAAGGAATCTTGTGTCTCAAGAAATAATGAATGGTGTTTACAATAAAAGACTTACAAAATGACAAGTTAGAAATTATGCATTAGGCCACTTTAAAACATATTCTGCAAAAAAAGAAATACAGAAAATTTAGATGAACAGTTTTATCTCCTGATTTATACATTTGGTCAGCATTTTCACAGATTGTATATATACTATATTTTTTATTAAATTATACAATAAGGAAACAAATTAACTCATTTAATCTTTATAACCTCTAATTCTATCTATGGAATAGATACTATTATTATTATCATTCTCTTTTACAGATGAGAAAACTGAGAGGGTATAATTTGGGCCAAGATCATCATATATGTAATGGTTAAACTGGGACACAGTCAAACCGACTTCAGAGTCTGTGCGACTAACCACCACTTTAAGTGTATGCTGACTTGCACTTATCAGTCATGTTAACAGCAGAGGGTTGCTTCCCTTTGGTGCCAGGTAGGCCTTGAGGCAAAATGTAGCAAATAATTTATAAGGAGAGAGGGAGTGTCATAACTTTCCCAGTGAATTGCTTTTCCTGGAGACTTCTTGATCATTAGGGTCTAATTTGGTCATATTTATTTCCACCCTGTGCCTCTCAGTCAATGACTGCGCTATTTTTTGAAAGCAGGAACATTTATATAGAGATGAAAGTATCCTGTTTAGCAGACACTTTATCTAAGGATAATTCACTGAACTCCACCATTCTTTGCTGGTGAAACTTAACCTATTACATTCAAAATGCACTACTCGTGCTGTGGTGGAACTTTCCATTTCAAGGAAGTGAATTCCAGCAGAAGTAAAGCTGCCTAGAAGCAAAGGGCTTGTTACAGGGTTACTATAAAATAAAAAATAACAAAAACACAATTTGGAACATGACCCCTTCACTGAACATGTGCATTGCATCTGGGTTGCTTCACAGTGTGGACCCCTGACAGGCTGTGTTCACACATGAAGAGGAGAGAGCAACTCTAGACTTAAGAAGAAGGCAGATGGAAAGAGACTCTTCCTTTCCTCCCACCCTTGTTTAAAATTGTGGTAAAATACACATAGCATAAATTTATCATTTTCACTGTTTTTCAGTGTATAGTTCAGTGGATAAAGCTGATTCACATTGTTGTGCAACATCACTATTGTCCTCAAACTTCTTTATCTTCCTAAAGTGGAACTCTACACTGCCAATTTCTCCTCTTTCAGCCCCTGGAAGCACCATTCTATTTTCTGTCTCTATGAATTGGACTACTCTAGGCACCTCACAGATGTGGAATCATGTAATATTTGTCCCCTAGAGTCTGCCTTGATTCACCTGAAGTAAATTCTTCAAGGTTCATCCTTATTGTAGCATGTGTCAGAAATTCCTTCTTTTTTTTTTTTTTAAAGGATTTATTTATTTTTATACAAGAACTGGGTACAGGCCAGATTCACGGGAGTGTGAGAGGATTCACCAGAGACAGAGCAGGGAACAGAACAGGCAGACTGACGAAATACACTGCCGAGGGGAGCAGCGGGTGCAACAGGAAAGGTCTGCCGTGCCATGTGGGACCCTCACCAGCCAGCCGGGATCAAACTGATGCTGCAGAGGCTGCGGATAGCTTCACAGCACTGTGTTCAACTACCTGCGCCACCAGGGGAGGCCCAAAAATTCCTTCTTTTTGTTCACTAAATAATATCCCATTGTATGTCTATGCCACATTTTATTGATCAATTCATCCTTCCATAAACACTTAGGTTGCTTCTACTGTCTGGCTATTGTGAATAATGCCCTTATCTATACAAGTCCCTGCTTTAAAAAAAAAGATTTATTTTATTTATATATGCATACAAGAGCTGGGGTGCAGACCAGAGGTGCAGAGGGTGAGAGGATCCACAAGAGACAGAGTGGGGAACAGAACAGGCAGATCTACTGAAACACACTGCTGAGGGGAGCAGTGAGCAAGACAGAAGTCTGCTGCACCATGGAGGTCAGCTCCCTGGCTGAGGATCAAACTCATGGCCGCAGTGGCTGGCAATTGATAGTGCTGAGACTTAACTCCTACACCACTAGGGAGGCCCTCAAGTCCCTCCTTTTATTTCTTTTGGGAATATACTCATAAGTGGAATTGCTAGAGTATATGGTAATTCTACTTCTATTTTCTATAAGATAGGCCATTCTGTTTTCTATAGTGGCTAGAAATGATTTTACAAGAAATCAATTTGAAGGGCAATTAATGAGTTCATTTTTTTTATGCTCTCTCCACTTCTTCAAAAAGATCCAGTTCCCCATGGGCATGGGTATTTCTTAAATATGTGATCACCAACTCTTCTATTTGTACTAGAATTACTTCACAAAGCACCAGTAGAAATTCTCAACTGCCTAATTTGATATATGATTGTGAATCTATCAACCTCTTTCCAAATTCTAGTAATATATATTTTGAAAAAGGAATTACAAATAATTGCTGCATTGGGATAAAAGAAATTGGCATAAATATTTTATGTATGTGTGAGGCATGGATAATTTTTTGTGTGGTTCTAAGGTAGAAATCAATGATTTCCATAAATAGATAGGTACATTTTTATGTGTGTGTCTGTGTGTATACTATTTTGCTGATAGACACACTAGGTGAAGGAAAAAAGCAAAAGATGGTGGTGGAACTCTAATAGCCAGATCCATCAAATTGGTGCTAGAAATTAGTGAGCTGATGGTTGTTGCAGCCAGATTATTCTTACTTCTAGCAACAAAGAATGCATCAAAGGAATAGTATAAAAATAAAGTATACATAATGTACAGCCTTGGAGAGAGTAAATGTGTGAGTGAAAGCAATGACACCCTGCCCAACATAGAGTATTGCAATGCTTCCTTTCACATTTAATCAACAAAGTGCACTTGTGGAGGATAAATAATGTGCAGGATAATATATGAGGATATAATATATGGTACAAGAATTAGAAATCACTGTTTTGCCTCATATCCTTTAAAAATCTAAATGAAACAGTCACAGAAACTGAAATTCTATTGTAAACAAAATGATGCAAAGGCTGAATATACACATAATATTTCATATAGCAGAGATAACAGGCGTAACAATGGGGAAGAAACTGAAGATTTGTGGGACAAAGTGATATTTAAGGTGATTGATGACTGGAGTGAGATGTGTGTTATTTCCATAGGAAAAACATTACTCTCCAGGAACAAAGAAAGAAGAAATCACTTGGAACTTACATAACCATGTGTCTCCAGTTAGAACTGAAGGATGCAGGGTAGTGGATAGCAGAATGGATCAATAAGGAAGGGAAAGTGAGTTCAGGGAAAGGCTTGGCATTTCACATGATGTGAGCAAGTTAAAAGAGGGAACTTGTGCCAGCAGCTCACGTTCTTCTGAGGCCTTGCCTGCTCCTAAGCTGTCTCACTTCCCGACATCCTTTTCCAGCTGAGCTATTTCCTGGGCTGCTCCGGACTCCTCCCTTCACACCACTCCACAGCTGTGGCTTGGCACTTTCTGCAAGAGCCCCAATGACCAAAGTGCCCTCTGGGCTTGTCTCCTAAGAGTGAAGGCCTGCCTATTTCCACTACTGAATTTACCCACAGAGACAGGCAGAGGACGCTTTTTTTAGATGGCACAAGTAATTGGCCTGCATGAATTCCATTGGAGCTGTGTGGTAATAATCAGATTTGGTGTCTGGGACACACAAGGCACATGCATAGGCTGCAAGCTCACAATTTTTTTCTGCTGCACCATAGAAGCTTCTGGCTTAAGAAATGGAAGCATTTGAGGGATGAATGAAAACTCCTCCCCGTACATGATGTTTGGTTGTGGTCAGAGGGAGTAGTCAAGTTGAAGTTATACAACAAACAGTTGTTTTATTTCCAGAGAAAGTAACTTGGATTTTCTAAATATTAATGGTGATAAAACAGGGGTCCACAAAATATGGCCTGTGGGCCAAATCCAACCTGTCCCTTGTTTTTACCTACCTTACAAGTTGAGAATGGTGTCTCTTTAAATAGCTGAAAAAAAAATTGAAAGAATATTTTGTGGCACATGTAACCTATAGGAAACTCAAATTTCAATGACCACAAATAAAGCTTTATTGGAACACAGCCATGCCCATTTACTTACATATTTTCTAAGACTGGTTTCAAGATTTAAATGAAGAGTTGAATAGTTGCAGTAGAGACCTTTCTCCCCCAAATCCTAACCTACTCACTACATAAACTTGTACAGATAGTTTTTCACCCCTGTGCTAACACAGTTGTCAGGATGACCAAAGGTAGGGCAAGGTAAAATAGCAGTGAATGGGAAACTTTTAAAATGAGGACATTGTTGTTGTTGTTTTTTCTGAATTGAATTTTAAAACATTTCAGTAGTTTTGGTTGCAGATCACACCACCCTAAAGAAGAGCTATGTCGAGAGCTCAGTTTTCATGTTTAAAATAATAGTTGAATTCCATTTTTATGTTCCTGTCTCCCTCTACACACACACACACACACACACACACACACAGCCAAAAAACATGGTGAAATCACTCATGTACTCAGAGAACTCAGCAAGGCTTGTGCTCACACAGTCACAGGGTAGCAGAAGAAGTACAAGAGCAGTGAATTGCAGACCCCCCACGATGCACCCCAAAGGAGGATTAACTGAAACAATTTTATGGAAATGTATCCAGTATGCACAGATGACAGCATGCCAGAAAGACATCTCAGTACAGCATTCTAATTATAGACACCACTCTCTAAGTGCAGTCAAGCTATATAGTATGGTTCTTTTTATAGGGTGTGGTTTAAATTGACCACTGAAAAACTGTAGGGGTCACTTTCGGTTAACTAGTACAATTTGGTGGCTCAAGGAAACACTGTACCTCACTCATTCTATAGGACTAAGACTATTTTTACTCTTAGAATTCTCCTAAAGAAGATTCCTCTAAGCCAAACAGCTGGAATGAACAGCAAAAATGAATATTGTGTTAAAAAAAAAAAAGACAACATTTTGTCACAAGGGAGCTATGTAAGGAAACCTAATTTCGGAAGGAAGCAAAATGAAGTACAAGTATATTGATGAGCTGAGTGTGGCAATAGTAATTCTCCAGCTGTGTGCTGGAGTTGTGAGTGGAGGAAGGAGGAAAAGGAGAAAAGAAAGTTTTCAATATATTCTTTGAAGACATGTCAGTATGTAGTCTTCAGAGTGTATATATTCATGCTTAGCTACAAACCTGGTCAACTGATAAAGAGAAAGGATCAAAGGCAGGGAGTCCAAATTATTTAAAATAGCTATATGATGGCAGTCTCCACCCACAAATCTGACTTTTCCATTAAGTTGTTAAATTATTAATATATTAAAAGTTATATCTAAATAGATATGATCAAAGGGAAACTATCATGGAAGTTATCATGAAGACAAGAGTTCGGTATAGTTCAATATGTCAAATATAACTTGCTTGAGCTAGGTAGACTCCTGGGTAACAGAGAAAAGAGGGTATTTTGGCAATGAACTACAGGACACAGCTTTCTTTTCCTCTCAGGTCTTCCAGGTATTTCTATTGTGCCCTTTTCTGGGTCTTGGATGGTGAGACAGAGGCAGAGGGAAGAAATCTTTTGGAGCGACATTGCTTCCACTCTTACTTTCTTTTCCAGTTCATTATGGCCAGTTTTAGAGACGTTCAAGAGGACAGAAGACATGAACTTCCACTGAGACCGCTGATGTCCTTTCTAGTCTTTTGTCTTAAGAACATGGCTAGGCTGTTTAATTCAAAAGTTAGAATTTGATTACTTCATCATCTGACTTATTTTGTGAATTTCAGATAGAGTAGCTGCTGCTTCAATTGGGAATGACAGAATTACTATTTTAAATTTTTTCCCACTACTAATTTATTATCTTGGGCAAACTTGATTATACCACAACCAAATGCCCAATGCTTTACTATTTTTGAAAGATAGGGAGTTCTTAGAATAAAAGATATAGCAAATAGATCTTTCTTTGACTGAGGTGTTTTAATGGCAGTTATAACTCTAAGTAAAATTTGTACAACTAGGTCTCTGTGCCTCTTCTTCAGTCATTATGAAAACTAACTCAACAGACACTATGTGAGAAATAGAGCATATTTTTACTTCTTATAAGTCCATTTTATTTTCCCTAAGTATTCCAAGAGCCTTCAAACACCCACACTGTGCCAATATTTTTTTTTAAGTAGTTCAACATAAAAGGTAAGGGAGAAACAAACAATATTTTTGACTGAAATTTTATGCTTTGCCCTGATTTGAAAATTAATGGGATTGCCAAATAGGACCACATATAATCCAGCCATTTTTCTTAAATTGAAGTATGAACAAATAAAATCTGAAAAATATAATAATTTCCTCCTTGACTTAAAGTTGGTTTGTTCTCAGTCTTTCACTTGGCATTGAACCTGTTTCTGTTGGGAATGAGTAGGATAGAGAATTTTGAAGGGCAGATTATAGAAACAAATTTTGCCTCCATTATTAAATATCTGAATATTCAACAGATGCCACAAAGACTACAGTTTAAAGGTGTATGTCTTTAGCAAGATCAATGTTGAAAATCTGAGTTCTAGGCTTCCATTAAAGAAAAAAGACATCGGGCCTCCCTGGTGGCGCAGAGGTTGAGCGCTGGGCTGCGAGGCTGCCCGCAGCCTCTGCAGCGCAGAGTGGATCCCTGGCTGCGGGTAAAGGTCCCACATGGCGCGCAGACCTCTCCTGCCGTGCCCACTGCTCCCCTCAGCAGTGTATTTTGTCAGTCTGCCTGTTCTCCTCCCTGCTCTGGCTCTGGTGAATTCTCTCACCCTCCTGTGCTTCTGACTGTACCCAGTGCTTGTATAAGTGAATAAATAAATCTTAAAACAAGAAAAAAGAAAAAAAGACATCTTCAGATTTTCAAGATGGGAAGATAACCAAAGAATCCCTAGTCGAAACACATTTTTATAGATATATCTTAGTAATTATTCAGGTTGACAGTCAACTTGTTCAGATTTTTTTTAGATTTATTTATCTATTTGAGTAAAAAGAAAAAGAAAGAAAAAAAGTAATCAATCCAGTACTTCAGGCCTTGGAAAATTCTTTTTTCATAGACTCAGAGCCTAAACAGGTATCTATTTTAATTATCTTTATAAATTAATTATAAGGTAATAAAAGATAATGATGTCTATCATTTACATGTTCCTAGTTCATGCCTCCAGTCCTTAATATGTTTCCTTATTGGTCTTTCTAACATCCTTGAAATGTAGAAAGAGTATCAGTATGAGATAATGATACCTTACCTATGCATAATACGTTAGAGTTTATAAAGTACTTGCACAATACATCATTTCATTTTGGTTCTGACCCACATAGTACATTGTGATATGTATAAGTCAGCGGTTTTATTCAATGAGAAGACTAGAAACTCAGAAAAGGTGTCTGCCTGTGTTCTGCTTTTAAAAAAATGGAAGAGACAACTTTGCTAAGCTTGTCAGTAACTTGACACTGAAAAGACACAGAAAGATTAGGTGACAAATACTAACAAAAGAAGACAATGCAAAGTTATTTATATTTTACTTTAGAGTTTTGCTTTATTTTACTTGTGTTACATTTTTTCAATGCTATTATTTTGTCAAATACACTGTGAATTACCTCCCAGACTTTATGTATTAGAAACAGCCGTATTTGTTCCAGTCTCTGTAGATCTTCAGGGGGAGGTTGTTGGATTTGGGGATTATTTTCTTCTTTGGTTTTTTACATTTTGAAAGCCCTGCTCCAATTCTCAAAGGGTGCTGTAAGCACAGAATAAATATTGAATTGTCTCTCTATCCACATGGCCTTCATGGTGGCAAATAAATGTTTCTGTGAAGGAATATTTACTCCCTGAAGATCCACAAGTAGTGGTTAGAAAGTGTCCACAAATTGAAGGCAATGAAAGATCACTAACCACAGGTAATAAATGTTATAAAAAATGTAAAATACATAAAATACCTTTTATATGCATGTATATTCTGGACTCTGACCAGGTGACTACTGGGTAAGTGTTTTTGCTGTTATGAAAATTTTATATATACAAAGATGCTTTTATAACAGCAATCTCGGGAGGATAAATATTATCCATAATTACATGATTTCTTTTACCTTATAATAGTATAACAGTGTTAATTTGAAAGAAAAAATCCCTTAAAGTTTCTGAATCAGAAGTCATACTGTAATACTTTTTCTGATTTTAATGAAAGAAAAGAAAAGAAAATATAAAACAAGGGCATTGTTCAGCATTTGAAACCATTTTCAATAATTAGGAGGCATGAATGTGTAGTTTCAAATAATCTACACTTTTTCTCTCCATTTGGAAGACATTAAGAATGTAATGGATACCCACAGTATACAAGTTATCTTTCTGGAAGTTCAGGACTGATAGTGCAGAAAGGAAAGTCAGTGCCGTGGTAGGATTCTGAATATTCTCAGAATAGCTGGAAAAAGACAGGAAATATATGACTGCTTTTCCTGCTAAGAAAATTTGCTCTTTTCTATGTATTAAAAATCAAGAGTATATATTTTTTTTTAAAGATTTATTTATTGATTGATTTATTGATTTATACATACATACATACATACAAGCACTGGGCACAGTCAGAAGTGCGGGAGGGTGAGAGAATTCACCAGAGCCAGAGCAGGGAGCAAGGCAGGCAGAAGGACCGAAGTACACTGCTGAGGGGAGCAGCGGGCGGCAGGAGAGGTCTGCGCGCCATGCGGGACCCTCCTCTGGTGGCCAGGGAGCAGCCAGGGATCGAACCGGCGCCGCAGAGGCTGCGGGCATCTTCGCAACCCAGCGCTCAACCGCTGCGCCACCGGGGAGGCCCGAGAGTATGTTTTAAGGCTCATTTCAAACCCTTCAGGAACTGCTATCTTCTTCCTTGAAATCTGCTTTTTTGTTCAATACTGTTCATTCCATATCTATATTTTCTAAAGTCCATCTCTTTTCTTTCTCTATTGATAATATTATAACTTCAGCCTTTATTAACCTCTACTGGAATCATAGCAATAACATTCCAGGCTTTCCTTGGTTCAGTCTGTTTTGCCACCAGTTCCATTTGCAAAGATCTACAGCTTAATTTTTCTAAAGAATAACTAAGGCTATGTCATTATTTTTTCTGTTCACAATTTTCAATTACTTGTTTATTGCCTACTAAAGCCATAATTAATCTTATATTTTATCTTTTTCTATGACCTATGTGCAATTTGCCCCTTCATTAAGTGATTCTTTTTTATGCTATGCTCCAACAGAACAAAGCGACTTCTGATACTAGTGCAGGTCCTGATCACCTACCTTTCTGTTTCCCCAAATTGCTCTTCTCTCATCCAAATCTTATCTAATATTCAGAGCTCCATATGAACATTAGCTTTCCTGATCCCTTTTCTGAATCCCACCTCAGTTTATCAGCCCATGTTCTGTAATACCCAGCATCTGTCACCTCAATACACATTTTATGTAATCCAATCATTATTTATACTCTCAGGGATCAAACTTAGGTTTAATTCCTGGCAACTTATCTGTCCCTAAGCAATGATTAATATTGAGTGTCCCAAAAGTATGCAGTGAGGAAAGACTAATAGTGCCAACCTAACAGGATTATTATTAAGATTATAAATATGTGTGTATGCGTATTTGGCTCGTAAATGCTCAATGAATGTAAGGCACTTTTCTCCCAATACAATAGGGCCTAAAGATGAGCCTTTAGGTTAGTCATCATTGTATCTCACCACAGTGGCAGAACATACAGCAATGTTCAACACACATATGTTGAACACTGAGGGAAATATCCCATTATGTGCTATCTAGTGTCAGAGAGATTCAGAATTCTGTAAGAGACCATTGGATATAGATGATCTCAGCAACCTCCCCACTCCCCCACTTATGATGTATCTGAGAATGATTATTGAGATTTGAAGTGTGAAACCCAATGCACCACTTAAGAATATGGCCCATTATTGATAAAAGTGAAAGGGGCCACTCTTACTCTGTATCTCCAAAGGATTAGAAGTAGTGACAAAGAATCATGATAATGAAGAATACATGGACAGTAGGTCCAGACATAGTCATCCCACAGCTATTTGCATTCCTGAGAAGCAGAAATTCAAAATTAATGACTGTATATATACTGACCGAGACACTCAACACTTTGAGAAATCTCTTTTGTTTAGCACTTGACTATGTGCCTTTAAGGGAATAGGATGCTGACTCTGGGTTGTGCATTGAAATTCATTAAAAGGATTGGCTACAGAATCAGAAAGTCAACATTCAGAGGCATATGGTATTTATTTAGGGGATTCTTAGACTCTGATGTGTAACATTAATCCAGGCACAGACAGAGTAAAAAGTACTATTTCTCCAAATGGCACTCATGTTTAAACACCAGCTTTATAAATACTGAATTACTCATCAACCTGGAATATGTCTATTTTTTCAGGAGTAGCTATATTTAGCACCTGAAGTTTCTAAGAAAGGACATTAGTGATGAAAATATTTAGTCAGATCTGATTCCACACATATATATATATATTAAGCTAGAGACACTTCCATTTCTACTAAAATATTGAAGGTTTCCTTTCACATAGGTAATTTGTGAGTTGCTATAAAAAAGTAGTTTCCATAACCTGGCCTTCAGTCTCCATCATTAAACAATCATAGAAATCATAGCAGAAAAGGAACTACCATTTGTGAGGGGTATACTACACAATCAGTATTACAATGCAAAAAAAAGAACCCCTAAAAAGTACGTATTATCATTCCTGAATTAGAAGTGAGGAAATAGAGGTCAAGAGTAGCTCAAAAATTTGTCAGAAGTCTTGTGATAAGTTAGTAGCAGATGTTAGACTAAAATGTATGAAGCCTCTTTACCTAGGACTAGTTGATAAGTTTAGGCTTACTAAGTTATATATGCTTTGCTTATAAAGCTTTTGTGCTTATAAAATTTGAAGTTCTGTTCTCTGTGCCCTTTAGTCCAATTTTTGATTATCCTGATATGTGCTCAGGACTGCACCTGCCTGTGGCCACCTACCCTATACAGAGACCACTTATTAGTGGGATACTCCAGCAATCTCTTCCTGGGATCCTGGGTATAAACCTGCTTAATTAGTCTAAACACCTGTTTCCTAAAGTTGGACCATTACCTAAACCTACTATATTTAATATCATGTGCTGGGAAAGATGGTGTAGAAATGGGAAATTCTGGAATCTTAGTTCAAAATATGAGCAGAGACAAATTCTGGAAGGGTTTCTGAGACTTGTCCAGAATTCTTGATGGAAAGATGCTTTCCCTTCATCTATTTTAAGATACCTCTCATGTGTTACACATCTTATGAAAAATAGTCTCAGATTCTAAGGAGAAAGTGTAAGAAGAAAGGCAGTTGAAGTTGAGGACAACATGCAAATCTCTCAGGTTATAAAAGGAAGGGTTGTAGACCCATGTCCAAAGCAGCGATAGTCAGAGTTGTCAAAGGGCATAAACAACTAAAGTGCTAATGGATGGATGAATGGATAAACAAAATGTGACATGGACATATAATGGAATATTATGCAGCCCTCAAAATGAAGGCAATTCTGATACTTGTTACATCATAAATAAATCTTTATAAAAATGAGGACATTATGCTAATAAAATAAGTATGTCACAAAAACACAAATATGATTCTTCTCACAATAACTATAAAGTCAAATTCATGCAAAAATAAAAAAAAATTGTATATGTAAAATATGTTGCATATATGTAACTTTTTATGGTTCATGGACCCTGCAAAATTTAGCATCAGATTACATTTACTCTGTTGTCTATGAATTGTCCATTTCTTTTTTTAAAAAGAAAAGGTTTGTTTAACTTATTTATGCATACTAGAACTGGGGTGTAAGCAAGAGGTGCGAGGGGTGAGAAGATTCACCAGAGACAGAGTAGGGAGCAGAACAGGTCAATCTACTGAAATATACTGCTGAGGGGAGCAGCGGGCAAGACAGGAGAGGTCAGCTGCACCATGTGGGAAGTTCCCTGACCAGGGATCAAACACTTGCTGCATTGGCTGCCAATAGCTTCATAGCAACAGCTTCATAGGCTGTTCATAAGCTGAAACTTAACCCCTTGACCACTCGGGAGTCCCTTTATTGCCCATTTCTGTTCTTGGCTCTAGATAGTCTCAAAAGTCTTTTACCATTATAAATATCATGTTTCTGGATTATTCCTACTCAACCTCTTCTGCTGGATTTAAGTCCTTTGTTCAATTTCTAATCGTTGTGCTGTCCCAGTACCCTCAATTCCCTTCTAACTGTGATTTTTTTTTTCTTGCATGGACTTATCTAGCCTATCTAGATGGGTTTTAAACCCATATGCATGCAATGACCAGATTTTAATATTTTTTGTTGACCTCTCTATTTTAGGATATATTTATATAATCAGTTTCTTCATTTCCATTGTCCCTTTGATATATAAGATGAATCTCAAATAAAATAATTCCAAAAATTGCCTTCCACCTTAATTTTCTCAGTAAATGACACCTTCACTTATCCTGTTATTCAAGCCAAAAATACAGGAGCTCCCCAATATAATTCCCTTAACCCTCCCCCACCTACCCAACCCTTCAGTACTTGGAGAAAATGCTGATGTTGAGAATCTACATAGCTGTGTTCTTGTATAAGGAGAAAAGCAATAGAGTTGAGAATCTACACAGCTGTGTTCAAAACAAAAATAATCAAAAGGTTTGTGGTTATAAAAATAGTTGCATGTATTATCACCAGTTTCCTAAACAAATCTTGAACACATGCACTTTTCTTCAGCTCACAACTATCATTGTAGCCTTTGTCACAATCATCTCTTATCTGAACTACTATGTTTTCTTCATATTTAGTGTTCTTTCACCATTTTCAATTCCAACTCCATCCTTTCAGCCCATTCTCTATAGAACAGGCAATATATTGAGACAAGCAATTTCTTGTTGCTTGTCTTGTCTTGTTGCTAAAATTTCTTCCCCCCTATTAAATGGACATACATTACCTAATTACTATGTTCCTAGCACATTGCTGAGGACATGACAGCAAATAACAGGAACAAAAATTTCTTACAAATATAAGACATTATAATTGGGGGAAATGGACAACCAAAAAGTACAAAACAAACAATTAAAAATATGTAGCATGTTGGTGTTGAATGCTATAGAGAAAAATAAAGCAAAGAGGTGGGTTCAGAATTTAGGAACAGGAAGAGCTGCAACCTTAAGTAGGATGGACAGGAAAGGTGCACACATGTGTGAAGCTGCTTTTTGAGTAAAAACCTGAAGAATGTGAGGCTGCAAGCAGGTAAAGTTTTCAGGAACAACACTCAAGAACATAGACCATGGAACAGCAAGGAAGCAGAGTCTATGATGGGAAAAGACCTGAAGTGTCAGAGAATGACAGAGACTAGATTATGGAGGATATTGTATACTCTGAGTGAAGTGTTGAGAAGGAAGAGACATGTTCAGGGTTTAAGAGAAACACAGACAACTGTGGGACAAGGTGAGGAGACCAGTTAGAACTCTACTGCAGTACTTTTCAGGGAAATGTTCAAATTGTATAGGTCAAAATGTGTTAAGCTTCTGTGAGATTGAACAGAGAGGTGTCAAAGATGACTCCTTAGATTTCAGTCTGAACAATGGGGAAGTTGGAGTTACTATTAGCTGAGATAAGTTGGTCTGACAGACGGTTGAAGAAACATACTAGGAATTTGGTTTTGCATTGGTTGTGTTTAAAATCATATAAATATCCCAGCTGCCATATTAAGTAGGCAGTTGGACATTTAAGTCTGGAGTAAAGAGGAGAGCTACCAAATAGAAACATAAATTTGGTGGTGATTCATGTACAGATGTGATTTGATTCATGAAATCATCAAAGAAATGAAGGCAAATAGCAAAGGCAAGAGGTCTAAAGACTGAGTCCAACAATGTAAATTGGAAGATGAGGAAGAGCCAATGAAGGAGACTGAGAAGGAACAGCCAGAGAAGGGGGAAGTTAGTCAGGAAAATGTAGTGTCTGAAAACCAAGTTAAAAAAGGGTTTCCTGGAGGAAGGAGAAATCAACTCTACCAAATGCTGTATATGGACTGAGGAAAATTAGGATTCTAAGTAGAATATCATCTAAAATTCCTCTGACCACAAATTGAAACACATACAATCTGCAGTTCATCATCTCTGTGACTTCTCCTATCATTTACTTCCTTATTCATCATGGCCTGACACCCTGTCTACTTTTCCAATTTTGATCTCCTACCCAACTCCTTCCTCCATTCATTATACTGTACTTATACTGGTCTTCTTTTTGTTTGTTTATTTTCAAGAGCATCAATAGTTTGTTTTATCTGTTAGACCCTATAACGCTCTCCTCATTGACAAAATTATGTGTAAAATACTCTGGTAAATAATTCCAAATTTAGAAGTAGAGAGGAAGAAATCTGGGATGTATTTTCATTTGATATTGTCAATTTTTTTTCATTTTACATGATGCCAAAAATTAAACAGCATTTGCCAATCCAGTCAAGGCAAAGTTCATATACCACATGTCTACAGACCTTCAAGTATAACCTTACATTCATCTAAGAATTGTGCCATATTAAATAAAGCCCATGTTATTTTTCAAGACTCTGGTAACTGTAATAGCAATAGTATCATTTTTTATATGGGTTCTAGCATATGGTAGACACACCTTGGTTTTTACTGAAAAGATATTAAAATGAATGAATAAATTAGTATTGAAGTCTTTCATTAAAAGTGGCTGATCAATAGACAAGTAAAATACTTTTCATCCACTCATTTTCTACCATCCTTCTCAAGAAGATTTCTTTAAAGAGGTCCAAATGAACACTACTTATCATTTAAATCTCTCTAATGAAACTCATGGGACAACTAGAAATGGGGTAGGGGCAGGCTTTGCGTTTGATAACTTGGTCTGCTCTTTCATCTTTCTTCTGCAGTCTTACACTCATTGTTTGTTGCTGCCAAAGCAGTAAATGTTGTTTGTCTTAGTTGCAAAACCAAGACTAGGAAACTTTGAAGTGTTTTCTGATGCTTAATGTCACCTACTGTTCCTGTCAGCAAGCTGAGATAAACCTGATGGACTGAGGTGTCTGGTCTAATTCCTTTATTGACACGTAGTCCTGTCTTCAAACACCAGTGCAAATGAATAAGTACTGAGATAGTAATGTGTCAGTAATAGGCTGCCAGATAAATGCCATTGTTTACGTACTGTTCCCTGCTTCCTAAGGCCCAAACAGCCCAAAAATCTTACAAATTAGCACCTCGCTGAGATCAAAGATTTTTCGTTTCTTTCTGCAATTACCTACTTGGAGAGCTGACCAAGCAAATGAAACTAGTTTAAGCTGTTTCTCTCCAGCCCAAATCTTTCTTTTGAGGAGAACAAATGGTGGAATTATACTCTTCTTCAGGATGGAGTGGTTAAGAATTAGCAAGCTTTATTTTGCTATATAAAAGCAAGAGGATTCTGTATTGGAATTTTTGTGTGAATCAACTATTCTAGTCCCATTATAATTCTTATTTTGAAAGTCAGTGGAGAGACTTATTCACCTGTACCAGCCAATCTCTTGAGATCAGATTAAAGCTTCAAATTGCAAAGATAAAATAGGTTGTAAATTCACTGGCAATAGTACCTATAGCCTCAAACAGAAGACATGGATAAATTACTGTTTTTAGAAAAAGTAAACATTTAGACTATAAGTCTAATTTTATTCTTGGTATATCTTAAATAGAAAGTGCACCATTTGTCTTTTTAAAATTAAAAAAAAAATTTAAACGCATCGTTTCCTGTCTTCATTTGTTCATTAAATAGATTTCCTTGCCCTGAAGCACATTCCAGCTTCATTAGTCTATGTCCAAAATGACCTTTTTTAACTTGAATTTTTTAAATGTTGAACTTGTTTTATTTGAAGACATTGAGAAATGAGAGGATAGGAATTATTTACAAAATGTCATTGCCTTTATACTATTTGATAACTCTGTCTTTTCTATTAGTCATACAACCTGGAAAGAAATCACTGGGAAAAACCTCATAGCTAAAAACTAACTAAAATTAACTTATTGATAAGCTAAAAATTAACTTATTGATAAGTAAGGTAAGATTTTTTTTTTGGTGGAAGTTTCTTTTTTTATCAAAATGAATAATATACACTTTCAAATTCTAATGGAGCAATGACCAACCCTGTCTTAAAGTCTTGACTTCAGTGGAAGAAAAGTTGATAGAAATAAAAACTGACAGTATTCTTTCCCCTGAAAAGTAATTTCTTGGATTAGTGATTAAGTGTTTTACTTCACTTGCTCATATCCATGATTTTTAAAGGGGCATTAAATTCACATTAAGTTCATGACAATGAATACGTACTAATGACAAACTTTATTATATCATTTTCCTAAAACTACTTTCTGCAGAAAAAGTTCTAATATTCTTGGGGCCAGCTGAGTTTAGAATAAGATTCCCTCCCAGGATACTACAATCTCTAAATTTCAGGAACACCGATAATTCTACCTACAAAAACTGGTATGGGGCCATCAGCTTGAGACACACCAGTATAATTCTGGTAATTGCTACAAAACAAGGAGGCTTATATAATAACCCTTAAAATATATTCAAATATTTAATATATTTATTCTCTTGATATGAGGGTATGTTAAGGCAAAACATGAGGAAAAACTAGAAAATATAAACCTATGAAAAATAATTAAATGACACTTACCTCAGAGGGTATATATGCATTATGAATACTTTTCAGTAGATATCAAACTCTAGTTACATGAGGAAATTTAACTTGTGACAAAATTCAGAATTGACAAAGCAACCAATAAATCAACTATTTTGACCATTCACTTACCTTTACCGATTTATTTATTTTATGATGGCTCCACATCTGAACTTTGCTTATTGCTTCCTGGGTCTGATTATGTAGAGCAGGGAATGAATAAATTCTTACCTGTGTAACTCAGAGAGGAAGAATTTTGACAGATGTTCTGTCTTTTAAGAAAGAGTGGGTCACAGGGTCAAGGGGAAGGAGTCCAGAATATGAAGGTAACACCCAGCAGGCCTTGAATCTCAACTTTCTATAAGACTGAGGCAAGTTATTAAATTAATAGAGCCTTACCTTCCCCACATAGAGTGTGTCATATCAATGCAGGCTCTTCTACATTGTAGACTTATTGTAAAGATTTAATCATAGTGAAATATATTTAAATAGTTTGCTGTTAATAGTTTTGTTTAGAATGAGGTGAAAGTTTAATGTCCTGTTAATGTTTCAATTTAATTGATTTATTTACTTTCCCTGATTATTTAAATAACAACCTTATTCATTCATTTATTTATTTTTCCAGTTACATTTATTGAGGTGAAGTTGGTTTATATCGTATCTGCTTTGGGAGTTTTATGTTCAAACCCTTAAAATATGGATGTGTATGTCTTCACACCATACCCACCACTGGAACCCCAATAATTCTCCACCATGTTTGATAGGGTCTCCTTTTCCCACTCCCACCCCACCACCATTCCCTTCTGGTTGTCTTAATTTTGCAGTCAGATGTGAACGGTTTATTATTGCTTTGGTTTTGTCTGATCCTTTGTTTTGTTTCTGTATATTCCACATGTAAGAAAGACCATCCAGTTCTTTCTCCTTCTGACTTATTTTATTTAGTATTATCCTCTCCAGTTCCATCCATGTTGTAAGGTCATGGATTTTTTAAAAGATTCATTTTTATTTATTTTTGCTTACAAGAACTTGGGTGGTAAGTCAGAGATGTGGGCAGAGGGGATACATATAAGCCTCTGGTGAGAGGCTTCACCAGAGACAGAGCAGGGAGTAGAACAGGCGGATCTACTGAAATACACTGCTGAGAGGAGAAGCTGGTGAGACAGGAGAGGTCTGCTGTGCCATATGGATAGCTTCCTGGTCAGGGATGAAACGCATGCCACAGTGGCTGGCAATAGCTTGGTAGCCCTGAGACTTTAAAACCCTGCGCCATCAAGGAGGCCCTGTAAGGTCATAATTTGTAAGCAGAACTTGGAGATCTGCTGTTAGCAGCTGAGTTACATTAAGTAGCTGAATAATGAAAAAATAACATACTGTATTTATCCATACAGAGAAGAAAGTTATCAAGCAGAAGGAGAGATTTCTCATTCTCTCACATTTTCACATTATTGCTTTTTCTTTTTTTCCCTGAAGTAGATTGTGATACTCCACCAGCAATTTCCAAGCCTCACTTCTGGAATGCAGAGCAAACTCAAAAGTGCCCGTGAGCATTCCAACACAGACCTTAGACTCATAAATACTATTTTTGAAAATTAACTTAAATTTACATAAAACTGCCTTGCTATTCAGACTTCAGTCACTTAGAGGCCTCATTTATACCCCTTTTCTCCATCTTCAACTTAGTAATAATGTCTCTATAGTTAATAAGCCAAGATGTGGACCTTTCTACTTTTCCTTTTTACATAAGACTACTAGGAAAATATTATAATAAGTACCGTGCTTTCATAGCATATTTCCTTTTGGTCTCTGAAATGAAAAATACAGTAGCATGTAAATTCTGGTAATGTATATGAAAATGTTCATTTTTTTTTAAGTAATTGAAGAGGTAGAGGAGGGAAGCTCAAATGTTTGATGCCACTCCATAATTGAGCAAGCTGGACCACTCCCAGTGAAGCCAGCACTTACACAAACACCTGAATGGAGAGCTGCCAGACTGGTTGGTGTGTCAAACTGCCCAAGACCTAAGAACACCTGCTGTGAAAAACTGGAAAAGGTCTTGGCCACCAAAATTTGTGTTGATTTTTGTCACCCTCTGAGCAAACATCCTTTGCAGATCAATAGTCCAGTGGCTTATTTTAAAGGATGTTTTCTTTTGACTTCCCTTTCCTCTCAATGTAGTTTCATAAACTAATCCAGTAAAAAAAAAAAAAAAATGATCTTTTCCATGCATTAAAATAATACAATTTTCAGAGTGATTGCAAGTTCAGTTCAAAGATGCCAATTTTTTTCTTTTTCTGCAAATATCATTTTTAGTTAATTGCCCTGGGATGAATGAAGATCCATTATATTTTCTATTGCAGATTGAGATATTTTCAATATCTTGTGAAATAGCATTCAAATGCATGTCATTCTCTGTGTTAAAAATAATTAATTCTAAAATGCACTTCTTTTCTTTTCAAAGTTAATTTAAAATTTTAAGAAATAAAATTTATTTTGTAATAAGAACAGTGGGAATTTTTCCTCTTGTAAATACTGAGGGCCATTAATAAATAAAATTTACAGCAAGTGTTCTTTGTATAAGTATTCTTTAAGAGAATAATTGACAAGAAACTAAGGAGGCAAAGTGTATATATGAATGCAAAGGATTCTAGTTTTTTTTTTTTTTTCCCAGAAGTGTACTGAAAATTCATTCTTCTTGGTGAAGGGAAGGTAAATAACTTTCTCTCCAGTCTCCTCTTTGCTATGATTCACTTCTTGGTCTAAGTTATTTCCCAAACCAAAAGTGGATTCTCTCCTGTGTCTCCATTGAATTATCTGTTTGCCAACAAAGAAGGGTTACTATTCCCCTAAAATCCATGTAATTATATCCCTGTGGGCACTTGTGAAGAGTCATCATCTGCTCTGTTCTTGCACACCCCACTTCTAAGCAGTCTTCATCTGGAGGTGGTAAGAACTGAAAAGAAAACATTTTTTGACCTACTTCATACCTCATAAATCAAACTTCATACTTTCAAATAACAACCAAATTCCATCTTATTCATGAGTGCCAAAATGAATGGAGTCTAATTTTACTTTTTTGTTCACTTCCTATAAAGTTGCAAAAAGTATTAGTCTCATATTAAAATTTTAGCAAATATTATGTCACTTGCCATTTGCATCCCTAAGCAATAAAAACATTAAGTGTCAAACCTCCGATGCTCTTGACTTAAATAAGTCCTGACCAAAGATTTAACCAGAATGTTCCCTCAGTGCTACTAAATAAATGTTCATTTATTTATGTATTTATATAACACTTCTTTGAAAAGAGAACTTGAGGTAGTTTCCAGAAATATACACATAACAGTGGAAGAAAAACAGACCAATCTGTGGAAAGTAAAGCAAATGACATAAATTGGAAAAAAAGAAATATTAAGATGGATTAAGGTTTCAGAGGTCCTTCCAGATGTACTCCATGTGGGTAGCAATTTAAAATGCATTAAGCTAATAATTAGCATCTACATTTTGAAAGAACAATTGAGCGAGGAATTAGTAATGGTTAGTTGGGATGGATACTTCTGGGAAGAAGGTGAAATGAATGATAGCATTGAAGAGTTGTGTGTGTGTGTGGTGGGGGTGATTCTTTTTAATACTGAAAGTGCGCTTTTAGATATTTAAGGGTTCAAGGTTCCAGACTTGAGTGTGTGTCCAGCAGTTTATACAGGAATTAAATTCGTGAGAAAGCATTTTTCGACCTCAGTCCTTGGGCAGCCTTATTGCAAATTCATAGGAGTTAAGACTGTGAACCAAGTAATCAAGCTCACTATTATTTACAAACCCCTAGATCTCATCAAACAAGAGCGCCCAAAGTCCTGGATTTCAGAAATTTTTTTTTATTTATTTATTCATGCATACAAGAACTGAGGTACAGGCCAGATGTGTGGGAGGGTGAGAGGATTCACCAGAGACAGAGCAGAGAACAGAACAGGCAGACTGACTAAAATACACTGCTGAGAGGAGCAGCGGGCGAGACAGGAGAGGTCTGCCATGCCATGTGGGTATCTCCGTGGCCCGCTTGTCTTAAACCCAACTACAGAGGCTGCAGGACAGCTTCACAGCACTGCACTCAACCGCCTACACCACCAGGGAGGCCCTGGATATCAGAAATTTTCATGCTCCCTCATTTTCAACACATGGAGATGAGGCCAAGGATCTGGGAATACAGGGGAGATGTGTCCTACATTCTAGAAGATGACATGTTGTAAGTTAGAGATACAGAAGACCAATTTAAATGTATCTGTTGACTGTCACTCATCATAGAGGACTCATTTCCCACCTAGCATGCCTATTGTTAGAAAAAGGGACTTAATTTTATTGAGTGTCTATGTAGTTTTGCAAGACACTAAACACCACTGTTTTCTATGGGAAGATGGAAATTTTGAGAGCTCCAAAGATTACATAATTGGAAGCAGGGTAAGTTTTAGGGAAAGTATGAATATAAAATTATGCATGGGGTTGTTGTGCATGCAACCTGTGCCAGAAAACTGAAGCATGAGTTTCATGAATGTCATAGTAAATCTGGCTCTGATGTCTTCCCTTTTAATCTTCAGAGCAACCATAAGTAATTGTTTATTTGATATCCGACAATACTAAGGTCCAGAGAGAGATAAACCTCTTCAATTATTGGGGTTGCCAGATTTGGGGGGAAAATACAGGACTGTCAGTTAAATTTAAAATTCAGATATGCAAGAAATAATGTCTAATATAGGTATCTTCTATTAAATAATTACAGAATATTTACATTTAAAAATTATCCACTGGGATCTGAAATTCAAATTTAAATTGGTATCCTGCATTTTACCTGAAAATCCTACCAATGGTGGTATACATCCAGGCTTTCAAACCCATGTTTGTTAGATACAAAGTTCAAGCATACTTCATTCCTTCCCTATTTATAATTTCCACTCACTGCTTAATAGTTAGTAAATTTACTTACTGCTTAACAGTTAGTAAACACAATAATTTTACCCTTAACTGAAAATAAGCTGTACATTAAATTTTTAACATTTTAATGACTGAAATGATGTATAATACTCTAAAAAACAACTGAATAGAAATTGTTATGCAGAAGTCAATACAAGTAAAAAATATACATATATAATCTCTTTCATAGATAACTTCCTTTTCCCATTGAGTTTATACTGTCATTCTGACTTAACTATATTTTGCATTTATAAAAAATAGAACCAGTATTACATGTCTTTTCAATACAAAGTAACTTGAAGAAAAACAACTTTATTTTCTTTGTGCTTGGCCTAGTATGTGATGATGGAGATTCGGCAATCAATTATCAGGATTTGTACTGTAAAGAATCAACAAGTAGAATACCAGATGTGAAAACGTCCCACTGGAATTCTTACTTCTTTTGAAGTATGAGATTAATTATCTATATCAGATAGCAGACCCTATTGTAGCTGGACCTAATGTGAAGTATCTCAAACGGTTATGGGCTCACAGGTGTGGCCGGCAAAAAGCTCCTAATAATTGACTTGACCTAATCATTAAAATTTAGTGTCTCAAAATTAGTGCAGTCATTGCTTGACGATTGCAGATTAAAAATAAAGTAAATCAGTGCCTCTTTTAGTGGGAATATATGTCAAATTCGTATACCAGAATTGTCACCAACTACACTTAGATATTAAATTTTTCTTTCAGAAGAGGCGGGAATTTAGAAAAAAATGGATAATTTATCATGAATTAAAACATCTGAGAGAATTGAGAAAAGCAAACAAGTCAACTTCTTACAAATGAAACATTTTTTCCTCTATAGAAAAAAAACCTATGGTTAGCAGAATCAGTGACCTAGATCTTACTTAGTTCAAAGGGAGAATTTAGAGATTTGACACAAAACAAAAGGAAGTATCAAATAAATTATTGGCAAAGTACTCTTCTATGCTTATATTATCTCATTTGGCTGTGAAGACTTATCTCAAATATCCTGAGTTTTCCTTGGAATTTCCTGTGTGTACCTGGTCAAAGTAGAATAGTCAACACAGACAATCATGTGCTCCTAAATATGATCTAACCTGACTCTAATCTTCAGTCTTTGCAATCAACACCTAATATTATAGAGAGGAGGGGCCAGGTGGCAATTGTACAACTAACAGATCCTCTACTGTCAGTTCCTAATGGGATAGAAGAAAGGGCCATTAGTAACTTGAAAACTAGTCATGATCTAATAATGTAAAAGTGCAAGTTGGCAAGTTGATACATTATCAACTTCCACAACTTACATGTTATTTACCATAGATCTCAGTATTCCTGTCTATTAAACAGTGTGATCTTTTTTATTCTGAGTCCATTCTCTGGATTCCTAGTTCTGAGCTATTTCAAAGGTTTGGTTGTCTTTTAAAAAGTTTTAGAAGCTCATTTCAATTTCAGATTTCTCTAGACAGCATTTTTCTGCTGAAAATTTGAGTTTGTTTGTGAAGTAGGGATAATAGATGTAGAAAATTTTCTGCTATTTTGAGGACTAAACAGAAAAATATATACTCTGTAAATGTGTTTTAATATTGGAATCTCTTTTTTGTTAAAATTTCAGTTTTTTGTGTGTATTTGTGTATCTTTGTGTATATGGTAAATAAATATATACTGTGAATAAGTGTTTTGTGTGCATGTATAGATGGGTATACATATAGAAAGATAATATTGTAACATGATATTATATGTTATATGATCTGAGCTAATATAAATCAAATGCTCTAAAGTCCAGTGCTGTTCAATCTATCTATAGTGAAGACCAAGTTTTTAAAAAGTTTTTAAAATACAATTAAAATGTGATTTTTACTAGCAAAATTTCTGCTAATTCACTCTTTAATAACTTCCTAGCAGACTAGTAACAGTTTGAGGCTGACCATCACAGGTCTATGGACCACATTTTTAATGGAATGGCTCCAGGGCATGCAATTACATGAAACCTTCATTGTCTTTCTCAATGTTTTAAACAATTTTATTTCAATGTAGATTTTCTATAAAGAGAAATAAGAAAAGTAACACTGATTTCAGAAGCATAAATTTAACAATATATATTGAGTGCTATTATTATGTATCTATATGAATACTGTAGAATGATACATTCTCAATAGTTAACCTATTGATAAGACATCTTTAGTTGAAAATAAATACAAATTTCATTCCCTTTTCAAGGGGAGGAGTATTTGTATTTCTCAATATTTTCTATTAGTGTTTACTGAATATATAATGAGAAAAAAACAAAAGCTATCCATTACAAAACAAGAGGAAAGTAAAAATCATAGCGAAATAGATAACCGCAGCCACTTATTTATATTTACTTTCTTTTTTGGCCAAAGTGAGAACATTTTTTTTCTTTTTACTTCAGGTATGTATGACAATTAAGAATTGTGTCTATTTTAGGCATATAATTAAAAGTTATATATATAGTACATCTTTCCATTGGGAAAATAGCACTACATGCAAGTTAATTAGTATATCTAACTTTTGAGATAGTTACCATTTTTTGTGTCTACTATTATAGCAAATTTCAGGTATAAAAATTTGTTAACTATAGTCATATAGGTACATTAATTCTCCAGGATTTTTTATCTGAAACTTTGTAGTTTTTGTATCAACATCTCCCCGTTGGTCCTCTTCCAGCCCCAGGTTACCATCTCTCTACCCTCTGTTTCTATTAATTTCATTGTTTTAGATTCTACCTAAATGATTGATCATACAGTATTTGTCTTTTGTACCTTTCTTTGATGGTATTTCCAAAGGGGGGAAAGTTTGTGAATTTTTAGTTTAATTCTGGTTCTAGCTCTTTATATAGTCTAATTAAAAATAGATGTGATTTTGTACCCCAAAGATACTATCCATCAACTTTCATTCATTGTTTGGCACCCATCTGAACTGCAAATAAATTTTTCAGGGAGTCACTGCCTGTCTCTCCAGCAGAATTTGACCCACTACTTCAAGTCAACTTGTGTTGGTATGCAATGTGTTTTACTTTCCCAACTAATGTAAATATTTGTTTTTTTAATTTACCAAGTACTTACTAAGTATTCTGAATCAAGCACCATACCAATCCATGAGGATAAGATATGGCACAAAGAGATAGATTCCCAGTCTTCCTGGAGTTGATAAACTTACAGAGAAGACAGATACTGAGCAAGAAATGACATGCTCTGGTAGTGAAGAGGAGAAGGAAGGGGGAGGAGAGCAAAAGAAGGATGTGGAAGACTATTTGAAAGTCAGTATTTTTTATTATAGCTTCCTTAGCACGTGCCAGCTAACCAGAGATTAGCATGATTCATTTCCCCAGAGGATCTATCATGCACCAAAGAGTCACAAGGACATTCCTAATATATCTTTTTTAATTAAAAAAAAGATTTACTATTTATATAAAACATAATAGTATGAGAAAGTTTAGGAGAAACAGACCAGTCCTCTGACTGGGTACTGAATGTTCTGTAAGAGTTTACACATTGTTCTACTGCAGCTGTTACTTTCCAGGACTGAAATGGGGGTACTGGCATCTCAGCAACTTCTGCTACTATCATTCCAGGGTGGACATCATACACTAACCTACAGTTTCAAAATTTAATGATGTGGGTTTGTTGATGCTTTTTTGTTTTGAGGGCAGGAGGAGTTTTAGGTCAGTTATTAGATGAGGTCAGAAATTCAGAGTTAAGAAACTTCCATTCATAATATAAACACTGATTTGTTCTTTTCTTGTTTCTACCCTTTTACAAATTCAATGTGGTGAACATAAAGCTTTCACAATATCATGTTCTGTAGTTCTCCAGTAGATTGCAAACTGTCTGACTTTATGAAGGAGAAGCTATTTTTATTTTTTTATTATTTTTATGTATATATTTTTAATATTTTATTTACATATTTTTACGTCATCGTTCATTTTTAAACAATGTTCCCCCCCGCTCCTCAGGTGTAGTCCCCATAGAATTTCCTTCACCAATGCACCTGTGCACCATCACCACAGCCCCCTGTGCTCCTCCCACCGATCTGGAGATGCTATTTTTAATCTTATTTTTGTCAAATAACGAATTGAGATGTGGAGAAAATAAGTAATTTTCCAAGGTCACAGAGCTAATAATGCAAGTTCACAGTCAAGCAGCCCAACCTTCCACTATACTCTGTTTCCAGAGATATCATCATGACCCCCTCACCATGACAGCAATCTGTTTTATTAGAAGGACATGCAAGTTATTTTAGGGGATTAGGAGATTAATTATTTAGGGGATTAGGAGATTAGTTATTTAGGGGATTAGGTCCTCCTTTTGGAACAGATTCAGGAATTGAACCCACCAGTATGATGACATTAAACAAATATCAAATAATGACCATCATAAAAATTTATAAAGAAAGATAAGGTACTCTTCAGTCGAAGGGAAGCTGAGCTAAGTTCTGATACAGTGAGAACTTCAGTTCAGATTCCACGAAGGAGCAGTTATTACCAGTCAACACTTGAACTGCAGTGCAGTCACATCACATAAAGTGGCTGTGATTGGGGCTGTTCCCTTTACAGGAGAGACACTGGCTTCCTGCAGGTAGAGGTCTCTGTGCATCTCTTGTTCTTCTCTTTTAGCCAGGGCCATATGAAGCATGTGTTTGAAGACATATTTGCATCATGCCCCTCTGTATACACAAGCTCTCCATAAAAAGAAGTCACCTACCACCTTATCAAGGTTGTATGAGGTTGATATTGCTTGGTCCAAACCCATAGTTGTACCACTTATGAGGCCACATGAAAACATACCAACTTCAGGCAATATTGATCAAAATGAATCTTTCTGAAAATGGGCATTGTTTTAGCAGCACTTCTCTGAATTCTTACAAAATACAAAATAAGTTCCATTAAAAAAACTAAAATAACAAAAAATAATGAAGGAACATGAGTACTTATATGGGGGTCCATAGCTCATGCTTCACAATAGTGACCTGCTGTTCTGTGGCTGTTGGTGCTGTTTTTCTTGCTTTTCCCAGTGAATTATAACAAGTCTCAAGATACCTGCTATCTGTGCATCTAGAGATGAAGACTCCACCATTGGTACTTATAATCTTATCACACACAATTTCTTAGAAAGAAAAAAATGACTAAAAGTAACAGATTCATTAGTTTCTATTTTCTATTCTGAGTTCACACAATCTTTTGTTATCCTAGATGAGAGTGGTGGTTCAGAAAACATTTTTCCTTTTTTCCCCTTAATATTTTTTAACTGAATCAAATTAAATAATGCTCAACCAACTCATTTTTTATTTAGAGAGTAAACTACAGATAATGCCACCTTGCTTATCTTGGAAGAAATTTAAAGATTATTTAAATAGTGCTGTATAATTACAACCATCAATTCATTAATTCACTTAACTGAATGGAAAAATATTGCCAGGTCTCATGGAGAGAAAATGAAGAAAATCATCAAGATTATCCTTTCTCACCCCCAGTATAGTACAGGACACAGATCTGTAGATAATTAACCATAATGGAGACAAGTATAAGTTCTATAAAAAAGATTAAGATATGAAAATTAAATGTGGATATGTCTGATCTTTAGTTGTAAATGAAAACCCCACTTGAGCTCACAAAAAAAGAAGAGTCATTTTTTTTTCTTTAACCATAAAATCCAAATGCAGATTTAGTTGCAGACTAGACTGCATCTAGCAATTTAAATATCTTCTCTAGTGGCTACCCTGGGCCCCATGATCTGGCCTCATTGGAGCAGCATGGCTATAAATGTACCACTGTTCACATATTCTTGCCCCACAATATAGGAAAGAAAAAGATTCTGTTTCATGAACAACCCAGCAAAATTTTCTCATATCTCTTGCACTATGATTGTCTTGAATGTCCAATCCCAAACTGATCATTTGACTAGGAGTTTGGGTATTCTAATTGGTTTAAACCAATCAGCACCAACCCCATGGGCTAAGGAAAGAATCGAGACAACCAAAACCACATGGCTAAGAATAGAAGGAGTGGCTTCCCAAAGAAAATCAGGATTGTTTTATCCAAACAAAGGGAATTGAATGCTGGAGAAGCAATAGCAATGTACCTCATAGTAGGAACAGTCCTGGAAGAGCTGGGGAAGAGAGGGTGGCTCCCTAGAGACCTTGCTCAACAGGCACGTTAACTGCAACATAAGAGACATCTATGATGGAAGACATGAAGCAGGTGAGAAGTTTAGAGTCCTTGCTGGAATAAAACTCCTCCCGCACTAATCACTTCTGTATTTGAAAATGTCACTAGCACTGCCTCTAGGAGAGCTCCAAGCTCATTCGCTCTTCCCCTTGCTGCCTCTCTGGCTATTAGACCATGGTCATGGCTTCCCTAGTTATTCAGACAATGATTGAATTATGGCCATTCAATTTCTAAGGTGCTCCAAGTAAGGTAATCATGGCTATTGGCATAACCCTTCTCTAGAAATTCTAACACTATTTCTGCATGTGAAACTGGGAACATTATTTTACCTCACCTAATACCAGTTACCTCACCTAATCCCTTAGATAATGGGAATAATGGTGGCACCATCCTTGCAGAAGTCACATAAGTCAAGTGCTTAATACTGTACTGGTAAATAGTGAGTGTCCAGTAATTTAGTTGTCTTCATCAGCTATCAATGAGTCCGTTTTTTTCCTTCCTTCTATTCTCCACTGTGTATTTTGTTCAAAAAGAAGCAGTAATTCTATATATTTTTAGCCTTTCTAGGAATATTAATACCACTCTTTGCTTATATCCCTTCAAACCATGATAACTTCACATTCTGAGGCAAGGTAAATACTGATACAATGATTTTTACCCCATGGGAGCTCACCAAACATATTTAATATATTGTTTTCTTTAACTCTACTTAGAGGTGCATTAACAGTATTCTGATTTCTCATGGGAAAACAGTTTTATAACCACCCTACCAAAAAAACTTAAATAAAGAAATAAATAATTATTATCAATGGATGAATGGACTAATCAGCAAACTATTTTCTACTTGGAAAAAAATCTAATCTGGGATATTTTTTATCCCATGGGACATCTGCCAAGGGCTAGAGATATTTTTGATTGTCACGACTCTGTGTGTGTGTGTTGAAAAGTGCTACTGTTATCTAGTAGGTAGAGACCACTAAATGTATTTTTTTAAAAGATTTATTTATTTATCCATATAAGAACTGGGGTACAGGCCAGATGCGCGGGAGGGTGAGAGGATTCACCAGAGACAGAGCAGGGAACAGAGCAAGCAGACTGACGAAATACACTGCTGAGGGGAACAGCAGGCGACAGGAGAGGTCTGTCGTGCCATGTGAGACCCTTGCCGGCCGGGATCGAACCGACGCTGCAGAGGCTGGGACAGCTTCACAGCACTGTGCTCAACTGCCTGCACCACCAGGGGAGGCCCCGCTAGATGTATTAAGCATCCTACAATGCCCAGGAGAGTCTCCCACAAAGAAGAATTATTAAGCCCAAATATTAGCAGAGCCAATATTTTGCCTAATTTGAAAAATTAGGTGGTGTGAAAATTAGTGGTGTGAAACTGAAACAAATTAATACAACACTAATGCAATGTATCCCAATTATAAGAAAGTGCGATTTTGCATTACACAGATGACTAAAGAGTAAAAATGTTCTTTGTCACAATGTCAAAAAAATATTAAAAGTATTAGCAGCAATTATTGAAATAACATTGCTATATCAATTTAGAGACAAGTATATCAATTGGAGACAAATTATTTACATAATTTTCTTTTTTAATGGTTTGTAGAAATCTCAGAAATAGCTTTGAAGCTCTGAAAATGAATATTGAAGAGGGGAGAAATATACTTTTTTTTAAAATAATATTTCTTTATGCATGCAAGAACTGCGGTACAGGCCAGCGTGCCAGGGGTGAAAGGATTCACCAGAGACAGAGTGGGGAACGAACAGTTAGATCTACTGAAATACACTGCAGAGGGGAGCAGCAGGCAACACAGGAGAGGTCTGCTGCGCCATGTGGGTAACTCCCTGACCAGCTGGGGATTGAACTCATGCTGCAGAGACTGGGATAGCTTCACAGTGCTGTGCTTACTGTTAATCCTTGTGCCACCACGGAGGCCCAAGAAATACAGACTTTTGTAGTTTATAATTTAGTCTGCATTATTCAGATAGTCCAGGCATTTGCTGACATGCACTTCCCCACTCCACCTGTCATGTTTCACTTAGATTCATAATAAACAGTAGAGAATTTAGAGGGAAAGCATCTCCTTTGAATATAATTTACTAAAAGAATTTTTTTCTTTCTTTTAGTTCAGATTTTCACTTAGAAGACATGTATTTTGCAGCCTTTTCTTAGAACTGCAAAAGTTATTCTAAAAATGTTTTAAATTCAAAATAAAACATGTCGCCAAGGAAACAGCCAAAAGATTGAAAATTTTTTCATCCTTTTCCTCCTTTCATTTGAAGTGAATAAATATGTAATATAGATTGATTCAGTTAAATATCTAATTGTACCTATATTTCAGAGGTTTTTAAATATAATTATCATTTTATAATAAATTCTGCACTGAAGGGCAACTGTATCCGAAAATGATCATTGTAATATGTAAGGTCCCTGATTTCAGGAAAAACTCCTGAAACATATTTGAGCTAAAGAATTTTGAAGATATGATTTTTTTTAAGATTTATTTGTTTATTTATTTATACAAGAACTGGGTACAGTCAGAAGCGCGGGAGGGTGAGAGAATTCATCAGAGCCAGAGTGGGGAGCAGAGCAGGCAGAAGGACCGAAGTACACTGCTGAGGGGAGCAGTGAGCGGCAGGAGAGGTCTGCGTGCCATGTGGGACCCTCCTCCGGTGGCCGGGGAGCAGCTGGGGATCGAACTGGCACTGCACAGGCTGACGGGAAGCTTTGCAACCCAGCGCTCAACCGCTGTGCCACCGGGGAGGCCCTGAAGATATGATATTTTAAATGATTTTGAAAACAAATCAGTACAGGAACATAATAAATGAAAATTCAAATGTTAGTGATGGCAAGGAAGCCATTTATCCTTAACAGCAATAATTTCAAAACTAACATAAGATCTGACCTTGAGAAGTTGCCTAAAATATGTCAAGTATATTATTGTATATTGCTTTGTCATTTCTGAGTGAAATAGGTCTGCTACCTTGCAAATCCATGCAACTTCCAATGCAAATTGAACTTTGAATTCTGACAAATTCAAAGGAAATATATGTATATGCTCCTGAATATATTATTATACTTTAGGTGGACTTTGTCTTTGAGTTTAGTTTGAAACCTTTATTGATCCTGAAGTTTATATGAAAGAGATAATACTCAGAAATAGCAATAATATTTTAAATAAATGAATGATCAGACTTGCCCCGGCAGATATTAAATATACTATGATGCTTGGTAACTAAGAAAATAAATGCAGGGATATAAAGTTTAATCATTGGTGGAAAAATAATTAAGAAATAGATCCTTTGTATATGGAAATTCAGTTTGAGACAAAGGTGGCACTTCAAATGGAAAGGATATTTGAAAGAAGATTGGAAATATCTATCAAAATTTAAAATATGTGGGCCTCCCTGGTGGTGCAGGGGTTATGTATCAGTGCTATCAAGCTATTGCCAGCCACTGTGGCGTGAGTTCAATCCCCAGCCAGGGAGCTAACCCACATGGTGCAGCAAAACTCTCCTGTCCCTCCCGCTGCTCCCCTTAGCAGTGTATTTCAGTAGATCTGCCTGTTCTGTTCCCCACTCTGTCTCTGATGAATCCTCTCACCCCACACATCTTGCCTACACCCCAGTTGTTGTATGCATAAATAAAATAAAAAATAAACTTAAAAAAATTAAAATACATAACTGGGTGAAGGGAATAGATGTTTAGAAAACTTTTTAAAAGAAATACTATTATAAATGCAAAGTAAAAAAAAAAGATGTATCCAAATTGATACTCATTATTTCATTGTAAGAGCAAAATACTGAATAGACTAAATGTTCAAAGCAAAGTATTATATATATAATGTGTATGTATAGATTATATATATAAAGGAATACTATGAAAACATTAAAATAAACAATATAGGCATATATGCACGAATATGGAATTCTCACAAAAAAATGAGTAAAAACAAGTTACAAAATACATAAAAATGGTGCCATTCATTAAATAATCAGAAAATAATATGTATATATGTACATATGTACAAAATACATAGAAAAGGATTAGAAGAAAATGTATCAAATTGTTTACCACTAGAAGGAGTTAAGACTGAAGATAAACAAAGATTGAGGAAGAAAAATTGAAACGGCAACTGAGTCAGTTAATTAATAAAAAAAGATATGCCTCTGTATTGAATGTTTTGAAGAGAATGTTTAAAAGAACAGTGAAAACTTACACTAAGCCAGTAGTGAGTCACTAGCCACCTGGGGTCATTATGGAGCTCATGAAAATTAGCTAGTGTTATTGAAGAGATAACTTTTTAAGTTTATCTCATTTAGTTCATTTTCATTACTTAAATGAAAATGCAAAAGTCCCATGCAACTAGTGACTACTGTATTGGATTTTTTTTTTAAGATTTATTTATTTATTTATACAAGCACTGGGTATAGTCAGAAGCGCGGGAGGGTGAGAGAATTCACCAGAGCCAGAGTGGGGAACAGAACAGGCAGACTGACGAAAAACACTGCTGAGGGGAGCAGTGGGTGCAGCAGGAGAGGTCTGTGTGCCATGTGGGACCCTCACCGGCAGCTGGAGATTGAACTGGCGCTGTAGAGGCTGGGGGCAGCCTCACCGCCCAGCACCCAACTGCTGCGCCACCAGGGGAGGCCCTGTATTGGATATTATCTCTCTAGATCATCAGCTATATGACAAGGAGTTGCAAATGCACTTTCACTTATTAATAGTCATTAGTGCTCCCAAGTAAGACCCTAGGTTGGAATTCAGGCAAGAGTTGTACAACTACACCATTGTGTTTCTAATCTCTCATCTACTTTCTCCTCCCATGTTTCCAAATGCCAAAGGACAGAGTCATAAAAGTCCCCTACCTTTCAATCAAAATCAGTACCTTCAAAGCTGAACTTACCCTTCCCTTACCTTGGTATTCAATTTTTTAAAGTTTCCTTATTAAGCAATTTGGAATTACCTTTGATTTTTCTATATAATAGTATGCTAGTCTTTTCCTTGATCCAAAGTATCACTCAAAATTTCCCCTTCGCTTCATTACTGTAGTCACTACCCTTGTGTGTATTACTCATCACATCACATCCCGATGACTAACACTACAAGTCAGTTTGTTTCATATTTGTTCTACTTCTAGTCAAACCACATAAAATTAATGTGTCCTATACACCAAATTTCTATGTCTTAAGTTTCAACAGGGGCTCCCATTTTCTACTAAAATCAATTCCAGTCCTCCTGCTTGACTCTCAAATGTACGTAGAAACTTGCTCTTTAACTTATATACGTGTTCTTTCCATTTTCATAGAAGTCGACACCATTAAAGTCTGAGGGAATAAACCCCATTATATAGCACAGGTGAATAAAGGAGGTCACAACAATGCTTAATTGCCAAAGGCCACACAATTTGTATCATCATCAAGAAAATTCAGATGTTACAGCATTGAGCATATTTAATTGCTAGCTATGTGATCTTGGGAAATGTGTAGCTTTCCTCCACTCCATTGTCTTATATGTAAAATGGGCAGGAAATGGTTTTCTTATTTAAAGAAATAAATATGAACTTGATCAGTGGTTCTTGAAGTCTGGTCCCTTAGCCACTAGTCCTAAAATTTTGTTAGCAATGCAAATTCTCAAGCACTTGTTCATATCTGCTGAATAAAAACTCTAGTGTGTGATTTAGCAATATGTGTTTTAACAAATCCCTTAGGTCATTCTGATGCACACTAAAGCTGAGAACCAAGGAACTAGACAATTTTTCAAGGCTTCTTGGAATTCCAAATTCTGACACTCTAATCAGTTTCTTTATGTTGAGTCCTTCTTGGGAGTACTTAGGTTAGTTTGTGAAATAAATTCCCCAATCTTTAGACACTGCTTAAATGGAGAGCATCATTCAAACTCCTGTGGAAACATAACATCCACGACAGAGCAATTTATGCAAATTTTAAAAACTCAGAGGAGTAAATATCATTTGACTTACTTTCTCCATCCTAAGTTACTCCAAACTAAGTCCATTTGAAATAGTTTACTAAACAGAAGAGCCTGTTATGGGGGATGGGTATTTTTCTGTCAAACTGAGTAACTGAATACACAGTAAAAAACTTATCTTCTGAAATAGAATATTCAGGTTTAAGGTTGTTTGTCACTCTGGTGCAGTGGCTACAGGAATGCTGCCAGCAGAATACAGCCTTATCTCAATAGTTTTGTCAGGAAGCTTAAAAGCAGCTAAAGCTATGAAGCTTCAGGTGGTATAACTGAAAGAGGGGAAAGGTACAGGAAGAGATATGAACTTTTTTTAAATGAAACATATTTTCTTTCTGTATAGAAGGCAATGTATAGGAAGAGGAGGGATTTACCCCGCCCAAATTCTCAAATCCTATCCATAGTATGTTGAGGAGTTGTATAGGAGTGGTAAGAGAAAAGGGATAAAGCATTGTTTTTTCAAATTAAGCTGACATACCCCAACTCCAGCATCTTGCTTTTATAAGGCATGGATCTATATGAGCCTGATTGAGCTTCATCCATGAATTTAAGAGCCCCTAAAACAGAGGGAGGTGCTGTGTTGTCTAGAGGCAAGTAGAGAACAGTAGTCCACAGGCCAGATATTGAGCAGTATTTTGTCTTTGTAACTATGTCACATCTTTGGAAATTGTGTAGAGCCCAGAGAGAAAACAAAAATAGGCTCTCAGTCTGACTTTGCTGTGATGAGCCAAGTGGTTTCACAGTCACAGAAACTGATGATAAATACTGTGGGATAAGCCAGCCAGATCCAAAATCAAAATTACAAACACCTCCAACTTTAGGTGTTCAGGGCCTTACTCTCTCTGTGTTATGTAAGCAGCAAACTCTCATAAAGATATTTATTGCCGATTCTAAAAAGATAATAGAAATAGTAATATATAACTTACATATTCTAGTCACTGCTAAGAGTTTTCACATGTTTTTTTCCTTTACTGCATATGGTAGCCTTGTGAGGTATAGGCTACCCTTATCCTCATCCTCATTCTACAGGACAAACCTCACATAATTAAAATACCTAGAGCATCATATTTTACCAGAAGTGCTGGGATAGAAACCATGTCCATTTGACTTCAAAGGCCACCCCTACAGCCACTAAGTGAGTGGTTTTTAAAATTAAACATATGTAAGAAACATATGTTGTTTGAATGCATTGCTGAGACCCACTCTCAGAGTGTCTGATCCAGAAAGTCTGTGATGGGACCTGAGTATTTACAGTTCTAACTAGCACCCAGGTGCTGCTGCTGCTGCTGAAAATGAGCAGCCACATTTCAAGTCAATGCAGTAAGTTAACCTTTTGCCACATGGGTTGTTATATCCAACCTCTTCATTCTACAGAAAGGACAAATTTTTTACATCAATTGGATTAGCAATTAAAGGTGTCCCCCCCAGTGCCTTACAGCAGAGGTTCTAAAATTTTAATGTGCTTTCAGGACCTGGTGATCTTATTACAATGCAGATTCTGCATTTCTAAGTATCTTCCACAAAAACCCATGCTGTGGTATACCAACATGAGTGGTTTTAGAATGGCTTCACAATAGCAACATAGGTATCAACTGGGCATTGTTAGAAATGTCCCAACCTAAATCTAGTGAATAAGAAGTTCTGAAGGTGAGGCCCAGCAATCTGGTTTTAATAAGCCTGTTAGATAACTTTAATGCAGGTGAAGTTTTAAGAACCATTCCCCGGGCCTCCCCTGGTGGCTCAGAAGTTGAGCGCTGGGCAGCAAAGCTGCCCACAGCCTCTGCAGCACAGGTTCGATCCCCAGCCGCCTGCAGGCGAGGGTCCCACATGGCACGCAGACCTCTCCTGCCACACCCAGTGCTCCCCTCAGTAGTGTATTTCGTCAGTCTGCCTGTTCTGTTCCCCACTCTGGCTCTGGTGAATTCTCTCACCCTCCCTCCCGTGCTTCTTTTTTTTTTTTTTTAAGATTTACTTATTTGTATAAGAACAGGGTACAGGCCAGATTCGCGGGAGGGTGAGAGGACTCACCAGAGACAAGTGGGGAACAGAACAGGCAGACTGATGAAATACACTGCTGAGGGGAGCAGCGGGCAAGACAGGAGAGGTCTGCCGCACCATGTGGGACCCTCACCAGCCAGCGCTGCAGAGGCTGGGGACAGCCTCACAGTGCGGCGCTCAACTGCCTGCGCCACCAGGGGAGGCCCCCTCCCGCACTTCTGACTGTGCCCAGTGCTTGTATAAATAGATAGATAGATAGATAGATAGATAGATAGATAGATAGATAGATAGATAGATAGATAGATAGATCTTTAAAAAAGAAAAAAGAAAAGAACCATTCCCCATATCACTGCTTCTCAAAACTGGTATGCAATAGATTCACCTGGGAAGCTTGTAAAAGTAGAGGTCCCCGGTAATGTTTTGTCCCAAGAGCTTCTGGTTTGATTGATTTAAAGTCACCTGTGCATCAGGTTTTAAGAGCTTCTGGCAGTTTTAATTTTAAGGAATAGAGTAGTAAGCACAGCTACCCTACAGGGGAGTGTAAAACCTTGCTACTCAAATTATAATGGACTGAAAGAATTTGGAACTTGGCGGAATTTGTCTAAAACAGGAAATCTCAGCCACACAGAAAATATGGCAGAGTGTTTTAGCAGGAAAATGTCTCCCTAAGTATGTCCAGAAAGCTGTATAATAATTCATATATGATTACCCATGCACCTGTGACATAGAAGGTGGGTGACCAAAAGCCCATGATCTTGGCAGTCAGGAGAGGGAGGGCCCAGTCACAAACACACCTGTAGTGGAGTGCAAAGAAACCACCATCATGGTAATACTGGAGCTTGAAACAGAGAAGTTTCCAGATTGTGAGGGCACATGTCTCTATACTACTACACAAAGGTGAGGAAGTCTCTTGTGCACCTCCCCTCTGAACTGGATGCGATGGTCAGACTGAGCCCCTGTGAATCTAGTCTGGCAGGCAAATAGGTCCCAACCCCAGCCCTGGAAAAAACACAGACGCTTGTTCTCAGCAGCCAAGCCTCAACTTCTACCAATTACAAAATGTGCCATGCTTCCTCTCAGCTCCTGCCCACTAAGTTGGGCAAACTCCACTTTCTATAAGGAAAAATAGTGGCTGGGCAGGACTGCTGGCAACTAGCTAAGCATCTCAAAAAAACATGCACCTCTCCTCAAGCAGGACTCCTGAGGCTTTTCTGGATTCCTAGCCTACCAAAGGCAAACAAGCACTATATACTATAAAGAACAGTGACAGCTGAGCAGGCATTGAGCAACACACCTCAGGTTGCTGGCTGCTAGCTTTTGCAGTCCCACAAGACACCTGCCCTTCCCCATACACATGCTGGAGATTTTTGCTCTGTGCTTAGCCTTTACAGACACACAAGCACTGCCTCTATGCCTCCCTATCCCACCAAATGAAAACTGACTACTGGATTAGCCTGGATTTGATACACTTGTGGAAGATGGCTGCTAGCATGGCATCCCCAAGAAGTGTTAGTCCCTCCCCTACTTGGACTTGGCATGCATTTTGATAGCCCAATTTCTACCCGATCTGGAAGAATAATACTCCAAGTACCTACTATGGCCCAAGCTCATAGTCTCCTGGCCACTTTGCTTCACCAGAGCTTCAGGGAAAAGACACTGCCAGCAAAACCTTTTGTGATCAGAACTAGGCTCTAGCTGAAGTGTCAGTTGAAGTTTAGGGCTCCTGGGATAACGCTACTCATGGTTTGCCGTGATCAACCTTCACCAGTGAGTGATGCAGATCCGTTCCTCAGCTTAAGGAACTAGAGTGCCAAAGAAAACTTTTGTGCTTGACAATCTAGCCCACACATATCCAACCCACATCTCATAGGCTGGACTGTTGTAGCTCTAGTCATCCTGATTGGTGATGAGGTTTCAACCAATGCAGCAACAGAAAACACAGCATCTAAGACTAACACCATTGTCTGCAATTCTAAAGTATGACCATCACAACAGGAATGTAAAGAAGAGCATTCTAGGTGAAGCCACATAATCACAGAGCATCGAACAAAATGAGGAGGCAAAATAATTCACCCCAATAGAGGGATCATGACAAAACCTTGGGTAACATTCCTGATGCAACAGAATTAACCAAACTACCAGAAGACCTCAGAGCAATAGTATTCAAGGTTTGTATCATTCTTAAATTCTCCCAAAAACTTGAAAAAGAGGGAAGGCTTCCAAATAGACTTTGTGAGGTCAACATTACCCTGATACCCAAAGCAGACAAAGTCATTAGCATCATCACCATCATCATCATCATCATCATCATCATCATCATCATCATCATCATCAAACAACAACTACAAACCAATGTCCCTGATGACCATGTATGAAAAAATCATCATAAAAAAAAAAAAACTCCACTAGCCAAATAAACTACAAGGGTCATACAGCATGAAAAACTGAGAATTACATCAGGGATACAAGGTCAATTCAACATAGGCAAATCAGTTGTATTTCATAGTATCAGGAAAATGAAAGATAAAATCATATGATCCTATCAGTAGATGTAAAGAAAGGATTTGACAAAGCCCCAATATCCATTTATGATAAAAAAAATCCTCTCAATAAAGTGGGGATTGAAGGACTATTAATCAACATAATAAAAGCCATATATGACAGACCCACAGCTGACACCCACTCGAAGGTGAAAAATTGAAAGCTTTTCCTCTAACATCAGATGCAAAATTAGAATACTTGCTCTCATCACTAGTACTATTAGAAGTCCTAGCTAGGGAAATTAGGCAATAAAGATGATCCAAATTGGAAAAGAAGAAGTAATATTATCACTATCTGCAGATGACATGCTAATACAAATAGAAAACCCTAAGAACCCACTAAAAAAACTACTAGAAGCAATAAATTAGAATAGTAAAGTGGCAGGCTACAAAATTAGTACACAAAAGTTGCAATCCTATATATAAACAATCAACTAGAAGAGAATAATTCATGAAAACAATCGTATTTAAAATCATATCAAAAAGAGTTGAATACATAGGAATAAACAAAGGAGATGAATGAAAAAAAATGTAGAACAAAACCTATTAAGACACAGTTAAAAAGAGATAAAAGAAGACACAAGCAAATGGGAAAATTCCCTGCTCATGGATTGGAAGAATTTACATTGTTGAAAGGGCTATCATACCCAAAGCAATATACAGTTTTAATAAAAAACCCTATCATTATTCTCACAGATTTATTCAAAGAAATAAGGCCATGAATACTAAAATTTGCATAAAACCTCAAAAGATCCAAATAACCAAATCAATTCTGAAGAAAATGAAGATGTTATGCTCCTAGAATTCAAATTACACTACAAAGAAATAGCAATCAAAACAGTACAGTATTGGAATAAAGGAAGACCTACAGATCAATTGACTAAATCTAAGAGCCCTGAAATATATCTACACTTATATGGACAGTTAATTTATGACAAAGGAATCAAGAACATACAGTGAAGAAAGAAAAGTCTCTTCAACAAATGATGCTGGGAAAATTGGGCAGCCACATGCAAAAGAATGAAATGATTATGTTTCACCGTACACACAAATTAATTCAAAATGGAGCTAAGATTTAAGTAAGACCAGAGGCATAAAATTCATAGTCTATGTGTAGAAAATATCTGTGTATAGAAAACATAGTAAAAACACTCCATGACATTGACTTCAGAGATGTCTTTGGATACTAATATAGGGACAAGGGAAACAAAAGCATAAATAAACAAATGGGACTATATCAAATTTAAAAACTTTGGCACAGCAAAAGAAACTGCCATTAAAATGATAAGACACCTTTCTAAATGGGAAAAAATATTTTCAGATCATACATCCAACACGAGGTTAATATCCAAAGTCTACCAAGTGCTCATACAACTCAACAATAAGGAAACCTATGACACATTCCCGCATCGCCATTTTGCAGCAGGGATCTTTCTTGCTGGAGACTGTGTGAAACAAGTAGAAGGCTCACCGAGGAGCCAGAGGTAAGCTGGGAGGTTTGCCCATGCCGGGCGCCTTCTAGCCTGCAGTCCCAGCCCAGAGGGGAGCAGCACCCACCGCTGGGGCAGACCGGGCATGCAGGGGAGCGCGTTCCCACATTGCCATTTTGCAGCAGGGACCTTTATTTGGTGGAGACTGTGTGAAACAAGCAGAAGGCTCACCGAGGAGTCAGAGGTAAGCTGGGAGGCTTGCCCATGCCGGGCGCCTTCTAGCCTGCAGTCCCAGCCCAGAGGGGAGCGGCACCCACTGCTGGGGCAGACCGGGCTTGCAGGGGAGCGTGCCTGGCACCGGCATTTGCAGCAGGGACCCTTCTTTGGTGGAGACTGTGAACCCAGCAGAAGTTCCCCAGAGGAGCAAGAGGTGAGCTGGGAAGGTCGCCCAAGATGCCGGCCAGTACCAGCAACACAGTGTCACAAGGAATATGGCAAATTAGAAAACAGGCAGTAGGGAGTAGAAAAACCACATGCAACCCAGCAACTCCTCAGCAAAAAAGCACACCGCAAAAAGAAAACCATCTACCAGATTGCAACGACAGTAACTTGGAAGAACTTCTGAGCCTTCCAGATAGAGAATTTAAAATTGCTGTGATTAAAAAACTGACAGAAGTCATAAAGGAAAACAATGATAAGGGGAAAATAATTAATGACCAGAAGAATGAAATTGAATCCCTAAAGAGGGAAGTAAAAGAAATGCAGGAGATCAAAGGATTAATGGAGATGCTAAAGAACTCTGGGAAAAGCAATGAAAGCAGAATAGATGAAATGGAAGAACGAATAAGTACTCTTGAAGACACAGAAACAAAAAGAACTAAAACAGAAAAGGAAGGAGAAGTACGAAGGAAAAAAACCGAAGAAAGACTTCAGGAACTATCTGACTCCATGAGGAAAGGAAATATAAGAGTTATAGGAATCCCAGAAGGAGAGGAGAGAGATGTAGGAACAGAGAAAATATTCAAGGATATAATTGAAGAGAACTTCCCAAACGTGAAGAAGGAGCTGAAAATTGATATACAAGAAGCAAGAAGAACACCAAACTTCCATGACGAAAGGAAAAATACAGCAAGACACATAATAGTAAAGCTCCCAAGAATCCAGGACGAGGAAAAAAATAATGAAACTGACAAGAGGGAAGAAACAGATAACATTCAAAGGGAAACCAATCAGACTGACATCAGACTTCTCTGAAGAAACACTACGGGCAAGGAGAGAGTGGAGGGACATAGTCAACAGACTCCAAGAAAACAGATGCCAACCAAGAATACTCTATCCCGCAAAGCTCTCCTTCCTCTATGAAAAAAGAATAAGGACCTTCCCAGACAAACAGAAACACTGGAATTTTATTATGACTAAACCCCCACTCCAAAAAATACTACAAGGAGTCCTAAAGCCAGAACCTCAGAGGGACAAATATCAACAAAAGAAGGCCAAAGAAAGTTATTAAAAGAATAAATAAATAAAATCAAAGGAAAGACAAACACAATGGCAAATACAGATGCTAACATATCAATACTAACTCTAAATGTAAATGGACTAAACTCTTCAATAAAAAGACACAGAGTTGCAGGCTGGATTCAGAAACAAAACCCAACCTTTGCTGTCTTCAGGAAAGTAGCAAAGTCTATAGTAAGGTGATAGGAGCCTCCCTGGTGGTACAAGAGGTTAAGATGCAACCTGTGAAGCTATCTGCAGCCACTGCAGCATGAGTTCAATTCCCAGACAGGGAGTTACACACATGGTGCAGCAGACCTCTCCTGACTCACCTGCTGCTCCCCTCAGCATTGTATTTTAGTCAATCTGCCTGTTCTGTTCCCCACTCTCTCTGGTGAATCCTCTCACCCCCCCCCATACCTCCGGCCTGTACCCCTGTTCTTGTATGTATAAATAAATAAATCTTTGAAAAAAAATAAAGGTGACAGAATGAATGACAGTGAACATTCTGCTCTTGGAGTAAAGATACACATTGAACTGGGAAACAACTATATGTAGTAGAAGAAAAAGTTCACAAATTAGACCCAGAAAATATACAAGGAAAACAATCAGTGTGTAAAATTGTTATGTACACTAATAGGTTGATCTGGATTTAAGACTCGGTTTTTCCACTGACTAATTAACTGATCTTGGGTGACTTACTTAATCTTTAGGGGTTAGTTTCCTTATGTAATAAATAGGAGTAACAATACTACCTTTTTCAGAATACTGTTTTGAGGATTGAATGGAGTGTTTCTATGGTGCATTTAGCAAGTTCTCAATAAAAGTTGTTGAGCTATTATTTTATAGGAAGGAAATGGTGTGTAGTGCACCGAAGATACATAAATTGCAGGATTTCATAAAAGTGAAAGCAATGAAAGTGAAGGTATAAGAAAATACCTCAAGTACAGGAAAGTCTCTTTGAAAATAGTATCTAAAAATTGAGTAAATTTGGACAGAGTTTTAAAACAGGAAAACAAAATATAGAGGATACAAGAACAATATTAGATCTACCATGAGTGGTTCTGAAAGTCTTTGGAACTTGATACTATATAGAAAAAATTGAGGGTCTCCCTGATGGCACAGGTGGTTGAGCACAGTGCTGTGAAGCTGTCCCAGCCTCTGCAGCACGGGTTCCATCCCGGATGTTCAGGGAGATACCCACATGGCCGGGCAGAACTCTCCCGTCTCGCCTGCTACTCCCCTTGGCAGTGTATTTCAGTAAGTTTGCCTGTTCTGTTCCCCACTCTGTCCGGTGAATCCTCTCACCCCCCCACACATCTGGTCTGTACCCTGGTTCTTGTATGAATGAATAAATAAATCTTTTTAAAAAATAAAAAAAAATTGACTATGTATATTAGCATCTGCCACCTAGGTCTAATTTGTGAACTTTTTCTTCTACTACATATAGTTGTTTCCCAGTTCAATGTGTATCTTTATTCCAAGAGCAGAATGTTCACTGTCATTCATTCTATCACCTTACTTTATTTTTTCAAAGATTTATTACTTTGACTATATTCTCAAATTGGTCATAAATCATTTTAAAATATTAAAACCCATTGTCATATATCCATACTATTCTGCCACTTTTCAAAAAATTGTATATCTCCAGGTTTCATTGGCATTTCTTTAACTAAATAGTTTTAAAGTGTTTATTGAAAATATATATTGCTCTTTACATAAATTCTGAATGTGTGTGTATGTGTCTATATGTGTTGGTATACATAGAGAGAAACAAAATACTTCAAAATAAAGACAGCTTAAACTTTAAGACAAAACAAATAAAAAAATTGTTGTAAAGTATAATCTGCCTCAGAGTGTCCGTGTAGCAAAATTTATTGCCACCAACCTTAAATATGTTCTTCTGATATTTTCTTCTGACTAGGCCAAGTCAATTAAGAGCCCAACTAGGAGCAAGGAATTGATTATTCAGGTCTGCTTTTTCATTTTCACACATAAACTGCAGTGACACTGTATACAGCTCGTTTTTGGCAGGTGGCTAATGAGAATGTTTTCAGCTGCAGGTGACTGAAACTCCATCCCAACTGAGTTAATCCAGAAGAATTCTTTGGTTCACACCACTGAAAATCCAAGTGTTAAAGCTAACTTAGATGCCCAAGGGCTCAAAGAATGATTATAGACTCAAAGAATGATTACTGACATTATGACATTAGGCGTCCAGTACTCATTCTCTTTCTTCTATCTCAGCGGTGCTTCCCTTTGGTTAGGCTACTCTCTTTGACAGTTTCCAACCTCATATATTCACAGATTCAAGTCCAAAGAATGAAAAAAAGTATCTCTTTCCCAGAAAAAAGTTTGTTTTTTTTTTTTTCCACCACAGAAAACATTTCCCAATGGAATATAAGCTCCTTGAAGGCAGGGACTTGAGTGTTTAATTTTTATTTATTTGTTTTCACTACTTTATCTCAAAATCTATGGTACTTGTCTCACAGAAGTCATTCAGTGTTGACTGCATGAATAACTGTGGTCCAAATGAGCTAAAACAGCTTATGTATGTTCCCTGAATCAATGACTGAAGCCAGAGGGGTGGAAAGGACTGAGTTCATATGACCACTCCTGATCAAACCACCCTAAATCTCAGACTGAGTAGAGGTTGGAATGTTCCTCTGGAGACACTGGCATGTTACCAAAAGAACGGCTTGTGGCTGCTGGCAGGAAGAAAAGGAACAGATGACCATCACATAAAGTTTCCATTTGTTAAGATCATGCAGGGAGCTCAGAATTATTCCTTGGAATTGTTTTCTGAACGACAAAAATGCGAGCACCTCTAAGGTAAAATGAAAGAAAATTAATGGCTAGAAAATTAAGGCTTTATTCCAAAGCAATTACATAGGAGATTTAGACATATAAAATAAAATTATCTCTGTAGGAATTTGGCAGCTTGCCTGATTTTAGAGATTTTATCATGAGGATACTGATTCTCAGCTTAGTTAGAGAAAGGAGACTCACCTGAAGGATTAGAAATGCCATTAGTACAATGTTCTTCCACTTACCAGAATTGAAGTAAGTAGAAGGTGGGAAACACCAGAATATTCTTTGTACTCAGTACAAGGTAGTTATCTTCAAAAACGTAAATCTGAATCATCAAAAAGTTCTGAGGCTGCTCTGTATGATCAAAAGGGATTAAATTATATTCCAATTTTCTTAAAATTGCTTTGACTAATGGATACTTTATTTTTTTAAAGATTTATTTATTTATGCATACAAGAGCTGGGGTACAGGCCAGAGGTTTGGGAGGTGAGAGGATTCACAGAACAGGCAGGCCAACTGAAATACATTGCTGAGGGGAGCAGTGGGGAGACAGGAGAGGTCTGCTTAACCATGTGGGTTGCTCCCTGGTGGGCCGGGGATCGAACTTACCCTGCAGAGGCTTCGGACTACTTCATAGTGGGGTGCTTAACCCCTTGCGCCACCAATAGATACTTTAAAAGTAAAAATTGAAGTTCACCTAATAATTTTTGTCAACATCTCTACTTGCTATACATGGCTTTATTTAATATAGTATTTTACAGATGAATTTTATTACATAATTTATATGCAATTTACATACCTAAATACAACATGCATTTATACAACATAAGAAATAAATTATTATGAAATAGTTGTATTTATATTTTCTCTGTAGCTTCTATTATTCTAATAGATTATAAGAAATTTGAAATATAAGGCCAATCTATAAATAATGCCTTGGTAGCACTTTAATATTGTAAAAGGAACATGTTAGATGTTTATTATCTAACTTTTGAATTGAGCAAATGAGTCCCTGTATTTTTACCGCTAAAAACACAAATGCTTGAGTCAAATTACTCATTTTATTATGTAATTTGCATTCCCAATTTTATTTTTTTTTTTTTTTAAATATTAAATTTTATTTTTATATTCCCCCATACAATTGCAAACGCCCCATTCTGACCCCAATCCTTCCCCTCCCGCCCCCCACCCCCCAAAAAGTGTCTCTGGTTCATAGTTTTTTGTTGATTTTGATTTTCACTTTCTTATATTCATTTTCCTGGTCCCTTATTTAAGTTTTCTAGATTCCTGCTATGAGTGAGACCATCCGGTATTTTTCTTTTTCTTTTTGGCTTATTTCGCTGAGCATGATCCCTTCCAGTGCCATCCATGTTGCTGCAAATTGCATGTGTTTATCTTTTTTGAATGCTGAGTAATATTCCATGGTATATATGTACCACATCTTCTTGATCCAGTCATCTATTTTTGGGCATTTGGGTTGTTTCCAAAGCTTAGCTATTGTAAACAGTGCTGCTATAAACATAGGAGTGCAGGTGCTCTTTGGAATTGATGTTTCTGTGTCCTTTGGGTAAATACCTAGGAGTGGAATTGCTGGATCATATGGAAGCTCTATGTTTAGTAGGTCCAGAAATCTCCACACAGCTCTCCATAGTGGTTGGACCAATTTGCACTCCCACCAACAGTGCACAAGAGTTCCTTTTTCTCCACATCCTCGCCAACATTTGTTGTTGCTAGTTTTTTTAATATGTGCCATTCTCACTGGTGTGAGATGGTATCTCATGGTAGTTTTGATTTGCATTTCCCTGATGACAAGTGATGTTGAACATTTTTTCATATGTCTGTTGGCCATTTGCATTTCCTCTTCAGAGAAGTTTCTTTTTAGCTCTTCTGCCCATTTTTTGACTGGATTATTTTCTTTCTTGTTGCTGAGTCTCATCAGCTCTTTGCAGATTTTTGTGATCAGTCCTTCATCATTAGTGTTGGGTGCAAAAATGTTCTCCCAGTTGGTGGGGTTTCTCTTTGTTTTTGTTATTGTCTCTTTTGCTGTGCAGAAGCTCTTTAATTTGATGTAGTCCCAGCTGTTTATCTTTCTCTTCACTATCACTGCTTTGGGTGATGTGTCTGTAAAGATGTCTTTGATGTGCAAATCCCGTAGTGTTTCGCCTATATTTCCTTCTATGTATTTTATGGTTTCAGGTCTTATGTCTAGTTCTTTAATCCATTTTGAGTTGATTTTTGTGTATGGTGTGAGGTAGTGGTCAAGCTTCATTCTTTGCATGTAGCGACCCAGTTTTCCCAGCACCATTTATTGAACAAACTTTCTTTGCTCCAATGCATAGTCTTTGCTCCTTTGTCAAAGATTAGTTGACCATAAATCTGTGGGTTTATTTCTGGATTTTCTATTCGATTCCATTGGTCTGTATGTCTGTTCTTGTTCCAATACCATGCAGTTTTGATGATTATGGCTTTGTAGTATAGTTTGAAGTCTGGGAGTGTGATGCCTCCATTTCCTTCTTTTTTTTTCAGTAGAGCTTTGGCTATTCGGGGTTTTTGGTGATTCCATATGAATTTCATCATAATTGTTCTATTTCATTGAAGAATGCCATTGAGATTTTGATTGGAATAGCATTGAATCTGTATATTGCTTTTGGTAGGATGGCCATTTTAATAATGTTTATTCTTCCAATCCATGAGCAGGGGATGTCTTTCCATTTCTTGTGTCTTCTTCTATTTCTTTTAACAGTGTTTTATAGTTTTCTTTGTATAGGTCCTTTACCTCTTTTGTTAGATTTATTCCCAAATATTTGATTTTTTTTGTTTCGATAATAAAAGGGGTGTTTTTTTGATTCTTCTTCTTCAGATTTATTGTTTTGTGTATAGGAAGGCTACTGACTTTTGCGTGTTGATTTTGTATCCTGCCACTTTACTGAATGATTGATGAGTTGAATTAGTTTTTCTGTGGAGATTTTGGGGTTCTCTATGTATATTATCATATCATCTGCAAATAGTGATAGTTTGACTTCTTCTTTTCCTATTTGGATGCCTTGGATGTCTTTCTCTTGTCTTATGCTCTGGCTAGGACTTCCAGTATTATATTGAAAAGCAGTGGTGAGAGTGGACATCCTTGTCTTGTTCCAGATCTTAATGGAATTGCTTTCAGCTTTTCACCATTGAGAATGATACTGGCTGTTGGCTTGTCATAGATGGCCTTTATGATGTTGAGGTATGTTCCTTGTATCCCAAGAATTTCAAGGGCTTTTATCATGAATGGGTGTTGCACTTTGTCGAAAGCTTTCTCAGCATCTATTGATATTATCATATGGTTTTTATATTTTCTTTTGTTGATGTGTGGATACCGTTGATTGATTTTCGGATGTTAAACCATCCTTGTGCCCTGGAATGAATCCAACTTGGTCGTGGTGAATTATCTTATGGATACATTGTTGGATTCTGATAGCTAAAATTTTATTGAGGATTTTTGCATCAGTGTTCATTAGGGAGATTGGCCTATAGTTCCTTTTTTTTGTGTTGTCCTTATTCGGTTTTGGTATTAGTGTAATATTGGCTTCATAGAACGTGTTTGGTATTGTCCCTTCCTTCTCAATTTTTTGGAAGAGTTTGTGAAGGATAGGCACTAATTCGTCTCTGAATGTTTGGTAGAATTCATTTGTAAATCCATCAGGTCCTGGGCTTTTGTTTTTGGAGGTTTTTAATTACCATTTCAATTTCGCTGCTTGTAATGGTCTGTTTAGGTGTTCTTTCTTCTTTATCTAGCTTTGGGTGATTGTAGAGTTGTAGGAATTTGTCCATCTCCTCTAGATTGTTGAACTTGTTTCCATATAACTGTTCATAGTAGTTACTGATTATTCTTTTGATTTCTGCTGTGTCCGTTGTGATTTCTCCTCTTTCATTTATGATTCTGTGTATTTGTGCTTTCTCCCTTTTTTCCTTTGTGAGCCTGGCTAGGGGTTTGTCTATTTTATTTATTTTTTCAAAGAACCAGCTCTTGGTTTCATTGATCTTTTGGATTTTTTTTAGTTTCAATTTCATTTATTTCTGCTTTGGTTTTTATTATTTCTTTTCTTCTACTGGTTCTGGGGTTTTTTGTTGTTCTTTTTCTAGATCTTTGAGCTTCGAGATTAGGTTGTTTCTTTGAGTTCTTTCTTGTTTTTTGATGTGAGCTTCTATTGCTATATATTTTCCTCTTATTACTGCTTTTGCTGCATCCCATACATTTAGGATATTGGTGTCCTCCTTGTCATTCAATTCAAAGAATTTTTTAATTTCTTCTTTGATCTCCTCGTTAGTCCAGTGGTCTTCCAGTAGTGTGGCTTTTAATCTCCATGAGGTAGGATAGTTCCTTGCCTTCTTTTTATGATTTATTTCTAGTTTGATGCCTTCGTGGTCAGAAAAGATGGTTGGTATGATTTCAATCTTGGTGTATCTGTTGATGTTTGTCTTGTGCCCCAGTATGTGATCGATCCTGGAGAATGATCCGTGTGCGCTTGAGAAAAATGTGTACTCCGTTTTTTTTGGGTTTAGTGTTCTATAGATGTCTGTTAAGCCCAAATGCTCTAGGTCCTTATTTAGAGCTTTAGTTTCTTTACTTATTTTTGTCTTGTTGATCTATCCATTGTTGATAGTGGTGTGTTGAAGTCTCCCACTACATATGTGTTTTCTCTGATGTCTGTTTTCAGAGAGGACAACAGTTGTCTGATATATTTTGGTGCTCTTTCGTTGGTGGTATATGTTAATGAGTGTTATTTCTTCTTGAAGTATTGTCCCCTTAATCATAATGTAGTGACCATTGGGGTCTCTTTTTATTTTTTTGAGTTTGAAGTCTGTTTTATCTGATATAAGTATAGCTGTTCCTGCTTTCTTTTTTGGCCCATTTGCTTGTAGGATTGTTTTCCATCCTTTGACTTTGAGCCTATTTTTATCTTTTGTAGCTAAATGTGTTTCCTGGAGACAGCAAAAGGTTGGGTTTTGTTTCTTAATCCAGGCTGCAACTCTGTGTCTTTTTATTGAAGAGTTTAGTCCATTTACATTTAGAGTTAATATTGATATGTTAGCATCTGTATTTGCCATTATGTTTGTCTTTCCTTTGATTTTATTTATTTATTCTTTTAATAACTTTTTTTTTTTTTTTGGTCTTCTTTCGTTGTTATTCGTCCCTCTGAGGTTCTGGCTTTAGGATTCCTTGTAGTATTTTTTGGAGTGGGGTTTAGTCGCAATGAAATTCCGGAGTTTCTCTTTGTCTGGGAAGGTCCATATTCTTTCTTCATGGAGGAAAGAGAGCTTTGCGGGATAGAGTATTCTTGGTTGGCATCTGTTTTCTTGGAGTCTGTTGACTATGTCCCTCCACTCTCTCCTTGCCCGTAGTGTTTCTTCAGAGAAGTCTGATGTCAGCCTGATTGGTTTTCCTTTGAATGTTATCTGTTTCTTCCCTCTTGTCAGCTTCATTATTTTTTCCTTGTCCTGGATTCTTGGGAGCTTTACTATTATGTGTCTTGCTGTGTTTTTCCTTTCGTCGTGGAAGTTTGGGGTTCTTCTTGCTTCTTGTATATCAATTTTCAGCTCCTTCTTCTCATTTGGGAAGTTCTCTTCAATTATATCCATGAATATTTTCTCTGTTCCTACTTCTCTCTCCTCTCCTTCTGGTATTCCTATAACTCTTATATTTCCTTTCCTCATGGAGTCAGATAGTTCCCGAAGTCTTTCTTCATTCTTTTTCCTTCGTACTTCTCTTTCCTTTTCTGTTTTGGTTCTTTTTATTTCTGTGTCTTCAAGATTACTTATTCGTTCTTCCATTTCATCTATTCTGCTTTCATTGCTTTTCCCAGAGTTCTTTAGTTCCTCCATTAATTCTTTGATCTCCTGCATTTCTCTTACTTCCCTCTTTAGGGACTCAATTTCCTTCTTCTGATCTATCACTTTTTTAATCATGGCAATTTTAAATTCTCTTTCTGGAAGGCTCAGAAGTTCTTCCAAGTTGCTGTCGTTGCAATCTGGGGAGTGGTTTTCTTTTTGTGGTGTGCTTCTTTCCTGAGGAGTTTTTAGGTTGCGTGTGGTTCTTCTACTCCCTACTGTCTGTTTTCTAATTTGTCGTATGCGTTGGGACACTGTGTTGCTCGGACTGACTGACATCTTGGGTGAACTTCTCCGCTCCCCTCTGGCTCTTCCAGGAGCCATCTCTGTCTTCTGGGGAGCTTTCTGCTGGTTTTAGGCAGTTTTTACTGAAGAAATGTCCCTGTTCTCAAATGGCGAAGCGGGATGCAGTCCCTGCGCCTCCGGTTTCAGGCACACTCTTCTGCGCACCCGGTCTGCCCCGGACGTGGGTGCCTGCTCCCTCTGTGGGCTCAGACTGCTGGTCGGAAGGGGCCTGGCGTGGAATAACTTCCCGGCTGGCCACTGGGTCCTCCAGAAACCTTCTGCCCTTTTCAAGCAGTCTTAAGAAATGTCCTGTTTTTATAGGGTGTTAGTGACTTTTTTTTTTCCTGGTCGCTAGGTGGCGCCAGAGATCTCTCCTATTGTCCTTGGGGGGCTGTTTTTCGCCTACCCCCACCCCGTGGGACAGCGAACAGAGCGGGAATGGTAGGGTACACCTCAACAGCTTTGGGGTGCTGTGTCTGCCTTGTGCCCCACCGTCGTGGAGAAACCACGCCCCGAATTTTCGTGCCCCGGGTCTCAGTTCAAAGCCCTCAGTTCCAGGACGCGGGCTGTAGCCCAGTTCAGTGGCGCGGGAATGGCGCCTTTTGCACAGCTCCCGTGCCTGGGCGCCTGGTTCCTGCTCACTCAGGGAGGGACCTTCACCTCAGTGAGGACCTCCGTGCGTCTCCCCGCAAGCCTAGGTCGTCTCCCCGCAAGCCTAGGTCGCAGGCGCGGGGACCTGGGCAGCTGCGATCCAGGTGTGCACTTACTTTTCAAGTGCACGCCGAATGCGCCGCTTTCCCGCGCAGGCTTACCGGCAGCCCGGGCTGTGTGCACGTCTCCCGGGGTCTTTGTTCTTCTCTAATGGCGCCCGGAGCCGTTCGCTCACCGCCGCGGCGGATCCTGCAGGGTTCGCCTCAGCTCCAGTTCACGGGGTGTGGCGGCTGCAATAGTTCCTTTCCACTCACAGTCCCGCTTGCTGCGTTGTTTGTTCTTGTGGGCCGTTTTGGTTTGTTGTTTCCTCCTCTCTGCCGGTCGGAGAGTGCCGCCTCTGTGGGCGGGGGAGGGGAGCAGGGTTCTGCGCTTCCCTCCCTTCTAGTCCTCTTTTATGGCCAGTTTCTTCTTCGGGCAGTTCGCTGGAGTCACCCGTTTATCTTCCGTGTCCCAGTTCTCACTGGGACCTGCCGCTTTTCCTCCCTATTCACTTTTTTTAGTGGGAAATCTTACTCGCAGCGTCTCCTCGCCGCCATGTTGCTCCGCCCCCTTTTCGCATTCCCAATTTTAATTTATCAAATACATTTATATCTAGCAATCTTGTATTCCAACATTGTATTCCACACACCACCCCCCATAGACTTACTGACCAACATATCGGTGATGTGGAAAATCATTTAATCTTACGTAGGTGTACAAATAACTTCCTCTCAGATTTTTTTAAATACTGGAAGAGTTCATTACTCTTTTGATCATTGAGAACCTGATGTCAGTACTTGATGGTAGAGTAAGGGCTTATCTTATAGAAGGGAGGCAAATTCTCTGATTCAACATATGGCTTGTCTGGTGCTTTTCAGTCAGGTCTGCTGTTAAGTGCTGGTGCATGCTTAGGAAGTTAAAGAGCATGTGTTTGTTTAACAAATATTTATTGAGTCCTTACTGTGTATCAAGCTTTGCTCTGGATGCTAAAGAACCCAAAATGAATAATCCTTGACCTTTTGAAGCCTACAATCAAGTAGCAGAGACAGAATCTATCAGTGAAAACACACATTGGGTGGCAAAAAGTGGTAATAAGACAGACATTGTAATGGTAAACAAATTGTATGGGGGAGGGCAATGGAAATTATGGCATTCTGTTAAAGACTTGAAAAATGTGAGCAAATGAGATATGAGAAAGAGGAGACCCTGAGGCAGAAATATTTTGTGCACATTGGAAAAAGAGGCCAGCCTGTCTGTCCACTCGAATGCTCAGGTTTCAAGCTGAAGTTTAAGGAGTCTATTCTTAAAATCACATTTTCTGATTTTTCTGTTTTTCCCACCAGTTTCCTCTGATTTTTGCAGTGGCCCTGGGAGCCATGTAAAGCTCAAGGCAGTAAAAATCTCATAGCCTTTGGTTTGTTAGGTCACAATTTAGAGAATTGTTTTGAAAACCTCAACACTAGATGCTTAATCAGTTCTGTCTAAGAAAGGATTTATGGAATATCATTGTCATTGATGCTTATGAATTATAACTACAAAGCAGCATTAATTTTAATTAGTAGCAGCAACAATAAAATTATTTACTTTAATCAGAGCTGATGGGATAATCTTGAAACAAAGAACTGGTTTAAAAGATACTGTTAAAGTTATGTCCATAAGAATGTTAATTCCAGAATTGTAAAATAGCAAGGAAAAACAATTTTTAGGTAAAGAAAATAACCAAAGAAAAAGCATGATCTCCAAAAGGGCATGTAAAGTGACGACAGGTAGATGATGATGCCGATAAATGGATGGATGGATGGAGATAGATTTTGTATAGAGATATATTTATTTATATAATATATATTTCCACCTGCTTATGAAATAAGGAAAATGATCTTCTTAGCATATTAATACAGTTTGATTATCTGTTAGTTTCTCTTAATTTTAGGGATTTAGGAATTAGAAAGGGATAAAAATATAGGCAGCACACATAGACTTTCACATAACAAACAACATGTTAAGCTAGAGAATATCAATTACGAATCTTAGCAGAAACAAAAGCAAGGAAGATTCATCTAGCTAACAGCATGGAAGATCCAGAATAGAAGAATCTGATTAAAGAAAAAGTTTAGACTCAATAAATTATGGTATGTAGTGGGGTGGAATCATAAAGCAGCAAGAAGTTCTTGGAGACAGGAAAATCTGAAGGCTCACAGCGTAACAAAACAAGTCCTAGAGTATGAAATTCTGGTAATGTAACAGGGGGCTGAAAACAAAGACTGTTATAGGTGGCATCCCCAAGACGGGGGTGCTAGTGAGGATTGATAGCTCCAGAGGAAATATGAACAAAGTATTGCAGTGGGGGAGATTCTGATAAGAACCATAAGGAAGTGCAGAAGCAGCCCCCAGGATTCAGCTTTCAAGATTTCAGTTATTTCTGGGTCAGCGATTTCTGCCCCCCACCATGCCAATCTTCCAGAAGGCTCTTGCAGGCCCCTGAAGGATGTGAAGAGGTTTCCAGCAGCCAATCTCAGAAAAGTTTGGAGGCTTTGCAAGTAGCTGAGTGACTTAAACTATTCCTGGTTTTGCTGTTGTTCCAGCCTGGCAGGGAAGGTGACGACCTGGAGCCCAGACCCTTGTGAGATACATGAGTGTGGACTGTTTGTTGGGTCATTAGACGGCTAAAGATGCTGTTTTGAGTGTCACTTGTCTGGAGCTTTGCTGGGGTATCTTGGCAGCTCCGGGGAGCATCTCCTGTTGTGTCTTGCTGCCATGTGCTCCAGGCCTTCAGTGGTAGGAAGATACAATCTTGGGAGCCACTGTGTTTGGGGATATAAAACACTGGACATGCCTTCGGGTGAGGTAAATGGCCTTTTGTGGCCTCAATAACTCTTTATTTCCCTGGTTTGCTAAATAAATCCCATTATTGTTGTTCTCTGAAACTGAGTACTAATGCAACTGTGCATGAGGGTGAAGAGCTCAGTGACCTGTAAAGTATTTGCGCAGTGTCCTTGGCCAGTTTTAGTGCCTCTTGCTACCCTGTATCAGTAATAGGGCTCAAATATAATTGGTCTGGAAGGAAAGTGTAAATGAAAGAATGTTTTAAGGGAGGGCTGCCTCAGAACTAGAAAATTTCACAGGTAATTTTAGCCAATAGCACCATTTTACTAAGTCCATCTGGTCAAATTCCATAGTACATTTATACAAACATTCTAAAAATCTTTGGAAGTTTCTGCTCATGAAAAGCTCACATATTGTACCATCTTAATGTTTATGTCTTTATTGTGAAATAACTCCTACCTCTAAGAAAGAACCATTTATTACAAATGTTATTCATTCAGGAAATAGTTGAGACCCTTGCAGACATGCCCTTTGGGCTTGGAAAGAAAAGAATCCAACAGACAGAGAAACATAATGAACAGACTATATGATTTTATCATAAGAAAAAACCCAAAGGGAATTTAAATATTTAAACAAATATGCAGGCATTCCCCTACTTACAAAAGCCAAGTATATTTGGCAGAAGGGAATTCCATATTGTTTCAGCTTTGTTATAGTTGATTAATTCTCTTTTCATTAGAATCTCTAATGAGCAAATTTATATTTCTCTTTTTTTCTTCATTGATATTATCCATGCCCAAGTAGGAAACATCTCATTAAAAAAAAAAAAAAAAAAACTTTCAGGGCCTCCCCGGTGGCTCAGCGGGTGAGCGCTGGGTTACGAAGCTGCCCGCAGCCTCTGCAGAGCCGGTTCGATCCCCGGCTGCTCCCCGGCCACCAGAGGAGGGTCCCACATGGCGCACAGACCTCTCCTGCTGCCCACTGCTCCCCTCAGCAGTGTACCTCGGTCCTTCTGCCTGCTCTGCTCCCCGCTCTGGCTCTGGTGAATTCTCTCACCCTCCCGCGCTTCTGACTGTACCCAGTGCTTGTATAAACAAAACAAACAAACAAATAAATAAATAAATAAAACATGCCTCTATTAAAAAAAAAAAAAACTTTCAGTTTTAATTACTTATAAATTTTAATTTATCTTTTTTCATTTCTTGAATTCAGATAAAAACTTCATGAAGTGAAACACCAAATTTCAAAATTAAAATATCTCTACCAATATGTGTATTATTATTATTTGAAAAATCACATTTTTTCCCATTTTCAATTCATTATTTTATTACCATTTTATGCCAAAGGTTATCACTTCTCTTTTTTTGTATTTTCTTTTGTATCTTATTGAAGAAAAATCACATTTTTAATAAAGGTTGGAATAGATAATGATTAACATAATGTTAGTTTATGTATGAATCCAGAAAGAAAGCAAAGAAACAGGGGAGAGGAGAATTCAAATATTACCTTGTTAGTGTAAGTAATATAGGGAAAAATTTCTGTCCCCCTGAAAAGTGATGTCCTATAAGAGGGCCTGATAAGAGGGCCTCTTAGAGAAACCTGATAAGAGGGCCTCCCCTGGTGGCTCAGAAGGTTGAGCGCAGCCCTGTGAAGCTGTCTACAGCCTTTGCAGCACTGGTTCGATCCTGGCCGCCGGGCGAGGGTCCCACATGGTGTCTCAGACCTCTCCTGTCTTGACCATTGCTCCCCTCAGCAGTGTATTTCGTCAATCTGCCTGTTCTGTTCCTTGCTGTGTCTCTAGTGAATCCTGTCAACCTGCCATACATCTGGCCTGTAGCCCGGTTCTTGTATAAATAAATAAATCCTTAAAAAAAAATAAAAGAAACCTGATAATAATACAAAAAAATTCTTGTCTATAGACATGTATGCATTGGAGGCTTATCTACCAAAACCCCCCTTTGTCTGAATAATGTGGATGAGAGCTCCATTTTTAGTTCCTCTGTGTGGGGTCTTTAATACCTCATATCATTATTTCACTTGCAATAAATGAGAACATCATGCTCATTCATTCATATATGCAAAAGTAGCAAAATATCTGAGATTTGAGATTATACTAGAGGTCTTCTGAAAGCTGAAAGTTAATTTTTTAATCCTATTTACCTATTAACATTAATGTCTGGGAAACAGTTACCTTTCAAGAGGAAGTCGTGAGACCCTTACCAAAAATAAATAAATACAATAGTTGCATGTGAGCTGCTACTCTCTCAAAATGCATTAAAGACTATTTTGGATTGGACTGAAGTACTCTACCTAGGTTTTCTTTAGTATGAATCTCACTTGGTGTGAAAAATATTTCAGTATCAGGGGAAATTCAGTGGTTTGTGGAAAATATTACTGAGCCCAGAGGTTTTTTTGTTTTTGAGATCAGGGATATTATTAACTCATTGTTAAGGAATGAATTAAAAATGTACCCATTATTATAAATTTGAGTGGCAGTGTCAAATTATGTAAAAATATGGGAGAAACACATGTATTGCATATGCCAAACTATATAATTCTTAGAATTCAAAATTAATTATGAATCAGACCTGTCTTCTTGCTACTAATAATTTAACTTAACTGTTAAAATTATTGCCATCCAAGTTTTGTCATCACTGTATAAATTGTCATGTAGATTCACACTTAAAAATTGTTACACATCAGCTCATGGATTTCTTATAAATAGTATAGCATATAACAGCAATGTGCTCAGTAGCTAGCTTTTTGTATGCTGAGACTTAAGTGAACAAAGCAGAAGTTCCAAGTTGCAAATGTGAGTGTGGAGAGGAAATTTTAACCCTACCCCTCTGGGTTCTTCTTGGGTTGATAGAATAGTCAAATTAACATCAGGCAGATTAGTAGAAGAAAAATGGATTTTGATATCATATATATGGGAAACCCACATAGAAATGAGGGGTCTGAATATGGAAAGGTAAAATGAGGTCTGTACCTCAAGCTAAAGAATGGGACCGGTTGCTTCAAGGAAAAGAACTCACATGATGAGAAGAATGTGATTCATATGACAAATGCACATGTTTTTTAAATGGATGTTTGCCCTGTCATATAGTTTATTCAGATAGAATGTTATTTCTGATAAAAGCCCTCATTCTGGATAAGACTGCCAATTTACATTCCTCTAGGTAGTTAAAGGGTTGGTAAACCCTTCCTCTGGAGCCTGAAGGGTCTCAGGTGATTTTAGTTCAAAATAACCTGCATGCCAAAGTGGCACGTCTTGGAGTGGTCTTTCAATTTGAATTTTGAAATTTCACATTTTCAAAGTTAAGTTGGTAGATTGCACCATCTCACTGAATCAATCTCTGTGTCTAAAGCATAAGTCATACCATTGCAACAGTTCTATCTCATTTTTGGAGATGTTGATGCAGGCAGGCTTTCAGCAATAGGTTTATGATACAAACAGTCAGGTATTTAATAAGAGGCATTTCTATGGAAACAAAAGAAAAACAATGGTTAATAGTTGGATGGATTATAAGTAACCCCAGTTTCTGAATCCTGAGGGCAGCCAGTTAAGATTTCTAGATATCATATTCAAAGTGCCTTCAGATGGAATGAGGGCAGAAAAGCAAACTGACAGATTTTCCTGAGTTATAGTTTGAATTTCTCTGATGATCTGACTGACCCATACAGCAAAAGCACACAGAGTATATATACATAAACCATTGTGGTGACTCTCTGGAAGTTTATATAGTTTATTTCTCCAATTCTAGATTGCATGACTTCAGGAAAAAGGGCAGTTTTAATTCTCAATGATTCCAAGGTCAGATAGATGGGAGAAAAACTGGAAACATTAGTTTGGAGATTCATAGCCAAATATTGGCAGAAACTAAATGAATTTAGGATCCAGTACACTTTATAGGCAGAAAACAAAGGCCTCAATGATAATTAAAGGCAATAGCATCCTAATAGACAAAGGTGTATTACCAAAACATTCTTTCTACCATCACCTCCTTTTTTACTCAGTGTAATCCAGTTGATCTAATTTGTTTGCAAATTAAATCTAGTTTCAATAAGCTTGACCTGCTATTTTTGCATAAGTGTAGTTAACCACAGACCCTTCTAAATATGCTTTGCTGGAATCTCATAAGGAATCTGAAATTTAACTTTTAATAGTCTCTCGAGGCTAAGAAATCACACCAAAGTTTGCTATCAGACTTCAGGCAGTAGCAACCTGACAGATTTTCCTGGGTTACAGTTTGGACATCTCAGATTATCATTCTGAGTGATATATATACCCAAACCTATAAGTTTTGGTTAATTCCTTTCCTGCTAAGGTCCCTAAAATATCCTGGACTTTCTGGGCTTCCCAGGAAATAACTTTTCTTACCAGTTTAGACTATCTAGAATGCTGTAAGAAAAGTATTGGATTGATTTGTACAACTGTATTAATAAAATTGACAGGAAAATCTGGTTATTGTTGTGACATAACATTTTAAGATAATAGCTAGAATTATAAGTAAAAATGTTTGCCAAGACATTTTAAATATCTAGAAATATCATATAATTTTCAAACACACATTAATAATATTCCACATATATACAAATTAAGAAGTTACCTTTATTTCTTATTTGATAATGCTTCCTAAGCAATTCAAAAATCCAAGTAAGCCTAACTTAACACTTCTTTTTATAAGGAAAAAGAAACAAATCTTATGAGCTATTCTAGGTACTCTGGAAAAAAACAACTTATAACTAAATCAAGACACTTCATTTAGAATGTGATTTTGTGATTATTGTAAGAAATGTCAAAAGTTTGAAAACACTTGACCAAACAGGATTACAGATTGGTATATCACAAATAGAATCACAGATGGGCCACTCTGAGGATACCCTGCAGAATGAAAGATTTATACTCTTAACAGTTGTCAGACTCATGAAAAAGAGCAGGATAGTAGTTAATTATCCACTTAACCAAAATGAAAAATAAAGACTTCAAGAATATATACAATTTTTCTTGGTTCTGAGCATAACTTAGTTCATAATATTGAGAAAAACTTGGATTACTTAATTAAAAACCTGAAATTAAGATAATATAAAGCATAGCATCTTTGCACTCTAGACAGGTTACTTAAATAATTGCAATTTGTTATCAAAAGCTGACCAAAGTTCAAGAAAAGTTTGTCCTCTAAGCAGGTGAACAAAAATAAGTTTGTTCTAAGTATACTATTGATATTTAAGTTTAATTTTTAAAATGCTTATATTAAATTCTTTTAATTTTATCCAGTTAGATAATCCATACAATTTTACTTGCACTCCTTTCCTATAAACATCCTAGAACCTTCTTTTTTAAATTCAAATTTTGTAAATAAACAACTTTGCATTAAGACAAAATTGCAATTCTTAAGCCTTCTAAGAAAACTTTACTGAAAACACATTTTATCTTCTTTGTACGTAGACATTTTCCTTTATTATTTCTCTCAGTTTTATTTACATATATTAATCAGAATTCTTAACTTTTCAAAACTTTAGTTTTTTTCCAATATAGAGAATATTGGGTATTTATTAGTAAAACAAAATGCACAATGATACAGCAAGGTAAGCACCTGCATCATATTTTACAGGAACTAAGCTACAGGTCAAAGAGTCACTCAGTGACTCTGCAAAATCTTTATTTGGCAAGAGGATGGGATTAGAAAACCATATGGCTATCCCCAGAGAGTTGTCACATAGAGAACAATTATATGGCATGCCTTTTCTATGCAAAATAGTAGACCTAAATCTCCACCTTCGAGTAAGTGAAGCCGTCCTATCTGACCACCTCCCCACAAAAGTAATTTCTATGGAAAACTAATAAAATTAAGGCCTTACACACACATTAAATGTATATTAATTTTGAAAAACCTCAAAGGAGACAGAAATTAAATTACCTTGAATTTGAGAGATTTTCATAATTTAAAAAGTAGGCCACTTTATTTGTACTACTGAAATGCAAATCTCTCGTGGCTCTTCCAAGATAAGGAATCTCTAAAGCTTCTAATCTGTTGGTCTGTTTATTTCTGAATCATGTCATCATTGAAAGTGTGGCTCATTTTGACCATTCCTGTACGACAGTGAATCCATCACTTATTAGAAATGCACACCCCAATTCAAATCCAATTAAAATAATTTTTTAAGATTTATTTATTTATGCATGCAAGAGCTGGGGTACAGGCCAGCGATGCGGGGGTGAGAGGATTCACTAGAGACAGTGGGGAACAGAACAGGCAGATTGACCAAAGTACATTGCTGAAGGGAGCAGCAGGCGAGACAGGAGAGGTCTGCTGCACCATGTGGGTTGCTCCCTGGCTGGCCGGGGATCGAACTCGTGCTGAAGAGGCTGGGATATTGTGGTGCTTAACCCCTTGCACCACCAGGGAGGCCCTAAAATGATTTTTAACTATCACCCAAAACTTAAATAGTACTGAGTCTTGTGGAGCAACCCCATAACAGAAAAGCTTTTGGAATGTCTATACAAACCAGTGTAATGATCCCTGTGCAAATATATGGAGGGGAGAAAAAAAACACTGTAACTATGTATGAGGACAGATGTTAACTAGATTCACTGTGGTAGTTATCTAGCAATAGATAGAAATTATAAATCATTATCTTGTACACATGAAAACTAATATGTTTTATGACGAGTATACCTCAATTTAAAAAAATTGGGGAATAAATGAGGAATCATAGGCATTCAAGTAAAACGGACAAGATATGGAATGCAAGAGTAAGGCAAGAGAAAGGCAAATGTTACACTTGAATGATAAAAAAAAAAATACAACCCCTGAGAAACACTACATTTTTCCTCTATTACATTAATAAATACACAGAAGAGCAATTTAAAAAAATGGATGTACTTCATACTCCTGATTCTTATACCCATGAACACATGCCAGAATGGCTTGTGGAGGTTTTTAAATATATTTAAGTCCAGGCCTCTCTCTTAGAAAGGGCTGCAAGAGAGTCAAAGACACTGGTGTTTTTAAAAATTTTTTCAGGTAGCTCTGATGTTTCCACTTCCTGATTTAGTGATGGATTTTAGGTCAACTAATGTACTTTGGGCTTTTTTGAGCCATTGTTTGTGGATTTGAGGGTTTTTTTTTTTTTTGTGTATTTTTAAGGTGTTGTGAAGCAGTTGGCTTCTGACATTTTGGGAGTCTATCTTGGGTCTTTTTTCCCCAATGAAGTGTTTCTTTCTTTCTCTATTTCTTAAATTCTTGGCTTCTTCCCTGGGTGTTTACCTGGGGTCTTAGATTTGGCAGCCTTCAGGGTCTCCAAACCTGGGAAGGCCTTTTTCTTCTTCCCATGAGAAGAGGTTGGGACCAAAACTCTTTTTTTGAAACTTTTCCTTGGTGTGTTTTGCATCTGCATATCTTCTTCAGCAGGCATTTTTCCTATTGATACCAATACTAGATTTTCATATTCAGATTCATCTTGCACTTTAAATATTCCACCCTCTCTTCTCATGCTTTAGGGTCTCTGCCTTAAGGCCCTGTCACAGCCCTTTATTGGAGCACCCACTGGCTTTAGAGTTTACCTCATCTTTACTTAGGGCTGATGGAGACTCAATAGCTTCTTTAATAAACTTTTTCTTCTCATTTGTTATACCAGATGCTTTTGTTTTTCTTTCTTCTTTGTTCCTTTTCTCTTTTGATGAGGAATGCATAGACCTTTGACTGCTGACAAACAAAAAAGGGGTGGGAAGAAAAATCAATTTCTCAGTTTTCATGTATAAGAGTTACACACTCTCCCACTTGTCCAGCAGTTCTCCTGAAAGCACTTTCAGAACAGCAATGGTGATTTTGAAGATGTGCTCAACCTGCAATCTAGGGTGACCCATGCATATAGCAATGCAACCACCATCTTTAGAGATATCCAGCACAGTTCCACCCACAGATTCTTTGGTTTATCTGGATAAATTCTTGGCCAACAGGATTGCGGGTACTGGAAATTTCTTTCCATGATAGAAATGTTTCTTAGGTATGTGGGTAGAAGTGCATGATTATTTCATTGGTGAGGAAGAAGTCAAAGATACCCACGAGGTTGTACTAGGCTTCATAACCTTTATTTTCTGTTTTTAAAGTTCAAAAAGGGGGTGATCTGAGAAACAGTTTTAATTCCATGCTTGTTCAAAAGCTTCCTAAAAACCCTTCTCTCCTTTCAGGAGTTGAATTGGTTTCATCTTTGGTAAATAACCAGATATCTGTTAAATATGAAAGAGTGCCATGAGGCAAGGATAATCTGATTCTCAGTCCTTCAATTGCAATTTTCTGTCATACAATCATTAAAAATAAATTTTCATTTTCATTCAAAACCAATTTGTAGTGTTATTCCTAGACTTGGAATTTGCAACCAGAGCTTCCAATGATTTTTTTTTTTTGATGTAACACCAGTTTCCAGCATTGTGTTTTAGTGGTATAGGATCCCCACCTTCAGATGTTGTTACCATAGTGCACCCAAAACAAAAGTCCCCCCATAAGCCCACCACCATAGTCCAATATGCTCCCTCCTCACTTTGTTCTCAGCCCTTCCCCTTTTTCCCTCTCTGGTAGCCTCAGTTCTGGTGATTTCTAGGGTCAAGACGGAGAAATTATTCTAGACTGAAAGACACTAAATAGATAGACAATTATGTGTAGTGTGAGTTCCTGCACTAAATTTTGTACTAAAACAGGAAAAGGAATATTTCTGGATGAATGGAAAATATTTGAATGAGTTCTCTGCATTGGACAGTGGTGTTGTGTCAATACTGGTTTCTTGAATTGAATGCTTATATTGTGCTATGTTGGAAAGTGTCCAGCTGATTTAAAGAAAGTCACACTGGAGCTTTTAGGTATGATGATGCAGCATCATAGTAAAAATTTTCTCTCAAATTTCTTACAAGTTCTAGTAAATTAAAATTATTCAAACAAAATAAAATTATTTAGCTTGAGGGGCCTCCCCAGTGGTGCAAGGGGTTAAGCACAGCACTATGAATCTACCCACAGCCACTGCAGCATGAGTTCAATCCCCAGCCAGGGAGCTACCCACATGGCGCAGCAGTCCTCTCCTGTCTCGCCTGCTGCTCCCCTCTACAGTGTATTTCAGTCAATCTGCCTGTTCTGTTCCCCACTCTGTCTCTGGTGAGTCCTCTCACCCCCTACACCTCTGGCCTGTGCCCAGTTCTTTTATGCATGAATGGATAAATCTTTAAAAAAAAAAATTATTTAGCTTGAAGTTACTTCTAATATACATGGTAAGAGAATAATAGGGGTAAGAGCATGGCATGAAAGACAAAAAAAATTGCATATCTATAATTTAAATATTTTCAAAGGAAAAAACAAAATTTTATTAATTTTATTAATATAATTATAGATATAATTATATATTATGCCATTCATTACAGTAGAAAATAGTCTGACTACTCATTCTGAAAACAGCTCAAATAAATATAAAGCAAAAATGCCAGCATTGGATTAACTTTAGTGTTTTTTTAAGAATTTTTCTCAACAAATTAAAATTTCCCATAGATATGAAATACTCAATCTGGACCACCTAAATACTGCTCACAAAGACTGAACTGTCAGCATAAATATCCCTAAAATAAATGATAAACACATGAATCTACCAAGGGATATTTTCATAATGTTGTAACTTTAAACTTCCTCATGTGTTGAGAAAATATCTTTTTAAAATAACTCTGGGACTGTTTAACATTAAAAATGAATGTGTTTATGTGCAGCATTTATGGAATGCTGGCCACCAAAGATACATTTACAGCAATTGTAAATTTGCTTCTGAATTGATCCCCCATGACCCTAATGTATTTTTGTCCCTTGCTAATTGAATTTTTTTCCTCTTGTAAATAATGCTACCCTCTTACAAGATTCTTTATGCGAATACTGCATATTTTCTACCAAATTCACAGTTAACTTTAAATCAGTTTTGAAAGCAAAGAGAAACCATACATAACTCTTTCTTTGAACCTATGTATTCCTTTATTTGTAGGTTTATGTTTAGTTTTGTCAGACTTTCTCTATACCTCAGTTCCAATTGACTGAATATCATGGACTAAGTAGTTAAGCTAGAAATGGCAATTGTTATAATTCAAGGTTTATGAAACTACTAATGCCATATTTCCAGGAAAAACTAGATATGTACAGCTATAAAAACAAAACAAAACTGTGAGACTAACTGTTTTGGCATCTTAATTGCCCAGGACAGCACGATTTGTGTGCATACAAAAACGTTTTTAAAAATGGAATATGTAGTCTTTTGTTTCTGGCTTCATTCATTCAACATAATTCCTCTGAGATTCATCATTGTTGCATGAATCAGTACTTTGATTTTATTAAGGAGCAGTATTCCATTTTATTAATGTACCATAATTTGTGTATCCATTAAAAAAAAACTGATGCCATATTATTTCCAAGAAAAACTAGGCATGTCACAAAAGAATATCATTCTCACTATTTAATCTGTCATCTCATGGAATTTCTACTGAAACATATTCCGAGGGCTATATCATTTAAGTCTTCATTATGAATAATGAGACATAGAGTGAGGTATTAATAGAAATGAAATATTCTTACATGAATACCTAAATTAAACAAACCCTCATTAAGCATAATTTAAGTAATTCAAATGGATTTTAATCCTAAATTGTATTCCTTGCAATCTATGTGTTTACTCATGTAATTAATTCAGGGTTATCCTTTTGAACATCAGTGTGATAAAAGTGTAAATATATTCTGAAAGACTTAGCTCCTGTCAGAGTAGATTCCAAGTTTTGGTAGTTTATCTCTTTCTCCCAACCTCTTTGACAATTCATATGGGAGGAGGGGGAAACTCAGCCACTATGTCTCTTTACCCAACTATACCCAATTTATTGGTTTACAGGTAGGTTTCTATTCCATTTGGGTCTATGGGGCTACAAAAAGCATTTGGTTTAGACTTCTAAGAAAAAAGCTTTCTCAGTCTTTCTGGATATAGTTGATGATGAGTCAGAAGTTAAATACCAAGACAGCGGTCACAGTTCAGCAAAAAGAACAGCAGATTCAGTATGAAACAGCCATAATATAGCATCTATTACAAACTAGAAATCAGAACAGAGAGAATAACAGAGAGAGCCTGACACCATTGAGTAGCTCAATCAAAGCATCCTTTTTTTCCCTTTCTCTTTATGTTTATCTGTCTCTCTTCTGATGTATTGCTTGAGTTCCATTAATAACTAAATGCATCCTATCAAGGTAATAGTTTTTCTATTATGTCAGTGTCAGGACCAAGGAGAAAAGTTCCCCATCTCTCTGGGTTCTTCTGAGACTGCATGGAAAAAAAGTAATATTAGACATATTAGTAGGAGAAAAAGACCAAATCTAATAACATACATATGGAGAAGTTATAAGGCTGTAAATTCTAAAGCAAAAGGGAAAAATCAGAAGTTTATACCCTGTGCTAAGTGGCCTAGAACATCAAGGAGAGAGGCGCAGCTTTCACATGAAAAGGAGGGAATGAATTCATATGACAAAACCTTGCCTGTGGATGTTTGCCCTGCCTGCAGATACATTCTCTGATAAATAGAGGAAGATATTCCTCAATCTGGATAATCTTCATTCTTTAAGTAATAGTAATAGTTTCTACTGAGGTCAACAGGACTTCAGTTGACCTTCATTCCACATACCAAGGTGACACATGTTGGAAAAGACCTACTCTGGATATCTTGGGGAAAACTATTTGAACCTTTTTGCAGACTGATCTCACATCAATAATATCTACAGGTTCAAAAATAACCTTTGCCTCATTCCATAGAATGATTCACAATTTTCTACATTTTCTAGTTCATGCATTTAATTTAGCTTGTATAGTTTATTCCTACCATCCTGTTGTCAACTATAACTCTATATGTTAGAAAATGAATCACTCACATTTGAGAATTGTCATTCATATGATCCTATGTTGCAAGGAACAGAAGGTGAACTGAATCCAACCACAACTTGATTCTTGGGCCTGAACTCCCCTCCTGATTTTCCTCAGGAAAGACTTCCCTGACCTGCATCACAGTCAGTTTCTTCCTAAAGTGTCCTTTTGGAGCACTTACTATGCACTGAGCTCTGGTCTAAGCATTTAATCAGAGTAATTTATTTAACCTTCACATCAACCTTATTTTACAGATTACACTATCCTCATTTTATGAATAAAAAACACTGTGACATGGAGGATTCAGTAAATAATTCAAGGTCACAAAGCTAGAAAGGGTGGAAAACAGAAGGCAAATCAAGGCAATCCAAAGCCCTCCCTCTTAATATGTAAATGATCAACATATTACTTTTCTTCAGAATACTTATGTAGCTATTTTCAAATACAGTGATGAGATTAACATTCAGTCATAGACTATAAACTCAGTGTGAGCAGAGATCGGATTTAGCTTGGCTTATCACCATCCCAACCCTCAGTACAATGGCTCTCTTATAAAAGCAACTCAGTACATGTTTGTTAAGTGAGGGAGAGCAGAAAAGAAGGAAGAAAACAAAGCAGTAAGTAGATGGAGAAGGAAAGAGGGATGGAGCTGAAAACTTGAGCAAGAAGCACAGGTAAATTTAATTGAGGACTCTTCCAGCTGTTTAGAGATCTTTTCTGCTTAATTTTAAGAAACTGAATTTATCATAAAAATGAGCTGTCACCATACTCCTTGTCCACCAATAATGTTTCAGCAAATGATTCAGAATATGCATAACACTGTGGCCATGTGAAAAGTACATTATACATAAATACATTTTAAATACAGACTGATGAGATTACAAGGGTGAATTTCAAACTGGCTGCATGCTCAGATTTGAAAGATTTAGAATTGAAACAGAAAACTCCCAGGCGACCTGAAGGAAGTTATACCTGAGTAGGGAGATGATGAGGATATAGTCTGTATCAGTTCCCTACTGTTGTAACAAAATATCCTAAAATTTAGCAGCTTAAACTAGCACACATTTATTATCTCACAGTGTGAGTCAGAAACAGTTTAGCCGATTTTTCCAGTTTAGCATTTTTCACAAGGGGGTAGGCAAGTCTTTATAGGATCAGTCATCTCAAGTTCTACCAGGAACTGATCTACTTTCAGGCCCATTTAGAGATCGTTGCAGGAGTCAGTTCTTTGGACAGAAGTCACCTTCAGTTCCTTGCAACATGGACCTGTTCATCAAAGCAGCTTACTTCATCAAAGCCAGTAAGAGAGACTGCTAGCAAAATAGAAGTCAGTCTTTTATGGCTGAAGAAACATCTCACTTTGTATATTATATTCATTAGAAGCAAGTCGTTAGGTCCAGTTCACAATCAAATTGGAGGGGATTATTCAAAGATGTGAATACCAGGGGATGGGGATCATGTTAGAATTTGGTATACAACATAGTTCTTTCTAAAGTCGATAAAAGTTATATACATTATATAATTATACAATTTCAAATTTATGTTTCTTATTTAAAGAACTATACAAGTATAAAATACATATACATGTTTGTATATATACACACATATATTTATATGCTCATGTATAATTATATAAATTCCTATTATTAAGCTTTTTACTTTAAATGAGAGTGACCCAAATTACAAATTAAGATAGTGAAAATGTTAAGTTTAAATTAAATTTGTTCATATGGTAATATATGTGATTTTTTTAACTGTGGGATATGAAATGAAATTATATATTTTCATCATTTAATTGTGCCTTCTACAGGGTAATTTAATAAATAAATATTAAATATAAATAATATAATTCAGCCACTAGGAAGGAGTAATTAAATGTAAAATAAAAAAAATTAAAGTTAATTTTAACTAAATGGTGAATATAACAAGCCCATTTTCCAAACCTAAAGGTCCAAGAGCAAATTTCCAGTAAGTCACTAGAGGAATCTTCCCAAGCTTATCATTATTATAACATGTAATATTAGTAATGAATAATATTATGAAAGGAGGAGAGATGGTCTCCTAAACCAAATGCCTGTCGATCCTTTGGTAGCTTCCTGAAGATAGAGCAGAGGAAGGAACTATGGATAGTTCTGGAGACATAACGGTAATTATGAATAAATAATAAATGAAATATTCAAAATGTGTTCACATTTTTTTTTCAGAAGAACCTAGTGTGCTTTTTACAAATACCAGGTATGGGTTTGTTTACTTGTGGTTTTAATTGGTCTGCTTTGACACAGCTTTACTTTGTCAGGAAGGACACTTTAGTTTAAAATATAACAAAACAATTAAAAGCTATATTATTTTTAATTAACTAATTAATTTTTATTGAAGTGATATTAGGATACCCCAACAGGTATTGCCATCATAGGATGTTCACCACCAAATCATTCTTAGTCCACCTCCATAGTCCATTATTCTTCCTTCCCTCTTTGTTATTACCCCTCCTCCAACCCTTCCCAACAGATGCCTTTTTTTTAAGAACTGGGGTACAGGCCAAAGGTGTGGGGGAGTGCTGGGGAGTGAGAGTATTCACCAGAGACAGAGTGGGGAACAGAACAGGCAGACTGACTGAAATACACTGCTGTGGGGAGCAGTGGGCGAGACAGGAGAGGTCTGCTTCACCATGTGGGTAGTTCCCTGGCTGGCTGAGGATCGAACTAGTGCTGCAGAGGTTGCGGACAGCTGCACAGTGCTGTGCTTAACCCCTTGTGCCACCAGGGAGTCCCCAGATGCTTTGGTTTTATAGTCAGTTTTCAAGGGTGAATTTTTAAGTGTCTTTAACTGACACTTAATTTAGTTGCTCTATATTCCATATGTTAGTGTTACTATCCAGTACTTACCTTTCTCCATCTAACTTGTTTCAGTTAGCATTATCCCTTCCAGCTCCATTTATGTTGCCACAAATAGCATGAGTTTATCTGTTTGATCCATTGTGTATATATGCCACATCATCATCCACTCATCTGGTTTTGAGCACTTAGGTTGTTTCCCTAATTGGCTATATAGCTTTGCAGTAAACATGGTGTTGCAAGTTTCCTTTCAAATTAGTGTTTCTGAGCTTTTCAAGTACATTTATTTAATAAATAAGTGTATTCCTAAGCAGTACATGCTTAGGAGTGAAATTATTGGGTTAGATGGGTCTGTGCAAGAAGTCAACAACCCTCCCGGCAGCTAACTCAGAAGCAATCAGAACATACTGTGATCTATTTGATGCAAACAGCTCAAGGCATTTTATCATCAAACTCCCTGAGCACCCAGCTGCCTGAGAAAAGGCAAAACCTCAGTGAGTATGAGGGGACCATGTCCTGGGGGCAGCAAGCTCTGAAGCTCTAGGACTTTCAGAGAGAGATAAATACCCATATGCCCCATTTCCACCAAAAATAAGCAGAAGTATGGCCTTTGAAGGATCAGCCAGCTTTGACAATGAACATTTCATCACTGACTGCTGTAGGCAAAGACAGAGGCTTCTCCGTATATATCCCAGATTACCTAAAAATTTCAGGGATTTTTACAACTTTAATGGGTGGGGAGGTGGAGGTGATCCCAAAAATGGTAGTAGCTTAATTCCCTGTCTATCTAGAAGGAAGGGATCTAGGAACAAATTAAAGTTTATTTACACCCATATTACACAGTAAAATTCAAATTTGATACACAGTTTTAGAGGTAGGAATGAAGAAATTAGTGCTGTAGGAAATTAAATTGCTTACCCAAACTTAGCAGAACTAGGACCCAGCTCTTGATTCCTTATCTAGTTTATCTCTCAGAAATATTACATATTGGGCCTCCCTGGTGGCGCAGCGGTTGAGCGCTGGGTTGCGAAGCTGCCCGCGGCCTCTGGGGCGCCGGTTCGATCCCGGGCTGCTCCCCGGCCACCAGAGGAGGGTCCCACATGGCGCGCAGACCTCTCCTGCCTCCAGCTGCTCCCCTCAGCAGTGTACTTCGGTCCTTCTGCCTGCTCTGCTCCCCACTCTGGCTCTGGTGAATTCTCTCACCCTCCCGTGCTTCTGACTGTACCCAGTGCATGTATAAACAAAACAAACAAAAAAATAAATAAATAAAAACATGCCTCTATTAAAAAAAAAAAAAAAAGAAAAAAAAAAAGAAATATTACATATTGAGTCAGGAATATTACATATTGAGTGTTCAAATAAACCTTCAACAAGTTGTTATTTAGTTCTTACTAAATGAAGAGTGATTTGTAAAGTGAATCATATGTCCATTTAAACATAGGACTCTATTTATAAATACTCTTTATATTTGCTCTTAATTTTGATATTAGATATTTCAAATCAATTTTAATGAATTCACATGTAAAACCAATACTAACTGGATTGAATATGCTTGGTAGAAAATTACATTTTGACAAAGAAGGCATATATTTGCAAAGACTAAATAGATATCATTTTTTTATAATAAATTTTATTTTTATATTCCCCATACAATTGCAACCCCCCATTCTGACCCCAATCCCTCCCTCCCGCCCCCCACCCCCAAAAAGTGTCTCTGGTTCATAGTTTTTGTTGATTTTGATTTTCACTTTCTTATAGTTATTCATTTTCCTGGCCCCTTATTTAAGTTTTCTAGATTCCTGCTATGAGTGAGACCATCCGGTATTTTTCTTTTTCTTTTTGGCTTATTTCACTGAGCATGATCCCTTCCAGTGCCATCCATGTTGCTGCAAATTGCATGTGTTTATCTTTTTTGAATACTGAGTAATATTCCATGGTATATATGTACCACATCTTAGATATCATTTTTAAAATAGTATTTATGCAAAAGAATTTTTACTAGATTCTTCTACTACATGCTGCTTAGAACAAAAAGTTGAATGAGATGGGTTTCTATTCCTAATTTTTCCTAAAATATGGAGTGTCTAGATACAGGATATAAGCTATCAGATATATATTTCTAAAACTTAGTTCTGAGATAAACATGCTACTTTAATCAAGTTTATAACCGAAATGAAGATACATATTTTTCTAAATTTATTTTCCCCATAACACTTTTTCACAAAACATCCAACAGAATTATTGTAAATGGATAGTTGTCACAATTCTCTTACATCAATTATGTAAAATAATTTACGCCAATTCTTTAACTTCCCCAAAGTAAAATATTTTCTTCCTAAAAATAAATAAAATTTTCTTTCTAAAATATTTACTTCCAAAATAAAACAATATAAAATATTTCTTTCTAAAGTGAAACAGTATCAGAGATGAAATTGTTTTATCTTTTACCCAACCCACAATAATTTGAGATGATGAAATGAAGTAAAAATACCCTGTCAATGTTAATAAAACTAACAAAAAAGGACAATTAGCACTATAATGAAAATCCTATTATTGTCAATAATAATCATTGCTGGAACAGAGATACCTGCTTTCATTTGTTTGTAGTGCCTGTTGGTGACTCTGTTGCATTTGAATTTAATATATTTTCATAAACAAGTGCTACAATATTACTATATTATCTCTCAGGAATATTACATATTGAGTGTTCACATAAGCATTCATTCAATGAGTTGTTATTTAGTTCTTCCTAAATGAAAATGTTTTTGTAAAGTGAACCATATGTCTATTTAAACATAGGACAAAGTTTTTTAGAGAAAAAAAATCCCAAACAAAATTTCAGGAGGTTGAGACACTGTAGTGAGATATTAGTCATTTTCCTGAAACTTTTTCCCTAAGATGTTGAAATAACTCAGAGTGTAGAATTAACTCAGTTCTATGGACTGCCATTTAAAGTAATGAACCTAGTAATGAACCAAAGCAGATTGTCCTTGCTGCTGAAGCTGGAAGCTTGGAAAAGGTGAGCAATTTTCTTGCAATCTGGTGGCTACTCTGAGGAGTTAGAAATTTGGGGGCAATTGGTGTCATTTGCTGGCAGTTGCCAACCAATTGTGCATTGCATTGTGGAGGAAAACGGTTGAGGATAGAGGGGAGAAGGGAGTGGCTTATATATAAAGCAAACTCTTATAACTCCAGATCAAAGCCTGAACCAAATAGGCGAGAATTGTTCACTTTGAGGATCATCTAAGGGAAAGCTATCAAGGGGAGTTACAAAGCTTGCTAATGCCATTTGAGATGCAACACCAGCCAAGAAAAAAATATAGAAACCAAGAGGCCTGTTTTAAGGGAATGTGTTACATTTGTCTTCCTTCTGCAGCAAGTATCAGGTATGTGGCCACATTGCTTAAGAATTAGGCCTCTTGACATTCCGGTTTATCCAAGAGGACAAGTTTCTAAGTAGAATGGAGGTAATAATAATTCAGAAAGGAAGTCAGGAAACCAGGATTCTGATTACACAGTCGAGACTCAGACAATTACAAAAAATACTCAGGGAAAGAACATAGTGTAAAATAAGAAGAAAAAGAGAAGCCCGTTTTCCTATAGAAACTCTGTAAGTGCACGGAAGAGGAAAAGACAGCAAAAAAAGTAGTCTCAATAGAGAGTCACTGGCAAATAAAGCAGTACAATAAAGAATAATTTGATGTTTTTGAAAAAGAGCTGTCTCTCTTACAAGATTTATATACAGAAGTCCCCGGAGAATGTTTGTGGAATGAATAAGTGATCCGATTAATAAAAAGTAACCACTTCTAAATTCAAAACAAAATATAATCTGGGAAGGATAAATGGGGGGGTGCAGTGGATTGATATTGTCAATCAACAATTCTGCTTTTCTGAAACATATCCAGGAGGGAAGGGCCCACAGAGCCACTCTGATCTCATTTTCATTCAATCAGCAATACGAACGATCAGAAGAGGTTGGGGAGGAGAGTTAAGGAGTATTTTAAAGTATCTAATAGTGTGTGTGTGTGTGTGTGTGTGTGTGTGTTTGCGCATGTGCAAACAATGAATTTGGAAGAGCACCAAAAAGAATACAGATACTTATAATCTTAGCTCTTCATATATCTTAGTGAAGAACATGAAAAAACAATGTGAATTTGATGTTTATAATACTGGATAATAAATATTGATTCATAAGCCCTTAGGCTAAAATGTATCTACAAATATTTTAAAAGTGTGTTTTATCAATAGGAACAGATATTTGGGGAGTAGAGGAAGAGGTAAATTGGTGCTACATGACTAAAAATACTGTATACTATCTCTAATAAGATATATAATGAATAGGTAATATTTAACACATAGTAAGTGATTAATACTTACTGAATAGATAAGTAGGAAATTTTTTTAAAAAATCAATAAAACTTCCAGAATCCATGATTTGGTTAAACTATTCTAGAACTTATGAACCTATTTATTTACTCCTGTGTAAATTCTGATGGTGGTATCCCACAGTTATCTATCCTGGGTCTCATGAAAACTTGGCATAGTTGAGACTTAACAAACAGTAAGTTCAACTAGAGAAAAATAGACTGAATTGAATTAAAAATTCAGAATGTTTATTTAAAAATTAAAAAAATAAATGAGAAAAATCTTAACAAAATTGAAAATATTGAAAGTCAATGTCATATATTAAAGAAAAAAGGGACAGTAAGAAATCTAATATCAAAACAGCAAATCACCCAAAAAGTAAAATAAACTTAAAACTATGATAATTGAAATGAAGAATTAAAAAAGGAAAGGGGGGGGGGTGGCGAACCAGCCGCAGACAAACCATGTGGGTCCATAGGGAATTTCTAGGGACAGTCAAACTTCCTGGATTAATACTTCCCAGCTGAGGCAGCTGGTGTGCATTCTACAGGGCAGGGAACAAAGAAGCAATGAGCCATATGTTCTCCTTATGCTCTTCACCTTTATATTTGAGCGTTGAGACTTACATCTCATTCACTATATCTTTGGAATGTTCATTGTTTTGTAGAAACCATTACAGAACAGTGAAGACTGTTTTTCATTCCTGTGCTTACACTGCTAGAACAACAGGACTGCCGCCAGCACCAGCACCACCTACCTTTATAGCAAGTCCTCAGCATACCCCCATGATTTCTTGACCCCAGAAATTTGATACACACTGTGTAGAAATTTATGATCAGGGAATTTAAAGTATTCTGGAAGTCACTGATAACAAAAGAGTTTAATAGAAGGGGGATACAGGATATTTGACAGGATATTTGACAATGTGAAAGAAGTGGGTGCTTGTTATACTATATTAAAATAGGCTTGAGGAATGATTCAGTCATAATGGCAGACTCCAACTCAAGTTATTCAGACAAAACCAGTGTATCAGACAGGTTCTTATTATATTTTCATTTTCTTGATGAGAAAGCCATGAGAGTTGATAAGCCTAATGCTGTCACACACAGAGGGAGCTGGTTTTAAAGCTGAATGAGAAATACTCATGACTGTCATAGCCAAGTCATGAAAGTCACGGATAGCAAGGTAATGGCAAAATTTCCCCCAAACCTAAATTTTTTTTAATATTTTATTTTATATAATTCTTACATTATTTTTCATTTTTGTACAATGTATGCATTTTCATTTTGGTTATATTCCCCATACAATTGCACCCCCCTTATTTTGACCCTAATCCTTCCTTTCCCCACCCCACCCCCCAGTGTGTCTCTGGTTTATAGTTGCTTGTTGATCCAAACCTAAAAATTTTTTAAATGATTTATTTATTTATGCATACAAGAACTGGATTCACTTTAATTAATAAGATGTAAATGAAATTGCTTGCTTGAGTGCCTTACAAGAAGGCATATCTGGAATAGGACTAGAAGTAACACAAATTTAAGCCTAACCAATTATGGAAACTGAGTGTGTTACTAGAACCTAAAATTTATGTCCTTAGAGACCAAGTGCTTTTCAAAACATCCCTGTCACCATCTTGCTTGAATGCCTTTTTCAGATCCAAGTAGTATAACTACTTCATTCATTTATTGTCCCTTTTCCAGTTTCTTTCTGTTTGTATTCATAAATGTTGCCAAATTTTTTACTGAAATTTTATATTTTATGACCTAGCAAATGTAGACACATCATTGTACTCAACAGACAGCAATGAAAATCCTTATTGTGCTAATTACCAATGTGTGGTCTGATGGCAAGTTACTTAGCATTAAGTGAGGCTGTGAATGAGCAAATGAAGGGGGATGTGTGAAAATATTTTGAAAACTATAAAGCACTATCCAGATGTCAAACATTGTTACATAAATCTTTGTAACTTTCTGAGTTGGATATCTACTGTTTTAAGAGGTTATTTTTTATTTTGGTATAATCATTTTTTAACCTTTCATGGATGAAGTAGCTAAAAGACATGTTACTGTGGCATGAACAAGTCCCACACACAACTTTGAATTTCTGCAGACTTAGGTGTGGCTGTGTGGCAACTACTTCTAAAAGGAACCTACCTGCCATACAGGTTAGACTTCTCCAAAACTATTTCTCCATTGAAAGTTGGCACAAGATGCTGAGATGATTCTGTCATGAAAGGCACACAGGGCATAAGCTTACCTAATTATTAATTTTCAGGGTTGTTTTCCTTTTCCTCTTGGCAGCTGCCTAGCAGAGTGGTTCTGATTAAGCTATACCACATTGTGAGAAATGTCGCTTTGCAAGGGTGCTACATTCTGTATTTCCCCCCACTTTGATCCCTGTTCATTGGCCTCTTTGATCTCTGAACAGGATGTACAAGGTTCACTAATCAATGCTTTCCCTTATTTTCGCTTCTTTGTCTGTTAAGTGTTTATATTTAAATCATTGACTAGAAGAGGTGAATATGTATGACCTGTGTCTTTTTCTCTTCAGTGTTAATGCCTTAAAAGACAGAGAAAAAGAAGGATTTTCTCATTTTCAACCATGTTTTCATTCCAACCAGAGGTAAGCAGGATTACAGATCAGGGGTCAAAATTTGGATCACTCACTAGGAAATATGAAAAAATAGTAAGATGGAAGAATCAGACCCATTTTTAACCCTTCCAAACCCATGAAAACTAGAACTCAATCCCTTTGATTTCAAGTGCCAAGGAAGAGAGCTGTACCTGCAAGCTGGCTTAGTGACAAAAGGCACTTCCTTTTCTGAGCCCTAAAGGGGCTTCTCAAATGAAACAATGTGTGCAGTAGAAACTTTATCACTGAGAAGAGAATCAAGAGACAAAAAACTAAAAACTACCTGTCAAATGAGAAGCACAGGTATATGCCTTTGGAGTTTAGAAAAGGGGGACAATCTTTGAGAACTAGGTAATCAGGAGAGACTTTTCAAAGGAAATAGATCCCGCTGGGTCAATTTCATTCCATATATTGAGAACTGTATGCAGAGTTTCAGAGATGGGAATGCATAAGGGGCAGGACCCTGATGGCCAAAGTAACTCAGGAGCTATGAAGAGATTGGTATTGACTGCCAAGAAGGTACTTCTAAAAAGTGAATAATTATATAGATCAGCGGGACTAGTTTGGGCTCAAACTTTTAATTTTAACTAGTTATGGCAAAATAAGCAAATTACTTCAATCCTAAGAGCTGAAATATTATCTCTAAGAATGAAGCTATTACCACTTACCTCTCACAATTGTAAGCATTAAGTAAAAGAGTACATACCCTACTCTCTTCCTTTCTCCCCTTCGCCTTTCCTTCCTTTTAGAAACTTGATGATTTCAATTGTAGTAATTCAGACAATTGTCAAAGGTATATCTCTAATACATGTAGATATGTTCATACTACCTCAACTCTTTATAAACATGTAAAGAATCCCCAGTTTTTATTGGATAAAAAAAATGAAGACACGTATCAGGATTACTGAATGAATCTGTTTTATATTATTTTCCATAACACCCTGTAGCAACACTTCATCAAACCAGCCAGGCTGATTACTGCACCTTTTTCCCATTTGATACATCATAGCCACTTGCAAAGTAGTCTATATTTTTAAGGCTTGACAAAAAAGATAAAACAAAGACACAAAGAAAAAGGAAAGGAAAGAAGGGAGGAAAGAAGAAGGAGAGGGTAGGAGGAGAGAAGAAATTCCTAATTGTGTAATTCCATAAGGATTTTAGTAGACCTGGGCCTCCCTGGTGGTGCAAGGGGTTAAGAGCAACCTATGAAGCTTCTGCAGCCACTACAGCATGAGTTCAATCCCCAGCCTTGGAGCTAACCACATGGTGCAGCAGACCTCTCCTGACTCGTCCGATACCCCCCTCAGCAGAGTATTTCAGTCAATCCGCCTATTGTGTTCTCCACTGTCTCTGGTGAATCCTCTCAGCCCCTACACCTCTGGCCTGTACCCCAGTTCTTGTATGCATAAATAAATCTTTTAAAAAAGTATTTTATTAGACTACTTAAATTTTTCATGTTCCTAGAATCACAAAATCACAGGTTGTTGGATCTTTGACTATTCATGGAACTAATCATTATATCAATTTTCAGATGAGGAAACTGAGCCTTCAAGCAGTTATATGGTTTGCCTAGAACTTCATAGGTAATTAATTCCCAGGGTTTTCATTCCATGCTTTCCTTGAGATCAAGTTTTTCTTGTTTATTAGACAAAGTAGTTATATTTGGGGGGGTTATATCTCTGAGTATTTATCCAGTGTTTATGATTTGCTTCTTTATAAATCTTGGAAAAATCAAAGCTTAAAAAGCAGATGACAGCACTCTAATTTCAGTTTGTGAAGGACACACTAGACTGGTCCATTGTGGTTCAAATGTTAAGTGTTAAATAGCAGAGCAAGTTAATGCCCTGGTTGTTTGCCTTTAGAGGTAAAAATATATCTGTAAGTCTCAGCCAAGTTCCTGTGGAGATTTGTCCACATCCCCAAAATACCACACACATTTGGCAAGAATGACAGTTTATGTCCAAGCGAGGCTCAGATCTTGAATAGCAACAGTATTTCGAGTAAAGAACAACATACAATGGCAAAGACTTCATTCTTAGGTGTGCCATTTACCTCCTGAAATTTCTGTAGTATTCTTTTCTCTTTTCTGGCTCTCGCCACCCTGCATTCCAAACTATACAACTGAGTCTCACTTAGATTGTATTTGAGATAAGATAATAATCACAGTTAAATAGTTCATCTGGTCATTGCATTTTCTTATTTCTCCTTTTCTATATTTTTCAAATTTCCTTCAAAATGATAACATATTAATTGTACTATTTTCCTTCCTCTCTGCTTTACATTATTTCTTTCCTTCTCTCTTTCTCCCTCTTGCCTTCTGTAAGTGTATGAGCCCTTGTGTGCATGTGTATATATGTGTCTATGGAAATCTTTTTGAGTTATGGAATTGTCTGTACAGGCATTTTTGTTTAAAAGATGCACACATTCAAAGAGTCCAATTATGAAGAAGGAAAAACGTGTGTTTTGTGCTATCATCTTTTCCTGATGCTGCATCCGTACTGATAAGAATGCTTTTGTCATCTTCCTTGGCTAACTTCACTTCAACTCTCCCAACTCATTCATTTGATAAATTGTTATTTAATTCACACTCTGTGCCGGCCTGTGCTGGTTCTGTCTTCTTCATAAATATTTCCTTGCTCCATATTCACGATTCCCAAGTTACATTCCACCAACCACTGACCCTAAGAAATGCTTGTCAGAGGGAAGAGTTTGATGGTCAAATAAATTTGAAATCAAATATAGTAACCTAGTTTGGTTTCCAGTTCAAAACAAACAGAAACAACTAACAAAGGCATTCTTGACTCATTAGGGAAATTTCAATATGAACTGGGTGTTAGATCATATTAGGGATTACAATTATGCTTTTCAGGTGTGATGATTGTACTATAAAGAAAAATGCACTTATTCTTAGAAGATGTACGTCATATTTAAAGGCAAAATATTTTATTTCAAGTGTCATATGCCAGAAACTTGCTTTCAGCTGGTTTCAACAAATAATTTATCTTTTATATCTAAGACTGGTATATTTACATAAATAATATGTAGGTCATGAAAAATGCTTATTATATATTTAGACCTTATATATACATATGCATTACACATGATATATATATTTATATATGATCTGTGAATATTTTTACAGACCATATATCTAAATATATGCACATAAGATATTTGATGCAAATCAATATGCATGTTATACATATATATATCTGTGTATTAGACAGGTATTTATTAGACAGATTTTTAAACATGTATGTATTATATGAAATAAATATATGCATGTAACATCAAATATATAGGTTACAGATATAATTATAAAGTAAAAGTCATTATGAACTACTTTGTGACAACACACACACACACACAGTATTGTTATAAGGATGAAGTAAACACATTTTTATTTCCTAAGATACATTTGAAAGCAAGTCACATGTTGGATTCTGACTGTCCCTGGGCATGTAGCATTTTTATATAGTGGGGGGTCAGTTTAGATAGTATGAAGAAGGCAGTGGGGCTAATTAACAGGATAGAATCTCTTTGAGGGTAATTGAGTAGAATTTCAAGAAAAGAAAATATCCTTAGCCATTAGACTTCTTAATGCATGAAAGAAAGTCTTAATTTGTGAGAAGTGGGGGAGGGGCATGCAGCTTGTAGGCCAATTTGGGGACTTCTAGACTTCCACAGGAAGTACCGTGCTCTTTACCGCACCCCTTAAACTACTGCTTACAGGGAATGCACTACTAATTGCAGAGTGGTAAGGGCTGGGATGCATGATGAAAAGGTTTGTTTTTGGAAAGAAACTTCCTTATTTCACTTTGGTTCTTGTGAAAGATGCTTCTGATGAAGGCAAATGAGTCAGACAAAGACTTCAAATATCTAGTATAAAAAGCAAAATTCAAATATTAGATGGTCACCCTAAAACAGATAAACACCAACAAAAGTGGCCCTGTCAATTGGACATAGGTAGGCTGCTGTTATTTTATCCTTTTTTTTTTTTTCCCTTTAGAAAAAAGAGGTAGAGGCCATATTTGCTTTTGGAAAAGTGAGATAGTTCCTTTTGAAGCCTTAAACAAAAAATTATATGATTTAATTAATTACCTTTGTTTCCCTGTTTATGAAATAGAGATAACAACACCAATTTAGCCCATAGAGTAGTTGTGAATTATAAATTACTTACAGAAGTAATTATAAACTACTTTGTAAATACAAGTGATATATAAATGCTTAATAATAGCCCTCTGAGCCACATGGCACCCCCTAATGGGAGCTTATTAAGAAGTTCCTGTTTAGCTTGGATTAATTCTTTTTTAAAAAGTTTCCCCTTAAATGAAGCAAGGTTCTATACTGGGAAAATAGCAAGCACAGTCATAGAATATTGCCATAATTCAGGAAACATGAAATCCAGGGATCGTGCTCCATCTTTCCTTGCAATATCTGCTTTTCCTAAAACAGAACTAATATTAACTTCAAATGGTGACCTGCAGTCTGAGGAGGCCCGAAATGCCTGGAAGCCAGAGCTTGGGATCTCCTTGATATTTCCTAGAACCAGAGAAACAAGAGTAGCTATTGAGATGGTACAGAGGAAGGAGAATAAACACAAATAAAAAGGTGCACATAAATTCTCTATTTGTAGAGCAGATATCAAGAATGATAGTAGGTCCCATTGTAAGTTATATAATCCAGTCCTCACATCTACCTTTTGAGGAAGACATGCTTCTGAAATTATAGATAAGAAAACTGAGGCTCTGATTAGCTGAGTACTTTATCATATTCACATGACCAGTGCACAGCAGAACTAGGATTTGACTACGAGTATTTTTTCCGTACAAAATTTCCTTGGAAAAAATCTTTGCATTCTATGCAACTGATAAGGGACTGATCACAAAGATATACAAAGAACTCACATCACTCAATGAAAACAAAGTAAACAATCCAGTCAAGAAATGGGCAGAAGAACTTAAAAGACCCTTCTCCAAAGAGGAAATGCAGATGGCCAACAGGCATATGAAAAAATGTGCAACATCCCTTATAATCAGGGAAATACAAATCAAAACCACAATGAGATACCACCCAACTTACACCACTAAGAATGGCACATATCAAAAAAAACAGCAAAAAAAAAATGTTGGCGAGGATGTAGTGAAAAAGGAACTCTCCTACATTGCTGGTGGGAGTGAAAACTGGTCCAACCACTATGGAAAGCTGTGTAGAGATTCCTCAGTCTACTAAAAATGGAGCTACCATATGACCCGGCAACTCCACTCCTAGGGATCTACCCAAGGACACAAAAACATTGATTCAAAAGAATACCTGTACTCCTGTGTTTATTGCAGCACTATTTATAGTAGGTAAAACATGGAAACAACCCAAATGCCCAAAAATAGATGACTGGATCAAGAAGATGTGGTATATATACACAATGGAATACTACTCAGCAATCAAAAGATAAACTAAAACTATTCGCAGCAACATGGATGGAACTAGAAGGAATTATGCTCAGTGAAATAAGTCAGAAGGAAAAAGAAAAATATCAGATGGTTTCACTTGTAGGCGGAATGAAGGGGAACCAAATAAGACATCAGGGGAAAAATAATAACAATACAAAACAAAACAAAGTGAAACAAAACAAAAACAAACAGACAATTATAAACCAGAGACATCCTGCAGGGGAGAGGGAAGGAGGAGCACAGGGTACTGTGGTGATGGTGCATGGGTGAATTGGTAGAGGAAATTCTATGGGGACTACACCTGAGGGGTGGGAAGCGAACATTGTTTAAAAATGAATGATATAAAATATATATAAATAAATAAATTTAAAAAAAAATCCCTGGGATGAGAACATGAATTAAAAACTAAGCCAGGGCCTCCCCGGTGGCGCAGCAGTTGAGCGCTGGGTTGCGAAGCTGCCTGCGGCCTCTGCGGCGCCGGTTCGATCCCCGGCTGTTCCCCGGCCACCAGAGGAGGGTCCCACATGGCGCGCAGACCTCTCCTGCCGCCCGCTGCTCCCCTCAGCAGTGTACTTCGGTCCTTCTGCCTGCTCTGCTCCCCGCTCTGGCTCTGGTGAATTCTCTCACCCTCACGCGCTTCTGACTGTACCCAGTGCATGTATAAACAAACAAACAAAACTAAATAAATAAATAAATAAATAAATAAACATGCCTCTATTAAAAAAAAAAAAAGATTTAAAAACTAAGCCACATCAGTTAGAAATTAACCACACAATGTGCAAACTAAAGGCTCTTCCTTTGAGCATTGATCATAATGAAGTGCTTCACATTCTTACCTTATCAAATAAGTCTCTATGGGTGAGTAATAATTATTTCTTATTGAATTTGATACTGTGACTAGGCATATTTGCAGTTAGTGGAAAATCCATTATGCTAATTATTGAAATGTTTACCTTTCTGCAAAGTAAAAGTTTTATACAATTATTAAACACTAATTTAATTGTATACCCAATATAACTATGTAACCGGTGGTTGAAACCAAAGACTGTTACAGGTGGTGCCCCCTGGAGGGGGATGCTGGTGAGGATAGATAGACCCAAGGAAAATGCCAATGACCGCATTTTAGGGTGGAGACTGATAAGAAATATAAGGGACTGCTGAAACATTCCCCAGCATTTGGTGTTCTGGATTCAGCGTTTTAGCATTCAATGTTGGGATTCAGCGTTTTTGCATCTTCAGCAATTCTGAGGTCAGAGATTTTGGCCCCCACCATTCCCATCTTCCAGAAGGCTGTTGTGGGTCTCTGAGAGATGTGGAGAGGTTTCCAGCAGCCAAACTCAAAGAGGAAATGTTCGAAGACTTTACAAGTAGCTGAGCAAATGAAACTGTTCCTGGTTTTGCTGCTGTTACAGCCTGGCAGAGAAGGCAAGACCTGTAGCTGGGTGCCTTGCTGAGCTGTGAGTGTGGCCATTTGTTGGGTTGTTCAGATGCTGCAGCTGTTGTTTTGAGTGTCACTTGTTTGGTGCTGTGCTAGGGCATCTCAGCAGCTCTGGGAGCATCTCCTGTGATGTCTTCTGTTGTCTTCATGAGCTTAAATTGGGCCTATTGTCTGGCTGTTGTGTGCTCTGCATCCTCAGTGGTGGGAAGACTTAGGAGTCTTGGAAGTGTGGCCTATTGTTTGGGAGAGGAGCTCTTTGTCCTCATTGGTGGGAAGACGCCATCTTTGTTGCTTTTTGTTTAGGACTCGAAAACAGTGGACACTGATTTGGGTAAGGTAAACAAACATTTTTGGCCTTAGTAACTAACTCTTTGTTTTTCCCAGGTTTGTTGAATAAAACCCATTGTTGTTGTTCTCTGAACCTGAGTAGTCTTGCAATTGTGGGCTTGGATGAAGAACTCAGTGACCTATAAACTATTTGGGCAGTGTCCTTGGCCAGTTTTAGTGCCCTTTGTTGCCCTGTAACATCTAGAGATTAACACAATACAAAAGATGTATCAGGTAAACATAAAAATGTAGGACTTGGGTCTGCAAGTCAATGTCAATTAACTAGCAGAGTAAACATACCTTAAACAGGGTCTAAATGAAAAACCATTCAAAAAATGTCCCTGTTAGCTTTCAAAGGTTGAATTAGTGTGCATAAATAGTAGGAAAAACATAATTTCTTTCTTTCCATTTTCTTTTCATTTGGAAGATGACTTGTCAAATTGGAAAGAGAGAGAAAATTGAAATCTGTGAGGCGAAAAAAGCATAGAACTCCACAAAGTGAGTTTAATTTATTGACACAGATGAAATCCCACCTTAGACATTGGAAGGTTTTAGAAATAAGGCAAAACTGGAGAAGCTCAGAAGAGTGGACATAGGCAGGTGTCACATTTTTACAGTAATACAGTCCTGAAACTGAAAAATAAGAGATTTACATAATTCTCATAGAAAAACCTGAAACAGAAAATTAAATCAGTGACTTATAACGATTGTTAACTTATAACTCACTATGAGTAAGCATGGGTTCATGAAAAACAGACCATGTAAGGCAGGGGCTTTTATTATTGCAATTGATTATTATCATTAGGTCAGTAAATTGTGAAAATTGTCAATATAGTGAAACTTGATTTCAACAATACAATAATCAAAGTATCACTTTTCTGGAATGCTAAATACATATCACAGTTGAAGAACCAGAATATAGGATCTTGTGGCTCCATATTCAATCTTTCTGGGGCAAGAGCACAGAAACATGAGAGTTAGCATACCATGTATGGAAGCCATCTCTACCCACCACACCAAAGACTTAGAAAAGATTCCCTTTCCTCAAGGTAGTTCGCTGCCTTATGCTAGAAAATAGGGTAAGTGCAGAAATTTTTGATGACCATGACATGAAGGATCCCCCCTAGAGTTGTGCAAAGACCATCGAACACAAACAAATACAGTAATCAGTGTGCAAAACTTAAGTCTGAAATTCCTAAGCGTGCCAGATAGTATCTATTTGCCTTACTCTAAGCTATTTGCTAAATGAAAACATTCTTTTTTTTTTTTTACCTAGAGGACCTCAAACACTTTCTAACCCTGTTAATATTTATTTATATTTGCATGTTTATTTGTAAATAAGAATGTATCCTAGTGCTAGTATATTGTGCATAATATAAAATACTAAAATGGAAATTTACAATAAAAAATGAATATAAGCAGAAATTCTAGTATTTTCTTGCCACATCCTACTTTAAAGACTACTGAGTTAAATCCCCTAGACTCCTACTTCTAACGACTAGAGTAGAGTCCTTGTGCCTTGTGAGAGAATGCCTGTTTCTGTCACCCTGATCTGCCTGAATCTATTTGTGTGTGTATATGTGTGCATCTGTACCAACTACCCAGGGGAGAAGGCAGGTGAGGTGAATGTTCAGGAGTTATAACACATATTTTTTTCTTAGAAGCCTTATTTATCAGTCTTCATGTACTTCTCAAATGGGGAATCATATTTGAAAACTACAAGGCTGATTAGTCAGTTATTCATACTTGATTTTTCAGAGCTAGCCTGACCTCGAAAAATCATACCATTCACGCTGGGTTAGGTTAATAACCTACTCCAGGCACTCAAAACAAAGATGATTTTCTACTCTGAGGGAATAATAGAAATGAGGATCTGCTTTCTGGGAGCTGTTTCTCCTTTTCTGTGCTGCATGAGAATGACCTTAAAAGTACCCTGCAGATAACGATGGCTGTGGTTCCCTTACATCTTGTTCTCTCTCACTTACAAGGAACCAGAAAAAGATCCTTCTGGTTCATCCCACTATCTCAAGGGCAGGACAAAAATCAAGTCATATTAATTATCACTCTCTAGATCACTGGGCATATGGGAGAGTCAACAGTTTCATATTTTATCCATGTCTTTTTTTTTTTTTAGTAACGACATTGTTAACATGAATACCGTGGAGTCAGACAGCCTGGGATTGAGTCCTTCCTCTGTCATTTAACAAGTTGCATGACCTTTAACATTTCAGTTATTTAAATTCATGAAGCTTCACTTTTCTTTATCTATAAAATGAGAATGTGTACTCTGCAAAGCCAGCGCCTGGGGTTGTTGTGAGGACTAAATGTGATAATAAATATAAGGCACTTTTTACAACAACCAACACCATACTTAATCTAAATAAGTAACATTTTTAATTAGCATTTCTATAGAAGCCTAGTTATTTAGGTATCATATGAAAAAATCTTGGGGCCAGAGATTTTTTTTTTTTGACATTTAGTGGGTTTCAGACAAGCTTTATGCATTTTGGAACTGCAGAGAACAGATTGTGGAACTACATTGTTATCCACTTAAAATTTTAATTTAATCAAAAAATAACAAATATCCACCCTCTTCTCTCTTTAATTGACTCACAGCACCATTGATTTCAACCTTGTTCCATGATTTACTGGATAAATCACCTAGGTCACTTACTAACAATAGATTTCAAGACCTGTCTTGAGAAAGTTGCAATTCAGTAGATGTGAAAGTAGGACCCATAAATCTCTTTCTTAAACCAATGCTCCCAGACAATTTTTATCATAGGCTATACTTGGAAAAGCCTGCATTACCACACATCCTGTCCGCGGCCTACCTGCCATTCCCCTTTACATGGAGTCTGGAGTCTCGCTAAATACGGTTACATGAAGGGTTCCTCCATGAATATGAGACATTCTCTTCTGTCTGCAGCTTTTTGCTCAGTAGTATCTGGCCAACCTGAGTAATTCATCCTTCCTCTTGAATCTGAAATCTGCATTGCCAAATTTCTAGTTTGTTCCCACCAGTCTAGGAGTTATGACCTTTTGTCTCTGGAAGGTTCTCTGCAGCTCATTATCTCTACTCTCTTCTTTCCCCGGTCTCATCTCATCCTTCTCATTGATAAACTCAAGAAATATGGATTCTCTCAAAGTTTACATAGTGGTTTCAAATCAGGGAGAAGAAATGCAGCTAGAGAGTTTTGGGGACTATCAACCTATAAGGAAATTTGTTGTAGCTTTCCCCAAGGGCTCTGTCATTGAACTTGCCCTTTTCTATTGAACTTAGATGAACATGAGAAATGAATGTCTTTTAAACATCTGGATGGCAAAGATCTTGGGGACTTAACTATACCTGAGAAATTAGTTCAAAGTGTTCTCACAGACTAAACCACTGCAGAATGCCCACAAGATGAAAATAATTAAGGTGAATATAAATTTATGTAATAATTATGGAGGGAGATACGCAAGAAGCAATAGAAGGGAAGTAAGATGATATTAGTTTATTTATGCAGTCAAATAAATATTTCACAGGCATCTACTATAAATGAGAAAAATGCACCTCAAACTACCTGAAAGGAGAAATTTTTCTCAATTCTACAATTCAAACAGTCTTTTCATGGAAAAATATATACACACATACACATATATATTTGTTTTTATGTATAAATACTAAAAGAACTGCTAAAATTGTTTCATATTTAAAACAATTGTTTTGAAATATTTTCAGACTCATAGAAAAGTTTCAAGAATAATGAAGGTATTCCCAAATGCATTTCACTCAGATTCACCCATATTGTAGCATTTTCTCATATACATACTTTATCTCCATACATGTATATATGCATATGTACATACATATTATGTATTACAGGTAATGTGTGTGTATTATGTATTATATAACATATGTATTTAATTTATATCCTATAATACTATTATATATGATGTTATAGAGGTTATATCTATTTAAATCATATAAATATGTATACATATACATAATATACAGATGTTTATATATGCATATAATGCAATAGACCAGGGTTATTAAATCCAAAATTAGCATTAACATAATATTTTTAAAAGCCAATCTATTGTCAGTTTTCCAATTTTGTCAATTGTTCCAACAATGAGCCTCTCCCCACCTTGTAAACTAGGATCGCATATTACATTTAGTTGTCATTGACTTTAGTTTCCTTTCATCTGAAAGAGTTCTTCTGCTTTATTATTATTGCTTTTCTTTTTTTACTTTTACCACATTAGAAACCTGAAGAACACAGACCAGTCATTTTATAAAGTGTTCCTTCCCTTGGGTTTGCCTGATGTTTCCTAATGATAAGATTCAGTTTCTGTGACCCCACAGGATAATACATAGGTGATACCATAACCTCAGGTTACCGCATTTAGAAGCAGAGTATGCCATCAGTCCCTCTATGATGATCTTTATTTCAATCACCTAGTAACAGTGTTGCTGTTTCTTTTTTTAAAAAAATATTTATTTATGCATACAAGAGTATTATGCATACTCTGGGGTATAGGCCAGAGGTGTGGGGGTGAGAAGATTCACCAGAGACAGAGTGAGGAACAGAACAGGCAGATTGACTGAAATACACTGCTGAGGGGAGCAGTGGGCGAGTCAAGAGAGGTCTGCTGCCCCGTAGATCAAACTCGTGCTGCAATGGCTACAGATAGCTTCATAGGTTGCATCTTAACCCCTAGCACCACCTGGGAGGCCTGCTCTGTTTCTTTACTGTATAGGTAATATTTTCTCCTTGGCTAAATAATATTTTCTCCTTGGTTAGTAGTCTGTGAAGAATTACATTATGGCCATGTGTAGACCTTATTTCTCACCAGCACACTATGATGATTCATGCCCAAGTGTATCCACCATGAAAACAAGAAAAATAGGGCCTCCCTGGTGGCGCAGAGGTTGAGCGCCACTCTGTGAAGCTGTCCGCAGCCTCCGCAGAGCGGGTTCAATCCCAGCCAGCCGGGAAGAAACCCATATGGTGTGGCAGACCTCGCCTGTCTGCCACCTCACCGTCTCTGGTGAATCCTCTCACCCTCCCGCACATCTAGCCTGTACCTCAGTTCTTGTATAAATAAATAAATCTTTAAAAAAATAAGAAAAATAGAATTTTTCCACTCCACTCACCTTTATCAAATATATAGGCTACCATTCAAAAATAGAGAGGCTTCCCTTTCTCTCATTTTTCTATTTATCTGTAGCCATTTGCTATCAATATGAACTCATAAATTCTTATTCTTTCCCAGTTAGTTTTTATCCTTATTGTCTTTCATTATATTTGTTTATTTTTAGTGGCAAGTGTTCCTATTTTTGATTCAACCTGAAATACATAATGATAATCACATTGGACAGTGTGAATCCTGCCATATATTCACAGCATTTCCATATAACTGACCCGATCCTCAACAATAGATGTAAAATACAGTGGGGCAATGGATAAATTCATAGAAGTACAACTTAATTCAGAGCAAGGAACATTTAGGTTCTAAATTAGAAACAAATTTCTTAATATTGAGGATTGATTGCTTTTTGACTGGTCCCAACACAGAAAAGCAAGGAAATGCCTTTTCTGTAGGTGGAATCAAAAGCAAATACTCATATTTGCTTTAATAATTGCTAAAGTTCTCCATTACCACAAGCAAAAATAAATGTTTACATGTGTTCTGAATCAAAATTACATTTGTATTATATTTCCATATTTTAATTATTTGAATTAAAAATTTGATACTGTATTATGTATTTGAAAGTTGGTAAAAGAGTAGATTATAAAAGTTATCACAAGAAAAAGAATTGCAGCTATCCGTAGTGATAGATGTTACCTAGACTTATTATGAGGACCATTTTGTAATATATACATATATGGAATCATGATGTTACATCTGAAACCAATAATATATGCCAATTGTATCTCAATAAATAAAAATAAAAAATATATATGAGACTTTGGTATACAAAGATAAATCCAGATTTCTTGTTCTTTCAAGAGATTCAACAAGTAGTTCTTTTTTTTTTAATTTATTTATTTATGCATGCAAGAGCTGGGGGTGCAGGTCAGAGGTGTGAGGCAGTTGGGGGGGAGGGCAGTGAGAGGACTCACCGCAGACAGAGTGGGGAGCAGAAAAGGCAGATTGACTGAAACACACTGCTGAGGGGAGCAGTGGGCCACCAAGGAGAGGTCTGCTGTGCCATGAGTGTCAGTTCCCTGGCCAGAGTTGAACTCATGCAGCAGCGGCCGCCGATAGCTTCATAGAGCTGAGACTATCCCTTGCACCACCAGGGAGGTGGTGCAACAAACTAAGTTTGTTGTTCTAAGGAATAAAGTAAACCATATTTTTGATCTTAAATACTCTGCTTAATTCATCATTCCAGTTATATAATATATATAACGGGTAGTGCACTATGGGCCATTACTCTTTTGAAAAAAAAGATTAGGTTATTGGGGGAAAAACATCAAATATCTTCCATTCAAACAGATTGTAAAATTTATGGGGACTTCCCACAATTTCAACATATTAGATTCAAATGTTATAAATACCAAAGTGTTGATTCAGGTCTTGAGATAAATAATTTTCAGGTGACTGAAAATGAATCACTATAATGAATTTTAAAAGAAACCTGCAAATTGTCATAAAACTATAAAAGTTACATAATAAATATGTCAAAGTTATAGAAGCACAAATAAAACAATAAAAGAGAAAATAAGTGATTAATACCTACATTTGAAGCAGGTAAATTTTTATTGATGGCCAACTCCAGGGAGAATACTGTTCTCTGTTTACCACAGTTGGTATAATTTAGAAATAGGAAGTGGGGAATAAAGAAACTCCCTTTTTGGAAACATTTGGACAATATTGGTAGAGTGTTCTATATTACTTTTCAGTCAGTTTCAAGTGTCTAGATTCCATTTGAAAGGCAGATCCTTAGTATACTGAAAGAACCCATCACAGTTCATTTACCCACCAGAGGATTTAACGTATTTCATGATCTTTACTTTCTGCTTGTTCACAAAGAATCTTACTGCAGTCCCTGCACACTCCACACTTCCAGTATCATAGACTATACTGTTGCAAACAAAAGGATTATGACCTCTTTCAGCAGGCTTCCTGCTAGATCGAAGCAGGAAGGAGAGATGGATTATATGGAGCAAAGGCCTCGTTCGAAAACATTAATCTTCAGTAATTAGTAATTGAGGAAGGAAATGCAACCAGTACATGAAAGTTAAATTAACTTCTGCAAAAACAACTGATTTCTAAAGCTGATTGAGTCTGACAATTCATCTTCTAAAATAAGACAACTGTACGAGAAAAGTGAAAATTCTAACAGTTAACCTCACATGAAACAGTCTGAATTAGAAGACTGTGAGGAACTTTTCAGACAACAAATTATGTGTCATACGTATGAGCATTAAATTTGGGGGCACAACACTTAATACAATTAATATTTTTTCAGGTGTCAAGAAAACTGCAAAATGAAGCTATCTGTACTTAGGGTATTGCTTATGTAAATCTTTTGGATAAACTTTCCTTCTTTGTTTTCCAGCTGTCTCTTTTCAAAATATATCTCAGTTTACCCCAAATGACCCATATTTACTTCATTCATGTTTTATTTCTGTCTGTTTTGCAAGTGTATATTCTGTGTTTGAGAAATGTCCAGTTAAACCTGTTAAAAACAATACCACATTTTAAAAAGTGTTTAACAATAAGCTCATTAAAAATAATCTCTCCAAGATGTGGAAATGTAGGTGCTGAAAAAGATGAAAACCACTAGCTGTTAAATTTGCAATTTAAAAAAGGCAAATTCAAAATGTGTCAGATTTAACAAAGCCTCTGCTGAGGGACCAATTTCGGAGATAAAAGATAAAAGGCCAACAATCCACTTTACCCCCAGCCGTTCAATGAAAGTTGTGTGATTCCTATTGCTTCATCAGGTAACTACAAAGTAGTTTCCTCCCAGTGAATTTTGTGGATTCTAAAATATCTGACTGTGGAATGAAAAAGGTCTGTTTGAGTATGATAAATGATATCTAAAACTCTTTATGCTGAGTTCTAACACATAGCCACTGACAAATCCCAGCTAGTAACACTCAGACTCAAACATTCATATACCCAAGCATATGGTAGAGCACTTGAAATTTGCATTACCCATATGAATATGTCACTTTTGCTATCACTCCATCTTAGCCAACTTTCTTTTACATTACTTGTTCCAATTTGCAATCTGATTATCAGAGTACTTCAATTTATCATTTTATATGGGTATTCTGAACCTTGTTAATATATATTATATATATTATATATAACATATATAAACAGAACAATTAAATTATTGAACTGTTCAACTGTCAAAGTCAGGGGTTTCTGTGAGTTGCTTAGTTAACTGTTGTCTTGTAAGGAAGGCTCCAAAATCCTTAACAAGGGATTCATTAAATTGTGAGCCAGAGTGTGCTTTTGCTCCTTTAACAAAATGAGCTCCATGTTCAAACAACAGATGTAATGTCCAAAGTTTGCATCCTTGGAGACAGTCTAGGAGACAGATGGAAAAGTTGTAAACAGGCCTGTGAATTGCTTTGGTGGACACAGATTTACTTTGAAGATTTCATTGAATCTTTTTGACTCCTAAGGCACTCATAGCTCAAGAAAGCAAGTTTACCATGCAAACCTTAACCAGATACTAGTTACAATGGAGGAACCTCAACAAATTTAGATGTGCAGTTCAGATAATTCCCTTGAAAGTTCAGATAATTGCCTAAAGCTTATTCAAATCTATGGAAAGACTTTACCCTCTTCTTCACCCCATCTCTTCTTTTCTTCTTTCCTCCATAATCCTCCCTACCCCACTCTGATCTTTTTGTCATTCTCCAGATCACTCTAGTTTAAATCTCTCTGTTTTATCCTGAATTTCCACCTCACTTTTAAAATACCCTCCTGTGCTGGCAAATTCCTTAATTCAGAATGTAATGGGTTTAGTTGTCATTTGGTCCTCTCAGGTTTCCAGTGTTTTCAAGAGTCAACTCTTTGGAAATTTTATGAGAAGATTTCTAGAAAAAAATAGCTTTTTAGCGATTCTAATGAAGAGGTGTGAGTCAGGGTACCTACCTTTTAAATGTTGCTATGAAAAGGAAAATATATTGACTGTTCAATGGAAGCATTCACAACTACCTGTAAATCTAAAACATTTGTCTTGCTACTGTTTCAAAATGTCAAATGAGTAATTGAATAATGTTCAGGATTCACATTCAAATAATTCACATTCAAATACAATATTCCTCACATTTAGCTTTCTGAAATATCTTACAATTGGTTTGGGGTGGAGGAGCAAAGTTCTTTGATCTTTATGTTCAAAAACAGCCACTGAGCCCTTGGAAAACAGTAGATAAGAGTCTTACCCTCCTGATAAAAGGAAACACATTTTAATCAGACTCAGTAACTCTCTCTTGATAAAAGGTGGCTGAACTGTCCTTCTGAAGAATTAGTTCCTGGGATTTGGGTTCATATAGTGCCTTCTGTTTGACCAGCAACAAATTGTTCATTCTTAAGCCAGTAAGAACAGTTATATGTAATATTATTCATTCACTCATTCATTTAAAAATCAGTGACTAAGAATCAATTAAATGCAAAGCAAAGCCTTTCTTCAAAGAATTTTTAACTCTACAATGGGATAAAAGTATTTTCAATTATAATGAAAAGGAGAAAGTACCACATACCTTAAGAGATGAACAGAACAAAAGTCATGTGCATACAAAGACAAAAAGATCACATCTAGTAGAGAAGAAGCCTTCTCAGAAGAGGTGAGTTGAGGCTGGCTTTGGAATAAATGTGTAGGATTAAAAAATCCGTAATAGGAAAGGGGCTGTAGACTAATATCTAGCTTGAACTGAAGAGCATAGTACATTCTGAAAAATCAAGTAATTTATTTATTGGTACATGAGCGTAATGGAGACAAGATAAAGATAATACTGTATGAAAATATTACAATGGATCCCTGAGATTATGGGGAGACCCTTAATATCAGACTGAACAATTTGAACTGAATCAGTAGACAGTATGGAATTACCTAAAATTTATAAAAGTAAACTGATATTTCAATCAATTTTCAATAATTGAAGAAATGACAATCCTTTCAATAAATTCTGCTGGACATCTGGATATCCATGTGCAAAAAAGATGAATCTACACCTTTACCTCTTTCCATACACAAAAAAATCATAGACCACTATGAAGGGCTAAAGCTGTAACATTTGCAGAGGAAAAGAGAATATTTCCATAAACTTAGATTAGACAGAGTTCTTAGAGACGATACCAATTATATGACACCTAAAGAAAAAGAAATTGCTAGTTATACGTGTTAAAATTAAAACTTAAAAAGCTAATGTTAAAAACACCAGCAGGAAAATGTAGACAAGACACAGATTGGGAGAAAATATTTGCAAATCAAAAATCCAATAAAGGTCTTGTATCTACAACAAATAATGTGCACTTACAAGTCAATGAGAAGATAAACAATCCAAAATTTAAAAAAGGAGGGAAGATTTGAATAAATATTTCCACAAAGAAGATATACCAATGGTTAATAAGCACAAGAAAAGATGCTCAGCCTCAATAGTCACTAGCGGAAAGGAAATGAAAACCACAGTGAGACATAACTTCACACCTACTGGAACGGATATAATGAAACGACTGTAACAAGCATTGGTGAGGATGTTCAGAAACTGGAACTCTCACACGTTGCTGTAGGGGATGCAAAATGGTCAGAAACTTAGGAAAACAGTCTGACAATTCCTCAAATGGCTAAATATGATCCAGAAATTCCACTTCTAAATATAACCAAGAAAAAGCAAAACATAGGCCAATGCAAAAACTTGTAAATGTGTTTTCACAGTAACATTATTCATAATAGCCCAAATTGGAAACAACCCAAATATCTATCCACTTTTTTTAAAGATTTCTTTTTATTTATTTATGCACATAAGAACAGGGGTGTAGGCCAGAGGTTAGGGGATGGGGGTGAGAGGATTACCAGAGACATAGTAGGGAAAAAAACAGGTGGATCTACTGAAATACACTGCTGAGGGTAGCAGCAGGATCTCATGCCGCAGTGGCTGGTGTTAGCTTGATAGGGCTGAGACTTTAACTCTTGAGCCACCAGGGAGGCCCAAGTCTGCCAACTTTTGAATACATAAACAAAATGTAGCATATACATACAATGGTATGGGTATATCAATATTATTAACTACTAGTAAATTGTGGCACTGGACCAAATCTAAAAATGAAAGACTGCAGACTGATATGACCACATATTCTATGATTCTACTTACATGAAATGCCCAGAAAAGGCAGATCTATAGAGACAGAATGTAGATTAGTATTTGCCAGGGAGCAGGGGAGGGGTGGTTATTAAATACAAACTTGCATGAGAGGTCTGTTAGGGGTGACAGAAATGTTTTTAAACTGGATTTGATGAGCGTTGAAGAACTCCATAATTACTAAAAATGATAGAACTGTACTCTTATAGGGCCTCCCTGGTGGCACAAGGGGTTAAGCACAGCACTGTGAAGCTATCCACAGCCTCTGCAGCATGAGTTCAATGCCGGCGGGCCAGGGAGCTACCCATATGGCGCAGCAGACCTCTCCTGACTCACCCGCTGCTCCCCTCAGCAGTGTATTTCAGTCAGTCTGCCTTTTCTGTTCCCCACTCTGTCTCTGGTGAATCCTCTCACACCCACACCTCTGGCCTGTACCCCAATTCTTTTTTAAAGAGTTATTTTTATTTATCCAAGAACTGGGGTACAGATCTGAAGTGTGGGAGGGTAGGAGAATTCACCAGAGCAGAGCAGGGAGCAGAATAGGCAGAAGACTGAAAACACTACTGAGGGGAGCAGCGGGCTAGACAGGAGAAGTCTGCCACACCATGTGGGTAGCTACGTAGGCTGGGAATTGAACCCATGCTTCAGAGCCTGCGGCCAGCCTCACAGTACTGCACTCAATCGGCTGTACCACCAAGGAGGCCCTATCCCAGTTCTTGTATGCATAAATAAAATAAATATTTACCAAAAAAAGAACTGTACTCTTATAAATAAAAGGTCAGTTTTATGGTACATAAATTATACTTCAATAAACATTTTTAATTTTATGAGAGAAATGGATAACTGAGGAGAGCTGTGTGATAGAAAAATTAACTTGGGTGTAGACATGTAGCATTAATGGGAATGGGGAAAATAAGGATAAAGAGACCAGTGAGAAAGTGAAATTAATAAATTAGGATGTAGGGGCCTCCCTGGTGGCACAAGGGGTTAAGATACAACCTATGAAGCTATCAGCAGCCACTGCAGCATGAATTCAATCCCTGGGCAGGGAGCTACCCACATGGTGCAGCAGACCTCTCCTTTCTCCCCCGCTGCTCCCCTTGGCAGTGTGTTTCTGTTGATCTGCCTGTTCTGTTCCCCACTCTGTCTCTGGTGAATCCTCTCACCCCCTGCACCTCTGGCCTATACCCCAGTTTTTGTGTGCATAAATAAATAAATCTTTAAAAAAATAAATTAGGATGTAATGGGAAAGGGGGCATTTTAGATATGCAATCTTAGGAAATGAGGAGACCTATTTAGCTCTTTCTAAACCTTTTTCAGTTAAGACCTTGCTGTTCTTGAACTTCTGCTATTTCTTGGAGGCTCAGTCGATTCCGTTTTTGTCTTGAGTGCTCCCTGGACATATCTTTTCATACATCTTTGAATTCTTCCCTGCCTTTGTTGAAAAAGTTCTTTATCTTAAATGTCACCACCGCCCCCCAACTTTAAGGGAACAAATAATCTGTACTAATGGAAGTAGACAAAACCTTACCTTTAATGTCTTGCTGAGAAATAAGACAATGCTCATTTCTCCATAGTTCAAACTGAGAGCTGCCTGATTGTGTTTTGAGCTAGAAACCGAATTTCAGATCAACTCAGTTCCTTTACAAAATCTCAGGAAGGGATTAGAGCTAGTAAAAGAAGTTTACCCCACTGCTAACCTAAAGATGAAGTGAGCAGTGTGGAGATAAAAGACAAGTGACGGCTAATAGGTGATGTGATTTGGGACAAAGCACAAGTAACTTAAATTATCTTCATTCATTTCTTTCATTTGTAAAAGGGAGGTAGTATACCTGAATAGTTGCTAGTGTAAAATACCATTCCTTATATAAAGTGATTCTTATATAGTAGGCAGTCAATAACTATAAATAGTATTAATATTATGTATTTTTAGCTGTTTTATAAATTTGAAAAATACATTACAGCCTTCATGAGAAATTTATAAGAAGAAAAATATGTGGTAGATAAAATATAATTTCTATTCTTGCCTCCTGGATACAGCAGGGTGCTTACTATGTACATATTTTTAACTTCATTCAGAAGGGAATTTATTTTAATGCTTTAATAGAAATTCCAGAAACAAAAGATAATTCTAGCAATGAGGAGGCAAGCCGGGGAAGGCTAACCAAGAAATTGAAGAGAACAAAAGAAAACAATAAAAGAAAGCCTAATCAGCACAGGGGCTTTGGCAGAAGAGACCAAAGAGGAGATACGGGTTAAGAGACTGTCGGGCAAGAAGTAAAAGGATTTGGTGGCAGCCTGGATAAGGAGGAAGAAAGGGATGCTGTGTGCTTAGAGATATGGGTGATAACAATGTCCCCAGTCATGACAGAGACGCTGAGCCAGTGAAGCCTTCCTGGAATGAAAGTTCGATCTACCTCAAGCTAATGTATTAATATTTATTCAGTGCATCTCAACACTGCTTGAAGAGAGGCAAACACACATTTTAGGGGATGTTGGGAAGAGGAGATAAACAATAATATTTGCATCTCATCAGTGGGAAAAATATATCAGGGTATTCAGAAGCGCTTGTTATAGTAGTTATATAAAATTTGACTTGAGGGGCCTCCCTGGTGGCGCGAGAAGTTAAGACACAACCTATGAAGCTGTCTGCAGCCTCTGCAACATGAGTTCAATCCCCAGCAGGCCAGGAGCAACCTACATGGCACAGCGGACCTCTTCTGACTCGCCCACTGCTCCCCTCAGCAGGGTATTTCAGTCAGTCTGCCTGTTCTGTTCCCGGCTCTGTCTCTATTGAATCCTCTCACCCCCTACACCTCTGGCCTGTATACCAGCTCTTGTATGCATAAATAAATAAATCTTTAAAAAAAAATTTGACTTGAATAATGAATTGATTAGTCTAATCTCCGCTCTTATGTTTAACTGTAAGTTTTGTTCACACACATTACTTCCTTTAGTCCTTCCTTAATTGTTAATGCTGTTTGGAAGAAGCAAGGAGTATGCAAGAAATCTGTGGCAAGTGAAGGCAAGGACTGATTCCAGAGTTCCATGTTGAGTCTTTAATTTGTATTGTTTCAGGTTTTAAAGCCCTGTATAACGTCAATTCAGCTAAGGATTAAATCAATTTATAACAGTAAAGGGAAGAAAAAGAAATGATTCTCAGTATGAGCTGCTTTACTATAAAAAGCCAAAAAAAAAAAACCCTTTTTTATTCATTACTATTAAAAACAATGTGTATTTATCACATGGTAAAGATATCATAAAGTGTTTGCTTACACAAGTGTTTTCCTATTTAAATTGCAAGAGTATACCAAAAGGAAAAACATTGTATCTGACCAGAGAGTAGTGAAGGATCCAGTCCTGGAATTTAGGGTATTCCATATTTACGTAAAGTCTCCAATCTTTGTGAAAACAAATATAAAATTATTTAAATCTTGCTATTTACCACTCTATAAGCATTAAAAAAAAATGGTCAACTGTTTTGCTTATACAATTGCAAGTGTTTGATTTTGTTACCTTCCTCCTTCCTTGCCCAATATATTTAATTATTAATTGTTCCTAATTTCATTGGCCTGCTGACTGAAGTCAAAGCCGAGGTAAGCAATTGAAAGGAACACAGTGCTGTATCTATTGATTGGCAAGTTATTTGATTTATCTTTATTTGTGTTTTCTCATCTTGATTAGACTTGTACTTACCCCTCTTCATTCAGGGCTGATTTTAAAAGAAAGAAAGAATTAGATAAATGGTTAAACCCTGAAGAATTGCTTGACAATCCAGGGTTATGTTATTTTTCTTGGCCTTGATGGCCAAGAAAATATTATCTTAATCCACTGACAACTATTTATTGGTAAACAAATGCTTGATGTATTGTTAGGCTCCTTTGTTAAGTAAAAGAGAAAGAAGGCCTGCTAGGAGATCAGTAAGACAAGGATCAAAAACGAGAAATGTAGGACACTAAAATATATTATCTAACCTGCTTATAAAGGTTATCAAGAGCATACCAAAGATTAAAAACAGAGGAGTTTAACTCCTTAATCAAGGTTAGTGTGGTATTCTAGGAAAATATAATTGATTAGAAAGAATCAAGAAGTAGTGTTAACATCAGTTACCTATAAAAGTCCAAGATACATCCTGGTCTTACATGGAATTTATTGCTGTTCTTTTATCTTTATCACTCCATTTTGTTGATGTGGTCTGCTGCTAAAATCCCTTTCAGCTTTCTCCTCCAGTTAAAGACCAATATGAAAGGTTTTGTTATTCTTGTTCCCTATATTCCCTCAGCAGTTCCATTCATTTTTCTTAGGAAGTGAAAACAGAGGTGAGTGAAGACTGTGAAAAAAATAAACATGTATGTCTTAGGGAAACTGTTACTAAAAAACTGAAAAAATTTGTTTCCTGTTTGTGATAGTAAATCAACTTTACTTCCCTTATCGCTCTCCTCCATCCAGAAAACTTTTTATTCTAGTTTATATGAAAAGTGTGTGTGTGTGCGCGTGCGCTTGCGCACGCACACGTGCATGTACATACTTAATGATGTTCTAGGACTTAGAGATATTCTGCACAATGTCCCTGGAACAGGAAGTTAATCCCCAATCCCATCTATCCCTGAAAAATCAAATTACTCCTCCCCACAAGGTAAATGCCCAAATTCCTACCAAAGTGCTCTTCTTTATCTCCAAAATCTCTTAAGCTACTGCATGGCGGTGCAACTCCACCTCTAATTACATGGTGAACTTAAGCAAATTCTGAATTCTTTCAAGGGCAGAATTGACTAAGTAAAATGGGAAGTATTGTTACCCTCCTCCTCAGTACTTGTCTAGATGTATTTATTTATATTTTCCTTTTTTGCCCAGTTTTATTAAAACATAATTGACAAAATTGTGTAAATTTAAGATGTATAATGTGATGATTTGATGTATATATATATAGTGTATATATGTGTATGTGTGTGTGTATGTATGTGTATGTATATATATATATATATTGAATTTAGTGAAGTGATTACCACAATAAAGTTGGTTACATCCATCACCTACATGCTTATCACTTCTTGGTGTGGTTAGAACATTTAAGATTTGTACTTTTAGAAAATTTCAATGGGGCCTTCCTGGTGGCCTAGGGGTTAAGTCTCAGTGCTATCACCCAGAGGGCCCACCTTTGCAGTGCCTGAGTTCGATCTCCAGCAGGGAGATAACCTACATTTGGTGTAGCAGACCTTTCTTGTCTCGCCTGCTGCTCCCCTCAGCAGTGTATTTCAGTCAGCCTGCTCTGCTCCCCACTCTGCCTGTGGTGAATCATCTCACTTCCTGCACCTCTGTCCTATTCCCCAGTTCTTCTACACAACAATAAAATCTTAAGCAAAAAAAGAAAATTTCAAGTATGTAATATGATATTATTAGCTATAATTACTATGCTGTATATTAGACCTCCAGAACTTACTCATCTTATAATCAAAAGTTTTTATCCTTTGTCCATATCTCCCATTTTTCCCAACCTGTAGCCCAGGCAACCATCATTTTATCTGTAAGTTCAACCTTTTTTTAGATTCCACATATAAGTGAAACCATACAATATTTGTCTTTTCTTTCTCTGACTTATTTCACAGCATAATATCCTCAAAGTTATTCCCATTTTGTTTTAAATGACAAAATGTCCTTTTTATGGTTGAGTAATAGTCTGACATATCCCTATATCTATCTACCAATCTGCCTACCTATCTACATATTATTCATTTATCCATTGATGAACACTTACTTTTCTACTATTTCTTGGCTGTTGAGAATAATGTTGCAATTAAATGGAGATGCAAATACCTCTTCATGATAGTGGTTTCATTCCCTTTGCATGTATACCCAGAATTAGATTCCCACATCCAATGTAGTTTCATTTTTAATTTTTGAGCAAGTTTCATACTATTTTTTAATAATGACGCTACAATTCACATTCCCACCAACAGTAATAATGGTTCCCTTTTCTTGATATCCTCACCAATTAATATCTTTTATTTTTAATAATACCAACTCTAAAAAGTATGAGGTGATATCTACTTGTGGTTTGATTTGCATTTCCCTGATGATCAGTAATTTTGAGCATCTTTTCATTTACCTGTTGGCCATTTGCATGTTTTCTTTGGAAAAGATTGTATTTTCTGGTTCTTTGTCCATTTTTTAAGTTAAAGTTATTTGCTTTGTTGTTATTTTACTATTGAGTTGTATGAGTTCTTTATATATTTTGGAAATTAACTTTTTATCAGAAAAATGGTTTGTAAATATGTTTACCATTTTATAAGCCTTCTTTTAACTTGTTGATCATTTCCTCTGCAGTGCAGAAGATTTTTATTTTGATGTGGTTCATATGTTTGTTATTGCTCCTGTTGCTTTTAAGGCATTTAAACTGCTGAGTACTATTCTGGTACCAAGCAAGCACAAAATCCAGTGTAGCTATTTTTCCTGATTATTTTTACTTGTTTTCTTTGTTTTTTTTTTTTTTACACAACTACCTGAGAGTTGTTCTAATAAAAAGAAAAAATGTGAAGTCCTAAATAAAAAACAAATTTTAGAAATCTATAACTTATCAAGCAAAATTTTATTTATTTTTATTTTTTAAAAGATTTATTTATTTATGCATACAAGAACTTGGTACAGGCCTGAGGTACAAGGATTCATCAGAGACAGAGTGGGGAACAGAACAGGCAGATTGACTAAAATACACTGCTGCGGAGTCAGGAGAGTTCTGCTGCACCATTTGGGTAGCTGCCTGGCTGGAAATGGAACTCTTTTTTTTTTTTTTCAATAATAAATTTTATTTTTATATTCCCCATACAATTGCAACCCCCCATTCTGACCCCAATCCCTCCCCTCGCGCCCCCACCCCCAAAAAGTGTCTCTGGTTCATAGTTTTTTGTTGATTTTGATTTTCACTTTCTTATAGTTATTCATTTTCCTGGTCCCTTATTTAAGTTTTCTAGATTCCTGCTATGAGTGAGACCATCCGGTATTTTTCTTTTTCTTTTTGGCTTATTTCGCTGAGCATGATCCCTTCCAGCGCCATCCATGTTGCTGCAAATTGCATGTGTTTATCTTTTTTGAATGCTGAGTAATATTCCATGGTATATATGTACCACATCTTCTTGATCCAGTCATCTATTTTGGGAGATGGAACTCTTGCTGCAGAGGCTGCGGATAGCTTCATAGTGCTGTGCAAACCCCTTGCATCACCAGGGGCGCAAAAATTCTTGAACAGAATTTTAAAACTTGAAGAACCAAAAAATCTAATAAGGTCACGCTGATTGAGTAAAAAACAATGGGCTACTAAAAAACATGCAATCTGAACTGTCCTTTTTACTCTCCCTGCCTACTTTACCTTTTTCTGCCTGATATATTGCAACAGTTCCCTAACCAGTCTCTTTTCTTTTGTGTAATACTTTCTAATGAACCCTAGCTGGTGCCAGTAATCTTTTAAAAATGTGGATTTAATTCTGTCATTCCCCAACCCACCCTTAAAATTTTCTGTGCCTACCAATTTCCTTAAGGATGAAATTCAACCTCCTAACCCTGGCATATAATGTTCTTGGTCCCAGCTTGTGGCCACCCTCATTTCGGAACAGTTTCTCCCAATTTCCCCACATTTTCCTCAACCTCCACACATTCTAAACCATATTACAGAGCCTCTTTCAAGTTTTTAGACACACTAGTCTTTCTCCAATCTTTGGGGTTTTTCAATATTTTCCTTCTACCTTATTACCAAGTTACTTCTTTTTAAAACTTCATTCTTTCTTTTTAATTGAGGTGACATTAGTATAACACCGTATGTTTCAGGAGTACAGCTTCAAGGCTTGAAAAAAAAAGTTTATTCCACAACAATACACCAACCACCGAAGTTTTAGTTTCTACCTGTCATTATCTAATCCCCTCCATTAATTCTTCCCACCTTTCCCCCACTTCTTTCCCTCTGGCAACCACCATTCTGATGTCAGAATCTTGAGGTTTTGTTTTTGTTTTTGCTCCTTTGCTTTGTTTCTCTGTGTTCCACATATTAGTGGAATCATGTGATATTTGTCTTTCTTTGTTGGATTTTTTTCACTTAGCATAATCCTCTCAAGTTCTATCCATGTTGTCAAAAATGGCAAGATTTCATCTTTTTTTGTAGCTGAGTAGTATTCCATGTGTATAGATACCATATCTTCTTTATCCATTCATTCACCTGTGGGCACTTAGGTGGTTTCTATCTCTTGACTACTATGAGTAATGTCGCAATGAACACTAGGGTACACGTGTATTTTCAAATTATTGTATTCACATTCTTCAGACAGACACCTAGAATATGAATAGCTAGGTCATATGTTGTTGTTTTTTTATCACTTCATTTTTTACCAAATCCTTCAAGATTTGTTGCCTTCTCTGTGCAGACATCCCTGATATTTTCCTCCTTTATCTAAATTGAGTTATATCTTTCCCTTTAAGCTCTCATAGAATCTAATGATTTTTGCCTTATTTTATTTAAGTAAGCATGTTACTCCATCTAACATGAGAGCATCTTGAGAGCAATGTTTACAGCCTTATTAATCTCAAGTAGCTGTGCAAAATAGGTGTTAATATACCATTTGTTGAATGGCATAATTAGGGAGACAATATCTTTAAAATAATAACTATGAGAGTATTTAGTAGATATCAGGAAAAGTATGTGAATTTTCTTTTTTAATTCCCTCAAAAATTCTGAAATGTTTTTTACTATTATCATTCCATTTTATAAATGTGGAAATTTAAAGCAAAAAGAAGGAGGAGTAGAATTCTGTTTTGTTGTGCTTGGATATATTTTCTATAGGAGATTTCTAATTACAACACATTGAATGTGCTATAACAAATTTTCCTAATATTCATCACAACCAAACCCAGCCTCAGCTATTGACAGTGTCCAATGCTGAGTGATTGCCATAGAAATAGCTTAGTCTTGCTAGGACTTCCAGTATTATATTGAAAAGCAGTGGTGAGAGTGGGCATCCTTGTCTTGTTCCAGATCTTAATGGAATTGCTTTCAGCTTTTCACCATTGAGAATTATACTGGCTGTTGGCTTGTCATAGATGGCCTTTATGATGTTGAGGTATGTTCCTTGTATCCCAAGAATTTCAAGGGCTTTTATCATGAATGGGTGTTGCACTTTGTTGAAAGCTTTTTCAGCATCTATTGATATTATCATATGGTTTTTATATTTCTTTTTGTTGATGTGTTGGATAACGTTGATTGATTTTCGGATGTTAAACCATCCTTGTGTCCCTGGAATGAATCCTACTTGGTCGTGGTGAATTATCTTATGGATACATTGTTGGATTCTGATAGCTAAAATTTTATTGAGGATTTTTGCATCAGTGTTCATTAGGGAGATTGGCCTGTAGTTTTCCTTTTTTGTGTTGTCCTTGTTCGGTTTTGGTATTAGTGTAATGTTGGCTTCATAGAACGTGTTTGGTATTGTCCCTTCCTTCTCAATTTTTTGGAAGAGTTTGTGAAGGATAGGCACTAATTCGTCTCTGAATGTTTGGTAGAATTCATTTGTAAATCCATCAGGTCCTGGGCTTTTGTTTTTGGGGAGGTTTTTGATTACCATTTCAATTTCGCTGCTTGTAATTGGTCTGTTTAGGTGTACATCCAAAGAATCCAAATAGGAAAAGAAGAAGTCAAACTATGACTATTTGCAGATGATATGACATTATACATAGAGAACCCCAAAAACTCCACAGAAAAACTAATTCAACTCATCAGTCAGTTCAGTAAAGTGGCAGGATACAAAATCAACACGCAAAAGTCAGTAGCCTTCCTATACACAAACAATAAATCTGAACAAGAAGAAATCAAAAAAACCATCTCTTTTATTATCGAAACAAAAAAAAATCAAATATTTGGGAATAAATCTAACAAAAGAGGTAAAGGACCTATACAAAGAAAACTATAAAACACTGTTAAAAGAAATAGAAGAAGACACAAAGAAATGGAAAGACATCCCCTGTTCATGGATTGGAAGAATAAACATTATTAAAATGGCCATCCTTCCAAAAGCAATATACAGATTCAATGCTATTCCAATGAAAATTTCAATGTCATTCTTCAAAGAAATAGAACAATTATTGATGAAATTCATATGGAATCACAAAAAACCCCGAATAGCCAAAGCTCTCCTGAAAAAAAAAGAAGGGAATGGAGGCATCACACTCCCAGACTTCAAACTATACTACAAAGCCATAATCATCAAAACTGCATGGTATTGGAACAAGAACAGACATACAGACCAATGGAATCGAATAGAAAATCCAGAAATAAACCCACAGATTTATGGTCAACTAATCTTTGACAAAGGAACAAAGACTATGCATTGGAGCAAAGAAAGTTTGTTCAATAAATGGTGCTGGGAAAACTGGGTCGCTACATGCAAAAGAATGAAGCTTGACCACTACCTCACACCATACACAAAAATCAACTCAAAATGGATTAAAGAACTAGACATAAGACCTGAAACCATAAAATATATAGAAGGAAATATAGGCGAAACACTACATGATTTGCACATCAAAGACATCTTTACAGACACATCACCCAAAGCAGTGATAGTGAAGGCAAAGATAAACAGCTGGGACTACATCAAATTAAAGAACTTCTGCACAGCAAAAGAGACAATAACAAAACAAAGAGAAACCCCACCAACTGGGAGAACATTTTTGCACCCAACACTAATGATAAAGGACTGATCACAAAAATCTGCAAAGAGCTGACGAGACTCAACAACAACAAAGAAAATAATCCAGTCAAAAAATGGGCAGAAGAGCTAAAAAGAAACTTCTCTGAAGAGGAAATGCAAATGGCCTACAGGCATATGAAAAAATGTTCAACATCACTTGTCATCAGGGAAATGCAAATCAAAACTACCATGAGATACCATCTCACACCAGTGAGAATGGCACATATTAAAAAAACTAGCAACAACAAATGTTGGCGAGGGTGTGGAGAAGAAGGAACTCTTCTGCACTGTTGATGGGAGTGCAAACTGGTCCAACCACTATGGAAAGCTGTGTGGAGATTTCTGGACCTACTAAACATAGAACTTCCATATGATCCAGCAATTCCACTACTAGGTATTTACCCAAAAGACACAGAAACATCAATTCCAAAGAACACCTGCACCCCTATGTTTACAGCAGCACTGTTTACAATAGCTAAGCTTTGGAAACAACCCAAATGCCCAAAAATAGATGACTGGATCAAGAAGATGTGGTACATATATACCATGGAATATTACTCAGCATTCAAAAAAGATAAACACATGCAATTTGCAGCAACATGGATGGCGCTGGAAGGGATCATGCTCAGCGAAATAAGCCAAAAAGAAAAAGAAAAATACCGGATGGTCTCACTCATAGCAGGAATCTAGAAAACTTAAATAAGGGACCAGGAAAATGAATAACTATAAGAAAGTGAAAATCAAAATCAACAAAAAACTATGAACCAGAGACACTTTTAGGGGGTGGGGGCGGGAGGGGAGGGATTGGGGTCAGAATGGGGGGGCTGCAATTGTATGGGGAATATAACAATAAAATTTATTATTTAAAAAAAAAAAAAGAAATAGCTTAGTCTTCATCCTGGATTTTGGAGATCAGGGGAAAGAGAATAATTAGGTTATAGAGGAAACAAATGGACTCAAAATTTGAGCATTGAAACGTTTAGGGCCTAATGGGAGGGAAGGATACTAGTAAAATCCTCAATTGGAATTTTTCTAGTTCTTTTTTAGGATTACCACCATTATGAAATTAAAGGTATATCTTTTCCCATTTACTCTTGGTTCATTTCAAAATTCCCTTTTCTATTTAGTGACTAAGGGTTTGAAATATTGTTGTAGGTACTATGGAAATACAATAATCTTATAATTTATTCTGCTAGCAATGTATTCAGGTTAATTAATATGGTCTTTCCTGAGCTTCATGTCATTTGTCATGCTGAAGTCAAATTCTGAGTCATGAATAGCCCACAGGTCAAACTTTCCTAATGAGAGCAGCCCTTTCTATGGCTCTGTTTCATACCTGCATAATGCAGGCAGGGTATGTCCACGATCAGACAGTCATGGACATCACTGTCTATTTCCTTAAGTCCCATCAACCAAAGTAGGATGGGTTATACAACCAAAACATTTACACTGTTATTTGTGTCTTGCTATGTTTAGTTTGGATCACAAATTTTAGTACATCAGCCCTCATGTTTTTAAAACAGAAACCAAGAAAATATTCAAACAAGTTAGTATTTTGCTGACAGTTGGCAAGCTTTGGGTGCTTATTTCCTGGTCTAATTTTTCAGCTACTTTTAAATTTGTTTGTTACTGTGGTAGGTTTGTAGTAACAGCCATCTCCTTGGTTATTTGTGCAGAAAAGCCTCTAAGACTGTACAGTGTAGTCATTCTTAGCAAAGAGGTAGGTGGCCTACCAATTGGTAGCAAAAACTTTTTCAAGTGATGAATTTTCTAGTCTTCAAAGTCAAGTCAACCATTATGAAGCTTCTGTCATTTATAAGTCATGTCCTTTATTTCATTATATAGTTTTAATTCATATTTCATTTAATATAAAAAAGAATAATAGTTATTCATACTTGGGCTAGCTTTGGACTGAATATCTCTATAAACTTTATTGCATAGGTGAGTCTATGATTGTGTGAAGTTAAAAGAAACTTACCTAAAGTCATATAGTAAGTAAATCAAAATGTATCTAGCCCTAACACCTATTTTCTTCATTTCAAAGAACTAACTGGGAGAACAGGAAAGTGAACAAAGTGTTACATTGGGTTGAGTGAGGAGAACTTTTTGTTTAAAGATTTATTTATTTATGCATACAAGAACTGGGGTATGGCCAGAGGTGTGGGGGGTTGAGAGGATTCACCAGAGACAGTATAGGGAACAGAACAGATGGATTGACTGAAATGCACTGCTGAGGGGAGTAGTGGGCGAGTCAGAAGAGGTCTGCTGCGCTATGCAGGTAGTTCCCTGGCCAGGATCGAACTTGTGCTGCAGTGGCTGTGGATAGCTTCATAGGTTAAGTCTTAACCCCTTGTGCCACCAGGGAGGCCCGAGGAGAACTTTTTGATATAGGGATTAATCAGGTTTTGTAGAAGATGGGTATGAAATATGGATATGGAAATAAGGTGAAGCATGCATTTGAGGTTCAAAAAGGAAGAGAAGATAATATTAATAGATGAAAAATATTCCTGGAGAACAGTGAGTGGTTAGGCGAGTTGGACTAAAATAAGGTATATGTTGGGAAATAATATTAGAACTGGAGAGTCAAATTGAAGTCACGTAGACATGTCTTATAGGTACTAATTCAGCAGGAAGTGTGGGAGGCATTAGAGTATGAAGGGATCAGAAATAGTTGAAATGGTTGTAAGGATATTTGCCATAAAACCCCATACCAGAGTGTAATGAAAAAAAAAAATACTTATTTTCCTTTACTTACTACTCATTAGGTTTTGTCCTCCAAATGTGTGAGTTTTCCCCTCATAAGCAACTCTGTGACACTAGCTAGGTGTCCTACAGTTAGTGCAGTTCTGACACTACCTACCTGGAGTTAGCATCAAATCTCACAGGTGAAGGATTCCTTCCCACAGGCTCCATCCATGACCCCCGTTCAAAGTTCAATAGCAAATACAGGTTGTCACCTGTGCTTCTGATTAATTATAAATCATAAGTTCCCATAACGTCCTCATTGGGTGTAAATATCTGTGAAGTCAGGTAAAAAATTGTACTTACTTCATGACTGGTTTGTTACAAAGAATAGTAAAAGATACAAGCAAATAATGACAAGATGGTGAGATGCAAAGTGTAGGGTCTCAAAGGGTCCCAAGCACAAGAGCTTTTGTTCTTGTAGAGATTAGGGCATTCCATTCTAAAGGTACATGGATATTCTCGTTTATCAATCTGAAAACTGTGGTCTCCCTGCAGAAATAATGGGACTTCATGTTAATCAACATGGAATAAACAGTAGGAACGTATATGAGGAATTTTTTTTTATAAAGCACTACTTGGCATTTGATAAGTTATAGATAGAAGGTTTTATAATTTGAGTATAAGGACATGAAAGTAGTTATAAGACAATTAGGGAATAAGGCAGTAAAATCTGAGGGTTCAAAATGGTAACTTCTCAACATTGTGAATTCACAAAATGTTGGATGATGGTCACAAGTGGAGATGGTTATGGTTCCTGATATGTATCATTGTGCTCAACTCCATTGTAGTCTTCTATAAATTCCTGACAGCACCCTTTAAAAAACAACCTTAATAAAGTTATATAATACCAATCACTTAAGTGACATGTGGGTGTTCAGAGCAAGAAAACAAATATTCCTTGACCTTTAGTGAATCACAAAGATGGTCAGGAGTACCCTATTTGCATTCTGTGTGCAATTGACTTCTTGTGTTCAAACCAAATATATATATATATATATATATATATATTAACAGTGTTTTTGTAAATAAGATCTCAAAGTTCAGGAGAATCTTTATGGCTAAAATAGTAATGTAAATGTAATGGTTCAGACTATCATTACGCTTTCACCAATCATCATTAATATTTCTTGTTATATGCCAGGCACCATCCTGATGTGTGTGAGATAACTCATTTAATTCTCAAAGTAACCTAATGAAATGGATATAATTTCTACCAAGCCCAGTTTATAGATGAGAAAGCTGAGACTCAGAGAGATGAAATAACTTGTCAAGTTCTCAGAGTTGGCAGGTGGGAGCATATCAAATCCAAGTGCCTCTGAGCCCAAAATCTTTCCATAACTCATAGCCCATAAGCTTTCTCACGTCCATAACTATTTTAGCTGACATGACCTGGGATGATAAGCATTCTTTTAAAGGACATTTTATCTTTAGCTGCCCTATTACCAGCCTATCATCCACTCTTTTCTGGATATAGCCCTGATTTTATTTTCTAGAAGAAAATGATTTGCCTTTCATGACTTCTGATACATAGGAAAAATATAAAGAGAAACCACTGTTTTATTTTTCAAAAAGGATTGTATTTTGAAGTGTATAAAGATGCTTCTATAGGATTTAAAAGAATTCTTTAACTATTATGGTTAACTATTATGGTTTAACTATTATGGTTAACTATTGTGGTTAACTATTATGGTTTAACTATTAAGTTTGGAAATGTTATTCCAATAAATCATCATTGAAAGGATCATCTAAGTAGATATATTAAAACTAGATATGCTCTGAAAAAACCCATTAATTAATCAATTTTTATTTAGTTAAAAATCATGGATAGCTTTTAAAATATATTTAATTGAACTAGATATATTTGAGAATTTCTAAATACAATCAAACCTCAATAACAAAAATCAGCCCTGTGACTGCTCCTCACTCTAAAGGCCACAATTATTCTTCCAAAGATTTTCAGTGTTTTTAAATATGTTCCAGTCTGAATTTTAAGCATAAATTAGCAAGCAGGGGCCTCCCCAGTGGCCCAGGAGTTAAGTCTCAGCGCTGTCACAGCTACAGCCTGAGTTCAATCCTCTGCTAAGGAGCTAACCCAAATGCATGGCAGATCTCTCCTATCTAGCTCCCTGCTCCCCTCATCAGTGTATTTCAGTAAATCCACCTATTTTGCTCCCACTCTGTCTCTGGTATATTTTGCTCCCACTGTCTCTGGTAATCCTCTCACCACCAACACCTCTGACATACACCCCAGTTCTTCTACATAAAAATATTTTTTTAATTAGCAAGTAGCAGTAATAAAAAGATACAAGACATCTTTGTAGAATATAGGAGGGTGTAATGGATAAGTAATGACTTTCCCTTATAGATGGGTTTATTTAAAGAGTCTCAATTTTAAAAAATGGACTTACTTTTATGATCTATCCAATGGGGACCAGTTGCTTCTTTTAGTTCTTTTGATATGTGTTGAATCCTCCCAAGAAAAATACACATTTGATTATTTCTTGAACTCAGTTTGATTCGCCATGTGTGGATACTTTAAGGATAATTATTTAACTAACAATTTAGATTTTTCCCCTTAGATTAACTCAGATTATGCCTTTATGACAATGTTTCCTAAATTTGCATGATTATAAGACTCGCATCATAAAATAATTCTTGTATTCTTTCCCTATGGAGATTTTCTAGTGATTTTACATTTTAATATTAGGTAAAGCTTATAAGCAATCACATTTGGGAAATGAGAAATGAGCTATAGTAGAGAAAAATCTCTAATTTTAAAAACTAAAATAGATCTTTGTACTGATAAAAATGGAGTGTTATTTCATTCACAGCTAAAATCAAGTCACATACTTGAATATTTAAGAAATGTTTTCTAACTTGAGAATATCCTTCCACTATTTTGTGGTTCATAGAAATATTAAAACTATAATCTCCTGTTAGGAGACAATTATATTTGTTCAATCTCCTTGTTTTGTGGATAAGGAAACAGGAGGGTATGTGCTTTGAGCAAGAATAATCTTAAATATCTGAAGTGAAGGGTCATCCATCAAAGACATGTCATTCAGAAATTTTTGAAGCTAGCTATTCATTCACCTGTTTTTTTTTTTTTTACAACTTTTCTTTCTCTGCTGATTCCAGACTCCATTTAGCCTACCAGTAACAAAAGGTGGAGAATCTTTAAATTTCTGATATTGCTTGTTTGGCATTTCAGTATGGAGTCACTCAGAAGTTCATGGGGAAAATATTACTGACTCTGGCCCCTCACAGATATTTTAGGGGGAAAAATACCACAGAACAAGAACAAAAGTTTTCACAGATGCATAGAATTGGAGAAAACTGGCCCCAGTGTTTTATAAAACCTGCCCAGTCTTTGTCCCTGAAGCAGTTGTACCTCCTGACAGAGTGAGGAAGAGCAACGTGGTCATTCAACAAAACCTTGCATAGTTTTGCATGCTGGGAATCCAAAGATAAGTAAGGCAAATCTCTGACCTTCAAAGAGTTTACAATCTAGCGTGAACAGATAGATTATAATATTAACTACGTAGATCGTATCCATGTAAAATTTAACACTTGATTTCAAATGACGATAAATTCCCTGACACTTCTCCCATTGAGAGGCGGGATGTTTTCCCTCCCCTTAACCTGGATTAGGTTATAAGCACCTTGAGAAAAAAGGAAGTCTTGCTATATGATCCTGAGTTTAGTTTTAAGAGGCTGGCAGCTTTTTTCCTTGTTCTCTGGGAGTTTTATAGTAAGAAGCCCTATTGCTCTGCTGAAGAATCACATCCAGACCCATTGGGAATACATGTAGAAAGAAGATTCCATTTGAGTCCTGCCATTCAGCATCCCCATCCAGGTGCCCAGCTTGCAAGTGAAGTAATGTCATAGCTTCAGACTTGCTCAGTCACTATCTGAATATCATCAAGTAACCACGAATTATGTAAGGAAACAGCCAGTTGAGTGCTACTCAGATTCCTGACCCATGAAATTATGACACACAAGATATCTATGTAAAACACAGAGGGGTGTGATGATTAATGATGATATTCCTTGTGGAATATCACCTAGTTTGGGATTTTTACTCAGTAATACATATAACCGGAACAAAGGGAGTGATTATTCTAACTCAGAAAAGACTCCTCATATGGGCTGAAATATGAATATAGTTGTGAAGACTAACCCAGGTAACCTATGTAATGAATGGGGAAAATTCACTCCAGGCTGATAGCACAATATGAAGGAAGACAGTGGAACTTGAAAGAGTTTGGATATTGAAATTTCTTACTATTTTGGAGAATAAGACAGAATAGAGGATTGGATGGGGGTTATGGATTAAGCTAGAGAAATAAGGATTAAAAAAATAAAAGATCTCACATGTCCATATTTTTATAGATATATGCCTATTTTTCATAGGAAATGGTAAGGAGGTTATTTCAATAATCCAAAGAAAAGATGACAAAGGCCTGATACATAGCAGTGGAAAAAAGAGAAGTAATTAAAATATTGAATTATGTAAGGCATGGTTAAGATGGATGCAGAAAGAAGGATTTTTAAATGCCTATTGATAAACCTACATTTTTTTTTTAATTCGGCAGCTAAATGAATGTCCGCTGAAGAATGGAATAGGAAGGAGAGTAATTTGGAGAATTATGTTTCAATTTAAGTTTAGGATATATGGTCTAAAAATACATAGTCTTCAAGGTAAAAAGAGATGGCCAACAACTGAATGAAGATTATATAACCTGAGGATAACAGTACAGTCCTCTCTCTTTTTTATACACACACACACACACACACACACACACCCCATACACACATATGTATGTATGTTTAGAATATATGTATGTATATTGAATACACACATACCCATGCGTATTGGGATTGTCAATGTGTAGGTGGTGGCTAAAACAAAGTACAAAGATGAATCTCCACCCAAAAAGCAGGTGAAGTGAGATTTAAGAATACAGACAAGAATTAAATCCAGAGCATAAGAGGGAAAAATTCACATAAACTGAGAAGATCCAGTCAGTAACTGTGTCTTGGGGACTATGTGGACTACTAGATTGTTCACTTTAGTTGCTTAAAACTCACTTTGCCCTACCCACCCCAAAATCTAGAGTTTATTTCAGTGCGCTTGTGTTTGGGCTGCTAATAATATCTAAATGTCTTGTAAGTCTAAGTAACTGTGGATTTAAGTCTAGGGTGGCAAGACTATAATTATACAATTACATTTTTATATGTGTATATTTATTCTATACTCTTCACATGAATGCTTTTAAAATAGCTTTTTAACACCATAATTGAAAAGTGATCTATCTGCCTTCACACTGGATTATTAAATGATTCATTGCCTCAGTTCAATATCACAAGCTCAAAGAAACACAAATTGTAAGAATTTGCTTTATTTTATACAGTAACAGCATGTGTCTAAGGCTATAATAAAAGAAAGTTATAAGATTAATGCAAATCACATTGAGAATTTTTCAGAAATGAAGTGGAAAGTGAGAAAATAACTTGAAATGAATTTGGTTTTATTAAGAACTATTTGCTCCTTAATAAAACCAAATTCATTTCAAGTTATTTGAACTATTTGCTTCTTTAATCTTAATAAGAAGAGAATGTGTTGGAAGCAATATTAGCAAAAAGCAACTTGTTTACTTTAATATCCATAACTAGGAGAATACTAAACCATTTTGGAAAGAGAAATTTCTAAGACATGACTTAAGATCCCATAATTTTATCTTAGAGAAAAAATGTGATTATCTCTGTTCATTTTTCTTGAGATCAAAATTTGAGAACAAAAACTCCTAGTTTTTTTTTTTTTTTTTCCTGAGAACAAAAATTCAATCTCCTTTAAACAGAATATGGTCAATTCCTAGTTGTGGAATAACCACAAGACAATTAGAAGTTAAATTGTTGAGCAGCCCGCATCTAATTGAAGTCTCTCCATTTTAACTATCTTATTTTTAGCATCTGAGGCAGTCTGTAGCTCTTCTAGGCTATAATCATGTTTATTTAAGAGTAGTGCACTCCTCAGTGAGAAAATAAAAACCTACCAGAACTGCTATACCAAATACAAGAAAATAAGAAGGTGGGTGGCGTGTTTAGTATACTTTTCAGTTTAGGAATTTCTTCAATTTACTATACAAATATTTCAGCCTGAATTCTAGCACACTATATCTGAATTGGTTCCTTTTGTATAATATTATGAACATGTGTATCTGGATTTAAGAGGTTATCTAAGCCATTTTACTTTTCAGAAAGTTAGAATCCATGAAGTTCTGAAGATACTAATTAAGTTTTATCTTGTAAGTCATTGTAGGGCGTCCCATGGCCAAACTCTGTTTTCCAAAATATGCAGATAAAAATATATAAATAAAAATTCTTCACTATATTGTTAGAGAGTCCAGACTATTCTAGGAGAATTTTTTGCCTATTGAGAAGGAGGAACTCTGGAGAATATCATCATCATCATCATCATCATCATCATCATCATCATCATCATCATCATTATCATCATCTTAGCAAACATTCCTAAATTGCCTGCTGTGGATTTCCCTCTTACCTTCATGTGGATTTCCCTCTTCAATTATCAGAACAACTCTAGGTATTAGGTAATTCTACAACTCTTTTCTTTCTTTTACTCATACGTGAGCCTGTGAGCCCGCTTTTTTTTTTTTTTTTTTTTTTTTTTTTTTTTGTGGGACCCTCCCCGGCGGCTGGGGAGCAAACCAGCGCTGCAGAAGCTGCAGGCAGCCTCGCAGCCCAGCGCTCAACCGCTGCGCCTCCAGGGGAGGCCCACGTGAGCCCGCTTTTAAGTGGCCAAAATGTGCTAGGTGTCAGAGTGATTTGAACCTAGCAGTAAAGCATTACAATTCTATATCCTCAACCATTCCTCATGCTATTTTTTTTAAGATTTATTTATGCATACAAGAACTGGGGTACAGACCAGAGGTATGGGCGTTGAGAGGATTCACCAGAAAAAAAGAGTGGGGAACAAAATAGGCAGATTCACTAAAATACACTGCTGAGGGGAGCAGGGGGCGAGACAGAAGTCTGCTGAGCTATGAGGGTAGTTTCCTGGCCAGGATCAAACTCGTGCTGCAGTGGCTGTGGATAGCTTGATAGGTTGTGTCTTAACCCCTTGCACCACCAGGGAGGCCCCTCCTCATGCTATTTTTTTAAAAGAATTATTTATTTATATATACAAGAGCTGGGGTACAGGCCAGAGATGTCGGGGGTGAGAGGATCCACCAGAGACAGAGTGGGGAACAGAACAGGCAGACTGACTGAAATACACTGCTAAGGGGAGCAGCAGCGAGACAGGAGAGGTCTGCTGTGCCATGTGGGTTTCTCCCGGGCGGGCTGGGGATCGAACTCATGCTGCAGAGGCTGTGGATTGCTTCACGTGTGGTGCTTAACCCCTTGCGCCACCAGGCAGGCCCCCTCATGCTATTTTTAATGGAAGAAAATAAAAATAACATTTTGTTGACAAAAATATGTGAAAAGAAAAGAAAACTCCTCATTGTCATAGCTTTGTTTGAGTGCAGGCAGAGTAGGCAAGTAGTTCATTGCACTATCTCTGGAGTCAACTCCTTATCAATAAACCCATTATCTTAACAATCCTCAACCTTTGTTATGGTACCATCTTTCAAATGGGGATCCTATGAGTATTTTCCTCCTGGTTTGTTGTATGGATTGAATAAATCATAAGCTGCAATTAAATAGCATACTGCCCAGGGCATAAAAAGTTTTCAGTTTACTTGCAAATGCTCTTATTTTTCTTAGGATTATTACTACCATCATTATATAATTCAAAATGTAAACTTATGCCACACTTCAATTTGGTTCACCAAGTACTTTGGGATCAAGAGGATTCTAGTTCTAGTGGTAGATATTAATTAAGCAAACATAAATGTGCTTTTCCTGTTTGGTAAAACAAACAAATGGATATTTAAAGAAATAGAGAACATTCAAAAGATGGCATTTGGAAAAGTGTTACATTGAACAATCAATCAAATATAGTGAAGGTGGTGATTGGTCAGGAATGACATGTAACCATAAAAGGTGTTAAGGAAGTGATCAACCTAGGTTGAGATGAACAGCTGCTAACATCTGGAATAATGTAGGTGATAAACTTATCCACACAATTGTTAAGTCTTAAAACCAACTTAAAATATTATTAATAATATTTGTATGTTACATCAAAGAGTTGATGAATAATAACTGTAGACACTGGGGCAGAGGAGAGGTATGAATAAATTGGCAACAGAAAGGCAGGGTACACAGGCAGAGGAAAGCCTGACTTGAGAAACCTCAGCTTTGGGGGGTTTTCAAATATAGGTCTTATTTGAAGACGGTCTAGAACTACAATGGTGACAGAAGGAATGCAGATTGTTATGTTTCTTTCTGAACTAGAGTTATGGCTCTACAGACTGAATTTCAGTCTAGGAGAAGGCAAAGGCAGTTGAGTTGTGAGACTATTTTGTTGTGCCCATATTGATAACTCAAATCTAACTGGATAAGTGGTCATATTACCTAGTTCTGGAGACTACAGACTTTTTTTTAATATGTAAATATTATTCTAATTTTATGCTATCAACATAACTCTTCCTTCCTCATCTTCCTCATCCCTGTAAGTTTTGAGGTCAAGATTTGTTCTCCCAGCTCTAATATCCTGCAACATAGAGAAACTATTATAAATCCAGATTTATGTACATCATAATTATTTAGGGTACTTGCAAAAATGCATATTTATGGGTTCTGTTCCACTCCTACTCCATCAGAGTCTCTGGTTATGGTGTCTGATAATACAAAATGTTAACATGTTCCTCAAATTATTCTTATCCAAGCTCATATTTGAGAACCACGTTTTGGAGATTATGAGATAATTGGAGATAATTTTGGAGGTAATGAGAAGATAATCGTGCCCATATACCTCCCTTAGCTGCTCAGTTCCCAAAGATAATCTATCAGGGGCCTCCCTGGTGGTGCAGGGGGTTAAGCATCAGTGCTATGAGGCAGTCCACAGCTACTGCAGCACAAGTTTGATCCCCGGTGAGGGAGGTGACCCACATTATGCAGCAGACCTCTCCTGACTCGCCTGCTGCTCCCCTCAGCAGTGTATTTCAGTCAGTCTGCCTGTTCTGTTCCCCACTCGGTCTCTGGTGAATTCTCCCATCCCCTGCCAACACCTCTGGCCTGTACCCCAGTTCTTGTATGCATAAATGGGTGGAACTTTAAAAAAAAAAGATTATCAATTTACTCTAAAAGCAATAATTTTGTGTTGCCTTAAAGAAATCACTTTATTTTCACAGGTCTGTGGATCAAAGTTTGACGAATCTTGACTAGGCAGAGTTTCTGCCTTCTGATCCAGTTTAGTCTGTTCCATGTGTCTCATTTAGAAATGTTTTTTGTGACAATGGCAGATATTTCAAGACTCTGCCTCACTCAAAACCACTAACATTCCATTGCCCAAAACAAGACACATGGACAAACAAAAGTCAAAAAGTAAGGAAAATGAATATAAGAAAGTGAAAATCAAAATCAACAAAAAACTATGAACCAGAGACACTTTTTGGGGGTGGGGGGCGGGAGGGGAAGGATTGGGGTCAGAATGGGGCATTTGCAATTGTATGGGGGAATATAAAAATAAAATTTAATATTAAAAAAAAAAAGTAAGGAATTATACTTCACTTGCCATGAAGTCATGTCAAGAGTGTAAATTTACAATACCACTAAGTGTGAGTGAAATTTAGTGTGCAAATCCATCTGCTTCATTTGGATTTACCCCCTGTTGTATATACAATTCACCATTTACCACAGTATTTTAACCATTTTTGTATTCATATTTCCCAAGTGGTTTCTTGAATATATAGATTTTATAAAAGCACTTTGGAGCTTTTGTGATTTCCTCCAACAATGTGACTAAAAGGAAATTCTGAGTGGTAACATGGACATGGCATGGGAGCTGCCAATATTCACTACAAGTTATGTATAGTGATGTCCAATTTGGGTCTTATAATTTATACATAAAATCTTAAACTTGGTATAATACATTCATATTATTATGTAACCAATCCTGTAAACTGAAGCTCTATACCCATTAAATAATTCTCCACCCCCTTCCTTCCCCAGGCCCTGATAACCACCATTCTACAGTTATTTGTCTTTTAATGATGGGGAGACAGTCTAAGAACAGTGTCATTGGATGATTTCATTATTGTGTGATTGTCACAGAGTTACTTACACAAGTATAGTTTAGCCTATGGCATACCTAGGATATGGAGATGTATGTATATAATCCCTGCTGTGCATGGAGTTCATCATTGCTGAAATGTCATTGCGTAGCACATGACTATTTTCTGTCTGAACTTAACTACTCTAGGTAACTTGTGTCAATGGAATCATACAGTGTTTTTCTTTCTGTGACTGGCTTACTTCACCTAGCATGATATCCTCAAGGTTTGTCTCTGTTGTTGTATATGTCAAAATTCTCTTCCTTTACAAGGCTGAATAATATTCCATATCACATTTTGCTAATCCTTATCCATTTATTCCCTCACTGTACATCTGGTAGCTTCTACATTTTGAGTATTATAATGCTGCTATAAACATGTGTATACAAATTGTCCTACTTGTTATAATCACTTTGTATATTGTAGCCAGACATACTATTGGCTGTTATTAAGCTAGTTACTTTTCTGTTAAAAAATTCAAAGAACAAAATACTAACAAATTTTAGAGTCACTATGCCTTGCGAAGCCTAAATACATCTATTTCTTTACAGAAAGTTTGCCAACTCTGTTTTAGAATGTTAGTCACAATAAGCAGAAAAGAATTTTTGAAGCTGCATTCAAACTTACTACTGATGTAGCATTTTAGTAAAATATTATTTGACAGACTTTAGTGAATCTGAGAAAAAATATTTCAAATTCTCCTTGACATTTCATGTTAGTGGATTCTTTTAGGTTAATTATATTAGATGGTCATTTCAATGAACTATAATATTCTTATGACATAGAAAATACATGTGGAGTATAATATTCTTGTGACTGTTGAACATTCATCTGTTTGAGGCTGATGCAAAAGATAGGATACCCAGAGACATGAGGGGCACATGGAGGCTGGAGAGGAGACTCTGAACAAACATAAAAAGACCTGTGCCTGAGACTTGGGAGGCCTGAAGGCGGCCTGGGACTGTGGAAAGAAATAATACATCAGTGGTTCTCAAAAATTTTTTTAAAGATTTTTTTAAATTTATTTATGCATATAGGAACTGGGGTGCAGGTCAGAGTGCAGAGGGGTGGGGATGAGAGGATTCACCAGAGTGGGGAGCAAATAGGCAGATCCACTGAAATACACTGCTGAGGGGAGCAGGAGACAAGACAGGAGAGGTCTGCTGCACCCTATGTGAGTTAGTTCCCTGGCCGGGGATTGAACTCATGCCACAGTGGCTGCTGATAGTTTAATAATGATGAGACTTAACCCTTTGTGCCACCGGGGAGGCCCTGGTTCTCTTTTTTTCTTTTTTCCAGGAGTCACAATTTTCAATTACAAAATGATCAATTACAAAAATATCAATCATAATATCCTTGGCACACGAAGGATTAATTATATTAGTGATCCTTAACTATGTGTCAGACATTGTGCTTAAAACCTTTGCATGTAGGTTTTGTCCCTTTCAATCCTATCCCTAACTCTTTGAAGGTAAGTACTACCTATTACTATTCCTATTTACTAATAAGAAAACTAATGTATATGCAATCATATAATCAGCCAAAGGTGGAGTAGGAATTTGAACTGTGGTAGGCAGTCAGCATACTGGTGTTTTCACTATAAGAATCAGGAATCTACCCTTAGCCAAGCTCCTTAGGTGATTCCCACAGAGCTCAGCCATCCGCTGACACAGGGCAGCTGCCAACCCTGATGCAACCCTCCAAGCCCAAACAGCTGAATCAATTTGTAACAACAACTGGTCTCACCCAAAGGTTTCTTCAAACCATAATAAAGTGGACTTGTGCTTTGTGAATAGATGTAGGGATGGGAAGGACTGGACACAGGGCAGGTTTTCTGATCCAGCATACCGGGTAAAGGAGGAGAGAGTCCTGGATCCCTCAGTGGCTTTTCAGGCTTTTATTGGGATTTACCAGTTACACAGCAGGCAGGGGTGCTGGGGGGCCAGGAAGCTAGTTGGCCTCCCAGCCCCCAGCAAGTCTTCACTCTGGGCTCTCTGGCCTTCTCTCATGTTCTCTCTGCTCTTCTCATGGCTCTACTTCTCTGCTTCTTTCTCGGCTTCTGCTGGCGTCCCTGTGACACCGCCCTTAAAAGCCCAGTCTTAGCCCAGGTGAATCCCATCTACCTATGCCCACACCCTACTCCAGGTGCCCGCCATCAGGCATGCATTCAGGACCGCAGGGTTCCTTCCATCATCTATCCTAATGGCGGGAGGGCAGAAAAGCCTGTTACTTTTTACCGCACCCTACAATAGACTATAAAAAAGCAAATCAGGGAAGAGAAGACACTAAAGAAAGGGAGGGTGGAGGCTTAGAAAACCTAGAGTTTGGTATTCAATCTGTGACCTTTCCTGCCCACTTCAGAGATTAGTCTGTAAGGTGTTTTAGTGTCATCATTCCATGATTCTGAGGCTCCCAACCCTTATCTGTCTATTCCTTTCTTTTCTTCTTTCACCAATATCTACCTTTGCTGGAATTTGCTTCTACATTTCCCAATGATCTTCAATTGTTCTCCAACCATTTAGATATCCCAATCTCTTGCCATTAAACTTCTTCAACAAGTAAAGCCCTCGGGAGGACAGAAACTTTGTTTTTAAACTTCTGGAGCCTCTCTTCATCCCTTTGCTCACTCTGTCCCTCTAGCCTCCCTCGTATTCTCCAGTATATGGCATGTTGATGCAGCGATACTGTAGGGTAAGGAAAAATGTCAAGCTTTTCTGCCTTCCCACCATCAAGATAGATGATGGATCTTTGAGGTCCTGAAAGCATGCCTGATGGCAGGCACCTGGAGTAGGGTGTGGGCATAGGTAGATGGGATTCACCTGGGCTGAGACTGGGCTTTTAAGGGCGGCTTCACGGGGATGCCAGTAGAAGCCGAAAGAGAAGCCGAGAAAGCAGCAGCAGAAGCCGAGAGAGAAGCAAGAGAAGCAGAAGCTGAGAGAAGGCCAGAGAGCCCACAGTGAAGACCTGCTGGGGGCTGGGAGGCCTGCCAGCCTCCCGGCCCCCCAGCACCCCTGCCTGCCATATGCCTGGTGAACCCCAATAAAAGAACTGCAAAAACCACTGAGGACCCTGACTCCTCCTTTACCCGGTCTGCTGGATATTAGAAAACCTGCACTGTGTCATTCCTGACCCTAGAGATACAAATTCTTTATTCTATCCTATGGACTCAAACTTTTAGCATTTGTAATCATCTCCTACAAGATCTTTCACCCATTAGATATGTTTCACTCTAACCCACTAATCCTAGGGGCTGCTGTTAAAGTACCCTCTGAAGCTTGTTACTCAATTGAGTTCTCCCTGAGTTTTGTTAAATACAAACATGTGATCTCTATAGCATGTGATGGGCTGTTTATGTTAACTCTTCAGAGCAGATTCTGGACTCAAAATCCTTCTGATTGAATCTTCATTCTACTGTTTATCTGCCGTGAGGCTTCAGCAAGTTGCTCAATATCGCCAAATTTCAATTTCTTCATCTGTAAAATGATACTAATAACAGTACTTTATTGATAGGACGGTCATGAGAATTCATTGTGGAAATGTCTACTCAGCAACTTAAGCACTGCTCTACAGTATCTGATACAGAGGGAATCATTAATAACTAATTGTAGGGTCAGGAATGGACACAGTGCAGGTTTTCTATGATCCAGCAGACTGGGTAAAGGAGGAGTCAGAGTCCTCAGTGGCTTTTTGCAGGCTTTTATTGGGGTTTGCCTGGTACACAGAGGCAGGGATGCCGGGGGGGCCGGGAGGCTGGCAGACCTCCCAGCCCCCAGCAAGTCTTCACTCTGTCTGGGCTCTCTGGTGATCTCTGCTGCTCTGCTCTCTCGTGGTTCTGCTTCTGAGCTTCTGCTGCCTCTTTCTCGGCTTCTCTTTCGGCTTCTACTGGTGTCCCTGTGACGCCGCCCTTAAAAAGCCCTGTCTCAGCCCAGGTGAATCCCATCTACCTACGCCCACACCCTACTCCAGGTGCCCGCCATCGGGCATGCATTCAGGACCACAAGGCTCCATCATCTATCCTGATGGCGGGAGGGCAGAAAAGCCTGACATTTTTCCTTACCCTAAACTAATGTTCTTCAACATTGTCAGCATTTGTATGTCTCTAGCAGAGCAAGCAGAATATTCTGAGCAACCTTATATTTAGACTTGAAAAATAAAAAAAAAAAACCACAATAACATGGGCATTCCCCTAACAGTACCAACATTTTACTGCTTCATATGTTTTTTGGCTCCCTGTTTCTGGATGTCCCAACTGGTCTTATCCAAACCCTATCATTCGTGAAGAAGTTCACATTGTCTAAGGTCATGTTCCAGAGCTTTCCAAGTGGATGTGATTTCTCCTCCCTTGCAGGATTTTATTTATTTATTTATTTTGAGTTGGTGGGTGGATCTTCTCTTAGGACAATAATTTAGAATAGTTAATAATTATAAACTTTTCATATATGCTCTTTTTTAATATTCCTTATCAGACCTCTGTGAGTAATGAAAGAGGCTGAGGTGGTGCTATTCAGAATTTTCATTTTTCTGATTCTAAAATAGAAGCAAAGAAGAAATATTTTGCTGAATTCTTTGCATTGACAGTTTTGTTACAAGAAAAGAAAAAAAATAAATTTGAATAAGGAAGGCAGATTTTTATAGGATTTTAGAAATGTATAACAGAATTCAGTTCTCAAATTGGGACTAGAACCCAAATTTAGAAAATTGTAAGGATTTTCTTTCTGCTTTCTTTCCTCTTTCCTCTCCTCTCTTTCTCTTTCTCCCTACCCGTCTCTACACAGAATTAAGTAGGGCCACTTGATATATTACATAGTTCCCATAAAAGTAGAGATTAGTGTTCTTCTGCTGGGACCCAAATCAAAATCTTTGAAATAAAAACCGGTTGGCCAGGTTTGATGGTATATCCTTCCCTAGCACTATTGTTATAGGACTTGTTATAGGCTTTTTATAGGTTTGATGGTATATCCTTCCCTAGCCCTATTGTTATACCAAGATGGAGGAGCCTCGCCCCTATATACTAGGGTAGTTTCTAGAGGAAAAAAAGCAATTTGAACTAGGTTGATACTGAAAGTTACCTCCTAAACTTTTTTCTTTTTTTTAGAGCTTTTTATTTATTTATTTTTGCGTAGAACTGTGATGCAGGCCAGAGGTGTGGGGCAGGGGATGAGAGGACTCACTAGAGACAGAGTGGGGAGCAGAATAGGCATTTCTACTATAATACACCGCAAGGGGAGCAATGGGAGAGATAGGAGAGGTCTCTTGTGCCATGTCAGTTAGCTCCCTGGCTAGGGATCAAACTTAGGCCATTGCCATATAGTGCTAAGACAATCTCTAGGCCACCAGGGAGGCTCACATTTCAACTATTATTGAATCTAATCATTAATAATATCTACCATATTTCATAATATAGTAATATTGGTTTTTGCATAGTACACACATTTTGGAAGTGAGAAAATTGTTTCTTAACCACGAGTTTAATATTCCAGTTAAAAATAGAAGTTTTGCTTTTAATTTTCAGTGAAAGAAAATTTGATGCTCAATAAAATAAGACTATTAGGTAGTAGTAAATCAGATTTTTTAAAGAATTATTTATTTATGCATACTGGAACTGGGGTACAGGCCAGAGGTGTGGGGGGGTTGGTGAATGGATTCACCAGAGACAGAATGGGCAACAGAATAGGCAGATCTATTGAAATACACTGCTGAGGGGAGGAGCGGGCGAGGCAGGAGAGGTCTGCTGAGCCACATGGGCAGCACCCTGGCCGGGGATCGAACTCATGTTGTAGTGGCTGTGGATAGCTTCATAGTGCTGTATCGTAACATCTTGCACCACCAGGGAGGCCCCTTAAAGATTTTAGGCAGATGATTCTAGAGCATGACCTCTCTGGATCCATGCAAATGACTACACTGGTAGAGTTTTACAATAAAACTTAACTTATTAAAATCTCTGTGAAACATTGGGGCACTAAGGAGCACTGTTTGGTACTCCCCCACCACAGTGTAAAAACACATTCTCCCACATAGCATCCCAGAATGCTCACAGGTCTAGCCCCTTGGGAACTTCTCAACAACAGTGATAATGTTTATCAGAGGTACTGGCATGCTCAGTGGCAGACTGTAGCAGAAAGTAGAGGAGGCAGTGGAACTTACTGATCAGATGTAAAAATACTCATAAGGAAGGAAGTGGCATTCAGCAAAGGTTTCTGGGTAAGAGGGCCTCCCTGGTGGCCCAGGGATTATGACTCAGCAGTGTCACCTCTATGGCCTAAATTTGATCCCCAGCCAAGGAGCTAACCCACATATGGAGCAGCAGACCTTTCCTGTCTCACCCGCTGCTCCCCTTAGCAGTTTATTTCAGTCAGTCCACCTGTTCTGCTCCCCACTATGTCTCTGGTGAATCCTCTAATCCCCTTCATCTTTGGCCTAACTCCAGTTCTTCTGTGCAAACAAACAAACAAAAGGTTCTGGGTGAATATCACACCGTAGTTAATTTTTTTGGAAGCAAATACGGAACTATCATCCGTGGGTTGCCAAAATTAATTATCAGAAAAACTGAAGATAAAATAAGCTAAGTAAGATAAATTTATGACCCAGATGTAGCCATAGAATGAGAGCTAGGTGAAATTATATTATTCCATGCTTTCAGTCTAAGAAATGGAGCTATTTGCATTATGTAGAAGCTAGGGTTGTAATAGAAATTCCAGACTACATATATAGTTGTAGGAAATCTAAATTCTAGATAACCAAGCAATTTTAGTTGCCTAACTTTCTGCAGCATTGTAAACATTTATTACCATCTGCTATATGTCCCAAAACAATCACTGGTTATATTTCTTAGAATCGACAGGATAGCTATCAAGTCTGGAAACACAGGTGGATACATAATACCAATGCTTTATCAATGATATAGTCTAATATCTGATAAAATAATCTACACATGCAGACTTTATGCAATAGGAAAGTACCAGATGGTACCAGTACTTTCCTATTCACTTATGCTTTGGGAGGTATAAAAAAACACATAAACCATTCTTTCCCTACTGTTCCATTCTAGCATATATTACATTGAATTGTTCCTGTTCATCATCAGTAGATAGAAACTTCTTGATGAACAAGGGTATTTTAAAAATCACTGTTGTTTTCACACATACACACATATACATGCATATAAACACACACACCCTAAATTCATGTTTCCCAAACTTTGCATTTCTCTGTGGATATTTTTTTCTCCTCCTAACTTTCCTGTTTCTGTGCTACTACTAGACCCTGTCCTTCACCTGTCCCAGATCTAGAATTAGAAATTTTTCAAAGGAACATCCTGCCCCTACCAATATTTTCTAAGCAATTAATGTTGTATATAAATGAAGAACTTTGCACTAGGGATGCTATCTTTTTGGAATATCATTGCTTCTAGATTCTTTCAACGGAGAGAACTTGGGTGGGGAAAGGAGGTATATCTAGATACATATTGTAAAACGTGAATTCATACTGATACCTCTGCAAAGATCATTGATGGATATTCAAATCCATTCTGAGAAAATGTTGAGCATAGAATATTCATATGGTCTCAAATTATCATCCCACGGTTGCTTATTGATCAGAGACGGTAAAGGGTGACTTTACATTGGAAAGATCTAGTGGACACACTAAGCTGCAATGTTACTATGTGGTATGTACTATTATTCTTCATATAAGGATGAGAAAAATAACTAGAGACTTGAAGTGACTTGCCTTAGGTCCAAAGGTAGTCTAATAAAACTGGGTTCAGATTCCAACCCAGAGCCTGAAATACTTATCCATTGGTCTCTGTGAGGTGAAAAGTTTAGTTAAGGTACAGAGCAGAGTCTGAATTCACAAGTGAAGTTGGTTTTGTCTACTGCTGACTCTTTGTCTGATATTGGGGAAGTTATTATCGGCATAATGATTATACAACCTTTCAATGGAGAGCTAAATCCATTGAAAAGCTTTAGTATACTATCTATTGTGTAGAAAAGGCTTGGTAAACATTAGCCACTAGCAAGAACCATGCTCATTGTTTTCAAATATATTATCTCATTCTTTTTTTGTATCGTGTATAACAATCATGCAAGCTATGTTCCTCTCTTCTTTATAGCTACTGAAAGGAGGTAAAAGTCATTGTGAGTCAAGTAAGTAGACAAGATTTGAATCGAGGACTCTATGACACCAAAACCTATGTTCTTTCTGCTACACCACCTAAGATTCAAGGGCATTCTTACTCTAGAATGTTCTTCTAAACTCTTGTTTTTATTCTTTAACTTGTTGAAAGAGAGTAGACCAAATGAGATTGCTGTAGTTATGTTCTTTTTCCTTTATTATTTAACAAAGGATTATACATAAACTATTTCTTCAGTTTTACTTCAAGAGAATTATTTTTCCCAACAATATAGAAATTAGCATGAAAATTTATAAAGTAAAAATTATAGTGAGAATTAACAGCTTTTAGAATAGCTAATTCTAGTTTAGACTAAATCCAAGAATACGCAGCATCCATTTAAAATGCCTGTTTAAAAAAGATTTATTTATTCATGCATACAAGAGCTGGGCTACGGGCCAGAGGTGTGGGGGGTGGGTGAGAGGATTCACCAGAGACAGGGTGGGGAACAGAACAGGCAGACTGACTGAAATACACTGCTGAGGGGAGCAGCTGGCAAGTTAGGAGAGGTCTGCTCTGCCATATGGCCTGCTCCCAGGCCAGTTGGGGATCAAACTGGTGCTGCAGAGGCTGCAAAAAGCTTCACAGGCTGCATCTTAACCCCTTGCACCACCAGGGAGGCCCCATTTAAAATGCTTTTAACTTAGAAGCATTTGAATTAATTTGGCAGTATTTATCCCATAAATTTAATGATGACGCCCAAATAACAATCAAGAGTAGAGCCTATAATTAGAAGTTTGAGGTCATTACCAAACATACATCACTGATATTTAACATATAGAATCAATAAATGTTTTGCAGATGTTCTTTTATCTGTAAATACATGAAATTAGAATCAGTAAACTTATTTGAATTTACATGTGTATGTTTGGCCTGACTCATGAGATCTTTTCTCTGAAAAATGTGAGTGTTTTGTTGTGATTTTTCTTCTTTTTTTTTTTCATGGCAACATTCTACAACTTGCCTCTAGAATTCCATATCATATTTAGTATTTGTTGCTTTCTATCATAGAAGGAGATAAGAGAGAATAAAGATGAGCTGGGTAGGTAGAAGAATCAACAAATTATTTAATATGTCTCTGTTTCTTAAAAACTACTGATTGTACCAGTTAAGATTTCACAGCTTGTAAAAAGTATTAGAATTGTTGACACTTCATTCAGTACAATCAGCATATATTTTCCATTAAATATATTTAGGGCATTAATCATTTTATATTTGAGTCATTAGATAATCTATATTAAAGTAACAAGGGTGAAGAAATGAAGATGACAGTAAAATTATGATAGTATTGACAATGAATCACTGATTATAAGTTTTTCTTGTTTCAAAAGTTTATCCCAACTTTAAAAAATTTTAAGTTTAATCATTGGAAAGTTAATCAAGTGAAAATATCTGTGATAATAAAAATAGCAAGAGATGATTTGTACAAACATCAACCAAGGAATGGAACAGAAATGCAATGAGTGTCAAAAGTTACAATAATGGAGTCAAAAATCAATCACAATGAATGTCTCAAAATGATAACATTACTTCCCTGGAAACCTTTTATCATTAATGAAAGAAAATATTGGATGTGTCCTTAATGTACCCTCCCCCCCAGTTTTATTTAAACCATGTTACTTTAGTAAAAAACAACTTGGCCCTCCCCGGTGGCGCAGCTAGTTGAATGCAGCACTGTGAAGCTGACCGCAGCCTCTGCAGCGCGAGTTCGATCTCGGGCCAGGGAGCAACCCACATGGCGCAGCAGATGTCTCCTGACTTGCCCACTGCTCCCCTCAGCAGTGTACTTCAGTCTGTCTGCCTGCTCTGTTCCCTACTCTATCTGTGGTGAATCCTCTCACCTCCCACGCCTCTGGCCTGTACCCCAGCTCTTGAATACATAAATAAATAAATCTTAAAAAAAAAAAACTTATTAAAAAAGAAAAAGTGGTCCTAGAGCAAAGAAAGGGATCCTGAGATATGAATCCAGGTTCCCAGACGAAAGAAAGGACACTGGGCAACATCTGTCAAACAGAGAAGTCCTCAAGGAACAAGAGCAGAGAGAGGACTAAGGAGAAGCAATAAAACAAAAGAGACCAAAAAAATATGTAATATCATACACCTGAAGAGGTGATGTGCAATACGTCTGAATCATATGCTATATCAGGATCTCTTTTTCAGAGATGGAAATACTACTAGCAATTAGCATGTCACACAAATAAGTTTTTTTTTAGGAAAAATTGTCTGTTATTGGAATGTTTCTATTAACTATGGGGATGAAGACCAATCACAGGAAGAAAACTATTATAACATTTTTATGTATAAATTTCTTAGTGTCCAACTTGTTTATCACTTGCAGACATCTTACATCACTAAATGTAGTATGTGTCATTTTTTTCCCAATGGAAATTTTAAAACTTATGCCTTCTTTATTCCAACAAATTCTCCTGCTGGCCTTTTAAAGACATGAAAGAAATGCCTAAATGAATTCCATGTGAATATACTGTTCATAAGAATTTTCAGAGGGGTTTACTGAAAATCCAGATTCCAAGTCCACCCACATGGATAATATGTGATTCACCCATAGGTTATGGAGTTTATGCTTTGTGTAAATGCCTGGGTGGTTCTGATATAGGTGGTCACTTGGTGGAACAGTCACATCACTAGTAGGATACATGTCATCAGACAATTTGATGCCTTATTAACTTCTGTGCACTGGTTCCTGGTAGAAGTAAGAAAATCCTGCTACAGAGATTAGTCTTAATTAGGATGTTGAGGTGGAAACTGGCAGCCATAAAAGAGATTAGCGGATAGAATTCTGTAAATTAGACAGGAAAAGAATATAACTAATAAATACCCTAAATAAAGTTAGCTTCATTAATAAACAGTGAAATGCAAATTAAACAATATGTGAGCTATTTTTCACCAATGTATTTGCCAAAAATTAAAGATTGGTAATATCTATTGCTAGAAAAGATATAAGGAATATGAAGTCCCCCTTAGTAAGAAAGCAATGCAGCAGGGTGTCCCTTGGTGCAAGGGGTTAAATCTCAGCACGATGAGGCTATCTGTAGCACCAGTTCCATCCTCAGCCAGGGAGCTAACCCACATGGCGCAGCAGACCTCTCCTGTCTTTCCTGCTGCTCCCCTTAGCAGTATATTTCTGTCATTCCACCTGTTCTGCTCCCCACTCTGTCTCTGGTGAATCCTCTCACCTCCCACACCTCTGGCCTGCACCCCAGTTCTTGTATGATTAAAATAAATAAAATCTTTTTTTAAAAAAAGCAATGTGGCAGAGATTATTTGAAGGCAATATTGGCAATATTTACCAAATATTAAAGTGAAAGATTCATTTAAGTAAAAATTGTGTACATGCACAAAGGGTTATATAAGTATATCCAGCATTTCACTGCTTAGAAGAATGCAAAATTAGAAGCATATTGTCAATCAAAAAAGAAATGATTAATAATCTAGGAACATCTGTGCGAAAGAATAGTATGAAAACTTTATAGGAAATAATGGCAAGCATCCATGTATTTCATTTTGAAAACTCTCCAAGACATATTTAATGGATAACAAAGAATTAATGTAGGACCATTCTGTTTTTATACAAAAAGCATATATCTAAGACACTTAATATTTATGACTAACAAGGTTTGAAGGAGGGGAAGGAAATCATGAATGAAAGCTTCTAATCTATATCTCTAAAAAAAAAATTACAACAAAAGCATTTTGTTTCTAAATTCGAAGAAAAGGAGGTGGAAGAAAATAAGAAACAAAGTGGAAAAATACGCAGCTTTAAAATACAGCAAAATCCCCCTAATTTTTAGGAACTGAAAGGAATCTAATTATAGGGCATATCCAGAAAAATGTGGTTTAGTCATGATTTTTCAAACAAAGTGTATTTAAATATTAGCATGAATAAAAAATTAAGCATATCAATAAAAAGTTTAATCCATAGAAAGTCAACTTTAATAAAAAATGTACTGTTATCAGCAAGAAAATCTTTGCCTACAGAAATTATTGGTAAAATTCTTGCCTTTGGATATGAGATAGCAATAAAATCTGCAACTATGAAAATGCTATGCTTTATTGGGATGTCACAGCTGACTATTACATTTTCTTTCTTTCATTTTGTTTTCTATAGCTATAATGGCATTTATCCAATAAATCCTCTGAGAAACAGCTCAGCACAGAATTTTCATTTCAATAAAACCATTTGAAGATAATGACTTGAGTCTGAATTTTTCTTCTTTAAGCAATTCCGCAGATTAAAAAACATGTCACTTCCAATACAGTAAGTAATATTCAGCCATTTCAAAATTACAAAGTAATTAAATTATAAATCAGGAAAACCTGGATTAATATGGTTTCACTATAACTTACATTATTATTTTTTTAAAGATTTATTTATTTATACAAGAACCAGGGTACAGGCCAGATGTGTGGGAGAGTGAGAGGATTCACCAGAGACAGAGCAGGGAACAGAACAGGCAGATGAAATACACTGCTGAGGGGAGCAGCGGGCAAGACAGGAGATGTTTCTATGCCATGTGGGTCCCTTGCCAGCTGGCTGGGATCGAACTGGCGCTGCAGAGGCTGTGGACAGCTTCACAGCACTGTGCTCAACCACCTGCGCCACCAGGGGAGGCCCTATAACTTACATTATTATTCCATATTCAGGATTTAAATTTAAGTCATGCCATTCTTCAAAGAAATAGAACAAATATTGATGAAATTCATATGGAGCCAACAAAAACCCCGGATAGCCAAAGCTCTCCTGAAAACAAAAAAGAAGGGAATGGAGGTATCACACTCCCAGACTTCAAACCATACTACAAAGCCATAATAATCAAAACTGAATGGTATTGGAACAAGAACAGATACACGGACCAATGGAACTGAATAGAAAATCCAGAAATAAACCCACAGATTTATGGTCAACAAATCTTTGACAAAGGAGCGAAGACTATGCAATAGAGCAAAGAAAGTTTGTTCAATAAATGGTGCTGGGAAAACTGGCTCACTACATGCAAAAGAATGAAGCTTGACTACGACCTCACACCATGCACAAAAAACCAACTCAAAATGGATTAAAGAACTAGATATAAGACCGGAAACCATAAAATACATAGAAGGAAATATAGGAGAAACACTACATGACATACACCTCAGTAACATCTTTAAATACACATCACCCAAAGCAGTGATAGTGAAGACAAAGATAAACAGATAGGACTACATCAAATTAAGGAGCTTCTGTACAGCAAAAGAGACAGTAACCAAAACAAAGAGACACCCCACCGATTGGGAGAACATTTTTGCTCACAACACTAATGATAAAAGACTAAGCACAAAAATATACAAAAAGCTGATGAGATTCAACAAAAACAAAATAAATAACCCAGTCAAAAAATGGGCAGAAGAGCTAAAAAGGCACTTCTCCAAAGAGGAAATGCAAATGGCCAACAGGCATATGAAAAAATGTTCAGCATCACTTGTAATCAGGGAAATGCAAATCAAAGCTACAATGAGATACCATCATACACCATTGAGAATGGCACATATTAAAAAACTAGCAACAACAAATGTTGGCAAGGATGTGCAGAAGTAGGAACTCTCCTGCTCTGTTGGTGGGAGTGAAAACTGGTCCAACCACTATGGAAAGTTGTGTGGAGATTCCTCAACCTGCTAAAGATGGAAACTCCTGCTAAAGATGGAGTTTCCATATGATCCAGCAGTTCCACTCCTAGGTATTTACCCAAACGACACAGAATCATTAATTCAAAAGGTCACCTGCACCCCTATGTTTATAGCAGCACTATTTACAATACCTAAGCTACGGAAACACCCCAAATGACCAAAAATAGATGACTGGATCAAGAAGATGTGGTACATATACACAACGGAATATTACTCAGCAATCAAAAAAGATAAACACATGCAATTTGCAGCAACATGGATGGAGCTGGAAGGAATCATGCTCAGTGAAATAAGCCAGAAAGAAAAAGAAAAATACCAGATGGTCTCACTCAGAGCAGGAATTTAAAAAACCTAAATAAGGGACCAGGAAAAAGACTAACTCTAATAAAGTAAAAATCAAAATCAACAAGCAACTATAAACCAGAGACACACTGGGAGTGGGGAGGGAGGAGGGAGGATCAGAACAAGGTGGATGGGAATTGTATGGGTACTATTACCAAGATGAAAATGCATACATTGTGCAAAAATGAAAAATGATGAAAAAATGTATAAAATAAAAAAATGGAAAAAAATTTAAGTCATGCTCATTCTTTGGATAGGGGCAAGTTGTATTCTCATTCAATATTTTATTGGTGATTTTCATATTATAATATTATGATTCAGAATCAGATATAGGTACAGTTCTTTTAGAATATGTTTGCCATTTAATTTCTCTTAATTTGTTTGCATAACTAGATAAGCATTGTTAGGCTATGCTCCACATCTTCTGCATTCTACTGTAAATACATATGGTGCAGTAATTCTGCTGTGTAATCCCCAAGCCCAATCTATACTAAAATTCATGCAATAGATGTAACACACTCAACAGCTTGGTTAACTTGTCAGTTCTCTGTAACTTTATACTCTGAACAATAAAACTAAATATTCATGAATGTTTGGTCAAAGAGAGAACAAATCAACATTACATAAGGAAACTGGTAGCAAACTCCACTTCACAGAATAGTCTTTCTCAAATCTTACAGCATATTGCAATCATCCAGGGAGCTTTTAAAACCTCCCGGTACTCCATTCCAACTACCTCAGAATCCGCATGGGTGACACGGGCATCAGCAGGTTTTAGAACAGCCCGATGACCCAATAAGTAGCTCAAATTGAGAACCAGAGTACTAGAATATAGTAATGGCTTTCAAAGCAGTGGCAGCAGCAGCCACAGGAACTCAGAACAGCCATAGAAAGTCATGTGTGTAATAATGCAAGGTTAAAGGAGCCACAAACATCACTTTGGATTAAAAGGACAGTGTTTTGTTTGAAAGAAAAAAAAATAACAACAACCAAGATTTAGTGCATTAAATGAAAAACCAGAATCCTTAAGACTTTGACACCTGTGTCTTTCACTGGGAATGAAATAATTAGAAGTTAGATCACCTGTGCATATTTTTCCCACCTCAAATGAGATCAAAATTCAATTATCTAGGGCCTCCTCGGTGGCGCAGCAGTTGAGCGCTGGGTTGCGAAGCTACCCGCAGCTTCTGCAGCACCGGTTTGATCCCCAGCTGCTCCACAGCCACTGGAGGAGGATCCCGCATGGCGCGCAGACCTCTCCTGCCGCCCGCTGCTCCCCTCAGCAGTGTACTTCGGTCCTTCTGCTTGTTCTGCTCCCCGCTCTGACTCTGGTGATTCTCTCTCTCACCCTCCCGCGCTTCTGACTGTACCCAGTGCTTGTATAAATAAATAAATAAATCTTTAAAAAAAAAAAAAAAGATTCAATTATCTAAAGACTAGAGTCCAAAGAATTAGAAGACACTAGAAATCAGCTTAAGCAGGTGGTTTACTGTTTTTTTCTTTTTTTAGTACTTAACTTTATAGATACTCCCTGTGCCTTCTAAAACAGGCCTGAGTCACCTGGCAGCTGCTGAGCTAGGCTTTCATGGCAACAGAATATGTGTCTGCTCATTTGGTTAAATGTGTGCCCTTAGAACACTGATTTCAGCCATTTTTAAGATCACAGCTTTTCAGAAGTTCAATGGCTTTTAAATGTCAATTTAGACACAGAAATCTTTATGTGTGTGTGTGTGTGGTTTTGTTGTTGTTGTTTAAGGAGGAAGAGAGGCCTGATAAGTTCAGGACCAGACACAGCCTAGAAAAGTATGCTCATGACTGAGCCCCACAAAAGGTGCTTCCTCTGATCAGATGAGGGGGAGGCTGCCACCCCTATTCTAGAAGAAGCTTTGGGTAGATGCATCACCAGCTTCAGCAGAAGTCTGGAGAAGCGTTTGACAATCCCTTGGGTTCTCACTTAGTGCTCCGTAATAACTACAACCTGGTTTGGTTTAAGGTGCAATCAAGAAATATTTAAATAGGGTGGGGAGGAAGTCTAAGAACAGAAAGATCTGATGATTTGGGAGAGAGCAAGTCCTGACCCAAACCTGGCTTTTTCCAGCCCCTCTCCATCCTGCCACCACCCCAGTTTTCCAATTCTTAATTCCTTTCTCCCTTTTCCTCCGCTGACCCTTCTGGAGCTCTAACTTGGAGTCCTGGAAAGCAGATACGTTTTCTTTCTATATATTGCCACCACACTGCAGATTCCTTGGTAAGTCTTCAAACTTTCTGGGTCTTGTGAACTGTGTTTGGACCAAAGCATTCAGCTGGCTTAACTGGTTATCTGGGCTGGAAAAGTAAAAAGAGCAATGTATTTTAACAATTATGAAACTACTTTAGTCTAAGTAGTTTTTCTAAGCTAGTTATTTGCAATGATCAGTAGTGGCATTAGACACTGAGTGGATTTGAGCCCTAGCTTTCCGCCTTTGCTTATTTGTAAATGTCAAGGTCAATTTATTTCCCCACCTTTCTCCAACTCATCTCAGTCTTTAGTCTCCTATAACAGAGATAACGGTCTAGCGGTAAGAATCTTGATATTAATTTTTTGAGTCAGAATTAAAAAATGCTGGGTACCAGGAGAAATACTTCCTTGGGGCGGGCGTGGGGGTGGGGGGAATTTTCTTATCTGAAGTGAGACTCGGGTGATTTTGGACTCCCTGTTGTAAAATTTTGCTAAAAATGATTGGGGTCTGGTTTTGTAGCTCATTTTAAACATTTTTAAAAATGAATTTGATGTCTTCACTATTTTTGGGCTATAGACCATGGTTTGGTTTCTGAAAAGCTGAGTCATAATATATATTCTGTCTGGTGTTTTGGGGCATTTTATGTGGTTTATCCAGTTTTTGTTAACCCAGATTAATCTGTTACCACCCAAGTAACAATTATTTTAATAGATTCAATTAGTGATCACTGCAATTATAAATTCTGAAGCCCCAAGTTAAACTGATGAATGTTTTCCCTTTCTTCTTCCATTTTCTTTTAAATTGAAATATCAACATGTAAGTGTTTTAGTTTCAGGTGTACAGCAAAGATTTGATCTCTGTATATATTGCAAAATGATAACCACAGTAAGTCTAGTTAACAATCACCACATGCATAGTTATAAAGTTGGTTTTTTTTTTTCCTGTGATGAGAACTAAGATTTATTCTTGGCAACTTTCAAATATAGAGTTCAGTATAAACTATAATTGTAGCCTCTTATTGATCTGATGGATGACATTGATTAGTTTATGTATCTTAGACTAGCTTTGCATCCCTGGGATGAAGCCTACTTGATCTGGAGAAAGCTACTCTTGATATTTCAATGTATTCAGTTTGCTAGGATTTTGTTGAGAATTTTTCCATCAGTATTCATCAGAAATATCAGTGTTTCATTTTCACATTTTGTACTGTATTTTGGCTTTGGGATCAGGGTAATGAGGGCTTCATGGAATATATCAATTTATTTGAAGGATTTGAGTAGATAGTACATCTTCTTTATAAGTTTGGGAGAATTCACTGGTGAAGTTATCTTGTCCTGGACTTTTGTTATTGGGGAGGCTTTTTATTGCTCTTTCAATTTCAGCACTTGTGATCAGTCTATTTAAACTATTCCATACTGGTTCAATCTTGGGAGGTTATATTAAGTCTAAGAATTTGCCCATTTTTATTAGGTTGTACAATTTGCATAGACTCTTGCAGTGAATTCTTATGAGCCTCTATATTTCTGTAGTTATCTGTTGTAATTTTACCCCTTTCTGTTTGTATTAATTTTGGTTTTCTCTCTCAATTTTATTTTTTCAAAGAACCAAATCTTGGTTTCATTGCTCTTTTGGACTTGTCTTCTATTTCATTTCTTCTCTATTTCTTGCCTTCTTCTAGTTTTTGAGTGCTCATTCATTTTTTCTATTTTCTTCAACTACAGAGTTAAAATGTTGTGATCTTGTTTTATTTTATGTGGGCCTGTATTGCTATGAACTTCCCACATAACATTGCTTTAAAGGCATCCTCAGGATCTGGTAGCTTGTCTCTCCATTTTCATTAGTCTCTAGATAGCCTTTTATCTCGTCTTCGATTTCTTCATTGACCTAAGTGCTGTTTAAAAACATTCTGGGTCCTCCCTGGTGGCGCAAGGGGGTAAGACGCAACCTATGAAGCTGTCCACAGCCTCTGCAGCATTAATTCGATCCCCTGGCCTGCCAGGGAGCCACCCACATGGCAGACCTCTCCTGACTCACCCACTGTTTCCCTCAGCAGTGTTTTTCAGTCAGTCTGCCTGTTCTGTTCCCCACTCTGTCTCTGGTGAATCCTCTTACCCCCCACACGTCTGGCCTGTACCCCAGCTCTTGTATGCATAAGTCTTTGAAAAAATTAATAATAATAATAAGGTTTAAAATACATAAATAAAAGCATTCTGTCTAATCTTCACCTATTTTGGTTTGTTCCAGGATTCCTTTTTTGGTTAATTTCTAGCTTTTTTGCATTGTGGTCTGTGAAGATGATATAATTTCTGTTTCCATATATTTTCTGAAACTAGTTTTATCTCCTAGTATATGGTCTATTCTTGAAAATATTCCATGAGAACTGGAGAAGAAAGTGAATTATTTGCTTTCAGAATGGAAAACTATAAATGTCCAGTAATCCACCTGATTTAATATTTCATTTAAGACCTTTATTTCATTGTTAATTTTCTGTCTGGATGATCTGTCCCTTTGTCAGTGTTGTGTTAATCTCTTTGAGAACAATTGTATTTTTGTTGATATATTGTTTTAGGCCTGTTAATATTTGCCTTATATAACTAGGTGCTCCTGTACTGTAAGCATAAATATTGGTAATATTATCTTGTTGGGAAGTCATTGCCTTGATCATTATATTGTGTATTTGTGATTACCTTTTTCAGTTAAAAGTATTTTATTGCCTATTAGAATAGCAGTTCCTGATTTACTGAGTTATTAGCATCTATGATCTTATTTGCCTGTTTTTGGTTTGTTTTTATCTTTTGAT